>NC_090442.1:712318132-713593132 GCF_031143425.1 Pleurodeles waltl
CTACTGCCTACAACAGGAGTTAAGGAGCACAAGCACAGTGATGGCGGAATACTGTTTAATGATCAATAGTAGTGTACAGGTCATGTTGATCTTGTGTCACTAGGGTGAGGCCAACAGGTTCACTCACCTTTTTAAAAGTTCCGCTGCTGTGTGTTTAACACACCCTTGGCCTACATCTGGTTGATGTAGAAGTGTATGTGTGATAAAAATGTGCTGAATGCATGTGAGCACACAAGACATACTCTACACAGAGGCAGATGGGTGTGCGCTGGCAGTGTGTGTTTAAAGTGACACTTTCTGGTACAGTACAGAGAGACTGTAGTACTGAACAATGTGCGCAAACGGACTGTGTGCGCTGCATGTGGGAATGCTGGTAGTAGTATGGCACACGGGCACAGCAGTACTAGACAGTGGAGTGTGCTGTGAATGTACACTGAGTGCAGAAGTGCCCATCCCAGTAGATTACATGAAGGACCTTGGGTTCCATTTTGGAAAGCCCATGCCTGCCTGGTGAAAACATGAGAAGTAGAGAAATTCCCCCAGACAGAGTTGTATATTGCTGCATTCCTGTAAGCTGGGTGGGACAAGCATTGGATGAGGGGGAGCCAGGCTCTGCCTGTGCATTTCAAAGGGCTATTTGATTCAGTGAAGATAACAAGGAAGGGGCCTGGGCACATCTCAGGAAGAGGGACATGGGGCTGATAAGAAAATTCATAAAAGGTAGTGCTGAGAGCTCAAGATTAACAGTTGAAGCAAATATCACTATGGCTGACAAGCAGGTGTGAACTCTGGTCACTCCCATGAATCTTGTTGTGGGTTAATCAGCTTTGGAGTCCAGCCCGCTGTGACAGACGTCCTTTCTGGAGGAAGGATCACAGGGAGAAATGTTAATTTCAAAGAATCAGAACCCCAATATAACACTTCACAGGTCCAGAACCTAAATCATATTTGGTGCCTGGAAAAGAACTATAAGTAGGGGAGTTTTAGACCCCCGACGTTGTCATCTGCTGAGTAGCTAGCCGGTCTGCATGGGGAAGGGATGCTCTACAAGACCTCTGCCTGTGACCAGGACTAGGCCCACAGCCTGCTAGCTTCCCTGCTGGGTGAGGGGACATCATCCAGGGAAACCAAGAGCACCAGTACTTGCCTGCTCTCCAAGGCTGGCATCCAGTGAGGGAGAGGAGCATGTTGGAGGGAGCGAGATCTAGGGGTGTGTGGCCGAGATGTGTGGGGCTCCTGAGCAAGGAGCAGTGCTGCATCAATCAGGCTGTCACCTGTGTACAGCCTTGTGATTTTGTTGACCCTATGTCCAAGGAAGGGCCACCAGGGACCAAAGACAAGTGCTGCATTGATCAGACCACTATCCATGTGCAGCGTTGTGGAATTTGGCGACCCCTATGCCAGGAGGAGGTACTGTGTGCCAAGGAACTTGTTTTGCATTGATCAGGCCGTCGCCTGTGATTGGAAAGTTGCAGCGACTTTGTGTGTCAGGAGGGGCTGTGGGCGAGGCAACCTGACACCAGCATCAACCAAAAGTGAGGTTTGTTGGAGCAAACCCATATGCTAGGAAGGCTTGCTAAAAGCGCTGAGGCAGCAGGTCTGGTCGTTGCCCGTGACCCAAAAATTGCAGCTACAACCAATACGAGGGAGACATTGTGCCCAAGAAGGCGTAAGGAAAGAGAAAACGCCAATGCAGCCCTGCCAGAGTAAGGAGATTGCCCCCAGCCTGAGCAAGGATGAAAAAGGACTTACCATTTGTGGCTGGAGCCGGAGCAACTGCAATCGTCAGGATGCTGGTGAGCGCGACTCAAGAGAGAGAGAGCGGCGTTGGCCATGAGCTGCACATGTGAACATGTGCAGCCCAACTTTGCTGCTCCGGGCCAGGACCGCACCAGCACCAGCACCAGCACCCCTGCTACATTTCATACCGCCAGAGCGGGCAATCTGAGAACTTAGCCTACCGGGTCCCTAGGATATACTGTCTTTGAGTTTTGCAACCCTACTTGACTCTAAGTGACTACACCTTATTGACTGAATTTATGAGGGGGATACCCCATGAAAAGGGTCTAGTAGTTTACATTGCATGGATGTTGTCACATGTGAATGGGAATAACAGCACACCTGTTAATGGAAACTTAGTAGCCCAGGGTGTGGTCTGACAACATCTAATGTGCCTACTTCAAGGGGGACTGTGCTATTGCTTTTTGAATGTTGTTTACTTTTGCACATGTAGAGAGAATTAAAATACTTGTTTTATACAAAATAAGTATTTGACTGGACATTCATTTATTGAGTATGTTGCTTGCACGTTGCGTTATGAGTCATGTTCACTGATCTGTATCTACACTTCCCTCCGAGGGAGTCTTGACTGCTCATTATATGCTACCAACTAAGAATCAGGTGCCGAAGGAGGTGCTTGACCCAGTTGAGCAGTATGCATAGTAAGGTGGACCCCGGGACATCAGGAGTAAAAGGCCTCAACCACTTCATTTGGGCCCAGTATCCCCTGCTTGCCCCATGGACCTCTAAATGGGGTCCTGACAGTTACTATTCTTCAAATCTGTAGACCTTTTGACAATTAACATTCCCTGCTGTAGGGAAGAGGGGTCCATACACTTCCTCTCATCTGTTATCTATTAAATTAATTCTGTAATATTGATAATTTTGGCATTTTAAGAACAATAATAGCACAGTGTTTATGAGACTTAACAAATGTTTGGGGCCTTGGGACTTTTAAGCTGAAGAGAGACTAAAAATATTTGTGTTGAAATGAGTTGGCAAGGCTAGAAAATGACTCCTGCCACATTGAAAATCAGACCTGCTCATCTGGTCACCTTAGCTGTATAATCCATCAGAGTTACACTTCGTCTTCTCGTATATATTGGGGCAAGAGGAGGGCCTAGAACTTTTGGAAGGACAAAAAGATCATTTGGAGGTCTCAAATCTGAACACGTGGCCAAAGTTTAAATTGCTTCTTAAGACAAGTCTCTGAATTTGGCCTGTTGCCGGCACATTTAATCATATTAAGAGATATAGGGGGTGATTCTGACTGCGGCGGACGGCGGTCGCCGCCCGCCAAGCGGTTCCCGCCGAAAGACCGCAGCGGTCATTCTGGCTTTCCCACTGGGCTGGCGGGCGACCGCCGAAAGTCTGCACGCCAGCCCAGCGGGAAACACCCTTCCCACGAGGAAGCCGGCTCAGAATGGAGCCGGCGGAGTGGGAAGGTGCGACGGGTGCAGTTGCACCCGTCGCGTATTTCAGTGTCTGCAAAGCAGACACTGAAATTCTTTGTGGGGCCCTGTTACGGGGGCCCCACGACACCCCATACCGCCATCCTGTTCATGGCGGGTGAACCGCCAGGAACAGGATGGCGGTATGGGCTGTCAGAATCCCCATGGCGGCGCAGCAAGCTGCGCCGCCATGGCGGATTCCCATGGGCAGCGTAAAGTCGGCGGTACACCGCCGGCTTTCCGCTTCTGGCCGCGGCTGTACCGCCGCGGTCAGAATGCCCGGCGGAGCACCGCCAGCCTGTTGGCGGTGCTACCGCCAACCTCCGCCATGGCGGTAATTACTGCCAGGGTCAGAATCACCCCCATAGTGTGCATGTTAGAAATAAGCATTCAAGAAGATGCTATCGTTTCATTCAAGAGCGTTCGTCATTATAACATTCCAATTCTAATCACTTAACAGGCTGATATGACTGATGATCGAATTTCTGTCCTGTTCCAGGATTGATGGAATGTGACAGAAGTTCTAGAATTCTAGGACTGAGGAGCTGAGGAGTGACATTTGGTGAAAGACTCGAACTAGCTGAGGAAGCCCATTGTCAGCTGTTGTTTTATACACGAACCCACAATAAATCGCATCTCCAACTTACCTCTTTGGTGACTTCTTCACATTTGGCGACGAGCGATATGCGATGAGCGAAGGTCAAGCCATCCACATGCAACACGTTTATTATAAACGGCACCAACATAAATAATGAAAAGGGAATCTGTGAAACTATCACTCTGGTTGAGTATTCTGATGAGAACTAGGAGTTGATAAGTCAACTGTAAGCCTTTTGTTTACCGGGGACGCGCTTTTGTTTACCTGGGGGCCGCGGAGGAGGAGGCAGTGACGCTGTACCAAGGGCAGGAGCCCTTTAAAGCCTGAATAGCGCTCCCGCCTCGTGGGATGCGCGTTTGTTTACCTGGGGGCCGCGGAGGAGGAGGCAGTGACGCTGTACCAAGGGCAGGAGCCCTTTAAAGCCTGAATAGCGCTCCCGCCTCGCGGGACGCGCGTTTGTTTACCTGGGGGCCGCGGAGGAGAGGCAGTGACGCTGTACCAAGGGCAGGAGCCCTTTAAAAGCCTGAATAGCGCTCCCGCCTCGCGGGACACGCTTTTGTTTACCTGGGGGCCGCGGAGGAGGAGGCAGTGACGCTGTACTAAGGGCAGGAGCCCTTTAAAGCCTGAATAGCGCTCCCGCCTTGCGGGACGCGCGCGGGCGCGCCCGGGTGAAGCCCGGGCCAAGTGCGGGCCCGTCCTGTGCCCGTCGGGGACCGGAGGAGGCTGGGCTGGGCCCCCCCCTCTTTCATCTGTACCGCGGTAGCAGCAGGTTTGCCAGTGCCTGGTTAGTGCTTGGTGGGATCCCCAGTCCCAGGTACCCTTGCTCTCTTCCTACACTTAGGAGATCCTCGCGGGCTGGATTACCACTTTCTCAACTTCCCTTTTGCTCTAGTTCTTGGGGGCCCCAGTCCTTGGCTCGGACACGCTGTCGCGAATTATGGGGAAGCGTAAGGCAGATGATGTCCCTGCACCACCCTCTGGCGCCGAAAAACACAAGAAACGAGCTGGTCGGAAAACTGACGTCCCCCCAAGCCCATTAGGAATCAGTTCCAAGCTATTGACTCCTCGTTTGAAGAAGTAGAGGCAGTATTGAGGAGTCCATCCATTACCGCTCCTTCCATCCCTGCTACTTCGACTATTAGGAAGATCCCGGATCTCTTCATCAAGAAACTACGGACACCTTCTTTGTCTGTGGAAGCGGACCTCCATCCCCCTCCTACATCTGAGGCTGCAATCTCCTCACCGTCAAGGAGGCTTACTTCAAGTGTTGATGTCGCAGAATGTAATCAACTTAGGGAGTCTCTGCATTTGGGCTCCAAGTCTGTAGTTTCTAGTGATATTCTCTGTTCCAATAGAATTCAACTCCTATCCACTTCTAGCGAGAGCCCAGGATGTTCTCCGCCCTTAATTTCTGCGGAACCTGATACAGAGGAATTGGTCTGGCAGGCTCAACGCAAGATGACACTTGAACTGGGAATTGTTTCCCAGAAGCTGGACAATTTAAAATCCCTGGTAATGGTTATCCTGGATAAAACTTCTGGACTATCTGAGATGAAGGCATTGTGTAATCGTAAATCGCTTAGCACGAATGACCACCTTCCTGAGTTGATTGGAGGGCCTAACATGCTAGCTACTTTAGACACCGGGGACAATTTAGTTTTTCATCCCAAATGTCCTAAGCAGGGGGCCAAACCTATGAGTGTAGTTACAAAAAAAAAGGGGAGTTGCCTCTCTCTATCCGATGGCAACCCCTTCGACCCCGGTCGCATGTTTATCCCCGCTCCAACAAATAACGATCCACGTCCTTCTTGTATAAATCCCTTGTCCATGGGAGCCTTGGTTGGGAAGGATGCACGGGTGCCCGCAAGTCCACCCAGAGTCTCATTCCCAGGTCAATCCAAATTCATTCAGGCGACAGTTCCAAAGGGGAGACACGACCAGAGTAGGAAGGATGCACACATCTATATGACAGGGGTCCCCAGGCTACCTGCTGGGCAGAGAGAGTCTCATGATTCTCTCATTAATAAAGTTGTCTATTGGTTTCGCATCCAGAGGAAATGTTTGTCTGTTATCCGTTCTGATATTCGGGAGGCACATAGATATGCCCAACCAGACTCAGATTTTGATTACATTTCAATCCTCTTTTTTGATACCTCTATGGTTGATAACCTCATGGCTTTCAACCTAAGGACTCATCATCTGACATCTGGTAGAAATATCGGAATTGGCCTCTGTATGTATTCTTCAGGGGGGGAGTCATGAAGGACTGATAGATCTTCCAATACCCATGAGGGAAAGGCTCTGGGTCCACCTAATAGCAATCAATCAGCTTTGACCAAGATTCATTCCCCCCGGTTATCTGATTTAGACTGACTAAACAACGTCTCTCCCTTAGCGTCCCCTATTTCAGTTGTTATGTCTCATAGAGGCAAACGATCAAAGGTTCTGAACTCAATCATATCCCCGAGAGCTAGATCCATACCCGTGCCCTCTGTACTTAATATTTTATCTTGGAATGTGGCTGGAATAAGGAAAAAGATGAGAGATCCTGGATGGGTTAACTTCATCTCCAAACAAGATTTATGCCTTTTTCAGGAAACCTGGGCAGAAGAGTAAATATATGTTGAGGGGTTTACAACTTATTTTGTCGCAGCCCAGCCCGCCTCTAGAGGCTTTGGTAGACCTATGGGTGGGCTCATGATTCTAGTGAATAAGAAACTGCAATGCGACCATTCTGTATTTCCCCTTAACTCATTAGATCTCATGGGTGTCAGACTTATATTTCACCCTGGTTTCATAGTGATCTTGGTTAACGTGTACGCGAGGTTTGTCCCTCCTAACATGGAATCAAGGGTACTTGCCCAGCTAGTTGAGTATATGGAATCTTTGCATCCTTTTAACCATCTGGTGATAAGGGGCGATATAAACTGTTCTTTTGTATCCCCGAACCTCGTAGGTAATTTAACAACTGAAGAAGACGACTTCTGGGGTATCCCCCAAGTGAAGGATGATTCTCTTAGCATTGGTTCTTGTGCCGCCACACAGATGGCTTCCCTCTGCCTACGCCATGGTCTCCGGGAATGTAATGGTCGGACTAGATCTGATCTAAACCGTGCCCCCACTTTTAAGCGGGGGTGTTCTTCCAGCACTATCGATTATTTTTTTGTTGACATCAGGCTTTGGTCACACATTCTGGATATGAAGGTTGAATCCCGTCATGACAGCGATCATTACCCCTTATGCCTTACTCTATTTAACAAAGCATTTGGGAGAACTCAACACCTAGAGATCACAGAGGTCCCGATCCCTTCCCTAAACTCCAGGCAAACCCGTGTTAGTTGGCCAAAAGTTATATCTAACCCACTTTTGGTTAAACAAATGTATTCTTTTTTTCTACAGTCGTTCTCTGGTCTTGAAAATCAAGAGGTTGATAGTCTTCCAATCATGAAAATTCATGATGAATTGACAAATTTTCTACAGAACGTTTTTTATAAAGAAACCACTGTGAGACATGCTCCAGATGCCATCCGATCCAGGGAATGGTTCAACAATGACTGGGACCTTGCTAGGCTCAATCTTAAATTGGCCCTCCGCAAGCATTCACAGGAGGAGATTAGGACCGCTAGAGTTAGCTATACTAAGGCCTTGAATCTAGCGAAGAAAAACTGGGAATTTGAGATCTGGCAGAAGTTGTTGGAGGCAGTCGAAAATCGAGACGAGGGCTCTTTTTGGAGGTTGTTGACTCACAGGCAAAGAGAGGGTAGTGCTATTCCTAATTTTTATATCCAACCTGAAAGATGGGTGGCTAATTTTTCCGAGATTTATGCCTCATCTGTGCAACAGCATCACAAGGCCTATACGGGTGGTAAATGCAGACCTCTTATTGAGGGTCCCATGGAGGGCATTATCTTTACAATTGCTGAAACCACAGTAGCTATTAATTCTTTGAAACCTGCTAAGGCTCCTGGTCCTGATAAGATACCAGGGGACCTGTTTAAGTCTGAACCTGTTATTTGGGCATGGTACATTAATACTTTATCAAATGCCATTGCAGCAGGTAGCCCCATTCCGGACTCGTGGCTCGGAGCCGAAATTATCCCTATTCACAAGAAAGGAGATGTGGGACTGCCTGCCAATAACCGCCCAATTAGCCTCATTGATAATCTTCAAAAGATTTTCTCTAAGCAAGTCCTAGACAGGCTAATGGACTGGGTCCAAGCTAACCAAGTCCTATCTCCCCTCCAGGCTGGGTTTCGTTAAAAAATTAACACTATGGACCAAGTCTTTAGATTTTTTTTGTTACATCTGTTTTGTGTTTCATATGGCAGGTTGAGGTCTCTTTTTCTTGATTACAAGTGGTTTCCCCACTTCGAACCCTTCCTGGACTTAATTACCGATCAATTAAGCAAAAGTTTGTACGTTCGTTTTAGGTATGGATGCCTCCCTCTGAAGTCCTTTTCTAGTTCATGGAGTTCCACCCTGCTATCCGACAAATGCCCTTGCTGTAATGGTTCTGTGGAAACTGTAGTGCACTTTATGTTCATTTGTCCTGCCTATGGTATTGCTCGGCGGAAATGGCTTTGTCCTGTTTGTAGGAACATGGGGTTGAGAACGTGTAGAGATGCTCTTAGGTTGATGTTGAGAGATTGTTCCTCTCTCCTAACTTGTGCGGTCAGCAAGTTCCTTGCGTCCGCTTGGCACACACGTACATATTTTTTTTTAAAGGATTATAGCGATTTGATATTAATTGATCCCTGATTTTATCTTATTTAACTTAAATTGTTTTACTCATTGAATTTCTTATAAATTATTGATGATGAAGTTTAAAGCAGTTAACAAAAGGAACTTTGACATTTGCCCCTCACTTATAGGACGGGATGCCTATGTGAAGTTATAATTTCAATTTCTCTTCTTTTTGTATACTTGCAGATCTCTCATTTTATAGTATTTTTATCTTACTTTTATTATATACTTTTTAGTCTTGTTGCTATATATTTATTATGTATAGATCATGATTTCACTGTTGTAAGTTATTGCTTTGATGGTTATTTAGACCCAATACAGCTTGTGTGACCTGACCTGAACTGTAAGCCTGCCTGCTGGGGTTTTCAATGAAACTGAGGTTGCGGCCATATTGTTTTCCCCTGCTGAAGATTAAAGGCACCATTTTACCCAGCCTTTATTTGTGGATGCAGGCTTGCGGAAAGGACACGCACTGCATTATGGTGTGATGTTAAGAGCAGGCAGAGTCAGGCGCGGCCTACCTAATTCAACGCGCTCCTTAGGGAAGTTCATAAGGCTGAAGTACAGCAATGTCAGGCACGGCCTAGTAAGAGTGACAGCGCGAAAAACAAGTACTGTATGGATTATTAGCTCACAGCAGAGATTTTTCAGGAAATGTATTCGCACTTGTTCCGGGTTATGAAGGAAAATAAAGAACATAAACATTTAAATAACAGGATTAAATAAATTTGATGTTATATTTTCACAATATCAAACTTAATATTTCATTGTTTGTTGTTATTCTTTGACGATTTTGTGCTAGTAATGCAAGATTTATATAGTACATTTTACGCCAGCTAACAAACAGTACATGAAGCAAGGAATTTGTGCAGCTCCTATGTTCTCACCTGAGCAGTGGTACAGGAGTTTTAAACGCTATATAATATCAAACGATAGAAACATTTGAGAACAAATGCAAGTTGGCACTTTCACATAGTAGTGTAATTGCAGAAGGACAAAGTATATACCATCATCAGGAAGTAGCAGAGTGAACACTTTGGTCAATGGGGTGAATAAACATTTTGTACAAGAACCTAACTTTGTAGTAGAAAACCTTGATTTTTTACTAGATGAGGGCTGGCTTCTGGATCCGTTGATAATTATCTAGCAGACCTTCGTATTCTGGCATCCTCTTGCGAATATGATGGTTCCAATGACCAGTACCTTCACAATCTGATTGTAGTGTATTGTTACGATAGAAAAATACAGGAGCAATTATTGTGCTGCAGAAACCCAACTTTATTAAACACAATTGATATTGCAAAAGGCATTGAATGATCAGGAGTTAAGTAAACTTGATGCATTAGGTGCAGGATCTTCTATTGGTTTTATAACTGAGACTCCGAGACAATCTTAAAGCAAGGAGGATTTTAGCAAGGGTGCATTTTCCATTCAAAAGCAAGGTTTTTGTTTCAGATGGGGACCACAATTTCACGGGGCTGTCAAGGGCTGGGACTCTCTCCAGAAGCCACAGTGTTCTTCAGAAAAAACAACCTAAGTGGACAATTATTGCCTTCCAGAATGAGCCCAAAGAAGGAAAAAGCTAGAAGGGCAGAAAAAAAAACTTTTTAGCAAGAACAAATCAATAAGTTTAGAAAAGGTTGTTGAGCGGTCCAGCTCATATTTAATTTAGTTCCTTAAACCACAACAAAACAAGGTCATTAGGGTTCGGTCTACCCAGGTAGTCCTGGAGCAAGTTGACAAAACTTGGGAACTGTAGGAAATTGGCACTTGTTGCAGTTAACCCCCAGCACTTTTTGCCTGATATTGATGCTGACTTGACTAAGAGTGTGCTGGGATCCTGCTAACCAGGCCCCAGCACCAGTGTTCTTTCCCTAAATATTGAACATTGTGACCACAATTGGGACACCTCTGGCTCACAGATAAGCCCCTTGTAAAAGGTACCAGTGGTACCAAGGGCCCTGTGACGACAGAGGGTCCCTAATGGCTGCAGCATGTGTTGTGTCACCCTAATGGACCCTTCACCTAACACATGCACACTGCCATAGCAGATTGTGTGTGTTGGTGCGGAGAAAAAGGCAAAGTCGACATGGCACCCCCCTCAGGGTGCCATGCCCACAAAGCACTGCCTGTGGCATAGGGAAGTCACCCCACCAGCAGGCCTTACACCCCTAAGGCAGGGTGTACTATACCACAGGCGAGGGCATAACTGCAGGAGCCATATGTCCCTACAGTGTCTAAGTCCATTCTTAGACATTGTAAGTGCAGTGTGGCCATTTTAAGTATATGGTCTGGGGGTTTGTCATTACAAAGTCCACAGTTCTATATTGGCTTCACTGAATACTGGGAAGTTTGGTATCCAACTTCCCAGCACAATAAGGCCACAAGGATGCCAGTGTGGGATTTATTAAAAAAATTCACACAGAGGGCATCTTTGAGATGCCCCTGTATTTTACCCAGTCCTCTAGTGTAGGACTGACTGGTCTGTGCCAGCCTGCTACTAGCAGACAAGTTTCTGACCCCAAGGGGTGAGGGCCTTTGTGCTCTCTGAGGCCAGAAACAAAGACTGCTCTGGGTGGAGGTGCTTCATACCTACCCCCTGCAGGAACTGTAACACCTGGCAGTGAACCTCAAATGCTCAGGCCTCGTGTTACAGTGCCCCAGGGCACGCCAGCTAGTGGAGATGCCCGCCCCCCCCCGGACAGAGCCCCACTTTTGGCAGCCAGTTTAGTGGGAAACTTAGGGAGTGTCCAGAGCTGAAGTGACGCCCTTCCTGCAGAATCCTCCATCTTGATTTGGAGGACAGAGACCAATAGGGTTAATAATGTGCCCCAATCCCCAAAGGGAGTGGGCACATGAAGGGTGTAACCACCCTCAGGGACAGTAGCCATTAGCTACTGCCCTCTGACCCCTGTAACACCCCCTAAATCTTGTATTTAAGGGCTTCCCTGAACCCAGCTCACCAGATTCCTGGTGACCTACAAGAAGAAGAAGGACTGCTTAGCTGAAACCCCCAGCAGAGTAGAAGGAAGATGACAACTGCTTTTGCCCCAGCCCTACCGGCCTGTCTCCTGCTTCAAAGAACCTGTAAAAGAACAGCGATGTGTCCAGCGGGCCCTGCGACCTCTGCTTAGCTCCAAAGGACTGCCCTGCACCCAAAAGGACCAAGAACTCCTGAGGACAGTGTCCCTGTCCAAGAAAAACTAACAACTAAGGACTCCCACCTCACTCCGGATGGGTAAGTCCTGACCACTCTGCACCCGACGCCCATGGGCCGTGTTCAGGTGGTCCGCCCAGCTAGAGAGGATCCCAGACGATCGCGAGCAAGTGTCCACCCAGGGTTGACCTCTCCACCCCTCCACGACGACGCCTGCAGAGGGAATCTTGAGGATCTCCCTGACCGCGAAGCTCCCGACGAAGATTTCCGACACCTAAAGACACACTGCACCCGCAGCTCCCAGGCCTTGGAGAACCCGACCTCCATTGCAGCAACGTTCAGCAGGTGCCTCCTCCCTGTCCACCCGGTGGTGTGCCTGAGACACCCCCCTGGACTTCACCTGCAGCCTCTGAGTGACCCCTGGGGTCCCCTCATAGACCAGCATTAGAAGCCTGACGTCCTGTTTGCACCCTACACCCGGCCGCCCCTGTGCCGCTGAGGGTGTGTGTTTGGTGCCTACTTGTGGCCTCTCTAGTGCTCCTCTACTACCCCCTGTTCTAGCCTCCGAGTCGCTGGTACTTACCTGCAGGCAGACCTGATTCTGAGTACCCCCTGTCTCCCTAGGAGCTCATGTTAAAATTGTTCATCTTTGACCTCTGCACCCGGACGGCCCTGTGTTGGTGGTGGTGGGTGTTTGGGTTTAACATGAACCCCAACCTGTGGACTTCCTAAAACATGGAGACTGAAACTGTAAGTGTTGCACTTACCTGCAAATCAAACTAACATTTCTTCCACCCAGGAACTGTTTCTGAAAATTGCAGTGTGTCCATTTTTAAAACAGATTATTGCCAATAATTCAAGAACTGTATAACTTATCGATTTTAAACAAAGTATTGTTGATACATGTGTGAAATACGAATCTATTGAAGTACTTACCTGCAACTTGAATCTTGTGGTTCAAAAAATAAACTAAGGAAAGATATTTTTGCTATATAAAAAACATTGGTCTGGAGTTAAGTCATTGACTGTGTGCTTCTTCTATTGTCTGTGTATGTACAACAAATGCTTTGCTGCTTGACCACACCACCACAAAAGAGAGCATTAGTGTTATCTATTTTAGCCTCTGTTAAGCCTCTGGGGAACCCCTGGACTGTGTGCACACTATGGGGGTCATTCCGAGTTTGGCGGGCGGCGATTGCCGCCCGCCAAACTTCCCCCGTCGAAAGACCGCCATTTCGACTTTCCCGCTGGGCCGGCGGGCGACCGCCAAAAGAGCGCCCGCCGGCCCAGCGGGAAAGGCCCTGCAACATTGAAGCCGGCTCCGAATGGAGCCGGCGGTGTTGCAGGGGTGCGACGGGTGCAGTTGCAAAGCAGACAGTGAAAATCCTGGTGGGGCACTTTTAGGGGGCCCCTGCACTGCCCATGCCAGTGGCATGGGCAGTGCAGGGGCCCCCAGGGGCCCCACGACACCCGTTCCCGCCATCCTGTTTCTGGCGGTGAAAACCGCCAGAAACAGGCTGGCGGGAAGGGGGTCGGAATCCCCATGGCGGCGCTGCAAGCAGCGCCGCCATGGAGGATTCTCCCAGCCGGGGGAAATCCGGCGGGAAACCGCCGGACCCGGCTGGGCGACCGCGGCTTTAAAGCCGCGGTCGGAATAGCAAAGGAAGCACCGCCAGCCTGTTGGCGGTGCTTCCATGGTCGTCGACCCTGGCGGTCGATGACCGCCAGGGTCAGAATGACCCCCTATATCTAATTTTGATTTAGTATATACAGAGCCAGCTTCCTACAGTAACATAAACAAAACACCCATGGTACTCTGTTGAATACCACAGAAAGTCTCATCAGCTGAAAACTCTGAATGGGGACTGCATTGTTTGACAACATGTGTAATTTGACATATCCAGGTGTGTAGCCCAGCTGGTCCATTGAGAAAACTGATTAAACTACCCTAGCACTGACATGGGTAAACTGTGCAGGCTGAAAGGTAAAATTCACAGTTAAAGAATGCAAAAACTCCTTCTGTTTAGAAGGGCTCCCAGAAAAATGAAGAGCAGTTGAATGTACAATAGGTAAAGCTGTGTCCCTGGCTGCTAAAGACTGTCTTAAGGTGCGATTGTCATTATGTCATTGTTGCAATTCCAGGTTTTGCACTTGTAAGGCTTGGTCTGAATCTGCCAGATTTCTTTCCACAGACTCCATCTTAAGACCATGTACCTGGACTCACTGGCATCTCAACCTGACCTGGTGAGGGGTGGAGGCAGAATCCTTCTTCTTCCAACTATGTTGAGTGAGATAAGAGCAACCCCTTCCAGTAGCCACAGTGCTGTCCAGGAAACAAACAACCTCCAGGACAACTGGTGCCTTCCAGAATGAGCCCCAAAAAGGAAAAAAGGCAGAAAGGCAGAAAACACCTCCTGAAGAAAATGGAGCTGGAGATGGAGTACGAAGTACAAAAAGAGATGGAAAACCTGGAGACAGAAGAACACCAATACAGGAGTACCAGAAGAAACTGTTTTGAGATGCAGACTTGTTAGAAGCAGGAATGGGAAATGCGATGAAATAACTCTAATCGTGTTGCAACACATCTTCCTCCAAGCTGCAGCCACTTACATACTCTCCAAACAGTAATCTAGCTCAAATTCCACTCTGTTGCCATCTTGGATTGAGATGGACTGAAGAAAAAGCAAGGTGAGAATACCATCTTCTAAGTTCATAGAAAAGGACTCTGCATCACTTTCTGGAAGGAATGCTGGGAAGAAGAATTAGACAGGGAATTCGCCACAAGAATTCAGAGCATGAAACAATAATGCTCGTATCAGATCTGAGTAGGAGAGTGTGGTCTGTAATAGATGAAAAACGCTCCTGCAAGAAGCTCCTTTACCACGGGTGAGTACGGCGATTCTCCGATGTACTTGCATACTCAGCCCAAGTGTCCTTTGCAGGAAGGCATGACGGGGGTCCATTTGACAACTTGTCCTGCGAAAAAGAAATCCTGCAACCAATGCAGAACAATAGGACATTTGGCAAGAGTGTACGAAATATTTCATAAAACAATACAAGTAAACCATTTCAGAGTCTCTTGCACAGGATATCCAGAATTGTAAATTATGTTTGTCTATTCAGTCTGGGTGTAAAAATGAGGGTGATCCTGTGAGTGATATATTTGTCTGCAAATAAAAAATAGAGGTTAGACAGGATTCAAGACCACCTACAACTATAATAGCCAACCTGCTTGTCAGCAAATAATAGCCTGATACAGTTGAAATTCTTTCTGATGTTAATCCTTTAGCATTCCAGGGCAGTAAGATGGACATGGTGGTATATTTTTGGGAGGACGTTGGATATAAAGATCTAGGCCCATATTTATACTTTTGGACGCAAAACTGCGCCAACGCAGTTTTGTGTCAAAAAAATTAGCGCCGGCTAACGCCATTCTGAAGCGCCATGCGGGCGCCGTATTTATTGAATGACGTTAGCCGGCGTTAGCCGCCGGCGCTGTCTGGTGTGCGTTAAAAAAAACGACGTACACCAGGCAGCGTCGGCGTAGGGGGAAAATGGCGTATGGGCGTCCAGAAATGGTGCAAGTCAGGCTGAGGCAAAAAAATAGCCACAACCCGATTTGCGCCATTTTTTTACAACGCCCATCCCCCATTGAAATCAGGAGTCATGCCCCCTTGCCCAATGGCCATGCCCAGGGGACTTCTGTCCCCTGGGCATGGTCATTGGGCATAGTGGCATGTAGGGGGGCACAAATCAGGCCCCCCTATGCCACAAAAAAAAAAAAAAAATTACTTACCTGGACTTACCTTAATGTCCCTGGGGTGGGTCCCTCCATCCATGGGTGTCCTCCTGGGGTGGGCAAGGGTGGCAGGGGGTGTCCCTGGGGGCAGGGGAGGGCACCTCTGGGCTCATTCTGAGCCCACAGGTCCCTTAACGCCTGCCCTGACCCAGGCGCTAAAATCCGGCGCAAATGCGGGTTTTTTAGTCCCGCCCACTCCCGGGCGTCATTTTTGCCCGGGAGTATAAATCCGACGCAATAGCATCGGAGTCATTTTTTAAGACGGGTACGCCTACCTTGCATATCATTAACGCAAGGAAGGTGTTCACGCAAAAAAATGACGCTAACTCATGAACTTTGGCGCTAGACGCATCTAACGCCAAAGTATAAATATGGAGTTAGTTTTGCGTCGAATTTGCGTAGAAAAAAACGACGCAAATTCGGCGCAAACGGAGTATAAATATGCCCCCTAGTGATTTTCACTAAAGTTTATGTTGCCAGAAATGGTTCTAACGTGATAAAGGGATAAAAGAATAAATAATCTCTTGGTATGGTGTAATGAAGAGGGACAGACTGTGCCATATTTTTAGAAGCCACGGAAAATCGCGGTCTTCAGGACATTTTGGAGGATCATAATGACATTTTTTTAGAACAAATTGGGCTGTGTGAAAGGATTTATACAATTATGCATCAGATAGTACTTAAAGAGACTGCAGTGCATTTTAGCAATCTGATTCTGAACTCTGATGCTAAGCGCAGGCATAAGAAAATCAGCCTTGATCCTGCTCAACTAGGAACAGTTCAACACAAACTGACAGACCAAGTCCTCTCTGAACTGGAAGACAAGCAATCCAGGACCGGTTTCACCCTAGTTAGGGCTCATCCGGCGGGTATAGCTTGGTTCCATTGAGAAAGTGTGCCTGAGACTCACGCCTGGGCATACTGGTCCGACTTAGGGCAACACACTAAAGTATAAAATAAACGTGATGGATGGCATGCTTTAATTAATCTCAGCCCCAGGTATTCACTTAGGGCCGCATCCCAGTCCATCATTATTTAGCAAACCTTGCCACATCAGTGTGGGCCAAGCCACATGTAAATCAGTCTTGACCCTGCTCCAATGGGAACAGTCCAGCCCACACTGCCAGGCCAGGTCCTCCCTGAAATGTAACAAGCAACTGGTCCTCATATGACACTTTATGGCACATATAACTGTCTTTTACCCATATATCTGACTTCAGTTACTTCATTACCTCATTGTTCCCTTTCTTCAAAGAACCATTACATGTTTGTGGTGAATTTGACTCCCTAGACAGGTAAACCATTGCCAGACATTCCTTTTTAACACACGGAGAAATAGATTCATTCCCCCTGTCGTTTCTTCTCTTTCCCGCTACATGCTCTGCTGCCTGATGGTGACCGCAACCGCCAATATGTTAGTTGTTTTACCTTTTTACATTATATTTTCTGACATGACCTGCTGCTCGGAGCAAGGGTAAGGGATTTGTTATAGATGATAAAAAACATGTCAGGTCCCCACAAGGCTTCGGATTAAATTAAGCAGGGTGGAATCTCTTACCTAAAAGAATTCAAAGGAGAACAGGAAACTGATAAGTGTTGTCTTCTGAAGTGCCTGCTGCAGCCACTGTGTTCTTGGAAACTCTTGCAGGTGAGCAGAACGGAGGCCATTATAGCAATGAGCATTCACAGATTTACAGTACCTTTGTAAACCATATGCATGTTGCGGGGATCACACTATCTTTCTGACTCCCTTGCAGGCTTAAGAGCAGACCACAAATCTACTTCTCAGTGCTCCAAGAGATGCACTTCATTCAGTGATCTATCAGAGAGCATGGTCAGTGCCCCCACAATGGTTCACTTGGGCTGTTGTGTGCTTGGGACCACTACAATGGTCCTCCAAGGACTAGAAGGGCCTGGAAGCCTTTAAGAACCAGGATGATAATGCATGTGATCAGACCCTTTGTTTGCACTTTCTATGTACAGAAGGCGGTCCGCAGAATGCTTTTCATGTAGGGTGTGCAGGGAGCAGCATACGGATTGCACATCAAGCAGTTTCTTGGCAATGATCATGCAAGGTACCACAAAGCACAAGTATATGCAGGTTGGCTTGGTCTGCTCCCTTTTAATTTAAATTCCATTTCAGTACCTTACCTTATTTTTGCGATATTCATTCTCCTGAACCCAGAAACAAGTATGAGACAAAACATATTTATTTTTCATGCTGCTTTGGTTCATTATTCTCGGCCTTTATGTTCTCACCTACAGAAAGTCAGAACATAAACTAAAGGGCAACCTTGTCCACTAAAATGGGACAGTTGGATACTTAAACAGGGCAGCGAAATTATGGAGTTCCCAGTGATGAAGACTGTTGTGGGGAACAATGTAATTTATTTTCTCTACATCATCAAGCTTACAGTCCAAAGCACCCCTGCACAATGTGATCACAAATCTAGGTCTGAGTAAGCTAAAAGGTTTATATTATATCTCCATTCTCAGTTTTACGTGACACTTTGAGGATTATGGCAACAGATCTGCTTGACATCCTGGGGTTGGAGTGTATGCTTTCTGTTTTAGCATGCTATCAGTACCAGCTGGGGTTGCTTCCCTTCTGATGCTGACAACAAAATGGTGGATAGTGATCTGAAGATGACCTTTGGAGGCATTAATTTGCCCATATAGGCTAGACTGCATGCATGCTATATAGTTGAGCAAGGAACCTGATGCATTATCTCCAGCTATGCAGGAGTGCAGCTCTGTTCAGAACTTTAGAGAAGATGTATATGCAAGCCATATACCTCTCCGATGGCGCTAAAAAAGTATAAATATGGGCCATACTGTCTAGAGTGTTATAGATTTCAAAGGAAATACTGAAGTAAAACTAATAAAATACTCGGATCCATCATGAGTATTTCTTTCCAGTTACTTTATATGTTGCTCCATCATGACAGGAACAACTGCCAAACATGTTTCCATTGTCCACGGTATATAATGCTCACTTGCCAGCCCGCTTTTCCATTTGCCATGTTAGTATACCCATCCATCCAAATGTAAAGCACAATGACCTAGCCAGATTCTGCACTGCCTTGGTAGGTAAACAACCACTGCCCTATACATTTCTGCATTCACCACGTCATGTAAAGCACTATTAACTTCCATATCCTCCCATTATTTAAAGCACTAATGATAGGCATGTTTCAGATTGACCCCAGTATGTAAATCACCATTTCATTTTCAATCCAGTTTATTGCCATTGCAGGTTTCCATCTGCCCAAGTCTATAAATCGCCATCGGCATGCCAGATTGCACACCCACACCTTATGTGCAGGACAATTGCCACACCAATTTCCAATCTGTCCAGTGTGCAGGGCACAATTGTCACTCCAGTTTCCACATCCCCATAGTGTAACTGATTGTCAGAATGATGGTCAAGCCAACATATGTCCACGATAGCCATTACCAGTGTTGCATCAGCATGCTCTTCCACAACACATCCACACAAACATGTGTGCACACTCGCGCGTGCATGCACACACTCTGTTTACTCTCCCTTGCTTTCTCCTCCTGTTTCTCTCACACCTTCCTCGCAACGTTGTTTTTTTGAGAGTCTGCTCCAGTGAACGACTGCCCGTGGGCCCACAGGGAAGCGCAATATTAGGATATGTTATTATATGTGTCTGTAGCACACAGGTTCCCATGGGAATGGCTTTCCAGCTCCAATCGCGTTCGGTACCTTCGTGCCCTGGGTTTGAGGATTTCACTGCAGAGTTGAATCTGGTTTGTTTGTGAGTTGTGGTGAGCATCAGGCAGTGTGGTGATATTTGATGTTAGTTTTTGATAGATGTATTTAAGGTTTGCCGAGTGTGTCTGGAGGTCTCCACGCAATGTGTAAATGCTAACTGGGTTGCATGGCTTGCACATAGTCGGGCAGGTATGTATGCGTGTGCATTATCTGGACGTGTTGGGTGGTGCTGCAGAATCCTGATAGCCGTCTGATGGCGTATTCGAACTCTGTTGGTGGGTGTTATCATTCAGTGCAGACATGTAAGGTGTATGTAGGTAGGTGCTGATGGCATGGATGAATGGTGTGGACATACTGCTACACTTTTCAATGCTATATTTGTGCATGCTATATCTGTGGTTCCGTGTTCATAATTTAAAGAGGGAATTCCTGCTTGGCATCATGTCGGCTTGAAAGAACAGAAAATTGGCAATAAAATCAAAGTTGTTCTGAACAGGCGGCTGAAATCATGTCTTGCTCAGGGCCCAAACACCCTTGAGACAACACTGACTGTGCCCGCTCATCTCCTTTCTGCTGTCCGAGAAGGTTTGCTCTCGGCGGCTCACTGCTTTTATTGGATGTTTGTAGACAGAAAATAATGTCTTTTTATCACATTATAATCCTATTTTTGCAACGTATTGAAAAAAGGAACGTTCCAGCAGGTGCCTTCAGTGATACTAAAATAATTTTCAGTGTAGGAATTCTAAACTCATGATTTTAAAACGGAAAAGCCAGCTATTGATGCGGCTACGTACCTTGTCGCTCAGCATGTTGAGCGCCCCAAGTTCCAGCACCCAGGTATGCCAGCAATGGCTTTAACGAGGAGGTGTGCACTCGGTATTGAAATCTACATTTAAATAACCAAGGCATTCATTTCAGTGTCACAAAGCTGTGGACAGATGCATGTCCGAATATCCAAACGAGGACCAGGCTGCCTGCAAGAACATCATAGGCCCGTTGTAAAATGGCGCCTAGTACCCGAATACTTCGCAAGATATTTGTCAAGGATTTCAGCACGCAAAACAACCCGGCAGCTACGCTGTGTTCTAGTTTCCTCTTAGAATTCGCAAACCTGTCCACAGGCATGGCATTGGCTGATAAGTAAAGGACACATCAGTTCGAAGGAAACTTTATCAGCTGCTATCGATGACAGAATCTTTAAAATCAATCCCACTGATGAGTCTAATGTTCTTCTGGAGCCTGATCTCCCATCACGGCAAGTTCCAGCACATAATCTACCCACCCACCCCCTTGCACACAATGTCCTGCTGCCCCGGGGAGTCCTCTGGCGTAAAGCACCATGGGGGCACAGCGCGCGCTTCCTGGCCTAGCATGCTCGTACACGTTCACTCTTCCCAAGGGTAGGAACAATGGGCGTAGAGGGCAGCACTTTCTTCAGACTCGCGTTTTTGAGTGAAAATGAACGGATGGCTGATTTCACGAAAGGTTATGGTTACAAATTCCGAGCTAAATACACTCAGCAATGAGCAAGATGTTCACAAAGCATGTCTGGCCTATTGGGAAATACTAAGGCGTTTTCGACAAGCCAGTACAGTGCTTCTTAGAGGCCGGTATATGTGACTGGATCTGCCCACAACCTGTAAGCTTTCTATTATAATTTAAGACTTCCTGTTTTCCTCTTAAGTCTGTACTCCACATGATATTTGGACCATGCAAGTTTTTAACCCAGTTTCTTCGTAGGACTGCTTTCACCTGATTTTTGGGTGACATTTTAACATTTAGGGGGTCATTACGACCCTAGCCGTCTTGAGACCGCCAGGGTCGCGGTGGCGGACTCACCACCGCCAAATCGGTGGTCCGACCGCTTTGGTGACAGTCTGAATGCCACATTAGGACCATGCCGGTTGCTCCCTGGTCGGAGGGACTGGCGGTGCTGGCGGTGCTGGCGGTCCTAATCTGCCAGGGCGTCAACAGGGTGCAGGGGCCCCAGCGGGTCCCTAGCACTGATCCAATGCTCTTGGCATGGGCAGTGCAGGGGCCCTGTTCTACCTGGCCCTTTTTGCTGGGTCATCCCCAATCTTTTTCCCTCCTTCCTCCTAATTTTTCTGACCAGCTTTTGTTGGCTTCAGGACTCTGGGCACTTCACCACTGCTAAACAGTGCTAAAGTACATTTGCTCTCTGTGTAAATTGTATCCTTGATTGGATTATCCATATTTGGAATATTTGATTTACTGGTAAGTCCCTGGTAAAGTGCACCAGAGGTGCCAAGGGCCTGTAAATCAAATGCTACCAGTGGGACTGCAGCACTGGTTGTGCCACCCACATTAGTAGCCCTGTAAACATGGCTCAGACCTGCCACTTCTGTGTCTGTGTGTGCAGTTTTAAACTTCCAATTCGAATTGGCAAATGTACCCACTTGCCAGGCCTAAACCTTCCCTTTTACTACATGTCAGACACCCCTAAGGTAGGGCCTAGGTAGCCCCAGGGGCTGCGTGCAGTGTATGTTGAAGCTAGGACATATACTAGTGTGTTTCACATGTCCTAACAGTGAAATACTGCCAAATCCGGTTTTCACTGTGCAAGGCCTATCTCTCTCATAGGTTAACATGGGGGCTGCCTTTAAATATCCTTAAAGCGTAGGTTCCCCTTGAGAGCAGATCAAAATGTGGAGTTTAGGGTCTCTGAACTCACAATTTAAAAATACATCTTTTATTGAAGTTGGTTTTTAAATTGTTTGAAAATGCCACTTTTAGAAAGCAAGCATTTTCTTGCTTAAACCATTCTGTGACTCTGCCTGTTTGTAAATTGTCTGTCTGGGTCAGTTTGACAGTTGGGCTGTTTTGCACCTCTCTAGACAGTGACAGAAAGGAGGCAGAGGAGTAGCTTGCATATCCCGATGAACCATCTGAGCTAGAGGGGAGGGAGGAGTGGTCATTCACACCTGAAAGGAATGTGTCTGCCCTCATACAATGCAGTCTCCAACCCACTGGTGTGTGTCTGGGGCCTGGCCTGGACGAGGAAGAATCTGTCAAACACTTGAGACTTTGTTTTGAAGTTTGCCAACTTCAAAGGCAGAAAGGGGTATAAGAGGAAGACCCAAAACCCCAGTGTTTTAGAATCTTTCTGGAATCAACAGGAACCTCTGCCAAGGAGAAGAGCTGAAGAGCTGGAGGAGGAGTACTGTCTCTTTGCTGTGTTGCTGTGCTGGACTGGCCTGCAGTTGCTGCTTCTGCCTTAAAAGAGTGCAATGGGTGAACTTTGCTGTGTGTCCTGGTTAAGAAAGTTCTCCAAGGGCTTGGAGTAGAGCTTTCCTCCTGTTCGAAGTCTCAGGGATCCCAAAGACTTCAGTTTCCTCGACCTGCAGCACTGGGAACTGTGTGTTTTGTGCTGCTCAAGAGGAGAAACAACTGCAACGTGGTCAACGACGCTGCTGGCCTGCACCGTGACGTGCAGATGCCGCACGGAGACGCATTGCCCCGCTTTGCACTGTGACCCTGGTCTCACCGAAGCCGTCATCAGACGACTTCACCGAGCCGCCACTCGCACCGTGACCTGTGGGCCCGCACTCTGGCATTGCCTACTCACACCGCAGCCTGGGTCTCCCCAACAAAGACCCTCCCGCTGACACCGGCACCACTGCCTGCACTGTGGCCTGTGGACACCGCTCGTGAGGAGCATGAAACACCGTCCCGTCCTGCACCGCAGATCCGGTCCACCGACTCCAGCACCATCACCTCCAGTGTCATCACTAGGCATCTCTGCCTGCACCGTGGCCTGTGGATACCGCTAGTGAGGGTCACGAAGCACGTCCCGTCCTGTACCTCTGGCTTGAGCCTACCGACGACAGCGCTTCAGCAACGATGACCCCGCTGCCTGCACCGTGACCTCTGGACACCGCATGTTGCACCGCCCCGCTTCACACTGCAGCCCTGGTCTCACCGATGCCGCTGGATGTCTTCACCGAGCCTGCCTGCACCGTGACCTATGGGCACGCCGCATCGTCCCGCTTCGCACCGCAGCCCCAACGCCATCCATACCAGCGCTCCTGACTTCATCAGCCCGGAGTTCATTCTGCACATGTGTGACTTAAAAGACTCAACAAATCCTCCACCGACCCCAGAACTGACACAGTAACGTCAGCGACGCCACTCTCTGGAGCTCACCGTGAGGATCACGATGCCGTGCAAATCTAAGCCACTGTTTGCGGATCTTCCCGACACTGTAGCTGGTCCGTGACGCGCAGCCGGCCTGAACTGTTGGTTTTGTTGATCACTATGCTGTGATAGCCCCAGGTGGAGCTATCGACTTTAAGGAACTGTATTTTTTAGATAAACCTTACAAAATTCATATTTTTAGCACTGTATGCTGAATTTTTATTGTTTTGGTCTTGTTTTACACATATAAATATTGGCTATTTTTCTAAAACTAGTGTGGCGTCCTTTTCTAGTGTTTTCACTTATTACTGTGTGTTATGTGCAAATGCTTTATGCATTGCTTCTGAGATAAGCCTGACTGCTCGTGCCAAGCTACCAGGGGGGTGAGCAGGGGTTATGTGAGCGAGTATCTCGCTTATCCTGACTAGAGTGAGGGTTCATACTTGGACAGGGTGCAAACCGACTGCCAACTAGAGACCCAGTTTCTAACAGGCCCCCCTGGCCATCCCTGTTGTGCTGTTCACTGAATACAGACAGTGAACAGCATGACAGGTGCAGCTGCACCCTACGCACTGCAGCATTACCGCCGGCTCAATCAATGTTGTAGGCTGTTCCCCGCTGGGCCAGTGGGCAGAAACACAAATTCAGCATGCTGACCCAATGGGGAACTCGTAATGGGGCCCACAGGAATGCGGCCGCACTGGCTGCAACCTGACTGTGGGAGTTTAGACGATAGCCTTTTCCGTCCCCCATAGTTGTACAGATGTGATCATATATACATTCCACTCTAGGTATCATACAGACACCTTTTTTGCTTGTTTCTTCCAATTTCATATTTTTCCATAGTGACAACAGCTTAGCATTGAAAGGTTGTACAGCCAACACGCATTACGCCGAGTGGTGGCTGCCGCCAACCTAAAGTGGTGAGGTGGGGATCAGGTGTTAGGGAAATAACCACAAAACAAAATTAAAACAATTTAGTTGCTGATCCTGGTCCCACTGCCAGATGCCTCAGTGCTCCTCTCCTCCTGGCAGTCACTCGGGCACAAAAGCACAGTCTCCCAATCCAGAAGCTGCTCTCATACTATACCACACATGAGAGCAGTTCTGGGATTGGCCTGAGCGGGTGGTCTGATGCTCGCTCAGACACAGGGAGCCTGTGCCATTGCCTTACCTGGCTGTGCACTACAGCTGGGCTGGAGAAATGTAATTGGAATGTATAATGGAACAACAAATGCTGGAACAATGCATGCC
Source organism: Pleurodeles waltl (assembly GCF_031143425.1). Lineage (NCBI taxonomy): Eukaryota > Metazoa > Chordata > Amphibia > Caudata > Salamandridae > Pleurodeles > Pleurodeles waltl. The sequence goes on from NC_090442.1 coordinate 712,342,808, forward strand.
TGAACAACGCGTTGGGAACAACGACCACGTTGTTACCATGAATGCCTTTACCACGTGTGCTTTTACAACGATTTTTCATTGTAAAAGCATGCTTAGTAAAGGCATTTGTGGGAACGGCATGCGTGGTTCTAGCATGCAACCTCCCCACCTGTGGTAAAGTCCAGAAGTACCCCACCCCTAATACTAAGACTACCCCAACCCCTAACGCTAAAACAAAACTACCCTGGATACCTTCCACCCACCCTGAGCCCTAAACCCTTTCCTGACCTCACCCACCCACCCTGAAAACAACCAACCCCACCCCGCCCCTAAAAAAAAAACTACCCGATCCCCCACCCCCAAAAAACAAACTACCCGATCCCCCACCTCCAAGAACACTAACTACCCCGAAACCCCACCCCCAAAAACCAAACTACCCGACCCTCCACCCCTAAAAAACAATCTATTCCGACCCCACTCCAAAATCACTAACTACCCTGACCCACCACCACCAAAAACCAGACTATCTGACCCCTCACCCCCAAAAACCAATCTACCTGACCCCCCACCCCTAAAACCCAAAGTACCCTTAAATAATGTTGCTAAGCCTGTTTAGCGCCATTATTCAATGCCTGTGTCAGGGTAGGCGTTAGGGGACCTGTGGGCTCATTTCCATGTTCGGAGACCATGGAAGCTGTCCACAGGTGCCCTTCCCTGCACACAGGGACACCCCTTGCCAGCCCCACCCACCCCTGGAGGACACCCAAGGCTAGGGGGACCCATCCAAGGTAAGTCCAGTTAAGTATTTCTATTTTTTTTTCTAAGTGCCATAAGGGGGCCTAACTTGGGCCCCCCTACATGGCACTGTGCCCAATGGCCATGCCATGGGGACAGAAGTCCCCTGGACATGGCCAGTGGGCAGGGGGGCATGACTCCTGTCTTTGATAAGACAGGAGTCATGTCCATGGGGGTTGTGCACCAAAAAATGATGCTAGTCAGGTTAGAGTCAGTATTTTTTACGCTAACCTGACTAGCGCCATTCTTTGACGCACAACCCCCAGTCTTCACTACGCCTCCCCTGCCCGGTTATCGTCATTTATTTTGACGCTGACCGTGCCTTAGCGCCAGCTAGTGTTATTCCTTAAATATGATGCCCGGCTGACGTCTAGGAATGGTGGTAGCCGACGGTAAACTAGCGCAGATTTGCGTCAAAAAGTATAAATCTGGGCCCAAGTGCGAATCTAATTGATTGGTTCACAGTAAAGGAAACAATTGTTACTCAGCAACTCCAATGCACTCTGAAAACAAATCAGCTCTTGGCATCCATTTAATCAGTTTTTGTTTCCTTAAAAATGCAAAAAGATCAAATTTAAAGCTGATTTGCAGCATTTGATACAATGAATCCTGGAGTGCTGGTGGAGAGACTGACTCTGGTCCAATAGACAGTCCATGATCCTGTTATAGTTTCATTTCTTGCATACTTCTCCATGCTATTGAAATTTATTAGGACCGTTTATTTCACCATCATTTACCTTGTACAATCCTACAAGCTGCATAACTCTTTTGCCTCTTTTGATTTTAAAGATGAATGTGGCAGCAGTGATGTCTCTATGGAATTCCCAAGGTTTGGTCGTACATATATACTTTGTGCCAAGCAAGAGTAAAAACTCTTCAAATCTTGAGTGCCTGTTAATTATGAAAAGATGATAAAAGGACATCAAAACCTAAATGGTCGTTATGAGTGCAAACAATGGCTTAACTTGAATCGTAGAAGAATGGACAGGCGCAGTCGGGATTTAACTCGCAGTACTGCCAGTCCTAATGCAGGTACTTCATCCACAGAAGTATCTTTCTGATTAAAATCTCCGTGGTAAGATGGCTTCTGGCTACATGACGATGAATATTGTCTAATGTACAGTTGCCGTAGTCAGCATAAAGGTTTAATGTCCCTGCTGTAATCTCATACGTATTATATTTATCACTCTTTTACCCTCCTTGCACCCTCAACGTTTGGGTGCAATGCTGTTAAGTTTGATTCATAAATTGTTCTATAAAAAATGTTTTGGGAGAGTAACAATTGGGCATACTAGAATCAATGTCTATTGAATATATGCTGGCAGGATGCGTCTATGAGTTAAGCAACTAAACATTTGTTGCTGACATCTGCCACTGGCATCTGCTGTGTCCAAAGGGTAGGGGTTCAACTTTTGAGAAGGCTTACTCAGCTTCCTCCCTTTGAGGCCACAACATTAGGTACCATTGGAGTGGGCAAGAGTAGCGCTTATTATTTGTTGCTATTAGAAATGGCAGAGTTGTGGTATGAAGAGCTAGCCAATAAAAAAACAAGTACAAATTTGGCAAGTTATGTTCAGAAGGCTGATTCATGCGCGGAATACCCTGACCGTTCTCCCTCTCCTGTTTTGGTGTCTTGTTCCTCCTTCTGCCTGCCAAGTGCTGGGACAGTTTTCAAGTGCGCGTAAGTGTGCTGCAGGCACCTTCATTGTCCTGAGCTACCATGTACATTCCCATACTCCTTTTCAGTGTTGCATTTGATTTAGGTGCCTGTTGCTTTAATACCCATTTACAATTGACAGATTTTTGGGGTGACTTAAACTGAACACTTTTTAGAGTATATGTGGCCAAACTAAGACTAAGTCAAACTGAGACTATCTTGATTTGTGAATAAAATGCAGTAGGTAAGCAAGAATTCCACGCTCAGGTCAGGTCATACCCTTGACAATGAGTTCTCTAATCCTGATAACCTTGAGATCAAGTCCCTACTCCCCTTGAGCTGGTCTTACCATCTTGCCATTCCCATCTCCATAAAGCTGAGTGGGGGGGCTGACGGGCTGCAATCCCACTCCAGTCTAATCACTTTAGTGGGCCAGATTGACTCCTACGAGGTTTTGTCAGGAACTTGAAAGCAGCCGATGCAACCTAGATAGGAATGTTGGCAAGGCCAATAAAGAAACCGACAATTGGATTAGAGGGATTATAGATCAGATTGCTCCCCCCTCGAAGTAGGTCTCTCACAGGCAAAGGTCTTCAGCCTGCTGGGTTAATAAAGACTTACTTATAGGAAAGGACCCTCTTTTTGGCATGGTTATCCCCACTTTTACATAAAAATCAAAATAGTACACCGTTCCAAAGACTGAAAAAATGCAGGGTTGGGAAAAGTCAGTATTATCAGGAGAGCCCTCAAACACCCCATAGGATGTCAAGCTTCATCACTGGGCAATCTCCTCATCAGACCGGTGCTGCAATGTCTAGCGGACCACTCCTGTTATAGAAGTGGTACTGTACCGGAGACTGTATACCAAATTTGGTTGGGTCTGAAACGGATACTGACTGTTGGAAAAAATATAGGAGAGATAGAAAGAGTTAAAATTAGCTCTTAGCCTTTAACATCACTTTTAATGAGTCAGGGAAAGGTTCAGGCCAAGATTAAAAGAAAAACAGGGGGAGTGAAAACAGGGATAATGTCCCACTGCACTCCACACAAAGGAAAAAGGTAGTGTACCTAGTCCTAGAAAAATTTGGTCAACATGTTTCGCGTCTAGATGGTAAAAAATTATCCCATGACGCTTCTTCAGGACTGCAACTACTAGATCTCCTACTCTAATGTACAACAATAAGTGCTGGATGGTCACTTACTGAATCAGGACTGTCCGTCAACTTCGATAGGTCAACCAGTCGCCCATCCCATAGTAGAGAATAGGCATCATAGGAACGCGCGGCTGAGGGCAGGTCGACTATGGCACCAGGGACAGGATAAATAATTCTCCTTTGGTTTGAGGCTTGTGCATTCCTATGATGCCTATTCTCTACTATGAGATGGGCGACTGGTTGACCTATCGACGTTGACGGACAGTTCCTTCTAAGGCCTCCTTTAGGAAACAGGTAAAAAGCTGTCTCTTTACTTCTGGATTTTCTTTCTCACTATCTTCACTTGCATCATCTTTACATCTTTACTGGAGCGAGGTCTCAGAGCCGGGACACTTCAATGGAGTAGCCATGTGCTCTACAAATGTGCCTATCATCATTATTATAAGAAGGCCATGGGCCCTTGTTTGCTTTTGAAATAATAATGATGGCAGTTATCAGGGTTCAATGGACGCATCAGGGCTCTGGGCTCCGGTGCCACTGCACCTGCTGTGCTAATGGTAGCAATGCCCCTGCACATTAGGCTTCTCTAATACTTATTTGATTCCACTGACATCCTTTACCCTGGTTTCTTTGGATGCTTTTAATTCTGCCACCAGTCATAGCACTTCTTGCAAATAGCAATACTGCAGGGCGTAGTATTTATACAGATCAGTATTCTTCTCAGGGTCTAAATTTTTCTGCTATGTATGAGGGATAAGCAACAGCATCAGTTTTGCACACCTGAGATGCTTCAAAACTTGGATTCTTGATTTGTACACAAACTTGTGTTTCTGCCATACTCTGTATTTACACAAATTGAGATACTACATGGCATTATGAGGGATGGAAAAGGGGGGAACATGGTGGGGAAACAACAATGCAAATATATGTGGATAGCAATGGGAGAGAAATAAGAGGAAGATTCATGAGATTCTCATCTGGTGGAGCACACTGATGAGGTCACAGTGTTTGAGGTATTGTTTGAAGAGATGGGTCTACAGTTCCTATCAGGGACAAAGAAGGAATGAGACGTGCAAAGCTGGACTGGGATGACCCTGGGTGCATACCAAGAGAAAGCCTGAGATCTCCCCCACAAATCAGAATTAAGGTTACCAGGTATGTATCACGGGGGCTTGAGTTGACGCTCTTGTGGACAACACAACAAGTTGTGAATGTGATGCTTTGAGGCAAGTGAAGCCAATGGCGATTCCTACATCTTTTGATTAGGCAAGTATTAATGTGGTTGTACAGATGTTACAGGGCTTAAAAGCAGTGGTGGCTGATGAACTTTCAAAGTGGCATAAATCCATACCCCAAACTGTAAGGTGAAAGTGAGTGTAGTGAGCATGTCCATCTCACCCCTACCTAATTGCAGCAAAAAGGGAAACTTACTTCACATTTAATAATGGGCATAACTGTGCATTTTCCAGCATATTTTCTCTAGTTTCTGGTTTTGCCAAGCAAGCCTTAACTACCCCAGTGGTGTGGTCACCTCACAGTGAGACACAATAGAGAGGACAACCTCAGGGGAGAGGCCATACAATGATATAGGAAAGACAGTGACGCAGTAAAAAGACACAGAAACGGGCATTTATAAGAAAAAGGGAACTTGCATGATTTAAGGATAACACAAAGGAAATAGAGGTGGAACGTAGAGCACTAGGGTGACATATAGAACAAAAGGCAGAATGAAATATATTAATAACAGAGAGGATCAAGACAGGTAAGATAGCAAAAAGCGAAAGAGGACAGACGTGGCATAAAATAGAGCGTGTAAAGCCAGTGAGAGACAGCTGTAGCACAGTAGGGAGGGTTGGAAGTGAGAAGATGGAGAGGGTATACAATAAAAAGAACGGTGCATGGATAAAGGAGAGAGGGCATTGTCATAGTAAGACGGGGAAGGACTAGGTAAAATGGTGCAATATTACAGAACTGAAGAGGAGGGATACAAGATGGGAGACACATGGGAGGGACAAAAGAGTTACATGCTATGGAGGTATTAAAAGATATCAGAGGAACGCAAAGGTGCGGACAAGGAAAAGAGAACAAAGAGGGAAACAAATAGCGAGGAGAGACATTCGGATGAGAGAATCATGGGAGAGAGGAATCACGAGAGGAAAGCCAAGGGGAAACTTTGCAGTGAGAAGGGGAGCAAGTGACGGGGAAGAGAACAGTCATATGTCAAGTAACCCGCTTACAACCCCTTCAAGTCCAGAATGAGCCAACCTAACTGACGCATCACTAGCACCACATTTATTCAGTGTTTTGCTTTGCTAATTATTTCAATATAAAGAGCTGTTTGAAGCAATATGTCACAGCTATAACTCCTCAAAACGAATTGTAAAAAATTCTATGCGGGTATCATCCAAGGCTTCAGCTGTACATTTATTTTGCCACTGTTCGAGAAATTAAACAGAAGCAAGGAGACAGTCAACCCTGGGTTAGCAGTTAAATTATGTTAAAGAAGTGACAGGGGAAATATCTGACTGTTCTTTTCCATGTTTATATTGCCTAGCAAGAAACGAATATACACCCCATTACCTTCAAAATACATCTGTGAACAGAGCACACACTTCCACTGACAATCCAGACATACCAGTTAGCATTTCTCTGGGATTGGCTGAATGAGAAAATGCTTACCTTTTATGTACTTGCCAGTGAGCCTTTCGCTTTCTGTGAGGCTTGAAAATAAACCTCTGTACTGCAGAGCAATCTGCTTTGCAGATTCAGGCGCATGCCTGTTTGGATAACACTGCTGTCTGGCGCATCCAGGAATGTCCTGTACCAAGAGACCGAACTAAGGGCCAAATGTAGGAAAGCTTTTTCCCATAGACACAGAATGGGTAAAATCCTTTGGTACGTCTGGCCCTAAGGGAGTAGGTGCACTCGATGATGGCAGGCCTAGAGAACTCCAGGGGCAGCAGCGTCAACTCTCGCAAGTTTGCACGTCTAGTCTGTGGGAAATGACGAAAAGAGGTATTGACGTGATGTTCGGCCCGAAGGCGCTGATGCCATTTCAACCCCATATTCTTTGCTCTAAGGGGCTAATCAAATGCAAGCCCCCGAGCATGACTTCATTCTCAGAGTTGTAGGTACTCTCATGTATTTGTGCTGCCTGAATGATGTTCAAACTGAATGATGGGACTGGAAATGTTTATTCTTATGTTTACTTTTTTTTAATGTTTGGAACATGTCATCAATAATGTAATTTCAGATGCCATCAGTGATGTCCTAAATGACATCATAGAACATGTTATGAGTAGTGTAATATATGACGTCCTAAGCATAACTGGTTATTTCTGTGTTTTTTTACCTCAAAATGTTAAATTTGTCACCAACATAATCACCTAACTATAAAGTTACTCTAACCTCTGTTTTTTTATAGTGTTTTAAAACAAAAACAGATCTATTTGTCAGACCTAACTATAACGTTACTTTAACCTTTGTTTTTTTTTCAGGGAATTTATAGGTTTTTTTAAAACGTAAAGCAATATTTTATTACCATATGTAAAACCACTCCTCCACAGTGCACTGCCTTCGGCTGTGCACAGCAGGTTTGCCCACAAGGCCTGACCACAAGATAGGCACTGTGGCTCAGCCCCCTTGTAGGTAGCCCATCCCACGCTGTGCACAGCCTTCAGGCATGCACAGCAGGGGCTTGGCTACAGGGCCTGGCTACCCACCCGGAGGTTACTAAACCCCCATGGACAGCCAACCCTACTCTGTGCATGCATTCATACAGTGCAGCATGGGGGTGGCCAAAGGGACTGGCTTGCAGCTTGGCCCTGAGTCCAGCTTCTCACAGGCAGCCAACTCCACAATGCCCAGAGCCTTTCGCCATGCACAATGGGGTGTTGGCTATAGGGTTTTGCCTTCCGCCAGACCTTGTGTCGAAACTCCAAGCGGGTTGCTAACTGCACACCACAACAGCCTTTGACATGCACAGTGTAGGCTTGACCTTCGCATCCCCTGGAGAAAAACATATATATCTTAAGAGGGCAGGGTGTGCAGCCCCCTCCCAGTCCCATAATTGGGCCCGGGAACCACATCCCCTGGGTCAGTTCCAATACAAATGGGAGTGGGGCCATATGGCCTCCCTCCCCAAGCCTAAAAAGGACCATGTGGCATCCTTCCCGGGCCTTATTATTCCCCGGGGACCCCATCCCCCATGGTTGTATTTTATGAAAAAGAGAAGGGGCCAGGAGGCACCTCTCCACAAGCCATATTCAGCCATATTCTGCCATATTCGGCCCCAGGGATCCCATCCTATAGGGCCCAATTTACTTATTTAGGGGAAGGCCAGAATCGGCCTCAGGAACCAGATCTCATGGGACCGCCTCTTTGGGGGGTATTTTGCCTTGGGACCCTATGCTCTGGGACCCAATGTATTTATAAGAGGAGGAGTGTCATGCACCCCCTTCTCTGAGTCTAATTAGGCACCAGAAACCCCATCCCCAGGGCCAAAATTTAAATAAAATGGGAGGGTGTCATCCCAGTGAACCCCATACCCTGGGGCCCAATTTACTTATTTAAGGGAGGGGGGTGTGCAACCCCCCCTCCCTGGGCTGTATTAAGCCACAGGGACCCCCATTACCCAGGGCCCAATGTATTTATAAGGGGAGAGGGCCACAAAGCCCTACTTCTTGAGTGTTTTTTGGCCCTGGGGATACAATCCCCCAGGGCCCAATTTAGTAATTTAGGGGAGGGGGCTAGCAGCCGCCCCCATCTGGGCCACCTCCCATGGCCCAATTATTTAAAAAGGGAGGATGACACGTGGCCCCCCCTTCCAAAGCCATTTTAGACCCCAGAGAGCCCACCCTGGGGCTGAAATATCCTAAAAACGGGTGGGGGCAACATGCCCCCCTTCCCTAGCCATATTCGGCCCCGGGAATGCCATGGCCCCGGGAACACCATCTCCTGTGGCTCAATTTAGTAATTTAGGGGAGGAGACAGAAGCCTAAGATGTTGCTTTCTGACAAATTTGGTGTAATTCAGTTCAGCAGTTTTAGCTGCTGCCCTGCCTAAATAAGTCTACGGAAAATGCATGGTGATTTTGCATTTTGTGATCCCCTTTTTTCTTGGCTCCCGCTTGATCAATCACTCCAAAACTTTCTATGCACAGACTAGTCATAAAGTAATACCTTTTTTGAAAGTTTTGTGGAGAATCGTCAAACTGGCAAAGTTAATATCTTCACAAAAATATGCCCTTCTCATGGAAGCGCTTACCTAACTATAACTACCCAGTGACGACTGCCACAAATATATATTAATACAGTTGGAGGTGGTATCCAAATACAGCTTAAATTTGAAAAACGTAGGCCACCATTATGACTTCGGTGGTCTTTTGAAAAGACCGCCGAAGCCTTGGGCGCCAACATACCGCCAGTGCTGGCTGTATGTTTGGCACCACATTATGACATTTCCGCTGGGTCTGCGGACGGAAACAGCGTTTCCGCCGGCTGGCCCAGTGGAAAAGTACTCACAACATTGAAGCCGGCTCGTAATGGAGCCGGCTGCAATGTTGAGGTGTGTCGGGTGCAGCATCACATGTTGCGCACTGATGGGGCTATGCATGGTGGCCCCTGCAGTGCCCATGCCAAGTGCATGGACACTGCAGGGACCTCCCGAGTCACCCATACCGGCAGCTACTCCATGGCGGTGTTTACTGCCATGGACAGCCTGCCGGATGGGGACTTGTAATCCCCAGGCCAGCGCTGCTTGCAGGGCTGCCCTGGCAGATTACAACAGCCAGGACCGGCAGGACCGTCAGGACCACTGAGGCTGCCAGGCTGCAGGCTGGCGGCAGCCTGGTGGTATTGGCGGTATTACCGTCGTGGGACCGCCATGGTCATAATGGGGCGGTAAGCACATTATCACCTCCCGCCGGGGTCAAAATGACCCTTTTAGTATTAAAGAACTATCCAAATGGTGGGAGGCAGAGTCTCTGCAACAGTACCTCGAGGTGGAGGGAGTAACTAGGGGGCTAAAAACATTTTTTATGATACCTGACAATCCGGATCCTGAAATGTTGGTGGAATCGACAGTGACCTCAAAAAACTACTCAATGATCATGATGCACATTTTAATCAAGTATGCATTGAAAGACAGAGCAATACCTTTAGTGGAAACTGATAAACTGAAGCAGGAATTCGAAGCTTTGGTACCAAAGGAACGGTTTGAAGATTTCATGAAAAACGTACAGGCCAAATTGTAGAAATTGGAAACGAAATTTACAAATGAAAACAACTCAAATTTATAAGGGATTATAGAGATTACCAAACAGGGCGCATCCTGACTTTCTACCGGAGATACGAACATTTATACAAGAATGAGGAATTGAATAATGAAGAGCATTTAGGAAAGGATCATCAACCTAGCTCAGGAACTGAATTTTCAGACAGCAAAGCCTCTGATGTATCAGACACTACTTGGGCTCGAATGGTTTAGAGAGGTTCAAGGCAACATTTTTTAAAACAGTTCCAATTATTGAATCAAAACAGGACAGCTCAACGGTCGGATCAAAACTATCAAAGAGGCAGAGGAGGCAGAAGAAAAACAGGCAAAGGAAAGCTAAGTGCCAATCAGAAGTCTGCCGACAAAACCCAAGTGGGAATAAAAACAAGGGGTCAGACAAAGGCACTATGAATGTAGTAAGCCTTTCCAATCAAATTTTAACTGATGAGGAGAAGAAAGAAGTTACTGTCTTTAAGTATATATTTTAGCCCCTCAATGGATCGTAACTATGTCTGAAGTAGGGTTGACTTACTTTACTTCATGAAAAAACTGTTCGAATGTAAACCCAATCGCCAAACTTTGGGAGACATTGCACCACCTATTAGCAATTTACAGATTGGTGACACTGAAATGTTGCAAACTCTATCAGCTTTGGAGGGTAGCGACCTATATCACGAGGACCCTTACCTTAATCTACCTAATTTGGACATAGAACTGGGTGCAGACTGTCCTACTGACTTTAAACCTAACTCCACTTTCTTGCCTATGAGATTGTGTGATGCTATCAATGTGTTTGAGAAGGGCGTGATAAAAGATGTAAAAAATATTGGATATGCACAGTCACACATAAAAATGTGACATGGAAACAATTTCATGTAATGCCAGGTCTGAAATCTGATCCTGAGATAGTGATAAGTGAATCAGATAAGGGAGGTAATGTTTTGGTAATGTTTAAAAACATGTATCCGAAGGAGAATAGGAGTTACCGTATTTTCCGGCGTATAAGACGACTTTTTAACCCCTGAAAATCTCCTCAAAAGTCGGGGGTCGTCTTATACGCCGGTATACGGTGTGCTGAAACTTCAGGGACAGGCGCCCTGTAGCTGAGCCACCCTGCGTTGCATTTGGAAATCGATTCCAAGCGTATGATGGGTTCCGCATCTCACAAGATTCAGCTACTTGTGGACACAGAGCTGATTGGTCAACCGTGAGTTGAGCTGTCCTTACCGTGTGCCGCAATCCTCGCTGGCAGTTGTCTGGACAGGCACGTATTCCTGCATGTGCTCCAGGCTATTCCACTTGCACTGTTTTATGTTTACATGTTTGATGACAAATAGCCTTCTGTTTATAAGTGACAGTTTTCCTACTAAGTACCTGCATGTCATAAGCATTTGAATTAAAATTACCATGTTAAAATCAAATCTGATGTTTTTAAATTTTTATTTGGTGTGCGTTGGAAGAGGGGTAGTCTTATACAGCGAGTATAGCCCAAACCCTATATTTTAACATGAAAAGTAGGGGGTCGTCTTATACGCCCAGTCGTCTTATACGCCGGAAAATACGGTAGTTGGCTAATGTGACTTGCTATACCAGCTCTAGTAGGATGGAATTCAGACAGGCAGAACAAACCGATGTTGAATTACTAACAGACTGGAGGGACAAAGGCCTTTTAGAATGGGAAAAATGTTTGCTTCTTAAACCTAATAAATCTAAGATACCCATTCTACATTTCCTCCCAACATTGTATAAGATATCTAGGAATTCTCCAGGGAGGCCCAATGTTTCTTCCATTGCGTCCCTTCTCGGGTGTGTAGATTATTTTCTGATGCCATTTGTTATGGCTCTTCCTGCTTACCTGAAGGATACAAGACACTTTGTTATAAAGTTAGAGAGTATACCTTGGGAGAAGGTTTTTGTCCTGATGACGCTGGATATAACTAGTTTGTATACCAGTATTAAACATGAAGCAGGCCTTAGAGCTTGTAGGCATTTTTTGCAGGCAAGATCGCTCTCTTACCCTTTACACTCAGAAATGCTCAGATGACAGAATTTTGCCTAAATAACAACTTTTTTACTTTTGACAACAGGATCTATAAACAGACTCAGGGGCCAGTTATATGAACCTGTTTCACCCCCAGCGTCAATTTGGTTGGGGGCTGGTGGGGGGAGCATGGTTACCCTGAATTTATAGATCATGTCGTACTCTGGATTTGTTTTATTGATTACATTTCTGTTATTTGGAGAGGTGAGGAGAAGTGTGCCAGGAATTTTGTTAGAAAAAGCAATGACAATGATTGGCATTTACAAATCACTGGGAATATTAGCCGTGAAAAAGCTGAGTTCTTGGATGTGGAGGTTAAGGTAGTTGGTGAACAGATGGAATTACACTATTCTGCAAATCTATGGCAGGTAATAGTATCCTTTTTGCCACCGGTGCTCACCCCTGAAATCTGACTAATAGTATTCCATATGGAGAACTTTTAGGAGCCAAGAGAAACTGTAGTCCTCTGGCTGCTTTTGAACATGAGAAAAAGGTGATGGCAGACAGATTCAGTGAGATTGGTTATTCTGATAAAATGTATTAATGATTAAAAGGCCAATAAGAAGGTGGAAGAAGTGCCTCACCAGATTTTACTGTATCCAAAACCTCAGCCCGTGGCGGGGGGGGGCAACAATAAAGTGATATTCATTACCACATTTTATAATCAAGCCTTGAATTTAAGAAATATCTTAGCTAAACATTGGAACACACTTCATACATACAAGACCCTTAGCAAATACATTGGACCAGCTCCACAGATTAATTTTAAACCATGTTATTTATTAAAAGACAACTTAAGCAGAAATTTAATTACTGAGGCGACTCTCCCCAAACTGATACTAGTTTTTTTCTGCTGCAGAAATTGCAAAGCGTGCATGAAAAACCATTATGTTAGCAGTGCATTATTCCTAACACCAATAGAGAGGTTGTCACTAGAAAACACACTTCTTGTCAAACAGAATATGGAGTATATTGCCTAGTATGTCCATGTGAGCATATGTATGTGGGTAGCACCATCCATACGGCTAAAAAGCATGTGTTGGAACACATGAGGGCTATTGCACACAATGATGCCTTATACCCTGTTGATAGACACTTTTCTAAAGTTCACTTTGGAAACTCAAACCTACTTCAATTCACGGTGATTGACAGTGTAGCTCTTAACAGTAGAGTAGGGGATACAGAAAAGGAACTGCTGAAATTGGAGTCCAGTTATATCCTGGACTTCGATATCCTTATACCACAATGACTGAATTCAGATGATGAGATAGTGGTACATTTACAATCGAAGGGTGTAGGGAGATGTTTCTCTTACTTTGTTTTTTGGATTGTTCAGTAACCATGGTTTTAATGATTCTTGAACTTTAGTTTACATTTTTGTTTTTATTCAGGTCAGTGCTTAATATAGTGGACAGGCGAGATTGATCATGAGGATGTGTGTTGTCTTCACATGCCCACTTTGGCTGAATTGTGATTACTGCATCGTGCTACAGCTACTGCTAGTGAGATTGTTTAATTTTGTTTGACATAGAATGCCTACTTGGGCTTGAGTTTCTTTTGATGCTAATTGGGAGTTGTGTATACTTAGAATTGTCAACTATATAATGCCACGCATGATGATGGCACCTAGGATTTTATTTGCTGTTTCAATCAGGTTGTGCATAATGTTATGGATAGCCCACTTGGGCTAGATTGATTTGTGCACTTAAACTGTTGTAGTTTTTTCATATATATACTTATATATATGCTTTGTGGCAGAATTACTGTTGCCATTTTAATGTGAGTTACGCGCTAGATAAAAACATCCATGACATTGCACAGTGTGAAACGTTTAGAATGGTAACAATTGTAAATTAATTGAAATTTCACATTGATTTTGTGTCAATAATTGCACAGCACAATACTATCTGTATACCAATTTGTTTGTGTATATTTGGTGTCGATTAGTTCAGAATGACAACTCACATCTCGTATTATGTATTGATGTATTTACATTTAATGTACTGTTTCAAGATGGCGCCCACATGTTTTTTGGCGTGGACGTAGTCCTTTCACTATGTATACATTTATTCACTATGGCACTGTAATCTTGTTACCCGTAAGAAAGGTCAGACTGGACCGAAACGTGTCGGGAGAGACCACAATCAAACACTGTTTGCGATGGAGAGGTGTGTCTGAGCAGTTCTTATCTTGTGGAGAAAATATATATATATATATATATATATATATATATATATATATATATATATATATATATATATATATATACATATATATACTTTTTACATAGAAACTAGGTCCTAACCATAACTACCTAGTGGTGACCGCCATTAGGTTTTACATATATATATATATATAAATATATATATATATATATATATATATATATATATATATATATACAGATATATATATATATATATATATATATATATATATATATATATATATAAAATCAAACATACTAAAATATACAATAAAACCATAAATATATGAAAAATTAATATGAACATATATTTTTTATTAATGTACACAATAAATAAAAATGTGAAAAATGAAAACTCAGTAAAACAAATTTGCCAAAAATAAAATAAACATTCAAATAAATGTAAGAATAATAACTATTAAAAATAAAACAATGAATGCTATAAATGTATTTTAACTTCCATTATGAAAACTATTAGAGTCTAGGAATATTAAATATACTATTCCCACTCTGGTTTATGCAATGGTAGGGAAAGAGTTGGAGTTAGGAAGAGTGAAATTTACTATTCCCACTCCAGTCAGCACAACTGTAGGGAAAGTGTTGGACTTTGAGGGGTAAAGTTTACTATTCCCACTCCAATCTGTGAAACAATAGGGAAAATGTTGGATTTTGGAAGGGTGAGGATTACTACTCCCACTCCAAGCGGTGAAACAGCATGGAAAGTGTTGAATTGTAAAGAGGTAATTTTACTATTCCCACTGCAGCCTAAACAAGAGTAGGGAAAGTGCTTCACTTCAAACATATTATATTTAGAAGTAACACTATGAATGTAGAAAAAATATTAAACTTGTAATATAAGAATTATTAATTAACAGAAATATATATACATGCATACACGAAACAAAGAATTATTCAACTTACATAATTACTATTCAATAAAATAATTAATTATCAATTAATTAACAATTGTTATTCAGTTATGAAATAATTAACTCCCCTCCCTATGCCTCTACAAACCTAACAGCTCACAACTAAAATATAACTTTGAAATAAGTATTCCATAATTTACATATTTAAAATCAATCAAATAATGAATTAACAATATAATTAATTGTTAATTACCTGTTGCTTAGGGAACTTCCCAGCTGAGACGCCTACAAACCTAGCAGCCAGTAACTAAAATATAATTAAATAAAATAAGTATTCCATACTATAATTAGCTCACAAATAATAATTAATATTTAATTCATTGTTAATTAACTTCTCACCCTCTACATTTCAAACCTAGCATCCCACAAATAACCTAAATCAGTATTTCATATTGTACTGAAATTAAAAATGTATTAAATAATTAATCAAAAAATATTTCTCTATTATTAATGAGTTATTAATTAATTAACTGCCCACCCTAGACCCTAATAAACATAATTCACCCACAACTAAATTATAAGTAAAATAAATACATATTCCATAAATTACATAATTAAAATCAAACAAATAATTTAACAATAATAATTAATTGTCAATTAATTATTACCTAATTAACGTCCCACCCATGGACATCTTTTAAAGGGTTGCCAGGCTTCGCAGCTGCGACCCCTGGCTTTTCCCTCACGACCTCTGGCCTCAGAGGAGGCAAAATAAGTGGCAGGATCCCAGGGGCAGCTTGTCCTTTTTGACGTCAGTTGGGCTCCACCATCTGTTTTCTCTCAATGTTTTCATTACACTATTAGTAAATAATGTTTGATTATTCATTATCAGTGTATTAAAAATGGAGTACAATTTGCTAGAATACAGCCTTCCCTGGCAGCTGAGTGAAGTAAAAAAAAAAGTGCTTTTAAACGTATGTCGTGTGCATGCTTGCAGGTGAGTGTGTTTTTATTTGAGAGAGAGTAGGTGTAAGGGTAAATATGTGTATCTGTAAGATTGCATGTGTGTGTGTGTGAAATTGAAGGTATAAAGGTGTGTGATGTCACCTCCGCTACCCATAGCATTTTGGTGAATTGATGTTCATGGTCCCCCCTATTCTTTTACAAACCTTACAGCCTGCAAATAACATATAATGAAAATAAATCAACATTACATAATTTATATAATATATAGCAATCATGTAAAAACATAAAATGTATTAAATAATTCATAATGATTATTAACTAATTACCTTCCCACCTGATCCCGTATAAACTCAACAATCTGCTACAACACTATAAATTACTATAAAAAATAAATACAAAATTTGAAAATCACTTAAAATTACAAGCGATATGAAAAAAAGAACCTGTATATAAAAATAGTAACATAAAATGAATATAGCAACTAAAACTCATTCAAATAATTAAAAACAATCAAAGAATTTAAGAACCATATTTTAACCACTTTATTATTGAAAACGATGTTAAAAACATCATTATTATTTTTCAAAATGTCACTATCCTCAAAAGGCAATATTCTTGTCAATTATATCTGAGCATCACGATGTTTATATATCACAATATTTATTTTCCAATATTTTTGCTGCTCAATATCTTTAAATCAATATTTTGTCAAATGCTGCTCTGAGTGACCCCAGCTGTAGGTTATGTTATATTAATATAATGTTACTCATTTAGCAGAGTGCACTGTCACCAAATAATGGTATCCTGGTGCTAAATGGGTAGATGTCAGCTTTTACGAATGACGTGGGCCAAAAGGCTAATACTGAGAAGCAATAATAAAAAAATTTCTTTTTAAAAGCCATTCGATAAGCCATATGGGTGCCAATCAAGTGAAGATTGAGTGCTAAATCCTTCTAAAGGCCTCATTATGAGACTGGTGGGCAAACTGCCCACTCGCCAGCCCTCTGGGAAGGAGGCCGCCACAGAGCTGGCGGTCTCCCCTCCACAGCCCTATTATGATGTTTCCACTGGGCTGACCGGCAGAAACCTCAGTATTAGGAGGTTTCCGCTGATCAGCTCGGTGGACACAGTGTGGCGGCATTGGCCTTGGCTCCTTGTGGAGCCGAGGCCACTGCCATCTCACAGAGGGGCCTCCCAGCATCCTCGGAATGCACATTCTCTGCCATAGCAGGCAAAGCGCATTCTAGGGTTGCCGGAAAGGGGGCCGTCAGCATTGCCTTTGTGCCAGCTTTTCATGTTTGGGACCCTGCCAGGAAAAGGCTGGCGGAAAGGGGACTCGTGATCAGCGATGCCGCTGCCTGCACAGTGACCTGGTGACACTGCACGTCACACCGCCCGCTTCACACCACAGCCCTGGTCTCACCGACACCGCTGGATGCTGTCACAGAGGCGCTGCCCACACTGTGACCTGTCGGCACCGCACGTTGCATCGTCCCGCTTCGCACCACAGCCCAGACGCCATCCATGCCAGCACTCCTGACTTCATCATCCCGGAGTTCGATCTGCAACGTGTGTGACTTCAAGGGCCCGACGACTCCCGCACTGACTCTGGAACCGACACCGCGATGCCAGTGACGCCGCTCTTCGGAGTTCAGTGCGAGGATCACGATGCCCTGAAATTCCAAAGGTACTGTTTGCGGGTCTCCCCGACACCGTAGCTGGCCTGCGACACTGCGGCCGGCCTCAAATGTTGGTTTTGTTGATCACAACGCCATGATAGCCCCAGGTGGAGCTATCAACTTCAAGGAACTGTGTTTTTGAGTTAATCTTGCAAACTTCATATCTTTAACACTGTGTGTTAGGTTTTTATCATTTTGGTCTTGTTTTATATAGAAAAATATTTGCTATATTTCTAAAACTGGTGTGGTGTCCTATTGTAGTGTTTTCACTTATTACTGTGTGTTATGTGCAAATGCTTTACACATCGCTTCTGAGATAAGCCTCACTGCTTGTGCCAAGCTACCAAGGGGGTGAGCACAGGTCATTTGAACAGGTATCTCCCTTATTCTGACTAGAGTGAGGGTCCCTAGGTGGACAGGGTTCAAACCAACTGCCAACTAGAGACCCCATTTCTCACACACAGCAACTGGTACTAGTAAAATGCAGGGCTCAAACAATAACATTCCATGCCAGCAATCCATTAGGATGCCACATAGGGCTAAGAGCAGAACCTCGTGGAACTCCATGAGAAAAAGGACTTTGGAGAGGGTTTGGAGAGTGGAGTCTGTCTGAGTCCTATATCTCAAACAGGAGGCAACCTAGGCCAGTGCCTAATCACAAATGCCCACAGAGACGAAGCGGATCAACAAAATTTGATGTAGCAGTGTATCAAAAGCCGTAAATAGATCAACGAGATCAGGGCAGTACCATTTATCTTATGTCATCTCCGGCCAAAACTTACACAGATTGGGTGCTATGGAGAGGCATAAAGCCATATTTATTAGATTAGGATCTAGCATTTTGTGCACTTGTTGGAAATTAACAAACTGACTGCTAATTTCATTCTCAAAGAATTTGATAGGAACAACAAGAGATATAGGGCAGTAGTTAGTAGTGGCAGGGGAACTTGACAGGGCTTCTTCGCTTCCAGATGGAAGGAACAGTTGAATTAGAAAGTAGGAGATTACAGAAATATTTTAAAAAGGAGCCATTCATGCAGGTTATTTTTGAAGTACATATGCAGGACAGGGGTCCCGAGGAGATTTTGATTTAATGGTATAGATGTGACTTAGGGCCTGATTTAGAGTTGGACTTACGGGTTACTCTCTCACAAACATGGAAGAGATCCCATTCACCGAATTACAAGTACCATTAGATATAACGCACATCTAATATGGAGGACGGGTTATCTGCCATGTTTGTGACGGAGAGAAGCATCCGTCGAACTCTAATTCTGGCCCTCACTGTGGTATGAAGAGACATTGATGTAAATGTAAAAAAGAAGGTCCATCAAAGTCAGCAGATGAGACTCACACATAAACATATCAGAAAGTGGGCTATCAGGAACAGAAAATAAACTACATACATTAGCATTTTTTTCATACTTTAAAGCACTGGCATAACTCATTGCAGGACGACTGAGAGGGCTCAATTGCAGTACTGTAACCTACATGATTTGCTAATGAATATGTCATTCTTAACTGAACAAATGAGCAGAAGTCAATGACGATGGCTGGTAACTAATTTATGAGCAATTATCGTGCTAAGTGAATCGGAGATCCAGGAATGGGTCTTTTATTGATATATTCATTAAGTCCAGCACACAGAGCAAACACTGTTGTGGGCTGAGGACTGTGGTTTTCATCATGGTTCTGAGGCCCAGTGTCAACGTTCATAACTGTGCCGCTCGCCTGAATTCCAGGTGGTTCTGATGGGGAGATGCTGGACCCCCTCTTCTCCTGAGCACTAACCTCAGTCAATACACTGCTGCATCAGCCCTGATCACTGGTCAGCTGTTTCAGTACCCCAAAATGTTGCAGAGCTACTGCACAAGATATCTATCTTATTTTTCAAGGGAAAATAAACAATTATCTCTGCATCCATGTTAAAGTACACATTACACATTTTCTTTGAGTTGCTCTGTAGTCTCACACAGGATAGCAAATAGGAACTACACCCTGGTCTTCTCAAGGTTCGCATCTGTGGCATATTCATAGAACAATGTGACATTCATTGAGCAGTGCCACCATTTACAACAAGAGTGGTTGAGCTGTCCACTTTTACCACCAACCACTCTGTTGGTTAATGATTCGTAGAACACCAGAAAAAGGGTTAACATTATGACATCCCAATCAGAACACTAGTCCTTAGTTAAATATATTGACCAGGATAAATTCTAATAACTGGTATTAATTCTTTGTTAGTCAAATATCTAAAAAGTCGAAAGTTCACCGTTTTCAAATCACAGTGTGTTGTCTTTCATGCTACGTGCAATACCTTAAATGCCAAAGACTTTGTTTACACATGTGAGTTTCTATTTTGCAATGTAAGTCTTTGTGGCGCTAATGATAGCTATTATACTGCCACCAACCAGGGCACCTCATTGGAAATGTGAGTCTCTTAGCACTGGCGATAGCGATTATAAAGCCTATTATGAAGCCAACAACCAAGTCCTTCCTTGTGTAAATGCAAGTCTCAGTAGCACAAGTGCCAGCGATCATGGGGGTGGCACACTGCACTCTGCGATTGCATCAAACCTTATTCCTGCTTTTGTGGTTCTTTGTTTGTTCTCTTGCAGGAATAGGAAGACCGCGAAGGCCAGAGTGCGGAGACACAGGTCACCGGGAGGAGGAGCAGCTATCGAGGGATTGTAGCGGGAATCATCGCAGGAGCCAGGAGCAGGTAAGTGTTGGAGATTAGAGGCGGCCAAGCACAGGCTTGGGTGCATTATGGGTCTTTGGTGTATCATCAGCTTTTACAGGGAGTGCAGAATTATTAGGCAAATGAGTATTTTGACCACATCATCCTCTTTATGCATGTTGTCTTACTCCAAGCTGTATAGGCTCGAAAGCCTACTACCAATTAAGCATATTAGGTGATGTGCATCTCTGTAATGAGAAGGGGTGTGGTCTAATGACATCAACACCCTATATCAGGTGTGCATAATTATTAGGCAACTTCCTTTCCTTTGGCAAAATGGGTCAAAAGAAGGACTTGACAGGCTCAGAAAAGTCAAAAATAGTGAGATATCTTGCAGAGGGATGCAGCACTCTTAAAATTGCAAAGCTTCTGAAGCGTGATCATCGAACAATCAAGCGTTTCATTCAAAATAGTCAACAGGGTCGCAAGAAGCGTGTGGAAAAACCAAGGCGCAAAATAACTGCCCATGAACTGAGAAAAGTCAAGCGTGCAGCTGCCACGATGCCACTTGCCACCAGTTTGGCCATATTTCAGAGCTGCAACATCACTGGAGTGCCCAAAAGCACAAGGTGTGCAATACTCAGAGACATGGCCAAGGTAAGAAAGGCTGAAAGACGACCACCACTGAACAAGACACACAAGCTGAAACGTCAAGACTGGGCCAAGAAATATCTCAAGACTGATTTTTCTAAGGTTTTATGGACTGATGAAATGAGAGTGAGTCTTGATGGGCCAGATGGATGGGCCCGTGGCTGGATTGGTAAAGGGCAGAGAGCTCCAGTCCGACTCAGACGCCAGCAAGGTGGAGGTGGAGTACTGGTTTGGGCTGGTATCATCAAAGATGAGCTTGTGGGGCCTTTTCGGGTTGAGGATGGAGTCAAGCTCAACTCCCAGTCCTACTGCCAGTTCCTGGAAGACACCTTCTTCATGCAGTGGTACAGGAAGAAGTCTGCATCCTTCAAGAAAAACATGATTTTCATGCAGGACAATGCTCCATCACACGCGTCCAAGTACTCCACAGCGTGGCTGGCAAGAAAGGGTATAAAAGAAGGAAATCTAATGACATGGCCTCCTTGTTCACCTGATCTGAACCCCATTGAGAACCTGTGGTCCATCGTCAAATGTGAGATTTACAAGGAGGGAAAACAGTACACCTCTCTGAACAGTGTCTGGGAGGCTGTGGTTGCTGCTGCACGCAATGTTGATGGTGAACAGATCAAAACACTGACAGAATCCATGGATGGCAGACTTTTGAGTGTCCTTACAAAGAAAGGTGGCTATATTGGTCACTGATTTGTTTTTGTTTTGTTTTTGAATGTCAGAAATGTATATTTGTGAATGTTGAGATGTTATATTGGTTTCACTGGTAATAATAAATAATTGAAATGGGTATATATTTTTTTTTGTTAAGTTGCCTAATAATTATGCACAGTAATAGTCACCTGCACACACAGATATCCCCCTAACATAGCTAAAACTAAAAACAAACTAAAAACTACTTCCAAAAATATTCAGCTTTGATATTAATGAGTTTTTTGGGTTCATTGAGAACATGGTTGTTGTTCAATAATAAAATTAATCCTCAAAAATACAACTTGCCTAATAATTCTGCACTCCCTGTATAGCTGCTTGCTCACAAGACCACCTGAAAAGCGTGCGGCCATTGGAGTATGTGCTTGAACAGCTGGGTGCAGCTGGGCAAGGCTGGTAACACGTATGTGAGCACTCGCGAGAGCCATGTGCAAACTGGCTAGTTGTTTCTAAAGCATGCAGAGTTCTGCATTGCAGTTCTACCATTGCCACCGTTTTTTTTTTTACATAAAAAGTGAACTTCAAGGTGACACCAAGTAGAATTTAGCAGACCTTCAGAGGGAGTATTACAGGCTAAAATATCAGTCTAGGATACTGACCTGCCCCAATGAAAGATCTTGGGTTCAGAATCCACAACTACTCATGTCACAAATTAGGCTAATGCAGCAACTTTGACATGCTTTTACCCCATCTTCTCAGAATTTTACCATGTCAGATTAAAGATAGTCAATACACAATGATTGCTGCTATTATAAATTCAGGTTGGCTATATCTATGGCTATCCAAACAATGGCGGCCGGCAGCTTTAGGAGGGAGGGGGGCGGGCGGGAAGCATACACACAAACTCATTCTTTCACACACGCACGCATGCACGCACATCGATTAACAGCATTCACAACATTCAAACATGCACGCACGCACCAAGCATTCATTTTAAAAGATCACACACACACTCATTCTTTCACACATGCAAGCATGCACGCACATTCATTAACAACACTCATAACATTCAAACATGCATGCACGCACCAAACATTCATTTTAAAAGATCACACACACACACACTCATTCTTTCACACACACACACACACTCATGCACATACATTAACAACACTCATAACATTCAAACATGCACGCACTCACCAAACATTCATTTTAAAGGATCACACACACACTTACCTTCAGCTCGGAGGTCTCAGGTCAGCCAGTGAGGGAAGGCAGCAGTCCCAGCCTCGTCACAGAGTGGGGTGGGGTCAGTGAGACTGCTGACCCCACTATGTGACAATGTGTCACTGATTGACACTCACCCTGTGCGCTTCAGGGCTTAAACCTGAAGCGTCCAGGGCGAGTCTCAATCGGTGACGCTTTCCTCCTCACCCAGGGGAGAGCCTCGAGGCACCTTCGCTGAGCCGAAGAGGTCATGCCCATAGGAGCTGTGACCTCCTCAGCCCAGCAAAGTTCAGCTCAGGCAGCCAGGAGTCTGTGCAATCGCAAATCGCACATGTCTGCTCCTGGCTGCCTGACCTGAACATGAAGAGTTTTTGTCAGGCTGACCTTTGCTCAGCCTGACAGGCACTCGTCATGAGGGGCAAAAGGTGGGAGGGCGTGGCCCCTCCGCCCTAAAGGGCGGTCTGTGCCTGTACCCAAATATCTTGTGGGAAGATTCTAGATAGCACAGAATGTGCACACCTAGTCCCGTATTTATACTTTTTTAGCGCCGCATTTGCGTCGTTTTTTGACGCAAAAACGACGCAAACTTGCAAAATACCATTGTATTTTGTAGGTTCGCGCCGTTTTGCGTCAAAATGCGGCGCAAATGCGGCGCTAAAAAAAGTATAAATACGGGCCCTAGTATGTGGAAATTTAGGATTTTTCTGCAGTCCAATAAAAATTAACTCCAAAGCTGCTTTATCTGTTAGTCATCCGCTTCTATAAGGTGAGTCTGGCAGGAGGTGAACCTTTCTCCGTGTTATTCCCTATACTCTGGAATTCAGTGCCTATTACGCTATGATTTGAGTCAGTTTTTTAAAATGTTAAGAAAAGCTGTTGGTTGTTTCTCAAACTGCTGCAATTCAGTTTCTTATTTTCCTTGAAGTTTCATTCGAGCCATTAAAAGGTGATGTGGCGAAGTGCTCAATAATTAGGAGTTAGAATGAAATTATTAATGTGACATTCTTCCTGTAGTTTCTTGTTGCTGTTATCACTCTCAGTCTTGGGGTCTGCTTCGGTGGGACATAGGACCAGTAAACACCGAGGAGAAATTAGTAACTTGTGTGCGACAGACGGTCTGCCTTGCAAAAGAGCAAAATACGCTTTCCGTTCTGGAATGATCAGCAACTGATACCATGCTGGAAAACCGAGCATCAGAAGGTGCTTCAGTGCAGCCAGCATGAGGGTGCGGGCAATCCACGGCTTCCAGATTAAAAAGAGACACAGGGCAAGCAGGCCAGTCCTGCATGACAAGGACCTCATCGCCGTTTGACACGTTTTAATAAGGTGTGACAGACTGCAAGGAAGAAATGACACAGTAACCTCTCTCCTTCTTGAAGAACCTTCAAGTAATCTGATTGCCCTGTCACGTGGCTCTCAGATCACCTGTAATATAGAGAAAATGATCTCTTGCCTTTACCTTTAAGTGGAACTGACCTAAAAGGGTGATTGGGCTGTATCTGGTAGGATCTCTAATGAGACAGCACATACCACATACTTCCAGAGCTGCCTCTATAGTGCAGAATGCGATACTTTTAGCCTAACAATAAGGAACAAGGATTGGCCATGCCAGTAGGTCGTACCTTGTTGACCTTTTGGCCATGATAATTATTTTTGCCAATGCTGCACAGCATTGGCTAAAAAAGAGAAGAACATTTAAAAAGGCACAATGATGTAACTACTGCAGGCGAGCTTGTCGTTTCTTAGGCAAACACATTCTTATGCGTCATTGGGGTCTCCATTTTCTTTTTTTTATTTATAATTCCAAGATGACGGCCACCACTTGGATGAGTAAACAGAAAAACAGAAAGTCTATTAGCACATATATGGCCATTTCCTTTTGGGCGCTTAAAAGAAAAAAAAACGTTATTTTATATACAGGTCCTTGAGGAGTCGGGGCAACAGAGGATCAGGTGAGGTGAAGCAATGGGAAGTTGGCAGGGGGGTGCAGAGCAATTGGGGCAGAGGAAAAGTATTTTTAGAATGCGGAGCAGCCCAGCAGCAAATAGCACCTTTCTGGCCCTCCAAAAAAAGCAATAGTCAAAACATTTTATTTAATGGATCGAAACAAGTAGGGAACAATGGAGAAGTGGGTGGGGGTAGTGAAGGAGAAGCAGTGGAGGAATCATTATTTGAGGGAGAAAGCAACACATAAGCGAGAGCAAGGAAACAGATGTTCTCTAGTGGAGTGCTTAATGAAGAAGAAATAAGTAGTTCCCTTAATGTGAGCAATGGAAGAATTCAAGTTAACCAAACAAAATGATGGAAAAGAGGCCATGCTCCAGGGGAAGGGCAAACACAAAAAGAGTAAGAAAAATCATCAAACAAGAAGCAAGTAAATGAGAATGACACTAAAGCCAAACAATGACAAGCAATGGGCAGGCTTTAAGCCACTGTGGCCCTTATTTATACTTTTTTAGCGCCGCATTTGGGCCGCTTTTTGATGCAAAAACTGCGCAAACGTACAAAATACAATTGTATTTTGTAAGTTTGCGCCGTTTTGGTGTCAAAAAGCGGCGCAAATGCGGCATTAAAAAAGTATAAATATATTTTGTAAGTTTGCGCCGTTTTTGCGTCAAAAAGCGGCGCAAATGCGGCGCTAAAAAAGTATAAATATGGGCCTGTGTGTTTTAGGTATGATCCACAAGAGGGCTTTTGCTAGCAGACTGCTAAAACCTTTCTGTAGGCAAGACCTAAAAAGACACATAATACTCAAAAGAACATATTAGAGAGAAGATGTTTCGTACACTTAACACAACTTAGTATGCCATATATAGCGAAAAAATCACATGGGTCACAACAGTGCTAACTGCCAAGAAACACCACACATAATACTGCTAACAGGACACACGTAATCTATAACAATGATCATACATCGAATACAGCACAGATATGTACTTGAGTATCACCAATGTCAAAATAACAAATCCCACTAAGACAAAGCACATACTCAACAGCACTCGACACTGCATTAGTTGTAAGCTCACATCTTCCATTTGCTGGGAAATAGGCATGTCTAGCAGCTTAGTAGATACTGAAGAAAGCGGTAATTCCTCTATCTCAGCCCTAATGCCCAATTTCTTATAGCACTAGTACAATAAACAGAACTTGGTCTCCCATTCAGGCATAGGACGGTAACAAAATAACACATAATTATATGTATAATCAGCCTCCAGTCTTTCTGGGAATTTTAAAAATCCACTTGGAGAGCCACTGCTGACACTACAAGGAAATTTCAATGGCCAACCCAACAACATGACTGGACATAACAAAAACTATTTTTTCTACTGTTTGCACGTCTCCACAATAACCATACACTGAGTGGTTACCACAAAGTCAGGCAGCTTCTGGCATTTGACAGATCTTGGCTCAGGCCTGCCAGTTTTTCACAAGTACCTGCGTGACACGGACATTTGGCATAAACCCCCAGGCAGGCCCTCCTCTGCAAGTGATTGGTTTGGTTTGATTGATGGGTTGAGGGCACGTAGAACTCTTCCAACGGTGGAATTGCAGGAAGCAGCTTCAGCTCGACGGCTTGAAGATGTTTTTCTATAAAACTACCAGTTGTCGAAAGGGCTGTTTCTCTACTCACCTACGCACCCAGACGTCAAAGCTAAGAATAGTCATTTTGCACGGTATGGGCACCCATGAGGTACAAAGACTGCTCACGTATCACGGCAGTCATTCCGTTTCTAAAGATTCAAAGAAACGTTTGTTCTCAGGACTAATGGGGAATTCCGGAAGATGTTTCTCAGCGGCACCCTGTTTGGCTTCCTAGTTGAGTCGGGTGGAATCCAGCAGGCCACCAGAGATCTCTTAGCGACCAAGACATCTCGTTTCAACACTCCACGCTCGACGCGTGGGCGGATGACATGCTTCCGCTGCCTTTTCGTGTTCGAAATGGTTTGTGGCGAGGACGAGTTCGTCTCTGACTACTCAAAAATGTTTCTGTTCACAGGCCTTCCTGACCACCCAGACAAAACACAACTCTTTGGTTATGTTGTTTATAACTTTAGAAGTGGAAACTAAACACTTGTATAACTTGGACATCCTAGAGGGATTTTTGTTTTTATATGTTAGAACACGTGTCCTCACTTTCAAACATACTCCGCAGGGAGAGCCCTTGTGTTGTTTATTTTAGGATTTATGTTTTTGTGCTGCAGATTTTAGATTTCACAACTTTATAGGAGTTGGGTTAAATAAACATGTCTCAAATAGTGAAGATCTTCTCACGGCTCTATGAGGTGTTCTCTTGAATCTGTTGTCCCAGTTTCTTCATGTCTCCCTCCCTGCCTCCCGTTCCCTCTCTAGCCCCTCTCGGGTTTTGCAAACCGGAATGCTGTAGAATGTTACTGCGTGAACATCCGCTTCTGTCAGTGGAGGATTCAAGGTTCGGATGCGCCAATAAATAAAGCCCAACTCTAAAGGGGCTTTTCTTGTCTTCATATCAACATTACAGACTTGGAGACGAGGATAGGCCCACCCAATGTTAACGGCGCTACTTCCCCTTCTATGAACTGCGCAAACTGGAAACCAGCATATATCGCTATTACCTCCCGTCCCTCCCTCGCCTTCCTTTCAACACCATTGAGGCTCCTTGCCTCCCCTAAACCCCTCCCTTCCCCTTTATAAAGTCCACCTGACCCCAACACCTCCTGTTCTTTTTCGTCTAGCCCACTAGATTTACCTTCTCTTTCTCCTCCACGGCAAGGCCTGGAGGGGCTTCGTGTTGACTCTCGGCGGGTGCGGTGCTCCTTGCGGTGGGTTCCCGGCAGGAGCCTCTTCCTGGAGGTATGCTGGGCTGCCTTAGGGGAGCTGCTTCCAGGTCGTCTGACAGAGTCGGTCGGCTCTCTGGTGGCTGGGACTGAGCTTCCAGGTGTTCGCCTCATGTTTGCTGGGCTGGTTCACTTTTCGTGTCCTCTTCCTGATTACGGAAGTGTGGGGTGTTTCTGCCCACGTTTTTCTTTCTTTTTTGGTTGATTGGTGCAGTGTTTTTATTTGCTGCTTGAGGGGTGGGAGTTTCCCCCCTGTTTATCTGGCTGCTGTTGGTTTTACTTTGGTCTGCATTTCTCCTTGGATCATGTAGGTGCAGGGTTGTAATAAACAACGCCGGATTGTTTCTTCTTCTTCCTCGGAGTGGGGAGGATGTTGCGTTTCCCATTTAGCTGCCTGGTGGACGCCAGGTTATGCTGGGGATACCTGCTTCTCTCATGTCCAGGTAGGAGGTTCAGGACATGATTGAGGTGGCTGTGTCTAAGGGCCTTCAGGCTGGGGTGCCCCGACCTGGATGTCCTTCTGCGTCCCATCCCTCGGGGGCGGCAGTGGGGTCCTCTTCCTCAGATGATGACGCTCCTTCTATGTCTTCTGGTGGGAAGTATGTCTCCAGGGAGGAGATGTGGGACGTTCTGGCCCATGTTTGTGACAATTTGGGTTTTCCTGTTTTTCACCCTCCTGGGGCTGATTCCCACTTGTTTCCACAGTATGTTACGCCTTCTCGGTTTGCCATGCCTTTCCAGGGTCCAGCTAAGGATTTGGTTTTCCATGAGTGGAAGGAGGTGGACAATGCCCAGGTTCCTCGTTTTCTTAAGAAATTGTACTTGCTGGAGGGGGAGGAGGTGTTACCGCCTTCTGTTTAGCTGGATTCCATTTTGGCTACTTTGATTGACAAGAGTGCGGTCAATCCTAAGGACTGTGTTCCTGCTGATGCCACTGACAGGAAGGTGGATTCGGGTCGGAAGAGGGCCTTTGCTGCTGAGAATTTGTCACTCAGGGCTGGAATTGTCTCTGCGTATTCTGCCCAATCTTTGGTTCAGGAATTTGACAAACTTGCAGTGGCTGTGCAGGAGGGCTCTGAATGTTCAGAGCTGCTGGCGGTTATGGAGCAGCAGGCCAGGTTACCGGCTGACATGTCTTCTGATGTGGTCCGCACTTTGGCTCTGGTATCTGGGGCATTGATTGGGGCCTGTCGGTCTCTCTGGTTGCGAATGCGGAAAGCTGATCCGGGGGAGAAGGCTGCTCTCCTGCGGCTTCCTTTTGAAGGTCACACTTTGTTTGGGGATCAATTGCCTTCCATGATTTCCAAAGCTTTTAAGGAGAGGAAGCATGACTTGCCTTGTAAAGGTGGTTCCTCAGCAGGCAAAGATTGGCGGAAGCATTCTCGATCTTCTCCCAAATTTGATTCCAAGTCTTTTTCTTCCAGGAAACGTCATTTTCAGCCCCACTTTTCTCCTAAAAAATCTGGTCCTTCTGTTTGGGATGGCCTCAAGAAGGGTTCCTGACAATCACTGTGGGACTGGAAGTTGGCCGGTTGGGGGTTGACTGAGACACTTTCTTCCCATTTGTCGGGAGGATGTCACCGATCACTGGGTGCTGGACATTGTGGAAAATGGCTACACCATGGACTTTGACTTGGTTCCTCCAGATTCAGGGGTTCGACCAACGCCCTTGCCTGTGGACGGCTCCAAGAGGACGGCTTTGCTGGACGGTGTCCGGGACTTGCTGTTAAAAGAGGCCATCTCCTGAATTCCTGTGGGGGAACGGGAAGGGGATGCTTATTCCGTCTTGTTCCTGGTTCAAAAAGTGTCAGAGGGTTTTCGTCCATTCCTGAATCTCGAGTGGGTGATTTCCTGGATCAAAACTGTGCATTTCCGGATGTTGTCCATTCAGGCAATTTTACCTCTGATCAGTCAGGGGGATTTTCTGGGGTCTCTGGATCGGCAGGATGCTTACCTGCATGTCCCCATCGCCCTGTCCTCTCAGAGGTTCCTCTGCTTTGCAGTAGGCCCGGACCATTTTCAATTCTGTCTTCTTCCATTTGGCCTCAAGTCCTCACCCAGGATTTTCACCAAGGTGCTGGCTCCTCTGGTGGCTCTTCTCCATTCCGAGGGGGTGTTTGTCCATCCGTATTTGGATGATATTTTGATTCACGCTCCCAGCAGGGTACTGTTGGGGATTCATGTGGCAAGGGTTTTGTTGGTCCTGCAAAGTCACAGGTTTCTGGTCAATTGGGGGAAGTCAGATTTGGTTCCTTCCCAGGATCTGGTATTCATAGGGGCCCAATGTCTGACTCGACAGGGGTTGGTGACTGCGTTGGTGAAGTGACTGATGGGCCTCCATGCACAGGTCTTTGCAGTCTTGTCACAGAGGGCTCTCAGGGCTCTTTAGTGGTTGCGTCTGCAAGGTCAATTGGCTTCAGTGATTTTTCTGGTGCCTTGGGCACGGTTTCATCTTCTTTGCCTGGTGAACTGGTTTCTCTCCTGTTGGTCTCCGGCTCCGGGCTCCCTTCAGGCGAGGATTCCTGTGTCAGGGTTCATTCGCAGGGAGTTGGGTTGGTGGCTCGTCCCAGCTCATCTTCGTTTGGGGGTGCCTGTTGTGGTGACGACTGATGCCAGTCTCTCCAGCTGGGGCGCATGGCTGGGGTCGGAGCAGGTCCAGGGGTTTTGGTCTCTTTGGGAGTTGGTCAGGTCCTCGAATTGGAGGGAGTTGAAGGCGGTTCTTTTGGCTCTAGTGCATTTTCAGGTGTCCCTGCAGGGCACGGATGTTCTTCTTTGGATGGACAACTTTGTCACCAAGTCTTACGTCAACAGGCAGGGTGGGACCAGGTCTCGGTCTCTGTTTTGGATTGCGAGGCACATTTTCGTTTGGGCTCAGGATTGGGTTCTGTCTCTTCGGGCAACGTACATTCAAGGGGTGGTCATTGTTTGGGCAGATCAGTTGAGCAGAGTCATTCCTTCATCCCAGGTTTTTTCCCTCCAGTTGCCTCTGTCCCATCATCTGGTTTGCTTGAGGGGTCTTCCTGTGATGGTTTTGTTTGCCTCCCAGAGAATGCGAAGGTGAGGCACTTTTGCTCCCGGTTTCGTTGCCCTCAGGTTTGGGCGGTGGATGGGATGTCGTGTCCTTGGCCTCGGGGTCTTCTTTATGCATTTCCACCCTTCCTGTTGCTCCGTGCTTTTCTGGTGAGGGTGCGTCTACTGAGGGCAAGAGTCCTGTTGATCGCTCCTCATTGGCAGCGGGCGAATCGGTTTCCATTGCTTCGGTTGATGGCCTTCGGTCAGATGTGGACTCTCCCTCTCCGTCCCTCTCCTCTATTGTTTCCTTGCCTCCCTCTGGGGTCATTGCGGAGGTTGCACTTGACAGCTTGGAAGTTGAACGGCGGGGGTTGACGGGGTTGGGGGTTCCTGATCCTTTGACTACGACTTTACTGGCCTCCCGACATTGTTCCACGTTGCTTTCCTATGATCGTCAGTGGAAGGTATTTTCTACTTGGTGTTTGCGGCACCTGGTGGATCCTACAGTGGCATCTCTGTTTGAGGTGATGCAGTTTTTGCAGGATGGGGCTCAGTTGGGTTTGTTCATTGCTACTCTGCGGGTGCCGTGGGCAGCTATTCAGGCTTTTCGGGGTCCGTGGTGTAATCTTTCTGATGAGGGACATTTGATGCCTAAATATTTTAACCTGTTTCCTCATCCGGTGCATTCCTTTCTTGCCTGGGAACTTACGTTGGTGTTGGAGCTGTTGTCTGGCCCTCTTTTTGAGCCTCTGGAGGCCTGTGATTTGCGTCATCTGACGCTGAAGACTTTTTTTCTGGTAGCCATCACTTTGGCCCAGCGTTTGGAGGAGTTGGGGGCATTGGCCTGCACTTTTCCTTTTTACTCAGTTTTTCCGGATCGGGTTGTTCTTGTGCCAGTTCCCTGTTTTATTCCAAAGGTGAATTCCACTTTCCATGCTCATCTGGAGGTTATTCTACCTGCTTTTTGTCCCAACCCTTCCTCGACTGAGGAGGTTCGGTTGCATTCTGTGGATGTGGGTAGGGCATTGTTGGAATACCTGAGGGTGGTTGATCCTTTCCGGAAGGGTGATTTGTTGTTTGTTAATTTTAGGCCGGCTAGGAAGGTGGAGAAACCCTCCACTGCTTCTTTGAGTCACTGGGTCTGCTCTATGGTTTTGCTGGCATATTCTTTGTGCCTCCTCCAGGAGTCCAGGGGCGTTCTACTCAGGGTATGGCTGCTACGGTACATTAGTTACAGGGCGCCTTTGTAGTGCAAATTTGTTGGGCGGCTACATGGGCCTCTCCATCCACTTTTGTTTGTCATTACAGAATTGCAAAATTGGGGTGTTTGGAGTCGGTGTTGGGTCATCGTGTGTTGTCCTCTATGATGTAATAGGGGTGTTCTTTTCTGGTGTCCTGATTTGTTGTGATTAAACATGTTGCAACTCAGTGTCCATCTCCTGTGTTTCTCTTGCTACCTCTCATTGGTGTTGAAAGGAAGGCGAGGGAGGTACGGGAGGTAATGCGTCCATTACTTACCAGTAATGGCATTACTCCTAGTCCTACTCCCTCGCTTTCCTTTCCATTCCCTCACACCCTCCTGGTACGGGATGTCTGAGTTGCTGTTTTGGGCTTGTTTTTGTACAGGAGGTGTTTAAAGGGGAAGGGAGGGGTCTAAGGGAAGCAAGGAGCCTCATTGGTGTTGAAAGGAAGGTAAGGGAGTAGGACTAGGAGTAATGCCATTACCGGTAAGTAATGGACGCATTATTAAGTTCGCTTTGTGCATTAGCGGTCCGTGCTGGAAAAATTTACTCCTTGTTGTTTTTGGCTGTGCCTCGTTATTGTTGACATGAAATCCATCAGAATCAATCTTTTCAGCCTAGGGGTGTGGTGGGTGCTGCTTGAAATTACCAAAATCAGAGAAGCCAATCAGAGGCGAGTGTCATGCACTACTTCACGTCAACTGCTGAGTGCCCTTGCAGTGTGGAAAGAAGATGTGTGGGGCAGACCACTTCTGTGAGGAACAAGCGTGGAAGGCATCTCCTTAGATTATAGTCAGGAGACACTGGAATTCCAAGCCTCATTTTGAGGTCGGCGTCATTTTGAATTTGCATTAGAATATATGAAAACGTATTCTGTCGAAGGTCATTTCTATGAAGTACAACTACTTCTTTGACTAAACATATTTGCTCTTCAATTTGTGAATACTAGCCAACTGACATCTTGCTTTTCACTTGATATGTGCAACTCACCACATGTTTCTGCTTGACTATTCAGGATTGAGATATGTTTAGGGACTTTCTAGAAGTATCATATTCATTACTTTTCCTTCTTTTTTTCTCTTCATCTTTTTGGTCACTCTTGTCTGGTGCTACATTAGGGTATTATTATTATTGTTGTGTATGTCTCTGATAGAGAGCCTCTATCGTTTATTTCAGATTGTGAAAGTCATAACTACTATGACATCACAGCGTTCACAACAAAACTGGATATCAACTGTTCTGAGGTCATAGAGGTCCTTCCAGGCTAGGTGAAGTGCTGTCTGAGAGCCTGTCAGCTCAGCTCTGCTTGTCTGCTTTGACTGAAAGCACAAAGCACGGCTGCAGGAGGGGAAGAAAGGCAGGAAAAGTAGTGGGTTTGGGTTAAGGATATCAGCTTAGATGTTTATTTTTCACATTTGAATCAGGGAGGAGAGGGCTTTTATGTACAGCTCTCTCATTATCCTCTGCCCCTCCCAGCAGTTGAAGTCAAGGGCCGATGATTTTGGACGTAATACATAACATAAAATTAGGGATGGGTAAAATGTGAATTATGGGGGCTCTTGTTGTCTATCTGACATTACTTAGATCTCCTTGGTGAAAAATACCCCCATAATACACTCTACCCATCTATAATTCTATATATTATTCCCCCTTCCTCCATCTGGGCATTACAATTGCCATGCTCTGCCTGCTCGCCGCGTCTATGGCCCCAGTGCATTAACATGACCAGACCCTCATGCTGATTGGCTTAAGTCTCCGCTGACCAAGAATATGGTGCTGATGATCAAGATTGTAAATGTAGTAGAGGGAGAAGATGATAAACCGCAAGCAGTGTTAAACACAGTGTTAATCATCATGACCCACTAAAGAACACTGCACACTAGTCTCACCAAACCTTTTTTGATGCTACTTTGGCAGACAAAATTGAGAACCTGCTTCACCCGGACATCATGATGGATGCAAATTTGATTTTATTGTACACCAGATTGGATAAAAGGTGTATGCGCTCTTAAAAGAAAGGACCAATATCTTTCGAAAATAATTTTAAATTTTAATGCACTGAAGCCAGTGATGGTACTAGAGGATCCTGACATGATCCTCCACATTTTTTAATGATTTCCTAAGACAATTGAAAGGGCTTACGCATGGAGTGTGACTAAACAAAAAGACTTAGACCCTGTCAGGCAAAATGTAGGGGTGTACCCATTTTCATCAGGAGAGAGTTACAACTTATGCTGTAGGATCTTTTTCAAAAGTAAATGTTCACGAGAATGAATCACTGAATGGGTCTCACCTGTTGTGGTGGCCAAGAAAAGCAATGGCAACCTACGTTTATTTATGTACTTGCATGCGCTCAATGCATGAACAATTGTTGACAAGCACTTTCTGCCAAAAATAATGAGATGATATTATTATTTGATCAGGTTACTGTCTTTTCTGCACTTGACTTGCATCAGATAAAGCTAGCCAAATAATTCAGGGCCCTTGTGACTTTTATGATCTATTTTGAATTGTTCCACTATTAAAGGCTACTGTTTGAACTAGCATTGGCAACATCTGTTTTTCATCATGCCAACTACCATCTTTTTAAAGATTTGAATAGCTATATAAAGTACTTTTATAATGATATCACGATTTTCATCCACTATGAAATTTTACAGGAAGTCTGCTTTAGACTTTCCACTTAGGGTTTGGTTGGTGATTAGACAGAATATCAGAAGCAAAAATATTGTGGGATAAAATCAAGAATATTCAGAATAAAAATATCATGAAGGCAAGCTTCTATAGATAATCAAAGTTTTACTATATATAACTCCACATATTTGTACCACAATAATAATAATAATAATAATAATAATAATAATACTAGTGTAATTTGTAGCGTGCATGGCTACTTCAATTGACATGTCCCAGCGCGAAGACTCTGTTCTTAGTTGTTTCCTAAAAGACGCTTTGAATGGGGACTGTCAAATTGTTTGAGGCAGAGAGTTACAGTTCTTCGGTTCCAAGTAGCCATAGGAACTGCCTTAGATTCAGACTTTTTTACATTAAGGGACAATAGCTAGCCTGGCTTCAAATGATCTCAGGCACCTAAGCTGGAACATAAGGTTTAATAATATATATATATCTATCTTCAAGGTACACAGATGGGGAGTTAAGAATAGTAAATCTATACTTACCTATTATACCTACCTATTTGCACTTTCCTTCTCACTACATTTCACTTATTTACAGTTTTTGTAGGCACTGCAAAATCAAATGATGTGCTCATAAACTAATGGTAATGATGTAGGAATATGGATAGTACATTCTGATCGGATGGTTGCTCTGAGGTGAAGTAGTGCATGATTGGCCCTTGTGTGTTGTTTGTGTGCCTAAGAAATGAATAACTTGGTGTATAGAGCAACATCACTGATGATTTAACCATGGCCCTCATTATAACATTGGCGGCACATACCGCCTACCGCTACGGCAACGGCCGCCAACATACCGTCGCCGTGGCTACCGACCGTCCACCTAATTATGACCATAGCTGGAATTCCACCAGAAGGCTGGCGGAATTCCTACTACGGTCATGGGGGCGGACGGCGGTAAGGTGGCGTTGCTGCCAGCAGCAGCACAATGCCAGCAGAATGCGGCCGACAGTATCATGAGCCATGATATGGCCTGGCAGTGTTTTGCTGGCGGACACTGCTGCTGGCAGCAGTGCCGCGTCCCATCTCCTGCCGGAGGACCCCCTGCAAGCAGGTAAGTTGGGTTCTCCGACAGGAGAGGGGGGTGTTGTGTGCATGTGTAGGGGTGTGTGTGACTGTTTTGAATGCGTGCATGTGTGTGTAATGCATGTGTGCATGCATGGGTGTGTGTGTACGTGCATGTTGTGTCATGTGATTGCATGTGTGCCTGGATGTATGTTAGTGAGTGTTGCTGTGACTGTGTCTGAATGTATGCATGCGTGGGTGAATGTGGGAATGCGTGTGTGTATGGGCGTGTATATGTGTATATGTCGGGGGGTCAGGAGGGGGGAGGTAGGGAGGACTCTGGGGAGGGGGAGGGGGGCAGAGGAGACCCCTATCAGTTCCCTGGCACTGATAGTGCCTACCGCCATGGTTTTCGTGGCGGGACAGAAACCACAGAAACCATGGTGGTGGGCGGGGTCAAAATGCCATGGGTGGCCTAGTGACGTCCACAGGGTTGGAGACTGTAGTCTCCAGCCCGGCTGTCATTCCCGCCATGGCGGTCGGTGTGTTAACTTGGCGGTTTGGCTTTGCCAAACCGCCAATGTCATAATAGTGCTAGTATGTACCGCCAGCCTGTTGGCGGTACTACCGCCACTATTACACCAACCGCTGGGGCCTTAATGACCCCCTATGTGTCTTATGATATCAGAGGGGAAATAGTGTATACTGTGTGTGACACTGTGAGTTGTATGCTATTATATCATGGTCAGAAATATTGACCTACAAAATATTTCAGTCACAATATCGACTACTACTATCTTGTCAAGGCAAATATGTACAGGTAAGCATAGATTCTCTACTCCGCTTCTACATACATTGATTATATAGTACTAGCCCCATGTAGATGTAACACAGCACTAAGCAGAGCACTCGTCACTTTATTCTGTTTTGTCCATTATTCGCTGACCCCAGACAAACATTTTTAGTCCCAATATGGCATCCCTTAAGGATAAGGAACCACATTTTGGTCTTAGAGCTTATGCAAAGACTGCCAACTTTAGAATGTTGTTATGCTGTTTTAAATTTCCTCAATATGGCTATGAAAATAAGGAATCGTTATGTAGACATATCACTAGTATAAGCTTTTTAGAGTGTTTGCTCATATTTAGGGCCAGATGTAGGTAGAAACCAATTTGCGAGTTGCAAATTGCGAGTCCTTCCAACTCGGAATTTGCAACTCGCAAATTGGTATGCAGAAAGGTGTCTCAGACACCTTCTGCGACTCGCTATGGGGTCGCAAAGACCCACCTCATAATTATTTATGAGGTGGGTCGCAGTTTGCGACCCCATAGCGATTCTAGGCACTCACGGGGATGGTGGCCTGCTGGAGACAGCAGACCACCATGTCCGTGACTGCTTTTAAATAAAGCAGTTTTTTTTTTCTCTTTGCAGCCCGTTTTCCTTAAAGGAAAACGAGCTGCAAATAGAAAAAAATACCGAAACCTTTTAGTTTCGGTTTTTTTCGGAGTAGGCATTGGTCCATAGGACCACTGCCTGCTCTGAAAAAACATTATTGTGAGCATTCACAAAGGGGAAGGGGTCCCATGGGGACCCCTTCCCGTTTGCGAATGAGGTACCATCCACTTGAAATGGATGGTAACTGCGGGTTGATTTGCGACCGCTTTCGCGGTCACAAATCAACCCTACATCGCGGTGCGACTCGCAAATAGGTAGGGAACGCCCCTTCCTATTTGCGAGTCTGAAACACATTTTGTGAGTCGGTACCGACTCGCAATATGTGTTTCAGCATCGCGTGAGGGCATTAGCGCCTCGAAAACGGCGTTTTTTGCTGTTTGCGAGGCGCTAATGCCTTCCTACATCTGGCCCATAATCTTTTAATGAATCCCATGAACTTTGTGTTTGACTTTATTACACTGAACTTTTATCAAATAATTTTATTGTTAATGTTATTTATCATGATGTTCTTAGTCATGGATTGCTGTAATTGTTTGAATGAGCTGTAGCTTTTATGGCAAAATTTGACGAATAACGAAAACTGAACTGATTATATAACGGTAGTTGATACTGTTGATTTGATGTTATTGTAGGTCAAAATTTCGACCATGATATACTAACACCTATCTCCCCTGAGCGTGCTGTGTTTTTTTTTAAATCTCAACCATCCACCAATTTCTTGTCGTTTTGGCCATCGCTGGTGCTATAATCTACAAGGGGGTAGTTTAAACACTTTAGCATACTTCACATGCATTGTCTTCTGAACCACTGTCTGGCCCATGTTGGCATGTTTGGTCATTTTACATGATGCGGGTAGTCCCAGTAGAGTGGAGTGCTCCTAAAACAAAAAAGGTGGGTTTTGTGACTTTTCTTCTGACCCTGTGGCTAAGGTCTCTGGCAAAAGAGTGAGGGTGGCGTGCAGCTGTTCTATTGCCTACCTAGCTCTTTTGTGTTAACTATGAATTAGCATGTTACTGGTAGTCCTAACAGAGGGTACTTCGTATGGGATTATATGACTTGGAATCAATCTTTGAAACTGTGTCTATGGCCAATGAATCATTGGGCTGTTCATGGGCAGTGGTCACCTCAGGTCTAACCCAGTGGGTTCCAACATTTTGACTTCTGTAGACCTCCACTTTATCATTATTGGAACCTGGGGACCCCCACTGAATCTTTATTGGAATCCGGGGACCCCCACCCCCACTGAATCATTACTAGAAGCCAGGGATTCAGGTCTAAACATTGTTGATGGTTTGAACTGCAAAACAATACTAAAAAATACAGAAAAAGCATTCCATCAAACAGATACACAAACAATAACACAATTAATTTAATTTGCAAACTAATTGAATACAATGCAAAATGTAATAGAAAGGTTGGAGCTGTTATAAATTCAATTGAACCTACAATTTGTCCATACTATATTATGTTTGATGCACCTGCACTGCTCCCACGAATCTATTTGAGGATACTAATTTAATTTGTAGCCTCCAATTTCAAATTCCTTGACAGTTACACTACGCTTTAAATGTTTTAATTGTACATTTAGCCACTTTATTTCTATACACTTTATTAATCTGTAAATTCATTTTCTAAGCAGTCGTGGACCCCCTGAGGAGGCTTTGCAGACTCCCAGGAGTCCCTGGACCACAGTGTAAGAACCACCAGTATAACCCATTTGTTTGTGTTTTATAAGGTTGATCAGAGCCTCTGTATGTTAGATGCTCTTTCCATCAAGGAACTGAGGGTCAGAATTTGACACCTCCTCTCTGACTTCCACAAATCTGTGCATGTTGCAAGACGGGCTGCATGATGCAGAAAGCCTCTGGGAATGTCTCTGCTGATGGTTTTAAAGGGCCTAATGCCTGGCCACACAACCCTTTGGGCCCCTCATATCCCGTACTGCCTATCAGGCTCGGGGTTAACAATTTGACTCTCTCTAGAGACAATGACTGGTCGCTACTTTTCATGCTGGTCTTAATAGGCCAGGTTCATAGGCCTAAAGGTCTGCATCATCAGCACCAACCCGAGAACCTCCCTGTGCTCTCATAGACCACCTCTTGAACACATTGAGTACTCATTATGAATGGCCCAGTTATCACATTTTAGCAACTGAGTAGAGTTAAAGAGGAGAATCAAGATTATTATGAGTAACACAGAACAACCTCATCCCAGATTTCCCCTGCATAATCTGGAAATTTAAGCAGGAGAAAAGCAGATGAAATGTCCGGGTGGAAAACAGGCTGAAGATGAGAATGACCTTTGGAAATGGGTGCTGTGACTCCAATGACCCAGTTTTTTACTGATTTCTCAGATTCCAAATTGTAACTGCCTTGTAAACCCTGTCCCCGAAGAAATGCCCCTGGTATTGGTAATTCATTGTGCAAAATCACCTCTTTTATAAACATATAATGAGGGCCTAAAAGCTTAACAGAATACTCACTCATATACTCTAATGCAGTGGTTCCCAACCGGTGGTCCAGGGACCGCTGGGGGTCTGCAAAGCCTCCTCAGGGGGTCCACGACTGACTAAAAAAATTAATATTATGAACAGATTAGGTCCCCAGCTTTCAGTAATGACTCAGTGGGGCGGTGTCCCTGGATTCCAAGAATGATTCAGTGGGGGTCCCCAGGTTCCAGTATTGATAATGTGGGGGTCCGAGAAGTCAACAGGTTGGGCACGACTGCTCTAATGTGCATACAGCCAGCCAATCAGGTGCCAGATCTGTATTCAGTCGTTCAAACACTCATTACCTCATCAGGTCTCGCCTCAGCTTTCCTTCCTCCCAGGGCTCCCAAACATATGGATGCTTTGTACTCATCCAGCCGTGCACCTACTGCCCTCCATGTCCTCTATGCACACCCAGGGATACCTGTATGGAAGACAGATTACATATATATGTATTTATTTATAGGATTTATGTAGCACAGACAATAGAGAATATTACATTGGGTGGGGATAGGAGGAGAGGAAGTCAAGGAAAGGAGGGGTGGGAAAGTGGGGTGTGAAGAGTATCAGGCGATCATGGTTGGGATAAACGGGGCAGCAGGGTTAGGAGTTTGGCTGCTGATGGGTGGGAGGGTGGAGAACAGAGGCAAGTGAAAAAAGGTAGGGTCTCTGTGCTTTGCTAACATTTTGTCAGACTTTCAGAGGCATTTGATGCCCAAGCCACAGCAAAGAGAACACCCTTCTGTGTTGCCAGTGAGTCAGTGATGTTGGCTAGTACACCATTGCCTTCATTGATTGTGATATGACTATTGGCTGGATAGCCATGAATGCCTCAATTTAGATCACTGGGATGTCAGATTTTTAAGGGGAGTTGTAACCATTAAATAAGGTTTTATATTACTGAGTGATGCAAGATACACTTGGCATATAATGTGGGTGAGACTGGGGCCTTGGAGTAAGATGGCGGGTGGTGTTCTCCATGGGTCAGCATGATTCGGCAGTAGTTAATAGTTACTTAGTTCGACTATTTCTTGGTTGTGATATGTAGTGTGTAGTCAAGTGTGGAATAACTATACGCCTTTCTAGGTGGTCCCTTTTATGTGCT
Source organism: Pleurodeles waltl (assembly GCF_031143425.1). Lineage (NCBI taxonomy): Eukaryota > Metazoa > Chordata > Amphibia > Caudata > Salamandridae > Pleurodeles > Pleurodeles waltl. The sequence continues at coordinate 712,383,461 of NC_090442.1, forward strand.
CCAGTCTCTCTCCAGCTCTTGACTTTTTTCTTCAATATCTTCAACTGGATTTTTCCAAGCCCACTATGCAGAGATATTTCTTCATCTCACTTAGAGGTGCAGCTGCCTCGAAGACCTGCCTGAGCATAGTGTCCCGCACGTGCCTCACCTTGCATTTATGCCTGAGGCCCCCACTGATCAGTCTCTTTCACCCTACACTGCCGGAAATAATAATTTTACATCTTACTTCCAAGCAAACTCCTCTCATCGGCTTTACATTCTGTGCCCTGCTGGGCGGCCAGTTGTTCCTCCTGGCGATTTAGATTAGAGACTGTTAAAGTGATTTGGCAGCCATATAGTTTTCCACTGGTCTCGGTTTTGAGCCCCTGTGTCTTCAATCTCTGTTTTTTTCCTCAATTTCACTTACAAATGAAGTTTGATTCTCAGATCCTTTTCTCCTGCTGCCCCGGATGGAGTGAGTGTGGGGGTTACAGGCTCATTTGAGAAAGGACAGCCTTTCTGTTTGCCTCTCACTCTGCATAGATGCTTATTATTAAGATTAGATAGACGTCTAGGCCTATGCAGAACAGCAGTCATATATCTGACCATCCTCCTTTGCCAACCTCTCTATCTAAGGTGGAGTGGCCATAGACCATGGGCCGACCCCCTGGATGCTCTGCCTTGCAACCGTCCCAGGGAATGCGGGGGTGCTGTCTCTTTCAACTAGTGTCTGAGCTTCATTCTACCAGTTGTATTGTCACACAACCCTTGATTTCGAGTACAAAATCGTTGGACTGCCCTGTTTTCGCTGTGCCCCTTAAAGAAGAGGAAAGAGGTCAGAAGTGGGATTGGGCCCCCTAGTGCTCTAACCTTAAAGAGACCTCATTGGAAGGAGGGGTGTCCCAATAGGCATAGATTCAAAACATGGAATCCTTTGAGACTCCACCTCATGGCAAGGTTGGGGCTTCCTGGCACGGGATGCAGTGCTACGAAGCTGTCTGCTGTCATTCTCTTGCTGTTTGAGAAATGTGCCACAAGAATGGGGAAGAGCTTCATCGATAATTCAGTGAAACAAAAACAATCATACAAACCAAATACAGACAAACTAAATATTTAACAAAAAAAACAACATTCATAAAGTTGTCTTTATAGACCTCTGGAGGACCGTTCAGTAAAAATAACACCTCCTTGGAAAAATGAGTTCCACCAGAAACCAGATAACATTTGATGAAGGAGTGGTAAACAGCAAAGAACAGGCCGTGCTTTGTGAATGAGGCATTGCTAACTCATTGGGTCGGTTTTACTGGTCTGGGAACTGTTGAATATCTGTTCGCAGCTTTTCAATGTGCTCACCTATAGTGAAGATGGTTTTGTCTTTTTAACAGCTCTACTCATCTAATTATTTTTAAAAACAAGGACAGGGTTTTCCAGCTTATGCAGAATGTGTGGGCGTTTTGTTATCTTTGGCATGGACCATTTTTTGTGGCATTCGCCTCTCCTACGGGGCCCTTTCATATTAACTTTATTATGTATAACAAGTCAAACTGAAAGAACACCTCAGTCCCGCCTCACACTGCAAGGTGTGCCTTTACCTGCTCATACATGCCTACTGTCTTTTCATAAAGAAGGGAGTAACGCAGGGCACTAGCTGCAAGGCCCTGGCTGCTTCTATGGCACACGCATAAACGGGGCATGGGATTGCTAGCATCACCATATATCAGGGCTTACGAGAAACATCCATAGACTCTTGGTTTAAGGGTAAATCGGGATGTGTTTCTCCAATTGGCCGTCGGCTCTCAACGAAAGCAAGAGTTTGGCCAAAGTCAGGTGAGTCAAAGCAGGCGTGCAACTGGCTTTTTCCAAGCCCACTATGCTTGCCATAGCATCAGTCTGCCACACATTTAATGCTTTATTTTCCTGTATGAAAGTTTTTATCAAGACCACATAGATATCTACATATTGGGCAAAATAGATTTTCCTGGTTTCGGTCTCAGATTTGTCTGAGAAAGGGGAGATGAGCAGCATGTCAGTTGGTCCCTTTTCTTCTCCCGTAAACGGAATCAACCAGCATTGGCAATGCTTACAATTCTGGTGTTGGCTGGTGATTTTGGCTTTGCCAATGCTTATATTGTTTGTTAATGGTATCTGTATGGGGGGGACACACTGTAGAAAACAAGTATTGTCCACAAGTGAAAATGTCAATTATGTAATGTAAAAGCACTCATTGCACCTGTAGTCCCTAGCGCTGAAGAGGACTACTTGTTGTGCCAATGCACACATTGTGCGAGAGAAGAATGCGATTGTTCGCGGTCAGATAAGCCAGTGGCGGAAGTTGGCTGACCCTGTGCCCCATGATGTATTCTGTGGTGGGTGCAAGCAAAATGTGAATGACACTACAACAGACCAATGGATGAAGAGGGCTGACTGAAATCCCCTGTAAGTATGTAAAGAATATATGATCTTCGCTAACGCAAGACCTTAGAAAACATGAGAGTACCACATCCAAGTATCTGCAAAGGGCTGTGAACAAAAAATAACAGTAACTAAATCACAGTCTCCTAAAATAAAGGAAAATGAAACCGCAAATTTATAGATCACCTGTAACAGTTCCAAAACTCGCTACCTGTCCCCGACAGTACAGTACTTGACACAAAATGGGGACATGTTCTCCGAGGTACATATTTTGCTAACAATAGCAAGGGCGAAGGCAGCGTTGCAGAGTGAGGGTCGAAAAAGTGGTTTGATAATGAAATTGACCAGCATGGTGTTACTCAAGAAACCAGGAGGGGGTAATATTACCGAGGTCACCGAGTCACATTTTGGAAGCTGCACAGAGACGACAGCAGAAAATATTTCACTGGAATGAGCCCAAGCCTAGAAGGCCAAGACGAAGGGGTGAGACCAAGGATTATGGATTGGGATGGTTGCAGAAATGAAGCAATCCCCCAACAAAATAATGAAGGGAAAAATCCAGAAAGTCTATATTTGATGTTAAAGGCACTTCAGACTGAAGATGTCGGTCGGGGCTCAGAGAATCATCCTAGCTCGTTTTCCTGCTTGACACATCTACTATGACTCAAGTAGCACTGCAAACATTTTAGAGTGTTTTAACGAGGAACGCTCTATCCTCACCAAATAGCTTGTTATTATTTACTGGGCTCTCTCTAAACACATTGGATCTTACAAACTGGGGACATATTTGGCTTGAATAGTCTCACAAAGTATATAGCAGCTGTTGTGAATAGGTGCGAGAGATTATGGAAATCGGGTATCTCAGTCAGCACATTGACTGAATAGTCTTCATCTGGACTGGGTATAGGAAAAAGTAATGTTTTCCCTATCCTATATCCCATGCAAACATTGGGAACGGATATTTGCATGGATAGTGGTGTTCTCCTAGTACAGTTGTTAAGGGTTCTTCCCTGTCACACGCAGTGTCTTGACAGGCTGAGCTTTTCAACAAATTCTATGAAAAGTTAAGATCAACGTATTTAAAAATACAGTGTATCTGATACACAGCCGTCATCGGTGAACATCCTCCCTCAAGGGCTAAAAGGGAACCTTACAAGCGTGAATATTTTTATCCCCAAGAATGAACTGAACACGTCACACGAGTTTAGGTGACACTGACGTTCAAGCCGTGCAACTGTACACTATTAAATGCAGTTATACCAAACAAAGAGCACTGGAGCAGAGGCTGAGGGAAGGTTGTCGCTTCTAAATGACCTACACCTGGTTCTGTAAGGACTGGCTGCTCCAGGGTGTTCATGTAACAACTGTAGTGGTTACTATCTAATTACACCTCCCAGTGCCAACTGTAAGAATACACTGGGGTTTAGTGAAACTCAGCATTTTGTAAAGCTAAATGCCACATAACATGTGCCAATAATCCATTTAAACCTTATTGTTCTTCTAAATTGTGACGGAGGAGCACAGTAAACAAGGAACTCTACATGTTCAACAATCTGGATGAGGGCAAACCAACCAAACCATTCCGTTCAACCTTTAGGTCTATTCAAGTTAGAGTCAGAAGTCATCTGCCTGGCTAATGCTTCCTGTCTGCCCTCTGTCTAGCACAGAGGACACCTAGGCCTGGTATTGGATCGCAGATCTTAAGAGTTCAGCTATTTTAAGTCTCATATCTGTCTATGTAAACTTTGTGCTTGTATAGCGCACTACTCACCCGTTAGGGTCTCAAGGCGCTGTACGCATACTGCTGTGGAACCCCTCCTGGCTTTTCCCTGTGAGGTGCCCACTGCTGGGCAACCTCCAAGGTGAAGCCAGGCATCTCAGCGCTGTTGGGGCCGTTGTGGAGATTAAGCAAGCTATTGCCCAGAGTTACAGAGTGGGACCCATGATCTATCAGTTCTCCACCATTCTACTCTGACCACTTCTCTGTTGGAAATCAACACTAATTGCCAAGGGTAATTTGTATTAAATGTTGTCTTACAACAATATCATAGTCATAATATTGAATACCTCATAGGGGGCTACTTTATAGCTATAAAGGTTCTACTTCTCTTTTCTTGTCTGACTTTAGTCTGCTTTTGGTACCACTATAAACCCAGACCTATTTGTTTTGTCAGTGCTTGTTTTACTACTGACATTAGTCTTGCTGATTTGGGGTAGTGGAGAGGACGCCAGGACATTTCTCTACAAATGTTATGCTCCCGTATGTTGTTTTCTGTAGAGGATATTAGTATGATTTAAGGCTGTGATAATGACATGATTTAAGAAAAAAACGCCCAAGGCTCATTTATAGCGGTTTGGTGCTAATTATGACGTGATATTCGTATATGCTTTTGAATTAAGCAGAGTAAAACAGTAGGTATGGTGACTTCCTTTAATACAAAGTGTGTGCAATGCGTTTAATGTGTTGTGGTCTTTTGTGAAATTCTATATGTTACAACAAATTACACTTCAAATAAAAAAGAGTGGTAGACTAAATGCACATAACACAAGTACATTGAATGCGTTGTTATTTTTGAAAGACGCAGAAATGCAAAAACAACGTTTTTTAAAACTATAAAACGGTTGTACTTGTAGTGACATATATGCACGGTAAGGACAAGAGAAACTGTCTGAAGGTACATTTTGCGGAAATACAAAGCGATGTCTCAGCGATGCCAGACACTTAAGTATCAGTTCTTTTCTGAAGCAAAAGGTTAACAGGAAACAGCAAATGTACGCACTTTTATTTTCGTGAAAATACTTTGCATTTGTGAGTGAATAAAGATTGTCAATATTTCATACACTTTCATATATTTACAAAATATCGAATTAGATTAGAATTTCACTTTATGTTGGCAGCAAGAACAGGATGTACAGTCACTTAGAATGAGTAATTTACTTTTAATTTGCAGGGTTACTTTGGTTCCTCCATGAAAGGATCACAGTAGTGTCATTGTTAAATGTAATTATTTAATCCATAACAAGTAGAAATCGTTTTCATTTACCTGGAAAGGAGTAAATAAAAGTAGTCTGTTTACACTGATTGACAATGTTGGCCGATTCATGCAGCCTTTCCATATGACTTACGCCTGTAAACAAATATACATTATGCATGCCTAATGAAAAAACCTACATTACACAAGGGTACACATGGGTAGATGTTATTTCTGCCTGAGTAAATTACTCAAAGTCTACGCACCATTATTTAGCTCCTCCTCCCACCTGTGAGTCATTTTAGCATGGGGGGATAAATATAGGGCTATGGGGTTAGCACATTTTTCAGATGGGAACACCTACCTTGCATCTCATTAATGCAAGGTAGGTTCACGCATCTACAAAATGGTGCAAACTCTAATATTTTGACGTTAGATGGGTCTAACGTCAAAATATAAATATGGAGTTGGTTTTGTGACACATTTGCATCAAAAAAATAAGGCAAATTTGCCACAAATGGAGTAAAAATATGTCCCTAAAGGTCCACCTGCCTAGTTCTGAGCTCAATGGACCACAAGTTTTACGCTGATGGAGCAAAATCTACTCTGTCCGTGTAAAACTTCCTTTAATGACCCAACGGAGTAGGGGCTATCTGAAGTAAGCCATCCGTCCTATTTACAGTGGACGGTCAGATTTTTTTTTTTTTAGCCTTTTGTAATCACCAGGTATATCCTGATGATAATGGTAAAAAAAAAAAAACAGAAAAACAACTCCTGCGCAATGGGAGAAAACAGGTGTGCAAGTAATTAGGTTTTTTTTAAATTTAAAAAAGCAAATTCCCACAGGAGAACTATGCTGTCCTTGCAGGGTGTAAGGAGCATAGGCCAACATAGCCTTTGAATTAACTATGAAACTTTGAAGTGATTGTATTATCTGAGTGTAAGAGTGTAGAAATGTAGTACACTGTGGAAGCTCTTCTCCACTAATGGTTTTACTGTATCCGCTGCAAATGTCCGTCACAACTCCAGGAACTGCCTCCATTCTGTGGGAGGAGTGGAAAGATTTGTTCAACGTTTACTTGTTTTCATCGGGGTCAAGCGGGTGAGAGATTCTCAATATATAGATTGAGGTCACACAAGTCAGCTGTTTCAGTGCTGAAAGTGTTGAGGATTGACAGAGGTTCCTAACAAGGAAAGTGAGGTGGAATCTGGCTCAAAGTTTATAGATAATGTGGAAATGGCAAGATGGTTTTGGAAAAACTACTAAAGTGGTTCTGGAACAATACAAGATTTTTCCTAAAGGACTTACTACAGAGCAGAGTGTTGCAATTTACATGGCAGTCTTGACAATTTTACAAGCATTGTAGTAGTCCACAAGGATTTAAGGGCGAGACTAGAGGAGACCAGTTAATGAAAACAAGCATTGAAAAGCCAGTAGGTTTCACCGTTGTGAGATCTATTGGCTTTGTCAATGATTTTTATACATGTTGCACAGCAGTGTTGGCTGCTGTGCAGCATCTCTTTAAGTAAAGAAAAAAAGCTCAATGATATGGCCAGCGCTGGCCACATCATCGCGTTTTTGTCTGACAGACGGGGAGGCACAAAGAAAGATGTGGGAGGGGACCTGGAAGGTGTGGGAGGTAGGGGGGCAAGCAATGAAAGAAAGCACTGGGATGCCGCCAGCGACGGCTGTGTCATAGCACTTTTTTGATGGCTGGGGTAAAAATAAAAGGGTACGGAGGGTTTGGGAGGAAAAAGGCAAGCCACAAGGACTTGGGAGAGTGGGCGGTACGGGGCAAGGAATGATGAAGCTGGAAGGGGTAAAAGGGATAGGATAAGCAACAACAAAGCAGGAGTGGGTGGGAGGAACAGGGCAAACAACAAGGTAATGGGAGGCGGTAGGAGGGATAGGGACAAGGGATGAGGAGAAGTAACAAGGATGCAGGAGAGGGTGGGAGGAGTGGGAGCAAGCAACAAGGACTGGAGAGGGGTGAAAGTGACTGGAAGAGGTAGAGGGGGCTTGCAAACACATGCACTCTTATGGAGTGTTAGATTTAGAGTAGTACCTCTGCAAGCGGGTAGCCAGTGGAGGACACTCGCTACAGACAGAAAACCGTTCTTGGTCCATGCTTCAAGGAAGGCAAGGAAATGAGGATGACATCGAAGTCAACCAATGGTAAGTGATAGGGAGTAAGGGGTGGATTCAAAGCTTGCTTTAAGCTTTTTTTGTTTACAAGAGATTTTGACAGTACATGCGCTTTTTCATGCAAAACCAGAAATGAGGAAAGAAATATTAAATTACGGGAATCACAATCTCCAGGTCACAAATGTTGCAAACGGTTTGGAAGAGGGTAGTAAATGTATATGGATTGTACATTATAGTCAAGAATCATATGGAGATATTCAACTTGTAGTGAGTAATTCAATGGGCTCTGGAAAATGAGGGAATGAAGAAGGCAAACGGGTGAAGAAAAAAGTGACAGGAGGTAAATTCACGTACATTAGATGTGGTTTTGAGACCTTGACTGCCAATGCCGAGCAGTTTCCTTCATTGAAGTAATCTGAGAATTGCCAGTGTGGAAAGAAGCCCCCGGCAGTGTGGGGTCCAAGTTTATGGTACAGAGAGAGGCCGAAGTCCAAGGAGGAGATATTGTAGCTGCGCATATGTTTTTCACCTTTCCCAGAAAAAAACTGTCCATTTGCTCATGTTTTACGAGTACATGATACTTACATAGGACTTTATATCGAATCGTCCGTATTCATTTTAACCCTAGCTGTGCTGTCTTTCTTTACTTTAGCTATCAGTCATGAATCAGGATGGAAGTTCTAGAACAGATTTTAATGTGCTTTCTTATACATGCTAATTTGAGTATGTACAGAAAAGAGGACAAAATACCAGCTTTGGGTGATTTCCCTATTTTTTGCATCGTCGCGACATTAAAATACTGGTGATACCAGTTAAAAAAACACACATCCCGATAGCGAACCTAGCTGTGTAGGGGTTATCAGATGCAACATACACAGCTTGAGGAAAGGTTTGGTGGTGATATGCAAAAGGCGAGGAACCCTGAGATACCGTACACTATGATGTCACGAATGCATATTAGTGGGCGAGAAGGAGAAAGTAAAAACACTGGTGTTATGCCCTGGATGGACACAGTGGGAGTGGAATCAACAAGAACAGGTACTTCTAACATGATATTAATTTAATTGCGATGAAGACAGAATTGGAGTAGGGTAACCTTGAGTCGAGTGTTGTGGATTGGAGTGGGGTAGAGTGGGGTGGGGTAGATTGTGGTGGGGTGGAATGGGGTGAAGAGGGATAGTTTGGGGTGAAGTGAAGTAGATTAGGGTGGAGTAGAGTACATTGGAGTTGAGTAGATTGGGGTAGATTGGGGTGGGTTAGATGTTGAAGAGAAGATTGGGGAGGAGTAGACTGGAGTAGGGTAGATTGGGTGGGCTGGGATTGATTGGACTGGGTGTATTGGGGCCGAGTGGGTTAGGCTGGAGTGGACTGGGGTCGATCTGAGTGGAGTGTGGTAGACTGGAGTGAAGTGGAGGGGAGTATATTTGGGTAGAGTGGAGTGGTGTGTGGTAGATTGGAGTGGGGTAGATTGTGGTAGATTGAAGTGGGGTAGATTGTGACTAGGGCTCCCAATTTTCAATTTTTACTGATTTTTACAGATAAATACAGACAGAAAACTAATTATTTTCCTGTCTGTATTTATTTTTTAATATAGAAAAATACGGAAAATAGGCCTTCTTTGGATGATTTTCTCTACTGTCAATCATGAATTCCAGGTCAGTAGGAGTTCAGATTGAGAGGTGAGGAGATGAAAAAAAGACAATATATCTCTTAAGTAAGCTTAATTAAGTGCAGATCTACAGTTATTTTTGCTATTCTACAATGCACGAGTTTTCAGTATTGCAGAGTATACCTCTGAAATATTTTAGACATTCAAGTGCGAGTATTACCTTAAATACATGTGGAAGAATACCCATTGCAGCTTCATTTAGTAAATACTAAATAAAAAAATGGATAAATATAGACAAAATGAGTGAAAAATTAATGTGGCTAAAGACAGGCGTTAATGTCGAAAAAATGAACACCATAAAACCGGGAGTCCTAATTGTGATGGAGTAGAGTAGAGTAGATTGGAGTAGAGTGGGGTAGATTAGAGTGAGGAAGAGTTGGATAGACTGCAGTGGAGTTTGGAGTGGAGTATGGTAAATTGGAATGGAGTGGTGTAAACTTGATTGGGGAAGTTTGGAGTGGAGTGGGGAAGATTGGAGTGGAGTCAGAAAGATTGGAGTGGAGTAGGTTGGACTGGGGTAGATTTGAGTGGGGGGGATTTGGGTAGATTGGAGTGGGTGGATTGGAGTGGAGTGGGGAAGACTGGGGTAGATTGAAGCAGAGTGGTATAAATTTGAGTGGAGTGTGGTAGATTCAGGTGCAGGGGTAGAATAGAGTGGGGTGGGGTTGGTTGGGTTAGATTGAGTGGAGCGGAATAGATTGGATTGGAGTTGAGTGGATTGGGGCAGAGTCGAGTGGGGTAGATTGGAGCTGGGTAGATTGTACTCGAGTGGGGTAGATTGGATTGTAGTGGAGTGGATTGAGGTAGACTGGAGTGGAGTGGGGTAGATTGAGTTAGAGTGGGGTAGGTTGAATTGGGATAGACTGAAGTAGGGTAGATTGGAGTGTTGTATTGGGTAGATTGGGTGGGATGGAGTGGAGTGGGTAAATTGGAGTGGGGTAGATTGGAGTGGAATGGGCTAATTTGGAGTGAAGTGCTGTAGACTCAGTGGAGTGGGGTATATCGGTGTGGATTTGCTTGGGGTGGAGTGGGGTGGGGGTAGATTAGGGTATATTGGTGTGGAGTGAAGTGGGATGGATTGGAGTGGGGTAGTATGGAGTGGGGTATAGTGGAGTGCGGTAAGTGGTGTGGAGTGGAGGGGCGTAGAGTGGAGTGGCATGTTGTGTCATGGAGGAATGGAGGAGTGGCATAGATTGGTGTGGTGTGGAGTCAAGTATTGTGGCGTGTCGCAGAGTATCCTAAAGTGAAGGGACGTAGAGTGAAGTGTCATATCGTAGAGTGGAGTGTCGTAGAATTGAGTTGTGTGGCACTGAGTGGAAGGGCATAGAGGGGAGTAGAGTGACAGAGTGTAAAGTATTCATGGTTTGATAGTGCACTGTCATTAAAGACAATACATTTTGAACTGAAATGATCACTACATTTGCACTGAAATACAGTTTTACTGCACAAAAATGATAATGTGTGCAAATGTCATCACATAGGGGGTCATTACGACCTCGGCGGTCTTGCAAAAAGACCGCAGAGGCCGCGGGAGACAGAATACCGCCATTGCCGGCGGTATTCCTGGCTCCCTATTATGACATTTCCGCTGGGCCAGCGGAGGGTAACAGTGTTACCGTCCGCTGGCCCAGCGGAAATGTCACATCAACATTGCTGCCAGCTCGTAACAGAGCCGGCGGAAATGCTGATGTTCAGCGGGTGCAGTAGCACCCGTCGCACATTTCACTGCCCGAAATTCGGGCAGTGAAATGCGCGACGGGGCTATGCCTGGGGGCCCCTGCACTGCCCATGCCAAGTGCATGGGCAGTGTAGGGGCCCCCAGGGGCACCCCAAATCCCCTTTCCGCCAGCTTTTCAATGGTGGTGTTTACCGCCACGGACAGGCTGGCGGTCGGGGACTCATAATCCCCAGGGCAGCGGTGCCTGGAGGGGCCGGCGGTATGGCCGTGGCAATTCCGCCACGGTCATAATTGCTGGCGGAACACCGCCAGCCTGTTGGCGGTGTTACCGCCAACTTACCGCCGGCCGCCAGGGTCGTAATGACCCCCATAGTGTATTGATGTGTTTTGATTGTCTTCAAATATTTGTTTCCACCACTCTTCAGAATTACAAAAAAGTGCTTCATTTGTACTAATTCTGATATGTTCTGAAACATCAGCACAGTTTGGCCCATATTTATACTTTTTGCCACAATACTGCGCTACTGCAGTTTTGCAGCAAAAAGTTTACCGCCGGCTTGCACCATTCCACAGAACCAGCTGGGTGCCATATTTAAGGAATGGCACAAGCCAGCGCTAAGACTGGTCTAGCGTCATCAAAAATTACGCTAGCCAGGTGGGGATGGTGGTATGGGGTGAGAAGGTTGCGCACCAATAAAAATGACATTAGGCTGGTTAGCGGCAAAAAAATGCAGCTAACCAGTCTTGTGTCATTTCCAGGCACACAACCATCCTAAAACATGACTCCTGTCTTAGAAAAGACAGGAGTCATGCCCACCACCCCAGTGGCCAGCACAGGGGACCAGTGTCTCCTGGACATGGCCACTGCCCCCAGTGCCATGCAGGGGGCACCTTGTTGGGGCCCCAATGGCACTTTAAAAAAAATTCCCTTCATACTTACCTATACTTACGCTACTTACCTGGGATGGGGCCCCACCATCCTGTGGTGTCCCTCTGGTGTGGGTGGGGTTGTTCCTTGGGCTTGGGGTGGGCACCTATGGGCCCATTCCATGGTGTTTGACCATGGAAATTAGTCCACAGGTCCCCTATCACCTGGTCTGACCCAGGCGTTAAATAATGGCGCTAAGCAAGCTTAGCGCCATTATTAGGGACCGCATCCCACCCATGCATCATTTTTGCATGGGGGGATAAATATGGCGCTATGGGAATAGCGCCATTTTTTGGATGGGAACGCCTACCTTGCATCTCATTGATGCAAAGTAGGTTCACACATCAAAAAAATGGTGCGAACTCCTATATTTTGATGCTAGACATGTCTAGTGTCAAAATATAACTATAAAGTTAAGGTTGGGCCAAATTTGCATTAAAAAATGATGCAAATTGGGCACAAACTTATAAATATGCCCCCTAATGTTTGTTTTGCTGTGTGCTAGGAAAAATAATCCTACACCCTCTCCTCTTGTACCAAGCAGGATTGTCACATACATTCTCTTACTTTGAAATCAGAGAAAGAAAAATAAACATGACGCTCCCTGGAAGAAAGAACCTGCATTTGATCTCTGTCTTTGAATGAACAGCAAATGTGATAAGATAAGAACAAGATTTAAAGGCCTGTTTACAGAAAGCAAGTTCATGTAAGAATACAGTAAACAAGGTTCAAACAGCTGGACAGCCTAAAGCAAATAATACAAAGCCAGAAAATGTGAGTTACAATCCACAGAGACAATGGTAAGCCACGGGTGAAATGCATTCCTAGGTCAGCTTCCAGAATGTCTCAGAGATGTCTATAGGCTTCCACCTAAAAATACACTGCACATGGTTTGCAATGAGAATACAGAAGAAGGGAACTGTAAACTACATATTACTTTTGGTGTAGTGCATGCATTGTTAAACAAATGCTTTTGTATATAGCCACTACTTATATACCTTAAGGCAAGGTTGTGTGAGGAAAGAAGGAGAACACCATATTCTTTTATTCTTCTCTCAGCGACCCCAATCATGGAGACAGTTTCTACTGGTTAAACATTCCCTTTGGGCATTAAGCTACTCCTACTGATCCTTTTTGGTTTGTTTGATACTAAGACTCCATTGATGATTGACATAAGTCATAACCGTGCAATGTAAGTACGCCTTTACCCTTAAGACCATCCAATTTTCAGAGGCGGCTGGCTCTTTCTTACATTGTGGGTCCGGAGGGGGGTACAATAATAATAAAAGGAAAAAAAACTGCACTTACCTTTGGACGGACGTCCTCCTCTCGATGTCTCTCCTTCTCTCCTGGGTCCAACACGCGACGGGACCTAGGAAACTGCACTAGCCAATCCTGGTGCTGCTTTCATGCTGGTAACCAGCATGAAAACAGCGTCCGGATTGGTGGGAGTGGGTTCTCTCAGCGGTCACTAGAGCGCTGGAGGCCTGTGCCTTCTCTATCAAGATGTTTAAAGTGTGCATGTCAGGCTGGCCGTTGCAAGACAGCCTGCCAAAGGGGCATGCACACTTTAAACAAGTGCACAGCTCCCTTCTACCACTCGGCAGCAATTGCTCCGCCCCGTCCTGACTCGATTCAGGATGGGGCGCTAAAAAATAAAATGCTAATAAAGAAAGGGTCATATTTAGAAGCCCCTAGCGCCACATTAGCATCATTTCTTTTACGCTAAAGTGGCCCAACAAGACCAAAATCCTCATGCCATATTTACTAAGTGGTGCAATGCATGCATTGTGCCACTTTGTAACCCTTTGATCTACATTATGCCTTTGCGAGGCATAATGTATGGAAAGGGGGCGTTCCCCCGTTAGAGGGGCTGAAAAAATGGCACAAGGAAATCCTTAGTCATTTTTTTGGCACTTTTAACGCCTGTTCAGAGCAAGCGTTAAAAGGCGGCTTCCATTAGTTATAATGAACCCCTATGTACTCTGCAGGAATAGCGCCAATATTTTGGTACTACTCCTGAAGAGTACATCAATAACGTCAATAAAAATGACACTTTTTCCCCCTACCCTGTGCCATGGTGAACCATATCTTAGATATGGCGCACACATGGTGGCGAAAGCGGGGCACTAAGGGGTGCAAGGAAAGTAGCACTTTCCTTAAATATGCCCCAAAGTTTATTACCATTTTATTTTTCTGTCCTGGAGGCATTTTTTAGGGTCGAGACTGCGTTGCATGCGATCGCGCATGCGTATCGCAGCGAGACGCTTTAGTATTTAGAAAAGGGCTCGGAGCCCTGTCCACTTCACGTCAGTGTTTTTTATTGGTTCGTGGGCTTGCCTAATAAAATCTGCTTGCTTTCATTAGTCTAAGGCACGCATACGTCATGCCTTTTCCGGTGGCTAGCCCTCCTCGAGCGCAGCGACCAAGTACAGAAAACATGCGAGGCTCGCTGTTTTCCATCGGCTCGTGGACTTCTTTTTCTTTAATTTACGAGCGCGATCTCGCTTGGCAGAAGTCGAGCGCTTTACATAGTTAATTTCATTTTTTCGGGTTATGTACATAAATGCACTTTTGCCCGATAGGTGAAAAGTCGGGTTAGGAGTTTACAACGCGATCAGCTCTAACATGAGCAAACGTTGCATTGTAAATGCTTGCCTTATGGGTGCGAACGCTCCTCTGCTCTCGTGGAGGGGCCGCCCCGCTCATGCGCCATGATAGGACTCGTCTAAGAGAGATACCACTCGGGTGCAATCACAGTATCACCGTTTAGGAGCCGCGGCGATGAGGCACGGAAATGAAAGCAGCCCACAGCCGTCTTTGTTCCAAAAATCACCCTAACGATTATGTCATTTTGAAAAAAATCATTTTACAGAAATATACCGACTCCGGACAGGTTATCAGAGCTCAAGAAGGCACGCACTCTCACTGCGCAGATAAAACGACATCGGAGGGCTAACTCTGAAGTAAGACACTGTGGGGAGCGCAGATTTGGAGTGCTCGAAAAGTGAGAGCACAGTCCTTATCTATTAGTGAGGGGTGGTGAAACTGCTCACTGTCGTCACCCAGGCACTACCATTCTACATCCGGGGAAATCGAGCCCTTCAAGATCACACGTTTGTCCTAAGCTGTTTTCCTCCAGGCTCCAGTTATGAGTCCTCTTGTATTATTTAGCTCCTCATTCTCTCGCCAGGGCATACGATGTGCTACAGAAAGTGCAATAACTTCCTGCATCACCAGCTTTAAAGCTCTAAACTGGAACCAGATTTAAAACAATGTTGTATGGATTCATACCGTTAGAAATTACATATTCCAATCATATACATCATATCTCCTCTTTCCTCTCCGGTTTCTACATGCTGCAATTCTTGAGCACCTAATTGCAGATGAAACCTTAATACATTTTATGTACGGTGTTTACGCAACCTATAGGTAACTGCTGATTACGCCTCACCATATGTTTTCCCTTTTTTATTTATTTATGATTTTTGTACAGAAGCGACGGGAATGTCCCCTGCATGGTAAACAGGCCTGTACGCTTTCCCTGGATCCTGACTGCAAGTCAAAGTGTTCTTCTGTCTTTTATCTTGGCCATGGTGTCAAGCTAATCTAGCATGCACACAAATGTCTGGGCCTGGCCCTGACAATGCAGGTGCAAGACCTACCCTGTGACCTTGAGGGGTGCACCGAGTGTTTCTTCATATCTGGCAGTGGGCTACTGCCCTAGCCCTGGGCGTGTCACATTAATCACTGGTGGCAGCATGCTGTGTTTCAAGTCTTTCGAGTGCCCAGACCTTTTTCGAGTCATTGTGACCCCATTTGTATAAAGTTCCTCCGGGATGTGCAACCAGGAACCTTCCACTGACTTCCTATGTGTAATTTGAGTGTGTGTGTGCATGTGTGAGTGTGAGTGCCCTGTGCATTGGTAGCACATGTATGGTTTTAGGACTCAATGTGGAGTGTGAGTTGGACGGACGCCTGTGGAAAAATACCTCAATTGCCATAATTAGTGACACATTAGCCCCTGTCTGACATGTGGCCCCTGAACAAGGTCAGAATAGCCACTTACTCGTGTTACCTTATATGGCTTACAGTCATTTCAGATATCTTGGTTGGAGAAAACAATTTTAATGACAATAGGTTTGTTTTGTGTGTGCCCTCTTGTTTTGTATTGGTTGCTCTCAGCACAGGTATCAAAGCAACCCTGACTTACCACGTCATCTTTACATTGTCAGGCATCTCCAACAAGTAGCTTGTGAGCTACTGGTAGCTTTCCAGCTACCTCTAAGTAGCTGTCTGGTGTGCAGCCCAGCCTGCCAACTTGGACGTTTGTGCCTGGTTGAATTAATATATGTACACCAATAGTGAAAACTGTGTTTGGGATAAAAATTTGTGTATTTTCAAAACTCATAACCTTATGTTTGGAGAAAATGGTTGGGTTTCAATATATTAAAAGCTGATATTTGAGTGATAAATCACGAGGCACTGGGGAGAGGTATTGCTAATATTATTACTTTGGAACTGGGGACATTGCAGCTGTGGCTGTCCTGTATTAACCAGGAAGAGGCATTTTAAATTGATGAAACCTTTTTTCCCATCTTTTACTGCTGGTAACCCTGCTTGATGCATTGAGGTGATCAATGCAGGTATTCTCACATAGGATGGCCACTAATGTAATCTTGTCTGACATGATCATTCTTACCACACTGAAATTATTAGTACCACGGTAAAATTTGCATTGAATATATGTAGCTTTTAATACAGAAAAGGTTGGAGACCATTGGTCTCATTTTTGGTGACCATCCAGACCTCGTCCCCCCCCTGCAGTTCTAGTATCAAAGGGCCAGCTGTATCAAGCAATTTTGCTTTTGCAAACAGTGAGAATCGCAAAATTTGGCCATTTGCGAATGCAAAAATGCCTTTCAAGATGTAGGAAAGGCATTCGCTGTGCAATTTTAAGGAATCGCAAAAATAGTGATTCCTTAAAATTGCGACCCCATTTAGAGAATCGCAAATTGCAATTCTCTAAATAGGAAATTGCAAATAGGGAATTCCTATTTGCAATTTCCAAAGCACATGTATCAAGCATTTCCTAAATGCAATTTGGGCATTTGGGAAATGCAATTACCACCAAATCCAATTTGGTGGTAAGCATGTGCTATTTGTAAAAATGCATTCACATGTCCACAAATTTTTTTGGGGTGCATCAGAGGGGGCCTTAGGCCCCCACACCCTGGGGTTCGCATTACCTAACTTGCGAATTCCTAACTGGAATTCGCAAATTGGGAAATTCAAAACCATTCCCACCTATGGGCCTAGGCCCATAGGGATGAATGGAGTCCCATTCTCTAATTTTATGACAAGACCGGAGGCTCTTATTATGCGTTCTTTTCATGCTTTATTTAAATAGCAGCAGTCAAGAAAACTACAACTCCCAGCAGAGTTAGCGACCTCGTAACCAATGGGAGTAAAACTGTAAAGGCAACCAGCCAATCACAACAATACATGAACTATAGAGAGTACGCTTGACTGCGCACAGCCCTCTTTTCTTGCTGCTGCGCAGTCGAGATAAGTACTCTCTTTGTTTCCTCAGGAATTGTTTTATGCTTATGTTGGTATGTGTTAGTTACATTTCTGCCGAAATGCAGATAAATTAAAGGTTTCCAACCTTTTTAGTGTCGCGCGCTTTCACGCGTCTATTTTTCTTCCCCCCCCCCCACCACCGTCAAGTTATTCAGGTCCTGCTGTCGAGCGCGACTCAACGGTCGCGTTCGAACAGCTGTCCCTGCTCCTGTCAGCGGCGCGCACGGCATTGCGCGGCTGAGGAAAGCTTACCTCGTCAGGCCCCTTCGACGGTCGGGTTTCCTCTGAAATTCTTCACGCGTCTCTCGCCTCAGGGAACACGCCTTGTCTCCGCCCATTAGACTCTGTTCCAGCCCTTGGGGGCGTGCCTGTTCAGTTGGGAGCGTTTTTCTCCTTAGTTAACTCTTCATTAACCAGTTTTGGTGATTTTTACTCTATTTCTCCGTTCTTGGTCTAAATTGTCAAGATAATAATGAATTCTAATTCCCCTTCGTTGTCAGAATCAGGGGAGGAGGAGGATTTGCTCAAACAAGATATAAGTGAGTTTATACATTCCTCCATGAAAAGTGCTTTTAAAGCAACGATGGATAAGATGTCTAAGAACATCGAAAATTCAGTATTGTCCATGGTGTCCAAAGCCAAGGCCCATTCTGCGGGGGAAAGCAGAAAAAGGAAAATATTGTCGAACAAATCACGTAAGGGCGCAGTTAAGGCAAGTGAGCTTTGCTCACACCAGGATGAGGACTTGTTTCCTCCCAGGCCTCCTTCCAAGGAGGGGATTTCGGTGCCCATTGCGACACCTCACAAAAAATGCAAGAACAAAGCGAAGCATATTTCAGCGCCAAGTAAATTAGTGATTGAAAAATTTTTGGACACAGATGATGATGATATGGACATGTCAGACCAGTCTGATAACCCGGATGAGGCAATTTCACTTCCTTCCCCACCTCGAAAAAGGGCAAAAATTTCTTCAAACGAACCCACTTCCAGTGTAATGGACGCCGATGGCGTTCCTATGTTCGACCCATCCCTTATCCACCACCCAAATTCAACGGAATGGCTCCCGTTGGACCATGTTGGCGCATATATTTCCGCTCGTTTACGGTTGCCCCTGGATAAGCAGACTTGGGCCAAATTGAAATCGGAATGCCCCAGACCGGCATTGGACTCTAACATCACGGCCACTCCAATTATAGATGAGAGTCTCATCACATTTTTTACAAAATACGGAAAGGACCCCCGTAAGGGAGTTGATAAAGCCTGGACCACGTGCCAGGATAAGCTTTTGGATGTGGTAGGACCTCTAGCGAGGATTTTCGATCTGGCCGAAACAGCAAGGATGGAAAACGGGTCAATCGACCCTGCAGATCTCTCGCTATGGATCCAACGGGCCTTTTGCCTCTTAGGAAATGCTAATTCGGCAATAATTCACGAGAGACGGAAGGGTCTTCTCTTAAAGATGGATCCTAAACTGGCCAATCTCGCCACTCGGGACCCCGGTGTCCACGCTGAGGGCAATCTGTTTGGCAGTTCCTTCATCAAGGATCTAAACCGGTTTGTTTCAACCTTCTCGTCTATTGATAAGGCTCAGCAATCGATGAAAAAGGTTTTCAATCAGCGGGTTTTCGCCCGGGCCGGTAGAGGTAGGAGTCGCTTTACCGGCCGTCCCTACAGGAACCAAGGCTCCAGAGCATATCCAAACTCTTATGGCACCTACCAACAAGAGTTCAAGCCTCAATTTTACCCCCAGCGGTCAAGGGGATTCCGCGGTCGCGGCCAACGTTTCGCCAGATCGGCCAACAACCAAGGTAAACCAACCTTCTGGCCTTCCCGTGGGAGGTCGGCTTTGTTTCTTTCAAAAGAAGTGGGAATCAATTTCTTCCGACCCATGGGTTCTTTCCACAGTACAGGGATATCGCATAGAACTTCTTTCTCCCCCCTTTCAATCCTCTCCCCCTCCTCTCCCAAAGTTCTCCCTCCAAATGTCTTCTCTAATTTCCGCAGAGATTCAATCTCTTATCACAAAAAAGGCTATCCAGCACTGCAGTCTGGATCCGTCAGGTTTCCTCAGTTCTATCTTCCTTGTTCACAAGAAGAACAAGAAACTTCGTCCAGTGATCAATTTGAAGGCCTTCAACCAATTCGTAGTTTATCGTCATTTCAAGATGGAGACTATCATCCATCTCAGGGATATTTTGCTCCAATTCGACTGGCTAGTCAGATTGGATTTACAAGACGCATACTTAACCATTCCCATTCATCCTTCCCACAGGAAATTCTTTCAATTTCAGTGGAATTCAGAAACTTTTCATTTTTCCTCCCTTCCGTTTGGCCTGTCTTCCGCTCCCTGGTGCTTTACAAAGTTATTGAAACCAGTGGTAGCTTATCTCAGGTCGTTAGGCATCAGACTTATCATTTATCTGGACGACATTCTGATTATGCACCAGAACAAGGCTTCTCTTCTGAATCACCTTCACATAACTTCTACCCTTCTTTCAGATCTGGGTTTCCTAATAAATCTCGAGAAATCAGCAATCATACCTTCACAACAGATAGAGTTCCTGGGCTTCCAGATAGATTCTGTGTCAGCTTCCTTGCTCCTCCCTCAGGCAAAGATCTCAGCAATCAAAAAGGAGCTAGCTTTAACTCTTCAAAAAGACTCTATTTCTCTCAGAGCCCTTGCAAGGGTGGTAGGTCTCCTCGCTTCTTCCATTCAGGCTATCTTCCCGGGGCCCCTTCATTACCGCGCTCTACAACGCCTCAAGATTCTTCATCTTCGCCGAGGTTTGGCTTTTTCCGACCTCGTGACTCTCGACCAAGAATCGCAAATGGAAATCCAATGGTGGATATCCCATTTAGAAGCCTGGAACGGCAGGTGCATCTTCCCCTCTGTGCCAGATCTTGTATTAGAATCAGATGCAAGTCTCACAGGCTGGGGCGCCCGGTGTGGGGCGATATCGACTGGCGGTACATGGTCCGCAGGGGAGTCCAGATTGCACATAAATTGTTTAGAGCTTCTTGCAGGCTCCTTTGCGATCAAAAGCTTTACAAAAAACAGAGCTCAATGCGCTATCCTGCTTCGTATGGACAACATCGCGGCAGTTCGGTATATCAATCACCTCGGGGGCACCAGATCCAGACCGTTGGCACTTCTGGCCAAGAGTCTTTGGGAATTTTGCCTGGCTCACAAGTTTTCTCTCATAGCCGAATATCTTCCAGGTTCCTTGAACGCCACTGCAGACTGGCATTCTCGTCATTTATCCGATTACAGCGACTGGATGTTGCACCGCTCAGCTTTCCGGTATCTCGAGAGGAAGTGGGGCCCATTTCAGATAGATCTTTTTGCTTCCAGACTCAACGCTCGGCTTCCCCGTTTCTTCAGTTGGCGTCCAGATCCTCTAGCCCTAGCCACGGACGCGTTCCTTCAAGACTGGTCTCAGTCTCTAAACTATGCGTTTCCTCCTTTTATCCTTATCAACAGGGTTCTAAATCAAGTCCGACGCCAACAGGCGTCCTTGGTTCTTCTGGCTCCCTTTTGGCAATCACAGATCTGGTTTCCTCCTCTTCTCGAACTTGCGGTAGATTTTCCAATTCTTCTTCCGAATTTCCCATCTCTTCTCCTGGACCCAGTCGGGCGTCCCCACAATCTAATTCTAGACGGTTCCCTAACTCTGTCAGCATGGTTTGTTTCCGGCCTTCCCAACAATCCTTCCCGATTTCGTCAGAAGCTACGGAATTTATTAACAATGCATGGGCACCAGGCACAAGACGAGCATACGAGTCAGCTTGGGCTCTTTGGTCAAGCTGGTGTGTGGGACAATGTGCCAATCCCGTTTCAGCGGATGTCAACCTGATTATTAACTTTCTAGCCGCCCAGGCGGGTCTAGGCAAATCTTATCGGACAATCAATCTATACAGATCGGCAATATCTATTAATCATTCTCTAGTGGAAGGTACTCCGATCGGTTCCCACCCTTTGATCTGTCGCCTCCTGAAAGGCGTTAAGCTTTCCAGACCCCCTTCTGCTAAATACTCACATCTTTGGGACGTTTCACTGGTATTGAACTTTATTGTCAATTGGCCGGATAATTCTTTCCTAACACTCAAAATGCTGTCTGCTAAACTTACTATGCTTCTGTGTTTAATATCCATGAAGAGAACGTCGGACGTTAAGTCCTTGGATGTTTCCGCCCGTCAATATTTGCCATCGGGAGTTATGTTTCATATCTCCAGACGTACTAAGACTAATCTACATTCGGTCTTTTATCCTTTCTTTCCAGATAAACCAAATCTCTGTGTGGGTCTTTGTTTAAAAGAATATGAAAAAAGAACTGCGGTCCTGAGAACGTCTTCATCTTCCCAATTGTTAATATCATTTCGTAAGCCCCATAAGCCTGTGTCTGCGGCTACGTTGGCTCGATGGGTCAAATGGATTATGTCTCTGGCCGGGATTGATATTTCAGTGTTTGGGGCTCATTCAGCCAGGGGTGCCATGGCCTCCAAGGCTTTTGCCTTGGGTTCCAGCTTGGAGCACATTCTCAGGTCCGCAGATTGGTCCAATGATAACGTGTTTAAAACCTTTTACTGTAAACCTGTTACATCTGCCGCTACTATTGTTGTTGATAAGCTTTAAACGCGCATAATAAGAGCCTCCGGTCTTGTCATAAAATGTAGATTTTCCTAGTAATTTATGACGGAAAGTCTTAATTTTATTAAAGACACGGAGGCGAATATTATCCCACCACAAGTACTGCTTTTAATCTGTACTTTGTTTCTTCCCTCCCAGCGACTCCGGCTCTTCCGCCAGCTTCAGGATGAATCTACCGGCTCTATTCTCTCATCATGCAGCGGGACGGCGCAGGACGTATCATCGCAAACTTCGAGGGATCTACAAATTCATCCACATACAGTTCGCATCATCACTATGCTGCAGGACTTCTGTTCAATCTCATTGGCATTTGCTATTATTGGACTCATCTATCCGTTGTTTTATGTTTCTAACTAAATTTGCTCGCTCAAGAAAAGAGGGCTGTGCGCAGTCAAGCGTACTCTCTATAGTTCATGTATTGTTGTGATTGGCTGGTTGCCTTTACAGTTTTACTCCCATTGGTTACGAGGTCGCTAACTCTGCTGGGAGTTGTAGTTTTCTTGACTGCTGCTATTTAAATAAAGCATGAAAAGAACGCATAATATTCGCCTCCGTGTCTTTAATAAAATTAAGACTTTCCGTCATAAATTACTAGGAAAATCTACATTGCGATTCGGTAATAGCGATTGCAAATTTTAAGAAATCGTTATTACCGAATCACAAATTTCATACATCCCATTTTGCATTTCTTAAAAAGCGATTTCTTAAAATTCGCTATTTAAGAAATGCAAACCGTGAGCTTGATACATCTGGCCCAAAGTGCCTAACTTTGCTTTTGGCAGAGTGAAATGTAGAGGACATCTTCTATCTTTTATCCATCGTTCCTCAGCTTTTCCCACTCTCAGAGGAAGCACCCCTATGGCAGGTAATCAGATCCACTGACGCCGTGTCACCAAAATGATAGAGAAGTCTCCTGTACTTCATTAGACAACAACAAAGGCCATCATTTTCTCAGACCATGTTTTCTTTCTCCTTTTGGAGCTTTGTCTTAAGTTTAGACCTTTACTGCTGGTAATGCAGGAAGTTAATGCACTTTATATAGGACATTGCATGCCATCGCAGTAGAATGATACATATACGGTGACACTTTCGAATCTCGATCATTGGGTAGAAATGATAGACTAGCTGAGAAAAGTGAGAAAGAGCAAGTCTTCAGTGAGGACGCAACGCCTTCCCCTTCCCCTAAAGACAGCATGCTCGGCAATGATATGCACTTTTTAAGTGCAGCACAGGTCTACTCTCTGTTTTCATGATGAATGAACAGTAATCTTGGAAATTTCAATTGTACATATGTTTTTAACATTTGTGTTTATCTCTTTTATGTTCTTTTTTAGAATGCAATGGCTAATGCTAAAAACGCCAAAAAAATTAGATAGGGCTACAAATCTAACAAAACAGTCCCTTAAATTCAGTTTGCCGAGAAGACCATACAACTTTTGACCCCGATCAAATCACAAGATTTGAAGATTTAAAAAACAAATCATTCAAGGAGTATAGAACTAAGAAATAATTTGGAAATGTGAAAGAAGCAGATAAAGGTAAACGTGGGGCATTGGAGTCACAGGTACAACTCTTTGTGACCTCCAAATGATGTCCTTGTCAATAAGACCTGGTCATCGCTTCCTCTCGATCCTGCAAGAGAGTGCTGTGCAGAAAAGTGTCTGTGTTGTTTTGGAGGTCGGTAGCTCGAGAGATAGAGTATGGCTCAGAAGGATCATCTTTTCTTGAGAAATAAACTGGGCTGTATCAATTGGTACTCCAAGAAATCCCAGAAAATGTACATATTTATGCCGTAGGAAACTAGCAATCCCTTATTTAGTCAGTGCATGATAATTCACGGAGGTGGACAGGAGGGAGGGATTCATGTAGGGACTAGAATCAGACTGAGGGCGCAGCTAGACAGCACATGAAAAAACACCAGAATGCACTATTTTGATGAATTAGAACTGACAAAAGTCATTTGTAGAGAAAAGTAAATTTGGCAAACAGCCTAACTGACAAATTGAGCTCAAAAACAAAACGGCTACCGAATTTTGGGCTTAAATGCACACAACTTCCAAAACACCCCATGAAAATTGATAAGATGAATCTGTAAAAAAATAAAACAAAAATCTCGAAGGGGAGAGGGAAGGAAAACTGAGGTGTAAGGTGAGGTGCAAGGTGACGACGAAGTAGGAGGGAGAACAGGAGCATTTTTTTTTTTACCAGAGAAGCATTCCTTAGCTTGAATTCGTGCACGAGGAAGGAGCACAGCACAACGACTGGGGCAGGCATTGTGCAAATGACGTTATGTGTACACAGAAACCAGATTAAAAAATACACGGTGGCTATTGGGGTTAGTTTTCGACTGTGGAAAAATACATAAAACTGGGCTGGAGTTTTCCCATGGTCAAAGTATGACCTTTCCTGCAACTTTCTACCCTCGGTGTATACTCCAGGAATGCCCTTAATATAACTTTGTTTGTGTGGACTTTAAATACTTAGATAAACAGTGGCTGGAGGGTTGTGGTTGTGTGATAAAGTTAGATAATAAATATCTGACGGCATGGGTCATACGCTTACCCTTTCGTTTGCCACGTGGGTGTTGGGAAACACAAGGAAAGTTGTGGGGGGTGGGGGGGGGGTTGGAAAAGGTTGCAGACGAGGGCACTAGTAACCATTTCAGTGAATTCAAACCGTTGCTCGCATGGTAATGGGTAAGGAAGAGTCCTTATATGAAGGCTTCACCAAGCTGTCAGTTTAAAGTATTCGTATCTGTAAGACATCTTCTGTGTATGGTTGACGTGAATGGTTTCCTTGTATAGTTCTAGCGCCATGGTGTCTTTGGCGATAGTGAGCTCTATAAATGAGTAAATAAAAGAAATAAGAAAAATTTTAAATATGGTTTCAATGTTAAAAACATCTTGACAGCAATGTTTAAGTTGACGTAGGACCCAACACCCAGAGGAACACACTGATAAAGGCGTGGTACTCTGATTGATCCTGCAGTATAGTGATACGTGGGTAAATAGTTCGCTGTTTTAAACTGGAGCATCAAGGACGCTCTTGAGTAGCCTGTTGGACACAGCCGATCCTCTGAGGGCAGTTTCACGGCTCCTGTTATACATGTCATCTTACAGAATGCCATCTTCAACAGCATCTTCCTGTCACAATGGCCTATAGACAAATCTTCAGTCACACTCAGAACATTCGGTCACCTCGGCCCTGTGCTAGTATCAAGGCCTCCCTTCCTGAACTGCCTCATCCTTGTTCCGGTTGTCAACCTCCAGTGGTACAAACAGAGACCCTTTGTAGTCCACTCGGTTGCATCATTGGAGCTCATGATGAGTGTATAATTTTCGTTCTGCCTTAACGGCTTGCTTCAAACTTGTATGAGTGGCATCCCATCTGCCTTCCGATGCTGGATGGCCACATGCAGCTTAATACTCAACTCCACCATGATCCTCTACTTTCTCTTAACCCAATCTTACTCACCATGCCTACACTTCTTGTGCCTCCACAGGACTCTTTCATTTCTGACACCCTTACCTATGTCCCACTGCAACAGTCACCCTTCTGAAGCGTTCCTGGTCTCTAATGCGTATTAGAACATTGGAATGTTGGGAATGTTGGGAACTCCATTGAAAACAAGGGAGTGGTCCGGGCTTCTAATGGCCAGTAGTAGCCCAGAGCTCCAACATTCCAACGGTTTCAATCACAGCTGTTGATGTGAACAAAGGCCTCACGGAGCCCGAGGGGATTTCAGGCCTATGTTTTATTTATTAGAACGTTCTGCCCTCTAGTGGCAAAATATTCTAATATAGCCTTATAGACCTCCATAGCTGGGCTATACCAGCAATTAACTCCCTTGTTAAAGGTCCTCGTCTTCGGCTCGGGCCTATAATGCTGGAGTGGGCCTTTAATGGCCACTATAGCCCGCTAGGCTCGCTATAAGGCTATGTTTAAGGCAATACAGTAATGATCTTGTTAGGTGTAATGGTTCTACTTAGTGAGGCAGTTTAATTACTTGGCTTAACTCTCAGTAGGGATTTAATTCTACCTGCCAGCCTGCACTTTCAATATATCTGTCTATTTCTGTGCTCAGGTGGTACCAGGTTTGCTCAACCCTTTATCATCCTACGGGCATTACACATGCACATGGCTCTTTCTAGGATAAAAAAACTAGGACATGTGGCATTTGTCTGGACCTTTTATAGCAATAGTGGAGACTAGCACATGCCTGACTCTGAGGCTCTACCCCACGTTTACCAAGTTGGGTGTGAATCATTGCCAGTCTTGCGACAGAATGAGATATAGGGAGTGGGTTGAATGCCACTCCCTATGTCTCAAGGTGACTATTTCCTACTCTTTACCCATTTTCGGAAGTCCCAGAGAAGAAGTAATGGAGGAGCTCTTTCCCTCCAAAGAGTCCACTGTGAATAAACAACTGCTGCCTGTTCCTGGAAAATCAAGATATCAGGGCCATTTTCCCCACCACATGCAGGGCCTCTGCGGGCACCAACTACAACCAGGAGGGATGGTCATCATCAGCCTTTCTGCAATATGCGGCTCAAAGATACTCCAGAGCATATCCCATGCTCCACTGGCCATGCTCAGCAGTGTGGGATAGTTTGGAGATGTGGAGGCCGAACTTCAATAATTTCTTGAACCCCAATATCGCAAAACTTCAATATTGGCTTTAGGCAATTCACCTTCACAAACCTTCTCCTTGATCTTGCAGCAAGAGGTCACCCTCCCCTTCAATCAGACACATTTAGCAGAGTAAAACCAGTTTAGAAACTGGGACCACTCAAAATTAAGCACCTGATTACGATCTAGGTGCCATTGCTTTGGCAGTGGCCGTTAAGGTGGCGGCCTCACCACCGTCGTATTATGATGTTTCTACCGGGCTGACTGGCTAAAACTTTGTATTACGCCTCCACAAGATTCGTATTACGACATTTCAGCCGGTCATCCCGGTGGAAACAGAGCAGCAGCATTTCCATCAGCGTCCTTAGGGATCCAAGGCCAATGCCTTCGCTCACAAGCACCCTCAGAGTGCACATTCCAAGGTTACTGACAGAGGCGCCACAGTCATGGGCAGTGCAGGCCCCCCCGTAGCCCCCAGCACTGGTTTTTCTCCAGCCTTTTCATGGCAGGAACTCCGCCATGAAAAGGCTGGTGGAAAGTGAAGTTGAGATCAGCACCGCAGTGCTGATCTCTGCACCATTGTGGCTGACCCCAACTTCGATAGCTGCCAACCCATCGGGACCCATGATCCTTGAGTTCTCTTGGTGGTCTGACCGCCAGGATCATAATCTGGTGGTCTGACTACCAGGAGTGCATCAGTTCGACTGTCACCGCGAGTCTGGCGGGCTGTGGACTGGCAAACACGTAATGAGGCACTACGTTTTTAAGGTTTGAAATGGAATCATTAAGAGAACATTACAAAAGAGTGAACAATTTTAGCAGTGAAGAGTCAATACAGAAATACAGAATCATAAATCATAACAGAACCCTAATCAGTTAATATAAGTCCTTCTAGTTTGTGTAAAACTCATGAAGAGTACTAATAAATCTTAGTGAGAAAGAAAAGTCTTAGAAAACTTGGACAGAGTCTCAAGAGGAAAATGACAAGTCACCCCCGATCTTTTAAAACCAGGGGTTTTCATACACATTCTATGCATATTGATAAAACTGCAAATTCAGCATATTATGATAATGGTTAAATCGTATTGGCAAATCACAATTTCATAAGTTTTAAGGGTCCTTCACAATGATCCATTTCTTAAGGTCCAAGAAATCTTCCACTTGCTTCCTCAGCTACTTCACTCCAGAGATGTGTAATCAAATATGAAACATTTATTAAAAAAATAGTCCATAGAGCTATAATCTTTTGCACGCTTACACCAGAAGTTCCAGCAGAAATCTTTCACAATTATACTTTAGATACACAATGGAAAGATTCATTCACAATATATGCTTTCTATTCTCTCTATTACTACAATCTATTGATGTAATTGCCATGTTCTGTGGAAACTGTGAGGAGAGAAAACTTGCAGCGGACTTCTGATTGAGAGGCTGAATGAGCAAGAACAAAATGAGCAGAACTCCAAAAACGACATCCAATTTGATTCAACAGTGTCTTACATCGAAAATGTGGCACGACTACACAAAATTATTTTTCACACTCCTAAACAAAGTAATCATCTTGTTTCAAGTGCAAAATCATTGATTCATCAGTTACGGTCATATGCATCATCACAATTACTAATTCGCACAAATTATCTGCCACCCAAAATTGGCATCTAAAATACCTCTGTATCCATTCTTTCCAGCCTTGTTTGTAGGGCAGGCCACACTTTATCTGGTGGTAAGCTCTGGTTATCTTGCTTGTAAGAGGAGGAGACAAAACAGTCTTCAGGCTGACATGCGCTACCAACTTATAGCCCTGTGTGAAAAATAGGAAGGGGTGCGTGCTCTTTGAATACACTCTGGTATACTGTAGGAAGGAGTATTACTGGAGATGGCGCTGATCAGAGTCTATCAGAGACTATTATTTACACCTATCGTCTGGGGAAGAGTGGAGTAAAGAGTTAAGACTTTCCCTACACCCTACTGCATAGAGGCGTCATACAATAGAGGGATGTCAGTGGAGAGGCAAGTCCCTTCGGACACCCACCATACTAGAGAGAGGTCCCATCAGATAGGTCAGTCCCTTCATACATTCTATTGAGCACACTTGTTATCCAGGAGAAAAGACTGAAAGCAACGGCCATTCTCTCCCCACACCCTACTATATACACTCGTCATCTGAGAGAGAGTTCTCAAAGAAGAGGCCAGCCCATCCACACACACACTACTACTCACACCTGTCATCTGAGAGAAAGATCTCAGTGGAGGGGCAAGTCCCTCCTCAAACCCTACTACACACTTCTGTCGTCCAAGAGAGAGGTTTCAGCATTGAAGCCAGTTCTTAGCGACACCCTACTATGCATACAGTTCATCCAAGTGGTGGGTATCTCTCAGCGGAGAGGCCAGTTGATCCCCACACCTTACTATGCACACCTGTCAACCAAGAGAGAGGTCTCACATAAAAGGCCACTCCATCTCTACACCTTACCTGTAATCTTGTGGAGAGGTTTTAATGGAGAGTCCAGTCTCTCCCCATGCGCTGCTAAACACACTCATCATTCAAGAGAAAGGGCTGAGTAGAGTTGAAGTCCCTCTCCAAACACTACTACGCACTTCTGTTGTCCAAGAGAGAGGTTTCAACAAAGAAGTTAGTCCCTCCCCACACATCCAAAAGTTCATCCAAAAGGAAGGGTCTTAGGGGGGAAGGCAGTTCCTTCCCACACCTTACTATCCACACCCATCAATCAAGAGAGAGGTCAACTCAACACAATAAAACAAAATGTATTACTCTACAATCTTGCAAGTGTCCCACAAGTGGGTCGCAAAACTTCCACAAGAGTAATGAAGCACCTTTAAAATAGACTTACATAGTCAAAATTAAAAGTATACTTACTTGCAAAAACTGATCACTCTCTTTCTGAATTATAATTACCTCTTTAATGAAAAAACACATACAAAGCCCTTGAAAAGTCTGCCATTAGATTATTAATGAACTTGATGGAAAGATCTCTCAATATGACGGTTATAAGAACTGATGAGATGGGCAATCTCAACTGAAATATTGTCTTATCACATCGTATTATACTTAGAGATAATTTATTAGAAATATTTTCCAAACTGTACACCCATTCCATTTATGTTACAATACAAACCCATTCCCTTTCAAAATGATGTGCACACACATGATATATTCTTCAGCCAGTCTACCATATATACACTCAATCAATAATTAATTTACATAAAAAAACCTTGAAATTCACTGAAAAAAACAAAGGTTAAAGTAACGTTATAGATAGATGTGATAAAAAGAAATGTTTTCATGAAAAAAAAAATTGAAAATCACTGAAAAAACAAAAATTATAGTAACATTATAGTAAGGTGAATTTGTCAGTGACAAAATTAACGTTTTGAATGAAAACAAACACAGAAATTAACCAGTTATGGTTAGCCGAGCTAATTGTAACTTGCGCCCCTGCCATGCAATGCTTATGACATCACATATGACATCACTCATGATATGTTCAATGACATCATTTATGACATCACTGATGACATCAAAATATCACTCTACTTGTAGTTATATTCCTTCCTGGATTCTTGCTCTGGAAAATTTTATGTTGGCCTCTTTCTCGACTCTGGTTCAAAGTTGTTTTAGTGGTTTGCTTTTCAAAACCTACATGAATTCATCACCTTCAATCATGAACTACCAAGACACCTAAGGAGGTTTTTTCCCTGTCTTTAGTGGCTTATTCTGCCTAATCCGGACCCTCATAAGGATACACTTGGCAGCCTTTGCATGTATATTATGTGCAGAATATAACCATGGCTACTGAAGAAGTCACCTTTTCTTTGGGCAACTAAGAAGGAAACATGAT
This sequence comes from Pleurodeles waltl, assembly GCF_031143425.1. NCBI lineage: Eukaryota > Metazoa > Chordata > Amphibia > Caudata > Salamandridae > Pleurodeles > Pleurodeles waltl. The sequence goes on from NC_090442.1 coordinate 712,413,965, forward strand.
GTGCCTTCAAAACAACCAGTCCTTGACAGATCTGATTGGCTCCCCATGTCATCTGACATTATGGCATCCTGCTGTCACAACAGCCAATGATGCAGTTACTCCATGAGTTATAATGGAATCCATTGGTGATAGACTACATTCACATTTAAAGACTGACTGTGCAATGAGCTTGGGGGAAGATGGGGAAATGCAATTGCACTCTGCCAGAGGTTTGTGTTCTTTCCCTCTGGGACCTTCATTAGGAGAGATGCTGCTGTTGTGATGTGCTTCCTAGGCCAGCTAATGCAGACCAGCAACCACAAATGTCTCACTTTCCACTCTCTCTCCCAAACATGCATGCTTCTGTTGTAATGATATAACATTCTCTTTCAGGAATGCTTGCTCTTCTGAGCTGACATGAGTTCCATGTTCTTTTCATTTTGTCTGGAGGTGTGTGTGTTCTATTTACCAGCAGTTGTCTGCCGACTTGCGAAGGGGGCACCTAATTTGTGAGTCCTAGCTCTGGTTAATAAAGGCCTTCATTAAATCCTGTGGTGTACAACTTCTTCACTTCATTTTGGCGATGATTTGCCAGTTCTGCAAGCGTTGCAAGGGCTCCCACCTTATGTGAATGCTGTCGACTCAAGTCTTTAAGTAAGGTAAATGGCTGGAGACCAGCGTGCATTTATTCTTCCATCGCTGTATTCAGGAGGGGTACGACCCACTAAAAAAATGTGTTTGCTTTTAATTGAGTTGCATCTATTCACACAGCATGAACAAGGCAGGGCATGATTTTTCATATAGTACCTGTTGTGAATGCTCTCCACTCTCAGTGTATTTAACAGACAAGACAGAGATCCTCGTAATTTGCTCCATTCCCTTTCTGGTGGCCCACCGCACTGTGAAACCCCCCTGCCCTCATGAACCATGCACGCAACCTGGGCATCATCCTGGACTTCTCTCTATCCATGTCCCGCTAAGTCAACGCAATCTCTTCATCATGCTTCCACACCCTCTGACTTCTGCGGAAGATTTTCAAGTGGATATCCTCCGACAAAAGGAAGACAGTCACCCACACACTCATCACTAGCAAACTGGACTACGGCAACGCACTCTATGCCGGCATCACCAAGAAACTTCAATCAAGACCACAAAGAATCCAGAATGCAGCAGCCAGACTCATCCAGGACATCCCCCGGCACAGCCACATCTCCTCCCACCTCAGATTCCTACACTGGCTCCGAGTCAACAAGCGCATCACATACAAACTCCTGGTCTACACCTACAAGGCAGTGCATAACATAGGACTGACATACCTCAACCACCGCCTCGCCTTCTACGTACCCAACAGACATCTCTTCCCAGCTCGCCCTTGCAGCCGTCCTCAAGATCCAGAAAAGTACAGCAGGAGGAAGATCCTTCTCCTACCTAGCAGCCCGGACATGGAAAACGTAATCTCTCAAGCTCAGGCAGACCGCTTTACTAAAGCAGTTCAGGGAGGACCTCAAGACCTGGCTCTTTGACTGAGCAGCACGCCCACAAACAGCGGCCTGAAATCCTACAGGTGATTAGCTGTGCTCTACAAATCCTTGATTAATTAATTTAACGTGTTTATGTGTAGAAGCCCAAAACGTTTATGCATTGATTGACAAGTGCCTGCAGTGTTACCATTTAATATTCAATGGGTTGAGATTGAATATAAAGAAGAGCACAGTTGCAGCAACGTCATTTTAGAAAGGCTGCATACAGTTTAACACAGCGTTAGACACAGTTTGTGCTGCGCGTCTAGTGCTAGGTTGTATCTCCTTGGAAGCCAGTGATCGCCGCATGCACAGTGCTATGTTGTATCCTCGCGGGAACCAGTGATCACCATGAGGGTAACCAAGTGATTCCTTGTCTCCTTAAAACTGTTTGATCATCGTGTGTGTGACCGAACACTACTTGCTGGAGCTGGAATGCATCTGCTGGAAGGTTTATCGCGTGCCATGATCTCCATGGTGTGAAGCCGCTTTTTCCTGCCAAGTGAATAAGGCACTCTGTGGGAAGATTTATTGCGTGCCATGATCTCTGTGGTGTGAAGCCATTTTCCTTGCTGAGTGAAGATATATATGGAGTGTCCCTGACTTCACTGTCAATAACAGGTAAAGTATTCAGCGGCATTGTCAGAATAACTTAGCAGCAATTTCTGAGTACAGTTCGTAATTGTACGATTTTTGGAATACTTTCACTTCGGATAACATTCAGGATTTCAGCAAAAAGGAAATATTATTTATAACTATATCATTACCACTGATATTCCTCTCTCAGCCTGGTACCCCATCCATAGAGTGGGAGGAGTCCTTGATAATTACTTGGAAGTTCTTGATGGCCTGGAATTCTCCTTTTGTAAGAAAAAGCACATTTTGCTAAGTACGTTGGGAAAAAGGGGCAGCACGTATTCAAATATTTACCCAAAGTTGTTGATCAAGCAGGATGTGCTATTGAGGTTTGCTAGAAGCTCAAATGTAGTTATGAAGAGATACAAGTTTTATATTCAGCTGCAGAGAGCTGGAGAAACAGTAGATGAATTTGTCACACGATTAAGGGTACTGTCGGTCAAACGCAGGTTTGGGGCCATGACAGATGAGATGATTAGGGGCCAGCTCATTGTCCAATGCAAGAGTAGGATGATGCAAGAGAGGCTATGGGCTGCAATGGACCCTTCCTTGAAAGAAGCCATAGAGATAGCAAAAGTTGTATAAGAATCAGAATACTGCATGAAAGAAATGGAACGGAAAGAGGTGATGGGATAAGGTGAAGTGTCTTTGTTGGAAGGGGAAGTTGCTGTGATGTCCAAAGGGGCAACCAAGAGCTCAACTAAACCCACCAGTGGCAGAAAAGACTATAACAAAACCTGTAGCAGGTATGGCAGTTTTTACCACACCTCTGATGCTAAGAACTGTTTTGCCATTGGTAAACAGTGTAGGAAGTGTGGGCAAAAGGGTTATTTTGCCAGAATGTGCAAAGACAAAGACACTGGCTAAGGGAAAGTTGCTATGGAGGAAACATCTGGAGCATGTAGCAGTGCTCTCAGAGATAAAGGCCCTCATTACGACTTCGGCAGTCTTGCAAAAAGACCGAAGCCGCAGACGCCACAATACCGCCAGTGCTGGTGGTATTGGTGGCTCCCTATTATGACATTCTGCTGGCCCAGTGGAAAAGTCACATCAACATTGCAGCCGCTTCATAATAGAGCTGCTGGCAATGTAGATGTGCAGCGGGTGCAGCAGCACCCGTCGCGCATTTCACTGCCCAAAATTCGGGCAGTGAAATGCACGATGGGGCTGTGCCTGGGGGCCCCTGCACTGCCCATGCCAAGTGCATGGACAGTGCAGGGGCCGCCAGGGGCACCCTGAGTCCCCCTTACCGCCAGCCTTTCAATGGAGGTGTTTACCGCCATGGACAGGCTGGCAGTTGGGGATTATGACCGCCTGGCGGAAGCCTGTCGGTCAAGTGGAGGGGCCGGCTGTATGGCCGTGGCTAATGTGCCACGGTCATAATACACTGGTGGAACACCGCCAGCCTGTTGGCGGTGTTACCGTCAGTGTACCGCCGGCCGCCAGGGTCGTAATGACCCCCAAAGAGGTGAACAAAGTAAATGTGAGATTGCAGGCAAATCAAATAGACCTCAAGCTGAATTCACTAAAAATAACAAGGTTGTGGAGTCAATCGTTGATTCGGGGTCACTTTATTCTATCATACCCAGGAAGATGTTTTTGAAAGAATGGCAGAATGTGCACTTGTTGTCAAAAGATATCAACCCAGTTGGGTACCAGGGTGAGCAAATTGGTATTCCTGAGTTTATGACTACTGATATAGCATTCAAGGGCAGGTGCACAAGGGGCAAAGTGCACATGGTGGAATCAGAACCTCCTATTCTGGAGAGGTACCATCAGTATGACCTTCCTATTATTCTAAATTCGCACGTGCCTGCCCAAGTGACGGTTGTTGAAGATGCTATCTTTGAGGACATTTTGCAAGGACCAAAGAAAGATTTAATATAACAAATGGGTGAATTGAAGGGTTATGTGCATAAGATTAAGTTGAAGCAAGGAACAATCCCCATGTAGCACAAAGTCAGAAAGGTACCAATGTCAGTAGGGAAGAAGTAAAAATATTGTTGGGTGAAATGCTTGAAAGTGGGGTTATCGAACTAATTGAGCCATCCAATTGGATCTCCCCTGTTGTTATCACAAAGAAGAAAGATGGGAAGTTGAGGTTGTGCATGGATTTGAGGAGGTTAAACTAAAACATTGTTACGGACAATTTTCCACTGCCTAATATCAATGAACTTATCTTGTTACTCCATGGAGGGAGATATTTTTCAAAACTTGATCTCAGACATGCATACCACTAAATATAACTACACAATCTAGCAAATCCTTGACAGCATTCATCATCATGGAAGGCACTCATCAATTCTCCAGGACGTTGTTTGGTTTGCTGTCTGCACCTGGCGTCTTCCAGAGGATGATGAGCCAGGTTTTTAAGGGTTTGGACAATGTTATCTATTTCCAGAATGACATTCTGGTGTTTGGAGATACGGTTGAGAGCCATAATGTGACTTTGAAAAAGGTTCTGGACGGTCTCTCTGAGTCTGGTTTGACTTTGAGATGTGAAAATTTAGAGTTTTTGGTGGAAGAGATCAAGTATTTGGGGCACATATTATGTGTGGAGGGTGTCAGGCCCAAAAAGGACTTGTTAGCTGCTATTACATCTGCATCAGGGCCCATTGACAAGGAGCAATTACATTCTTTCCTGGGCCTGATATAATATTATTCAAAGTTTGTCAGAGACTTTGCCAGCAAGACAAAGTGTTTGAAAGTTTTGATGAGGAAAGATGTGAGTTTTGTGTGGGGGGTCTGAGCAACAAAATTGTTTCTAACAAATCAAGGATGAAATCTGCAATGCAAATATATTGGTACCTTTTGACACAAAAAAGAAAACTATTGTTACAGTTGGTGCGAGTACCACAGGCTTAGGTGCTGGACTGTCACAAAAACATGTCTCCACCAAAAAGACTATTGCCTTTGCCTCACGCTCCTTAACATCTACTGAGCGGCATTATGCTGTCACTGAAAGAGTAGCTTCAGCAGCGCCATGAAGCATTGAGAATTTCTGTGGGGATGCCATATTACTTTGCGCACTGATCACAAACCACTCTTGAAAATATTGTCACCAGGAGGTACAGGAAAGGGTCAAATACAAGAAGAGGGACAGGGAGATTAATGGTCCAGTGTACAGTCTCCCAAGCTTAACTGTTATAAAAAACAAGTACACTGTTCCAAAAGCATAGGAATGCAGGGGCGAAAAAGGGGCGAAGATGTCATTAATATCAGGAGAGCCCTCAAGCACCCAATCGGGTCAGACCCATTCCTGGCAAATTGCCTTTGGTTTAGTGCCATCCCAGTTTCTGGATGGTCCGCCAGACATTGCAGCGCCGGTCTGACGAGGAGATGAAACTTGTCACCCGATTGGGTGCTTGAGGGCTCTCCTGATATTAATGACATCTTCGACCCTTTTTTGCCCCTGAATTCCTATGCTTTTGGAACAGTGTACTTGTTTTTTATAACGGTACAGGATAGGGGTCAGCAAGACTTACTAGACTGGCCTCACGCTTACAAGAGTATGATTACTGTGTTGAACACATACCTGGTTGGAAGAATATTCAAGCTGATTGTTTCTTACGAATGCCACTTGATTGGAAATGTGTAGATAAGGTGAATGTGAAGGTGAGGTTGGCCAGTGTGGGTGATGTCATTCATTGGTGTAGGGTAATGTGAGTGAAGCAGAATGGACTTTTGCCATGAGTAATATTGGTGTGTGGAAGGAAGTCATAGAGATGATAAAGACAGGTAGTAGGAGGGAGAGTATGTTACCTGGTCTATACAACCATATGGCAAAGTTTTGGATGAAATGCGTGAAATTCAAAGCGAATTAGTCATGCGTTGAGATAGAACTGTCCCTCTAAGAGAGGTGCGTAAGAGACTTTTTGACATCGACCATGAGGGGCATCTTGGACAGACTGTCACAAAAAAAACATTGAGGAAGGAGTTTTAGTGGTCAGCGATGGATAACAATGTTGTTGATTGGGTAGAAAGATGCTCTGAGTGTAAGGAAAGTGAGAATAGGTTAAGAGTTGGTGTACATTTTGACTTAGGTAGTGCATGGACTTTGGTGGGCCAATGTCAGGTTTGGGCTTTGGAAGGAAGCCTGCCATGGTAATGGTGGATGTTCACTCAAGGTGGCTGGTGGTAAAATTCATGCCTGAAATCTGCTAAAGCTACTATAGGAGCATTGCATGATGTTTTTAGAGAGGAGGGTTTTCCAGTTATCCTTATTACTGACAATGGTACACAACTCAAGTCAGAAGAGATAAAAAATTTCCTATTGTAATGTGGAGTGAGGAATTCACGTACAGCATTGTACAACTCACAGGCGAATAGAATTGTAGAAAGGAAAAACCTCATGATTAAGGGGGCACTGCAAATGGCAGCATTCAACAGATTAGATGTGGAGACTACAATTTCAGACCTTGTTTCAGATGTTGTTTAAGCTTATCGCACAACAAAAAAAAGTGGCTGCTGTTGAGGTTCCATTTTGTATGATCGGGGGTAGGAATCCATTTCCAAACTAAGGGGGTCATTCTGACCCCGGCGGGCGGCGGAAGCCGCCCGCCTGGCGGGAACCGCCAAAAGACCGTACCGCGGTCAAATGACCACGGCGGTCATTCTGACTTTCCCGCTGGGCCGGCGGGCGACCGCCAGAAGGCGGCCCGCCGGCCCAGCGGGAAAGCCCCTTCAACAATGAAGCCGGCTCCGAATGGAGCCGGCGGAGTTGAAGGGGTGCGACGGGTGCAGTGGCACCCGTCGCAATTTTCAGTGTCTGCTTTGCAGACACTGAAAATCATTATGGGGCCCTGTGAGGGGGCCCCTGCACTGCCCATGCCAATGGCATGGGCAGTGCAGGGGCCCCAGGGGCCCCACGACACCCGTTCCCGCCATCCTGTTCCTGGCGGTATTTACCGCCAGGACCAGGATGGCGGGAAGGGGGTCGGAATCCCCATGGCGGTGCTGCAAGCAGCACCGCTATGGCGGATTCCTTGGGCCAGGGGTAAACCGGCGGGAAACCGCTGGTTGCCCTTTTCTGACCGCGGCTTTACCGCCGCGGTCCGAATGGCCCAGGAAGCACCGCCAGCCTGTTGGCGGTGCTTCCGCGGTCACCGGCCCTGGCGGTCATGGACCACCAGGGTCGGAATGACCCCCTAAATCCCTCATGGATGCGAGATCTGATTGAAGGGAGGTGTGTTGTGTCTAACAATGTCCCATAGGATGTCATTAGCAGATCTAGAATCACCCCAGGTGATTGGTGTAAAGTTAAATCTGATAGGAAAAAGAGGGTTTGTGTAAGTTTCGTGGACCGGTTGAAGTGAAGGATGTATTCAGATGACATGAGTAGTTGACCGATGGTGAGCATTGGAACTTAAGAAGAGTCGCCAAATATGCTGCATAAGGATGTGAGAAAAAGGAAGATTAAATGATGGATACAGCAGATATATTTTAATGGGTGATGCAGAGGTGGTGCACTCAAATGGTCTTTGTCTAGAAGGAGGCAATGACACGAGTTTCAACAATGGTGCTAGTGCAGGTGCTGATTCAGTCGCTGGCATCAGGTCTGTGGTTATGTATAAGAGGATTCCCAGACTAAGAAGACTACCTACATATTTGCAAGACTTTGTTCATTCAAAAAAGCATATAGGAGGTTTCAGAAATTAGATTGTATTATTGTCATTTATTGTTACGTTGGTATGCTTGCATCCGAGTGTACTGTTTTTCTAATGAAACATTTTCAATTGCATTTGTTCTTATGTTTCTATAATTTTATTAAGGTAATTTCTTTTAACCTGCAACGTTTGTAAGAACGGAAAGGGATATGTTATAATGTTATTACATTCTCTTTCAGGAATGCTTGCTCTTCTGACCTTCCAAGAGTTCCATGTTCTATTAACTTTGGATGTGAGTGTTCTAATCTATTCGCTGGCAGTTGCCTGGTGACTGGCAAAGGGGGCACCTCGTTTGTGAGTCCTAGCCTTGATTAATAAAGGCCTTCATTAAATCCTGCGATGTACAACGTCATCACTTCAGCTTCCTGTTCCCATTTACTGCTAAATGTCATGCGTTGTAACAAAATAAAGAAACGCAAATGTGAATGGCTTTCTCTATGTGCATTACTTTCCAAATTGTTCAAGTACTCCATTTTTATGACACGTGTTTACAATGTTCTATGTTTTGTTACCTAATAACGTTTATTACATTTGAGAGTGTTGCCTGCAAGCACCAGAATTGTTGTTGTGCTTGCCACAGGCTCCTCTTTGCCAATGTTTTACTCTCTACCCACGCAATGTTACTTTTCTGATAATTGATAACTGAGAAACATTGATTTTGAGTTCTGCTGGTTCAACATTTTATGTTGTCTTTCTAACACTTAACATTAAACTGTGTCAATGTCTAAATCGTCGGGGTGTGTTAATATTGTTTATCTTGAGCTTTGCTTACTGCTTACAATAACTTTACAATAAATGTTGTCATTTGTGTGGTCAATTCGAGGGAGAACTAACTAAGGCATGTGACTTATCAGCTTGACACAGTTTCTGAATACTTATATCAAACAAGCACTGGCAAAGCCAATAGCTCTTGCCTTTGGGATCTATTGACTTTGTCAGTAGCACCAGTCATGTTGTAGAGCATCCCGATACTGTGCAGCGTGGCATTTAAACAATTTTAAAAAGCCATAAGTGGGTGGCTGTATCATTTTGTAGGTGTGTGTAGCAGGCATGCATGTGCCTACAAAATGACATGGGTGCCTTTTTTCCTATTTGGTGATCCAAATTGAATTGGTAAACAAAAACAAAAAAAGTAGCACAAGTTATGGGCAAGTAACATGAGGGAGGGAGAAGCAACAAGAGGTTGGGCAACACAGAGGTGGGAGAATGGATGGGGGAGAGAGGGTAGCAACAGGAGGGGGTGAATGGAGGGTAGTGGGAAGCAATGAGGGGGCAGCACGAAGGTCGGAGAAAGAAACACAGAGGAATAGAAGCATAAGGGGGGAGAAGCACATAGGTGAAAAAGACATGTGCTGTAGAATAAGCACACAAGGTGGGGGAAGCACACGTGAAAATGGATACCGTGGGGGAAGCACACAAGTGGTGAGTGTGGCGGAGAGGGAGACAAACATGAGGGAGACAGCAGAAAACCACACACTCTCCTGTAGAGTGCTTAACCAAAAAGAGAAACGTAGCAACTGTAAATGGAGCACAGGAAGGATACAATTAATCTGGCCATGCTGCAGGGGAGGGACATCTCCAAAAAGAGGAAGTGATGCCCCCACTCAGCAGCAAATTAGAAGCAAATGAGGGCATGCGGAACCCCTAACATTTTTTACTCCAAAAGTTTACCTCAATAGCACACCCACTGGTGGATGAATCTGAGACAGTGTTAAACCTCAATTTCATGAGGCAATAAGTCCCCAAAATAAGGCACCTTACAACATATCAAATTACAGTTAATTAAGTAAGGGCAGACTCAATAATTGAGTTCTTGGGTAGGCATAACAATTTAAAGGATGCATTATAAAAATTTGAAAGGTGCTGTACAGAAATTGTAAATGCAACTGGATAAGGTTATTGTCATGAAGGATCTCAGTAAAAAGGGCAATACAGAATAATGTGCAAAATCAGAAAAATTCCATGTCCCAAATGAGTAGCATAATCAGTAAGAAATTGGACAGCATCCCTAGTAGGACCAGAACGAATCTGACATACCTCCAAATTCTGGGGTTTATATGCAGTTTTCTTGCATAGGAAATCATTAATTCCTAAAAATCATCATTGTGTGAGCAAAATAATTACACTTTTAGAAAGTTAGAGCAGTTCAAATAAATGTCATATTGCCTTACAATCTAAGCACTGTTCCACTATATGAAAATGGATTCTGCCCACTCTATGCTGTCATCTAAAGACAGCAGGACAAACTAATTATAAGAACAACAGCAAACTATTGTGAATTAATGCAGTACGGTAGGCTAGTGGACATCTTTAAAAACCAGCAACATTACTGTGTCCGTGTTGGAAAGATTTCTTCGAGAACAGCAAGAACAACGTCAATGAAAGTAAACAAACATAACTGTGCTGGACTGCGTGTTGCAGAAATGATGAACAGTGAACGTGAGGGAGACATCCATTTTGAACAAGATGGCGTGAGGACTAGTTAGCATAAGCCAAAAAACACTTTTTAACAAGATATAGCAAATTTGTATCGAATGCAATAGCACCATGTCAGTGTGTAAATTCAAAAATAAATCCACATTCTGTAAATTGTTGATACTGCACAAAAATATAAACTGCACAAAAACTCTAGTATAAGCAAGTGAGAGCAACAATGAAGTTGACGAGTGGTAAATAATGGGCACGCTCGAAGCCCACAGAGAGGTATCAAAATATCTCTCAGCAGACAGTACACGCACTGTCTGATGAAAGACCTAAAAACTAGGCAAAGAATGCACTTGCATTTAAAATGCTTGTGAGTTATTGAAATGGAATTAGACATGGACTTAGGATGTGTGCAAAGAACTCATAGGCAAGCTATGCACTCACATACTCTTGCTTTCTTTCTTTTGAGTGCCTGGCCAACATGATTTCATTGTAAGTACAACGAAAGCACAAGCAAGCACAAAGATGTGTAATTTATGAACTCAGGTACAAAATGCATGTGAGTTACCAGCGACAAGTAACACTCCCCTGAGAAATCCATGAGAGTATGAATGAGTTTAGAACATAGGAAATTCCATAAACTGTGGACAGTCCACTAATTGGGAACCAGACATGAGTACATTCATGTAAAAAAACTTTGCATATCCCTACTAAAAAGACATATCAGTATGATAAATTTTGCCAAATACTGGAGTCTGAGAATAGCCTTGGGTCTCGGAGTATCGTTTAAGTGGAATCAGAAAGAATCATGTATTACAGTTTTTTTTTTTTTTATATTTGCCAACTATTTTGCCAATATATCGGTCTGCCTGAAGATGGCACTACAAGGGGGCTCATGAAGACATTCAGTACTTTCAGATTTTACATAATACTCATAAAACAGAACTAAAGCACTTTATGTATTTTCCAAATGCATTGTTTGCCAAAAGAGACCTCTCACTGCACAGGGTACATACACATGAGTCATTGGACGTCACAAAAAAATAAAGCCCAGGAAAGACACTCGGCTGATAGAAGTAACACTCATCACAAATACTGTACCAATGATGGTAAACCACAAGATGTTGGCAAAACCTGAGGTTGATTATTGAACGTAATTTGTAGTCCTTTTTCTGAGCTAAGCAGTTTGACTTAAAAACCAGCTGGGTTGAAATATGTTAACCAGAGAATGAAGCTCCTGAGATACTGCGGCCTTGTGGTCTAGAGGGAAAAGAGCAGGGGCGGCTCCTCCATAAGGGTGGAGGAGCGTCGCCCCCGCCAGCAGCAGCTGCTGCAAAACGTTTGCTAAAAATTTTAATAAACTATCTTTATTATAGTTTTTACAAAGAGGGGTGAGACCACAGGCTCTTACGAGCACTGAGAGGGAGTGCTGTGCATGTATGTTTGGCCGGCTGTCTTGCGCCTCTCCAGCCCAGTAACTGTGTTGCTGGGCTGGAGAGAGCCTGCACAGGCTCCCAGTTTGCCTGGGAGTGCCCTGGCTGGGCGCTCCCAGCCAATCCTGAAGCTACTCTGGGCAGCGTCAGGAATGGCTGGAGGGCAGGCTGGGAGCCTGTGCCTGCAGCCTGCCTGCAGGATAGGAGAAGCGCAGTGGTTAGGGAGGCGGCTGCCAAGAGTCAGGTAATTTTTTTTTTTTTAGTTAATTATCCCCCTTCCTCCTGTGTGCCGCCCTGCCCCCTGCTATCACCGCAAGTCGCTACTGGAAAAGAGGAGGGTTTTGGACACTTTAGAAAGGACTTGCATAACTCTCTATAAAATATCCATGAACTGTCATTAGAACCCAAGATGGCAGAAATTGTACCAATTCACGCCTATGACAAAAGTGCCAGAAGGGAAGGACTCACATTTCACTTCCTCTTTGCACACAAACCTCATTATCTGTACACCCTGCCTCCTTAGGGAAAAACTGGATTTTAGTAGTGGGAACCTGGTAAGTGGGAGCTGAATTTTGAATATTAGGGGCAAGTAAAGTGGTTCCATTGTTTGGCCGCCCTGCCAAAGTCCAGTGTTGCAAATTTTTCAGAGAGAGAATTGGTCCTTATCAAGTAAAGCAAATGTAACTTAATAAAGCTGTTGCTAAACAACATCCAGTTGACTGTAAGACCTGATACCTTTGCTACAATATTCCCTAATTTTAATCAATCTTTAGTAAGAGACATTCCTTTCTTATGCAGGCTGTGGCTACCTTTCCATCACCAAGTAGAGAAACTACCCTCTGGGGCCAATTTGATAAAGTGGTGGGGTCGATGTCTGAGCCTTCCAACCTTGTCACTTCGGCAATGGTGAGGATTCTTGTAAGTTAGACAATAAGTTATACAGATATAACTTGCCTGAAATCATTACATTTTGCTTTAGCTTTATTCATTTTTAAACAATGAGAGCCGATGCATTGCTGTAAAGCAGCCAAACGGCTTTGCAAACCCTTAGGTATTAAATCAAGGATCACTATATCGTCTGCAGACAGGACTCCAAGCGACCCCTAATATTTGGAGGGTAACCAGAGCCTTTGCTCAGGAAGTTAGGCAGGTTGAATATATAAAGAGAAGCTACCATGTCATATGCATATCATCAGCATTCCTGTGCTGAAAGAAGTACACAGCAGCATTCATGTGCTAGAGAATACATCACCATCATCACTTAGCCTATGAAAATTCTGATACAACAGGTATGGCATTTGTTAGACCTGACAGCCTTAGGGTGGTCACTCCTAACTTTTTGCCTGCCTCCCTCCACTTTTGAGATACGTTTTTGCTGGTTTTTAGACTCTGCACACTTTACCACTTCTAACCAGTGCTAAAGTGCATATGCTCTTTCCCTTTAAACATGGTAACATCGGATCACACCCAATTGGGCTATTTAATTTACTTATAAGTCCCTAGTAGAGTGCACTATATGTGCCCAGGGCTTGTAGATTAAAAGCTACTAGTGGGCTTGCAGCACTGATTGTGCCACCCACTTCAGTAGCCCCTTAACCTTGTCTAAGGCCTGTCATTGCAAGACCTGTGTGTGCAGTTTCATTGCCAATTTGACATGGCATTTAAAAGTACTTGCCAAGCCTAAAACTCCCCTTTTTCTACATCTAAGTCACACCTGAGGTGTGCCTTTGGTAACCCCTGGGGCAGGATGCTGTGTAGGCAAAAGGCAGGACATGTACCTGTGTAGTTTACATGTCCTGGTAGTGTAAAACCTCTAAATTCGTTTTTACACTACTGTGAGGCCTGCTCTCTTCCTAGGCTAACATTGTGGCTGCCTTCATACATTGTTTGAGTGGTAGCTGCTGACACTTCTAAGCCACTCTTTGAAGTCTCCCCCTCTTCAAAGGCACATTTGGGTATAAAAACAGGGCCTCTGCCCTACCACCTCAGACACTTCCTGGAGAAGAACCCTGAACCAGAACCTGCACCCAGAAGAGAAGAACTGCCTGGCTGCCTAAAGGACTCGCCTGACTGCTTTCTGAAGAGGGCTGCTGCCTTGCTGTTACCCTGCTGTTTTGCCTTGCTGCAGAAGTGCTCCCAAGGGCTTGGATAAAGCTTGCCTCCTGTTCCCTAAAGTCTCAGGTCCAAAAAGACTTCTCTCCTGCAGCTGAAATCCCCATGCGGCGAAAATTCGATGCACTGCCTGCCAAGAACGACGCACAGCCTGCTCACGCTGAAAATTTCACCGCACGCCGAGTCCGGAACGACGCAGCCCGACTTAGCGACAGAAAGATCGACACCGCGCCAGCAACGCGACCAGAACTTTAACGCACAGCCCTACTGGATCGACGCAAGCTGACTCAGAACGACGCTGCTCGACTTTCAGAGAGGAATCGACACAGTGCCTGCCGTGCAGAAGAAAATTCTATGCATCGCCTACCGGAATCGACACAGCCGCTGTGACTTCACTCCGCAAGCCCAGGATTCCATGTATCGTCCCCGGGGCATCTGAAAACCATGCAACCTGAAGAGGATCCAAGTCAGCGTGCTGGAAATCGATGCAACGTCTTCCCCACATGGAAAATAACAACGCAAGTCCGTGTGCGAAGGGGCGATAACCGACGCACACTCACCGTTTTCCACGCATCTCCTCCTCTGCGGTCCCTTGCAAGGATTTTTCAACGCAAACCAGGTACTTTGCCCTGCAAGAGACACTTGTTGTTGCTAGGAGAACTTAAGACACTTTTTATTGCTTTTACAGTAATCGTTTACCTCTAAAGACACTTGATTTCACTTTCAGTGATATTCCTACATTTGCTTATTTCATCTTTAATCGTTTTTGACCTGCATTTATCCAGATAAATATTATTTATTTTTCTAAACACTGCATGGTGTATTTTTGTGGTGTTATATTGTGGTATTGTATGGTTTATTGCACAAATACTTTACACATTGCCTTCTAAGTTAAGCCTGACTGCTCAGTGCCAAGCTACCAGATGGTGGGAACAGCAACATTTTGATTGTGTGTAACTTACCCTGACTAGAGTCAGGGTCCTTGCTTGGACAGGGGGTAACCTGACTGCCAACCAAAGACCCCATTTCTAACAGCATTGTTAACTATACATATAGCAAAGATGTTTGGTAAGGTAGCATTAAAAAGAATGCAGAGGAGGAAAGGAGGTTGAGCCTAACTCATAATCTCTTGGGCCACCAAGTGCAATGATGGATAAATGAATTTCCCTATTATGAAAGGTAGCATGACTTTTCAGAACGTTTATAACTCCCCTAGAGTTGTATTACATTGTCAGAAATATATTTGGTATATGACCGAAAGATGATAAACCTGGGTAGGTAGGTTTGGAAGTAGCATTTTCCACCCAATTCTTGTTGGCTTAACGCCATCCACAAAGGCAGAGAGAGAGGTGGATTACAGATAGAAGTTCTCTCGGTGTAGAAACATCCTTACATTACCTCACATGTGGCTTGGGCCAGTATGTCAGATGAGGGCTAATAACTAGCATTACTAACGGGCCCAGGGTTGGTAATGTTACATTGGAGACCCCCTCTTTTCTCTCCACTGTCACTCGAATTTGGATGCTATAATTTGTCTTTTGATGTTAAACACTAGCACCCCCATGGAGCACCTCAACTTTAAGCTCCACGTGGACAAGACTACGATCAGAGGTACCCAAGCATTTCGACCCCTAGGCCCACAAGCCCGCTTGTGCAACACCATAGCAGACTTCATCACTCCCCTAGCCTTAGAAGCCAAGGACTACATCTTCCCTGTCGACCTTATCTTCCTCATTGATGACCCCGGGGACAACAACATCGCAAGCCTCCTCAACAGTATGAGCTGCCTCGGATTAACCCAGATCACCCACGACCCGACGCACACCACAGGACACACACTGGACCCCATCTTTACATCCATCAGCCGCATCACATACAGCCACATCACTGAACTCACATGGACTGACCACTCCGTCGTTCAATTCAACATCTCCAGCCCTTGCACGACACCCCCAAAACACCCAGCGCCCCCCACAGGGCACAGGGCAAAGTTTCAGAGACCAACTGGACTAACACCCTCCACACCCCAAGCCCTGCCACTGACATCGAACAAGGAGTAAAGAACTTCAACAGCTGGATCACCAACTGCGCTGACAGCATGATCCCTATCAAAAGCTGGATCCAGAGAAAACCATACAAAAAGGCAAGCTAGTACACCCCGAACTCAGAACATCTAAACAAGACAGCAAACAGACAGAGAGGAGGTGGTGTGCCAACAAATACACCTCCAACAGCTTTGAAGACCTCCCTCAATCTCTACAACTGTCTGTTGAGAGCAACAAAGAAGGCAGCACTAGCCATAGGTATCAAAACCAGCAGTAATAAAAACCAAGGAACTCTTTAACATCGTCAAGGAATTCTCCAACCCAGTGGCTAGTGGAAACAACATTACACTCTCACAGGAACTATAAGGTAACCTTGCAGATTTCTTTCACAACAAGACTGCAACCATATACAAGAACTTCAAACCCCAACCTATACCTATGAACTTCATTGACAGGGTCGCCACCAACACAACCAACACCAACCACAAACTAACTACCTTGGAACCTTCTCTTGACCAAGGACACCACCATGAAATCCATCCACTCTGGAGCCCCAACAGCACGAACGGCATCTTCAATCTCAGAAATTAAAGGATTCGTCAGTAAATCATCACTCTACTCAACAACTCCATCACCACTGCAACCTTTCCTGACGCTTGGAAACACGCCGAAGTCAAACCACTATTAAAAAAACTCACTGCATGTAGGAGGCTGGACTGGCTTGTAGTGAGTACCAAGGGGTACTTACACCTTGCACCAGGCCCAGGTATCCCTTATTAGTGTAGAGGGGTGTCTAGCAGCTTAGGCTGATAGAAAAGGTAGCTTAGCAGAGCAGCTTAGGCTGAACTAGGAGACGAGTGAAGCTCCTACAGTACCACTAGTGTCATATGCACAATATCATAAGAAAACACAATACAAAGATATACTAAAAATAAAGGTACTTTATTTTTATGACAATATGCCAAAAGTATCTCAGTGAGTACCCTCAGTATGAGGATAGCAAATATACACAAGATATATGTACACAATACCAAAATATGCAGTAATAGCAATAGAAAACAGTGCAAACAATGTATAGTCACAATAGAATGCAATGGGAGCACATAGGGATAGGGGCAACACAAACCATATACTCTAGAAGTGGAATGCGAACCACGAATGGACCCCAAACCTATGTGAGCTCGTAGAGGGTCACTAGGACTGTAAGAAAACAGAACGGGTTAGAAAAATAGCCCACCCCAAGACCCTGAAAAGTGGGTGCAAAGTGCACCTAAGTTCCTCAAAGAGCACAGAAGTCGTGATAGGGGATTTCTGCCAGAAACAACAACACCAGCAATGCAACAACAATGGATTTCCTGACGAGAGTACCTGTGGAACAAGGGGACCAAGTCCAAGAGTCACGATCAAGTCGGGAGTGGGCAGATGCCCAGGAAATGCCAGCTGTGGGTGCAAAGAAGCTGCCACCGGATGGTAGAAGCTGTGGATTCTGCAAGAACGACAAGGGCTAGAAACTTCCCCTTTGGAGGATGGATGTCCCA
The DNA here is from genome assembly GCF_031143425.1 of Pleurodeles waltl. Lineage (NCBI taxonomy): Eukaryota > Metazoa > Chordata > Amphibia > Caudata > Salamandridae > Pleurodeles > Pleurodeles waltl. The sequence continues at coordinate 712,431,318 of NC_090442.1, forward strand.
CGTCGTGAAGAGTCGTGCAGAAGTGTTTCCGTGCAGAAAGACCGCAAACAAGCCTTGCTAGCTGCAAGGGTCGCAGTTAGGGTTTTTGGATGCTGCTGTGGCCCAGGAGGGACCAGGATGTCGCCAATTGCGTGAGGGGACAGAGGGGGTGCCCAGCAAGACAAGGAGCACACTCAGACGTAAGCAGCACCCGCAAAAGTGCCGGAACAGGCACTATGAAGTGGAGTGAACCGGAGCTCACCCGAAGTTGCACAAGAGGGTCCCACGAAGCCGGAGGACAACTCAGGAGGTCGTGCAATGCAGGTTACATTGGCGGGGACCCAGGCTTGGCTGCGCACAAAGGAAATCCTCGAAGAGTGCACAGGAGCCGGAGTAGCTGCAAAACACGTGGTTCCCAGCAATGCAGTCTCGCGTGGGGAGGCAAGGACTTACCATCACCAAACTTGGACTGAAGAGTCACTGGACTGTGGGAGTCACTTGGACAGAGTTGCTGAGTTCAAGGGACCTCGCTCGTTGTGCTGAGAGGAGACCCAGAGGACCGGTGATGCAGTTCTTTGGTGCCTGCGGTTGCAGGGGGAAGATTCCGTCGACCCACAGGAGATTTTTTAGAAGCTTCTAGTGCAGAGAGGAGGCAGACTACCCCCACAGCATGCACCACCAGGAAAACAGTCGAGAAGGTGGCAGGATCAGCGTTACAAGGTTGCAGTAGTCGTCTTTGCTACTTTGTTGCAGTTTTGCAGGCTTCCTGCGCGGTCAGCAGTCGATTCCTTGGCAGAAGGTGAAGAGAGAGATGCAGAGGAACTCTGATGAGCTCTTGCATTCGTTATCTAAAGAATTCCCCAAAGCAGAGACCCTAAATAGCCAGAAAAGGAGGTTTGGCTACCTAGGTGAGAGGATAGGCTAGCAACACAGGTAAGAGCCTATCAGAAGGAGTCTCTGACGTCACCTGCTGGCCCTGGCCACTCAGAGCAGTCCAGTGTGCCAGCAGCACCTCTGTTTCCAAGATGGCAGAGGTCTGGAGCACACTGGAGGAGCTCTGGGCACCTCCCAGGGGAGGTGCAGGTCAGGGGAGTGGTCACTCCCCTTTCCTTTGTCCAGTTTCGCGCCAGAGCAGTGCTGAGGGATCCCTGAACCGGTGTAGACTGGCGTATGCAGAGATGGGCACCATCTGTGCCCATCAAAGCATTTCCAGAGGCTGGGGGAGGCTACTCCTCCCCAGCCCTGACACCTTATTCCAAAGGGAGAGGGTGTAACACCCTCTTTCTGAGGAACTCCTTTGTTCTGCCTTCCTGGGCCAAGCCTGGCTGGACCCCAGGAGGGCAGAAACCTGTCTGAGGGGTTGGCAGCAGCAGCAGCTACAGTGAAACCCCGGGAAAGGCAGTTTGGCAGTACACGGGTCTGTGCTAGAGACCCGGGGAATCATGGGATTGTCTCCCCAATACCAGGATGGCATTGGGGGGGGGCAATTCCATGATCTTAGACATGTTACATGGCCATATTCGGAGTTACCATTGTGAAGCTATACATAGGTAGTGACCTATGTATAGTGCACGCGTGTAATGGTGTCCCCGCACTCACAAAGTCCGGGGAATTGGCCCTGAACAATGTGGGGGCACCTTGGCTAGTGCCAGGGTGCCCACACACTAAGTAACTTAGCACCCAACCTTTACCAGGTAAAGGTTAGACATATAGGTGACTTATAAGTTACTTAAGTGCAGTGTAAAATGTCTGTGAAATAACGTGGACGTTGTTTCACTCAGGCTGCAGTGGCAGGCCTGTGTAAGAATTGTCAGAGCTCCCTATGGGTGGCAAAAGAAATGCTGCAGCTCATAGGGATCTCCTGGAACCCCAATACCCTGGGTACCTCAGTACCATATACTATGGAATGATAAGGGTGTTCCAGTATGCCAATGTAAATTGGTTAAATTGGTCACTAGCCAGTTAGTGACAATTTGGAAAGAAATGAGAGAGCATAACCACTGAGGTTCTGATTAGCAGAGCCTCAGTGAGACAGTTAGTCATAACACAGGTAACACATACAGGGCACACTTATGGGCACTGGGGCCCTGGCTGGCAGGGTCTCAGTGACACATACAACTAAAACAACATATATACAGTGAAATATGGGGGTAACATGCCAGGCAAGATGGTACTTTCCTACACAACCCCCCCCCCCCAAACGAAGGACAATAAGACTAGCCATGACCTGATGAGTCTTCATTGTCTAAGTGGAAATATCTGCAGAGTCCATCTGCATTGGAGTGGGTACTCCCAGGTCTATGTTCCACTGTATAGTCCATCCCCTGTAGAGATATGGACCACCTTAATAATTTAGGGTTTTCACCTTTCATTTGTTTTAGCCAAAGTAGAGGTTTGTGGTCTGTCTGAACAATGAAGTGAGTGCCAAACAGGTATGGCCTCAACTTCTTCAATGCCCAGACCACAGCAAAGGCCTCCCTCTCTATGGCAGACCAACGCTTTTCTCTAGGGGTTAACCTCCTGCTGATAAAAGCAACAGGTTGATCCTGGCCCTCAGAATTAAGTTGTGATAAGACTGCCCCTACCCCTAATTCAGATGCATCAGTTTGGACAATGAATTGTTTGGAGTAACAGGGGCTTTTCAGGACAGGTGCAGAGCACATGGCCTGCTTCAGCTCCTCAAAAGCTTTCTGACAGCTAGCTGTCCACAATACCTTTTTAGGCATTTTCTTAGATGTGAGGTCATTAAGAGGGGCTGCAATGGAGCCATAGTTCTTTATGAACCTCCTGTAATACCCAGTGAGGCCTAAAAAGGCTCTCACCTGAGTCTGAGTTGTAGGGGGAACCCAATCTATAATAGTTTGGATTTTCCCCTGAAGTGGTGCAATCTGTTCTCCACCTTCCAGGTGTCCCAGATAAACCACTTTTCCCTGCCCTATCTGGCACTTTGAAGCCTTGATAGTGAGGCCTGCCTTCTGCAGGGCCTGCAAAACTTTCCATAGGTGGACCAGGTGATTATCCCAGCTGGAGCTAAAGACAGCTATATCATCTAGATATGCTGCACTAAAAGCTTCCAGCCCTTGCAGGACTGTGTTCACCAACATTTGAAAAATGGCAGGTGCATTTTTCAATCCAAAAGGCATTACTGTGAATTGGTAATGACCTCCAATGGTTGAAAATGCAGTTTTTGCTTTTGCATCCTCTGATAACTTGATCTGCCAATACCCTGCAGTCAAATCAAAGGTGCTTAGATACTTGGCAGATGCCAGTGTATCCATTAGCTCATCTGCCCTGGGTATAGTGTGAGCATCAGTTTTGGTTACCTGGTTGAGACCTCTATAGTCTACACAAAACCGCATTTCCTTCTTTCCATCCTTGGAATGAGGTTTTGGTACAAGTACCACAGGAGAGGCCCATGGACTTTCAGAGTGCTCAACCACTCCCAGTTCAAGCATTTTCTGCACTTCTTGCTTTATGCAGTCTCTGACATGGTCAGGCTGCCTATAGATCTTACTTTTGACAGGCAAGCTGTCTCCAGTATCTATAGTGTGCTCACACCAAGAAGTGGTGCCTGGCACAGTAGAGAAGAGTTCAGAAAACTGACCCAGGAGATTTATGCAGTGGTCTTTCTGCTCAGCAGTAAGACAATCTGCCAAAACTACACCTTCCACTAGAGCATCTTGCTCTGTGGAAGAGAAGAGATCAGGGAGAGGGTCACTCTCTTCTTCCTGTCCCTCATCTGTTGCCATGAGCAGGGTGAGATCAGCCCTGTCATAGTAGGGTTTCAGGCGATTGACATGGAGCACCCTAAGGGGACTCCTGGCAGTGCCTAAGTCAACTAAGTAGGTGACTTCACCCTTTTTCTCAACAATAATGTGGGGTCCACTCCATTTGTCTTGGAGTGCTCTTGGGGCCACAGGCTCCAAGACCCACACTTTCTGCCCTGGTGGGTACTGAACCAAAACAGCCTTCTGGTCATGCCATTGCTTTTGGAGCTCTTGGCTGGCCTGAAGGTTTTTACTGGCCTTTTTCATGTACTCAGCCATCCTAGATCTTAGGCCAAGTACATAGTCCACTATGTCTTGCTTTGGAGCTTTTAAAGGTTGTTCCCAACCCTCCTTAACAAGTGTTAGGGGACCTCTTACAGGGTGTCCAAATAGGAGTTCAAAGGGGCTGAAGCCCACTCTTTTTTGGGGTACCTCCCTGTAAGCAAAAAGGAGGCAAGGTAACAGGATATCCCATCTCCTGCAGAGTTTTTAAGGGATTCCCATTATCATACCTTTGAGAGTTTTGTTAAATCTCTCCACCAGTCCATTTGTTGTGGATGATAGGGTGTGGTGAACTAGTATGTCACACCACATTCCTTCCACATGGCCTTTAAGTAAGCAGACATGAAATTGCTTCCCCTGTCTGATACCACCTCTTTTGGATAGCCCACCCTGGAAAAGATTCCCAGGAGGGCCTTTGCCACTGCAGGAGCTGTAGTGGTCCTTAGAGGAATTGCTTCAGGATATCTGGTGGCATGGTCCACTACCACCAAGATAAACCTATTGCCTGAAGCAGTAGGAGGGTCAAGGGGGCCAACTATGTCAACCCCTACCCTCTCAAAGGGAACCCCAACCACAGGCAGTGGAATAAGGGGTGCCTTTGGAGTGCCACTTGCCTTGCCATTGGCTTGACAGGTTTCACAGGACTTACAAAATTCCTTTGTGTCCTCTGACATTCTAGGCCAATGAAACAAGGGGACAAGCCTGTCCCAAGTTTTCATTTGCCCCAAATGTCCAGCTAAGGGAATGTCGTGGGCTAGAGTTAGGAGGAACTTTCTGTATTCCTGAGGAATCACCAATCTCCTGGCAGTTCCAGGTTTTGGATCCCTTGCTTCAGTATACAAAAGGTTGTCCTCCCAGTAAACTTTGTGAGAGTCACTGACATCCCCATTTGCTTGTTTGACAGCTTGCTGCCTTAGACCCTCTAGTGTGGGACAGGTATGCTGTGCCACACTCAGCTCCTCCCTGGCAGGCCCCCCTCCACCCAAAAGCTCAGCAGTGTCTGCTTCCAGCTCCTCTGGTGTAGGTTCTGCACAGGGTGGAAATTCTTCTTCCTCAGAAGTTGAATCCACTGTAGAGGGAGGGATAGTAGGTAGTGTTTTACCTTTACTAACCGTAGCTTTAGGGAGCACTTGGTCCATTCTTCCAGGATCCAAGTCACCCTGTCCTTTTTGCTTTTTGGCCTGAGCCCTTGTTAAAGCAAAAATATGCCCTGGAATGCCCAGCATTGCTGCATGAGCCTCCAACTCCACATCTGACCAAGCTGATGTCTCTAAATCATTCCCTAGTAGACAGTCTACAGGTAAATCTGAGGCGACCACAACTTTCTTTGGACCAGTAACCTCCCCCCAGTTGAGATTTACAACAGCCATGGGGTGGCTAAGTGTGTTGTTATGAGCATCAGTTACTTGGTACTGGTGACCAAGTAGGTGTTGTTCAGGGTGGACCAGTTTCTCTATTACCATGGTAACACTGGCACCTGTGTCCCTGTAGGCCTGAACCTCAACACCATGTATTAGGGGTAGTTGCTTGTACTTATCCATATTAAGGGGACAAGCAACCAAGGTGGCTAAATCAATAGCCCCCTCAGAGACTAACACAGCCTCTGTGGTCTCCCTAACAAGATCAACCCCAACTAAATTACCAAAAGTGAGCCCAGCTACTCCCTTGGATTGGCTATTAGTAGGTTTGCTCCCACCACCACTGCTATTACTAGGGGCACTAGGTGTAGCAGCAGGGGTTGTAGTGGTAGGAGGCTTGGTGCTCTTCTTTTGACAACTGGGAGCTGTTGTCCAATGGCTTTTTATTTTACATAAATAGCACCATGGTTTCTTTTCTTTGTTTTGATTTGAAGAGGATTTGGGCCCACCACCCCCACCAGAGTGTTTTTGTGGGCCTGATGAAGACTCCTTTTTAGATTTGTCCCCACCCTTGTCAGAAGACTTACCATCCTTCTTCTTGCCATCCTTGTCACCCCCTGTATGAACTTTTCTGTTCACCCTTGTTCTGACCCATTTGTCTGCCTTCTTTCCCAATTCTTGGGGAGAGGTCAGATCAGAGTCTACCAGGTACTGGTGTAACAAATCAGATACACAATTATTAAGTATATGCTCTCTCAGGATTAAGTTATATAGGCTTTCATAGTCAGAAACTTTACTGCCATGTAACCACCCCTCCAAGGCCTTCACTGAATGGTCAACAAAGTCTACCCAGTCTTGTGAAGACTCCTTTTTGGTTTCTCTGAACTTCATCCTGTACTGTGCAGTGGTTAAGCCATAACCATCTAGGAGTGCATTCTTAAGAACTGTAAAATTATTGGCATCACTTTCCTTTACAGTAAGGAGCCTATCCCTACCCTTTCCACTGAAAGATAGCCATAGAATAGCAGCCCTCTGCCTTTGAGGGACCTCCTGAACAACACAGGCCCTCTCAAGTGCAGCAAACCACTTGTTAATGTCATCCCCCTCCTTGTAAGGGGGAACTATCTTATGCAGATTCCTAGAATCATGCTCTTTTGCAGGATGACTATTTGAAATACTGCTGCTGCCACCATGGGGTCCTAACCACAACCTCTGTCTTTCTCTTTCTAAATCAAAGGACTGCCTATCTAAATCCAGCTGTTGCTTCTTGAGCTTCAGCCTGGATTCTTCCACTCTCAATCTATTGAGCTGCCTTTCTAACACTCTGTCATCAGGGTGGGTGGGTGGGGCATGCCTTGAAACAGAAGAATGGTGAGAATGAACAGAGGGAGACCTGGCCCTAACAGATGGCACTCTAACATTCTGGCCTACAGAAGTAACACTTCTACTGTGATGAGAAGCAACACTATTACTGTGATGTGAATTCACATTAGTACCAGCTATGCTAGGTGGCCTGCTAAGGGGCAGGTTGGAAAGATTCCCTCCCAAATCTTTTGCTAGGGGTGCCCCAGAATCAGAGTGGGAACCATCAGCCAATTTCTAACCAGAAGTGCCAACTAAGGTCTTATCTTGTTCAATGAGCATATTAACTAACAGTTGTCTTGAGGGATTCTTCCCTACCCCTAAACCTCTATCTATGCAGAGACTCCTTGCTTCCTTCCAGCTAAGGTTGTCATAAGCTATGCTGGACAGATCAAGAGTTTGGCCTGTACCAGACATGATAGAAAAGGTTTAAGGGACAGAAAAAAAGAAAGAACAAGTTTCAGAACTTTTTAAAGAACAGAAAAAACTTTTTTAACTTTTTAAGAACTTTTTGAAAGTTTAGAGGTACTTTTCAGCACTCAGTAAAAGAAGTGAGAGAAGAAAAGCAAAACTTTTTGGTTAGGTGTACATACACTGAACTTGTTTTGTATATTTTTCTCTTATGAAAAGTACAATGACAAAAGTGGTAAGTAGTTGCAAGTACTTATCCCACCGCTGCAAAACCAATGTAGGAGGCTGGACTGGCTTGTAGTGAGTACCAAGGGGTACTTACACCTTGCACCAGGCCCAGGTATCCCTTATTAGTGTAGAGGGGTGTCTAGCAGCTTAGGCTGATAGAAAAGGTATCTTAGCAGAGCAGCTTAGGCTGAACTAGGAGACGAGTGAAGCTCCTACAGTACCACTAGTGTCATATGCACAATATCATAAGAAAACACAATACACAGATATACTAAAAATAAAGATACTTTATTTTTATGACAATATGCCAAAAGTATCTCAGTGAGTACCCTCAGTATGAGGATAGCAAATATACACAAGATATATGTACACAATACCAAAATATGCAGTAATAGCAATAGAAAACAGTGCAAACAATGTATAGTCACAATAGAATGCAATGGGAGCACATAGGGATAGGGGCAACACAAACCATACACTCTAGAAGTGGAATGCGAACCACGAATGGACCCCAAACCTATGTGAGCTCGTAGAGGGTCGCTGGGACTGTAAGAAAACAGTGCGGATTAGAAAAATAGCCCACCCCAAGACCCTAAAAAGTGGGTGCAAAGTGCACCTAAGTTCCCCAAAGAGCACGGAAGTCGTGATAGGGGATTTCTGCCAGAAACAACAACACCAGCAATGCAACAACGATGGATTTCCTGACGAGAGTACCTGTGGAACAAGGGGACCAAGTCCAAGAGTCACGATCAAGTCGGGAGTGGGCAGATGCCCAGGAAATGCCAGCTGTGGGTGCAAAGAAGCTGCCACCGGATGGTAGAAGCTGTGGATTCTGCAAGAACGACAAGGGCTAGAAACTTCCCCTTTGGAGGATGGATGTCCCACGTCGTGAAGAGTCGTACAGAAGTGTTTCCGTGCAGAAAGACTGCAAACAAGCCTTGCTAGCGGCAAGGGTTGTGGTTAGGGTTTTTGGATGCTGCTGTGGCCCAGGAGGGACCAGGATGTCGCCAATTGCGTGAGGGGACAGAGGGGGTGCCCAGCAAGACAAGGAGCCCACTCAGAAGTAAGCAGCACCCGCAAAAGTGCCAGAGCAGGCACTACGAAGTGGAGTGAACCGGAGCTCACCCGAAGTTGCACAAGAGGGTCCCACGAAGCCGGAGGACAACTCAGGAGGTCGTGCAATGCAGGTTAGAGTGCCGGGGACCCAGGCTTGGCTGTGCACAAAGGAAATCCTCGAAGAGTGCACAGGAGCCGGAGTAGCTGCAAAACACGCGGTTCCCAGCAATGCAGTCTAGCGTGGGGAGGCAAGGACTTACCGCCACCAAACTTGGACTGAAGAGTCACTGGACTGTGGAAGTCACTTGGACAGAGTTGCTGAGTTCAAGGGACCTCGCTCGTTGTGCTGAGAGGAGACCCAGAGGACCGGTGATGCAGTTCTTTGGTGCCTGCGGTTGCAGGGGGAAGATTCCGTCAACCCACAGGAGATTTCTTCAGAGCTTCTAGTGCAGAGAGGAGGCAGACTACCCCCACAGCATGCACCACCAGGAAAACAGTCGAGAAGGCGGCAGTATCAGCGTTACAAGGTCGCAGTAGTCGTCTTTGCTACTTTGTTGCAGTTTTGCAGGCTTCCAGCGCGGTCAGGAAGTCGATTCCTTGGCAGAAGGTGAAGAGAGAGATGCAGAGGAACTCTGATGAGCTCTTGCATTCGTTATCTAAAGAATTCCCCAAAGCAGAGACCCTAAATAGCCAGAAAAGGAGGTTTGGCTACCTCGGTGAGAGGATAGGCTAGCAACACAGGTAAGAGCCTATCAGAAGGAGTCTCTGACGTCACCTGCTGGCCCTGGCCACTCAGAGCAGTCCAGTGTGCCAGCAGCACCTCTGTTTCCAAGATGGCAGAGGTCTGGAGCACACTGGAGGAGCTCTGGGCACCTCCCAGGGGAGGTGCAGGTCAGGGGAGTGGCCACTCCCCTTTCCTTCGTCCAGTTTTGCGCCAGAGCAGGGCTGAGGGATCCCTGAACCGGTGTAGACTGGCTTATGCAGAGATGGGCACCATCTGTGCCCATCAAAGCATTTCCAGAGGCTGGGGGAGGCTACTCCTCCCCAGCCCTGACACCTTATTCCAAAGGGAGAGGGTGTAACACCCTCTCTCTGAGGAAGTCCTTTGTTTTGCCTTCCTGGGCCAAGCCTGGCTGGACCCCAGGAGGGCAGAAACCTGTCTGAGGGGTTGGCAGCAGCAGCAGCTGCAGTGAAACCCCGGGAAAGGCAGTTTGGCAGTACCCGGGTCTGTGCTAGAGACCTGGGGAATCATGAGATTGTCTCCCCAATACCAGGATGGCATTGGGGGGGCAATTCCATGATCTTAGACATGTTACATGGCCATATTCGGAGTTACCATTGTGAAGCTATACATAGGTAGTGACCTATGTATAGTGCACGCGTGTAATGGTGTCCCCGCACTCACAAAGCCGGGGAATTGGCCCACACACTAAGTAACTTAGCACCCAATCTTTACCAGGTAAAGGTTAGACATATAGGTGACTTATAAGTTACTTAAGTGCAGTGTAAAATGGCTGTGAAATAACGTGGACGTTATTTCACTCAGGCTGCAGTGGCAGGCCTGTGTAAGAATTGTCAGAGCTCCTTATGGGTGGCAAAAGAAATGCTGCAGCCCATAGGGATCTCCTGGAACCATAATACCCTGGGTACCTCAGTACCATATACTAGGGAATTATAAGGGTGTTCCAGTATGCCAATGTAAATTGGTTAAATTGGTCACTAGCCTGTTAGTGACAATTTGGAAAGAAATGAGAGAGCATAACCACTGAGGTTCTGATTAGCACAGCCTCAGTGAGACAGTTAGTCATAACACAGGTAACACATACAGGGCACACTTTTGAGCACTGAGGCCCTGGCTGGCAGGGTCCCAGTGACACATACAACTAAAACAACATATATACAGTGAAATATGGGGGTAACATGCCAGGCAAGATGGTACTTTCCTACACTGCATACCTCAGTGTACTCACAAACTACCGGCCAATCTCCCTGCTCCTTTTTCCAGTTAAGGCACTGGAAGAAATCATCAACAAGCAATTCATGACCTACCTGGAGCAGAACCAGCTACTCAACACCTCCCAATCCGGCTTCTACAGCAATGAGAGCACCCAGACCTCCCTGATTGCAGGCACAGACAACATCCATACCATCCTCGACTGAGGAGAAACAGCGGCCCTGATCCTCCTCGACCTCTGAGAAGCCTTCAATACTGTATCCCACCACACGCTGATCAACCAACTCCACCACATCGGCATCCCAGGGGATGCACTCAGATGGATGACCTCCTTCCTCACCGGAAGAACCCAGAGGATTCACCTACCACCTTTCACCTCTGGACCAAAAGACATCATCTGCGGGGTCCCCCAAGCATCACCCCTCAGCTCCATGCTTTTTTAAGCATATCGGACCCCCAGGAGCCAACATTGTCAGATCCAATGGCCTCAACATAATCTCCTATGCAGACGACACCCAAGTCATCCTCTCACTAGTCAGTGACCCCACCACCACCAAAACCAACTTCCACAGATGCATGACAAGCATTGCCAACTGGATGAAAGAAAGCTGCCTGCAGCTGAACACAGACAAGCCTGAAGTTCCGGTCTTTGACTAGAGCGACAACACATGGAATGACTCCTGGTGGCCTATAGAATTCGGACCTGCATCCACTCCCTTTGAACATGCCAGAAACCTTGGAATCATCATTGACAACAGGCTCAACATGGAATCACAGATTAATACCGTCTCCTCCACCTACTTCTTTACTTTGTGCATGCTACGTAAGATCTTAGGAGGGTGGTGAAGCAGTCCACCCCCCACCTCTACATCCAGCGCCTATGCCTTCTTCCGTCCACCAAACGCTAAACTGGGTGCAAACGCTCAGACATGAACGCTGCTTAACTGCGAATACAGTGGTAATGTTTTTGCACCTGATTTGAAGAAAAACGTTAAACAAACTCGGCTCAGCTCAGTTGAATTAAGAAGTTATTTGGCCGGCATACCGTCTGCAGTATCTGTTTACAGTTTTAGAGTGAAACCACGAGGCTCCCGAAGGACTCGCGGCCTTTTCAGGTCAGTCCAATCGGATACCAAGTCTCGGTGGAAACCGGTTGAGTAAACTTCAGAGAGCGCAGCATGCATCTCTCTGTGGTGACGTGAGCCCCGTGACATTCACACATCCTGCCCGCGCTCTCCCTTTCGGAGGCAGTTTGTCCTCGGACACGCACGTGGCACGCGGAACAGATACCTCCAGTGCCGACTTTGACTTATGTAGTTTCAGCAGTGGCGACGGGGAGGTAAATGCCGGATTGCTGAGGTAACTGCATTGTTATCAGCTGCCAATGTTACCATTGCTCTGAACGTCGACCTGGAAAAGCTCTGCATGTTTGAGTGTGGAAAACATATGACACAGATTTTGGTGTAAGAAAAAACTGCAGAAGTAATACCTGTTCCCCATTATAAACTGCTTTACACCTCGTTGTTTGTCTTGATTCTGAAATCAACGCAGATGTTCAAAAAAGATCTAATTTTGTGTTCAAATAATTCCCAACAAGATCTCGGAACAATAATGACATAACCTAAAGGCACAGTCGCTTTGCAAATAACTCCATCCCAGATTTACTGTTCCTCATGGAAGGGAGTGCTGTGTGAAAAAGTACAGCAGAACCGCAACAAGCAAAGGACAAAGAGTAGGTTTGAACCAAATGTAGCAGAAGTCGTCAGATGATGGCATCATTGGCAGCGCTGCTGCTAAAAAGAAATCAAGCATTGGCATAGCCAACAGTTCTCCCCTTTGGGACCTTATAAGTATTTAACCATGCAGCACATTAAACCTTTATCAGAAATAAACTGTTTGCATTCATTCCTTCATACACTTGGCATTAGACTGTAATGGTCAGAACAGCCCCTAGAAGACACCACAATAAAAATAGCATTTGGAACAAACATGGTCATGTGATCATATAGTCAGCCCCTAAAAAGCATAACCATATGAAAAGAAAATAGCAAAGAGCATTGCAATGTAACCATATATTCACGACCTGAGAGCATAGAGCATTACACATTTTTCAGGCCTAGCAGGCCTATTAGAATATTATTGTGCCCGGCTGTGAAGCAAAAGCTCTAACCATGAGAGAGCTTAAAAAGACATTGAATGGTGGGCGAGGTTATGATTTTGCCTCCCCCACAACCTACTATGGGGACCCAGAAGATGAGCAGGACAGAAAGAGTACGTTTTGGTTGTGGTCCCCTTGTCCTAGGACCACCACAGACTGAGGTATGGGCTAAAATGTGTTGTAAAAGGAATGCCCGACAAAGCATTATGGCGCGAGTTTCCTGAGTGCAGTGAATATAGTAGTATTAGCTGGGGAGAGACGCATTGAAGGTTTCCCTTGTGTTTTTTTCTATTTAAAAGGGGCCAGTTTGTATATTTTTCAAATGCTAAACTTGGGAAGAATTTAGGCATGCGGCTGCAAATTTAACAGGTGCTCATGTAAAGTGCCCAAATCTCCCAGTTGAGTTTGCGCTATATAAATAAATAAAAAAGAATCCCCTTGCAACTTGCAGCCTTTGTTTTGTGTAGACACCGCAAAGAAATAGCAAGATGCCGGAGGGAAGAAACAACATACCACCATGAGCGCGACACAGAGAGACCAAAGAAAAAAGTAGTGCGCAGACACTAAGGTGTATGGCTCATTGTACAATAATCAAGTAACAGGGTTAGTCTCCAAGGCGGTAACAAAACAGCATCAAGGTGGGACAAACCTAAAGCATTTACCTAAAAAACCAAAGGAATTTTGAAAGGCAGGACAAGGAACAAATGAAAGTAAAGGGCGTGTGATGTGTTTGAGAAAGTCCACAGAAGTAGATTACAGCATGTTGAGAGCGCATGTGCGCTGCCTAGGCTCGACCTAAAAAGCTCACCCCTTCAGTACAAATTCATGCGTTTACACAACTGAAAGCAGTCAGGTAAGTAAGAAGTACGCCTTAGTGTAACACAGATGCATTTCATGTAAAATACTGCTGGACCACTTCCCTTCAATCGGTGTTAGGAGCCAGATCATGCAACATTAGCACATCTGGCTTTGTCAAAATCTAAGATTTTTGCACTGTTTTCCCCAGTCACACCACCGCTGCATAAAAGAGGGCTGGAGAAAAGCCTGATTGCCACTGCGGAGAGTCAAAATTTGGCAAAATATAGCTTTTGCGTGTGACAATTAATACGGGTGTTTCGCTTTGCATCACACGAGCGGAAGCCCACCTTTTAAGTAAATCTGGGCCTTTGGCAAAGGAAAAGTCCTGCAGAAATGTTCAACAATCATAGACCTTTTTGACCCTGTGGGAGGGCTTGTTGTTGTTAATGCTGTTGACATGCTTTGGCAGTAGAGAAGTTCAAGGAGTGATTTAACCCAATGAGTTTGTTCAGTGAGCAAGAGAATAAAGGAAACTGAAAAAAAACAGCTGGAAGGTCTGCGAAGTTCATTTTCCAGCTGTGCCTGGTACGCAGACGGTGACATCACTTAACAGCAAAGTAAACGTTCTGTCTGAGTATGCCTGCAGGACCCCCAGGCGCGCGCAGAACTTGAAATGGAGGAAAGTGTTATGGATTTATGCCACCTTGCCTGTTTTGTGCACTACTGCCCCAGCGCATGTGTGTTGATCTTGCCGAGAAACTATAGCATTGCCCCTTTAATAGGAGAGCAGCCTGAGTGAGGGGTGCTGCCAATGTTCCAGGAAGTACAGTGCCCTACACTGTCACAACAGAAATATAGTTCAGTAGCTCAGTTGAAAAGTGTCCATTCAATTCTCCTGAAACTATAGTAACCTTGCTCAGAAGTGCTGACACCGTCCCATTAAATGCCTCGTAGCATTGAAGTGGCGTCAGCGCCTGTACGAGGCTACTCTGCTGAGAGGCGCTAGTACTGTCCCTTTAAGAGAGGAGCCCATTTAATGAACAGCCTTGCTGGCAAGTGAAGTTGGTGCTTCGTGAAATGCACAGGAGCTTTGTGCAGAAGTGTTGGCACTGTGCTGAGAGCCCGAAGAACCAACACATTTAGATTATTGGGCCTGTGCCATGAAGCTCGATGTAAAGGCCTCAATTTCACTACTGCGGATTGCTGTAGGGGCAAGTATTAAAAGTACCTTCTTGCATTGGGGCTTCCAAAAAAGTGCAGTGAAACAGATGATGTACTCGGCCGACTTCTTGCATAACCACCCACCCCCTTTCACCCCTGCCTCACCCGGCTCTGGCTATCGGCCGACCTCCACCGTGCTTTGTGGTGTCTGGGACATGCATTCTCAACCTGAATGCAGAATAAAATGGAAGCAGATGCTGCGCGTGCATGCTAGGCTGCAGCCAGCAACATATGTTTAGGTGGGCGGGGCCAGACAAGATTTTTATTTCCCAACCACTACCTCAGAAGGCTGTAGGCCTTGCAGTCGTGGGCCCCATTAATCGCACAACGTTAAAGAGGGACACTCCCGAACAGTAACTGTTTTACAAAATGTTTGGGTTTAAGTAGAGGGGTGGAAAGCTGTAAAGTCGTCTGACTCACAGTCTTCTGTTTTCCCCCCCTAAACATTTTAAATATTATTTAAATGTATTTTGTTTGAAAGGGGTCCAGTTTAGCAGCCCTTTCAGGTAGCCCTAACAGCTCCCATTGCACCTCAGTGTCATGAGGGCCAACAAGTAGTTTCCGATGCTTGGAACCTGCCCCGTCCAGGGAACCTCCACATATGACATGCCTGAGGCGGTGGTTGCGCATCCTCCTTTCTCAGCAGTCTATTGGAGGATGCCCTACCTTCTTTGGGCTGGACCTTCTGCATCAGGATATCATCATCACAGGGTACCAGTGGGATAAGCTGCTCAGCAGATAACGTCAAGCAACTTTGGGCCTGATTTAGAGTTTGACGGAGCAGTTACTCTGTCACAACGGTGATGGATATCCCGTCCGCTGGAATATAAATCCCATAGGATATAACAGTATTTATATTTCAGCGGATGGGGAATCCGTCACTGTTGTGACAGAGTAACCCCTCCGCCAAACTCTACATCAGGCCACTTGTCTTGAAGGGTGAAGATGGCCAATTGTGAGCAAATTTGTGGGCAGAGTTTAAATATTACACGCCTGAAATTAAAAGACAACTTATCCAATGCTAACAGAATACCCATTAATAATGTTTGGACACATTAACAGCAACACTAGATAGAATTTAAATGGAATTATGTGAAGGGAAGGGGTGGATGGGAAGTCCTCACAATTAATTCCACAATAAAATTGTTGCAAATTGTAGCTAGTTCAATAGCATGCAATTCAACCATCCCTTAAAAGGGTATAGGTTTTAGGCAGGCATCCACCTGTACTCCTCGTCATTACAGGAATGGTGAGCTGAAGGAGCTTTACAAAGTGAGACCTTCATCAGAAGCCACACCAAGACAAATAGATGCGGTAGGGGCCGGGTCGGACCAGCAAATAGGGCAATCAGGCAGTGCCCGATGGACTGGCCTAACAGATCGGTGTGTGGACTGTATCTTTTGCTTTTTGTGAACCTGTTTTATGGTCTAGGGGGGTGTTTTTTAGGGTTGATTTTCCTGATGTCATCACAAACATTGCCTGCATCAAGTTCAAATCCATGTATTCTTCCATACCTTGCAAAACACTTATGCAGTGTGTCTTCAGAAGTTCAAAACAGCTCCAGTTTAATAAGGCGGGCAAATTTTATTTTGGTGTCTGAGCCTATTTTTTGTCCCGTCTGACCCTGGGTAGGAGGACAGGGGGAATGGGAGCCTAGTTTGTGTCCATTTGAAGACCGAGACTAGGTTGCTGACACTAGTTCCATTTCCAGTGACCAGATGTAGCTGACTAGACCGCAACCCTTCGCTTGATCTCTGCCATTCAGTGGTGGTTTCACATTTTGATCAAGGATCTGCTTTGATAGTACCACTCTCTATGCTGATGCTTGCATGGTGCCTCCTATTTGGCTGTTGCAAGGGCGGAACTGACTAGAAAATACTTACATCTTGCCTCCTTTCAAATGCACTGGACCTTCCATTGACTTGTTCTGACACCAATTTGACAGCTAACATTGCTTGGACAAGGATGACCTTTTCTGAAAGATGGTGAAGCATGGGAGCCTGATCTGTATCCTGGAAAAGGAAAGCATTACCTGCATTGGGATTGTTTGGGCTTACTAGGGATGCAGCAAGAACGTACAGCTGTTTTGTCCTTTGCTTCAATTATCTTTTCCTATTACTGCCCCCTGCACTATTGCAGTGCTTTTCTCTGCGCATGCATTGCCCTTATCCATACATAGCACAGATTTTGGCATGGAAGTGGTTCCTTGGGTAGCCCAATATGTTGTTATAGCATTCTTGCCAATATGCTATGACTAAAAGAGTTAGGATTTTATGTATTTTTTTTAGCATGGTAACTTAGATAATAATTACTTGACAGGAAATTACATCACATGGCCTTTAACTTGACTGTGAGATCACGCGGCATGACCATGACAGGTGACTTGGAACAGACCAGAGCAAAACACTAGGGGCCTGATTACGAACTTGGCGGAGGGGGGATTACTCCGTCCCAAATGTGAAGGTTATCCCGTCTGCCGTGTTAGAAGCACCATAGACTATAATGGAACTTGTAATTCGGCGGGTGGGATACCCGTCACATTTGGGATAGAGTAATCATCTCTGCCAAGATCGTAATCAGGCTCTCTGTTGCATTTGATTCTGAGTACATCACTATGCAGTGGAAGGGCTAGTCTAAACTTACAGAGGTATTTTATTGTGCACCTTAGATACATGGTAGCATTATAAGAAGTGCAAGCCCTTTCCAGTCTAGCCCTTTCCTACTCTTTATTTACCAACGTTATGTGATCCCCAGCCATACCCACGCCTTTTTCTTGTACTGGTTCTACTTTATGTCTTGGGGCATTTAGGGCCTTATTTCAAGTTTGGTAAACAGAATACTCCATCACAAACATGGTGGATTTCCTGTTCACCATATTGCAAGTGTGTTATAACTTATGTTACCTGTAATACAGTAGATAGGATATCTGAATGTTTTGACATAGTATCAGCTCCGCCAAACTATACCTAAGCTCTCCTTTTCCAGTCTTTAATTTATTCACAGACCCTGCATGTTTGCAGCTTCAACCTTCCTTACACAAGTACAGTAGATCTATTGTCATTTTCTTGTGCTTTTAAAAGTAAACAGGAAGGAGAGAATGATGCAAATGGGGGAAAGAAGATGGGGCTAGAAAGGAGAAAAGAGTGAACGAGGAAGTACAATGAGAAAGGGTGTTTAAGGCATAGGAGCCGAAGAGATGAGAGAAAAAGAGAGAGAGAAGGGAATGGAAGCAAAAGAAGATAAAAGAAAGACAGGAAGCTGAGCCGTCATAAGGGAGAGTGAGAGAAGGGGAAGATGGAGAAAGGACTGAAGAGGAGAACAAATGAGGGAAGATACCAAGTGAATCACGGAAAAGGAGATAGGGAGAAGGAGAAGAAAGAGAAGGGGCAAGAGATGGCAGTGAGAATAAAAGTGGAAATTTGTAGTAAGAAACGTGGGAGTAGGATAAAGGAGGAACGAGAAGGATAAATATTGAAAGAAGGGATGAGAGAGCAGAATAAAGAGATGAAAATCACATGCGGGAATGAAGGCTTAAGGATTGAGAATTTGACATGAATGTAAAAAGTATTGCTAGGAAGAAGTGGAAGAAGTGTGTAGAGAACAGAGAAGGAAGGGAGAGAAAAGTGACAGGGAGTATGAAAGCATGACAAGAAGAGGTATACAGAAAGGAGAGAGAAGGTAATGGAGTAGAGTGAGAGGGGAGTGAAACACAGATGATCTAGAGTGAAAATATGAAGAGTGGAGTTAAAGTGTGTGAAGAAAGAAAAAGACTGATAGGGAAAGAAGTAAACAGAGAAAGAAAAAGACTGAGAATGGAGGGACAGTAAGGAAGGCGCATTATGGAAAGGGAGAAAGTCACAAAGAGGAAAGGAAACAGGGGCATTTATGGAGAAGCAAGAAAGGACAGAAGACAAGAAGAAAGGTATGCACGGCAAAGAAGGAATGCAGAGATAAAGAGACACGAGAGATGCAAGGAAAGGAAGAGGAATGAACTGGATGTCTATACGTACCAACTTAGCACAAGATTATCCAAGTGCATCCTTGGTACCCCGATTTGTCCCGACTGCTCTCACTGCATCGAGCAGAGTCACATAATGAAGAATGATGATATTGACAACTTTCTTTACAAATGTCGAAGGCATTTTTAGGTTTAGATGAATTTGCCAACAATATCGCAAATTAATATTCCCTTGTTAAAGTAAATGAGCATTGACGGTGTACAACCGGATGAGGAGAAAATTACATTAATATTTGGTTCCAGCTGTATTAAATAAGGCTTGGTTGGGAGGGGAGTTTAAAAAACATAATGTGACTTGTGTACTAGTTGCATGTAATTTGTTCCCTTCTGTTATGTCCTCTTTGCAACAATGAGACACATCAATAAAATGCTGCTCGACGAACTGGTTGTAGACAATGTTTCGTGGCCGGAAAGGGTTTTGTGTACTAGTCACTGGTTTTCCAAGGTTTACGACAAGCATGGTTTGCTTCTTCCCTTGCTCCCTGGACCATTACAATATCCTAGCGGAAAGGCCAGGTTTGTGTTCGGTTTTGCTTTTCTACAGTGGTCCGTCATGGCCCGTCGCCACTCAATCTCACTTAATTCGATTTTTAAAAGCAAGTTGATCTCCAGCCACATGGGTACCCTTTGTCTCATCAGCAGAAGTTGCCCCTGCTTCATGGAGAATGGCAGTGAAGTAGCGGTGGGTGAAAAAGTCTGGAGTTTGTGTAGTTTTGCCCACTCTGTGGTCTGCTTGAAGTGCGGAACGTCGGCAAAACTCAACCAACTGCCGCATGGCGGAGTTGTCTCGCACATGCGGCTCACCAACATTAAGTTGGCGAGCGAGTGAAAGAATGTGCACGATTTTTGGGTGCTACAAGGATTGCTGGCGAGATTTCTCAAAGCGGGCAGTCGCGGCAGGTCGCAACTGTTCATGTTGGGATGGGACAGCTCAAGTAGAAAATCTACTCAAGCGGCAGAATGAAGCCGGGCTCTCTGGTGCACCGTAGTGCAGTGCATGCTCATTTTAGAGCACGGAACAAGCTCCCCACACCAACAGTCAGCACAACCAGCGACATGCCCGAATTTCACCAGCTCGAGGAACTACACAGAATCTCCCAGAGTTTTTCTGTAACTCAGCAAGATTCCGCAGAATGAAAGTCCACGAGTTTTGCCCAGGCCCAGAGTGGAGCATTGAGGAATCTACCTGCTTCTGAGAGTACTTTAAATGGAGAGGTATTGTCAGGTGTTGAGGAGCTGCACATCTACAATTTGAAAGGGATTTCTCAACAGCCCTGCAATTCATTTAGTAGGTGAGCACCGAGGCTTCTTATTAGTGAACAGATATGTTGGGATAGTGAGTACCTGAATCTTTCTGTTTCTGTTTCGAGCACTGGCTGCTGAGGAGGCCATGTCTCCTTGTACCCTTTTCCTTTCCCCTATCCTGCAGTGTACAGATTGCTGTAGGAATTTCGGAAGACCAGATAAGCTCTGGCGCAGGACCAGTGAGTGCCCAGAGTAGTCTAGAGAAAACAGAGTAAGTCTGTAACAGCGACTCACCTCAGAGGGCTCCCAGTATGAATGATCAGGTCAGTGAGAGATGCTTAACAACCAACAACGAAAGGATGCCACTGTGCACTGCCAGGGTAGTGGTACTGGGAGCACCCCCATGGGCCCAACTGGCAGGACCCCAACCACACTCTGTAGCAGCCCACAAGCAGTGTGCAGCAAAGAACAGCAAATAGTTATCGGTAACATGCCACCTTTCTACTTCGAATTTGCAGCCTCACCCTTTTGGGGCATATCTTTGTGTACTGCCTGCAAAGCTGTAAATGCATGGCACTGGATAGCTCTGTGGAGGACTGGCACCGACGTCACGTGGAAACGTGTCTCACACGACTCCCCTTCAGATGACTTTGAGGACAGAATGAAAGGCATGCGGCTTTAGGCTGGTGAAGTATGCGTAGGCGCGTAGCCAAGCTCAGTCAGCACCTGACTGCCATGATGTCATTACTAACTCTTGCTTAACTTTTAGAGTTTTAGTGAGGCAGTGTCGGGGTCGTTCACAAACAATAAACAATGAAGAAAAGAAAACAGTGGCTGTAGTTAGATACTTATTACAATGTAGCTGTCCTGATCAATGAATTAGCAACCAAAGGCATGGCACTCGGCTAGGGCCAACTTTGTCATCCATTAAGCACCATCATTAACAAATAAGGGGTTCGATTGTGAGAGATTTGCAAAACAGCAATGTAGAGCAAGCACTATGTGGTCACTCATTAATTTGAATTTTAAGACTACTTAGCAGGGAGATTTTTGTGTTTAGTCTAAGTACATTTTTAGAAAGTAAGTTCAAAAAGTTGCATTCAAAGGACACTTTTAGTAGTAGCATTGGTCAAAACATGATATGGTATAACTTCTTTTCACCTGCAGCTCCCCCTCTAATTTAGATTTTGTATGCTTTGACTTTCTCTCTCATTTCCCTCCATCACATAAACTACAGCCATCTTACCTCTTTCACCCTTTTTAGGGTCGAGCCTGCGTTACATGCGCTCGCGCATGCGTATCGTAGCGAGACGCTTTAGTATTTAGAAAAGGGCTCGGAGCCCTGTCAACTTCACGTCAGTGTTTTTTATTGGTTTGTGGGCTTGCCTAATAAAATCTGCTTGCTTTAATTAGTCGAAGGCACATATACGTCATGCCTTTTCTGGTGGCTAGCCCTCCTCGAGCGCAGCGACCAAGTACAGAAAACATGCGAGGCTCGCTGTTTTCCATCGGGCTCGTGGACTTCTTTTTCTCTAATTTACAAGCGCGATCTTGCTTGGCAGAAGTCGAGCGCTTTACATAGTTAATTTCACTTTTTCGGGTTATGTACATAAATGCACTTTTGCCCGATAGGTGAAAAGTCGGGTTAGGAGTTTACAACACGATCAGCTCTAACATGAGCAAACACGAGACCCGTTGCATTGTAAATGCTTGTTTGCAATGGCTACCATAATAGTCAGTTCATGAAAATTAACAATATACTGCTGACTATTGAAGATCCACATAGATAGTGAAATATTCCTGGAAGATAACAGACTTGTGTAGCAGCTCTTCTGTGAAATGGAAGGGTATGCCAGAACATTTATGATTCAAAGTACCAGAATTTAGGATATAGGTAGAGCCACAAACAGGCACGAGCACAATCTTACTATGAGTGGAACTTACCATCTGTTAACTAAATAAAGATTTACCCACAACACTATATTTCACAACAGGCTGGTGCCTGTGGAAAGGATCTAGTATGGAAATTGTAAGTCAAATGGAAGTCATACCTGACTTGTGACTCATATTGCCTCAATACTACTGGATAATCAAAAAGCTGTCCCCTGTGGCAATCTTAAAATGTCCTAATTGGACATTGCATCTAAATGGCTAATAAGGGTTGTCGCAGATACTTAGGGCATCAGGGATAAGAAAGATAATAAAAGGTGCTGGATTGAGTGCATCATGTCTCGCAAAGTTGTGCAAACCTTTTGCACCGCAAATTCTTGTTCATCATACCTGGGGCAGTATTACATACATTTTTTGCCCATCCCTGGGGCACTTTGGTATTACAGAGAGGCCGCAGACGCTTGTGTGGCCCTTTCAGTACTACCGATAGCGCTGGTGCACATCTAGTGCCAGCTCTATCCTCAGACGGCGCTTCCTCAATTGCATGGGGGCATGGCCTCATGGAAATGAGGGAATCACTTTTGCCTCTGCACTCGTGCCGTATTACTGACGTGGGAACAGAGGCAAACATGCCTTTAGAAGGAGCACTAAAGTGCGCCACAAAAAGGTGGCACGCTTACAATGCGCATCCTCTGGTGGGGAGAAAAGGGGTCCCATGGACACCTCAGACAGCCCTTGCAGGTAGGTGCTGTCACTCACTGCATCCGCCTGCAAGGGGATCTCTAAGCCCCTTTAAAAGTGCAGGCGGGCTGCCCCCTGCACAATTAGACATGGAGCAGCTTTTAAACAGTGCTCCATAGTTGATGTGAAAGGTGAGATGGGAATTCTGAAAATGCCTCTCAGCTGTGAATGCCGATTCTCTAAGGCCTTCTGATAAACAGTGTTACTTCCCTTGCTGAGAAGTACTGATTGTGTCGCATTAAAACATTTACTGTCATGTACTGAACTCACCTTTGCACCTGAAAGTACCTGTAATCTCTCTTAAAAAAGTAATAGAACAACTGCTGAGAAGTGCTGATCTCAGCCCACTGTCCAACAGCTTGAATCAGACTAATTAAAGAATGTCAAGCGAGTGAAAGAGGAGTTTTGAAGCTAACAATATAATTATTGGCCTCTTTAATTGAGTGTTTTTAATAATCTATTGAATATGTCCTAGTATTCTATACATTCCATCGCATCCACAGTGTACATTTATATATTGCATTCCACCAGTAGAGAGTTGAACACTGACTCAAACATATAGACAGTAAAATAAAACAGATAGCGGTCCATTGGGTGTATTCCTTCCTCTTCATAGTCAATACATTACAAGGACTTGAATCTCACTTCCCTCCAAGCTCCATTCCCTTGTCAGCTTCGTCCATCTTCGACTCCTTTTCTGTCACGTGGCAAAAAGTCAGTCATGCTTTGGGGTATTCAACAGCTGGGTGGTTTTGTTACTCCCCCCACCAATTGCCTAGTGTTTGTCAAGAGCTCAAAACAGTCATGGTCGCCCCCATGTCTCCTTGGGTTTGTTCCTGTGTGCCTATGGGGGCTGTTTCTTAGGACGTTGCACCCTGTCCATCGTCCACATCCTGGCATATGTGCATATTTTGTAGTCGTGTAGTCCATGTTTCTACGTCCTCCCGTACCTTATAGTCTCTGTAACTGAGCTTCATATGTACTTCCTCAGCAATTGCTAACTCACCTGCGTCTCTAAACCAGTGCTTAATTTGTAAATAAAAAGGTGCCGGTGCCCAAAGCCCCCCTCTTAGACACGCGGTTGCTGCAATTAAATGTGCGAACACGGAATACTAAGGGTGCGTAATCTTAAAGCCATCTCAGGCCGCTTCAGTCCACATACAGCCACTCCCTGCCCCTTCAGCTCACTCTTTCAGCTTTCTACTTTCTCCCACTGTGATGCTTTTTTTGTTTTTCTCTTTCTCCGTCTTTCCCATGTGTGTCTTTTGGGTGCAGCAAATGCTTGAGGCAGAAGAATAAGCCCCGGCCCTGAAAAATAAGTGCCGGTGCTCAGCACCGGAAACAACAGGCACAAATTAAGCACTGCTCTAAACCATAGGGCAATGGAAGGCGCCCTAGCGCACAGCCGTCCCTTAACCACTCTTCTTTTAGCCAAAACTAATACCAACTGCATGAATTTCCAGGACACTTTAACACCTGCAGGCTTTTTGATGATGCCGAGCAGGCTCTCCCTGTGCAGTCCCTTAGTTGGCAGACTCACCGTCCTCAACCTTGCAACCACCCAAGCCAGGAGCCTCTCTCCCTCCTGCATCTGGGATAATCTGCCCCTCTGCCTACGTACAATATTGCTAAGCTTGAACAGCGTTAGGTAGGTGCGATGCACATAATTGAAGTGTGCCAGTCTAAATCTAAGATTACATGAGACTGTCTTCACCAATGCACAGGTTGCGCCGCATTCCAGGCCAGTCAAGGGTGTTTCCAGTTCCTCTCCCCATGCCCGTTGTGCCACTAGTTCCACCCAGGCCCTGTCCTCCTTGAGTGTCTTGTAGAAATGCATCACTGTATGTCTTGTTGACCCTGCCGTCAATAATAAGTGTAAAGTTTCCATCTGCTGGGGTGCTATTGGAAAGTTGGTCCTGAGAGAGCGTAGTATATATATAATCAAATATTAACATGAAATGTTTATGTACTAATGTGTAATAATGATGCATAGAAACTGTATTAATGTATTTTGTTATAACGTGAGCTTGAAATGTGCCCACGGGGAGTGGCCGTGAATATATACGGGGACTAATAAAACTGACTAATAATGTTGAAATGTTATGTTAGGATATGATTTTACACTAATAATAATAGGTATATGTAAAGGTTTTGCTAATAAATCATTAGCCTTTAGTTACCATGAGTCGAGGCCTAGCTGCCTGACTCTCATATTAAATGTGTTTTCCTAACGTGCAGTGTGCTGACTTGCTGAAGGACATGAACTCTTGTTTTCCTCTAAACTAGAAGCTGAATGTAACTGTAGTAGATCCGTTCTCATGAAATTCGACGTGCTTGTAGAAACATTTTAGCCGAATGCAACACTGTAGACCAGTCATAAGTACAAGGTCGCCTGAACCGGTACAGACAATGGAGCCAATGACCGAAGATGTGCAAAGGACCACAAGACTATAAAATCATACCAGACATTCCACCCGCTAAAGACATCACTCATAAGGACCAATAAAATACATGAGAAGTGTTATAGGGTGACAAATTCGATGAGCTAATGTGAAGTTAATTGGTTAAAGATAGTGGGGTGCAACCCCTTGTCCAATCAAATTTTAGTGGAATGTACAACAGAAAGGGGATAAAAACCCTTGACACCAGGAAGTAAATTAGAACAGGAGGGATAGGAGAGAGTTAGGGGAGATGCTGATGCGATTTGCTATGATCCAGAAACTTTGTCACTTTGCTTAGTGACTTGCTAATTTTTACTTAGAACCATCCTTGCCCTTAGATTGCCCGTTTACACTTTACCTCCTTATGAGGGAAGTGCCCCCTTTTACCCGATTTCTGAATTCCTGATGGCGAATCAACTGATGTCCTGAGGAAGAAGACCGAACCTGAGTACTGACCCCAAACGGAGGTTAACTATATGACAATGAAATTGTGATTGTCAGTTTGCTTTCCTTTCTAGGTACCAAGGCCCATATTTATACTTTTTTAGCGCCGCATTTGCGCCGCTTTTTGACGCAAAAACGGCGCAAACTTGCAAAATCCAATTGTATTTTCCAAGTTTGCACCGTTTTTGCGTCAAAAAGCGGCGCAAATACGGTGCTAAAAAAGCATAAATATGGCCCAAGTGCTTTTTTTGACAGAGACCATAGTTAGATGTTTTCCAAATTGATGTTACTAAATTGTTTTGCATGAAGCCCAACATGCTAATGCTAATTAGAGGTTAGTTGAGAGGGGTTCACTAAACTGACGCAAATAGACAAAAGACCGAATCTATGCTTTGTTGAATAACGTGATGATGATAATCTGCTAGAAAAACCTATGCTTACACCGTGTTATATTTTTGTCCGTGATTCTTGCTTTGATGAAATCTTATCAGAGTTGCCATATCGTGACTATGCTAATGTGTTTCTTGGTTTTGAGACTAATAAACTTACTAGTAGAATTGTAATCAATAGGGAATAAATATCACAAAATCCATATTATCCTGGTGTGGTTATTCATGACTGAAAAGTCATGGTGTTTCTGAGTTTTCATTAAATGTCATTGACTAAGGTAAATTGCATTGTTATAATAAATATTGATGACGTTACTGACATATTGATTGACATGCTGATTAGCTATCTCGTCCTAAGGTGTCTTCAATCAGGGGCAAAAGATTCATTGGCCTAAAACGAGTCCCAAAGTGAGTAAATTAATCATAAAGGGACGCGTTAACAGTTCTTGTAGCAGAGCGACGGTTTAGGCCCTTTGGGGCCCTAGGACGGAGGACTATTGTTTAAATTGTTTTTCGAGGTAATGCAAATTGGAGGTATGATGCGTTTCTAAATTCCCCATGACTTTACCGGAATCTCGGAGCATGCCTAAGTGAGTTGGGTATGTTCTCGGCGTTTTAGTATGTGTGGTGTAGAATTTGCGCTTGTTCAGCTTATGCATATTGCATGTGTTTTGTGAAATTTGTGTGGATTTAGGCCAGGTAATGTTGTTTTAGTAGGAGTGGGCGTACTCTGCAGTATGAGAGTAGGGAAGTCGGCGAACTTCATGTGAGTGTGGCGCTTTGTGCACAAAAATTATCCACGTGGTTGTTGGTGATGTAGGGACCCGTCGTGGTCTAAGACTCTGGAGTATATTGACAAGTGTAGGAGACACTTGGGTTTATGTTGTAATTTGTGCAGTTTAATAGGTCAATCGGGCGTGGTAGACAAGTCAAGTTTGAGTCAAATTGTGTAAGTGAAACCTTCGCTGGAGATTTGTCAAGTTCTAAAGCACACTAGAACGAACCATTGACAAGTCGAGAGTAGGATTTGCGCGTCGAATTCTGCTTACGAATGCGGGAGCTGAGAAGGAGGGAGTAGCGGCCGAGGCTTCAAGTGAAATCTCTGTAAAGTTCTGAAGCGATTGTGTTACCCTCCCTGTAGTAAACCGGCAAATTTGAGTTTTTGTTGTTGAAGGTGCTCGCAATATATTGCATTGGTTTGTGTGTGAAGAGGACAAGCCGCAAGACTTTGTCAGCTGCAGTGTGTGTGAGTGTGACGTCAGTGGTGCCGCGCTGGGATAGGTCAGTTGCCGAGAGGGGTCGCGCACGGATTGGCAGCCGTCCGTGAGAGGCAATAGGTTGAGATAGGTGGGTGAAGAGTGTTCTGGGAATTAAAGTAACTTTCTGATTAGATTCAAAACAAAATAAAAGACGCAAAAATGAAGTTTTTCAAGGCTTTAAAGAGTGCCTGGAAGGGAGATACATATATTAGGGCGAGTGAAGGGGAGCCTACACCACCTGAGGGTACTCAAGCTTATATAGTAATGGAAGAAAAGGGAGTCACGCCATGTCTTTGGATGAAGCAGTGGCACAAATTAACAGAGAAGGAGGGATGTTTAGCATTTCCGGAGCATGGAACGTTCAATACCAGAATTTTAGAAAGCTTGAGGTGGATGTTAAGTGTACAGAACCCGCCTCCGAGGCCAGCCCAGTATGAGGCATTAGCAGTCTGGGAGTTAATGGCCATACGACAAAGACAGCAGAAACTTGAAAAGAGAATAAAAAGGGCAGAGACAACTTTAGCTGAGGCTAGGTGGGACAATGAGAGCAGAATGTGGAGAAGGGGAATAGTTGACGGACTTAAATTGTTTCCGGCGATAACCCAGGAAGATGAGACACAGGGAAAGAAAGCCACCTGTAAGACAGACAAGGGTTCTAGCAAGACAAAAGAGACTCAGAGGTCTTGGGTAGATGAAGATGATTCAGATGACGAAGAGTTTCTTAATCAGTTGTTACATGATCGCCCGCCACCATATGCTATAAACGACACTGCTCCAAGCACTAGTGCAGGTCCTGAGGATTCGACACAGATTAAGAGAATTACAAGTACAGTGCAGACAAGTGATACAGTTTTGATACAGAATGGTGACAGTGTACCCACTGCACCAGACATGCAGACACAGTTGCAACCTCCGCCACAGATTCAAAGGATCTATCCAGATGTCCCAGTATTAGAGACAAATACTAGTCTGATGGTACCGCCTGATCCGATGTATACGAGATCAAAGCTAGTGCAGATTGAGCCAACTCCGCAATTGCTGCCGCAGCTGCAGCAACAGCTGATTCCGGGTTCCAATCCAGTGGCAGGACCGCAGTCAGTACCTGCAGCAACCACAGTGAGTCAAGCTTTGGGAGTTACTGCTCCACGGGGTTTGGGACCTGGTCAGACACCAGCTGCCATATCATTACCAATTACTGTTGGTCCGCCAGTACCGCTATATGCGCAGGGTAAGCCTGGCGTGTGTGATCAGGGAGTGAGGACCCAAGAGGCAATAAGAGGAGGGTTCACAGGAACTCCCCAACCAATGACACCAAGGGAACAAGCAGCAGAAGGACTCAGGTCTTTACTAAACCTCAGCCCGATTGGGGCTCCTTTAGAGGCAATGAGACAAGCAGGTCTAAGTGTGTTAGCCCCACAGACGCTGAGTACAAATACGTCACAGTCACCATTGATGCAGTCAGGAAACATTTCGTTGCAAGGCTTTTCCGTGCAACAGTTGAATGAGTGGTTAGAAAAAATCAACGCTTCACAAACTACTACAGTGACCGCAGAGAGGTCAGAAAGGGATGAATACCTGAATTTTGTGAGATTGGGTGTAGAAGCTGCAGAACTAGTGGAAGGAACAATGGGGGTGAACAGATTAGAGTCATACACAGAAGCAGAATTGAGGTATCTGTGCCCCAAAATCACAAAAGAAGTGAGTAAGGTGCACCAGAGGTTGGCAAACCTTGCGGATAAATACAACATTGATATTGAGAACACTAAACATTTGAAAAGAAGCTACAGATTAGACTTTGATTCTAAAGATTTTGATCACATGAGGTCCACCGGAATTAAAGCACATCTTAAAGAAATACTGCAAAGTGCGCAGATTTGGGGAGCCTTAGAGAAATGGGAAGGCAGATGGGCAAAGTAAAGAGATAAAGAGAAAGGCGATGATCCGGAACCAAAGCAGGCTAAAGCCGCACCAGACACAGGGACAATAAAAATGTTACCAATGAGAGAAACAGCCGGAGGGGTTTTAGTCCATGTACCGTGGTCTAGGGGAGACATCCTGTCATTCACAAATGATTATCCCAGGCTGAGGGAGAATCCCATAGAATGGTACCAACAGACGGACAGGTTCGTGAAGTTGGCAAAATGTCTCTGGGAGGACTTGAATACCCTGTTTGAGATTATAGTTCCACCTGACTTATGGCTTGAGTGCAAGAGAGGTGTGGACTGGCCGACACAGGAACCGGCAAGGGATAAGGTGACTGGAGCACCATCTGAGGAGGTGATGAAGTATTATCATAAAGTGATTGAGTTTTTGAAGCAGAAAGTGTCGCCAAAAGTGACTGATTGGCAGAAAATCGATCGAACATCACAGGAGGCCAAAGAGTCGATTCATGCTTACTATGAGAGGCTGTTGAAAGCATTCAAACATTACAGTGGCACTGAGGTCATTGAACCGAAAGACATGCATCATCTCATGTTCAGGTATGTTGAAGGGCTGAGACCAGCGATTAGCCAGATGATTAAAAATAATTTGATCGGTTGGCAAGCAAAGCCGATTGATGAGGTGTTGCAGTATGCAAAATACTGTAGTGACAAGATTGAATTGAAGCAGAGAAAATTGAAAGAGAAGGTGATGCAGATTAAGGCAGTGCAAGCAGGGAAACGGAGTACAGCAGGTGATACAGCAGCAACCGCAAGGGAATGGCATGCTTCAGGCACAGCTGAGAGGTCGAGTTTTTGTGAACTGTGGTCCTGACCTGAATACTGTTGTGGTTCAAAACGATGTGCAAGGGATGAAAAAGGTGTCACCATGTCACACGTGCGGGGCATGGGGCATTGGAAGTGGGAATGCCCAATGGTGGTGCAGGATGGTGTTGTTCAACAAAGCAATGATGTCGGTACCTTTCAAAATGTGAGGGGTCCAAAATTGATGGGTCAAAATCAAAACTTCCAGAATAACATGGTACAGATGCAGGGGTTACAGCCCATGCAGCAAATGTAAATGGTGCGTGTTCAACCAGCACAAATACAGCAGGTACAACAGCAGGGTCACATGGTACCTAGACAGCAAATGCAATTACCATTAGCTCCAATGGGACAGCAACCGGTGATGCTTCCTCAACAGGTCACAGACCAAACGATGAGTCAAAATAACACAGTACAACAGTTCCCATTGCGTGGTGAGGATGGAATAAATGATAAATAGTCGGATGATTGTTCAGACAGTGAGGAGTGCAGGCTTGCAGCTTCCCTAGAAGTAGATCAGAGGGGACCTTATGTAGAAGGAAAGGGGATGGGTCATAAGGTTTCATTTTTAGTTGATACAGGAGCTACACGCTATACAGTCAGAAGTGCAGAGGTTCCAAAATTACCACTTTCGGGATGTACCATGAGAGTGGTAGGAGTAGCAAATCAGTTTTTTACAAATCCGATTACTGACCCAGTCCAAGTTGAGATTGGCAACTTCCAGGGACTGCACGAATTTGTAGTCTGTGATTTTAGTCCAGCATCCCTACTGGGACGAGACTTGGGGCCAGATGTAGGAAAATCCAATTTTGCGACTTGCAAATTGCGAGTCTGACCGACTCGCAATTTGCAAGTCGCAAAATTGGATGCAGAATGGTGTCTCAGACACCTTCTGCGACTCGCTATGGGGTCGCAAAGACCCACCTCATCAATATTCATGATGTGGGTCGCATTTTGCGACCCCATAGCGAGTCCCTGCACTCACAGGGATGGTGGCCTGCTGTGGTCATCAGACCTCCATGTCTGTGACTGCTTTATAAATAAAGCAGTTTTTTTTTCATTTTGCAGCCTGTTTTCCTTAAAGGAAAACGAGTTGCAAAATGAAAAGTAAACCGAAACCATTTGGTTTCGTTTTTTTCAGAGTAGGCAGTGGTCCATAGGACCACTGCCTGCTCTGAAAAAATATTTTTTTCGACATTCACAATTGGGACTCCTTCCCTTTTGCGAATGAGTTACCACCAGTGTGACACTGGTGGTAACTGCGAGTTGGTTTGCGACCGCATTCGCGGTCACAACGCAACTCTGAATTGGATGCGGTCGCAAATAGGAAGGGAACACCCCTTCCTATTTGCGAGTCGCATTCTTAAATTGCAGTCGGTACCGACTTGCAATTTGGGAATGAGCATCGCGTTCGGCCGTTTGCATGCCGCAAACTGTGATTTTTGCAGTTTGCGACATGCAAACGGCTTACTACATCTGGCCCTTGCTGTGCAAAACGTGGTGTTCCATTACCTGTTCCAATGAAGGAATTGAAGTCCAGACAAACAGTGATGATGAAGGGGACGATGGGCAGTTTTCAGAGTCAGTGACAGAGACTGCAAATGAAGATTACCCTCTGATAACTTTATTCCCAATGCTTACAGTACTTGACTTGCCACCTGAGTTGCAGGTAATAGTAACAGAGAAAGTGTGGGACCTGACAGGATAAGAAGTGGGACTGATAAAAGGAGTAGAACCGGTCAAAGTACAGGTTAAGCCGAATGCAGTGTTTCCGCAGGTACCACAGTACCACATGACACAAGATGTCCTCATTCAGGTAGCGCAGATAATTGCAGACTCTGTGAAGCAAGGGGTTCTGAAAGAAGTGATGAGCAACCCGTGTAATTCACCAATAATGGGTCTGAAAAAGCCTTGTGGGAAGGTTCGAATTGTGCAGGACTTGAGGAAGATAAACGTGATTGTGGTAAAATGCTGCCCCATAGTGCCAAATCCAGCAGTAATCATGTTCCAGGTTCCGTGTGATGCAGAGTGGTTCACGGTTGTGGACCTGTCTCATGCATTCTTTTCAGTGCCTCTTCATGAGGACAGCCAATTTCTTTTCAGCTTCAAATTCCTGGATAAGGTGTACAGTTGGTGCAGAATTCCTCAAGGGTTTTCTGAGACACCTTCCATCTTCAAACAGATATTGAAGAAGGATTTAGAGTCGTTGGAACTGCATTTCAGTTCGACTCTAGTACAGTACATTCATGATCTGTTAATTGCGTCCAGGACAAAAGACGACTGCAGGTATGACACAATTGCCTTACTGAACCATTTGGGAAAGAACGGACATAAAGTGTCCCCAAAGAAGCTGCAATACTGCCAGAGAGAGGTGAAGTACTTAGGTCACCTAATTGAGAAAGTGTCGAGAACAATATCCAAAGAAAGAGTGACAGCCATACTGCAGATGAATCCCCTGACAACCAAGAGAGATGTCAGAATGTTTCTGGGAATGGTGAGCTACTGTCGTCAATGGATTCCCAATTTCTCGATTATCTCTAAAGCATTGATAAAACTGACAGGCAAGGAAGTTCAGGATGACCCGGGTAACATAATCTTGTCCGAAAAAGAAATGAAAGCATTCATGGTGTTGAGAGAATGTATGTGCAGGGCACCAGCTTTAGGTATGCCTGATTACACAAAGCCTTTTCTACTGTTTTGTCATGAACGTAATGCATGTTCTTTGTCTGTTTTAACACAGGTCCATGGAGGTGCAAACCACCCAGTAGCATATTGTTTAGCTACTTTGGACCCAGTCGCAGCAACCTTACTGGGTTGTTTGCGTGCAGTTGCAGCAGTTGGTCAAAGCCTCACACAGTTTGAAGGCATAGTAATGGGACATCCTTTAACAGTAATGGTTCCTCATTCAGTTGAAATTTTGATAACCCGAACCAAGACACAGCATATGACAAATGCTAGGTTAACTAGATACGAGACCGATATACTGGGGTCTCCGAATGTTTCTCTCAAGAGATGTACTGTATTGAACTCGCCAACTTTACTTCCTATTGAAAATGCAGACATTAGTGATGCTGAGGAAGTGGAACATGATTGTCTTGAGGTAGCAGAACTGTGCACCAAACCAAGACCTGACATCAAAGATACCCAGTTAGAAGAAAATGATTACATTATGTTTGTTGATGGTTCATGCTTGAGAGACTCAGTGGGAGTACTGCGAGCTGGGTATGGCGTGTGCACAATCACCGGTATTCTGGAAGCTTCCTGGCTTGAAAGAGTGTACTCTGCACAAGTGGCTGAATTAATTGCCCTTACTAGGGCACGCCACGCCACGCAGCTGAAAACCTGAAAGTCACTATCTATACTGACAGCAGATACGGATTCGGAATTGTACATGATTTTGGCCAACTATGGTCACAGAGGGGTTTCATGACCTCTTCTGGTTCACCAGTGAAAAATGGTGAAAAGATTAAGGATTTGTTGCTTGAGATTCAGTTACCTCTTGAAATTGCCGTGGTGAAATGCAATGCTCATGTTAAGTCACAGGACTTTGCGCATTGAACTGTATGTCGTTCCAAGATCAGTGGGAATTGTTACCTGAAATGGAGAATGAAACATGTTTGAATTTTGCATTAAGGGTGGTTGACACATTAGATGAGCTAAAGCTACTGCAGGGATGTGCTGGCAAAGAAGAGAAATGCTCCTGGCAGAGAATGCACTGTGTACAAAGAGCTGATGACGTATGGATCTCAGATGAGGGGAAAGTGGTTTTGCCAAACAGTCTCCTGTCACAGTTTGCGAGGTTCTATCATGGCCAAGCCCATATAGGGAGAGACGCAATGATCAGGTTGTTCAAAATCGATTGGTTCAATCCAAAATTCAGACAAGCTGCAGAGGTTATCTGTCACAGGTGCATCATCTGTCAACAGATGAATGCAGGAAAAGGGATGGTGGTGAATATGAGCCAAGATGGGAGAGCTGGCGGTCCATTTAGCAGGATGCAGATGGACTTCATTGAAATGCCTGTGTGTGGAGGACTGAGATATGTGTTGGTGATTGTGTGTGTTTTCAGTCATTGGATTGAAGCTTACCCTACACATAGGAATGACAGTCTCAGAGTAACAAAGCTGTTGCTTAGAGAGTTAATACCACGTTTTGGATTCCCGATCTCTTTAGAATCAGATTGGGGCAGACACTTCGAAAATGAGGTGATTAAGCTCTTGAGCAGAAGCTGCATTGTAGCTATCGCCCTGAAGCATCAGGACTAGTGGAACAGATGAATGGTACCTTGAAGTCGAGAATGGTAAAAATGTGTGCAGCTACCAATTTGAAATGGCCAGATGCATTGCCCTTAGTTCTGATGTCAATAGGAAATATACCTGACAAGAAAATGGGACTATCTCCTCATGAGATACTGATGGGTCGAGCTATGTGATTACCCGCAGTACCTGCAAATGCTCTTGTGAATATCACGGATGATATGGTGTTTGGACTACTGCAAGGGTCTGGCTGATGTGGTCCTCTCTTTTTCTCACCAGGTGGAGGCTAACACATTGCCACCGATCAGTGATCCAGCTCACACCCTGAAAGCCGGTGACTGGGTTGTTGTCAAGAAACACGTGAGGAAGTTGTGTTTGGAGCCGCGTTGGAAGGGGCCATATCAAGTAATACTGACAACCACTACTGCTGTGAAATGTGCAGGTGTTCCGAATTGGATACATGCCAGTCACACAAAGAGGGTGACGTGTCCAACTGACAAGGAACTTGAAGTATCCAAGAAAACAGCTGCAGAAAAGGAAGTCTCAGGGCCGGAGAGTATTCAAAGGGGAACTGAGACTGAAGGAGAACCCGCTGAGGACAGCTCAGTCACTCAAAGTGAGTTCCAGAGGGGTGACAGTGAGCCTATCTCAGCTGATGTAACAGGGGAACCGACGCAAAGAGAGGTTCTCCCAGAAGCAGACGGATTCAGGTTTGAAGTTGAGCCCGTGACAGACCCTGAAGGCGAGGGGGAAGAAGCAGAGGGAGGTCAAAGTGAACTGACTCCTCCTGAGCAGATTGCAGGACCATCAAGAGAAAACACCATAGCACAAGAGGAGGACGCTGTTCAATGTTCTGAAAAGCCAAGCAAGAAGGAAACACATAAAGGAGATAACTGGCCGAAGCCACAAGCTGCAATAGAGAAAGTGATCCCTGGAGACACAATTGAGGAAGAAGTTGATACAACCAGAAAAGAGGATCTTAGTGAAGGAGAATTACAAAGTGAATGCAGACTGAAAAGAAAGAGAGTCGCAAACAGGAGGTATGCAGGTCCTGAATGGGCATATGCAACAACAGCTGAATGGCAACAAGAATTCTTGGCGTTCTGTTTTGATCGAGAGGTACCAGGTCAATACTACGGCACCTGAATTCAACTCTAGAAAGAGATTGTGCTAAAATATTGAAATTAAAAATTGAAAGCTGAGAAGCTGAGAAAAGAGACTGATAAATTACTGGATGTGACACTGATAACCTGAATTGACTTCGAAAACTGATTATGACAAGCTGCTAAACCTGATTCGACAAAAGGGTCCTGGAGTGAGTGAAGTGCTGTAAATACTCGCAGAGAGAGAGAGACTTTGCACGAGAAAGAAAAAAGAAAAAAAAAGGAGCTTTTATATCGTCCTCAAGTTGATTGTTTGTTTTATATTATTCTGCTATCTGATTCTTTACAGATTATGAGCTACACTAAGAGTAAGAGTAAAAAGGGTGGCATGTGTGGTTGGTTGAGTGTTATTTTTGGTATTGTGTGTGCAATAATAATTATAGGTGTGATTGTGGGAATGCCATGGATATATAAGAAAGTGTCTAATAATGCTTCAAAACCTGAAACTGCTACACTAACACCGTGGGAGAAGTTTGAGCAGGATGCAAAATACTTGCATGAGGGAATTAATTCAAAAGGGGAACTATGTACTAATGTCTTCTATCGCCTGTTGAATGAGTACGTTGACACAATGGATGCAAAGAAT
This sequence comes from Pleurodeles waltl, assembly GCF_031143425.1. NCBI lineage: Eukaryota > Metazoa > Chordata > Amphibia > Caudata > Salamandridae > Pleurodeles > Pleurodeles waltl. Next base: position 712,467,068 of record NC_090442.1, read on the forward strand.
TGTTATGTGTGCACAAAGATTCCTTCGTCAGTACAAGAAGGGGTTACTTATCATAGTTTGCCGCTAACTTACGGGATAAGCTGTAGCTTGTTATTAACAAGATTCTATGATCAAGTGCATGTGCAATACTTCTATTCTAACTTGGATGTAGTGTTTTCTTTTGTGCCTGTGATTGAGTTTCTAAACAAATTAGCTAAAGAACACAGCATAAAATTAGTTAGCGGTTTCTTTGAACCGACACTGACATTTGGGGCAGCTTATGTGCACCGCAATAATCTAACCTGCTTACTAACGCCTGTAGAGAAGAGCTTCTTAGATCACACTGATGATAGACGAAAGGCATTAAAGGAAAGGCTAGAAAAGGGATTGGAAAAACGCACGCTTGCAAATGATTATGCTTACACTGCAATAAAGACACAGGGCAAGTTAGCTATAGATGCATTACATGTAGGTAGGCTTTGTTTATATAGACCAAAATCTGAGCATGACACTTTATTTGTGGGAACGAGTGAATGCAGGCATGTGTTTTTGTTTCAGAGTAAATGGACATTCATGTTAAATGGACAGGATCCAGCGATCCCTGGGATCTATTATATATGTGAACTCAATGCTTATTACCGTCTTCCAAAGGGCTGGTATGGGATATGTTATTTGGGAATAGTTTTCCCAAAGATCTACCAGATTGATGACTTAAAGCAAATTCCTAAAATGTCTGAATAACAACACACTAGACAAAAGAGAGAGACAGCGGCTGCTGTCGGTGGTGACACATTTGGAGCCATAATTCCTTCAGTAGGGTTTATCTTACACTCCATAAAGATTAGAAAGTTGTCTACTATTGTGGATAACATGTTGACAAACTTCACAGGGGCTATACTCCTGATGGATACTGAACTTGCTGCGGAAAGAGCTACGACTCTTCAAAACCGGCTTGGTTTAGACATTCTTTTGGCCAAGAGCGGCGAAGTCTGTAAGATGCTTAATGAGTGCCATTGTTGTGCGTCCATTCCAGATAAAAGAAAAAAGATTAGAGGTATGCTTACTAACCTAACAAGAGATAGTGCAGATTTGAAGGAGCTAAAGGAACCTGCCGTTTGGGAGAAAGTTGGGAAAGGAATTACCAAAGTCGGGAAATGGTTTAGTAATATTTGGAATGGGGTTCTTGCAAAAATATTAGGAGGTCTATTAATTGTTCTGATTTGTTTATTGGGATTATGGGGATCATGCAAAATTAATGAAAGAATTAAAAGAAATTTGACAAAGCGAAACAAAAGAAATGAAGAAAATTAAAGGGAGAAAATGTTTAATGAAATTTGGGAAAGCTCACACAAAGGACAGGATGTTGATATGCGCATTATGCGCAAGGTGAAAGGTTAAGGGAAAGGTTCGTGTGATGACAAGTGTCATCAGAGGAGGGACTGTTTCTGATGACACTGTATGAAATGTTTATGTACTAATTTGTAATAATGCTGCATAGAAACTGTATTAATGTATTTTGCTATAACGTGCGCTTGAAATGTGCCCACGGGGAGTGGCCGCCAATATATACGGGGACTAATAAAACTGACTAATAATGTTGAAATGTTGTGTAATAATAGGTGTATGTAAAGGTTTTGCTAATAAATCATTAGCCTTTAGTTACCATGAGTCGAGGCCTAGCTGCCTGACTCTCATATTAAATGTGTTTTCCTAACGTGCAGTGTGCTGACTTACTGAAGGACATGAACTCTTGTTTTCCTCTAAACTAGAAGCTGAATGTAACTGTAGTAGATCAGTTCTCATGAAATTCGACTTGCTGGTAGAAACATTTTAGCCGAATGCAACACTGTAGACCAGTCGTAGGTACAAGGTCGCCTGAACCGGTACAGACAATGGAGCCACTGACCGAAGATGTGCAAAGGACCACAAGACTATGAAATCATACCGGACTTCCACCCGCTAAAGACGTCAATCATAAGGACCAATAAAATACGTGAGAAGTGTTATAGGGTGACAAATTCGATGAGCTAATGTGAAGTTAATTGGTTAAAGATAGTGGGGTGCAACCCCTTGTCCAATCAAATTTTAGGGGAATGTACAACAGAAAGGGGATAAAAACCCTTGACACCAGGAAGTAAATTAGAACAGGAGGGATAGAAGAGAGTGAGGGGAGATGCTGATGCGATTTGCTATGATACAGAAACTTTGTCACTTTGCTTAGTGACTTGCTAATTTTTACTGAGAACCATCCCTGCCCTTAGATTACCCGTTTACACTTTACCTCCTTATGAGGGAAGTGCCCCCTTTTACCCAATTGCTGAATTCCTGATGGCGAATCAACTGATGTCCTGAGGACGAAGACCGAACCTGAGTGCTGACCCCAAACGGAGGGTAACTATATGACAATGAAATTGTGATTGTCTGTTTGCTTTTCCTTTCTAGGTACCAACTGCTTCTTTTGACAGAGACCATAGTTAGATGTTTTCCAAATTGATGTTACTAAATTGTTTTGCATGAAGCCCAACATGCTAATGCTAATTAGAGGTTAGTTGAGAGGGGTTCACTAAACTGACGCAAATAGACAAATGACCGAATCTATGCTTTGTTGAATAACGTGATGATGATACTCTGCTAGAATAACCTATGCTGACGCCATGTTATATTTTAATGTCCGTCATTCTTGCTTTGATGAAATCTTATCAGAGTTGCCATATTGTGACTTACAATTAAACTTACTAGTAGAATTGTAATCAATAGGGAATAAACATCACAAAATTCATAGCTGATGACCACTGCGCCAACACTACAAGACATACTTCAGGCTATAGCAGCCTCACAGACAGCACTGGAGGTCAAAATAGACTCTCTGAGTATGGACTTGGGCCTCCTTTGAGACGACCACCGGCACTTGGTGGAGAGAGTAACCCTGGCAGAAAGGGAACAATCAACAGTAACTCCTGCCAGGTCTGAGTGACTGGGCTTGCGGTGGGCTGCAGAGCGTTGGAGCCCTGCGGCGCCGGCGGAGATCCACGCGGACTGCTGCACGCCTGGGAGTGGTGATCCGGCGGCGGTGTTCTACACAGCTGGCGGCCTGCCATGGCGGAGATGTGTAGGTCCTGACCTGGGGGGAGCAGACTGACCACGGGTGGAGTTGCGGATGCGGGCACTCTGACAGCGGTGGTTCGCGGACTGGCTGCAGGGGTAGTGGAAAGTAGCACGCTGCCCCCATGCACCGAGGCAGGCCGCCACCAATGATGATTGTGACAGCGGCCTGTTGAAGCTGATTGAGGGCCCGCAGAGGAGGAGGCCACGACCCCGCATGCCACAGCAGTGAGTCGCCCGAAGAAGACGCATGGGAGCGATGTAACTGTGGGGGAGGAGACCACCTACGATGGGCCCTAGCTGCAACATGGCAACTTAAGGCTGCAGATATTAACCTGATGAACCCAGGGGAGTCCTAGACTATTTGGGCATACAGAGCCCCAGACAGGGACACAGAATGCTGCAGTAAGACATGAGCAAAGATCAGGGACTCATTTCTGGTAGGGGAGGTGTACCTGGCAGAAGAACCAGCGATACCAGGAGCACTATGGGAAGTAGTCCCCAGTAGATGGGAGAGAAGAGGCGTAGCAGGGAGCCGTGAGACAGCGCTCCCACGTATCAGATGGAAGCTGGGACTTCACAGAAACGCCCAACACTACCAATGGACGAAAGGCAAGAGTGAAATTGTTGGCTAAGCAGGTCCTCATCCATAAAATAGCCAGCGCGCCGACAGGTGGAGTCCGCGTGCGATCAGTTCCAGAGCCCCAAGAAGAGCCAGAATCCGGGTGTAACCAGACAGCACAAGTAAGATTCCCTGCAGAGGTTTCAGGCAGAATGCAGGCATGCAGCACAGAGGACGGACTCACATCTGATAGTTGTGAGCTCCTGGGAACGGGAATCTACCCTGCATGCAGAACCAAATGGGGAAAGCAACTAAGAAGAGAGGCTGAGAATTGGGAAGCCCCCCACGGGTGCAACCAGCCAACGAAATGGCTGAGCCACTACGACCTGCCACAACGGAGCTGACGACCACTGCGCCAACACTACAAAACATACCTCAGGCCATAGCAGCCTCACAGACAGCACTGGAGGTCAAAATAGACTCTCTGAGTATGGACTTGGGCCTCCTTTGAGACGACCACCGGCACTTGGTGGAGAGAGTAACCCTGGCAGAAAGGGAACAATCAACAGTAACTCCTGCCTTGGCCCTAACAGATGGGCATTTGACGGCCATCAAAGCCTGTTTAAAAATACTAGAGCGGAGGATGCCGAGAGCAAAGCAAGGTGCAACAATAGCAGAGTGATTGGACTCCCAGAAAAAGCCGAAGGCCCTGACATGTTGGGCTTTCTGGAGAAATGGCTCAAAACCGTAGTGGCCCCAGAGGGACTCTCATCCTTTTTTGCACTGGAGAGAGCCCATAGAGAAGCCGCTCAGACACCTCTACCAGGAACACTCCCAAGGCCAATGATAGCGCAGCTACTGCATTTTAGAGACCGGGATACCACACTACACCAAGCACGACTTCGGTAAGATCTGAAGGTTGAAAACAGCAAAGTATCAATATTCCCTGATTTCTCTTGAGAAGTTCAATGTCAGAGAGCAACTTTCACTTCTGTCAAACAAAAACTCAGAGAGTTAGAGCTCCCATACTCCATGCATTTTCTAGCGCCAGACAGGGGGGGAATTCTTTAACACACTGCACAAAGCATGGACCTGGCTCGAACTCTTGCCGGACATTGACACAAATGCCACTGTCCAACACAGAAAGAAGAAACACCGTCCTAGATCCCGTAGGAGACAGCCACTGCCCAGGATTGACCCACCCACACCAGCAGAAGTACAGGAGGAGCAACAGAGGGTGATGGCGGTGGTTGCGTCACTGGGCGGGGCATCGCAATTCACCATATCACTGAGTCGACAGGTGTGCGAAGACCAGACAGACTCCGAGAGCGAGACCACAGCTTCGACCTGTTCGAGTATAGTTCTACTAGTGGTTACCCCAAGCACTGCAGATGAACTTATATAGATAGTCAGCAGAGCGTCACAGTTGCACTCAGTTAAGGCTCTTAACCACCGACCTCCCAGCCGGCTTCTACCAGGAGACATTAAAGTTCAATACACCCTGCCCCTGTAAAATCAGCTATGGCACCCTTATTGCATGTTTATGACTAAATCTTGCATGGCTGACAACACGACGAGGGGCGGGATGGGAGCCAGGGGCACCCAGAGCAACCTGCCACACAACAACGGAATCGCCACACCTACTCATGGCATAGCCTGAACGTTAAAGGGCATGCATATTTTTGACTCTCAGTTCTTTGACTGTTTGGGCAAGAAAATTTTGTTTTTTGCTCTGGGAAAGGGGAGTTGGGGAGTTGGGCGAACCGCCAGGAACAGGATGGCGGTAGGGGGTGTCAGAATCCCCTCGGCGGCGCAGCAAGCTGCGCCGCCTTGGAGGATTCTATGGGGCAGCGGGAAACTGGCGGGAAACTGGCGGGAGACTGCCGGTTTCCCTCTTCTGACCGCGGCCAAAGCGCTGCGGTCAGAATGTCCTACTACAGGACATAACAAAAGCAGAGCAGGCGCTGCACACACTTGAGCTACAACACCCTAATGCCCCCGATCTACAGACAGCACTCCTCACAGCATGAGAAACAGCAGTATTGGCAGTCGAAAGACTACGCTGTTATGACTACAAAGCCTATGTAGCACACGAACACTCGGAGTGGGACCATACAAGCTCCTTACAGGCATGGCTAGCAAATCCTGCACATAGGGGCTCAACTATAGTTGAACGAGCCCACCCCATGGGGCACAGGATCTATATCCAGACTGCAATCAATTGCGAATTCTATAAATACTATGCTGCCTCTATAGAAACAAAGTCCGACCTACGGCCAAAGATATTCACGATTTTTTATCACATAGTTGTAAGGAAATGGCTCCCTGTTGCAGTTACCCCCCACTTTTTGCCTGATACTGATGCTGACTTGACTGAGAAGTGTGCTGGAACCCTGCTAACCAGGCCCCAGCACCAGTGTTCTTTCACCTAACATGTACCATTGTTTCCACAGATAAGTCCCTTGTAAAAGGTACCAGTGGTACCAAGGGCCCTGTGACCAGGGAAGGTCCCTAAGGGCTGCAGCATATGTTGTGCCACCCTAAGGGACCCCTCACCTAACACATGCACACTGCCATTGCAGATTGTGTGTGTTGGTGGGGAGAAAAAGGCAAGGTCGACATGGCATCCCCCTCAGGATGCCATGCACACAAAATACTGCTTGTGGCATAGGTAAGTCACCCCTCTAGCAGGCCTTACAGCCCTAAGGCAGGGTGCACTATACCACAGGTGAGGGCATAGCTGCATGAGCAATATGCCTCTACCGAGTCTAAGTCTATTCTTAGACATTGTAAGTACAGTTGTGGCCATATTAAGTATATGGTCTGGGAGTTTATCAAAAACGAACTCCACAGCTCCATAATGGCTACACTGAATACTGGGAAGTTTGGTATCAAACTTCTCAGGATAATAAACCCACACTGATGCCAGTGTTGGATTTATTAATAAATGCACACAGGGGGCATCTTAGAGATGCCCCCTGTATTTTACCCAATTGTTCAGTGCAGGACTGACTGGTCTGTGCCAGCCTGCTGCTGAGAGACGAGTTTCTGACCCCATGTGGTGAGAGCCTTTGTGCTCTCTGAGGACAGAAACAAAAGCCTGCTCTGGGTGGAGGTGCTTCACACCTCCCCCCTGCAGGAACTGTAACACCTGGCAGTGAGCCTCAAAGGCTCAGGCTTCGTGTTACAATGCCCCAGGGCACTCCAGCTTGTGGAGATGCCCGCCCCCTGGACACAGCCCCCACTTTTGGCAGCAAGTCCAGGGGAGATAATGAGAAAAACAAGGAGGAGTCACCCACCAGTCAGGACAGCCCCTAAGGTGTCCTGAGCTGAGGTGACCCCTGCCTTTAGAAATCCTCCATCTTGGTTTTGGAGGATTCCCCCAATAGAGATAGGGATGTACCCCCCTCCCCTCACAGAGGAGGCACTAAGAGGGTGTAGCCACCCTCAAGGACAGTAGCCATTGGCTACTGCCTTCCCAGACAGTATTTAAGGGCACCCCAGAACCTAGGAAACTAGATTCCTGCAACCTAAGATGAAGAAGGACTGCTGACCTGAAGCCATGCAGAGAAGACGGAGACACCAACTGCTTTGGCCCCAGCCCTACCGGCCTATCTCCCTACTTTGAGAAAAACTGCACCAGCGACGCGTTCCCCAGGGTCCAGCGACCTCTGAAGCCTCAGAGGACTACCCTGGATCTAAAAGGACCAAGAACTCCTAAGGACAGCAGACCTGTTCGAAAGAAACCAAAACTTGCTACAAAGAAACAACTTTAAAAGGACTCCACGTTTCCCGCCGGAAGCGTGAGACTTTCCACTCTGCACCCGACGCCCCCGGCTCGACCTGCGGAGAAACAACACTACAGGGAGGACTCCCCGGCGTCTGCGAGCCCGTGAGTAGCCAGAGTTGACCCCCTGAGCCCCCACAGCGACGCCTGCAGAGGGAATCCCGAGGCTCCCCCTGACCGCGACTGCCTGCTTCAAAGAACCCGATGCCTAGTAAAGACACTGCACCCGCAGCCCCCTGGACCTGAAGGATCCGACCTCCAGAGCAGAAGCGACCCACAGGTGGCCCTCTCCCTTGCCCAGGTGGTGGCTACCGCGAGCATCCCCCCCCTTGCCTGCCTGCTTCGCTGAAGAGACCCCTGGGTCTCTCATTGAAACCAATTGCAAACCCGACGCTTGTTTGCACTCTGCACCTGGCCGCCCCGTGCCACTGAGGGTGTACTTTTTGTGCTGACTTGTGTCCCCCCCGGGGCCCTACAAAACCCCCCTGGTCTGCCCTCCGTAGTCGCGGGTACTTACCTGCTGGCAGACTGGAATCGGGGAACCCCCTTCTCCATTGAAGCCTATGCGTTTTGGGCACCACTCTGAACTCTGCACCTGACCGGCCCTGAGCTGCTGGTGTGGTAACATTGGGGTTGCTCTGAACCCCCAACGGTGGGCTACCTTGGACCCAACTTTGAACCCTTTAGGTGTTTTACTTACCTGCAAAACTAACCAAAACTTACCTCCCCCAGGAACTGTTGAAAATTGCAGTGTCTAGTTTTAAAATAGCTTATTGCCATTTTTGCTAAAACTGTATATGATATTGTGTTGATTCAAAGTTCCTAAAATACCTGAGTGAAATACCTTTCATTTAAAGTATTGTGTGTAAATCTTGAACCTGTGGTTCTTAAAATAAACTAATAAAATATATTTTTCTATACAAAAAACCTATTGGCCTGGAATTGTCTGTGAGTGTGTGTTCCTCATTTATTGCCTGTGTGTGTACAACAAATGCTTAACACTACCCTCTGATAAGCCTACTGCTCGACCACACTACCACAAAATAGAGCATTAGAATTATCTCTTTTTGCCACTATTTTACCTCTAAGGGGAACCCTTGGACTCTGGGCATGCTATTTCTTACTTTGAAATAGTACATACAGAGCCAACTTCCTACAATAGTGCACTCCTAACAATCTCTGAACCCGAGGCGCTGGAGCTGGGGGCAGCGAAAACTCTGGTGGTAGCGGCTGTTAGCAGTATGGCATGAAATAAAGCCCCGGGACCGGATGAACTCCTGATTGAGTTTTACTCAACATACATAGATAAACTGGGCCCGAGACTGGTCGAAGTATATGACGAAGCTAAGGAATATCATACTCTCCCAGCATCAGCCCAGGAAGCCCTGATCATTCCTCTGTTGAAACCAAGGTAACCGCCCACAAGCGTGGCCACATACCATCCCCCATCAATGCTATTGGTGGATTACAGGATGCTGAGCTAAATTCTAGCGACGCGTCTCTTGCGGCATATGCCTCATCTGGTCCACATGGATCAGGTTGGGTTCATCCCAGGGCGACAAACAGCGATGAATATAAAGCGCCTCTTTTCCCTACTTCATAGTGATGCCTATGATAAACAAAGGGTGATCATTCTACCAATTGACTTCGAAAAAGCCTTCGATAGCCTTGAATGGCAATATCTATGTGAAGTGCTTTGCAAGTTCGGACTGGGTGACCAGTTCATCACATGGACAAGACTGCTCTATACTAACCCGACGGCCAGAGTTCATACAGGAACTACAATATTGAAGAGCTATTGGGTGGAGAGGGGGAGAGACAAGGCTGTCCTCTATTCCCATAGGTTTTCGCTTTGGCAATTGAACTGTTGGCTTGTATTGCGAGGGCAGGAAGCACATGCGAGGGCATAATGATAGCGGGACAGACTCACCACATCGCTCTATATGCGGATGATCTCTTGCTCTTCCTGCAGGATGTGGGAGACACCCCACATGGGGCCCGCAGCCTGTTGGAGAGATTTGGGAGTATTTCTGGCCTCAGAGTGAATTGACAAAAATCTCATCTATTCCCTTCGCTCGAGGGCAGAGCTGTCCCCCCCCGGGCTTGGGGACATGCAGTGGGAACCGCAATGCCTACCATATCTAGGGATTCAGGTTTATCATAATAACCTAGACATGCTGGAGGGAAAATTGGAGCGGACTCTGAGAGGACTTCGGAATAATATGACTTTTTGGGCCACACTACCAATATCCGTGGTGAGATGAGTGGCACTCTTAAAAATGATAGCATTACCCCATCTATTATACTTTTTCACCACTATCCCCATATGGATCCCAAGAGCCTTCTTCAAGGAACTGAACTCCATGATTATAGGCTTCCTGTGGGGGGACAGGTAGGTGACGATTCTGTATAGGGATACCAGAAGTGGGACCTCGCACACCACTTTACCAAATTCTCTCATGTTGTTCCAAAGCTTTGGCGCTAGTGGCTCCATCACCAGGGCAAAGAGAAGCTGCAAGAGCGAGCAACACTGCTGTGTGCCCCTCCTTACACTCCATTCCCCAGATAGCATTCCCCCCCTATGCACCTTGGCCCTTGGCGCCATATACAATAATTTGACTGAGACAAAGGCCACTACTCTGTTGCTGTGCTGTACTGAGTGCATCACATGTGCAAGCCTTTGAAAGTTTAAGGCTGTGCTTCTCCCAGGGATGTACATCTTCATGTACCAGTGTTGGCACTACACCCTTCAACCTCTCCGCTAGAATCTTGCACAGTACCTTCATGTCTACATTAAGCATTGTGAGAGGCCTAAAAGTAAACAGACTTGTTGCCCCCCCTCCAGGTTTCTGGATCTTGCATACCACTACCTCCCTAAGCGTGTGAGGTAGCACTCCTTTCTCCTGCGCCTCTCAAAATTCTTCGAGCAACGTCTTTGCCAGCTGTGCTGCATACGCTTGGTAAAGGTCTACAGGGAAGCAGTGTTTCCCTGGTGGTTTCCTTCTATTCAGTTTACCCATCATGTCTCTAACCTCCTCCAGGTAGATTTGTGTATCCTATTCCTCTTGCAACAAATGTGGCAATACAGGCAGGTTCACACCCTGAGATATCTGCCCACTAATGCAGCATTGGCTGTTTCTCACCTCCAGAGAGGGCATGCACCTGCTCCCCCAGTGACTCATTAATAGTTTGCTGGGATGTGGCTAGGGTTCCATCTCCTTGGTGAAGTGCCATTTTAGGAGTTATTTCAGTTTCCCACCCTAGCAGCCATGCAAGCAACCTCCCAGATTCATCCCCCTCCTGGTATAACCGTTGCATGTATTCTCGACGTGCAAACCTGATGGTCCCACATGTCACCCAGACACATCCTGATGGCTAGTACTAACCCTGTATCGTCTGATCCTTCCATGTTCCCCCTTTAGGCTTCTGTTAACTGGTTTTCCAGGTCCCCCAGTTCACTCCGCAACTGTCTGGGCAGCCCGCACACTTTACCAATACATTCCCCCCAGATGACTGCTTTTAGTGCTTCCCATTCATTACCTCTACTATGTGTCAAGCCACAGTTACCTGTCAGGTATTCTGTAATCTTTTCACCCAACATTTGCCTGAACAGTACGTCTAGTAAGGAGTCTGTCTCTAGTGGCCACCTTCTTTGCCCACTCTAGCAACCATTCTAGCAACTTTGGGGAATGATCAGAGACCACTCGAATATCCACCCTTACATTTACAGTACCTAGGGCCTGGTCCAGCCAGCTATAAGTGCCATGAGAGGTGGAGTACTCCCTGTTTCCCATGCCTTTCTCGCCACACATCTTTGCATCTCAAGTTGCACATAGTGTCAGTCAGCATGCCCACCATCCCAGGTTTCACAGTGGCTTAGAGGGGTTGTTTATCCATCTTGCATCTAGGAGACAATTGAAGTCTCAAACCCACTGCAATTGCTCACCCATATTGTACATCGCCAGTGACTGCATCTTTTTGGAAAATTTCTGTAGTCTACATTAGAGGCATAGACATTCAGAAGTGAGGTTCACACCGTCCAACACTCCCTGCGCAAGAACATATCGACCCTGGGTGTCTGCCTCTATATATATCACCTGGAAGGGGACCCCAGGCGCCACCCAGCCCTCCACCTTTGTGTGTATGAGGAGAAAGTGGACATTTTTACTTCAGTTTGTCTGCCTCACTCTTTGTGAGGTGCGTTTCTCACAGGCACTATGCTCAATCCAATGTGTCTTAAAAATCAGTGCACCTTATACCGCTTCACAAAGCTGTGCAGGCCTCTGACATTCCACGTGTCAATATTATATAATTGTGCCATGATGTTAGGTGAGACCTCCTCCCCACCAAGCTTTTTTCCTTATACATTGCATGGAACTGAGTGTTGTTCTCTGTCTGGTCTACCTCCTTGTGCATAGCTCTCAAACTTTCCATAGCATAATCTGACCCCTACCATAAACAAGAACATAAACTTCCCACCCCTTTCCACCCCAGACAATCTTTCGACAACAACATACAAACTGGTCATGATCACCCACCATCCTATGCTATGCTATCACAGGTACCCCCTAAAATGACCACACTGTGTTTAAACTGGCTGGCACACTATCTCTACCACTAGTCCCCAACATTGCACAGTACACCCCTCACAGAGCAGAAGTGAGTCAAGCTAGTGTTTCCTCCACCCCAACTGGGATAGGGTTCCACAGAAGGTCTCACGCCAGCTGCCCTAACAGTGCCCTAAATATGGTCCCCCGTAAGTGCCAATCTGTATACAGAGTCTCATTCACAGTTCAATTAACTATGTATCTAGGTTAGACACTACCATGCCAATTGTTCTCGATTCATTTGCAGCGTCCCATTCCTCACTACCCCTGTCCTCACAATATACTTACAGACCAACACCATGGTTGCGCTTCCCCCTCAATGGTCAGCCAGTTATATCATTCAGGATGAAGTTTGGCAGTCGCTGTCGGTGTTGGGATCAAGGCCTCCTTCCCACTGCTTTGTGAGTCAGGCTGGCTGGCCCCTTCCATCTGTACTTCTGCAAGTGTGCCACTTTCCTGCACATTGATGCAGGATACCATGACTCCTCCCACTGCCGACTGTCCCTGGAAGGTGCCCCAATGTGTGTCCCTTTGCCTCCCCATTTGTCCACCTCTTCTGGACCGCATGGTGCCCCGCTGTACATGTGGCACATTGTTCGAGCCAAGCCCAGACATCCTCCAGCCGATCAAAAAAATAAGTTTTGCCCTGCGTGACCACCTAGAGCCAGGCAGAAAACTTCAGCATATATACGACATCCCCATTGCCCTGAGTGTCTGCTTAACCTCCACAAATTACTTTCTCCTGGGACTGTACATTCTGAGTGTAGTCTGGAAAAATGTGAATGATGTGATTTTCATATTTCATATTTCTGGCTTTGCGGCTGCTTTAAGTATACATTCCCTGTCACAGTAGTTGAAGATCCGTGCAAATAATGACTCTTGGGTGGGCCCTGGCAGAGAGAGCCTCACCAGTGCTCTGTGTGCTCATTCTACCGTAAACATTAGAGACAGCCCCTCCAGTTTGAAAGTGATGAGGAGCCACGTCTCCAGGAAGGATTCAAGCAAACTCCACTCCGCCTGCTCAGGAAATCCCACCAACCGCAGATTAATACAACGGGAACAGCCCTCATCGTCTTCCACTCTGTCTTCCAGCTTTTTAGCAGTATTCATTAATCTGGCCACCTGTTCCTTGAGAGTAACAACATCCTGGCCTAGGCTGTCAATTGTTTGCTCCATGACAATCACCCTTTCAGAGACATTCCAAAGGTCTGCACGCAGGCGCCCTAACTCAATTGCAGTCTATCTTGCCTTCAATATAGTGCCGGACCCCTGAATTGCATCCATGAATGCTACCCATAATGATTCCCCTCCTGGCTCTGGCATCAGTGCACCAATCTGATGCGTGGTGTGCTGTAACAGTCCCTGTACTGAGTAATTGTGTTGTTCCGCTGTCCTTTAGTCCCTTTGTCTAGTCGGCTCTGGTGTTCATGGACCGTCACACTGTGGGCTGCTGTTTGCTCACACTGTTTGTGGTATTCCGGGGGCACCGATCTTTCAGATCATGTGTTGTCCCCCTGCTTCAGGTCCTGCCAATCGTGGGTACCCCTATCATCCAGACTCCTATCTGGTGCGCTCAATCCACCCTGGGCCCCCTGGCACAAGCAAGGTCCCGCAGGCATTGGGAGTCAATGCAGGCCAAACACTCTCACCCCAAGGGGAGTCATCCCCGCATTGTCCGTCAGGGTCACAGAACTGCCCAGATCTCGCCAGGCCAAACATTCTAGCTCCCAGCCCAGGGCAATGCAGCTCACTTTTATCTCACTCACCTGAAGGACACCACAAGACAACTCTCCTCTGCCTCATGGATCTGTGGAGTTTTGGCGTCTAACAGGGTATGATACCCGCTTCCAGTCTCTCAGTGAGCCCCCACTGCCGTCAATTCCTTCCCTTGTTGGTGGGGTCAAGGTCTTGTATATAGGCCCCAAAGGGGGTGGGGGTTAGAGGATCTCCTTGGTTTGTGACAACAATCTATGGCATCCAACATTCCCCTTTAGCCTTCGCACTGCTCTCGTAAATTTGTGTTAGGCATCCAGCTAGCCACAGACACTAGTTTCCACTCAGTAGCCCACAGGTGTACCCATGTTTCCTCCTACCACTCAATGCTATGCGGCCGACACTGGTCCCGCTTTATGGCACACCCCAGTAAGTGCTCCAGTCAGGTGCCAGGTGAAGCTGCACCCCCGGCTGCACTCTCACTCACCAGTTTGCCAGGTAGCCTCCTCCTTCATGTGGCCCATCCCTGCTTGGGTGTAGGCCTCAGTCATGGCTTCCCCTCTCACTGCGTTGCATGTCCTCACAGACTGGTCCAGCCTCCTGGGTTTCAGGCATCCCTCATCGTGAATCTCTGAGGCAGGGGTCAGGGTCTACTGCTCATGCGGTGCCCTCCAGGGCATGCATGGCCTCGTGCAGACAAGCCCCTACCCTCCAGTGACACCCTATTCTTTGCGCTCTGGCCCATGACTTTTGCTCTCGACTTGTTTGCTCGACTTCTCCCTGGCTGGGCACCACATCAGTTCCTTTGGTGGCCCACACAGATCTGTTTTCAGGAGCCGCAAAAGCATTTGCTCCAGTCCCCGCAAGGCCCGCCTCTGCTCAGGGAGGTATTTTCATCTCCAAATGGCCTCTTCAGGCAGGCAGCAACTCGGCCACGATGGCGAGATCAACACTTGCAAACACTTGGGGGGTCATTCTAATTCCGGCGGGCGGCGGAGGCCGCCCGCCGGAATTCCGCCCCCATAATACCGCTCCGCGGTCAGAAGACCGCGGAGGGTATTATGAGTTTTTCCCTGGGCTGGCGGGCGGTCTCCAAAAGACCGCCCACCAGCCCAGGGAAAAACTCCCTTCCCACGAGGATGCCGGCTCGTAATCGAGCCGGCGGAGTGGGAAGGCGCGACGGGTGCTACTGCACCCGTCGCGTATTTCACTGTCTGCAAGGCAGACAGTGAAATACATTTTGGGGCCCTCTTACGGGGGCCCCTGCCGTGCCCATGCCATTGGCATGGGCACGGCAGGGGCCCCCAGGGGCCCCGCGACCCCCCCTACCGCCATCCTGTTCATGGCGGCTTTCCCGCCATGAACAGGATGGCGGTAGGGGGGGTCAGAATCCCCCATGGCGGCGCATTCTAAGTGCAGTGGTAAACCGGCGGGAGACCGCCGGTTTACCCTTTCTGACCGCGGCCAAAGCGCCGCGGTCAGAATGCCCTGCGGGGCACCGCCGGCCTGTCGGCGGTGCTCCCGCCGACCCTCGCCCCGGCGGTCAAAGACCGCCGGGGTGAGAATCACCCCCTTGTTGGTTCCTTGACAGGGTGGGGTCAGAAAAATCGGGTGCCACAACAGTAATCTCTGCAACCCTTCAGCAATACATTACGTGGCTCTTATAGGAAGAATGTTGCAGGATTTTGCACCAGGGCTGTGGAGCTCAGTCGCAGAGTGTCCGAGTGGCCATCTTGCCAGGGCATGCTCCCAAGTGGATACCTTTAATTGAGATTGTTATACTATAAACATTCAGTTCTTAATGTAGTGTTTCATACCGCCACTTTTCTACGTACGATTGTCGCACATGTGCAAATAGCTTAATTTGTGTGCAAGGTATTCAAAAACTCTTGTATACTGGTAAATCTATTTACTTATGTATAATATAACCCTAACTAAAATAAGAAAGTCTGCTTAACCCAAAACCTCGGTCGAAACTTACCTATGGTGACTCAGTCTTTTATGTCCCCTGCCTTCCTAGCTTTTCTGGTGGTGCCTCTCTAGCACTATGTTGCAACCTTACACTTTTCTTTTGCGAAGAAAACATCTAAGGAAATTACTCATGTGTTTGGGGGTTTAACTCTGAGAGACATTTCAAGAAACCTTCAGACAGCTCTACTAAGCTAGTGTCCTTCAGTATCCCACACAGACGTACACAAAGCACTCCATAACATAAAGTCAGGATTGCCGACGACTCATGTCCACCTTCCATCTTAAAAGCTCTGTCTCTAGCCCTGCTTCCAATCCTGGGTACAATAATCAATTCCTCGGTCCACACAGGAACACATTTACAGTTGTGTAAGATGTTGAGAAAGCTGGTCTGGATCACAATGAAATGAAGAATTTTAGACCTATTGCTCTTCTTGAAGGTCATGGAGAACTTTTTAGCTAGATATCTTGATTAAACTCAATTTGGCTTTAGAGCCACTGACAGCACAGAGACAGCCTTGGTGACTACTCTGGATTTTCTTAATTCTTCTTGGGGTTAAATGTATCTGGATTGGCCTCCTGTTCCTCCTGTTGCTTGTACTCCCCATGACCTTTGCCATAGTGGACCTCTCTGTTCTAATAAACTGACTCAGTGGGTTTGACCAGAGTCAATCAGCTCAGGACTGGTTAATTTCCTTTGTGTCAGGTCGGACTCAGTCAGTCTCCATCGATCCTTTTCGATTAGAAAAATTAGCTGAATAACTGTGTTATGCCTCATGGGTCTGCTCTATCTCGGATTCTTTTTTCAGTATAAAAATCCAGTCCTTTATGGAGCTGATCTGGAGCTTCGCTTTCAGCTGGTGTTATATTCCTATGAAACCTATAACTTCTTCAAATTTCACAACATAGCATCCGTTTTTTTTATCCCTTCTGGATAACCTACTCGTGGTCCAGAACTGGATTGCTGCCAATATTCTTGAACTGAATGGCTCCAGACAAAAATACTTCAGGTTGGGGACCCAGCTATAGTGTAGAACTAATCTATTTGGCCAGTTTGCCGGGCAACCTTCCATCCCCTGCAAAGGAAGCAAAAAACATGAGTTTCTAGTCTGATCATTAGTTATCTCTGAATGCTCTGATTGGTCTTCTGAGAATACTGAAGAAAATTCTTCAATTTCTCCCTCCGACCAATTGGACTTCCACAATTCAATGCAATCATACTCTCCCGTCTTGACTATGGAAATGCATTTTATTTCAATATTTGAGACTATCAAATTTCTAAATGCAAAATAATTCAAAACATGGCTGCACACTTGGGCCCATATTTATACTTTTTGACGCAAACCTGCATTAGCGCAGGTTTGCGTAAAAAAGGTTAGCGCCAGCTAGCGCCATTCCTGGATGCCAGCCGGGCGTCATATTTAGGCTATTACGCTAACTGGTGCTAAGGCCCGGCTAACGTAAAGAAAATTGACGCTAACCGGGTAGGGGTGGCGTAGGGAAAACTGGAGGTTGTGCGGGGAAGATTGGCGCTAGTCAGGTTAGAGTCAAAAAATGACTCTAACCTGACTAGCGTCATTTTTTTGACACACAAGTCCCATGGCCATGACTCCTTTCTTAGTAAAGACAGGAGTCATGCCCCCCAGCCCAATGGCCATGCCCAGGGGACTTATGTCCATGGTCATTGAACACAGTGCCATAAAGGGGGGCCCAATTTAGGCTCCCATGGCACTTAAGAAATAAAATAAAAACTTACCTGGACTTACCTGGGATGGGTCCCCCCATCCTTAGGTGTCCTCCAGGTGTGGGTGCTTGTGGGTGAGGGTGTCCCTGGGGGTAGGGAAGTGCACCTGTGGGCTGCTTCCATGGTCTCTGACCATGGAAATGAGCCCACAGGTCCCCTAACGCCTGGCCTGACCCAGGTGTTAAATAATGGCACTAAGCAGGCTTAGCGCCATTATTTAAGGCCCTACTCCACCTGCGAGTGATTTTTTCACAGGAGGATAAATAAGACGCTAGGGCCTTTGAGTCATTTTTTGCCCGGGAACGCCTACCTGGCATCTCATTGACGCAAGGTAGGCTTTCAAGGTAAATTAAAAAATTATGCCAACTCCATAACTTTGGCACTAGACTGGTCCAGCGCCAAAGTACAAATATGGAGTTAGGTGTGCGTCAAATTAGCGTAAAAAAAATGACGCTAATTTGACACAAACAGAGTATAAATATGGGCCCTAGAGTCTGACTTCAGTATGTTTGGTCATGTTTCTGAAGCATGCCTTTTCCTAGTGGCTGCCAGTTAGAAACAGTATTCACGGCAATGCTCTTTATAGGGTCCACCAGGTCTTCTACAACACTGTTGCAAAGAGGATTAACTATGCCATACAGGATGATGAGCTTTCTGTATCCTGGGCCCCACGCCGTGGAATAACACTCCTCCAGAGCCTCTCACCTACTGTTCAGTAAGAGACTTAGGGCCAGATGTATGAAACATTTTTGCACTCGCAAAGGGTGCGAATCGCAAAAATCGCCCGTTTACGAGTGCAAAAAAGTGGTCTGCGATGCATGAAAGGCATTCGCAGACCAAAAATAAGAAATCGCAAAATTTGCAATTTTTTGCTTTGCGACCTGGTTTTGCGACTCACAATCTGCAATTCGGTATTTCCAGTAGGGAACTGCGAGGCGCAAATTGCGAGTCGCAAAATCCAAGTCGCAAAGAGATGCATCAAAAAATCGCAAATTGTGATTATTCGCAGAATGGCATTTTGCACATGCAAAATACCATGAACTGAAACCAGGTGGTAACCAGGTGCAACCTATATAAAGAGGCCCAGAATGCCTCAAACTCTTTTCAACAATGGCTGCACTCTATGTCATGGCGAGGAGGATGAGGATCTTAGCAGGTTTGAGGAGAGGGAGGAGGAGACAGGAGCGCATTTTCAGAGTGCGCATTACACTTTTTAACCTGACAGAGGAGGAAATATATGAGAAGTATAGGTTGAACTCAGCCATGATACTTGATCTGCTAGCTGAGCTACAACCCATACTGCAGTGCACAACACTAAGGACTCACAGCATACCCACCCATGTGCAGTTATTATGCTCCCTCCACCTACTCGCCTCAGGGAGATATCAAGGGGTCATAACAGCAGCTGGAGGGGTCTCACAGAGTACCCTCTCTAGATTTTTCAATGCATTCTTCAACGCCATGCTGAGCATACTACAACAGTACGTCAGATTCCCCCACATCCCACAGGAATTACAGCAGACAAAAAAAGATTTTTACCAGATAGCACAGTTCCCCCACGTCCTGGGTGCCATAGATGGCACTCATGAGGCAATCTGTCCACCCTCAGCCACAGAGTATGTGTACCGCAACAGGAAATACCAACATTCCATGAATATACAGGTGATATGCAATGCCTCCTACATCATTACTGATCTCGTGGCCAGGTACCCAGGTAGCACACATGATTCTTACATCTTTCGCCACAGCGGGATTCACACACGACTGCTAGCTGGGGAGTTTGGTGAAGGATATCTACTAGGTATTGTCCCTCTGTACACTGGCGCATTGATGGCGTGCCGATGTCAGATGGCTCGGTTACTCATCATACCCTCTGTCCCTTCCAGGAGACAGTGCTTACGCGGTGCGCACCTACATGATGACACCCTACCTCAATCCTGCAACAGCAGCTGAACGGAGATACAATGCAGCACACAGGGAGACCAACGTGGTGGAGTGCACCTTTGGACTGCTGAAGAGTCGCTTCCGGTGCCTCCACAAAAGTGGAGGGGCACTACAGTACAGCCCAGAGACCACATGTAGAATAGTGGCTACTTGTGCAATCTTGCACAATATAGCTACCACCAGGGGCATACCTGTTGAAATATGTGAATCTGAATCAGATGAGGATCATGATCCCATACCATCCCTACAGCCAGCAGACAGGACCAGTGCAGCAGAGGGAAGGCAAAGGCGTGCCGACATCACACACAACCATTTCAGACATGAGTATAAATGACACAAATCCTCTGACAACTGTACCTGTAGTGAAATAAATGTATTACCTTAAGTCAGGTAATGTACGTGTGAGTAATAACAAAAAACAGGTAATGTGATAAACTCAAAACAATGAAGGACCAGAGTAATGCACTATTACTTCATAGTGTCAACAGCAGTCCACTGGCAGCTAGAGTAATTTTTTGCGCCCACGCACACCACTCGGGTGCCCAGTTACATCACTGGCACCTCTATTGTCACCCTCAGTGGCAGTGCTGTGCCTGGCACTGCGGCGTCTCGTGTCCGCTGCTGGTACAGCAACACTGCTGAGGCTGGAACTGTCCTCAGTGTCCCCCAGTGCAAGCACACTCGGAGTGGCTGACCTTGGTCCCATAATGTGTTCGATCACATTGGTGATCTGCACAAGTCCATTCACAACGTCCCTGCTGCTGTGTGCTGCCTCCACTTGCGCAGCCACTGCACGACGGGCAATCAGTGCTGTTGAATTTGCCACCCTGTTAGAGGAACGACAGGAGCTACCAAACATGTTCCGAAATCTGCGCTCCTGTCTGCGCTGGCTCACCCTCTCATGGCGCAGCTCCTGGCAGAGTTCACGGACAGCACTTGTGAGGTCCCTGGTGTCCTGTGATGCCTGCACCTGTCCTTCACGCAGCTGTACAATGTTATTATTGAGTGAGTCAAGTTGGCGATGCAGGCCCATCATGTTGCGGTTATGTTTGCGCAAGTTCTTATCTAATGCGAGGATCCGCTTATTTTGTAGACGCTGCTGCTGCAACATCCAAGCAACCAAATAAGAAGGGACCCTTGTAGGAGGCTGGACTGGCTTGTAGTGAGTACCAAGGGGTACTTGCACCTTGCACCAGGCCCAGTTATCCCTTATTAGTGTATAGGGTGTCTAGCAGCTTAGGCTGATAGATAATGGTAGCTTAGCAGAGCAGCTTAGGCTGAACTAGGAGACGTGTGAAGCTACTACAGTACCACTTAGTGTCATATGCACAATATCATAAGAAAACACAATACACAGTTATACTAAAAATAAAGGTACTTTATTTTTATGACAATATGCCAAAGTATCTTAGAGTGTACCCTCAGTGAGAGGATAGGAAATATACACAAGATATATATACACAATAGCAAAAATATGCAGTATAGTCTTAGAAAACAGTGCAAACAATGTATAGTTACAATAGGATGCAATGGGGAAACATAGGGATAGGGGCAACACAAACCATATACTCCAAAAGTGGAATGCGAACCACGAATGGACCCCAAACCTATGTGACCTTGTAGAGGGTCGCTGGGACTATTAGAAAATAGTGAGAGTTAGAAAAATAACCCTCCCCAAGACCCTGAAAAGTGAGTGCAAAGTGCACTAAAGTTCCCCTAAGGACAAAGTAGTCGTGTTAGAGGAATAATGCAGGAAAGACACAAACCAGCAATGCAACAACTGTGGATTTCCAATCTAGGGTACCTGTGGAACAAGGGGACCAAGACCAAAAGTCACAAGCAAGTCGGAGATGGGCAGATGCCCAGGAAATGCCAGCTGCGGGTGCAAAGAAGCTTCGACTGGACAGAAGAAGCTGAGGTTTCTGCAGGAACAAAAAGGGCTAGAGACTTCCCCTTTGGTGGACAGATCCCTCTCGCCTTGGAAAGTCGTGCAGAAGTGTTTTCCTGCCGGAAGGACGCCAACAAGCCTTGCTAGGCACAAATCGTGCGTTTGGCGTTTTTGGACGCTGCTGGGGCCCAGGAGGGACCAGGAGGTCCCAAATTGGACCTGAAGAGAGAGGGGACGTCGAGCAATACAAAGAGCCCTCACTGAAGCAGGTAGCACCCAGAGAAGTGCCAGAAACAGGCACTACAAGGATGCGTGAAACGGTGCTCGCCGAAGTTGCACAAAGGAGTCCCACGTCGCCGGAGACCAACTTAGAAAGTCGTGCAATGCAGGTTAGAGTGCCGTGGACCCAGGCTTGAGTGTGCACAAAGGATTTCCGCCGGAAGTGCACAGGGGCCGGAGTAGCTGCAAAGTCGCGGTTCCCAGCAATGCAGCCCAGCGAGGTGAGGCAAGGACTTACCTCCAACAAACTTGGGCTGAAGAGTCACTGGACTGTGGGGGTCACTTGGACAGAGTTGCTGGATTCGAGGGACCTCGCTCGTCGTGCTGAGAGGAGACCCAAGGGGCCGGTAATGCAGCTTTTTGGTGCCTGCGGTTGCAGGGGGAAGATTCCGTCGACCCACAGGAGATTTCTTCGGAGCTTCTGGTGCAGAGAGGAGGCAGGCTACCCCCACAGCATGCACAAGCAGGAAAACAGTCGAGAAGGCGGCAGGATCAGCGTTACAGAGTTGCAGTAGTCGTCTTTGCTACTATGTTGCAGGTTTGCAGGCTTCCAGCGCGGTCAGCAGTCGTTTCCTTATCAGAAGGTGAAGAGAGAGATGCAGAGGAACTCGGATGAGCTCTTGCATTCGTTATCTAAAGTTTCCCCAGAGACAGAGACCCTAAATAGCCAGAAAAGAGGGTTTGGCTACCTAGGAGAGAGGATAGGCTACTAACACCTGAAGGAGCCTATCAGCAGGAGTCTCTGACGTCACCTGGTGGCACTGGCCACTCAGAGCAGTCCAGTGTGCCAGCAGCACCTCTGTTTCCAAGATGGCAGAGGTCTGGAGCACACTGGAGGAGCTCTGGACACCTCCAAGGGGAGGTGCAGGTCAGGGGAGTGGTCACTCCCCTTTCCTTTGTCCAGTTTCGCGCCAGAGCAGGGGCTAAGGGGTCCCTGAACCGGTGTAGACTGGCTTATGCAGAATTGGGCACATCTGTGCCCAACAAAGCATTTCCAGAGGCTGGGGGAGGCTACTCCTCCCCTGCCTTCACACCATTTTCCAAAGGGAGAGGGTGTCACACCCTCTCTCAGAGGAAGTTCTTTGTTCTGCCATCCTGGGCCAGGCCTGGCTGGACCCCAGGAGGAAAGCTGCCTGTCTGAGGGGTTGGCAGCAGCAGCAGCTGCAGTGAAACCCCAGGAAGGGCGGTTTGGCAGTACCAGGGTCTGTGCTACAGACCACTGGGATCATGGGATTGTGCCAACTATGCCAGGATGGCATAGAGGGGGCAATTCCATGATCATAGACATGTTACATGGCCATATTCGGAGTTACCATTGTGAGGCTACATATAGGTAGTGACCTATATGTAGTGCACGCGTGTAATGGTGTCCCCGCACTCACAAAGTTCAGGGAATTGGCTCTGAACAATGTGGGGGCACCTTGGCTAGTGCCAGGGTGCCCTCACACTAAGTAACTTTGCACCTAACCTTTACCAGGTAAAGGTTAGACATATAGGTGACTTATAAGTTACCTAAGTGCAGTGTAAAATGGCTGTGAAATAACGTGGACGTTATTTCACTCAGGCTGCAGTGGCAGGCCTGTGTAAGAATTGTCAGAGCTCCCTATGCGTGGCAAAAGAAATGCTGCAGCCCATAGGGATCTCCTGGAACCCCAATACCCTGGGTACCTCAGTACCATATGCTAGGGAATTATAAGGGTGTTCCAGTAAGCCAAATGTAAATTAGTAAAAATGGTCACTAGCCTGTCAGTGACAATTTGGAAAGAAATGAGAGAGCATAACCACTGAGGTTCTGGTTAGCAGAGCCTCAGTGAGACAGTTAGTCACTACACAGGTAACACATTCAGGCACACTTATGAGCACTGGGGCCCTGGGTTACCAGGGTCCCAGTGACACATACAACTAAAACAACATATATACAGTGAAAAATGGGGGTAACATGCCAGGCAAGATGGTACTTTCCTACAACCCTCACCTGCTGCTGTGCCCAGGTATCTGTCGCCATCCTGCGTGGTGCTGTGGTCTGATGACACCTGACCTCTTGCATCTGGCTGCGCCTGCCTGTTGCTGATGGGGTGCTTGGCCCTTCTTGCTGCTCATCGGAGTCGTTGCTGAGCTCTGGCAGTGGCAGTGCCCTGGGCCTGCGTCGTACAGTCGCAATGTTGAGGGACCCACTGGTGTTTGAATCGGAGGCCAGATGGGTGTCTGTCTCGCCTACCCGTGCTGATGCTGTGGCTGCTGGGCCTGGCTCACCTGCAACAACAATATGCAGCATGCCAGTTATGTATGGTACATTTACGGTCAGACAATGGTAATAAAGGTACAGGTACTTCTCTACACGGTGTTGTATGCGTTGTGTTCCTCTGGGTGTCACTCTACTTAAATACATTGTATGTGATACTTTCAGTTCTGGGTTGTGGACTGCCACTCCCATAATGCATTGTTGTGCTGCTTCTAAGATGTGGACTGGACTACTTCTCACACTGTATAACATTACTTGCTAATTCCTAAGGGGCTTTTGTGCATACACATATGGGGTTACAAATCAATATTGCACTTACCTTGGCTCGTACTTGGTGTGCCGGAGGTGTCGATCTCTGTGACCCCAGTCACAGCTTCAAGGAGGAGTGTGGACTCGACTAGGTCCTCCAGTGGTGTGGATGGTGCCTCTGTGGGTGGACTGCCTCCTGTGCCCCTGGCCTCCGCAAGTCTCCTTGCCACCCTCTCCTTTGCACGGGACTGCAGGTCATACCACCTTTTCTTGATCTCTTCGATGGAGCGCTGTGCCTCTCCAATTGCGCAGATTTTTGACTGTATGTCCGTCCATAGTCTCCTCTTCTCACTCTCAGGCACCTGGAGTGAGCTTTTTCCAAAAAGGCAGTCATGGCTCCTGACCACCTCCTCAGTCAGCACCTCATGCTCCTGCTCGCTGAATTTCAGCTTGCGCTTTCTTTCACCCTTCTCCTGTGCTTGGCCTGGGGTATCCATCCTTGCTCAGGTGTGCTGGCTCCTTCTGAGTGCTGCTCTGTGTAGCTGGGCTGCTCTCTCGCAGGATGCTGGTTTGGGTGTGGCACCTGAAACTGCCTGGGATGACTCACTTCCTGCTGGTGATGTCCTCAGGCTCCTCCAGGTGTGCTTTCTCGAACTTTCTCACAATTTGCGATTTTTTACCGAATCGCTAAAAAATCGCAATTTGCGAAAATGCAAATTGCGATTCGGTAAATGGGCCTCGCAAATCACAAATAGCGATTTTTAAGAAATCGCTATTTCCGAATCGCAATATTGTTACATGGACAATTGCGAGTCGGAAATTGCGATTTCTTAAAAATCGCTATTTGCGATTCGCAAGCCACTGTTTTCATACATATGGCCCTAAGAACTTATCTTTTCTGCTAATTTGCCATTCTTAACCTTTCCTCTCATCTCTCCTATCCTGACAATGGGTGCACTTTACAAATAAATAAATAATAAATAAATAAATAAAAATAATATCCTGCACATTATTAAAACTTATGACAGAGCATAGAATGAGCGTTTGAAGACTTGGATGCTCTTAAAAGTGGTGGAACAACCACTTGTTAAACTATTTTCAGTCATGGAAATGAGTTTGGACACAATTAAGTGGTTTGACGTATGTGAAGGTTTTTTTTCCCAAAATAAATATATTTTCCTTGTGGAGAAAACAACACCCAAAAAAGATGCTGATTGCAGAGAAAAGATGTTAATTGTAAAATAGACTATTCGTTTTGCTAGCACTTTATTTTAACCAATAAACTTCCTTCCTAGCTTTCCTTGTGCGTATGTGGAATCTGAACTGGACCTTAGTGGAATACAAAGCTCAGCTGCAATACAGATATTGGAAATATAAATGAACACATTCTAGATCAGGAAATTACATGGTGCACATTAATAAACTCCCTTCTATAAATGAGGCACTCCAATGCCACCTCAGTTTGGACTCAGCTATTTGCAAATCAGACTTGACACGGCTCCAAAGGGAGCAGCCTAGCCCCACCTGCCAAGCCAGGTCCTCCCTAAACTGGACACAAGCAAAACAGAATCAGTTTCACCTTTGTAACAGGTTCATCAGCCAGGTACAGCTTAGTTCCACTGACACAGTGTGCACGGGATCCAGATCTGGGCATATCCACCCCACTTAGGGCAACGCACTAAAGTATATAAAAAGGTGATGGATGAAATGCTTGAATTAATCTCAGCCACTGGTAGTTACTTGGGTTCACTTCCCAATCCATTGTCATTTTACACACTACACCACTGCAGTTTGAACCCAGCTATTTGCAAATCAGTTTTTACCCTGCTCCATTGGGAACAATCCATCCTGATCTGCCAAACCAGATCTTCCCTGAACAGCAACACAAGCAACCCAGGACTGGTTTTGCCTTTGTTTATGGGCTCATGAGCCGGGTATAGCTTGGTTTCAATGCCACAGTGTGCATGGGACCCACGTCTAGGCATCCCTGTCCCAAGGTGACACACTAAAGTTTATAAAAAGTGCTGGATGGAATGCTTGAACTAATCCCAGCCACTGGTAGTTACTCAGCGCCACATCCCAATCTATCCCAATCTATTCTTATTTCGAATAGCATGCCACACCAGCAGTCCAGCCTGAATTGCCAAGCCAAGTCCTCCCTGAACCAGACCACACGCAATCTAGGACCAGTTTTGCCCCTGTAGAAGAGGCAGGGGAATAAATCAGGAAAAAAGTGCAAGTGAGTAAGGGGGGCGTCATTTTACCAGCACAAGTAGCAAATATGACATTACTTCAAGTGGGGCTTTGTACAGAAAAATGTGTCTTGTGCTAGAATTCTCGAGCTGGCGTAGGTGACGGACAGGGAAAGAGAATTATGCAAAAGGAGGATGCAAGAGAGGAGGTAGGAGACAGATAGAGGTGCTGAGGAGAGAGTGGGTAAAATGAGAAGAACGTGACAAAGACTATGTGAAGTAGTAGGTTGGGAGAAACGAAGACAAGAGAGAGACAGGTGTAAACAAAGAGTGTGACAATGGCGAAAGTAAGAAAAGAGGGTGAAAAGATAAATGAACATGAAACAAGAGAAAAATGAAACAACCAAGAAGAGAGAGGAATGTAATCCAAAGAGGCAAACACAAGAGCAAGATTGATGGAGGGACAGAAAGTGAGAGAGAAATAGAGAAAGAGGTAGGAAGGGACAGAGGGAATAGAGATAAAGTGACAGTGACAGACAGTGACAATAAAGATCTGAAAAGGAGTGTGCTTTCTGAGATAAGGTAGCAGGTTCTTTCAGATATGGCCAGTAAGTGAAGGTGCAACTATTTTTTTAATGTGAGAAGTAGTATAACCCCACATCAGCACATGTGGCATTCATTTGTTTTATTAAACCGAGTTGATATATATCCTCGAGGTGAATAAGTTTATAAATCAACAATGGTAAGATATACATTTTACAACATTTGTTTAGCAATAACTGGTAGTTTCAACATGGTTGAAATGTGTAATTGTAAGGCTACATAAGACCTCCCGAATGAGGTGATCTGGAGCGGCAAATGCATTCTAAATATTATCTGATGTTCAATGTATTTGTGCATGTAGTGGAAAGAATTCCATTGCAAAGGTACTTAAGCTGAGAAGGTTTTGCCTCATCACCTGTTGTGCAAACAAGGTGCCTTAAGAGCCAGGGATATGCAGGAGGCACACTGAAAAGTCCTCCTAGTAGTTGTATAATACATCTGATGTGCAGAGAAATTTTAGCTAGCTTTCAAAAGCTGCCATAGTCTTTTTTCCACAATATGCTCAAGGTTCTGCTTTCTAGATGGACAAACCTTGTTCCCCGATGAGTGACATGTATGTTTGTATATATTATGTTTCCATTTCAGAAAAGATGCAGCTGTATTTATGAAAGGTATGTTTTTTATAAAATATTGAATAAGGGTTCAAGGCCATCCTGCCAGCTCCCCTTACGACCAGTCTCCTGTTCAGTTCCTCCCGCAGTCCACTCCTCGTTCATCTGTTTTGCTGCTTTGCCCCTTGTCACCCTTATTTGCCATTCAATCAATCAATCAGTTTTTGTAGAACGCAACTACTCACCTGTGAGGGTCTCAAGGTGCTCGGGGAGGGGGTTAGGGGGACGGACAGAGCCTCATCCGAAGAGCCACTTCTTGAGGTTCTTCCTGAAGATAGTGAGTAATGGGCTTTGTCTGAGGTGCATGGGTAGGTTGTTCCAGCTCTTTGCTGCGAGTTAGGTGAAGGACCAGTGCTTAATTTGTGCTTGTTATTTCCAGTGCTGAGCACCGGCGCTTATTTTTGAGGGCCGGGGCTTATTGTTCTGCCTCAAGCATTTGCTGTGAGCAAAAGCCACGTATGGGAAAGACGGAGGAAGGGAAAAACGAAAAAGCATCACAAAGGGAGAAAGTAGAAAACTACTAGAGTAAGCTGAAGGGGCAGGGAGTGGCTTTAAATGGATTGAAGAGGCCCAAGGTGTCTTCAGGATTATGCCACCTCAGTATTCCCTGATCTCACAATTCATTGCAGCAGCCGCATGTTTACGAGGAGGGCTTTGGGCACCGGCACGTCTTCATTTACAAATTAAGCACTGTGAAGGACTTTCCTCTGGTGGTGGTTTTCCGTATGCGTGGGATAGTGGCCAGTGCCTGCTGGGCAGAGCGGAGGGGTCTAGCAAGGTTGTGGAAGGAGATGCAGTGATTTAGGTAGGCTGGTCCGATGTTGTAAATGGCTTTGTAGGTGAGTAGCTTGAAGATGATTTGTTTCTCCACCAAGAGCCAGTGAAGGGTCCTCGGCTGCTGGGAGATGTGTTCCTGGTGGGGGAGGTTCATTGATCTCTGCTTGTCTTTTTTCTCCGCTGCTCTTTCCTCTCTGATTACTCATTTGTTTTACTGCTTTGCCCCTTGTCTGCCCTATCTACTATTGACCTCTTCTTGTCTTCTCTCTCCTTTGCTGTTTTCTCTCAGTTACTTCTCTGTTTTGCTAATTGCTCCCTGTTTGCCTAATTGCTACTGACCTCTGCTAATCTCTTCTCTCCTTTGCTCATCCATTTTGTTTGTCTTTTCTCTTCTTCCCTTATCTGTTTTGCTTGTGTTTTCTTTCCTTTGCTCATCCATTTTGCTGTTTGCTTTGCCGCATGCTTCCCGCCAGCTTCCTGCCCGCTTCCCACCTTTTTCTCGCTACAACCTCCCACCACCCAGAGCCCCTCTCTCCCCTAAGATCTACATAATGGAGGCCGCAGCACAGGCACTGTGAAGCCGCGCGCAGTGTGAGTGCCACAGGCGCGCCAATGGCAAACCTGTCTGCACTCGTCCATGTCTAGACCGCATCTAGCCCCAGGAACCACTGCTACATCGCCAGGCATCTCCTGGCCCTGGATCCCGGACGCCTCAACAGCAACTGCTGCACCTCCTCCCCTTGAGCAACCAAACAACCGTTCACCTGCCTACACTGCCGCTTCTCCTGCAATACAGCTAGCAAGTCCCCACAGGACCCCCATGCCAACCCTGCCCGGAAGACCTAAAAATACGTGGAACTGCTCTAGTGCATCCTGATCAACTTTCATTCAATTTGCAAACACGTCACGGAAATATGGGACACCATCACCACCCTCGCCGCGATGTAGCCTTCATCACTGAAACCTGGCTCAGCCCCATCTCAAACCCGACATTGCCACAGCACCACACGTCAGCTACAATAAGACCACACTAACAAACTAGGTGGAGGCATCGCCATTGTCTTCAAGGAGACCATCTTATGGTTGTATGACAGAACCACGCATTGCAGAACCACTGGTGGCTTAACAACACAGTTGGAACCACAACTGCGTCTTTACCACTCATGCCTTTGCAATGAAGTTCATTGTAAAAGCACGCTTAGTAAAGGTATATGTGGTAATAACATGCGTGGTTGTGTGATACAACCACCCCTGACACTCCCGATCGCGCTCTGAACCCTAAAACCTACCTCACACGTTCCCAAAAAACTACCCTCTCCTGTCCTAAAAACTACCCTGACCTCCCGCCCCACCCTGAAGCCTAAAAACTATCGGACCCCCTGCCCTAATCCCTAAAAGCTCCCCTGTCCTAAAAACTACCCCACCCCTGACCTGAACCGTAAAACCTACCCTGCCCTGACTTAAAAATCACCCTGATACCCCCACCATGAACCCTAAAACCTATCCAACCCTGTCCTAAAAACCACCCCATCCCCCCACCCTGAACCCTAAAAACTACCCCTTCCTGTCCTAAAAACTACCCTGCCCTCAGCCCCACCCTGAACCCTAAAAACTACCCTGCCCTGTCCTATAAACTGCAACCACCCTGAACCCTAAAAGCTACCCCGCCCAATCCTAAAAACTAACCCGACCCCCTGCCCTAAACCCTAAAAGCTACTCTGCTCTGTTCTAAAAACTACCCAGACCCCCACCATGAACCCTAAAAATTACTCTGCCCTGTCCGAAATCCCACCCGCCGCAGCCCTACTTACACGCAGCCTCTACCCTAACTCTGCCCTAAAAACTAAAAGCTACCTTGCCTTATCTTAAAAACTACCCTGACCCCCAGCCCCAACCCTAAACTCTAAAAACTACACCTCCCTGTCCTAAAACTACCCTGGCCCCGTCCTACCCTAAACCCCAAAAGGTACCCTGCCCTGTTCTAAAAACTTCCCGACCCCCCACCCCCACCATGCACCCTAAAACCTACTACCCCCTGTCCTAAAGGCTACTGACCACCCCTGCCCTGAACTTAGAACCTACCCCACCCTGTCCTAACCCCCCAACCTGCCCCAGCCTCACTTATCCAGTTGCCGCGTTCCTCTCCCAGCTGTTCCAGCTGTGTGCCTGAACCGTGCTAATGCATGGTGCCTTAATCACACATTTGCATGGTTCAGGGACATGTGTGGTTCAGGCATGTGTGGTAATGCTTGCGTGGTTATAGCTTGCGTGGCTCCGGCCATGTAGATAAGGCCATTTCCCCTATCTAATGCTTCGCCACTGATGACGACCCCACACCCCTCATGGAGCACCTCAACTTCCAACTGCAGACTCAAACCAAGAGAACACTAAGATGCACAATCTTATACAGACCCCTGAGATTTCAACCAGCCTCTTGCAATGCCATCACCAACCTCATTGCCCCTCTAGCCATTGACTCCAATCACTACATCCTACTTGGTGACCTCAATTTCCACTTCGATGACCACAACGATGACAACTCTACCACTTTCCTGGCGAACATGAACAACATCGACCTCCCTCAACTGGTCACCGAATCCATGCACAAAGCTGGACACACACTCAACCTCATCTTCACCTCCAGCAACAGAGTCAAATTCTGCCACGTCACAGAACTCACCTGGTCCGAAAACACTATTGTTCACTTTACCATTTCCAACTCACAGCATACCAACACTCAGCACTACAGCTCCTTCCACTGCACCTGGACCAAGGTAACTGAGACACAGTGGACCCAGGCCCTCAGTTCCACCCAACCCAAAGCCTCCACAGACCTAGAAAAGGCCATACAGAACTTCTCCACCTGGATCATCGAATGCGCCAAGAGTGTCACCCTAAGAAAGAAAGAGAGATCCAACAAAACCTCAAGATACGTCAGCTTGTACACCCCAGAGCTCAGAACCACCAAGTGCAACTGCTACTGACTCAAGAAACAATGGCTCTCCACCAGAAACCCTCCAACAGAGCTGCTCACAAAGCAGCCCTCAGCAACAATCACAAGCTCACCAAGGAAGCCAAGTGAACAGCCACCCCAGCCTGCATCAACACAGCAGCCAACCACACTAAACAGCTATTCAAAATAGTCAAGGAATACTCCAACCCGGCAGCCACATAGAAAACAATCCAACCTTCCCAAGAACTCTTGACAGCAAGGTTGTCACCATCTACAACAACGTTGATCCCCATTCCCCAGTTCTCAACCTTGACAACCTCAGCCAACCACGCCCACCAGCCGTACGATCACTGAATGGACTCCGCTCACCACACAGGCCACCTTAGCCATCATGTTGTCCATCCACTCCGGACCACCCACCGACCCAAGACCCCACCATTTCTTCAACCTCAAAGCCAGTCAAATTAGTTGAAAGCTCACTAGCATCATCAACGCCTCCCTCCCCAGAACATCCTTCCTGGACAGTTGGAAACACGTAGAGATCAGACCCCTCCTAAAGAAACCCTCCTCCAATCCCAGCGAACTCAGAAATTATCGCTGATCGCTCTGCTCCCCTACCCTGACAAAGTACTCAAGAAGGCCATCAACCAACTGCTCACCGACTACCTGGGACAAAACAACCTGCGTCTCCCATGCAGGATTCCGAGCCAACCACAGCATAGAAACCGCTCTGATCGCAGCCACAGATGACATTAGAACCTTCGTGGACTGAAGGAGACTGCAGACCTGACCCTCTCCGACCTCTCAGCTGCTTCAACACCATATACCAGCATACACACTCATTAACAGATTCCACAGCATTGGCATATAGGAGAACACCCTCAAGTGGATCACCTCCTTCCTCACCGGATGCATCCATCTGCCTCCTTTCTCCTCTGAACACAAGAAAGTCATCTGCAGCATACCCCAAAGATCAGCCATCTGCCCCATGCTGTTCAATACTTACATGACCGCCCCCCTTCACGGTCATCATCAGATCCCATGGTATCAACATCATATCCTAAGCAGACGACACACAAGTCATCCTCTTACTCACCGAAGAACTCCCTACCACTAGATCAATGTAGTCAACTGGATGAGAGCCAGTTGCCTTAAACTGAACACAGACAAGGAGGAAGTACTGATCTTCGGGAGAAACACATCCATATAGACTGCAGCTGGTGCCCAGCCAAACTCGGACTCACACCGCACTCAAAGACTATGTACGCAACTTCAGCATCATCCTCGACTGTGAACTGACCATGAAGTGACAGATCAACACAGTCGCCTCCTCCTGCTTTTGCTCCACAGAATCTTCCTATGGATCCCAGTCAGCACCAGACAGACTGTCACTCATGCCCCAACCACTAGCTGCCGCGATTACGGCAACACACTCTACTTCAGCAGTTTCACCCTCCTCCTCAAAAGTCTCCAGACCATACACAACGCTTCATCCAGAAGAAATTCCAGTTCAAGATCTTCACTCACGCCTACAAGGCCTTACACTACCAAGGACGGGCTTACAACAACCACTGACTGAACTTCCATCATCCCACCAGACACCTGCCCTTCTCTTCACTAGCCCTCGTGCACCCTCCCACATCCGTCGCAGCCACAGCGGTGGCCATGACTTCTCCTACATCGCCACCAAGACATGGAACAATCTTCCCCTCCACCTTCGAATAGCCCCCTCCCTTGTGGACTTCAGAAAGAAACTCAAGACCTGCCCTTTTGACGAAGACATCACACCCCAGTGCCCAGAAACCACTAGGGTGACAGTGCTGTGCTCTACAAATACTGATTGATTGATTGATTGATTGATAAAGGTTAGAGATGGTCCTTATAGGATACAGTGTCAAGGGTTAAAGGTTGGGTATAAGGTTAAGGGTTTGGCATCTAGAGTTAAAAATATAGGACTCAGGGTAGAGCATGTAGGGGTTAGAGGCTAAGGGTATAGGGTCCTGGGGTGAAGGCATTGAGTTAAAGGTTATGAGTTTGCGGGTTAGGGTACAGGTGTTATGGGAATTGGGTTCAGTGTTAGCACAAAGTTAAGGGCATGGGGTTACATTTGGGGGTTAAAGGCTAAGAGGATTACATACAGGGTTAAGAGTAAAAGACTAAGGGGTC
This sequence comes from Pleurodeles waltl, assembly GCF_031143425.1. Taxonomy (NCBI): domain Eukaryota; kingdom Metazoa; phylum Chordata; class Amphibia; order Caudata; family Salamandridae; genus Pleurodeles; species Pleurodeles waltl. Next base: position 712,500,434 of record NC_090442.1, read on the forward strand.
ATTCTGACCCTAGCGGTCATCGACCGTCAGGGTCGACGACCACGGAAGCACCGCCAACAGGCTGGCGGTGCTTCCTTTTGTATTCCGACCGCGGCTGTGAAGCTGCTGTCGCCTAGCCGGGTCCGGCGGTTTCCCGCCAGATTACCCCCGGCTGGGAGAATCCTCCATGGCGGCGCTGCTTGCAGCGCCGCCATGGGTATTCTGACCCCCTTCCCGCCAGCCTGAGGTGCCTGGGGTGAAGGAGATGCCCACCCTCCTGGGTGAGCGGGCACGGGAAACACGCTGAGGGGCTGCTGTGAGGGCAGTGCTGGTATGGGGGTGGCGGCTGTACCTGTAGTTGGGGTGGCCAAACAGGTGTCCGCCACTGCCAGGGAGCTTCCATCGGTGGAGGTGTCGCTGTCCGAACTGTCCCCTCCAGTCTCCGCCATGGTGCTCCCCTCGCCCTCCGTCCCACTGGTGTGCTCATCGTTGGTGGATTCAGCCTCATGGGCCATGTGGGATGCAGCTTTCTCCGTCGCCGGTGCCTCTGATCCCCTGCCAGATGATGCTAATGCACACAAGGACAGGGTGACAAAAAAAAGGGGGGAAGAGACAAAGGATACACTTGGTCAATGCCAGCAACAACACCACCGTTGACGTACACAACACACAGGGAACAGCCCTATGCACTAGGCCATGCACTACCAGTTACAATGCTAGTCAACAGGCCATGGGGTACAATGCCTAACGCCAATAGCAACACACCTGAAACCCACAGGACCCTGGCCAGTAGTAGATGCCCACTAGCATATTTGGGTTTGGAGTGCATCTGAGCCTGCCCATCATGGAACCTACCCTGCCATGTTCGTCCTGGCCTAGGGACACCCACAGACCCACATCCCCCACCTAGATAACACCTCAACAGGTGCAATTTCATGATTCTGAAACTGTACTCACCCCCTTCTGGCTGCTGTGATGCCTTCAAGCACCCATCCAACTCCAGATAGGCCACTGCCAGGATGCGAAACATCAGGGGGGTCAGGGTACAACGCGCACCCCTTCCTCGTTGGGAGGCCATCCCCAGCTGGACCTCCGCTGTCTTCCTTGCCCAGCGGCGCAGGTCCTCCCACCATTTGCGATAGTGGATGCTCCGCCTGTCAAAGACCCACAGGGTACGCACATCCGTGACGGTGGCACGCCAAATACCCTTCTGATGGACGCTGACCTGCAGAAAAAGATACATAGGAAAAGGTATTAGTCATACCGTCTGGCCTGTTACACTCATGGCCCACCTTATCCCTCCCATCCCCTTACACACAGACATTGCCCACCATACATGCCCAGGAGCCCTCAGCCAGCCCCCCGGGGCTTACACACACAGCACTCCGTACATTCATGCCCCAAGCATTGTGCACACAGTGTACTCACCTGTTTGTCTGGAGGTCCATAAAGTAAATGGTACTGGGGTAGGACCCCATCCACTAGTCTCTCCAACTCCTCCAAAGTGAAGGCAGGGGCCCTTTCCCCAGACTCTCGAGCCATGGTCGCTTTCAGACACAGGTCACAGCAGCACTTGCAGTGTAGGTCCTCTCCTGTGAAAGGTCAGGTAGCAAGTGAGTGAACAGAGAGAAAATGGCGGTCACGTCTGCGGCGGTGGGTACCGTCACCGCTGGCATACATCACCATTGGCTCATGGAACCCATAGGCCCCAATGATAACCAATGCGGTGTTGCACGGCGGTCATCGACCGCCTCCCACAACAGCGCACAACGTCAGCGGAATTACCTCATTTCCACTTGTCCCTCCTCACAGGTCAGGCGGCCGCCATTTCAGGGGGGAACAGGCCATGGCGCCTAACTGCGTCACAGCAGACATAGGCACATCAACGGACCTGGACGTTCACATACTGTTTCTGTCACAAAATGCAAGGCATGTTACTCTGAGGATAGCTTTGAATATGACCATCTGCTCACTGTTTTTCACCCTAGAGTACAACCGCTGAGGATGAATAGGAGATGGTGACATACCTCCACGTACAGACCCCTGGTGGACCTGGCGACAATGGAGGACAGGCACGTTATCCTAACCTACAGACTTGATAGGGCCACAATCCAAGAGCTGTGTGCCCAATTGGAGCCAGACCTGATCTCAGCTATCTGCCACCCCACTGGGATCCCCCCTCTTGTGCAAGTCCCGTCAGTGCTCCATTTCTTGGCAAGTGGGTCCTTCCAAGCGACAGTAGACATGGCAGCAGGGATGTCACAGCCTATGTTCTTCAACGTGCTGACAAGAGTGTTGTCAGCCCTGATGAAACACATGCGCAGCTACATCGTATTCCCCCAGGTAGCGGATTTGGCCACAGTGAAGGCTGACTTCTATGCACTGGGACATATCCCCAACATCACTGGTGCCATTGATGGTACACATATTGCCTTTGTCCCCCACCCCCAGAGAAATGAACAGGTGTTCAGAAATCGAAAGAGCTTTCACTCTCTGAATGTGCAGATAGTGTGGCTGGTGTACCAGTACATTTCCCATGTGAATGCAAAGTATCCTGGGTCTGTGCATGATGCCTTTTTCTTGAGGAATAGCAGCATCCCATATGTGATGGCTCAACTCCAGAGGCACAGGCTGTGGCTAATAGGTGAGCCCATCATCCCCACCCAGTGTCTGTTGGCAATTGGGTGTGGGTTTGGCCCTAAGGGTGAGTGTCTGGCTAACAGGTATCATTCGATATTTACAGGTGACTCTGGTTACCCCAACCTCTCATGGCTACTGACCCCAGTGAGGAATGCCAGGACAAGGGCAGAGGAACGTTACAATGAGGCACATGGGCGAACAAGGAGAATCATTGAGTACACCTTTGGCCTCCTGAAGGCCAGATTCCTGTGCCTCCATCTGACAGGTGGATCCCTGTGCTACTCACCGAGGAAGGAATGCCAAATCATCGTTGCATGTTGCACAACCTGGCCTTGAGACGCCAGGTGTCTTTTCTGCAGGAGGATGAGGCTGGAGATGGTCGTGTGGCAGTGGTGGAGCCTGTGGGCAGTGACGAAGAGGAGGCAGAGGAAGAGGATGAGAACAACAGAATAGCTATAATTCAACAGTACTTCCAGTGACACAGAGGTAAGGCACTGTAACTTCACCTTCCATTGCAGTTTTGTGTTAGACATTGTACATGGCAGGCTGATTTTCCCAATTCTATGGCCACTTACTGTACCCTTTGGCATCTCTATTTTCAGATATCTGTGCCCCACTCTGGCTCCTGGTGTGTTTACTGATGCCCACTACAGGTCATACCTAAGTATACATAACTGTACAGTTAAACTGCAATGTTTACAGCTTGTTAAACAAATACATATTTCAAACAATTGACAGACTCCATACTTGTAATTGTTCAAGGGTGTTTATTTTGGTGCTAATAAGTGGAGGGGGTATTGCAATGGGCTGGGTTGCTGATGGAGGAAAGTCCAGGATAGAGTCCAGTCTATTGGTATCACAGGTGCATTATCCAAGGGGGCCTGGGAAGGGGAGCAATAGCAGTTCAAGGTGGACAGGGTGACAGAATGGGACACATGGGTGACAATCAGGAGAGTCTTATTTCCTGGTGGGGGTCTTGGCAATGTTCTCTGGCTTCTGCCTGGATCGCAGGGACCTTTTGCGTGGTGGTTCTCCTTCTGCAGGGGAAGGGGTGCTGGTGGCCTGTTGTTCCTGTGGTGGGGCCTCCTGTCCACTTGCGTCAGCGGAGCTGGAAGGCTATTCATCGGTGTGGCTAGTGTCAGGGGCCGTTGGTGTGTCACTGCCTCCCTCATGGTGTTGGCCATCTCTGCCAGCACCCTTGAAATGGTGACCAGGGTGGTGTGGATGTCCTTCAGGTTCTCCCTGGTGCCCAGGTATTGTCCCTCCTGCAGCCGCTGGGGCTTCTGAAACTTGACCAGTATCTGGCCCATGGTCTCCTGGGAATGGTGGTAGGCTCCCAGGATGTTGGTGAGTGCCTCATGGAGAGTCAGTTCCCTGGGCCTGTCCTCACCCTGTCGCACAGCAGTCCTCTCAGCTTCCCTGTTGTCATGTGCCTCTGTCCCCTGAACCGTGTGCCCACTGCCACTGACCCCAGGTCCCTGATTGTCCTGTGTTTGTGTCGCTGCCTGGGGTCCCTGTAGTGATGGACACACTGCTGATTGACGTGTCCTGGGGACAGTGGTATGGACACGCTGGGTGGGTGCTGTGGTGTTGTTTCCTGAGGGGGGAGGCTCTGTGATGGTATGGGACTGTGCCTGGGTAATCGACTGTCCAGAGGTCCCTGATGGGCCAGGTTGGTCATCCTGATCCAGGCGTGCAGAGCTGCTGTCATCAATGTGGGCCTCTTCGGGGGGACTGGATGTTACTGGCACCTCCTCTCCGGTGACGTTGTGTGGGGGTCCTCTGGGTATGTGAAAGCAGTGTTATTGTTACTGCGTGTGACATCTTGTGCATGGGTATGTTTCCCCCTATAGTTGATATTACCAAGGCAGCTTTGGCTTGTGAGTTGTAATTTGGTTGGCTAAGTGATTGTCACTAGTGTGCATGCTGTGGTGATGGGTGTCCATGCAGGGCTGTGAGTGGTGTCCATGCATTGGTGGTGCATGTAGTGCTGGTTACTGGGAAGGGTGGGTTGTGATGGTGGGGTATATGTGAGGTGGTGGGGTGATGGGGGTGAGGGTAGGGGTTGGGGTATGTTCTGGCATGCAGGTAGGAGGGGTGATAGTGATAGATTTTTGACTTACCAAAATCCAGTCCTCCTGCTACCCCTGCCAGGCCCTCAGGATGTATGATTGCCAATACTTGCTCCTCCCATGTTGTTAGTTGTGGGGGAGTAGGTGGGGGTTCACCACCAGTCCTCTGTACAGCTTTCTGGTGTCTTGTAACCACGGAACGCACCTTCCCCCGTAAGTCGTTCCACCTCTTCCTGATGTCATCCCTTGTTCTGGGGTACTGTCCCACGGCGTTGACCCCGTCCACAACTCTCCGGCATAGCTCCATCTTTCTAGCAATGGACGTCTGCTGCACCTGTGATCTGAACAGCTGTTGCTCTCCCCGGATGATTTCCTCCACCATGGCCCTTACCTCCTCCTCTGAGAAACTGGAGTGTCTTTGTGGCGCCATGGGTGTAGTGTGAGTGGTGTGTGTGAGGGTGTGTGGGATGATGTGTTGGGGTGTTTGTTGTGAGGTGCGTGGATGGTGTATGGGTGATGGCGTTCTGTGGCTCTGGTTCAATGGCGTGCCTCTCTCTCTGTTGTAAATTGTTTGTAGTGGTAAAGGGTTGTGGGTAATGTGGGTGTGTGTTTTATAGTGGTGTGGGTGTGGTGTGTGTATGTGTGTCAGGTGTGTGTAGTTTGAATTGTCCAATGTTGTGTTGTTTTGTATGTGTGTGTGTATTTTGAGCGCAGCGGTATGTACCGCAATAGTTTACCGCGGTTGAATGTCCGCTGTGGTGATTCGTGGGTCATAATGTTGTGGGTATATTCCTGTTGGCGTAATGGTGTGGGTTTGGATACCGCCAGTTTATCACTGACCTTTGGGCTGGAGGACTTGTGTGTGTGTCTGTATAGAGGTGGATTTCTATGTGTGGGTCACAATACGCATAGCGGTATACCGCTGAGGTCGCAGTATGTTGGAGGCAGTCAGCATGGCGGTAAGCAGCACTTATCGTTAATGTCATAATGAGGGCCTTAGTGCAGAGTTATATAACCAATGCTAAAATCTGGATCATTATAAGTCTCAAATGGGCAGCAAAATCAGGAGAAAACTGACAGCATTCCTAGCAGCATCTAGATAATCAGAAATGTCTTGTTCTGTGTCACCTCCCAAAACAAGCATTTTTTATATATTATTCTTGCATACGTAATTACAGGATCTGCAGAATCATTATGGTGTGAACAAATGTAGCCTTTCATCAGCAAATTAGAGCACATGAAAAATAAAACGTCACATTCCTTAACACCTAAGCACTAATCCACCCCATTAATAATTAGTCAGTACCTTTACCACCTTCTGTGCTAATGCCGTCCGAAGATGCCGAACAAAACAAGATACATTAACAATGACATGTTATGTGAATAAATAGGGCGCAGTGAACTAACGGAAATATATTATAAATGTTTTAAGTTGTTGCTGAGCTTGGGCAGATTCATCAAGGGCAGAATAACAATAACAGCGGAAATACACCAGCACTCAGCTCGACTGTGTGCTGTGGAGTTCGCGAAGAGTGAAGCTGGACAAGGAGGAAAAGCATGAGTGACAGAGATGACTTCCATATTGAAGATGGCATTTGCTATAAGAATGTGGCCTATTTAACATTGGTGCTGGAACAATTTTAGGAGTGGGATAGTGCCATCAATGTTACATTAATGAGACCTTAAGAATTGTGAAAATTCCAAGCACCACACAAAAAACAAGAATTACAAATGAATCACACCCATTTAGCCCATTCAGCAGGAGGGTGTAGCCGGTGGTGCATTTTGGAGCTTACTAAAGAAAACATATCACTAAAGCATAGCGTGGTTGTTAATAGTTTAGATATTGGGCACATTTTCCATTGAAATGGCCACAAAGTTTGCATGACACGCAATTTTACTGATAAAACTGTATAGCGCACAAATGATACCATGTGAAAATCTACTTTCTGCAAATATTTACCTATTGCACATCACCAAGTGGAGTGTCTTGATTTGCTTTGATCCTTTTAAAATCTTTGTTGCTATCACACTTTAGAATTATGGAATATGTGCTTCATTTTTGCTTTCTTAACTTCTTATATATGTTGAAATATTTGTACTGTTATTTTAAAGGCATTTAAATGTTGTTGTGTTACAAAAAATTGCCATCCTACAGTCTTTCCTTTCACACTCCCCACACCCCAGCTATTTTGTCAGGTAGTTGACTTTACAAAATTCTCTAAACTTGCTGTCAGAGAAAGAAAAGTAAAATCCAATCTTTATGTTAAAAAATATAAGCAGCAATGTTTCAGAAGACGTAGCTTGACATTTGACCTCTGCCTTTGAAAGCACATGAAATGTGACAAAAAAAAACCAAAATTTAAAGGCATGTTATTGTTTATTCATCTTCTGGATTTCAGCATGGTTATTTTGAGGGTGCTGCAACTCCTACTTCCAGAGCCTAGGCTATTTAACACATATCAAGAAACCACACTTCTACATATCATAGAAATTGTGACCTAAAAGCAACATCAGGATATCATATGAAGTTGAGTGCGAAAATGCATTCTGCACGTTGTTAATGATGCACAAAATATAAACCCATAAACATCTTTCACAGTACAAATCTGCTCACTTTCCTTTTACACAGTGGTTCATACCAGGGCCCCTACCCTTACAGCATTCATATGGGCAGCACAAAGTTGGCTTTACCTGCCTGTCTCCACTAACTTGTGCATAACCAGCTACAAATATATAATCATGCTGGGTTTTGTGTGTGATAAGGTCTTTCACTGGAGTACTGATTGTGAGTGTGTTTATCTGTGTGTACTTCTTTTCAATGACACAGTTAGTTCGCTGCAGGTTTGGTTTCATTCCTGGCTAATAGCCTACAAGCATTTCTGAAAATTAATCTCCTAAACATTGATGTGCAGAACAGGCGGGCTCATTAGCAGTACATTAATTTCCTCCTCCTGAGCCCTGGCTGCAGGCTTGTCAGTTCTCCCATTGTGTAGCAGCCTGGATTAGGGCACGCCATGCCACAGCCTGGAGTTGACAGGTTCGCGTGCAAGTCATTTTGGTAATTTTAACCCCGGGAATGCAATACTTTTGCTGACATTACCCTCACCTGCTTAGTTTGAGAGCTCATGAAAGCCAGGTTTGTTTGATTACAGGAAGAGACAGACAGACAGCTGTCCAGCAGGTTCCTGTTCTCAAATCCTGAAATATAAAGGCAGGTGTTATAGTTCCTGAAAAAATCCCTTCCCTTGTTGAGGAAGGTGGTCCTCAGACAACAGTGGGGTAGCCAGAGAATATGCAATAGAGGACCATGTTCCACAGGCTCACTTTGCCAGACAGTGCCACACCGCTTGGTACATAAGGATGAATGGCACTGTGCAGGGCTGGTTTTACATCCGACACATAGTGACTGTGTGGATCTCTTCTACTCTATCTCATCGAAGAAATGTCTCTCTGTGTTTTCGTGGGTTTCTGTCACACTTGCTTTATTTTACTGTTATTTGTCACGAGCTTGAAAAACCATGATTGTACCTCAACTGGGCACTGTGTTTGCTTTCACATCATTCCTGTGACTTTAATCACTTTCAACTGGTTCATAGTTTTGTGGCTTAAGATTTATCTGAATTCAAGGTTGAGTTCTCTTTAGAGAAGAGGGAAAGGTAAATGGTCGAATTGAAAATAAAAAAAACATAGCCAAAAGAGAATAAGACAAGTAAGCCACAGCTAGCACTTTTATTAGCCTTTCTGCCTGCCTATAATCGATGACTCCTATATGTGCACCTGCCTGGCAAGCCACAATACTTTCCAGGGATATGCTGGATGGTATTCCTTCTCAGGATAGGCTTTAAACAAGGTCAATAAATCTTTTGACCCAGCATAAGGGTGTGGAGACATAGGCATCAATTAATTGCAGCAAATCAGTTTAGAATGACAGTATGACCAATGTGGCCACACAAGGAAAACTCCTGTTTGAAATTTGCATTTGTATTTGGTATTTATAAACCGCATTCCAGCCGTGGCATCAAAGCGCTAAGTATGAGAAGAGTAAGTAACTGGGGGCCAGAAAAACTCAAACAAAAGAAACTTAGCGAGGGAAGAGCCAGATTTTTACCAACCCTCTGAAGGTCAAAAAATGTTGTTCCTTCCCTATGGACACTGGGAGTGAGTTCCAGTACTTGGCAGCAGCTACCGTAAAAGCCTTGTCACCCCATCTTGCCCTATGAGTACGAGGGACCTGGATCATGAAGGCTCCTGTAGATCTAAGTTGCCGCCTAGTTCGATACCAGTGTAGTCTCAAGAATAAATATTCAGATCCACCTCCATGCACAGACTTATAGATTAGGCGTAGGGTTTTTAATTTGATGCGCTTTGCAACTGGTAGCCGATGTCATTGTTTCAGACTACCACTGGCAGAAGCTGAGCAAGGGAGATTGAATATGAAACGAGCACCCATGTTTTGGATCAACTGAAGCTTCTTAAGAGAAGAATTGTCCAGATTGAGCAGCAAGGCATTACAGTAATCCAATTTAGATATTACCAGTGCCAAGATGACTATGACTCTCCACTCCCTCTGTAAGTAAGGAAAAACCTTTTTCAACATTTTCAAAGTCCAAAAACTGGATTTCGTGATGGAATTTACATGAGACTTAAAGGAAAGAGAATTGTCAAAAATGACGCCCAAGTTTCTGGTGGCAGTAATAGGGGTGAGAGGCTCGCAACACACTCTAGAGACCACCAGCGTGAGTTCCACAACTCCTTGCCGGAGCCGAAGCACAAAATTTCGGTTTTGTCACCATTCAGTTTTAGCCAGTTCAGGCCCATCCACCTGTTAACTTCTCGCATACAACTATTGAAATGGTCAGCCACTTTCTCCCAATGTTTTGAGACTGGAACGATCAGTTGAGAATCATCAGCATAGGAGGTGGGCATAAAAGCAAATGAACGGATTAATCTGGCCAAAGGAGCAACATACAAATTGAATAGGGTGGGGCTAAGTGAAGAGCCTTGTGGGACACCACATGGCAAACAATATGCTGGTGCCCTGAAGTCTTCGCAGCTCACCGTAATAGATCTGTCTCTTAGAAAAGATTCCAAAATCTTCAATGCAGTATCTCTAATTCCTGCTTGATGGAGACGGGATACCAAGATCTGAGGCGAGATAGTGTCAAACGCAGCAGATAGGTCCAATAGGATTAATAAGGCTCCCTGCCCCTCATCCATCACTCCACGAATCATGTCAGAAGTGGTAATAAGCGCTAATTCAGTACTATGGGCCTTCCTACAGCCACCTGAATTTTGAAGAAAGTTGGCTAATTTATTATTAATGTGATTTTCAAAAATCTTGGCCTGAAAAGGAAGTAGAGAGATAGGCCGTAGATTGCTCAAATCATGTCCTGCTCCATCAGGTTTCTTTTTCAAAGGAACCACTGTTGCTTCCCTCCAAGAAGGAGGAAAAACCCCCGTTGTTAGAACTTCCAAAAAAAACAGGGCAAGGGCTGTCGAGACAAGATCAGGAACCTGCTGTAAGATATGTGGAGAACAAGGATCATTAGGGGAACCTAATTTGATTCCTAAAATCAGCTCTTTAATCCTTTGTGGAAGTAATGAATGAAAATTGGTTAACAAAGGACAATCTATATCTAAAGTGCTATTCGTAGTATCAAGTGAGCAATCCATCCCTTCAGAATAACTAAAGCTCTAGTGAATTTGTAGAACTTTATTTTTAAAGAAAGTTGCCACCTTATTGCAGAATTCTTGTGAATTTTCCAACTCCGAAGAGGTTGGGGTCTCCGTCAGGGAGCGTACAACTTTGAAAAGTTCTCTGGGGTCGTTTAGTGCCTCCTTAATCTTTTGGGTAAAGTAGTCAGATTTAGCTTTAGTACGCACCTCTTTGTAAACTGTCAGGATGGCTCTTAACTTATCTTTCTCAGCCGAGTTGGAGTCTAACTTCCATTGCCATTCATGTTGGCAATATTTCCTTTGAAGTTGCTTAAGGTCCTTAGTGAACCAAGGGCAACTGTTTTTTTTTTCATTCCTAAAGAGACAGAGGTCTTAAGTGGGGCAAGTTGGTTAATTGCAATATTTATTCCATGATTAAAACTATCCGTAGCTGACAGAGAAAGATATTTGGTGGCTGCCCTAGTTGTTGCTTATTAATACGATTCCATTGTCTAATAGTTTTCCCATTAGCACAAAAATTCTGAGATGAACAGACCTTCATAAGCTTAAAGGTTAGGAGATGATGGTCTGTCCAATCAAGTGGGGTATTTGTCAGCATCATCTAATCCTCTGGATGGGTGACTATCCCGTCTAACAGATGGCCTGCTATATGAGTAGCTGATATGACTTTCATAAGTCATAAATCCAAGGGTTGTTATTACAGATTAAGGCTCAGACTGATATAGATATTTCTCAAAACAAGACTGTAGAGATACAGTATGATGATTTGCTGTCCAAACCTCCTAAAGAAGTTCAAACTAACTAACAACAAAAAGACAAAGAACCCAATCAGTGCTACACATAACAGCAATTAGAAAATATAAAAAGGAGGAAACAAACCCTATCTAATTCTGTTAATCATTTAGCAGTTTAAAGTCTACACTTAATAACCTGGGCAAGGGGTAGCCCTACAAATGAGCAAGTCCATGATAATATGTGGTAAGTTAAACACATGCGGGCAAAAAGCATAAAATAACAAAGAGAATTTGGAAAAATTAATCTAGGGTAACAGGTGACTAACTAAGGTTGGCAAAAAGTATGTAAAAAGGAAAGGCATCAGCATGTCAGAAGCTTGATCAAGAGTCTTCTTCTCTGGGTCAGGGGAAGATTCTCTAAGTCTCAGCAAAGGATTTCAAAGAGGCAAGGGTAAAGAGCACTGTACCTTTCAAGGTCCAAGGGGTCTGCTCCTGAAAGTGAAGGGCAAGACGACTGCTGCAAATCCAGCTGGGGAATTATATATTAAAGTACATAGTGCAAGATGATTCATCCATCCATCCATCACTCCACATGACGCAGAATGTTTAACTATCCAAAGGAAGACAGTCATGCGACACACAATTGCAACATGGACCAAAGTTTCCATTACCAACATCCAACTTGGCTCATCAGAGAAACATTTGTATACACAGCGGCTGCCACCGCAATTCTCAAGGGGAGGGGTGGTTGCGGAATAAGGGTGAGGGGGACAGGGGCATGAATAAAAAAAAAGTACCTACATTTTTTTTAACCTTTTTCCCGTCGTCGGCGCCTCCGGCCGCATTGCTCCTCTGGTCTTCTTGTGGTGTCCCAGCATGCTGGGACACCAGCACAGGCTTCCCAGCAATCCTGGCATGGGACACCAGCACAGGCTTCCCAGCAATCCTGGCACTGCTTACATGCTAAACATAGCATGTAAGCAGCATCAGGATTGTTCTGAGTAGCTCGGAGTGCCGCTCAGACAGAATCCTGGGGTCTGTGCTGTTTCTCCAGTCAGCTGTATGCATACAGCTGGGCTGGAGAATTCTAAATGCGCATGTGTGTTTGGCCGGCCTGAGACGGCCGGCCAAACACACATGCACACTTAGTGCACGCTCCCCTCCTCCCCCCTCCCACCTCCCACAGCCCAGGCCCACCCTGAGCACACTGCTGGCTGAGCCAGTAGATGAAAGATAAAACGATAATTAAATATCTTTTTTATCTTTCATCTCCTGGCTTAGCGACGGCGGCGACGCTCCTTTGCCATTGCGAAGGAGCCACCCCGTGTATACATAGTCCATTTTACAGTTACTGAATGTACTGGGCTCAAGGTTGGTTTCTAATGCTCACTATGTGTAAGACAATGGACCATCTATCACCAAACTACGATTCTCATGGGAACGAAGTCTTAAAAAAAAAGATCATGTTAGTAAGAATGACTAAACGTTTTCTTCACAGTAAGGAAACAGGGCCTTGCAGGCCTCACTTAGGCTAAGCAAAATGAATTAAAACAGCACAATCATTTATGCAAATAAGGCACATCCAACATTAATAAGCTTTGTCAGTGTTCATGTCACAATAGATTTAAAATGAAATACCTTTGTTAATACATTGAATTGAATCTGGTGCTGAACTACAATCTTCAACTTTTGCATGTAACATCTTTAACATTTCTCTCTTGAATTATCCTATTGTTTTAGTGCACACTATTAATTAACACCACGCATTATAACATAGAAACAAATTAATTGGTTATACATGAAGGTTAAATACTATACCACATGCTTTTCAGTAACCTATTCTACGGTAAATATACATTAATATGACTTGCAGTGCACCATTTCTGCAACTAAACTATTAGTACTTTGATTAACAAAATGCATAAATTGTCACATATAGCTGATAACTGTGATGCCAGGGACAGTATTAAAATTTCTGTTACATCAGTCTCCCTTCTTATGGCAAATCAAGCCATCACATCAATTTCAATCTCTCATTTCCAATGAGACAGCTCACAATTTCAGAGGTCGTTCCAGGTAAGATCTTCTGTACTCCTATAACTGCTTAATGTCACTGTAATATAAGCATCATCTAGCCTCCATCTCAAATTCCTCTTCTCTTTCTCCTCTGCTTGTTCTCATATCTTTCAGCTTCTTGAACAACTTATAGAGACCAACTGCAACTAAAGCACATAAAGCTATTATCATTATAGGTCTTAGGATAGTACTAACAAATTATATTCCTAGGCTCCAAACCTCCTTCCAACTGCTGCAAAACCACTACCTATTGCTTCCAAGGCACCTGTCACTTCTAACTCCTTCAGGTCCTTTCTCAGATCTGTCATACTTGAAGTATACTTCCTCAGCTCTTTACTATTTTCAGAAATATAGGTGCACCTCTAAAGATCTTGTAACATTTTGCAAATTCTGCCCTTTCTTGTGAGAAGGGTGTCTAACACAAGATGATTTTATAAAACCATTGATCTCACGGCAACCATGTGTGTGTCTACTAACAAGATGGTACCTGCTGTATCTGTAGATAACTTATCTATGCTGTTTGACAATTTCCTTATGTTGTGATCATTCAGGATCATATCCTCAGACGGATTTATGGCACCAAAAATATCTTCCACTATCTCTGAAGCACTAGCACCTCTTTTAATTCTGGTGTTTGACTTCTCATCCACAACAAGATCATTGAAATGCTCCATGTGATAAATCTTTGGAAAGACTACTTCTAGATAACAAGTTGCATACTAGCGTTTTGGCAGCTTGTAATAGGTGTTTTTCCTACAAATGAAATAAACAACTGGTATGACGGGCTCTTGTCCAGCTAACATAAAATTCCAAACATTTTTAAAAACACAAGTCTGCATTCACTAGCTCCTATACGATAAATTGTGTCAGTTTTCGAATTAGGTCTATATACACATAATTCCCCTCATTTTGCCAATTTAAGTCAAGGAATCCTTGACTCCTTGCAATCAAATGAGTTTCTTCTTTTACCCAACTTTGTAGGACGAATCATTTTTCTATTTTAGCTTTCATCGCTCTTCTTCTAACTTCAAGCTGGAGCTTCTACAAATTGATGAGACACAGAACGAACCACATCAGCGAGTCCTTTTTAATAATCCAGTACCAAATTATTTTACAAAAAAAGATTCTTTGATCTTCTAGAAATGTCATTGTTTTTCTACAAAATGTTAAAAAGCTTCTAATAAAAGTACAAATGTCTCTGACAAAAGCATAACGCGTAGTCACTAATAATCACTTGCAGGTTATAATGTCTTTGCTCATCAAGCGGTAATGAGATCTCAAAGATCAGCTCCATTGCAATCACAAACTCAAGAATGTTAAACTGTTAAAGCAAAATGTTGTACATTTCTTCTCCCATTCATTTGCTGCAAAAAAATTCCATGCAGCTGCTGAGTATTTTTGACTGAGTACTCTCTTTCTTTTTTATAATAGAGCTACTCAGCCCTCAGCATCACTGTCACTTTGACTTGACTCTCAGTTTCTTCAGCTGTCATCAGGGGCACTTGTGCAACTGGCACAGTCTGCTCACTTGGCCAATATTTTCTGGGCACAACTCTCTTTAATACACAATCTGGTCCTTCATCAGCATCTGAACTTCCAGGAGTCAACTGATTCTGACTCGACTTTTCTGTACCAACCACTGCTGTTAACTCGCTCAGACCCCCTCAGACCACAAGTGTGCTGTATCATCCACTTGTCCATCCCCAGCAGCTTGACTAACCTTATCTTTCTGACTCACCGTAACTGACCCTTAAGGGACAAGTGCTGTATTATCAACGGGACCTGGAACTTTACAAGTGTATCCAGTTAGAGAGACCATCACACTTTACAGCTGTCGTAGTGACCAACACTACCTGGTTGGGTCCATTCCAAAGTGGTTCCAAGCACGTGCTTCTTAGTAATGACGCAGTCTCCAGGACACAGCTCATGGCACAGATCCTGCTGCGGCTGTGCAGTAGCTTCTCCAACCTGATGAGGCACAGAACAAGCCACATCAGTGAGTCCTTTGCAATAATCCAGTACCAAGCCATCTGTAATATTTACAAGTACATTTTCAGGTACATCTGGCAATCTCATGGCTCTCCCCATGATCATTTCATGAGAGTATAAACCAGTCTTTCTGTCAGGAGTACTGCACAAAAACATAAAAACAAGAGGCAATGCATCTGTCCATTTCAAAGTGGTGGATGCACATACGTTTGCAAGTCTGGACTTCAGAGTTCAGTTAACTTGCTGCACCAATCCAGAATCCTCAGGTCTATAACTGCAATGTAGTCTTTGCTCAACTTCCGTTGCGGCATATAATAGTTTCAGGACCTCACTCTTGAAGTGTGTCCCTCCATCTGACTCTAGATAAGCTGGGCATCTAAAAGCCGGTATCAACTCCCTAAGTAACAGCTTTGCTTCTTTGAGGCTATCATTCCTCCTAGTCGGGTAAGCTTCAGCCCATTAAGAAAAACTGACCACAATGACCAAATATATCTCGGTCAATTGCATGCTGGTAGCTCAATGAAGTCCAACTGCATTCTATTGACTGGTCCTCCTGATCTACCTATGTGACTCAGTGACTACTGTACATTTTCCTACTTTCATCTGCTGGCATGTGACATACCTGTGCTAGAGCAGGTGTGTTAATAAAAATTATTAATGAGTATTGATGTATTCTGAATAATAAATTTATGTAGAAAACATAATGACGTAGAAAAATAATGCACACATTTGAAAATGTGATTACAATGAGTGGCCGCCAATGTTCACAAAGTGTACTTACTAGTGAAATTAATATTGTGAAATATTGAATATATGTTTGACTAATGTAGAAATATGTCTTATTAAGGCTTTGTCTGTCTTGACACAGGTCCATGGAGGTGTAAACCGCCCAGTAGCATATTTTTCAGCTACTTTGGACCCATTTGCAGCAGCCTTACCAGGTTGTTTGCGTGCAGTTGCAGCAGTTGGTCAAAGCCTTACACAGTGGAAAGGCATTGTGATGGGACATCCCTTGACTGTATTGGTCCCTCACTCTATTGAGATTCTACTTACAAGGACGAAAACCCAATATTTGACTGGTGCGAGTTTGACCAGATATGAAACAAGTATTCTTGGGTCACCAAATGTGTATTTGAAAAGGTGTACAGTGCTGCACCCGGCAACCTTACTTCCAAGTGACAATGTCGAAATTGAGCAAGTGGAAGATGTTGAGCATGATTGTCTTGAAGTAACCGACTTGTGCACAAAACCGAGACCTGACATTAGAGATACCCAATTGGAAGAAAATGACCAAATTATCTTTGTCAATGGTTCTTGTCTGAGAGACAATACAGGGACACTGAGAGCAGGATATGCTGTGTGCACAATTACTGGTACCTTGGAAGCTTCTTGGCTTCGAGGAGTGTATTCTGCCCAAGTAGCGTAACTGGTAGCCTTTACTAGAGCGTGCCATGTCTCTGCTCAGATGAAAGTTACAATCTATACGGATAGCCAGTATGGATTTGGAACAGTCCATGATTTTGGCCAGTTGTGGTCACACAGAGGTTTCTTTACCTCTTTTGGTGCACCAGTGAGAAATGGTGAGAGGATTAAGGAATTGTTACACGCTATTTAAATGCCTGAAAAGATTGCTGTGGTGAAATGTAGTGCACATCTGAAGTCGCAAGACTTTGTGTCATTGGGAAATGGATATGCGGATCAAGTCGCAAGGTTTTGCGCACTGAACTGTATATCGTTCAAAGACAAGTGGGAATTGTTACTGGAAGAAGATGAAACTTGTACAAGCTATGCATTGAAAATAAATGACACTTTGGAAGAATTTAAAACTTTGCAGAATAATGTTGACAGGGAGGAAAAATGATTATGGAGCAAAATGAAATGTGTGCAAAGACAAGATGAATTGTGGGTTTCCGAAGTGGGTCACTTGGTTTTGCCAAATAGCCTGTTGTCTCAAATGGCAAGGTACTATCATGGTCAAGCACATTTGGGAGGGATGTAATGATTTGTTTGCTCAAACATGATTGCTTCAACCCAAAGTTTAGACAAGTTGCTGAAGCAGTTTGCCATTGATGTGTCATTTGCCAACAACTAAACGCAGGGAAAGGGACAGTGGTTAATTTGAGCCAATTGGAAGAGCGGGAGGTCCATTCAGCAGAATGCAGATGGTGATTTTTTGCATCTTTAGTCACTGGATTGAAGCTTACCCCACACGAATAAATGATAGTCTCACAGTAGTGAAACTACTGCTTAGGGAACTGATACCGCGTTTTGGATTTCCGATCTCTTTAGAATCAGATAGGGAAAGTCACTTCAACAACGAAGTAATTAAATTACTGTGTGCAGCATTGAACATTGAGCAGAAGTTGCATTGTAGTTACTGCCCAGAAGCATCAGGGCTAGTGGAACAGATGAATGGTACCTTGAAAATAATAGTTGCAAAGATGTGTGCAACTATGAATTTGAAATGGCCTGACACATTGCCATTAGTGTTGATGTCAATGAGAAACACACCTGACAGGAAGGCAGGATTGTCACCGCATGAAATGCTCATGGGCAGAGCGAAGAGGTTGCCAGCGGTGCCTGCACATGCACTTGTCAACATTACAGATTATATGGTGTTGGATTACTGCAAAGGTCTGGCTTATGTGGTTCGCTCTTTCTATCAGCAGGTGGAAGCCACCACACTGCCACCGATCCGTGACCAAGGACACAATCTGAGAGTTGGAGACCGGGTTGTGGTCTGGAAACATGTGAGAAAAACATGTTTGGAGCCTCGTTGGAAGGGACCTTATCAGGTAGTCCTGACAACTACCACAGCTTTGAAGTGTGGTGGAATTCCTACCTGGATTCACGCAAGTCACACTAAGAAAGTGGCATGTCCACTAGATCATGAAGAAGCGTTTTTGAGAGTATCAACAACAGTGAGAAAAGTCTCAGAGTTGAAAAGAGAACAAAGGGGAACTGAGACCGGATCTGAGCCGGTTGAGGACGGTTCAGTCACTCCTGTGAGAGACGAAGGAGAAGACTTCTAGGAGGGTGACGGAGAGCATTTCTCAATTGAGGCAACAAGAGAGCCTAGTCAGAGGAGGGCTTTCCCAGAAGCAGACGATCCTGAGAGACAAACAGAGCAATTGCCAGACCCAGAGGGGAAAGGAGTTGAGGTGGATCAAAGTCATGGTGATCTGACTACTCCTGAACTGACTGCAGGTCTGTTAAGAGAAAACACTGCAGACCAAGAAGACTCAAGTTCGACTCTGAAGAGAACACTGACAAAGGGTCCACTGAAAGGAAATAAATGGCCGGAGTCGCAAGTTTAAAAAGGAAAATAAGTGGTTGTTGAACCAACAATAGAAGAGGAAGTAGATACCACAAAGAGAGAAGATCTAAGTGAAGGAGAACTGAATGGTGATCGAAAATTGAAAAGAAAGAGAATAGCAAGTCAAAGATATGCAGGTCCTGAATGAGCGTATGCAACTACGAATGAATGGCAACAAGAGTTTTTGTCTTTTTGTTTTGATGGAGAGATTCTGGGTCAGTATTTTGGCACTTGAAGGAAGCTGGTGAACTGAACTGTTGAAACAATCTGAGAATACATTTTTGAGAAAGAGACTGCTGAAAGTAACCAGAAGTGACATTGCTAAACTGATTTGAGTTTTGAAACCTGATTTTGGCAAAGCTGCTAACCGATTTTGACAGAGGGATCCTGGAAGTGAGACTGAGAGCTGTAAATAACAGCTGAAAGAAGAGTTGCCTATTTTTTATTTTTGCTGCAAGTTTTTCTAAATTTCCTTCTGCTTTCTGATTCTTTACAGATCATGAGTAACATTAGTCAACAAGGTAGGAATGCTCGGCGTTGTAAATATATGAGTATTGGTTTGGCGATTATGTGTGGGATATCGTTTGTGGTGTTGATTGTGGGTATGTCTGTTCTTGAGTGAAGCCAACCATACTTCTGCTATTGAGATGACTATTACACTAACAGCAATAGAGAAGTTTAGGTTAGATGAGAAATATTTGCATAATGAAACTAATGCGCAAGGAGAACTTTCTTCTAATGTTTTCCATCGCTTGTTGAGTGAGTATGTTGAGACAATGGATGCGAAGAATTGTTATGTGTGTACGCAGATTCCTTCATCAGTCGAGGAAGGAGTCACCTATCATAGTTTGCCTTTAACCTACGGGATAAGTTGTAGTCTGATACTTACAAGATTCTATAACTTTTACTCAAATTAATTCTTATAATTAGGTATTGGAGTAGAGTAGCTAAGGATAATGACATAGTAATAGTTATAGGTTTCTTTGAACCTACATTGACATTTGGCACAGCTTATGCACACCGCAATAATTTGACATGCTTGCTTACACCTTTAGAGAAAAGCTTCTCAGATCACACAGATGACAGGAGAAAGGCACTAAAGCAGAAATTATAAAAAGGCTTAGAAAAAAGGACTTACAAGAATGATTATGCTTATAGTGCAATTAAAACGCAAGGGAAATTAGCTTTAGATGCACAACACGTAGGGAAACTTAGTATATATAGGCCTAAATCGCGCACTGACACTTTAATTTTGGGAACGAGTGAATGGAGGCATGTGTTTATGTTTCAGAGTAAATTGACGTTTATGTTGAATGGGCAGGACCCTGCTATTCCTGGGATTTATTACATCTGTGGTCTTAATGCGTATAACCATCTTCCGAGAGGATGGTATGGGACATGTTATTTGGGGATAGTTTTCCCAAAGATTTAGCAAATGGAGAATTTGAAAAAGTTTCCAAAAGTGACTGAAAGTTTTTTCTGTTATTGCTGAATTACATCAGAAGAGACAGAGGAGGGAGTCCTCTTCTGCTATAGTGGGAGATATATTTAGAGCAGTGATTCCTTCAATGGGAGTCATTCTGAATTTGATAAAGATTTGAAAGTTGTCTACTATTGTGGATAACATGCTGACAAATTTTTCAGGGGCCATAATCCTGACATATACTGAGTTAGCTGCTGATAGAGCTATGACTCTTCAAATTTGTCTTGCTTTAGACATTCTTTTAGCGAAAGATGGTGGAGTCTGTAGAGTGATTAATTCTAGGCATTGTTGTTCGTATATTCCTGATAACAGTAAAGAGATAAGAGACTTAGGGCCACATGTAGGAAGCAAACGAACTGCAATTCGGAAATAGCGACTCCTTGCAAATCACTATTTCTGACTCGCAAAACGGGATGCAGGCAAAAATCGCAATACCAAATTGCGATTCGCAGCTGAGTCGCACCGCAATTTCAATCTCGCAATTTGCGAAATCGCTATTTGCGAGGTCGCAATTTGAGATGATGCAAATTGCACAAGGGTGTGGTCTGGAGTCACAAATTGAGACTGGCTCGCAAACTGCACGCAGGTGCAAATAAAATAGGTGAAAACACACTTCCTGGGTCTGAGTGATGACATCAGAACCAGGAAGTACCCCCATGGAACAGGGAGGAGCCTATCCAGCACAGACAGCAGAGGCACACCCAGCTGAGAAGAGCAACAACAGCCATGTCAGCTCAGGACAAGGAGACACCCACTGCTGGGAGGAAGAGGAAACTGAAGTTTTCTGAAAAGGAGCTGAAGGTCCTGACCGAGGAGTGCTACCTGCACCATGGTGTCTTGTTTAGCAAGGCATCAATGAGTGTCCCTGACACCCAAAAGAAGAAGATCTGGCAGGACATCCTTAGTAGGATCAATGCGATCGGAGTCAGCCATCGCACCATTGATGAGGTTCGCAAAAGGTGGTACGACCTCAGGTCCAGGACCAAGGAAAGGGTGGCAGAGTGGATGAGGGAGATGCACGGAACTGGAGGCGGTCCATCAACAGTACCACCCCCTACAGCCATAGAGAGCATGGTGGAGACCAATCTGGAGCCAGAGGCTGTGGTAGGAATCGGAAACCTGGACAGTTCTGCACCAGGAACATCCAAAAGTAAGTACCAAAAATCACTTATTTACACGACTCAATGCACCATGCACACAACCACAGTACACAAAAGCATTCATCCTCCAGATATGCTCCATTCACATATTGCAACCTACAGAACAATGCATTATGGGCAATGTAGTACAGTAGTCCAACTTTAGAGAAATATTTATTCTGATTCACCAAGCATATGTGAGGAACTGACAGTGTACCCCTGTGTCCCACAGGTCTCCCACAAGGACCCACCAACAACCCTACTGTGCAGGGAGAAGAATCTGCCACCAGCACAGCAGACGAGGCAGCCAGTGTAACTGCAGGGGAGTGCAGGCACTACACCACTCGTCCACGAGAGACCACCAACGAGACAGATATTGATCTTGAGGCAGGCAACATGACACTGGGGCCACTGATGAGTGGAAGTCAGCCACATAGGTCAGCTGGGTCTGGGTGGAGATGGCAACATCCAAAACAGTCAGCCAGTGAGGAGGATGTCACCGGTGAACAATTCCTAGGTCTGGAGGCATCCTTACAGAGAAGTCACTGGCTGCAAAATAAACACATGCAGGTTATGAACAGGAACCCTCTCCCAGGGTTTTGCCAATGTGGACAACCAATTCACTGCCATGAACAACAACAAGGCAAACTTCACCAGCTCCATCAATGACTTGGTCAGGGAAATGGTGGCAGATAGGGCCCATGCAAGGCGCAGAGAGCACAACAATGCTGCCCGTTTGGACCGACTGAGTCAATCAATTGAGTGCGCCTTGCAACCACAACTACCTGCATGTCAAGGTGCACCGTAAAGTTGCAGGTAGAACATGGCCATTTTGCTGGTGATGTGGCAAGGGGACTAGGGCACATCAGCCATGCAGTGGACCTAATAGAGACCACTCAGGCAGCAAGAGGCATTGGCGATACCCCTCAGAATAGTGAGGACATCTTCAGCGTCAGCAGTGTATCTGCCTAAGATGCATGCATCCTGCGGAGTAGCAGTGCCCGCCAAGGATCAGGGGACCAACCAGGATTGGCCCATGGTGGCCGTGGTCGCAGGAGGGTGTGAGCTACCTATTCTGTGTTTTGACTGAGGCACATGATGTTAATGTGTCAGACATTACATTTTGCTTTTTTCGTGAAGTTGAGATGTCAAAAGTTCATCATTACATTCCTGACATTAAAGGGATTATTTGTTGTACTACACAACCTGGCTATGTGTGTCTTACATTTGTGAGTGTTGTCACGGTTGCCACGAACCTGCCAAAGTAGTGAGTTGCAATGTGGTCCCGCACTCCAATGCGATGCTACCATCCCCAGGCTGTCGGTGTGGTCCTCATCCTCTGAATCTGTGTCGTCGAGTGGGAAATATAGCCCATGTCTGGTGGCAATGTTGTGGAGGATGGCACATGTTGCAACGATCTTGCATGCAGTTTCAGGGGCATACTGGAGTGCCCCTCCACTTTTGTGCAGGCATCGGAAACGTGACTTCAACAAGCCAAAGGTCCTCTCAATGACATCTCTGGTCCGCCGATGTCCTATGTTGTATCACCTCTCATTCTGATTGCCAGGTGTTAGGTATGTGGTGAGTATCCATGGTCTCAGAGCATATGCACTGTCACCTGTGTGACAAAAGAGCTAAAATTAGCAGGGCATCACAGGGTTACGCAGTGACATGTATTTAAGACATCAGAGTGTACTAGACAGTACCTAATAAATATCCTTTGCCAAACTCCACACGTTCTAGGCGTTGGTGTATCCCACTGTGCCTGAATATGTATGCATCATGTGTACTCCCTGGATATTTTGCCACTATGTCAGTAATGACATTATGGGCATCACATACCACCTGGATGTTTAGTGAGTGGGTACATTTCCTATTGCGGAACACATATTCCAGATTTGCTGGTGGGCAAATTGGTATATGTGTCCCGTCCACACACCTTATTACATGGGGGAAGTTGGCAATTCTGTAGAAGTCCAACTTGATGCTGTTAATTTCCGCCTCATTCCTGGGAAGGTATGAGGACATACCTCATCTGGACATGTGTGCGAGTATGGCATCTAGGAACCGTCTGAAGAATCGTGAGAGGGCACTTTGGGACACCCCACCTGCAACAGCAATCACCCCCTGATAGCTACCTGAGGCCAAGAGGTGCAGTGAGCAGAGAATTTGCACGTGTGGGGATGGAGCAGCCGCGCATTGTCTGATGTTCAAGTCGAGGTTTCAGCAGTTCAATGACCTCTAGGATAACTGCGCTGCTCAGTCTGTATTTATCATAAATCTCGTCCTCAGTTTGTTGAAATAGTGTCTGCCTGGTTCGGTATATCCTCTCTTGTTTCTGCGTCCACCTCCTCTGCTGGGCAGCCTGAACTCTCCTCCTCCATGCAATCACATAGAATGCAGCCATTTTGAGAAACCCAGATGCCTTCTGGGTCTCCTTTTATAATTTGATTCTGGTTACCACCTGTTTGGAATCAGTGCAAATTTGGGTGTTGAAAACGGGCTTTTTGCGACTTGTCATAATTTGCGACTGCGTTGTGCATTTGGTTTGCGACTCGCAATTTGCAACTTCTTAATTGTGAGTTGCAATTTAAAGTCTCAATTTTTGCGAGTCGGTAATGGGTCGCATCGCTATTTGGAACTCCGAAATGGCATTGGAATATACCATTTCGCTTTTTGCGAGGTCGCAATTAGCGCTGCGACCGATTTACGACTCGCAAATCTTTCGTACATCTGGCCCTTACTTACTAATCTGACTAATGAAAGTGCTGATTTGAAAGAACCAGGTGTTTGGGAAAAGATTGGCAAAGGTTTTGCTTCAGTGGGAAATTGGCTCAGCAACATTTGGAATGGGATTCTATTGAAAATATCACAGGGAATATTAATTGTTGTGGTTTGTCTAATTGAAATATGGGGATTGTGTAAATTATGCAAAAGGATTAAATTGAAAAGGTCAAAGAGTAATCAGAGAAGGGAAGAAAAGAAAAGGGAAAAAAATGTATAGAGAAAATTCAAAGGGGAAACAAAATTATGAAGGGATTGAACTGACAGAGTTTTAGCTGATGTAAAATTTCTAGATAATAGTTACTGTGATGACACATTTAGTCATCAGAGGAGGGACTGCTAGTGCAGAGTATTGATATATTCTCAATAATGGATTTATGTAGAAAATATAATAACGTAGAAAAATAATGCACACATTTGAAAATGTCATTACGATGAGTGGGCGCCAATGTTCACAAAGTGTACTTACTAGTGAAATTAATATTGTGAAATATTGAATATATGTTTGACTAATGTAGTAATATATCATATTAAGGGTTATGCATTATGCTCTAGCTTTATTAATTGTAAGCCTTAACTTAGTGATTGTAATGGCCTATTTGCCAGGCATCATGTCAAAGCTGTATTTCTTAACGTTTAATAAAATGGCTATTCTAGAGAGTTTCTATTGCATTGCTTAAATGTGCTCATAACGGAAGCTTTCTCATGAGAACCGATTGCTAGAAAATGATGTTCCTGTGAATGTAACATTTTGTGTGTAATGTGTGGGAAACTGACTTTCTCAGGAGAAGAACAATGGAGATACTGACTGGAGTGGAAGCTGCAACAATATTGTTACCTGACAAGCCGGATGATGAGGACATTGCAAGACAAACCAACCAACTACATGTGAACGGAGTAATAGTAGAATTCATAGATTTGGAGTTTTAGTTTTATTGGACAAAGTGTGAACATGCATTTAACTAATCAATAGGAATTTGGGAAGCAGTTTTAATAGTTTTAATATAACAATACTACACTGAGAGAAGACACCGCCATTGCCCATTTTCTTGCTGGCCGTAAGTTCAATATTCCTTGTGCATCTTGACAAGAGACGTGCTTAACTTCAATGATTAGAGACTTTGCATTTTCTGAACTTTGATGCTGAATCCTGATGCCCTACTGCTCGACTGATGTCCTGAGGACAAAGACTGACTCTGCTTTCTGATCCACACTGAGGATAGGTATTATGACCTAGACTGTTGATTATTATGCATATTTGCTTTTTCTTTCTAGGTACCAACTGTATTGTTTTGATAGAGCCATAGTTAGATGTTTTTCAAAATGTGTGTTACTAAATCTTTTTGCATGAAGTCCAACATGCTGATGCTAATCTGGTGTTAGTTAAGAATAATGAAATTGTGCTAATGGGGATTAATACTTGATGAATTTCTCTGCAAAACAATTTGTGTAATTACTTTGACGCAGTTGACTTTGTTACTGATTTGCACCATAACTTTAGAATCTGTTGTAGTTCAAGCTTTGATTAGATTACGTTTCTTCCACCGCTTTGGACAGCCAGTAATGTTTCTGTGTGTGTTTCATTTGATTTTGAGATTAATCTACATGACTTTAGCATTGTTAATATAGGGAAATAAATATTAGAACTTTTACTAAAAGGTGTGGCTATTCATGACTGAAAGGTCATGGTGCGTGACAATTACTGCCTCCATTGATTAATGATGTTATTGATTGTTGCTGATTATTGACTATTTTGTTTTGATTATTGATTATGTACTGGAGCTATGGTAAGAACATCTTAATTGCGATTGAAACTGTTCATCGACCTATTCGAGTCCCCTTGTAAGTTTACTTATTAAGATCAGACGCGCTAAAACTTGTTAATCTCTAACAGCAACTTCTTCACTGTAAAGTCTGAGGGCTCCCATCTGCCATTCCCACTGTCCAGCTTTTGATTGCATTTGATATGTTTACACCACTGAATCTTGCTCATCCAAACACAGGCTTTCTTTTAGATCACAGGGAGCCTTCTCCATTGCAGCATACGTGTCTCCATCTGGAACTGAGGAAGGGACCCCAAAACGGGCAGTGTCCTGTGCCTGTGTTCTTGTCTTCATCATCAGGATACCTCCCTTCATGCATCGTGCAAAGCCTCGCAGTTGCAATATGGAGTAACCATAGTCTCCCTGGGCTCCTCGGAGACTACCAGTCTGCAGTCCAGCTTTCCGAGTGTGCTCCATCCCCACTACTCTACCAGCTACATTCTTCAGTTTAATTTCAATTTCTTCAATTACAAGCTTGATATTCTCATATCCTGTAGCTGCTTTTAGAGTTGTAAGCAACACCTGCTCCCTGCTAGTGAATTGTTGCACATCTCTAGATTACACATCTTCCCTATCATCAGAAGGACCAGCCCCAGAGCCAGGGACTTAGCTTGATCACTGAGATGTGGCCGGGGGAGCGGTGGAGGGTGTTATGCGAATCTGAGACTTCCCAACACTAACCGGGTTCTACCCAATTGAAAATGATGGTGCAACAAGCGAGTTGGAGTGCTTTGTGACAAGGGGTATGAGTATAACTGTGATTAGTGCAGCAGGTACAGTGGCACTGGGGTTCAGGTGTAGGAGGTTTCCACTTCAAGCCAATTTATTTTCCTTAATTCTATTAGGAGCCATGGGTACCATGCTAGAAAGGGGTTGGAGTGACGCTGAAATAAAAACAGTCATTTTTTCAGCAGCTGTGTACCACCAGTCAGTTACAGGTTCCAATTCCAATACAATAGCTCAGGTGTTTAAATGTCTTGTTTAGGTCTTTATTTAACTCATAGGTGACAGATTCTAAAGTAGTGAAATAGTTTGCTAAATTACTACACACCTATGTTAAGTATATGATATAGTGTGAGCCTAATTCCAAGAATCAGATGAGCCGTTTGTAGAGAACATGATAATGTCAGCAGAAGCATCTCAAGTTTCAGGTGATGTCTGTTGCATGGTGACGCCTGTTGCATGCATTTAGTCTGGCTGAAATAAAGCAAAATAACTGGAACGTGATGAGGATGTTGGATTAGCCAACAAGCATTTGAACTTCTAGACACATTTAGAATTAGTTTCACATTACCTATTTCTACAATACCCATTTACACTTTAAGGGCAGCGATTCCCAGCAATTTCCTTACAATGACAAATTTTTTTGGTGAAGTCAAATGAGGATCTATTTTTACTAATTAAGTATAAAGCTGAATAAACTTTTTTACTTTTCCCTATACTTTACCATAAGGCACCACCCCTCACCCCCCACTGTGTAGTCTCACTGTGGTAAAGTATAGTGAATTTTTTTTTAAAAAGTATTTGAAACTACATAAAAGTAAACATGTGCATGATAAATATTGATTGTACTTATTGTAAATGTAGAACAAAATAAAACAATGCTACTACACTATTACGTTTATTTAGAATTAAATCTTCAATTAATTTAAGTGTATTAAAATTAAATATTTTTTTTTGAAGTTTAACTTGAAAAATAAATTCTCCCCAAAGTAAAATCTCATTGACGCAAGGTAGTTTTCTGCAGGCAAAAAATGACTTTAACTCCAATATTTTGGCGCTAGACATGTCTAGCGCCAAAATATAAATATGGAGTTAAGTTTGCGCCGGATTTGTGTAAAAAATAATAACGCAATCCGGCGCAAACAGAAAATAAATATGCCCCTAAGTGTGCCACTTTTTCCCAGCCACTCCTCCTGGTCCCTCCCACATTTACTACTAAGTAGTAAACTTACATGTGTGAGGATCCTCCCATAGGCAAGATAGATTTACAGTTGTGGGTTAGTGAATAGAGTTTTGCAGTACTTTAGAAGTACTATGCTTGTACAAGTAAGGTACTACAAAATGCAGTTTGTGAATAGGTTCCTATGTCTTCAGGATGCAGTAATTTAAAGCCAATAGTACCTTTTTCTGGCACCAACAATAATCATATTTTCCTGCAATGTGCATTCAAACTAAAGAGGGTTTTTATACCTGTTCTAAACACATCTGCATGCTACAAGCATCTGCATTGTTCTATTAAATGTCATTTATTTAAAATGGTATTGCAAACATGAGGCCTCCATGTTTAGAATGTTTTTCTTTTTAATTTTTGTGGCACTTCAGATATTTTTTCATTGTACCAACTTGCCAAGGCCAGACCTATTGGCTCTGATAATGTTCGAGTTTATTGTTCTTCCATCCTGCCTGTTTCCAAAACAGCATGAGGTGGTGCCCAATAGTGAAACATTGGTATTTATAGAGATATCCCAACTCTCAGTACATCAATGATATTCTAACATTATCAGCGATCCCAAGATTGCATTTCCTAGGCCATTGTTGGAGCAGATATTAGAGTCTATTCTGTGAGGAAATGGGTTCTGCTCAGCAAATCCGCCTAGGTTTTTTGTTTTTTGACCACTTGGTTTTTGAGATTTGTTACTGTGGGGGAGCCTCATACCTGTGATTTACCTCTGGTAAACTCATGGTAAATGGACTGCACATGTTTACCACCAGTGTCCGCCTTTTAAGACAAGGCTTCTGTGACGTAGAAAGGGTAATTGGTACTTGGCTGGTTACACGTAAACATGTGTGCACATGCGTGTGCGCTTGTGAAAGGCTGAGTGTGGGAGACGCCTGTTGTGCGCAGCCTAGTGACTCTGCACAGATGGACTGGCATAGAGGGGACTCTGCAGGATTGGATATTGACCTGGGGTAGGCCTCATAATGTTAGTGTATACTGATAGGGAAAGTCAGTCTGGATGATTGTCTTGTCTGCAGTGACACTCTATTATACACATACGGGGAAGGCTGCCTTAAAGTACTGCTTCATTTCCCTTTGGTCTACCGATTTCAGTGACATATTGAATTCGGGGTGTAACCTGCATGGGAAAATCAATACTGCAAGTTCCAAAAAGATATCTGTACATCTTAAGGATCATCCAGAAATGTCATGTTTCTGTGGCTCAGCTCAGGATCAGAGCCTAGACCTTTTGTCATACTGCTGTGCTAAGTTAATTACAGGAACAAAGGCCTCCCCGCACAAAGGGAGCAATTAAGAGTGCTTGACTCAGCTCCTGAAGAGGAAAGGGGTAGCGCGCAATGCTCTTCATCAATCCATCAGCTGTCACTCTGTACCAGGGATGGGTCTGCCCAAGCCCACTTGTCAAAGGATGGAGCCCAGATCTCTGGGGCTAACACAGGAGAGGGCTCTGATGGTAAAGGCCCTGGCAGTGATGTCAGCGAGGGGTGGAGCTGAGGACCCCAGAGCAGATGTGATTAGTGACTGTGGTATTACGGGGCAGTAATGGTAGGAAGAGATTCCACTCACAGTCCTGTGTAAGTTAAATAGTTGAAGTTTAATTGTTGGATCCACGACAGACATCGACACCCTCACAGGTCCAGAGCCAACCTCCAACTGCCTTCACACTAGGCTCCAGAACCCGAGGGCACCGATGTCACATGGAACTTAGAATACATAAATACTAAAGCTCTAAAGCAGAAAACAATAAGGAGCCATACAGAGAATGCGGTTAACACAACTAAGTACATAGTTAAGCAATCGATACAAAATGGTCACATTTTACATCATCTTCCCCCTTCACAACAGTAACATAGTAAAGAAATTAAATAAAAATGCAAAACTATTCCAAAACAAAATCGTCAAATTTGGAAGGCATCCTAATAATTCTTTTACTCCGTGTACTTTCCAAACCTGAAGAGCTAAGGACATCCCTGCTGCTATCATCGTGGATAAGTTGAGGAAACACTTCACTCTCACCAGTGACATTTGGAGCATTAGCATGTGATCTGCCTTCATTACTTGACTTGGTCAAATTTGTATATGGAACCTCATGAAACAAGGCATGATTAGAGATGTCTACCTCCCTGTTCGCATACACCTCATTGAAAATGTCTGCCTGTCTGGCAGAAATAGGAATGACACTGTTTCTATTCCACCACCCTCTGCCATCCAATAAAACCGAAGCCTTAGTTACTTTCAGAATTTTGACAGGTAGAGAGTATTTTGATTCTCCTTTAGAGACTCTCTGAGGTTTTTTAATTAACACCCAATCATGAATATTTAATTCAGTTTCCTTAACCTTGTTCCTGGAATCATAATTCTCCTTTTGCTTAAGTTGTTTCCTTAATACTTGGGTTCTCAAATCATTCAATGTTACATCCGATTTACCCAATTTGTTAGTTAAGGAGTCGGTCAACCATGCTGGCACAAGTTTAGACCTTGACTCCCTCCCTCTAAGAAGACTAAAAGGGGAAACCCCTGTGGTGGAGTGAGGCGTATTGGAGTAAGCCCAAACCTTCTCTTTGAGAAAATCATGAACATTGTAATTATTGGCTAAAGCTGTTTGAATGCCTTCTTTTAAAATTCTATTGGCCCTTTCTACTAGGCCATTAGAAGCTGGACTATATAGGGCTACCTGTAAGTTATGAACATTGAATTTCTCAGTGAAACTTCTCATTTTCTTTGAAGTGAAATGTACTCCATTATCGGTGACAATTACCGACGGAGCTCCCTCCAGCATAAAAAAATTTGACAAGAATTGTATTGCAGTGTCAGTATCAGTATTTTCAACAAAGGCAAAATAAATCCACTTTGAGAAGTAGTCAATTACAACAATAAGATACCTCATATTTCTTGTCAGCATGTTGAAAGGTCCAGAAAAATCCATGGCAATTTTTTACCATGGTTTACATGGCAAAGGAACACTGTATAAGGGTTTGACATTGCTTTTCCAGTGTTTATCTGACACTACACACGTTGGGCATGTATCAATAAAGTCTGCCACTTGTTTATCAATGTTGGGCCACCAATATTTTTCTTTTAAAGTCTTACAAGTGGCAGAAACACCCAGGTGACCCTCATGTGCAATTTTAATCAATTTCGATCTCAATATACTAGGTGGAACACAGACAGAACCTCTCATACAGAAACCATTTTCACAAGATAATTCCATGGCTATCTGTTTGTATGTGTTCATTTCACCACAGTATTTTGTATTATTAGGCCAACCATGTCTAATGTAATGTAAAACCTGAGATAGTAAGTTGTCATTTGAAATGGCTAATTTCCATTCTTCCTGTGTAAACAAACCATCAGATGCGGAGACAAGATCTAAAGCGCCCACTACACATTCTGTGTCCTGGTCGTCATTTGAATCAGTAGAGTGTGGTAGGGGTAGTCTGGATAGACAATCTGCTCTAATATTTTTTCCACCTTGTACATACTTCACCTCAAGGTTATACTCTTGTAATTTGGATGGCAATCTTACAAGTCGGGCAGAAGCTTTGCCGAGACCATTACCACTCATTAAATACACTAGTGGTCGTGATCGGTGTAAATCGCAAAATGGGTTCCCCATATGTATGTTCTAAACTTTTGGACAGCCCATACACAAGCCAGGGCTTCCCTCTCAATAGTGCTGTAGTTTCTTTCAGCATGAGAAAGTGTCCTGGCAGCGAATGCAACTGTATGTTCATGGCCGTGAAGCCATTGTCCAAACACCGCTCCAAGTCCTTTAAGCATCCACTGTGATGAATGACGTGGCAGTGGGGATGAAAGATTTCAGTGTGGGTGCAGACAACACCACTTGTTTGATGTGCTCAAAGGAATCATCTAACTGTTTGTCCCAAACAAATTTACCACCCTTCTTTAACAGTGATCTAAGGGGTTGTACTAATAAAGCAAAACCAGACACGAAACTCGAATAATACTCACAGAGTCCAAGAAAGGAACGTAGTTCATCTTTGTTGGACGGAGGAGGAGCCTTCTTTATGGCTTTCAAATTACACATTTTGGGTTTAACGCCCTCGGCTGAAATAGAATGACCTAGATAGTCCACACTGTAAACCAAGAATTAACATTTCTCAGTTTTGATAGTCAGGCCACAATTTTGAAGGATGCTAAACACTTTATCTAATACTTCTTCGTGCTTTTCAATGGTTTCAGTGTGTACTAAAATATCGTCCTGAAATGCACAAACATCTTTTATTTGACCAAGCAATGTATCCATCATTTTCTGAAATACACTAGCAGCCGAAGCTAGGCCAAAAGGTAATCTGAGGAATTTAAAAGCTCCATAAGGGGTAATGAACGTAGTCAATTCCTGAGATTCTTCACTAAAGGGAATTTGATGGTAAGCTGAATGCAAGTCTATAGTAGAAAATAATTTAGAATTTCCCAAAGTAGTTATAAGTTCCTGTATGTGGGGTAGAGGATGGCAATCTACCAGAATGTTCTTATTAAGTGATCTCAAATCAACACATAGCCTAAGGTCACCATTTTTTTTTCTTCGTAACAACAATAGGAGAAACCCACTCTTAGGCATTTGTAGGGGCAATTACATTGTCTGAAACTAATTTATCAAGCAATGCTTTAAGTTGATCTCTGATAGATAAAGGAACTGAAACTGGGATAGCTCCATCTTTGAGTCTAATGGTGTGTTCAAACCCCTTAACTGTACCCACTTTATTAGCAAAGATATCTGGGAACTTCAGAGTAAAGTGTTCAGGAACTCCTTTGTCGGGTGTGATATTTAATACCGAATTACCATCACTGTGATGAGGCCTCTGACTTAAAATAATGGGATCCTCTTGACCAGGGCATAATATAATTCCCAACAGTCCTAGGTCTTTCCACCCCACAATGTTTCTCCCTTTTACAGCTACATACATTTTTGTATACACCATTCTTCCTAAAATCTCTAAGGAAGCATTGAAAAATCCTAACAAATCTATGTCTTGATCCCCAAATGCTTTAGGTGCAATATCCGCAGTTTCCAACGTTTGTTTACCTTCCCACAAATGGAAGAAAGTTTTATCACCTAAAATAGAAACTGGTGCTCCAGAATCAGCCATAACCAGTACTGCCTTAGAGTCTATTACTGCTTCACAAAATGGACCCTTGACATGTCCCATGTCACAATTTATAATATTATCACTTGGACAATTGACTGTGAGAATCATGTTGGATAGTCTGCCTGAACAATGGGATAATTCATCAGAGTCAGGCGTGTACACATTACTGATTCTCACCTTGTTTCCAGAATTAACATTAGGGCTCGCCTGTCTACAGACTGCCTGAAAGTGGCCTATTTTTTGACACTTCAAACACTTTTTTCCTGTTGCAGGACAGGTAGGGTTGTTACCAATGTGATTATGGGAACCACAACGGTAACAAAACTTAACTGTTTGAGAGAGATATTTATTTTGTTCAAACAATCTTTCTTTAACATAATTTACTCCTAGTTCTTCACTTATCTGTCCAACATTAATTTGTTCATTTGGCACACACAATGCTCCCTGTCCACTGACTACTCTAGAAGTAAGAATTGATCTCTCGATGGCCTTTGCTAAATCCACAACTTCATCTAAAGATGGGTTGTGACAAGCCAAAAGACGTTCTTGTATCTTTTTTGAATGGCAATGGCCATTCAATAGCCAAGTATTCATCAACCGACTCATCAGCAGACTGACTGCACATAGCAAAATTAAACCTCTCAAGCAGGACATTTGAGTCATCTAAGTATTGTTTTTTGAGTCTCTCCTTTCCTTCATTGTAGACGTCCCAAACTATGTCCTCGCCCACAGGTGGTGGAATAGTAGGTAAGTTGTCAAACACGCGTTGACCAGCAGTTCCAAGATGGTTAAAAAGAAGAGCCAGTTTTCTAGTTGGTGGATATCTCATGGCATCTATCGCCGATAAATAATTTTCAAAAATTCTAAGCCATTCATTCCACTTTATTTCTGGCTTCCCAGCTTTTTGCAGGAAGGGAGGCGGTTGCACTACCAGTTGGCTCGTTGACATGCTCTTGGAAATAAGGACGCTTAATTTGCAGAATAAAATAATAAAATGTACGAATCTTCGAATATATTTCCTTCACATTAGAAAATATACATATATATAAAAAAAAATTAAATACTTTTATATCGTTATAAATGTTCCATTCGTTATAAATGTTCCATTCTTAATGTCAGTGGCACTCCTTAGCGTTAGGTTGTGTAAGCTGCACCCAATTTGTAAAAATCTGTAAGCACAGAACTGTCGGCAAAACAGACGCTTGAACACAGGAAGTTGCTAAGAAACAAAAGCGTCTCCGGATAGCGTGACTGCAAAATCTGGTTGCTGGGCAGCGTGAGCGGCGTCAAATGGGCGTGGCACGCTCACACAGCTCGCACGAATCTCAAACTGAGAGTTTGTTTTCTTATGGAAATGTGCGCACGAGTGCACGCCGTCGTTACTGAGCAACGCAGCTTAATCGCGCTTGCGCACTTCCTCTTTTGATCTCCTTTGAAGTTAGACTCGCGCATGGAATGTCACATGCGCCGAGATTTGAACAACGCTCGAGCGCTATTGCTGTTTTCTCTTCCTAAAAAAAGGCTCACCTTATGAAAACATGGAACGGAAGAGACGAGTGAGACGGAAGAGACGAGTAAGACCGCGTCGATGTCGAAATTTTCTGCCCAGAATCAGGAACACAGGAAATCGCCGATGTGTACGCATCCGGTAGGTCGGTGGATCCAACCAAAGCTCACCCCACTCCTGGTACCAAAATGTGGTATTACGGGGCAGTAATGGTAGGAAGAGATTCCACTCACACTCCTGTGTAAGTTAAATAGTTGAAGTTTAATTGTTGGATCCTCGACAGACATCAACACCCTCACAAGTCCAGAGCCAACCTCCAACTGCCTTCACACTAGGCTCCAGAACCCGAGGGCACCGATGTCACATGGAACTTAGAATACATAAATACTAAAGCTCTAAAGCAGAAAACAATAAGGAGCCATACACAGAATGCGTTTCACACAACCAAGTACACAGTTAAGCAATAGATACAAAGTAGTCACATATTACAGTGACTCCTGGGTGACACCATTTTGAAATGTCCCAGCAGGCTGGGCAGGAAGGCTGGGACAGGGAAGGAAAGGTGATGTGGCACCCCAGGATAGACCAGAAGTGCTTTGCTTCTGAAACCTTCCGGCCCCACTTAAAAGGTCTTGTGCAAGGGGAAGAACTCTCCCTTGGTTGTGACTTTCTGCTGGACACTTGGACTGGAGGCATCAGCCATGGCCAATTGGAAGGAAGTACCCCCAGGATGGCCATCTGGAGTAAGGAAGAGGACCCCAGGTCCAGTGGGGCTTTCCCCACAACCTGGGAAGTTGGTCCTCTTCCACCCCCTGAAGACTAGATGAGAGAACAACAGGGCTCCTGCACCAAGGAGGACAGAGGCTCTGAAGAAACCAAGGAAACAGGCTGGCGCAGGAAGCCAGTGGAGCCAGCTCCCTATAAAGTTCACTACCTTCTATGCCTGGAGGCATATGGAGAGTGCTCCAGATGGCTAGGGCTTGCCACCAGGAGCAAAACAAGCCTAAGAACACGCAAAATAGCCCAAAGGGGCCCGTGATATAAACAAGCAAGGAATTTGAACTTTGCCCCCACTGCAAGGCCCAGAGTGCATGGCGTGCTCCTGCCCGAGCCTTTCTATCCCCCATGGTGTGCCAGGCCTGGGGGTCCCGGCACTGAGAATTCCTGACTTTTATGTCAGGAGGGGGCATGTGGGCCCCCTCCCCAACATCCAGTGGGGACCCCAGCTCCCTCGTCTGGTTTATTCATTGAGGTGCCCGATCCCTAAATCCAGGTACCCAATGGCAGCCATGATGGAGAAGTGCTGTCTCACGTCCCCTGAGGGAGAAGAGAGAAGGAGAGGCCCAATACACCATTCATGGGCCCTGGGATGAAGGTGCTGGCCCATTCCACTTCCTGTGCCCATGTCTGGGGGAGTGGAATGCGTCAGCACTTTGCCTGCAGGAGTGGGCAGGGCAGAAGAAACCTGTTGGCTCCCGCGGCAGCACGAAGGCATGCTGCACGCGGGGAGCCAGCAGAGACAGCCAGAGGTGGGCTCCGTGTGCAGGCCCCAATCACAAACAATGCACAAGGTGCCCAGGTAGGACCAGACATCCCAAAAGAAAAGAGGCCACATGGAGGACAAAAGGAAAAAAAAAGAAATCAAAAGAAACAAGGCAGCAGCTGTTCCCAAAGCAGCAGGAGAGACGCTTATTGATTATTAACTGCTCCTGTGGGAGCGTCCCATAATGCCCTGTGAAGCTCTGCAATTCAGCACATTTGTCCCTTTGTGGTGGTCTCACGATGGAAGAGCCACCACAACAAAACAAAAAAGAGCGCAGGGGAGCTGCAGAGGCGTCACAGCTCCCCTGATGGGCCCAAGGAGATGCTTAACAAAATACTAACACTAAGTTTGGTGGGATTCAAAAAGGATGACCAACCCAGGATTTTCACTGAATTTTCAAGCACTTTCACGGCTGTAGCATGTGCTATTCAAATTGGAATGCAGTGCTCTCTAGGGGAAAGGTTTATGGCCGCACCTACTGTGGCCTGAAGGTTTCTAAAAAAGCACATGTTGTATGGGTTGATGGTTACATGTTATTTGTGATCAAAATGTGATGCCCCAAAATTGCATTTTCCATGATGAAAGTATTAAAAAAAACACACAGGCACATGTGATGATCATTTTTAAATGCTTCAGTGCAAGAATAATGATAACAGTGATTACTGATCAAAAGGTATATGCTTTGTTATTATTTTTAAATGCTTTATTGAAAGAATAATGTTGACAGCAATCATTGATCAAAAGGTATATGCTTTATTAACATTAATAAGTGCATTTACACATGATTATTTTTTATTATTGCATTTTCTCCTAAAATTATGATATTTTGACTTGTGGTTTGTTGGTCTGCACCCTGTTAGGTGGTCAAACAACTATGCATTGTCATCACGAGGTATTTTCATCTGCTTTATGTGTATTTGTAAATTACTGCGTAGTATTGAGTAGTGTGTGGGTAATAAATGTACTTTTCCTTTTTATACAAGAAAAACCGAGGACTGGAAAATCTGAGTGTTATTATTGCGTGCCAGCAAATGGGGATTACTAGCCCATACCACCTCCCTTGAACAGGCCTTGGACTTATCTGCTCCCCTACCCTGAGAGAGTCCTGCGCCACAAAGGGGTTGTTTGGTTCCAAATGGAGGGCAAACCTGGACCCATTACTTGGCAGGACACACACCTAAAGGCCCTTTTTCTTACATATCAGTTTTAGAGTTTCTAGTCCTGTTTGTCCTATTATGAATTCAGTAATACAGGTCCTATAATGTAAGGAAAACAAAACTGGAAAGTATGAGCACTTTGTGCATGGTCTTCGGAAACTTGAAAGTTCAACATTGCATATTAATGTCAGTTTCCAAGCAGCTTATGACAAATAATCAAGTAAACTTTTTCTAAATGGGCAGGAAGGGCAAAAAAAATTGTTTTTAAAATATGAAAGTTTTCTCTTCAGCAGCTCATTAAAGATCCAGCAAG
This sequence comes from Pleurodeles waltl, assembly GCF_031143425.1. Lineage (NCBI taxonomy): Eukaryota > Metazoa > Chordata > Amphibia > Caudata > Salamandridae > Pleurodeles > Pleurodeles waltl. Next base: position 712,537,742 of record NC_090442.1, read on the forward strand.
TGTCTACAGGGCAGCTGATGCCAGTGGAAACCTGTCACGGAAGCTGCAACTTTTAATCGCCGGATCCGAATGGCAACAATAGAGAACATTGCCAAGATTGATTTCTTCACTCCTTCCTTTTGAATTGGGATATTGGGAAAACTTCCGTTTCTGACCTCGAAATACCTCATGCAGGGCACCACCTAATTCTTTTGCATGCATTTATGTACGTATTTATAATTGAGAGTTTTGTCCAAATTGCTGCAGTGCAAATTATGCAGACAATAATTTACTTAGAGCATCCAAAAAGTTTACATGGCTCCACACAAGGCAGTCAAACTTTTTTCTGATTCATAGTGCAGAGAAATATTCCTTGATCATCACGTCAAGCTTGTGAGGAACTTACCATAGCACCATAGTAAACAGAGATAAACAAGCATTTGCAATGCAATGGGTCTCACGTTTGCTTGAGTTAGAGCTATTAGCATTGTAAATTCCTAACTGGACTTTGCTTACCACATAACATGAACATGAAAAGTAAACCAGTTGACAGAAGCAAGTCAATTCAAAGTGCTATTGGCTCCCTGCGTGAATGTCTAGAAAGGATCCCGGCTGGGATGAACGGCAAACTAAAACTGGAGGAGGGACCATCACAAGCTAAAACAGGAGTAAGCGTGACGTACTGTGATGGCCAACAAAATTGTTCACTTAGTGAAATTGCCTGGGAGAAAACTCAGCACACAAAGGAGGGACATTTCACAAAATGCACCAGTAAAAATGAAGCATTTAAGACAACCACAAGAAAGAATGGATAGCAAGAATGCGTTGTGGTTAAAAGCCCACAGAAAGATTACAACAGGTCAGAGTGCTTGTGGGCTCGTCCCTAAAAATGAGAGGTGTGCATTTCAGGTGGAGCCTTTCCTCCAATAAACTTGGAAACACTGTAATATGACACAGAAACATCGAAATTCTTTATAGTTTATATTGGCTGAGGGATCTACAGGAATTACTGATGGCCTTACACACAAGCCACACACACACAGGTAGCCACGTGCTTCCATGAGTTACAGAAAGCCAAGTGGGCATATGTTGACATTTGCTATGGACACAGAAAGTCCTGCCTGGGATCCCTCTCTTCCAAAACTACTAAATTGAAACCTCTGTCAAGTACGTTGTAGAAACACATGGACTTATTCTTAGCCAATAGGAAACAGAGCAATGGCCAAAAACGTATGTGTTGGCTACAGTCTCCTTAAGCACGCCTGCTTAAAATTCCACATTTCAGCACATTGGCAGGTGGGGCCCATTCCATCACATTACTCTTATCAACCTCAAAATAACTAATGGGAATGTGATCTCCCCCAAATAACATGGCACAATGAAACCTCACGTCAATAGCGACAGCTTAGATTGAAACAAACATTTGCCATCTCATATTTTACATTCTTTGCTTGTCACTAATTGTCCATTTGGTGGCAATTGCTATTTGCCCATGCACTCTTTGGCCATGATCCAGGGTGAACAAGCATGCCTCAGGTTCATTTGTCAGAACCTGCAAGTAAATGAAGAAGTACTTGAGGAGTGCTGGACTAAGCAGATATGATACTACATGTCTATACACCCTTGTTCTTTTTGCCCTCGAAAATATGAATATAAAGGTTTATTTCCAAATTTTTTATATAATGTTTGAAACCTATGTGTATCTCAATTATTAGTGCTCCCAAATAGTCAAATAAAAAAACTGAACAGCGGTAAGCACAAAAGTGGTTTATGCCGCAAACTCGAGAGCAAGAAAATCGGATGTCATGCTGCTGGGTCAAATTGCTCTAAAAATGACACACTCGAAGAAATGAAAGAAACGACACTCACTAACAATCAAGTGGAAATTCAAGTGAAAGAACCAAGGGGCATATTTATACTCTGTTTGTGCCGAATGTGGGTCAAAACTTTTGACGCACATTCGGCGCAAACCGTGCACCATATTTAAACTTTGACGCCCGAGCCAGCGGGCGACAAATTTCCTTTGTTTGAGTCATTTTCTGGATGCGGGAAACTGCCTTGCGTTAATGACATGCACGGAGGCGTTCCCTTCCAAAAAACGGCTTAAACACCTGTGCGCCATATTTATGCTACCGCGCAAAAATGACGCACGGCCGGGAGGCGGAGGCGGTAAATGACACACAACCCGATTTGCATAAAAAAATAATGCCTGGGTCAGGGCAGGCGTTAAAATGGGGCAAACACACCTTTATTTAATGAAAACACACAGAAGCAACAGCAGAACTCCAAAATAAAGACATGGAGGTGCTTTTCATCCAGCATGCACGAAGACGCAGAGCACAGGACCAACAACAGCAGCTTCCACAACACCCTCAGAGACCCCCAAGGCAACGCAGAAGGCAGGAGAGCATATTCCGCACCAGGACAACCCTTTTGGGACTCCGCCAACAAGACATCATTCAGAGGTACAGGCTGAACTGGCAAGTCATTCAGCAGCTGCTGCACAACATTGAGCCACAGTTGGCACCGAGCTTGCAGAGACCCTGCACCATTCCACCAGAAACCAAGCTGCTAGCTGTACTACACATGTTGGCAAGTGGCTCCTTTCAAACCACTGGCGCCCTGGTTGCTGGGATCTCACAGCCATCATCCTCCACCTTCCTACCCAAGGTACTGGATGCCATCATCTCACTCACACCCCGCCACATCAGCTTCCCCAACACACAGCAGAAGCAGCAGGAGACAAAACAGGGGTTTTACCAAATGAATGGCTTCCCACACGTCCTTGGTGCCATTGACTGCACACATGTACGCATTGTGCCACCTGCTGCAACCGAACATCTATACTGCAACAGGAAGCACACACACTCCAACAATGGGCAAGCCATTGTCGATCACCGGAGATTGATCACCAACATTGTGGCAAAGTATCCTGGGAGTGTACATGATTCATTCATCTTCCGTCACTGCACCATCAATCAACACTTCCAGGATGGACGATATGGAAATGGACTACTTGTTGGTAAGTACAAAAACCTACTTATGTACACACAGCACAGCAACCCTCTAGGACACACAACACATACACCACGACATCGACACGTGGACAGGAACACACTGAGGTTGTGGCACCGCTAGGCATGTTTGATATCTTCACCCAATGGGAGACACACCTAGGGACAAAAGACTGTTCCAAATAACAACTGATGCCACTCCACAGACACAAGGGAAAAATGTAAAACAATACAATGACAAACACATGGCCCCAACTGGCAGCACATCTTGGATGATTAAACTTTCAATATCACATCAATAACACTCAATCCAACACCCTTCAAACCAATACGTACTGTGTAAGGGGTGTGTAATGTTTTTTGCTGCAGGTCAAACACCACAACACACATAGCATGATGATGACTACAATGAAGGTCACGTGCAATCACTGAGGCTGTTCCAATATCTCACATCACTCCTGCTCTCACATTGCCCACTAGCAAGAAGGAAGTGGACTGTGCGAAGAACACATCTTGATGGGACAACATTGAAAGTGCACATTCCTACACATACACATTGCAACAAATTAACACACACACAACAGATGTACTGCCATACGGACCTTCTGAAACTCTAAATGACAACCTCACAACCAAGTTAGCCATCGGAACCTGAACATGTTCAGTAGTATAGGAACAAGTAACAATCTGAGTCGACTTGGCAAGGGCAGAGAAACAGGTCTGCAGTGAACTTGTCACACATGTGGAACTAGTGTATAGTCAATTGTTAACACGTCAGTGCTCACAACGTATGGAGATGTTTTGCACATTGTCACCTTGCAAAATCTAAGGGTCTGACTCGGTTAAATTAATCTATTGCATATGTCAAATTGTATGGGATGTCCAGGGTACATAGATGCAACCGTGTTACCACCACTGTCGAATTGATTCTGTGTATGGAACTATCATCTCACCCCCAGTTAAGACACAGGGACACCTGTATCACAAGTCACAATGCAAGGGAGTACACACTGTACTGCAACTCTCCAAAAATACTGCTGACATCCGGTCAACAGCCAAACACCCGTTAAGATAAGGAAACAACCCAATGCTGATGGTACATCCTAGAAGCCTAGGAATCCACACAATAGCACAAACACCAATGAGTCACAGACAACACAAGAGAACTACTGCCATGCAAGGTGCTATTTATGGGGCAAACTACATCAACATGTCCTCACTCATTTTCTCTTTCAGCTGATCAGGGGTATGGGATCCAGCCATGGATTATGGCCCCATTTGCCAACCCAAGCACTGCAGCAGAGTGTGCCTATAATGAGGCACATAGGAGGACACGCACCATAGTTGAGAGGACCTTTGGCATCCTGAAGTCAAGATTCAGGTGCCTAGACATCACCAGAGGCAGCCTCCTATACTCACCAGAAATGGTGTGCAAAATAATTTTGATCTGTGCCATCCTGCACAACATATGTGTAAGAAGTAACATTCCCCTATGTGAACCTGACCCACACATGCCTGAAGATGAGGAAGAGGAGGATGCTGGCCATCAACATGAGGGGACCATCCAAACACAGCTGCAGGATTGCGTCGGAGACAACATATTGCCCAAAATTTCTTTTAACCCTACTCACCCATCACCACTGTCTTACCATATGTAAATAAACACCTATACTAATCACCATATCATGGTCTGGATAATCATTTTTGCATAACATTATCTCTAACTATCAGTTTCAGAGTGTAGCCTCATGGAGCATTTCTGAAATGCCGATTAGGACACAGAACATTGCTAAACTAGTTAGATGCGTATGAATGTACAGCCACATTCACTCACCCTGTAAATGAGATATATCCTGTACATGTCACATTTGAAGGGCAATAGCAGAGGACCACACCTATTTCACACATACATATTGGCAACATGGTTCATTGCAGCATATGGCACACAACTAAGACACCATCAGTCAATAATGGAAAAAAATGCATCATACATGAGGCAGTGGATGTGCTATTGCATTAGTAACAGGAATGTATGACCAGACCCTTGACAGCAGTAACTGTTACATCACCTATCCTTGCAAGGACTATGTGTGACTAGATTTCCATATAAGCAGCAAAGTCATAGCACAAGTGCCCCAGGTATGACCAGCATTGCTCACATGACATCCCCTGCACATGTCAGCCCATGTCCTAAGTCCTGACACACCCATGTCCCCGGTCTCACATTACCAGTCTTCATAGGTCTCTGGAATGGGAATATGTGTACCCAGATAATCCCTCCTCTAAACACTCCCAGACTCACAATGTAAATCCAGTGTGCTTCCCCCTTTAGTATGGTATGCCATAGTCATTGTACTTCTGTCTGCATGGACGTCACGTTAAATAATGCACTGGCTTGTAGTTTCTAAGACCTGTTATCACCTGTACAGTGATTCCCATGTGAAAGGTACTGTTGGCCCTTTGAACTTGAATCTCACATAGAGGACTTGTGAGAGACTGATGCTGCACACACCTGTGAGCACCTCCATGGAGACCAGCCAATTGAACATGCACTGCCCGTGCAGATGCTTGGAACAGCATAGAAGCTGCCATTTTATCTATAACACTGTTATGCCTTGCTGTTCAACTCAGCTGAGTAACACAGCCCTTGGGTTAATGTGTTACCTTCCAAAACACAGGACAAACACAGTTTTCCATTTCAACTGTCTTGTTCCTCCTTTGACCAGTCTCAGTCTGACCACTGTGTATTTACCTTGTGAAATGTCTGGATCCTGATTGACCCTGCATCCTGATAGCCTGACTGGCTCCTGTCTTTGTGTTACCTCTAAAGGTTCCTTGTGGCTGCATTTGTTTCATAGTTGCTTTCCCAACCCTCATATTCCTCCTGGGGTATTGTGTCAGGTGGGTCTACAATGCACACTCAAATACATTGTATAGCATAATCAGTTTATTTATCGTATCATGGGTGGGAACTTGTCTCCAAATACCCGAATCATGGCCCATCCCTTGTCTGGTTCTCATGTATGCATGAGTGACAAATTGTGACAGTGTACCATGGCTGTATGCAGGGATTGGGTATGGTGCCTCCAGCAGAACCAACAACGTCAGATAATGTGCATGAAATGTCGACACATGTTAGGACCGTGACAGTCCACACGCTGATTCACATTGCTCCCAACATATTGATGGGGTGTGCGTGGTGAATAGCTGTGAGATTAATCAGCACAGATGCAATGATGTTCCCAGATGCAGTGGGAATTTTAGAGGCCAACCTGTGTACAAATGTTGGGATGGCACCTGCCGGTACAAGAATCCTGAGATATTAACTTTCTCTGCACACCAAGGTTGACTTCTATTGATCTGCGTAGATACAGGAAATGGCACCACAGACTCATGACTAGACCTGCACGTAACTGTGACAACATAGACCCCAATAATTATACAGGCTAAACATTGGCCCACACACATGAACCAGACACCTTTGTGCATTTGACCACTGGAAATATGTGAACACGTGCTGCTTGGTCTGCTGGTCCCCCACTGCCACAGGAGAGACATGGCTCAGTTGTATGACCTAAACTGTGGCGTAACATTACAAATGTGGTTTATATATGGGTCTTCATGTCGCAAACACAGTACCCACATAGTATGTATCCGTGCCTGACTCATGGTGGGTTAACAAACAAGTGCCTAGGAAGGAGTATCCAACATTCCAGGACATGTGAGGGCCAAGTTTTGTACCATTGACATGAACAACTGTCTGCTATCTATCCAGTGCATGCTTTATCATTTGTGGTGTTTATGTTACAAAAAAACTAAAAAGTGCACACAGCAGTTGTTGCTACATGTATGACTAACACATGTCCTCTCTCATTTCCACACTGACTTGCATCTGAGGGTTGGACACATTGACTCCACATGCATACAAGCATATTTGCTAAAATGCATCTTGTGATGGTCACACAGTGGGTCAACAACAATAGTAGTAGCCAAATCACAAAATTGACCCATAGGCATTGAGTTATTGTACTTATGTGGGTCGCCTTACTATCCTCTCTTGACGCCAAACATGCCCAAATTGGCTAATACATATTTGTAGCCCACACGTTTGGCCATCTATTGCGTCAGTGAAGAGTGAAAATCCTGTACACCAAGTAGCGGATCATGGTCCGCAGTAGTATGATCAGTCACATGTGCCCATACACCGTAATGCCCAAAGTGGGTGCAATCAGCCTATCTCTGTATTGTCACAACTGTCATGTACCATTAAAATGGAAAAATTACCCAAACCCTGTTAATGGCAGAAATGTTGACGCATGTGCATCAAAAAATGACGCACATGCGTCTAAAAATGACGCTTATGCTTTGAAAATTGACGCACAATGCCCTGAAACATCCATTGGCCCTGAGCGGTATTTCCCACACTGTACCCCCGGAAATTGGTTAAGTTTGAAACATTTTTTAACCATATGGATGCAGGGTTAATTCTACCCATGTGCGTCCAAAACAAATGACACGCAGACTGTAAGCGTCATAATATTTTGATGCATAACAATAAAAACGCACCGCATTTGAGGCAGGAAGTGATGTAATAGGATATCCTGTTTACAGAATTGGTACAGTGGGTGTACTTTCACGTACACTTTGCAGTCTGTGATATTTCCTGACTGTGTGGCTGTGTCTAGAATTGTCTCTCTGTGCATTTTGTGATTTTGTCTCCAGTGTGGTCTTTAAATTGTCTTTTTGTGTTTCATAACTGTCTGTGGTATCCTGTCTGAGTGTTTTTGTGGTCATTTGTGTTGTCAACATTTGTCTTTGTTGTGTTGGTTGTGGGTAGTGGTAGTTTGGGTATAGTTGGGCTGTGTTTGTAGTTTTTTTGCATTTTTCCTGTCCTACTTTCTCTCTATTCTCCTTTGTTCCCCTTTATCCCCTCTTTAGTTTTTCTGAGATAATGTTGGGTAGGCCTTGTCTTGGCAGGATGGGAGAGGAGGAGCTGGGTTGGTTCGTATGGCTGGTGTGCCATTTCCTACCCCTGATGATTGAGGCAGGTGGTTGTGTGATCCAAGGTTATCACACAGAGGCACAGATGCTCCGATGGGCAAAGGTGTTGCACCATCTGCAGAGGATATACAACACACCACGAAATGACCACCAGCTGAAGCACTGCTCGCCTGACCTTGTATCCAGGGAGCAAGATCTGCTGGACCACCTGGCGATTGTGATTGGTGGCCCTGTTGGTGAGTACAAATCAGGGTAATGTGCACGTTTAAATGCTCTGTAGTGACAGTAGCTGATTTTTTCATAATCTGCCGGCAATGTTTTTGAACATGTGGAATGCTAGTGAAACATACAGGGCCATATTTCTACTTTGTTAGCACCGCAATTGCGACCTGTTTTGAAGCAAGAGCGGTGCAAACTTACAAAATACAATTGTATTTAGTACGTTTATGCCGCCTTTGTGTCAAACAGCAACACAAATGTGGTGCAAAATATGTTTAGATATGGGCCACAGTTGCCTGTGAGGTGTAGAAATTTCCAACACATTACCGTCATTTGTTGACGCAACAGCTAGACTAACTTTATAAACACAACAGGAGCCTGAAAATTAGTGCAGGCTTCACGTCAATTGATGATGGCAATGTGGCGCAAACATATGTTTCATGTGTGGTCGGTGAGTGTGTCAGGAAACAGATCACGGAAATCCCGAACATTTTCAGAAATATTGTGTCCCTCCATTGTTTTCGGATACATGTCTAAACTGGATTTGGACACATACGTAACAAGTTATAGCTGCGCTCAGCTAGCATCTTAGGCTGATATTTGGAGTTTGTAGTGCCACATTTCATTAGGGATGGCTGGCAAAAGGTATGCACATGGGTTCATATCTCTATGGTTGGTGCAACTCACCATAGCTGTGGCACATAAAATGAAGAAAATTATACAAATTGAGGGCTAACAACTGTATCTGGCCCTCTGTACATTGTACCTGTGTGTCTAAAATTGGTCTTAGTCACAATGTCTGGGTGCCTGGTATTGCAGTCCTCACGGAAAGTGGCTTTGGATGTCTCTCATGGATACACACAATGAGAGGAATACACTCTGATTTTGTCTGCTCACTAATGAAGGAACATGTTTGCCACCACATGGTAGTTAGGGCCACTGCATGTGTGCAGATATGTGTGTATCACTCACTGGAGTCCCTGGGTCTGTACATGTTTGCAGTGGTATGTAGGATGCAGTATCATCATGTCTGAGAGGCTTTACTTTCTGAGTTCATATTACACATAGTATTTGTATTTTGAATTGTTGTACAGTGCACAGACATTGAGCACAATTCTCCCTTCCATGCCTTACAGGTGGACCGGCACCCTACACTATTGGAGAGGTGGCTCGATTTGTGGACCCAGACATCTCCAGTAAGTTTTGATATTTCTGTTATGTGTTGTGTTTGCTGATGATGTGTGATTGACTCCTGTGTATTGGACACATAGCAAGGTGTGATGCGCTGGTCAATCATTTGTTTTGTTCCATGAGTGGAATTTCATTTTATCACTATCTTTGAGTTGGCCAATCCTTATCGTATTGTGATATTTTTCGATTCTAGGTCAGTCCTGTAGGCACAGCAATGTGAATAGGGATGAGTCATGTGGATAAAACTTGAATCTGAAAAAGTAGCAGTGGACCATATTAGTGAATTAGTCAGCCAGACAGACCCTGATTCTCCCAGAACAGGGATGCCAAAGTCTTACCCACAGACTTCAGCTTCCCTATTTACTAATGAACATGTTTGACTGTATGTTAAACTTCCTAGTAGCATGTAACTCCACATGTAGTGCTACGAGTATGAGGCACTTGAGTACAATGGCCTAGGTGTGCATGCAGCTCATGGCCAGAGGTGTGCTTGCATCTATCTGTTTGTTGTAAGTCATGGCTTACTGGTAGTAAATGATGTGGACAAAGGTCTGCATTTCCAAAGATAAGTGTTGATGGGATTGTCCAAGGTTTGGGTGTATCCTATGTGGAGTTCCTCCATACCTGTGGTGTGCTGGCCAAACCCATGTCCAGCTTTCCAAAGCTTCCTGGGTGTCCTTGTTGTTAGAAATTATTAGTTGATTGTCCACCCCCCCTTCAGACACAGGCATAGGGTTGTTAATAGTGTACCTAGGACTGATGATCCAAGTTTGGTACACAGACATGTAAATCAGTAAATCGCTTGTCCAGACCTAGGATACCCACTCATGATTAGCACATGCTTTCTATACTGGCAAGTCCATTTACAACTCGCAGATCTTGTGGCCCTAGATTGCCATCCAGTACATAGAAATCTGTTGACCTGGCAGTGGTGGAGGATATGCAGAATGATTTTTACCTGACAACTGGCAGAACTATGATGCCAAACTCTTTCCAGTTGTTACCCATCTTGTAGGGTTTGGCTGTGCTATTTGATGATATGACATTTGTAGGCTGGCTTGCCATGTACTTCCTCAGGGACTATCAGTGATCTGTATGATGATATGGGCTGTTACAGATACATTAGATGTAATGTCTGATTTACTTCTTGAGCCATTTCACACAATGCAGTACCTAATGTTTGGTTTTCTATTTGTCTTCACAGCTGCAAATATGACTCCCATCCAGATTCGGGAGTTTCAACACCGGGCAATGCGATACCGCCACATTCTTGATGTTGAGTCTGGGTACAGCAACATGGCAAGAAGATATCGTCATTAAAGAGTCTCCGGAGAGTGGAGGGCTTTGCACAAGGCTGCCCTTCCGTGTCTACCACAGCCACCACCACCAGCACCACCACTACCACCCAGGTGGCACCAACAGCAGCTGGGAACTTTGCGGGACCATCAACTGCAACAGCTCCCGGAGCAGTCACAGCACCAGCTGCCCCGCACCCTACAGACATTGCACCGAAAAGGGCCCATACTTCCTCGGCTGGCACCCAGACCACCCCTGCTGCAGCCATAGACCCTGCAGCTTTTGCAGAGATGCAAAGGAACTTGGACCGTATCCTACGAAAGATGACCAGACTGCAGCAGGAGGTAGCACAGGTCAACCGGTCGGTGCGTGCCATTAAAAAGACCCTGAGGAGGGCCAACCTGTAGGCATCAACGCGGACATGATTCCCTCCCTCCTCTTTTCTGGTTCTTAAACTTTGTGGTTTTAGGGGGCTTAGTGTTAGGTTAGTATAGGCTGTTAGTTTAGTTAGTAGTAGTGGGTGGAGGGTGGGGGTTTCAGAATATTTCTACAGTTTTATATTATGTGTGTGGGTGGGTGGCAATGTTGGGGTTTTGGTGTTTAAAAAAACAAAATACAAAAGAAAATTTACAAAGAAATATATATTTGTTTAGTATAGGATAGTATGTGTTTAGGTTAGTATCTGTTGTCCTCCATGTGTCCCGTCTTATAAGGGGGATGGGGGATTGATGTTTAGATAGTTTTGTTAAATGTGATAAGTAAGTTTAGCTTAGGTTAGTTAGGGACAGTTGTGAGTAATGTGTAGTTAGAGTAGATTAGCTTAGGTAAGGTGTTTCCCCTAGTTTTAACTTCTGTTTTTACTGTTTAATAAATATCTAGGTAACCCTTTACAGTATGTGTCAAATGCTTGTAGATCAGGGCCTTGCCATGAGTGAACAGTGTCTCTTTTGTATTATCTTTTGTGTCCCATGCTGCAACCATATCCCAACTGAGCTATTACATTGGCAGCTACCCCAAAGCTACTTAGCTAAGATTCGGCCATTCATTGCACCCACCACTCACGGTTACTATGGATCCCAAAGTGTGGTTATTTTGTGATATATGTTTTCAATGTCAAATACTGTGCTACCAGATTTGGTATTGGGGACACTGTGTTAATTCTGCCTGCTGCCTGATGTCCAAGCAAATCCTTATAAGGTGAGTGGTAGTATGCTCTCTTGTAGTATAGTGTACATAACTCACACATATAAATTTGTTACAATGTTCAGCATGGTTACTTATTTGTATGGAAACTCATACACATCCCTTCATGCAGTTTGGTGTGTGTTAGGTTAAATTTAGGGCAAATGTCAAATATGAAAGTTTTCACTTTCAGCAACAATTGAAGGCAGTATTTTCTGGCTTAGACATTCCTTGAGGAAGTGTTATTCTGTCCAACACAGCATTATACTGTATAGTTTCTATTTCCCTCAGAATTAACCTTCGGGAAGGGCAGATGATGGTACAATCCAGGCCACTGTGCATAGTTATCAGCCCACATTATTTTAGGGCAGTTGTATTGACAATCTATAATCATTGACAGGAGGCAAACATCACTGATCTACCGCACAGTTGATGTGTCACATTACACAGAGACAAAGTGGTTGTGTAAGTGCTATTTATTTTAAAAGTGCTGTAGTGCTATATGTACATGGTCCATGATTGTAAGTCCATTAGTGTGACATCTTCCATTGTGATCCTACACAAGTGCAAAAGAACATGCCATTGGACATGCTGGGGTGAAGTGTCAGACAGTGCAGAGGGACAGGATTTGCTAATGAGTTAGTGAGAGACAATCACAGGGCAGGCTGACAAGATAAACAGTGGGTTGCAGAACAGTGTGCTTGAGTACAGTTGTTGCAAGACTGGCATGTTACAAAGCTCAGGACCTTGGTAATAGGTGGCCATGTGGCTGGACTAGTGCTACCGGGTACTCTTATGTGTGAAGGTGATCTGTTCCATGTCTTCATCTTCTGATGTGTGTGTAGTCTCCTCTGCCCTTGGTGATGGTGGTTGTGAAGGGGCAACACACACCTCAGTGTTTGAAGACGTGGAGTCAGACATCCCAGTAGCTGCTAACTGTGGGGGTCTTAAGGGCAGTACTGCAGCAAGGAAGATCTGTTGGTTCTTAAGAATAGCAGCCACATCACGGTGGTAGGCAGCCAGGTCAGCCCTGAGGGGTTCAATGTTGCATTCGTGCATGCGTTGACAGGATTGCTGTTGTAGGTGTTGGGTCAACTGTATTACGGCTGTGCTGATTTCCTTCAACCTTTTTTCGACTTCCTGCAAGATAGTTGTTCACCCTTGCATAGCTGCTGCCTTTTCTTCAGTTGACATCATGCACAAATGCACCCCCTCTAGGCTGGCTGCCATATTTTCCATCCCCACCCGCACCTCCTTGGCCAGCCTCCGCTGTACTCCAACTACAGTTCGCTCAAAGCTGGTGCCATTGTCGTCAGAGTCCTCAGCTGTGTTGGAGCTGGCAGGTCCTACAATTGGTGTTGTGTGTGGGTCCTCTGTGATGGCTGCTAGTTCTGTGCTCCTCCTTGTGACTGAAGGTGGGGTCTGGAGGGTTCCAAGGACCTCTTGGAGGGTCTGCTGGCTGATGTTTGTCAGCTCGTCATCCATGTCATCAGGGTAGTCCTGGACAGGCATATCCGCAGGAGATCCATCGTCCTCTGCAATGAAATACGGTACAATTAGTGTGTCTGTGTTGTGGGCTTTGTAATGTGACATGCCTGCCTTCCGATTATTTTCACATTGTGATCTTGGGTCCTGTTCATTGTTCTTGTCTTTCAGATTGGCATTCTCCCAGGCCTATGCCCCACCTGCATGTCACATGTATTGTGGTCAGTTTGTGGACTTGTCAGCATCATATCCTCTAGGTGTTGGTTCTGGCCAAATTGTGAATTGCCACCTTCTTGTCCTACTCAACCCTCCGTCTACTTCCATTCTCATGGTGAGGCCTTTCACTGGCTGTGGGTGCTCTGATGGCTCTAGCACCACACTTAACAATCTGGACCTGCCCCAGTCTCAGATCTTTCACATCCACCTATATGTAGTTGAGATGTAGCATATACTATGTATAGCATTGTTATGGCACGATATGGATGTCAGCATTGGTAATGTGTTCTGCTGATGTTGGGGAATGTGTGGTACATTGGATTGCACTGATAGTCATAGCAGTGTCCTATTTCCTCCTCTGACTGTGCAGGTGTATTTCTGTGACCAGTTACATGTGTCCTCCCCCTCAATGCTGTTTTCTGAGCAGTATGACATTTGGGATGTTGCATGGTGTCATAGGAGCTATAGTGACCCAGGCACAGGGTGGACCCTCACATATGCAGCATGGGTATGACATTAGTGCTGTGTACCTCCTAATGTCAATGACAATGGGTGAAGTTTGGGGCAACTTTTGGCAATCACATTTGGCAGGATTGGAACATTTGTCTTGATTTCAGGGGATTGATAATGTTGTCATCCTGAACCCTCTAATTTGTGCGCTTGCAGTCATGCCAGTGTTTCTTGCACTCGATGACTGTTCTGTGTACTTCTGCCACACTGTTGATCTTGTCAACAGTTTGTTGCCATATTTCCTATCTCCTACTGATTGGCAACTTTGAGGTGACAAACAGTTGGTGCTGGTGTTCTGTCACCTCTTTCACCAGAATGTCCTGCTCCTCTGCACTGAAGCGACACTGTCTTTTCTTCTTCTCCCTGTCCTGAGTCTTGTGCGGGTCCTCCTGGCTTGTTCCTGATCCGTTGTCATCTTCCTGGGGTCTGTCCAAGCATCTGGGATCCGTTTTGGCTCTCCTCTGCACAATTTGCTGTGTTTGTGGCGATTTTTTACGCAATTGCATCAGAAAAAGCCGCATATCCAGTTTGTGGTGTCGTAAACCGGCTCACAGTCATTTCCTCCGCATTAACGTTGTTTTCCTTTACGACGTGACGCAGTGGTATGCGTAAAAAAAAAAAAAAAAGACTCACACCTGTGGTTTGCGCCGCCGTGCGTCAAAGTACAAATTTGACGCCCGCACAGTGCAAAGAAATGGCGTTAGCTGGTGGTAATTTTTTTACGCAAAACTGCGTTGGCGCAGTTTTGCGTCAAAAAGTATAAATATGGGCCCAAATCTGCCAAAGCAGACAACAAAAACGAGCATTTTGGTTATAAAATCGAACAACCATGTAATATCAGAAATTCCAGGCCCAGTGGTCCACATAAACAGGCCACCACGTAAACAAAAGAAAGAACAACGTTCAAGACAAGAAGAAAAAGTGCTATCAGTAAGGACGACCATACCTTCATGATGGCACATGTCCAGTCATCGGACAGGAAATTTGTGCATATGGCAAGGACAATCATTTTGAGAATATTCGCAGAGGATCCAGCAGAACAATTGTTGTGATGCCAGCACAGTGATAAGCAAAAGCAGTAGCACATTGTGCATGGTATCATGCATGATGTCACAATCGAAGAGTTCACAACCATGAGACTCACAGGGAAGTTGACTATCGTTCTACTCTCAAGGAAGTCATACATATTGATTTATTGTGCCTGTTGAACAGAACACAAAAAAGTAACATCCCTCATCTTGTTTGTTTTATTTAATGTAAAGAATACAAGATAATGAACCCACAAACCAAAACTGAAATAGGCAGATGTGTGAGTGTACACATTGATGACCAAAGAACACCTGTCATACTTGGGCAAATTCATACTGACACTTTCCTACAAAAATCAGATAGTAGAATCTGACATACACTTAGTGGATGCACCCATCTGATTTGAATATCTTCCTACCCATGGCTGAACAACTCTAGTTAGCTGACATTCTCTAAATGATGGATGGTGACCCATCCTTTACATAACAATACACAGATCAATTCACTGGACTAGGAAAATGGAAGTCGTTGAGGTAGAGTGGCACATAAAGTAGGCGAGTAAACTGGTGGCTCAGCACAGCATAAAAGTTCCCTTTCACTTGCATAAAGCACTGATGGGGAATTGCATGAGCTGCTGGCAACTAGCACCACTACAAAATCACAAGGGCCAACCTCTTGGGTGTGCCCACTAATGGTGGTGCCAGAGCACAAAACGGAGGCAAAACATGCCTGTGTGTCGACATGAGGACACCCAGAACTATCACAGAATGAGAACAACAGAGGGCCTCATATAAACAACATAATCAGACTGCATAATGGGTCCAAGATATTGTCTAAATTAGACCTCAACAAAGTTTATCATCAACTTTAGCTACTTAAAGTCTCTAGGCATATCACAGCATTCTCAATGCATTTTGGACTAATCAGATTCAAAACACCGAGCTTTGGCATGCCATCTCATGATATCATTGCATGATTTCTCATTAGAGATATCCCAAGCATCTATCAGAAGAGTGATCAAGCCCAATGTTAATGTACTAAACTGATATTCTAGTATTTGGACCCAGCAGGGAATAACACAATGAAGATCTATGTGCTGAACTCTGTGGGGTGTGAGTCCCACAAAGACCATCTAAAAATGTACAGACATATTTCAGACTAAGGAATTCATCCAGACAAAGTTAAGGATCTGAACAAAACATTAGACCCCAGTGACATTCCTGACAAATGGTCCTTCTCAGGAATGGTAAGCTCTGCTCAAATACCTGAAGTAGGTGCCACAATCTGTAGAGCCCTTGGAGAACTGATCAAGCAAGGGTGTGCAGTAGGGTGGATTAGGAAGTGTGAGCATGCCTTTCAAGAGAGCAAGAGGAAAGTCAACATGCCAGGGGTGTAGCTACCATTGGTGAAGCAGGCGTAGATACACCTGGGACCAGAGCCCTGAGGGGCCCACTGAAGCCTGATAATAACTGTATTTACTACCCCATAGTGCCACCAACATGGCATATTTCAACCCATCACTATGCACTGAAATCACAGTCCAGCAATCCTGCGAGCCAGGTTGGTGCAGCATCACAAAGGTCATCACTGCCTACAAATTTTATGGCTTGCTTGCCTGTTTCCAACTTAAAAAGCAGAGCGTTGCCATAGTATGGGTGTGTGAACACTATACATGTTCATCTATGGAAAGCAGCTCACCACTGTCATGCATCATCAAGCACATCTTGCAAGATTTGGAAACCTGAGGCCCAAGATGACACATCAGATTGAACAACTGGGGATTTGCCTACAAGAATACACAAGTATCCCCACACCCACTGGTGTCAAAGAGGGTGACAAATGTGGTTACTGAGGAATACACCAATTTCATCATGGCTCATGTAGCTCCACAATCCCTGCCCACCCCTCCAAATCAATAATGAAGCCACTCAAACTGACTGAACCATGAGTGAAGTGAAGTAAAAGATAAGCAATGGTAGATAACAACACATTGACAATAAATCTCTCCGAGTCAGGGTAGACCCCAAAGAACTATCCACCTGCCAACGCATAAAAGACAAGCTAGTAAGAACTATGTGTGGCATTCTGCTTCAAGATACAAGACTTGTCATCCCTACAACACTCAAATGACAAACCACCGTACTGGCACGTAAAGAGCCCAGATGAATTATAGTGATCAAGAGAGCCCTGAAAGCCTGAATATGGTTTCACAGACTGAAAGACATGCTTGGAACATGCCATTATTACCAGATTGTCAGACAAGAAGACAAAGCCCCGCCTCTGCAGATGGCTGCTCTTCTAGTAGGAGCAAGGCACAACATCGCCATTGACTTCTTTGGAATGCACAAGTCAGGAAAATATATCTTGGTAATGCTGGACAAATACCCGGAATTTCCATTAGCAAAGCAGCTCTCTTCAATCAGTGCGAAATCAGTAATTCCAGTATTTGAAAACGTCTTTGCAGAATGGGGAATCCTGGATCTCATGAAAACTAGTAATCAATCATCCCCCATTCCAACATTCATGAGTTTCCTGAGTTTGCCACACATCTAAACTTCAAACATTGAAAGATCACGCTGCTATGGCCTCAGTTATATGGCATGATTGACCGATTCAGGTACACACTCAAAAAGAGCTGGAACACAAACAAGTATAACAAGTATTGGAAATGATTCTACTCACATATTGAAATATACTGAACAGCCCCGCTTGCCAAAGTTTCGCCAGATTCATTCTTTGTCATGAAGTCTGGATGAGAATACCGAGGTAGAGCCCCTGGATGTACCAAAGACTGAGATCTGCTGAAGAACTGGAGATACCCAGGAGAGACCAGCAGGCCAATGAGAAAATGAAGCACTATCGTGATTCCCGAAGTCATGTTTGCCCCTCAGACATAAAGGAGGGTGTTTGGTTACTGCAAAAAAGACAGATCCAGGCTCAAGATACACCAGTCAGAACCTGGAATTTGGAATTTGCTGAATAAATGAAGAACCGCTGAAGACCTTCTTCAGAATGAACCATTCCATGGTGACCGAAGTGACATTAAAATTTTGGAAGTCGCTACTTTGGAGTCAGTTTAAGTGCAGATACCCAGGAGAGACCAGCAGGCCAATGAGAAAATGAAGCACTATGGTGATTCCCGAAGTCACGTTTGTCCATCAGATTGATTTTATGCTGGAACCCCATAATGGTTATGCTGGAATCACAGGGTGTGGTCAAGATTGGGAAGCCAGGATTCAAACTCTATTCATCTGGTTTTGGTTTCAACAACTCAGCCAATGAATCAAGTTAAGTAAGCAAATCATGGTATTAGTTTTATTTTATTTAGAGTGTTTTCTACAGTGCGAACATAACCCAGGCCTAACAGAGCACTGTACAAATAAATATGCATGAATGTCAGATTTGAACTTTGCAGCGAGAAGAGCCACAGGTATGGGATAGGGTACAGAACCAGAATTTTGTAACTAAAATACCATCTGACAGTCATATTTTGTACCATTTATCGCTTACAAAAATATTACATCATTGGATTTAGTTATTGAAAATCTACACTCAATGGAGATATTTTTTCAAATGGCATTTAGCACACAATATTTCTTCCAGACAATATTTTTGCAATATTCTGACATATAACCATGTTAGGGACCATGAAGAATTCACAGTATGGAGAACAGCAAGAGAAGGCGCTCCAGTCCCCATAACAATTTACCTTCTAGTCCTTTCATCCTGTGCCTTTGTTAGAATTTCAAACATTTTGGAAAATTTCAATTTTTTACTACAGACATTACGGTGTCACACCAAGGGTCACTCATTTGAATTCCCCAGATTTCTGTGGAGGTGAAAATCTTCCATGACTTCCTCTTGCGGTTAATCGTTAGTACCCGAAGAGGCAACTGACACCAGTGACTGACCTTGAGGGGGGAAGGTGGAGTGAGAAAGCGAGAGAGTGATAGTTCTGGTGTCCAGTGGTAAGAACGGCTGTTGTGATGTGTGTTGATCCCTTTGAGGAGGACTCTTCAAGTTCTAGTGGTAAGGCACACTTCTTCTGCCAGGAGAAGTACTCAGTGACAAAAGAACACAATCACTTTCGGCAACCATACATGAATGGTTTCCAATCAGCTTGAACATGCTTTTCTTGTTCTTTCCCTGTTCAGTTTTTTTTAGTTTACCTCCACAATTCCTGACTCCACCTGCAGAGACCACCATCAAGTTTATCCTTCTACTCTCTTTGAGATAAAATTGGGTTTAGGTGAATATTTTCTTGTTTTCAAAATAGGTTCATTTAGAGAGTTTTTTGGACGCAAGTCCTGGGAAAAATATCTAACAAAAATTATAGGAAGATATCTGAGTCCACTTTGGGGTCCTTTTTCTGTTTCTTCTGCTAAACCTTCCTCATTTAAATTCAACTTGTAAGTATGTCATTGAAGAAAAACGAAAATCACCAGGCTAGTGCACTCATCTGAAGTCCATGTAATAGGCTGAAGTGGCTAGAGCATTCAGCAGAAGAGAGAGAATGATAGTCGTAGTCAAGGCAAGGGAAGTACGGTTGTGCCGGCTGAACAACCAGGTTCCAGGGTTCGCGGTTGTAGAAAGATGTCTCGAAGAGACGGGATTCCAAGATAAGTTGCAAGCCCCCAGCTTCCAGGCTGCATTGTCTGGGTTGCTCTTGTTAAAGGCGGATAGATGGATTGACAAACCCAAGCAGGCAGTCACACTTTGAACATGGTATTTGTAGCCCATCATGTATGTGGAGAGTGCTGTCTGCAATCAGAACACAGTCTCTCGCAGGAAATGGGGACAGGAAACAACGTACTTTAGTTAGTCAGCAGTCATTTTACACACAAAAACAAAATACCAGGTCCTCTTGCTTCAAATTAGGGTAGCATGGAACGAGGTTTTTAAGAGCTCAGCAGCGTATAATATGTGAGCAGACACTGTATAAACAAAAAAGTCAGACATTCCAGTCGGAAACAAGGATGGCTGGACAATGATTCATTGATCAGCAGTGGTTGTTGTTTTAACAAAAATATCAGGCCCTTGTATTTCATTAAACAAAGTTGTTTACAGGGCATGCATACTAAAGTGCATGGCTTGCCTTTTAAATTAAAATCTCTGTCCATAGGTTCGATGTATTTATACTTCAGAAGAGGCTCTCTTGTTGTGTAAGAATCTGCTGTCCCTTAGAGCTGGGTATATCTCCATGTAATGAACTTCTTCCTCTAAGATCATTATCTACCTTTGGGTTATGAACTTCTCCCTCTAAGACTATGGTTCACCCCCAGATTAGAGGCACCTGCCCCATATATAAAGGGTCTCTGTCCTCATGTTACATCTTTCTGTCCCTTGAATTCTCTTAGTCTCTGAAGTCAATGCCCTCTACTTCTCACATGACATAGCTGTTTACATGGAAGGGCATGTTTCCTCTTATATTGGGCATATCTTAGGAGCCTCTTACCCTTTTGTCAGGTTTAACTTGTTGGTGGCACCTTCTTCCATCTAGACCAGGCTCTGTGTGTAAACTTGACACCTCTGATCTTTATATCAGAGTCTGTTATAATGTGAAGATCTGCTGCCCCATGGAGCAGGATTTACCACACACCATCCCCATGATATCAGACTACCTGCCATATGAGAGGACTCTTTTAACTTTATGCCAGAAGGTTTCACCCCTGTTAATATCTCCTATGTATATTAAGCTCCTTTGAGTATGCTGACATCTTCTTCCATTTATGTCAGAGTTCCTTTCAAGCAATGGTCCTCTGTATCTCTAGCAACCTGTCCTTAAATGTTCACCATGCTCATTATGTGAGCCTTCCCCACAATAAAGGGCATGTTATCCCCTTAGGTCAGGTTCTTTTCTCATACCCGTAGGGGGAAGCTGCACCCACACTCTGACTTCGTCTTCCTAGTCTACTGCCCTAAGATCTGACCAAACTCTAGCTTGATGGTCCATTATGCTCTCCCATTTTAAGTTCCTTTCCTCTTTAGGGCATGTAGTAATATTCCTTCCATGAATACTGGATAAAGTCGCCACCTTGTTTTAACACTCTGGGGCATATGTACAAGAAACTGGTGCATCAGTGCTGATGCGCCAGTTTTTTTACTTGCGTCGGCCCTGCTCCATCTAGCGACACCATAAGTGCGCCGTATTTATAATTAGGCACGCCCTTGCACACGTTAGGCCAATAGCATAAAAAAGTTTGACGCTAGTGCAGCAAAGTGCAAGGAGGCTTATTGATTAAATGGGTGTGTCACTTTGCTGTAACAAATGGCACAGTGAAATCTTGCAGATTTCACTGTGCCATTTTTCCAGGCCTCCTAACACTGGAATGCCCCCTTGCATGCATTATGCATGATGTGCACATGTGGTCCCAAAGTGGTGCAATGCATGCATTGGTGTAGCGAAAATTGTCTCCTTGAGTCACATTAGCATTAAAAAAAAATGACGCTAGTGTGGCACAAGGAGGTGCAATGGCCTTGTAAATCTGGCCCTCTGTGTTGAAGTCATGCCTGAAGAATGTTATAGTGGGCTTCATCCAGACCCCCAGACTTGAAAGGTTGAGATAAGAGAAATTATTTATCTGATTGAAACAGGGACTTTTCTAGACTCAAACTCAACACTGGATGCTATGGTGCCTTTGCTCCCTCTGATCCAAACACATAAACCCAAAACAAAACTATTCAGACCAAACTTACATAGGCCCTAATCAAGACAATGGCGGTAAATGCCACCTACCGCTGTGGCGACGGCCGCCAAAAGCCCGTCACCACGGCTAACAGCCGTCTGCCAAATTATGACCACAGCCAGATTTCTGCCACAAGGAGGGCGGAAATCCGGCTGTGGCCATACTGGTGGATGGTGTTAAGGTGGCGCTGCTACCACCAGCAGCGCCATGCCAGCAGACTGCCGCCAGCCGCATTATGAAAAATAATACCGCCTGGTGGTGTTCTGCTGGGGGGTGCTGCTGGCGGTAGCAGCGCCCAGTCCCATTCCCTGCCAGAAGACCCCCTGTATGCAGGTAAGTTGGGTTTCCAACAGGGGAGGAGGGATGGGGGTGTTGTTTGTGTGTGTGGGTGTGTATGCATGAATGTGTGAGTGTGTGTGTGAATGCAAATGTGTGTGTAGTGTTATTTGTGAGTGTGTATGCATGTGTGAGAATGCGTGTATGAATGGACATGTGAATGCGTGTCTGTGTGTCAGTGTGAATGTGTGTATGGATGTATGCGGGAATGAACGGATGCATGCGTGAATGAATGCATGTATGCCTGTGTGAGTGTGTGTATGCGTGGTGTGCGTCTGAAAGTGTGGGGATTGAATGGGGGCATGGATGGAGGGGGGTTTGGGAGCATCTGGGGAGTGTTTGGGGGGTGGGTGGTCCTCCTACCAGTGACAGGGAAGGAGGCCTACCACCATGGTTTTCATAGAGTTGTGAATGCCACAAAAACCATTGCGGTAGGTGGGGTCATGATGCCGCCAGCGGAACAATAGCGGCCACCGGGCTGGAGATTCTTATCTCCAGCCTGGCGGCTGCTACCGCCGTGGCGGTCGGTATGGTAAATTGGCGGGTTGGCTGCAGCCAACTCGCCAATGTCATAATGTAGCGGTATGTACTGCCAGCCTGTTGGCAGTAGTACTGCCACATTATCACCGACCGCCGGGGTCATAAGGACCCCAGTAGTGACTAAGACATATTTCTGTATAAAGGTAACTCCAAACCTCAATGGAGCCACTGATGAACGAGTTCTGGTTGTAGTTTGAGGTGACAGCCTGCTGCTGTATCTGAGTCGCACTCCACTATGGCTGATGGCTAAAATATACCTATTGACTTTGCCAGTGCTTGTTTACTGCAGAGTTTGGAGCAAGAGCCTTTTCTTACAGAATAAGCTGTTGATTGAAAAAATGTGTACAAATATTTAAATTACAAGTGTAATTTAAGTTAAGCATGCTCAAAATAATTGAGTTCTAGCTACTTGACAAAGACTTCTGGGGGCATATTTATCATGGATTTGCATTCCCCTTGCGCCATGGTGACCTAGAATGACATTTATCAAGCCATGCAGGGTGGCCATGGCTGGCTTGGTAGATGTAGAGTAACGCAAGCAAGGCCGGCTCCTCCATTAGGGCAGAGGAGCGTTGCCCTCCCGCCAGCAGTGACAGCTGCAAAACCTTTAAGAGAAAAGGATAATATCCTTTTCTTTTAAGGGGGCGGGCCACAGTGCTCCCCGTCACTGAGCATGTATGTTTGGCTGGCCGTCTTGGGCCGGCCAAACACACATGTGCAGTGGGCCCTCACAGTCTGCCTGGGAGTGCCCTGACTCGGAGACTGTGCCTGGAGCAGTGACGAGGGACAAAGGAGCAGTGCATGGCGCGCGGCAGAGGAGGTAAGTGTTTTTATTTTTATTTTTTCTTTAATTTTTATTTACAACCCCCACCCCCGCGTGCTGCCCTGCCCCTTCCTGGTGTTGTGAGCCACGACTGAACGCAAGGCAGCGCAAGTTGCTGTCTTGCGTTATTCTACCCCAAGGAGGCATTCCATGGGTGGAGCATGGGTGTTTCCACGCATCCACCAATGGATTGTGGCGCATTCCCAGATTTACCATTAGTGGTGGACCTGTCAATGCGTCAGAATGCTACACCTCCCCAGGGGAGGCATATTGAGGAGAAATATACTTATTTCTATAGGGAGGACACCAACAGCATAAAACAAAAGATATCATCCCTTGTGTGGCTGCCCAGGCGATGTGCAGAGTTTACCACCACAGTGTCAGATCCACAACATAGCCCATTTTTGTACTGCACAGTGGTGCGGAATATATCGACATCAGGAGAATGAAAGCCATGCCAGCGTTAGAACCTGTAAACTATAGCTGACTCAGATAAAAAAGGTTAACACTTACGCTTTTAAAAGTGTTTACTGCGTGGTAAACAACGGGGCAAGCAACAACAGGGCAAGTAACGACAGCACAAGCAACGATGGGGCAAACAACCATGGGGCAACAACGAGTAAAAAAGATGGGAAAGCAACAACAATGGAACAATAACAACGGGGTAAGAAACAGTGGGGCAAAAACAACTGGGCAGCAATGACTGGGCAACAACAACAGGACAGCAAGAACAATGCTGAGCGGAAGGGGAGGCAATGAAGCAGAGCTGAAAACTTGGTTAGCTGAGCATAGGGCTGCACCGAAGGTGCACAGAAATCTTGGTTAGATGAGCGGTAAGCTGCAAGGAAGCCACTGTTGGGGTATTTGATGTCCCGGAGACCTGCGTAGAACTGAGGGCAAGTCGACAAGACCTTGGAGTCACTCTGGGGGTGATGGTGAAATCTTGGGTTATAGGGCAGAGATCAGCAGGCAGCAGGGCAGCTTAGCAAGGCAGGACATCAGTACCTGGAAACTGTCAGACACAGCAAAGTGGCAATCCTCCGGCACAGCAGTCTTTACTCTACCAATGTTTCATTGAGTCCGGAAGTGTAGTGATTAAGTGGATCAGAGGCCCAGTTCTTATACTAAAAAGTGCCTTTGATGTGGAGGTGACTTCAAAATGTTTCTGTGAAGTGCACATTATTTCAGCTCAGCCCCAGCTCCAGAATTTCAATGGGGGGTAATCAGCCCAATTGTGAGGGTTCTCGACACTACCTTTGAGACGTAAGTGGGAGCCCTTCCCAATCTCCTCCCCAGGAAGACCCATCAGTAAACAGATGCAGTTGAGTATCCTGTGCTGTAGGTGTCTGAAGGGAATGTACATGTGTAGCTGTCACCTTAACCCAGGCCAGGCGTATATTGGAGATAGGCTGAAGACATACAGGGCAGTGAGAGCAGAGAAATGCCCACTTTTTAAAAGTGACATTTCAATAATAGTAATGATAAACCCGACTTTACCAGTAAAGAGGATTTATCATGACCATACCAATGATACTAAACATAATGCAGCTACTCCTCTCACATCAGTAAATACAACTTAAAAGTATTATAAGGCATTTCCAATCCTGGTCTATGAGAGGGGCAGGCCTCACAGTAATGAAAACGACTTTGTAAAAGTACATGTCCTGCCTTTTACTTACATGGCTCCTTGTCCTAAGGGGCCAACCTTAGGGGTGACTTATATGCAAGAAAATGGGAGTGTACGGCCTGGTGAGAGATTTTGAATGGCACTTCAGGGTGGCAGTGAGACTGCAAAAACAGGCTCTGCAGTTGCAGGCCTGAAACATGTTAACAGGGCTACCTAAGTGGGTGGCACAACCGGTGCTGCAGGCCCACTAGTAGCATTTAGTTTACAAGCTCTGGGTATGTGATATCCCACTTTACAAGGGATTTACATGTAAATTAAATATGCCAGTTGTGGATACCATGTTACCATGTTTTAGAGGAGAAGCACATGCACTTTAGCACTGGTTAGCAGTGGTCAAGTGCTCAGAAACCTAAGGCCAACAAAAAGTTACAGCAAGAAAACAGGAGGTAAAGGCAAAACGCCTGGGCTAAGACCATCCTAAAGTTTCCAGGTCTAACACTCATTGACCATAATATGATTTGCTTCTCCTATAACCACCTAAACTCCTTCCATCCCCAAACCAACAAAACCCCACTCCCACTGTGCTGCTGACATCAATGCGGCCCTCGCGCACACTTTAGAGCATACTTTGTTCAACCAGAGAAAATGTTTGTGAATACCCATGCTCTACACCATTCTATGCCACTATATGCCACTCCACTCTCTGCCACTCTACGTTATGCCACTCTCCCCTATGCAACTCTACGCCACTCCACACCAGCCTATACCCCTCTGTGGCACTCTAAGCCTCTCTGCGCCACTTCACTCTACTCTACACCACTCTATGCCACTCCATTCCACTCTGTGCCACTCTACTCTGCGCCGCTGTACTCTATGCACTCTTTTGTATGCTACTCTACTGTATACCACTCCACTCTACTCCACACCACTCTATTCTAGACAACTCCGCTCTACCTCACTCCACTCTACTCCAGGCTACTTTATGGCACTCCACTCTATGCTACTCTACGCCACTCTCTTCTGTGCCACGCTACTGACTCTTCTATGCCATGCTACTGACCTTTAGCCATGCATGCTGAGCAGCAGCCAAGCTACAGTACTACATGACTAAAGGACATTGTCAAAGCCAATAGCTCTCACATAGACGAGATCTACAGACTTTCCCAATGCCTGTTTATTTAATTATTTCTTGTACCTCTGATTCCTCTGGGTAGTGCCTGAAGCATGCTTTGTTGAACACTGTGGCCAATGGAACGAAAGATAATGCAAGGAAAGAGTGACAGCTACAAGTGAAGCTCTGCAAGTGGTCTTACCCCCTAGAGTTAGTGTTACTGCCAGCCTGCGCGAGAAACCATCTCTGGCCCCTGGTGTCAATGCACGGGAGGTGCATTTGTGAACATCTACTAGGCTAAACAGTGTGCGTCTCTTGTGTGCAATACTGCTGGTCTTTGGAACTCACAGCCAAGCAAGATGCATTCTAACTCCTCGCCTAATTTTGTGTATTGTCTAATTACAGCCAAATTTTAAAAAAAAACAACAACAATAAAAACTGAGGACAGGATAACAGTGCAAAGTTAGATGGTCACATGTGTAAAATTGGAATTAAATTAGGTATTGGTAGCTATGAGGCATGTATTAAAACAGTTAAACTGGGGCACGTAATGTTCTGGCGAGTGAAAAAAATTGTAATGTAATTAGGCACCATTGTTGCACATGTGAGCATGAGTGCAGTAGTTTGGAGGACTATTACTCGGGCGTCCTCTGCACACATGGTTGAACTCTATCCATTCATTAAACAGCCAACTATTTTTGGACAACGCCTCACATCTTAGCTTCTACTTTAGAGTGCTTATTCAGCATTCAGTTATTTCTGACTGGTAGCGCCCACCCTGGCGGCAGAGCTTGGAGCCCTGGGAAATGATTACCTCAACTCATATGACGACACTCACTGGCCAGCCTATAGGAGGTCAAAGGTTGCTGGTGCAGTTATTGGATATGAGTTAACATGTGTCTGCTAATACCATTTCGTGATCTTAGCATTCCCGTGCAAATGACCTGAACATTCCGTGCAGGGTACACTAGCGGGCACAGGTTGTAGGTTCACTGTCACCGCACCCTTCACTGGCCTCTTTTATTCAGAGGTTATATAAGTAATGTCTTGGAGGAGCCCACCTTCTCCAGTCTGTGGCAATGGTCCCAGGTAAACAGAAACTGTCAATCAAAGGTGGAACTGGTAGAGAGGAATTTCTACTAATAGTTTGAACCGCAGCTTTTAGTGACATGAGTTCTTTCCGATGTGGCTGGATGGGTGTGATAAAGTCTCTGGACATGTTTATGCTGGATCCCCGCACTGCTACGCAAAATGTTAATATAACAATGTGATAATGATGTCCACCACTCCATAATCGTTATCAATAAAGTAAAATAAATAAAAATCGCCACACACAAAGGAATAAATCTATAATATGGTGTCCACACAAAAAGTGCGATTCAATTCATTACGTGTACTCTATAAGGGAACTAACATAACGAGATGTAACGTCACTTCACATACCTCAGGTACAGAAACGCTAACTTCACAGCACACCCACCAGCAAGAGGCAGATGTCCAGTCCGCCGTATTTAGGGTGCCATTGACATCAACACACTCTTAATAATGATGACAGGACTTTCGCCATTTTTTGGCAGGTGCCATATATCCATCAAACTCCATATAAAACCAACACTTCATTCACTACACCTTTTCTAATGTAAACCATGATTCTTTTACAGAACGTACAATAACAAAATTTGAATGTATGTATGGTAAATAGTGGATTCATATCTGCACTTGAGGGTATAAAAAAATAAGAGCCTCACAAACACACAGATGGATTCACGCACAAACAAACAAGAAAGAGTGCTTTTTGAAATTTGCTGTAAATCTGTTCAGCAGTTTAGGAATTATAAAAGTAAAATGATTTATGTATATCTAGAGACGTAGATCCACTACAGCGGATTTGTGGATGCACGCAACAACACCAATGCTATGATTGGCCAGCAGCAACCTAGGAGAAAAGTTGCAGCAGCCTTTTGTGTATTCAGACTTGGTCCCGGGTGGTGGGGAATAAATTTAATAGAAGAAATTGTCCACAAATGTTTTTTTGGGGGGCGCGCCAGGATCCGCGTGTCCTCTGTGGTGCTCAGCGCGGTCCCTCATGTGAATCCACAACAGATCAGCGGATCCAGATCCCAATTAAACAAATATACCCGCTCAAAGACTCACTCACAGACCCATTCATACACTCGCACCCCCACTCACAGACTCACAAAACCACTACCATACCCAGTCATAAACCCACCCAGCCTCTCACACAGGCACTCATACACTCACACACCTACTTAAACACCCACACTCCCATACACACTAAGTCAAACATAAAAACAGCCACTCACACACCCACAGCGTGGGGTTGGCTGCATGCGGGGGTAGAGGGTCAGGCCATGCATGGCAGCGGCTGGATTAACATATGGTATTTAAATATTAGAAATTTACTGAAAAAACACAAAGGTTACAGAGATGTTATAGTTAGGAGATAGAAGTATAAAACCTTAGAAAGTCACTTAAAAACAAAAGGTGACAAGGCTGTTATAATTAGGTTCAGATTTTACACACACACAACCATAGAAATTCAGAAGTTATAGATATACTTAGCTAAAGAAACTATAACTCATGTCTTAAGGTACTATAACTTGCACCCTCGCCATACACTGCTAGTTACCCCACATATTACATCAGTCATGACACCTTTTATGACGTCAGTGATAACATCACTGCAACATATGCAATAAAATTATTGATTAGAAAACTGCATGGCGGGGGGAGAGTTATAGTTACCTTAGGACATGAGTTACAGATTATTAAAATAACTATAACTGCTGAATTTCTTTGGTTTTGTGTGTGTAAAATCTGAACCGAACTATAATGTCCCTGTAACCTTTGCTTTTTTAGTGAATTATATATATAAATATATATATATGTATATATATATATATGTATATATATATATATACATATATATATTTATTTATTCTTTGGATTACAATGACTTACAGACTAAATGGGAGGCCAATGTAACTAGTACAACCAGGTTGGGCATTGGTTGATCTTTCATTGAAAAAGGCTCTAAAGTACTTGGGCCACAAACACAAATGTTTAGGTTTCTGAGCATCCATTGCTAACCATTTCCCTCTTGACGTTTCTGTTGATGTTGTTCCCAGATCCATTTTCAGCCTGGCATAGGTCTTGGTTTCGTCCTAATTACAGAACAAAGGTCACAGGGTTTAATAAGAGACACTGCTTTTATTCCGTGAGGTTACGGCAACTCGTGGCTACAATGAAACAAAGTTTAAATAAAGAAATATCCAAACAATAAATAATTAATTGTGACTATAAAATCATACATGTGCGTCACAGTGAGAAATAAAAGAAAGGAAAAAGAAAAGATGACATAAACGAAAATACCACCAAATTACATAATAGGATAGGCCAATAACATCATTTTCCAAGTCGTTAATTTGGTACTTTCCAGATTCTCTAAAAAAAATTACGGTCTCCATATTTCATAGGGATTCTTTGTTCGATACAAAATCTCAAATGTTGGTTTATGTGTCTCTAAACACTTTGCAGGATCATTTATAGTGTGGTGGATTGGCCACTGAGAGGGCTTACCTGACCAGTAGGTCAGACAAACCGTTCTCTGTTCAGAAAAAGGACCATCCACTGCACCCTAAATGCGGCAGAGAATGCGAGAATGATAGATCGGTGAGTTGCACATTTTTGGAAGCTGTCCAATCAGCCTCTTTGTGATTAGTATTCTTGCAATGGTAAATCCAACTGTGGGTATTGAGCTATATGTCAATTTATCACCACCATTACTTTTTCAGAGTATGGTAAAAGCAATAGATTTCATATTAATAACTATAATGCACCTCTACTGTTGACAGACGCTGTTCCAAAAACCTTCTAATTGTGAATGTGCTCCCATCATACCTGATAAGGTAGCACCTACTACACCAAACCTCATGCAGTTGAATGATGCACAGTTTTAGTCAATACGGCAGTGTTAGTCGTGTATAATGTAACCTGCACAATGTTTTGTAACACTGATGTTTTATTCAGGTGGACATAACTGAAAGCTGCAATTTCTAGTGGAACCTTCTAAGTCATTTCAGTCGAATTCAGAAGCCCATTTAACAAGTTATAGAGCGCACATATGGTCATGACAGGCGTGTTGGTTCAAACATTCTCTAGGTCAACATCTGGTGTACTGTCTAAATGTCCTTGGGACCACATCAATCGTTGCTGTGGCTTTCTCCGGGCTAGATGTACGCACAGTGAGAAAAAAAAGACTTAGGGCCTGATTTAGATCGCGGCCTAGAGGTTACTCCGTCACATCAGTGATGGAGTCCACCAACATCTAAATCCCATTGTTTCCTATGTGATTTAGGTTTTGGCAGATGGGATGTCCGCCATTGTTGTGATGGAGTAACCCCTCCGCTGAAATCCAAATAAGGCCCTTAGCGTCAGTCTAGAACCACATCTCAATGACGTACCATACCTCAAAATTAAGGGAGGAGTTCATCATAACTAGATATACATGCAAAGCCAAGAGGCAAGATGGAGCCAGGCCTCAAGTAGGATGCAAAGCAAACAGGAACTTGACATTGAGTAGGGCCAAGACAATCACTCCTCAGACAGTTATCAAAATTTGAGTAGGAAAAGCAACTAGTAGTGAAGCCAGATAACTTAATGCAAGAAGAAATTATGATGCATGCTGGTTCCAGCCCTCATGTGAACCTCACCGTGAGTATGAACCATTCCTGAAGTGGGTATCAAACTTCAAAACTGAGTCAAGCATTAAGCAATAAATTGAGCACAAAATAGCACGAACAAATGAGACTTCAATTATTAAAAGAACAGATATCCTACCTCAGGCAATAACCAGACATCATACAAAAAAGTATCAGAACGTGAGCAGATAGAAAAACAAAATGGAAACAGACGTTGAGCAAGAGCCACACCTGGAGGACGACAATAACTTAAGCAAGAACAGCCTTGTGCAGGACCCAGATGTATAGGTGGGACGAGGCCTGTGCTGGAGTCAAACCACAAGCATAAAAACGATTTTGAGCAAAGAACAAAGTCCTCCAGATGAAGCCAGGTCTTGAGCAGCACGTAGACGTTGAACAAGAACCAGACCTCGAGTAGGAAGTAGACAGCACTCGGTAATGAGCTCTTGGGAAAGAAACAGGCCTTGAACAGGAACCACATCTTGCTCAGAAGTCAAGACTTTGGTTGCAACTCCGTTTCCGGTTCCGAGCTTTCATTTGATTGGTGCAGTCCTGGTTTACTTCACCTGAACTAAGGGGAACCAGTCCTGAAAGCAAGGGTTTGTGAAAAGAAAAGCCAAGGACAGGAAGCCTGGTGCCCACAGTGCTGACACGCAGTCATCGGGCATCCCTGCTGAAACCAGATGCCGAGCAGCAAGCCACGGTTTAGAGTGGAAAAAAACACTGTTTAAGATATAAACTTAAGATAGCACAATGTAAGAAAACGTTAATACAGTACAGCTCTGCCCTCTCACCTGATTCTGGAAAAATAATTCTTGTTCAGAAATTGAAAGAACATGTGCCCCAAGGAATGGAATTAGTTTAGTAAATATGTTTATTCTGCATAAACATTGTCTGCAGGCACGCTGCATATAGGGTTTCATGAGTAGACAGCGGAGTAAAAGAAAGGAATCCTCGCAGGACCCAACATGCACTTCTGCAGGCCTCATTTCCCTTGTCATGAGGCCTAATCCTATCCCAAATATCCCTTTCACCGGCAACAAGCACGACGCTTTTCTTTTAAAGGTCTTGCCCTGAGCCAGGCTGGTTACACTGCATTTGCTGCGGACTCAGTAACCTCTTAATGTCGAGTTTCTCTGTTTTACTTGTCAGCATTGTGCACAAAAAACACACTTTGCTCAAAGGCGGATATTGTATCCCAAGACTTAACGAGGCATGTCTCGTTCTCCTCTTTATCACAAAAAACGAAACCCACAATATTTACACCTTTGCCCTTTCTTCGCTGCTGCTGTAATTTGAAACATGGCGACGCTTCTCACCCATTGAATTTGTGTGGGAAGCCAGCCGATCAGAACAGGTTTGTCCTGAAGCCCCAGCTTGAACATGTAAACAAAACACAGGTAAGAATTTTCGAAATAGGATTCTTGCTGGGATGTCCCACATGCTGCATGGTCGTAGACATGAATATTTATATTTGTTAACTGGCAAAGCAGAGACCTGCACAATTATGAGCACCGACCAGTCCACTTTCTGTATTTGCATAGAAGTAGGGAAGTGAGCAATTGCTCAGTTCAGAGGCAGTGAAGATAATTATTCACGAATATCAATATGTAGGTTTTATGTAGCATCTGATTGCGTGCATTCCAGGGGAGAGGTTTTTTCCCCCAATATTCTGAAAGAGTCATCGGAGAAACATTGCTCATGCCCACCCCCACACACCATTTACATCCTCAGCCCTGAGGAATACATCATCTGATGCACAGACTTCAGACAGACGTCAGAGGAGGGCTTGTCAGCATCCACAAATCTATCTTGCCTTGCACTTTGAGTGACCCAGAGGTACCTGCATCGTTCTAGCTCCTCACCTGCCACTTCACACTAGCACCACTTCAGACAACCTTCTTCAATCAGATCTACAGACTGAAAAGACCCAATAATAACTTCACTGATGGAACCGCAGATATCAGCCCTTCCTCCGTTCTGCACCGCTACCAGCCATTCCTCAATGACTTCAACCTCCCCCGTGACTCAAACAGTTCGACAATGAAAAAATCCCTCCTAAAATTCCTCAATACTTGGGAAATCAACCAGTTCATCATGGCAACAAACCAGGCCAAAGGCAACACCCTTGGTCTCATTATGACAGCTTCACTGCTTATTGACTGCAAAGACTTAGGGCCTCCTTACGATGATGGCAGCAAGAGTCTGGAAGTAGCATTTTCGGTGGACCTCCTACCCTCTTCCCTAGCGATCTGAACGCCCAATCAGGAAGTGAGTGGGAACACTGCCTCAGGACCGCCCCCCTCTGCCAATATTTCTGCTCCCGCGGCAGCAGAGGCGGCCCATGGACAGGGTCTTGTGCAGCTCACCACTGGCCCAGTCAGGACCTGGCTTCCAGTCGACCTGTTCCTGGCGGGGACTAAGCCATGCAAGAGTTGGCAGAAAGGCAGGTAATAAGCCTAACTAAAGGCTTGAGGGTGATTGTGCCCTTGTGTAATGTAACTGGTGCTAATGTTTTGCCCTCCAATGCCTTCAGGTTGGGTGCGCACATGGTTTCTCTTGCACAACGTAATGCGAGGAAGCAATGCATCTGACTGGCTGGAGGCAATGTAGCATTGCCGGCATAGGGTCTGGCTCATTTCCAGAGGCGAAGAGTGCCTCCGCCATGACTACGCTGCCCACACACCGCCAGCCCCGAGGGACACTCCTTATACGGCTGGCAGTATGCTGCCCACTTGGTGGCATTTTCTGAACTGTGGTGGGCTGGCAGTAAGACCGCCTAAGTCATAATCAGGCCCTTAATAATGCGTGCCCGGATAGACCATTAAACCATCTAGTTTGCCTTCCTTTAGTGCACAACTATATGTCAGGGTCAACAAAAAAAAAGAAAAGAAAACTCTCCTTTAAAGGTGTCCCCTTGGATACCCTCCAAGGTGAAGTCATCAATCTCTCAGACTCCCACCAGCCCACATAGCAAATGAATAAACTTCTGGATGTACACAACTTTGCCTTGAAAAATAATGGGAAAAAAAAACACACATTTGAATTTGAGTTCCTGCATGTCAATACGGACAGTGCTCTGGTACATCCAAGAACCCTAAGGCCCAGATTTACATGATTACCATGCAGCGCATTGCAGCAGCCAAAAAACTGTGCTGCACTGCGTGAGAAGGAGGGAGCAGGAGCGAGCCATATCTACAGAAATACGTCTCTCTCTCCCCCTCTCCCTAGCGCAGGTGCTGATTTTAGCTGCTGAGCGCAACGCACACACTTTAGCGCCAGGGTGTGTGTGAGTCTAGCATAGGTTTTGTACTGGAAGGGGACCCTTCCAGTGCAAAATACTGTGTGTAGCCAAACCTTAATACCTTTCCTATGTTGTATGTGTGCTGCACACATGCAAAGTCAGAAAAGAAAGGAGAAATGAAAACATTTCTTCTTTTAACGCATGCTTTTCAGTGGTGTCATTTTTGGCACTAAACACTGTCTACTAATGTTAATAAATAGGGTTTAGTGTCAAAAAGCATGGGTAGTTGCATGGGAATGCCCATGTACCATCCATGTTTCTCCCCCCCCAAGGCGCTAAGCAACGCAAAGCAGTGCTTCGTGCTGCTTTGTGTTATTTTTAAGGCACTTTCCAGCGCAAAACAAATTTTGTGCTACAAAGTAAATAGGTAAAAAAAGATTGTGTGTCACTTTTAAGACTCAAAGGAGGAGTCAAATCTTAATAATTAGACCCTTAAGAGTATAAACTTGCCATATGCAGGCAAGAAAAAAAGTGGAGGCGGTCCAGTGCCCTCAAAACCTCACTCAACTCAAAGTACTCCACTTGGCTTAGATTCCTGATCCGCACAACTATAGCTTTCTTCAAGACCACCATCAATGAAGTAATGATCAGAAACCTATCACTGCATCACTCCAGTCACAAGGATTGCAACACTTCAATCTGTCAACTCGTCCAATGCCTTAAATTATTTCTTCAATGAGAAGATAAACAAAGTATGGGGTTCCACACCAACATTACAAAACAGACACTATACTAAATAACCATAAATACGCATCTTTCAATCTCCTATTGCGCACTAAGCTCAGTAACATTGTCAACACAATCGAGGCCATCTTCTATGTGAACATCATTTTAACTTCATCTGTATTGAAATCTGTACAGAATGAAGCCCTCACAACACCCATCAACATTGTCTTTGCCTTAGACAGTCAAGGAACCATCCCAGATTTTCACAAAATAGTCAGATGCTGAAACTGCTGAAGAAATACACTCTGCTTCCAGATGACCTTGTCGAAAAAACATCCCTATGACCCGCCTGGCTGTCATCTGAGCAACCATTGAGGAAGCAGTCATAGCCTAACTATAGGTTCAGATCAACAATTTTAACGTTCTACTGCACTACCAGTCTGTCTTCAGAAAACAAGGCAGTATAGTGACAGCCACTTGTCAAATCGTCGAGGCTTCACTCATCATCAACCATGAAGCAGATCCCTTCATACTGAGGTAGCTGGACCTCTCTGCATCCTTTGTAACAGCTGACCAATGTGCACTAATCAACAGTGAAATGTTAATTAAATGGTCTTTTTATTTAATGATGATTTTGTGTATATTAGACAGTGCTGGGTGACAGCTTTTTTCAGATATCACTGCACGTTTTAATTCCACATCATGAAGAAGGTTGACCCCGCTGTGTGGCTCCAACGAAACGTGCATTGGCGCAACGTAGGGATGAATGGACTTCTCTCTATGCAATCATTTTGCACAGGCGCAGCCCGTCCTTTAGGGCGGAGGGGCCTCGCCCCCTCACCTCTTGCCCCTCCTGAAGAGTGTCTGTCAGGCTGAGCAAAGGTCAGCCTGACAGACACTCTTCATGTTCAGGTCAGACAGCCAGGAGCAGACATGCGCGATTTGTGCAGACTCCTGGCTGCCTGAGCTGAACTTTGCTGGGCTGAAGAGGTCACAGCTCCTATGGGCGTGACCTCCTCGGCTCAGCAAAGGTGCCTCGAGGCCCTCCCCTGGGTGACAAGGAAAGCGTCACCTATTGACTTCGACCGGGGCGCTTCAGGTTTAAGCCCTGAAGAGCCCAGGGCAAGTGTCAATGAGTGACACTGCGTCACAGAGTGTGGTGGGGTCAGCAGTCTCACTGATCCCATCCCACTCTGTGACGAGGCTGGGACTGCTGCCTTCCCTCATTGGCTGACCTAACATCAGCCAGTGAGGGAAGGCAGCAGTCCCCACCCTCCTGGGACCTCCGAGGCCCGAGTCTGAAGGTAACTGTGTGTGTGAGATATTTTTTAATGAATGTTTGGTGCGTGCATGTCTGTTTGAATGTTGATAAGTGTTGTTAATGGATGTGCGTGCGTGTGTGTGAAAGTGTGAGTGTGCTTCCTGCCCGCCCCCCCTCCCTCCTAAAACTGCCGGCTGCCACTGATTTTGCATAATTTATGGTGATAGAAGATCATCAATCTAAGGATGTGTTAGGAGTTGTACTGTTAAAACTTTTTAATTGAATAATTTTTGTCTATTTAAATTTATCGCTTATGTACTGAATTAGATATCTTCTATTGAGATAATTATTATATAAGTGAACTTACCATTTTTTCGTCTTGGTTTGTTTATTTTTATAAGGTAGGCGAGTTGTATGATTGAGAGTGCTATTAAGCATGTAGTGGGAGTATGAATGTTTGTATGTTGAGTGTATTTTTAAGTAGATTGGCCTGTGGCCTAACCATATGTAAGATGTAATATTTAATTGAATATATAGGAGAAAAACGTTTTCTTTTTGTATATTTAGTTTATTATTCATTTTGATTTTAATAAAATAATATATTCGTAGTTGTATTTTTGCCTCTTTTGAATTTTTCATGCTCCAATGAGTGCACTTTTATGAAATATACTGTGGACTTTTCCCTCTCGTTGATATTCATAGGCAGCTGCTTACAGTATTCCTCTGATTTCCCTGGCTGCTGCCTATGTAGGATCGTTTTTTCAGGGGCCCTCTATGTTTTCTAGTTGTAGCACTAATCAACATTCTACAAAAGAGCATGAATTTCTCAGCCACAGCCATACACTAGTTAACCCCCAGCTTGAACAGATGGGATCCTTAGGATCACAGAAAATTCCTTCTGCCAGTGGCGTTCCGCAGGTCCAATCCACTACTCCATTATCTTCAGCCTATACCAGGAAGCCCTCGGTCCCATTCACTCACAACATCATCAAGATCCATTATGATGATACACACCTCCATTTCAAAATCTCTTCAGTGCATGAGATTCGGTGGCTCACAATCTACCACAAAGTAATCCTGAACTGGATGTCAAGCACCTATTTAAAGCTCAACCTGCCCAACAGCTAACTTCTTCCTACTGGCCAACACCACTGATCAACCAACATGGCTCTCTGATGGGAACCAAGACTATGGGGGTCATTACAACCCTGGTGGACGGTGTTAAAGCGGCGGTAAGACCGCCAACAGGCCGTCGGTAAAACTTTTGCAATTACGACTGTGGTGGAAACTGCCAACAAAGACAGCCACTTTAACACTCCGACCGCCACGGCGGAA
The DNA here is from genome assembly GCF_031143425.1 of Pleurodeles waltl. Classification (NCBI taxonomy): domain Eukaryota; kingdom Metazoa; phylum Chordata; class Amphibia; order Caudata; family Salamandridae; genus Pleurodeles; species Pleurodeles waltl. Next base: position 712,575,274 of record NC_090442.1, read on the forward strand.
CAAACAAACAGCTCGGCGGTCACCGCCAACAGACAGGCGGAGGACAATGTACTGCCCACACTATTATGACAGGCCAATCCGCCACCTTTTCCGGGGCGGATTCACCGCGGATAAAAACATGGCGGAAACAGGCATTTCGAAGGAAAAACGCTCACCTCTACACACTCCACGAGGAAGGAGGACACCATGGAGCCGGAACTCCATATTCTTCCTGCGATAGTCTTCCTGCTCCTGTACCAGGAGCACCAATGCCGGCAGCGAAGACCACAGTGAGTACTGTACCTACGACACAGGGGAGGGGGAAGGCAAAAAACAGGGACACAAGCACGCAACACCCCCACCCCCCCACCCACACCCACTACAACACACACACCAATGCATATCTATACATTACAGTTACACCCCCCAACCCCCCCGGAAGAATGCAAAGACAAAAGGAAATGAGTGTAACCATTGTAATATATCAAAATTCAGTAAGCAAAAATATACATATATACACTATTAACAAAATATACACCATGATTAGTAGTCCAGGTATTGCACCATTTATAGTCCATGGACCACTGGGCCCAAAATGCATGGGCGAGGCCCACACACAATACCAGATCAAAACAGAGAGAACACTGCTGGGGCATCAGACAGAAATACAACAGGCACCTCAGGGGGAAGGGAAGGGGGGGGGCACCTCAGCCGGATGAGTGCACGACGCCAATCCACGAGGGGCCTCCATGCCCATTGATGTATCCTGGGGAGTGCAAAGCCACAGTCTCTCAAGTCTCTACAGTGGGTGGGTTGCCCACTGTGCCATCCTGGGGAGTGCAAAGCCACAGTCTCTCAAGTGGATGCCTTTTTCCACTGGTTCTGGAGGGGGCCTTGTGCCCAGAGTGCTTCATCCTGCCAAGGACAGACGTAGTGGATGCATGTCTCCACTGGTTCTGGAGGGGGCTTGGTGCCCAGAGTGCTTCATCCTGCCAAGGACAGAGGTAGTGGATGCATGTCTCCACTGGTTCTGGAGGGGGACTGGTGCCCAGAGTGCTTCATCCTGCCAAGGACAGATGTAGTGGATGCATATCTCCACTGGTTCTGGAGGGGGACTGGTGCCCAGAGTGCTTCATCCTGCCAAGGACAGACGTAGTGGATGCATGTCTCCACTGGTTCTGGTGGGGGACTGGTGCCCAGAGTGCATCACACACCCCGTGACGGTCCCTGTTGCGTCAGTGCCCCTGCCACTCATGGGCTAGCGGTGCTTGAGTTGGCAGTCCTTGCCCTGTTCAGCGGTGCTTGCCCTGTTCAGCAGTGCTTGACTTGGCGGTGCTTGCCCTGTTCAGCGGTGCTTGACTTGGCGGTCCTTGCCCTGTTCAGTGGTGCTTGAGTTGGTGGTTCTTGCCCTGTTCAGCGGTGCTTGAGTTGGCGGTCCTTGCCCTTTTCAGCGGTGCTTGACTTGGCGGTGCTTGCCCTTTTCAGCGGTGCTTGACTTGGCGGTGCTTGCCCTGTTCAGCGGTGCTTGACTTGGCGGTCCTTGCCCTGTTCAGCGGTGCTTGAGTTGGCAGTCCTTGCCCTGTTCAGCGGTGCTTGAGTTGGCGGTCCTTGCCCTGTTCATCAGTGCTTGCCCTGTTCAGCGGTGCTTGAGTTGGCGGTCCTTGCCCTGTTCAGCGGTGCTTGCCCTGTTCAGCGGCACTTGACTTGGCGGTCCTTCATTGCCCAGCTGGGCTGGGGCTGGCGGTCCTTCATTGGTCAGCTGGGCTGTGGCTGGCGGGGCCCTCCTGGGCAGTTGGGCTGTGGCTGGCGGGGCCCTCCTGGGCAGCTGGGCTGTGGCTGGCGGGGACCTCCTCGGCAGCTGGGCTGTGGCTGGTGGGGCCCTCCTGGGCAGCTGGGCTGTGGCTGGCGGGGCCCTCCTGGGCAGCTGGGCTGTGGCTGGCGGGGCCCTCCTGGGCAGCTGGGCTGTGGCTGGCGGTGTCCTCCTGGGCAGCAACAATGGGGCTAGCGGTGGCCTCCTGGTCCTCCTGGACCCTCCTGGCCAGCGGGGATGATGGTGGTCTTCTCTGCCGTGCTGCTCCTCCCAGACTTGCCGGGTTTCTTCTGGCCCTTGCCCACCTTGGGAGGAGTCACAGCCGAGTCCACACTCCCCCCGGGACCCCTGTGAGCGGCTTGGGTGGCTGGAGTCTTCCCCCTCTCCCGCCGGGCACTGGCCAACTTCTGGTGCTTCACAGGGGGGGAGAGGGGGGGGGGCTGGCTGTGCTGTGGCCGGTGCACTCCACATACCTGTGACAACAGGCACCACTGGTCCCGGAGAATTTGTGGCTGAGGTGCTAGTTCGGGACCTATGAGTTGGACGGGGGGGTTGGGTGTTGGGAAATAGGTTAAGGGTGGACAGGAAAAGTTGTTTGGAGACACTGGGACGGGTAGCTGGAGGGGGTTTGGGAGTGGAGGAAGAGGTGGTGGTTGTAGGAGGTGTAAGTTTTGTGGCTTTGGATGCAGGTGCATGCGCTGGAGGCTGTTGTGAGGTGGATGTATGTTGGGTGGGTGTGTGCCTGCGTTTGTGTATCTTCGGAGGGGGGATCACAGACACACTGGGAGAGGACACAGGGGATGTCTGAATGGTAGGGGGGGTGGTGACTGCACGTGAGCGGGGTGTGGTGGTTGGTGTGCTGGTACGGTACGTAGTGGCTGTAGAGGTAGTGCATGCAGGTGTGAGTGTAGACGAGACTGGGAGGGAGGAGGGAGACGACGAGGCGGGGGACACAGTGGAGGCAGTGGATGTTGTTGTGTCTGTATGTGTGTGATGCTTGTGTGAGTGCCTGTGGGATGTGTGGTGCTTATGTTTGCCTGAGCTTCCCTTGTGTGGTGAGGTGTGTACAGGCTGGTCTGATAGTGTGCTTGGGATAGGCAGAGGTACGGGGGATTGGGTCTGGGTGGAGGAAGTTGGAGGGGGGAGGCTAGACACAGGGACAATGGCTGCCATCAGTGCTGAGGCCAGAGTTTGAAAGGTTCGGTGAAGGGCCGCCTGACCAGAATGAATGCCCTCCAGGAATGCATTGGTTTGTTGCAACTCCCTTTCTACACCCTGGATGGCATTCAAAATGGTAGACTTCCCAACAGTGATGGGCAGCAGAGGTGACAGGGGCAGGGGCTGAGCTGCCTGGGGCGAAGGAGATGCCCACCCTCCTGGGTGAGCGGGCACGGGGCGAAGGCTGAGGGGCTGCTGGGAGGGTGGTGCTGGTAAGGGGGGTGGCGGCTGTACCTGTAGAAGTGGGGGCACAGATTTTGCCGCCACCACAAGGGAGCTCCCATCGGAGGATGAGTCCGTGTCGCTGGTTTCAGCTCCTGTCACCGCCGTGGTGCTCCCCTCGCCCTCCGTCCCACTGGTGTATTCAGAGTCCGCAGTGTGTCCCTCCATGGCCATGTGGGATGCAGCTCCCTCGTGCTCCGGTGCCACTGCTCCTCCGCCTGATGATGCTAATGCACACAAGAACAGGGAGACCGCAGAAAAGGTGGGGGGAAACAGAAGAAAGACATGTTGAGTGCATGGCTTACCGCTACCGTTGGCGGACAAGACAGACACAGAAGCCCCCTGCACTACGTCGCGCTGTTGGGCTCTACAGTGCAATTCGTGGGAAATGGCCTACCAGGCTATGGATGACATATGCACACATAGATGACACAGGTGCATGAATAGCTGTACTTGGCACTCTACGGAGGTGGGGTGGGGGGCCACAGTGCCATGCCTTACGAAGGGGCCTAGCCTACGGAACTCGCCCTGGCCTAAGGAAACCCACAGCCCTCCTCCCCCACCCAGACCCCTCCACTGCGCGCAAAGTCAGCTGAATGAGAGTGTACTCACCCCCTTGTGTCTGCTGTGATGCCCTCAAGCGCCCATCCAACTCCGGGTAGGCCACCGCCAGGATCCTGAACATCAGGGGGGTCATGGTTCGACGGGCATCCCTCCCACGTTGGGAGGCCATCCCCAGCTGAGCCTCTGCCGTCTTCTTGCTCCAGCGGCGAATGTCCTCCCATCTTTTCTGGCAGTGGGTGCTCCGTCTGTGGTGGACCCCCAGGGTCCGCACGTCCTTGGCGATGGCACGCCAAATATCCTTCTTCTGGTGGGCGCTGACCTACATGAAATGTACAGGGGAAGAAGAGAAGTCATTACCAAGTGCGCCGTCAAAGTGAGTGGCCCCCATCCCTACCCTTGCCATGTGGCACATGCACCCACCATCTTTCATGCACACAGGACTCTGCCCCCTTCCTTCTTACAACCAGCACTCTCCACACAGGCATAGCCCATACAACATGCTCCCTGTGTACATACCTGTTGGTCTGGAGGACCGTAGAGTAGCGTGTACTGGGGGAGGACCCCATTGACGAGCTTCTCCAACTCCTCCGATGTGAAGGCAGGGGCCCTTTCCCCAGACGCACGAGCCATTGTCTCTTCCAGACCGAGGTCACAGCAGCACTTGCAGTGTAGGTCCTCTCCTGTCGAAGATCAGGTATTGAGTGATTCAACAGATAGAAAATGGCGGTCACGTCCGCGGCGGTCACGTCTGCGGCGGTGCGTACCATCACCGCCGGCGTACATCGTCATTGGCTCCTGGGACCCATAGGGTCCAATGTTAACCAATGCACCATTGCGCTGCGGTCTTTGACCGCCTACCGCGACGGTGTACAACGCCAGCGCAGTTACCTCACATCCCATTGTCCCACTTTACAGGTCAGGCAGCCGCCATTTCAGGGGACCACCGACCGCTGGTGGACCTGTCGACAATGGAGGAAAGAAATTTGATTATCACCTACAGGTTTGACCGTGCCACAATCCAGGAACTGTGTACACAGTTGGAGCCTGACCTGATGTCAGCAATCCGCCATCCCACAGGAATCCCCCTTCAAGTGCAGGTGCTATCAGTGCTCCATTTCCATGCAAGTGGGTCTTTTCAAACAACTGTGGCCATGGCATCAGGGATGTCCCAGCCTATGTTTTCCAACATATTGTCCAGAGTGTTGTCTGTCCTGCTGAAACACATGCGGAGCTACATCGTTTTACCTCAGGTGGAGGATTTGCCTACAGTGAAAGGTGACTTCTATGCCCTTGGACATATCCCCAACATCATAGGTGCCATTGATGGGACCCATGTGGCTTTGGTCCCCCCCCACAGGAGTGAACATGTGTACAGGAACCGGAAGAGTTATCACTCGATGAATGTACAGATGGTATGTTTGGCAGACCAGTACATCTCCCATGTGAATGCCATGTTCCCTGGCTCAGTGCATGACGCCTACATCATGCGGAATAGCAGCATCCCTTATGTGATGGGTCAACTCCAGAGGCACCGTGTGTGGCTATTAGGTGACTCTGGTTACCCCAACCTGCCATGGCTACTGACCCCAGTGAGAAATCCCAGGACAAGGGCAGAGGAACGCTACAATGAGGCCCATGGGCGAACTAGGAGGGTGATCGAGCGGACCTTCGGCCTCCTGAAGGCTAGGTTCAGGTACCTCCATATGACAGGTGGATCCCTATTCTACTCACCAAAGAAGGTGTGCCAGATCATCGTGGCCTGCTGTATGCTTCATAACTTGGCTTTGCAACGAAAGGTGCCTTTTCTGCAGGAGGATGGTCCAGATGGCGGTGTTGTGGCAGCTGTGGAGCCTGTGGACAGTGATGAGGAGAAAGCAGAGGAAGAAGACATGAACAACAGGGACTCAGTCATCCAGCAATATTTCCAGTGAAACACAGGTGAGAATACATTCCTGCCTACTACATGTACTTTTACACTTCTACCTCTATCCTGTCTGTCGATTTTACCCAGTGTATGGTCACTGAGTTGTCACTTTCCCTTACGGTTTCACAAGTGTGGGTCCCAACGTGTGTCATCTGCTTAAATTCCTCAGGGACTAGAGCTGTGTGACATAGGTATGTTGACATTACTATTTCCTGAACATTTTGTCACTGTAATTGCTAATACACTATTTCGAAATCACAGACAGACTCCAGATCATTTTGTGCTTTAGGTGTGTTTATTTAAATGCTCAATATTGGAGGGGGTAGTGAAATGGTGAGGGGTGATGGCGGAGGAATGTCCATGGCAGAGTCCAGTCTATTAGTCTCACAGGGGCATTGCCCATATGGGCATAGGAAGTGGAGCTGGGGCAGTTTCAATATGGACAGGGTGACAAAGTTGGACAGTGGGATGACAATCAGGGTGGACTCATTTCTTGGCGGGGGTCTTGGCATCGTGCTCTGTCTTGTTCCTGGATCTCAGGGACCGTTTGCGGGGTGGTTCTCTGTCTGCAGGGGGTGGGGTGCTGGTGTGGTGGTCCTGTGGCGGTGCCTCCTGTCCACTAGCGCCGGCGGAGGTGGTGGGCAGTTCATCGTCCATGCTAGTGTCAGGGGCCCCTTGTAGTGCCACAGTGTCCCTCCTGGTGTTGAGTACTTCCTTCAGCACCCCCACGATGGTGCCTAGGGCGGAGCTGATGGTTCTGAGTTCCTCCCTGAACCCCAAATACTGTTCCTCCTGCATGCGCTGGGTCTCCTGAAACTTGGCCAGGACCGTTGCCATCGTCTCCTGGGAGTGGTGGTATGCTCCCATGATGGAGGAGAGGGCTTTGTGGAGAGTGGGTTCCCTTGGCTTGTCCGCCCCCTGTCGCACAGCAGCCCTCCCAGTTCCCCTGTGTTCCTGGGCCTCCGTCCCCTGGACCGTGTGCCCACTGCCACTGCCCCCAGGTCCCTGTTGTTGTTGGGGTGGTGGGTTATCCTGGGTTCCCTGTAGTGGTGGACACACAGCTGATTGACGTGTCCTGGGGACAGAGGTATGGGCCCGCTGGGTGGGTGCTGTGCTGGTGTTTCCAGAGGGGGGAAAGTCTGTGGTGGCCTGTGCCTGTGTGAGGGGAACCGACTGTCCCGAGGCCCACGATGGTCCGGGCTGGTCATCTAGACCCAGGTGGACAGAGGTGCTGTCATCACTGTGGGCCTCTTCTGTGGGTGGAGTGGAGATGTTTGGACCCTCCTGTCTGGTGACGTTGGGTAGTGGTCCTGCAGGGGTGGAAAGGCATGATTATTGCATCTGTGTGTGTCATGGTGTGCAATGGGTGGGTGACCGTGTACCCCAGTGCTGGCATTCCTGTGTGGGGGCTTGTGTGATGTTGGTTTAGGGGGGTGTATGGGTATGTGCAGTTGGCATGCTTTAGTGATGGGTGTCCATAAGTTGGTGTTGCATGCAGGGCTTGGTGTTGGGATGGGTGGTTTGTGATATTGGTACATTTGTGAGGAGTTGGAGTGATAGGGGTGGGGGCGAGGCTAGGGGTATATGATAGCATGCAGGTAGGGTGGGGGACATGGTAGTTAAAGGTTTGACTTACCAGAGTCCATTCCTCCACCGACTCCTGCGAGGCCCTCAGGATGCAGAATCGGCAAGACCTGCTCCTCCCATGTTGCTAGTTGTGGGTGAGGAGGTGGGGGTCCGCCGCCAGTCTGCTGAACCGCCTGGTGGTGTCTTGAGACCACGGAACGCACCTTCCCCCGTAGGTCGTTCCACCTCTTCCTGATGTCGTCCCGATTTCTTGGGTGCTGTCCCACTGCATTGACCCTGTCGACTATTCTTCGCCATAGCTCCATCTTCCTTGCAATTGAGGTGTGCTAAACCTGTGATCCAAATAGCTGTGGCTCTACCCGGACGATTTCCTCCACCATGACCCTGAGCTCCTCCTCAGAGAACCTGGGGTGTCTTTGCCGTGCCATGGGGTGGTGTAGGTGATGTGTGGGGTGGTGTGTGTGGTGATAAGTGTGGTGATATGTAGTGGTGTGTGGTGTTTTGTGTGTGGAAGTTGTGTGGGTGATGGTGTTGTGTGCCTGTGGATGCTAGTTTGTGGATGGTGGTGTCTCTCTCTGGCCTTCTCTCTGTAATAGTGGTCGTAGGGGTTTGTGGGTGATGTGGGTGTGTGTTTTATATTGTATTGGGTGTGTGGGAGTGGTGGGTGTATGTGTATCAGGTGTGTGTATTTCAAATTGTCCAATGTGGCGGTGTTTTGTATATGTGTGTGTATTTTGAGCGCGGCGGTGTGTACCGCCAATGGAATACCGCGGATGAAAGATCGCCGCGTGGATTCGTGGGTTGTGATAGTGTGGCCGTATTTCTGTTGGCGTGACGGTGGAGGTTTTTTTTCACCAGTTTTTCACTGACCTTTGGTGTGGCGGACTTGTGTGGGTGTCTGAATTTTGACGGATTCCGAGATGTGGGTCATAATAGCTGTGGCGGAATTCCGTGGCCGCGGCGGTGTGTTGGCGGTCTTCTGCACGGCGGTAAGCGGCTTTTACTGCCAATGTTGTAATGACCGCCTATGTCATCCCCTAGCTGGCACCTAATGCAAAATCACTCTCATTCACCCATGACTCAGACCTCTCCTTCAGAGAATGCACGACCAAAGCTACATGGTACCAGCTATCTCCCCTGAAGAACAACAGTGAAAGCCCTGATCCTCTCCCACTTAGAAGGAAGCAGTGCCCCGGTCAATGGTCTCACCAACAAGGTGACACCGATATAAGACTTTCTACAAGCTGCTGCTCGGGTCATCATATATTTGAAAACATTCTAAACCATGACCTCAATGTTGAAGGAACTGCACTGAGCCCTCGTCCAAGCCTGCATCATCTTCAGAACCAGCTGCATCTCCTTGAAGGCCATCCAAAACAAAAAGCTCAGATATCTGACTAAAAAAATGAACTGCCTCAGTCCAGACGGGAGTACCTTTCCATCCCCACACACAGGTTCTGGAACAGCACCACCATCAACATCAAAACTGTTTCTACCCTCTTGCAATGCAGACAAAATAGAAGAGTAATCACTAAAAAGAGCATTACCACCCTAATCAATAGGAACCTGCCTTACTGCAAATGATCCATCAGGCAAGAAACCCGGGTCTAATGGTTCAATCTATTAATGCATCCATTTCAGGCACAGGTTTAATTCTTTGTGAATTCACTTAGCCTTTCAATCTTCTGAGGTCAACCAAACGAGTACTTTATAAATGAGCATAAATGAGCATTATATCATCAGCGCTCCATTGCTCTATAGCTAGGTTCACAGTCCATATTTAAGTACATACTGCTGAGAAGCTTGTTGTGACACAGATACAGTATTGCTGCCAATCTGAGATGTGTTTAAAAAGTATTACAGCACCATTGTGAAGTACTTCTACAGTATTGCAACAGTGATGTGATCTACTGGTCCTATTGACCAGGGCCACTGTACCTGTATGCTTTTCATATTATCCTTTAAAAATATGTCAGAGATTTTGATCATTTCCAAGTTAATATAGATCAGTGCTTAAGGGATCTCATTTCTTATGCATGTGGTCTAGCTGCAGTAAATTGCACCCAAATTATGAATATTCCTTTACCCTCCAATCTGGAGATACAAGCCTAACAGACACTGGGGCCTGCTTAGGGATAGCAGGTCATAAATGGATAATATAAGAAAGAAAAGCAATCTTCTTTGGGTCTGTACGGGCTGGACCTCTAAGGTCTCGTCTCCTTGACCCTAATGCCATTGTCTAAGTTCTGAATATGGACAATCTTCCTGGGTCAATAAAGTCAGGTCGTTTTTAGTCCCACAAGCATGTTTTCAAGGCCCTCACGGCTCACCTTGCATTGGTTGTAAGAGGCCCTTCTTCTTATCTGGAGACATTAGAGGAACCTATTAAGATTAGAGTAAGGGGATTACACTTCATGTAGGGGATCTACACAGACCACAAGGGTAGCTGGTCAAGTCACAGATGTGAATGACTAACCAAGGTAGGAATAAGAGCTTTGAGCATTGTAGTTGTCAATAAATGATTACCAAATACTGCAAGACTGCTGCAAAATCTACTGGAGAAGCAGAATATTAATGCTTTATAATCCTTACTAATCAGTGTGTTAATGTGTGTATAAACACATAGAAAGATGCCTGTCATGGGCCGACACCCACGTGGGACCGTGACACAAACAAAGGAATCCCCGTAAAGTGCCCAGGGGACACTTTAGAGAGAAATTTCGCCTCGCAGGACGCGAAGCACTTCAGGGGTCGCGACCTTATGGTGCGGACCTCACTGGGAGAGAAGAGGATCTGAGGAGATGGGATGCTGGCCCCAACCATCGAGGAAGACAAACAGGCAGCTCTTGGAGGGAAGGACGACACGGGACGAGACAAGCCTCTCAAGGACCCCAGATTCAGGAGGAGAACGGGGAGGAGTTGTGGAAGGAGAAGACGAGGAACCCGGCTTCTCTCCAAGGAAAAAACCTTGCAAAGCAGCCCAGCAATGCTCCAGGAGAGGTACGGGACTTTTGGAAGAAGGGTCGGGCAACAGCAAAATGGCATATAACAGAACCAGAGGGGGGAGACAGGAAATAAACCCCAATAACGAACGGGAGACTTTACCTCCCTTGCATGCAACCAAAACAAGTTATCACTAGTGTCTGAGTATAAAAGCACAGTGTGCACATTTGAGAGAATATTGTTCAACTCTCACTTATCTCCCACACCTCCCTGGTACCCTGAACTAATATGCCAATAATACCCCTAAGGGGACACTTACCTGATACTGTCCTTTTCTGTAATTTTGTTCGAGGGACATCCTGAGGAAGGCTGATAACAGGACCAAGCCAGGAGAGTTTCAAAGGGTCTCTGCCTGGACAGCTGAAAAAGAGAAAAGAAAAGACGTGTTAAGAGAGACGCTCCTAAGCCAAATTCCTATGTTCATGTTATTCTTTTTGTGTTGTTTGAGAAAGACAGTGAAAGAAAGGGACAATAAAAGCTGTATCATTAAAAAATTTCCCTCATAGACCCTTTACTACTTATTCCGTACCCTTGCAATGCCACACTTTGTATGATTGAAGTATAATCAGTTCACCTATAGTAGATTCACATTTAACCAAATATTATCTCCTAATGTTAACTGCGAGGAAGCGTCAGATGTTCAGAATCCTTTCACCAGTACCATAATGTTGATTTTGAAATGTGCTTTCATGTTTTCCTTTTTGTTGCAGGAGCAAGATAAACTATACTAACTAGAAGCTCATTGTTTTGCTTCTAGAAATATTAGAGCAGATAGAATTAATTGAGCGTTTTTGTTGTTATTTACACCATGCGTGGGGATGAGAAAGATCCTCCTGCACAATACAGTCTGTACTGATGATACAAGATAATCCCGCTATGTGCACTTTTGTTCTATGACTGGAATGAGGGGTGTTCCAAGGATACAGACATGGCTGGTCTCAAGCTCAGCCATGAAAGAAGGAGGGTTATGCATAAGCTACCACCATTTAAAAACATCCTATCCGCAGAAACATCAACCAAAAGACATCCTGGATTTGACGAGAGAGGAATGTCCTTCATGGAGAGCTATGATGCCTTGTGGTGAAAGCCAGAGATCCCTGGAAGCCACAAAGCCCATCCACCTGCTTTCCACCAAGACCATCACCATCAGGAAATGGACCTGAGGACAATGTATGAGACATGCAAAACAGCCCAAGTGCCACGTGGAGATGAAAAAATACAACCTTGCCCTTCTTGGTATCAGTGAGACCAGAAGGACACAGTCCAGACAAAAAAGACTTGCTCTAGGAGTAATGCTGCTGTATTCTGGACACAAGAAAGAGAATACCTCTCACACTCAGGGAGTATCACTAATGTTAGCGCTGGCAGGCAACAGAGCTCTGATTGGATGGGAAGCCCACGGTCCCAAAGTTATCATAGTGACCTTCCGCACAAAGAAAAAGAGGATCAATATGAATATTATCCAGTGCTATGCACCTACAAATGACAGCAAAGAAACTGAAAAAGAACAGTTTTTTAACAGACTCCAGTCTGTCCTGGAGAAGTGCATTGAGAGAGACATCACATACTGATGGGGGACCGCAATGCCAATACTGGAAGCGAGGGCACTTGTTATGAAGAAGTCATGGGTAACCATGACCATGGCAACAGGAACAAGAATAGTGAAAGGCTTGCGGATCTTGGTGCCCTTCAGAAATTAAGTGAATACTCAGTCACCTTCAGTCACAAGTTTCAAGACCTGCAAGAACTAGAGTATGACAGAGACCAGGTAGAAAGCCAATGGGAGAAGATCAAAGAAACAGTGACATTCACCTGCCAGGAAGTACTGGGTCCCCAAAAACACCAACATAAAAAATGGATCCCCACCGAGACTCTCCACAAAATCCAAAAGAGAAGGGGAAAGAAAGGTGCAGTCAACACCAGTGGAACAAGAGCAGAAAAAAATGAAAGCTCAAGGTGACTACATCAAAACCAACAAGGACACAAAGAAATGCCTTAGAGCTGACAAGTAAAGGCTGCTACAGAAACCCAGGAAGCGCAGCAAGCCATGGAAGCTTGAAATAACTCTACGACTTTACAAGGAAACACTCCAGTGGATGCAGAAACCAGAAAGACTAGTTAAAGACAAAGCTGGGAAGACAATCATGGGTAATGAAGGCCAACAATGATGGTGGGTGAAACACTTTGAAGAATTGCTGTACTAGCCTGTGCTGCAGTCTCCACCAGACATACAACCAAGGATTTGCTAATCTTCTGCAGCAGACCAACCAAGTCATCAAACATCTGAGAAATGGGAAGGCAGCAGGACCTGACAACATTTCTGTAGAGACACTGAAGGCAGACATTGAAACATCTGTAGATATGCTCTATCCTATGTTTAGAAGATTCTGGGAAGAGGAAAATGTGCCACCAGACCGGAAGGAGTGACATCTCATCAAGATTCCCCATAAAGGTGACCTGAATAACTGTGCAAACTACAGAGGGATAACTCTTCTATCAACCCCAGGCAAAGTGTTCAATAGAGTCATCCTGAAAAGAATGAAGGAACAAGTCAACACTCAGTTGCGAGACCAGCAAGCTGCATAGATAGATCCTGCATATACCAGATTGCAACACTGCACATCATCATTGAGCAGTCTATTGAATGGAACTCTCCCCTCTATGTCAACTTCATTGGATATGAGAATGCATTCAACAGCATGGACAGAGAGACGCTTAACTCCTCTGCCACTAAGGTGCCAGAAAAACATGTAAGAATCATCAGGTACCCTTACAAGGGAATGATCTGCAAGATAGTTCATGGGGACAACTCCTGGAAGCCTTCCAAGTGAGAACTGGAGTCCGCTAGGGTAGTTTGTTCTTGACTTTTCTCTTCCTGATGGCCATAGACTGGCTCATGAAGACATCCACAGCAAGAAGAAGAAAATGAATCCAGTGTACACCTTGGACGCAGCTCAACGACCTGAACTTTGCAGATGACCTGGCCCTACTCTTCCACACCCATTTGTGAATGCAAGAGAAGACTGACAATGTGGCAGCCACACCAGTACAACTTGACCTCAACATCCACAAGGGAAAAACCAAGATTCTGAAGGCTGACATGGCCAGCACATCTGCAGTCACTCTTGCAAGAAATGCAGTGGAAGAGTTTGAGGATCTTCACCTACCTGGGCAGTGTCACAGACAAGCAGGGCAGCACAGAAGCCAACGTCAAGGCAAGAATTGGCAAAGCAAGTGCTGCCTTCATTCAGCTAAAGAAGATGTGGAGCTCCAACGACCTAACGCTGCAAACTAAGGTAAGCCTTTTTAACACCAAGGCAAAATCGGTCCTTCTGTATTGAGCAGAAACTCGGAGGACAAAAGTGACCACCACCAATAAAGTCCAGACTTTTATCAACACCTGTGTGAGAAAACTCCTCCAAATCCACTGGCCAGACACCATCAGTAACAATCACCTATGGCAGTAGAATCTCCAACTCCCTGCTAAATTGCACTTTATCACTACTTGTTTAATTTTCTTTAAATATCCACTTTGGTCACATTAACCATTGTGTATTTGAAAGCAGTGGATGCACAAACGCTTAGTGAATCAATTATTTGGCTTTTTTTAGTCCAGTAGATATTTAGAGCATGCAGAACTTTGTTTAGGGGGAACTAAAACACTAATAAATAAAATAGCATCATCCTGTACATTGGGGTGTTATAGAAGATAAGGATTTGTTTTACTGATGGCCTTGGTTGTACAGATACCCACTCATCCCCCCTGTTTTCTTCTCAGCAAGGTTAGTCTGTGGTGCTACTAATGTACTCTTTGTTAAAGTAGGTGTATTAGGGCCTATTCACAAAGGCTGAAAAACAACACACAAGGGTTATGCATGGTATAAATCTTGTGTGTATGGCAGGCAGCATCATTACCCGTTCACAAACACCAGTTTGGAAGTGCACACCTTCTAAAAGGTGACCTGAATGCATAATATCACAGGGTTGGCAAACTACTTCCAGTGAGGGAAAATTAGGGGTTTCAGATGGGTGTGATCAAAAGAGGCAGATCACTCATCAAAAGGAGGGCCATGCAAAGCACAGTGCGCTTTCAAGTGGGGAAGTCAGCTAAATCAGCTAACGGAAGTGCTGAATCACAAAAGACACACGAATGCAGGGATGATAAAGGCTATTCCTATACTGTTTTGGAGGAAGTCACACACCACACATAGGTCAACAAAGTTTGCAGCACAACAGGCAAAACAAGCATTTACAAATATAGGGGGTTATTCTAACTTTGGAGGAGTGTTAATCCGTCCCAAAAGTGACGGTAAAGTGACGGATATACCACCAGCCGTATTAAGAGTTCCATAGGATATAATGGACTCGTAATACGGCTGGTGGTAAATCCGTCACTTTTCCGTCACTTTTGGGACGGATTAACACCTCCTCCAAAGTTAGAATAACCCCCATAATACGGTTGTGCAACCCCTTCCCCAAATCTGGGTTATGGACAGTAATGTATCTTAGGTTTAGAGGAATAGTCATCTAAGCAAGTACTCTAGCATACATGTTATGTTTCTTCACTTACACTGCTTCCTCTCTTTTCTACGCCTACTTGAACTTTAATGTATTTAAAATTATTTACATTCATGCCTTAGCACCATTATACCATGGCTGACCACATTACCCCTAGCTTTACCAACATTATACCAGGACTTTTATTATGCAATCTATTAGGGATGTTAGCTATTAAAACCCAAACTATTGAACACTGTGTGCTACCAATCCAGGAGATTGATCACATGTTGTGAGGGTAAAACAATATTATTTAACCCGTTGTGTGAGCCATAGCATCCTTACTGAAGGTCTTCATGACTAACAGTGCCTTTTTTGATACAATGCTAGCCTAGGAAATGTGAAACAAACTACATGTAGAATGGCAATTTTCAGATCGAAATGGATAGAGAATCAAGAGTTCTTTAAAAATGCAGAGGCTAATATTATGCATGCATTAACCTTTTAATTGACGCTTCTGCAGCACCTTTAAGAAACATCCAAATAATAAAACTTAAATTTAGAACTAGAACACCGTGAACCATAAATAGTCCCATCTTAGAACACTCTTACTCCTTAAATACGGCAAACCATCAATCTTCATCATGTAGATCCCTCTTCTCTGTTATCCAACACTACCCGATTCTTCTTCTTCTACTCTTTTTACTCTGCATCTAAAAACAAATGATCAACATATACATTTACTACAAACCCTGTATTATAAAGTGCAAAATAGTAATTTTACCTTGTTTCACAATTATTTACACTTGAACAACCTGATGCAATTTATATATACATATATATATATATATACACACACACATATATATGTATCTATATATAGTATATATATATATATATATCTATATATATGTATATATATATATATATATATATACATACGTGTGTGTATATAGTATATATATATATGTACATATAAAATATAACCTACTGGTGGTCGCCAGTAGGTAGTTATAGTTAGGACCTACTTTCTATAGAAAAAGCTGTTCTTTGCTTGCCTATATCTTTGACGCCGCTTGACAAATCTTTATGAAATTTTCCCCAAAAAATTTGACAGTCTTGTGAGTTGCTGCCTAGAAACTTTTGGGGTGATCTGTCAAGCAGGGGTCGAGAAAAAAGGGGGTTACATTTAGAGAGTTTCCAACGTTAATTCCCATAGGAAAAATTGAATAGCGATAGCGCAAAAACCACTGGACAGAATTACACCAAATTTGGCAGAAAGGTAGCTGCTGGTCAAGGAAGATCCCTTTTTGTTATTTGGTGAAAATCCGTTCAGTAGTTCTAAAGAAATTTAGGGAAATCCAAATTTGTATATATAGGAACGCAAAGGATTCGCAACCCCCCTCGACCTTGTGCTGAGATATGTTTGGCTGATAACACTTCAAGCAAGGAAGTGTTGTCAGCCATCTTGGGACTCAGCTTCAGCCGAGTCCCAGAAAAAAATTGAAAAAAATGAAAAGGGGCCAGGGTAGGGACACCCTCACCCCTTAGCTCTCGTGGTGGGGTCCCAAAGAGAACCCCCCCAGGGCTAAAAAGCATTTTTTTAAACAATTTTGCAGATGGAGTCTGGGTGGTTCTGCGGATCTGGCATAAAAAAGAGTGAAGCTATAATGCCCCTGGATGGGTCAAGTACCGGGGGCTTTTATATAAGAAAGCAGAGGGGCCTCCTGGCCCCTCCACTGCCCTGGGAACCGCCACCTCCCTGGGGCTCATGATTTATAAGCGGGCGCATATCTCCTCGCTGCCCTGGGGACCACCACCTCCCAAGGGCAAATCTTATACATGTGGGTGGGGCCACAAGTTCCCCCCATTGCCCCCGGGACCACCACTTCCTTGGGGCAATAAATATACTTAATGCTGGGACCACATCCCCGTGAAAATGTTTTATTTATTTATGGGAAGCCGCTAATTAACTCACAAACTACAGCACTCATGACATCCTTGATAACATCATTGATAATATCAATGTAGTATTTGCAATAACATTTTTGATGAAAAACTCTGCATTGGGGGGCACGAGTTATAGTACCCTCAGGGCATACATTTTAGTTACTTGAGGTAACTCTAACTATAACTTGTGAATTTCTATGGTTTCGTATGTTTAAAATGTGAGCCTATGTGTAACCTTCCTGTAACCTTTGTTTTTTAAGGTAAATTTCTATGTTTTAAAAAAAATTATATTTCCTAACTGTAGTGACCTGTAAACTTTTTCACGGATCATATATATATATATATGTATACCTTTTTTAATGAAAGAGGGAAGTAGAGGGCAGGATAATGTCAGCCTCTGTGTCTTTAATGAAATCTTGATTCTCTATTCATTTCAATCGGAGAATTGCCATTTCATTTCAAGACCAGAGGCTACCATTATACGTGTTGAAAGCCCTTCAGCACCACATTGATTCATGCCTAATTGGCCTAAAGTAATGCTTTGCAAAGAAACTAGCATTCAACCAATCAGCTGCTTTCAGATCTCCTCCAACCGTCCCCCAGACATATACACTTTACTAGCCATAGCACCTCTTAAAGAATGCACCTTAAGTTTATTCATATCAATACCTGCTTGCTCCATAATGACTTGAACCTACCTGGCAATCGTAGCGGTATATACTGTACCATATGGCTTAACATCTGAAATTAACAACTTATTCTCCCAATGTCTTCTATACTCCATCATCCTGGTCTCATACTCAGTCAAACATTCCACCACACATAATTTCCTCTCCTCAGGGCATTTCAGATGAAAGATAGACTCTGACATGTTCTTTGTCCTATTTCAGATCTCAAAATATACTCCATGTGGACCATAAACGTTGCTGCTTACCTCCAATGTAAGAAATGTATCACCGATATGATAGGAGCTTTCGCGGAACACAGTCTCCTCTCCATGCAGCAACATGCCCAAATTCTCTATATTCCTTTATATCTTCTCTTAGTTCTCGATGCCCAGGTCTCCTTTAGTAATTCTGCAGCCCTGCTCAAAAGTCCCTTGGAACATTCAGATCTCCTGACACCTTCTACACAAGAAGGTTCATTACCCTGTCCTGAATTAAAGGATGTTGTTATCCGTCCCCATTCCTCAGCACACCTTCTTTTGCTGGAATCCATCAATGTTGGGAACCAAACTTGTGACACATATAATTATGTCACCAACACTAAGTGAGATTTCTCCACTCTCACTTTCAAAAGACATCTCTGGATCATCGCAAAAGTGGGAAATGCGTAAGCTCTGATCCCCTTCCAGGCCGGTTCAAGCGCTTCCACTGCAGACACCCCTGAATCTGGCATCCAGCTGAAATACTTCTCTACCTGGAATGTCAGCCTGCTTGCAAAAAGATCCACCTCCAGTGGACCCCAAATCTCTTCTATGCTGCGAAAACACCACCGTTTTAACCTCCAATCACTGAAGTCTCTCACGTTTCGAGAATTACAATCTGTTATCATATTCATCTCTCCTGGCAAATATTCTGCTTACACTTTTGTTCCAAACAAAAATACCAGAACTCCTTTGCCAACTCTGACAATCTGCAAGACCTGCTCCCTCCTAATTTGTTGATATAAGCTACACCTAATACATTGTCCATCTTTATCGACACTGACTGTCCTCGTTAAATCCCTCTGAAGGTTTTCAGAGCATATAACCCATCTGTTAATTTCAGACAATTTATGTGATTCAACTTCTTCTCTGTCCAAACTCCACCTGTCTACTGTTCTCGTAACCATGCCACCAGCCTTTCTTGCTTGCATCTGTCTCTAGAACAAAACCTTGAATACATCCAAAAATAGCACTGCCATTCCATGCATCCATATTGTTTAACCATCAATTTGATTCCTCCTTCCTCTCTGTATTCAGTGGTACTCTGTCTCCATACCATAGCTTTTTCCTCAGAGCATCCCCTTTTATCCTCTGCAAAGAATGAGAATGCAGAGGACCAGGGAATATTGCCTGAATTAAAGATGACAACAGTGCTACTATCCGAGCAAGATCTCTTAATGACAACGTCTCCTTCCTCAAGACATGCAAAATTTCTTTCCTTATGAACGTCACCTTTTTCTCTGGACGTTGCAACATAACTTCCACCGTATCTACCTGGAATCCTAAAAACTCCATCCTCTGTGAAGGCGTTAAAACCAATTTCTCCTTGTTGATCAAATGTCCTAAACTCTCCAACATGTTTTACACCAATGCTAGCTTCTTCTTTAATTCTTCTAAATCGTGGTTCATGATCAAATTGTCATCTAAGTATACTATCATCCATACACCTCTCCCTCGCAAACAGGCCATCACCACTACCATCACTTTCATTAAGCACTGTGATCCGCAAGAAAGGCCAAAAGGAAGATATTGAAACTGATACAGTTGCTTCCACCATCTGAATCGCAAATACTTCTGACTTTCCTTCTCCATTGGAATAGTGAAGCATGCATCCTTTAGATCCAAGTTTACTAGCCAATTGTTTCTCAACAACAAGTCCCTCAAACAGTGGATCCCTTCTATCTTGAAATGCCTGTATACCAAAAATGTGTTCAAATCCCTCAGATTAATCACTGATCTCCATAGTTTTCTGCACTAAAAAGATAGTGCACTTTGCTCTCTCCTCTATGCATTTTATCGCACATTTTTGAATCATGGACTCAATCTCTGAATTCACAACTGACTTTTGCTCATCTGTGACCGTCAACTCCCTTGGCTCTTTCGTCTGATGTGAAAGATCCACAAATTCTATTATGTCACTCTGCACAGTTTCTAAAACCCAGGGGTCTTGTGTTATCTTCTCCCATTCTACTACAAAATGTCTTAACCGACCCCCTCCTCTTCCTAGGGGAGATCCAAAAATAATCCCTGTACTCACCTTGTGATTCTGTGTAACTTTGTCCTTGACCACGTGCAAACCTTTCTTTTCCTGATTATCCAACTCTCCCTCTATTTGAGAGAAACCTAAAGAAGCTTGATAGCCTCTACCTCTGTATTGATTACTGTAGTGGGACCTCTGTATTCCTCGGCCAGTTGAAAGTCCCCTTTGACTGGCCTTTCCAAAAATACTACCCACAAAAACGTTCTTTATATTTACTTGCGCTTTATCTAATGCAGTAAATAAGTCCACACACTTTCCTAGGATTTTAACTAGCCCTTCTCCAAATAACAAACTTTTTGCTTTTTGGGACTGATTGGGACTGATTTTCATCAAGATGGCCCTCCTTCTCTCTGCCATCAATCCTGAATTTGCATTGCCTAACATAATAATAGCCGTCTGACTCCATCCCCGGAGTAACTCTAGATCCACTGGTGTCTCATTAATAAGTGCCTCCTCCGCCATATCCAGAATCCTAGCCAAGGGACCCAGAACATCGAATACTTTATCCTGGTGCATCTTTAAGGTACGTTCCAGTCCTTTCCCCAGGTCTCTGCCCAAACAAAACAAAAAAAACGAATCATCTCTGTGTCCAAATTAGGCATACTACACAACTTTTTCTCAGTGACCAGCCTCTGCTCTCATCACTCTTATTACCTCTTTATCTAGAGGTTTCTGAATCCATCCCTTAATGAATTTACCCACATGCTCCATAGGCCACCACTCACCTCTCCTTGGGTGCCTTACATTGTACGGAGAGAACATCTCCTCCCCTAAGGAATTTTTAAGCGTCTATAAAACATGCACTCTCTGTACTCTCGAATTCGGGATTGAATTACTTGTCCTGTTGCATGCCAAACAAATTCATCATACTGCTTGTTATTCTCTGACTGGGAAACCTGTCCCATATGTAACTCAAAGTCAAAGAAGTCATCGTCCACTAAACACATCCTTTCTCTGCGTGTCGCTAAGGACAACCTTTCTCTGCATGCTGCTAATTACTCCTTTCCTCTTAATGGAGTTCAAGCCATCCTTTCCTCTTTTAGACATAGACATGCCTTCCAAATATTTAGTCTTTTTAATTTCTTACCTCCTTTCTCTCCTCTTTTCTCTTCCTCCTTAGATAAGGAATACAATTAAACTCCTGACTCCAATTCCTTTCTCTTTTTACTTTTCAAAATATTATCTAATCTCTCCTATACCTGGGTTTTCATTTCATGTTGATTCATCCTCCTAACTACTTCCTCAGTAATCATTGTTCCAGTAACCTCTAGATTACTACCTTGGTTTGAATCCATAATTCTAGCTAAAATATCCCACTACTCTTAAAAGTTATTGGCAACCAATATACTTCAAAACAACCTCCTCACAAACAACTAAATACTGCACTGAAACCCTGCGAAAATCAAACTATTCAAATCTCTTTATAATAATAAAGATGCGCTCCTCGTCGTTTACTCGCTTGCACTTATTATAACGATTGTTTTCATTCAACAATGTATGCCGTTGCACCACTGCGATCACCAGCGCTTTCAATAAATCAAACTGGCCCAATGTAAGATGGCCCCCAAAACATGAGAGATCACTCGCACATCTTCCTTTTCTTATTACTTTTGTACTGAGCCACAGACACGAGCCAACTGCTTCACAGCTCGTGTCTCCAACCGGAGAGATTCGCTCGAGCCCAAAATGCCGCACGCGACTGCTGACACCAATTCAAGGTAACGCTTCTGTGCGCTGGATCTCTACCTATGCGCTCGCCCTCTCATACGATTTAGAGTACTGAACACACAGCTGCTCCTGGCTTCTTAACAGTCGATCCACGCTGAAGTAATCATTAAACTTTCTCCACTTACAAACAGGCAAAATGCTTTGAATTCTATCAAAAATAAACTATTCTCAAAATATATAAAAAATAAAAAAGCCTGCACTCCACCAAACCAACTCTAAACCCGGCACTTGCTTACATAAATTAGAAGATTTGTCATAAAATGCACTATTCTGTCAAGACTAACATTCTCTGTATTCTTACACTCATTTACTAGTACTGATAAAAAAGAGTAGTTATCTCTCCAGGAGCAGCATTTAAAAGAGGAATAGTGTTCTAAGGTGGGGCTGTTTATGAACTACAGTGTTCTAGATCTAGATTTAAGTTTTATTGTTTTGATGTTCTTTAAAGGTGCTGCAGGAGTGGCAACTAAAAGGTTAATGCATGCATAATGGTAGCCTCCAGTCTTGAAATGAAATTAAGACCGTTGAAGCCCCACATATTGGATGAAAACGTCATGAGTCTGATGGGGAATAAACATATTTGGGATGAATCTTTTTAACCAGTAGAAAGATGCCTCTCAGTTCTAAAGGTATGTCTTTGGGATAGAAGCAAGGAGGAGCGCCATGGTAAATGAATATATGTACATCCCATATGAAAACATATGTTTCTGTTTTCCAGGTTTTACCTGTCATAATAGTTTTTCAGTTAAATATCTATAAAATCATCAGACATAATATTTCATGACTGTTAGTTTGATGACCTCTAATTTACAATACTTAACATTTCATCCATTTTTTTCTTCTGGAGTACTGATCTTTAGCCCTGGAAATTATGAATTATGGAAAAAATAAGAATGAAACAAATGCCATTTTTCTGGAAAAGGGCTTGCACCATGTTCTGTGTAAATGTCAAAGAAATAACATTTTTGGTTCTACTGATCATATTATTACAGTTCTGTTTACTGATATCTATTCATTCATTTAAACAAGGGAACAGGCAACACATCTACCAAGGAAGACCTTTGTCCCAGGAGACAATAGTATGGTGCTGGTAGTATGATTGGCTTTTAATCCTCCTGGACTCTAGTACAAAGCAAGAGGTGGTCGACATGGCCATTCCCAAATCCTATCTTGAAAACAGGTACTAATGAGTTAAAATTGGGGAGTATCTCTTTAAACTCGTAAAACTGAGCACTGTGATCCTGTGCGTGGGAGCAACATCAGAGGCCTCATTGTGCCACACACAACTCATTCTCCAGCCCCTCCTCGGGACTACTCATCTGCCCATCCCACTGATTTTCCAAAGTGACCACCTGTCTCCCTCGACTCAGTCCCTCCACTGCAATTTCCCTATTTGAATCATGACCGGGACCTACAGCCAAGTACGTGCATGACGGGAAGCAGTCCTAAGGCCCAATCCAGAGTTTCCTTCAAGAATTACTAAGGACCTTGGTGGGCTTTGTGAGCATCTTTATGCTCAGAACTGGGAATTTACACACTTGTCATTATCCTAGTTTGCAGCCCTTTTCTTACCTAAGCCCCCTTAACCCGCTTCTTCAGTCAGTGTCTTCAACCCTACCAACTCCATCACGCACCTAACGCACCCTACCACATAAGAGATGCACAAGTTCACCTACCTATTGTTATACGTGTGACGTATAACTTAAAGGTGGTTATGGACATTAGAGGTGATGATGGCAAACAAGAGCAGGAGAAGTTTGAGGACAGTCAAACCCCCAGATGCTACTGACTTTGACCTTGTCTCCTTATTTTGGTGAAGCATAGTGATGTTTATAATTTGTTTTTTTACTATTTTTTTGGACATTTTGTCTATAGGTTCATGCAATTTACAGTGGTTAGGATTGGGTCCTGTAATTGTGTTATAGATTGTTATTTTCTATTGCAAATTAATGTTTTTTTCATTTTTAAGCTTTGTTGGGACAGAAAAGTCCTATGCATGGTAATGGACGTGCACCCTTGCCCTGAGTGCCCAACTGTACTAATGTCTGGATCCCTAATGCTGATTTTTCTTGTCATAGGCAAACACGGAACATGCTTGTGTGCCATGACATAGGCCTGCCTCACAGATTGGGGAGTGGTAACCTCATAGAGGTGGAAGGCTATTGCCTTTACCAGGATTTAAGTAGCACAGTGGTGGCAGCATAACGGGCTGTGATTTGTAAGAGTGAACAGGTCCTTTTCACCCTGTATTACTGGAGTGAGGCCTACAGGGTCACTCATTTTAGAGTTCCGCTGCTGTGCGTTGAACTCACCCTTGGCCTACATTGGTTTGGGGTGTAGTGCTGCGCTGCACATTTGCACGGGGTGCATGTGTACCTGTGTGTGGCACAATATAGGGATAGTGCAGTACTGCACAGTGCATGCATGGTGGATGTGTGTGCTGGGTGTATAAGTGCTGGTAGTGATACAATACATGAAGGATGTAGTACTGCGCAGTGTGTGCATATTAAATGCATGTGGTGGATGTATGTGGGCCTATGAGTGGTACCCTACAGGAAGGATTTAGTGCAGTGCAGTTTGTGTATGCTGTATATATGCACTGGGTGCATGGTACGGTACATGGCAGACCAGGGTTCCTTTTTGGGAGATCCAGTCTGAATGGTGAAACATGGAGTGGTGGTAGAGAAATCCTCTCAGACAGATTTGTGTATTACTGCATTCCTGAATACTTGGAGGGACACACAGTGGAGAGCCAAATTCTACCTGCACACTTCAAAGGGTGATCTTTGATTCTGTGAGAGGTCACAAGGCAGTGGCCTGGCATATCTCAGGAAGGAGATGGGGCTGATAAAAGAATGACAAAGAGTAGGGCGTCTGATGCCCTGGGCTAGCCTTTTGATACAAATAACACTTTGGCCGACTTCCAGGTGTAACCTCTGGTCACTCCCATGTGCTGTGTTGTAGGGCTATCAGCTTTGGAGACACTCCTGCTATGGGAGACTGCTTTCAAGGCGAAGAAGAGGACAGAGGAGTGGCCACTTCAAAAGAAGGAGTCCCCCAAAATAAACATAAAAGTATCAGACCTAAACCATATATGGTGTCTGGAAATTGACTATATGAAGGTGAGTTTGAGACCCCACAAATTGCCATCTGCCAAGCGGCCAGATGGCATGTGTAAGGAGGAAAGCTCTGTATGACTTCTGCCTATGACCAAGACTGGAGGCCAAGGCCTGCTAGTCTCCCTGCTGTGTGAGGGGACATCACCTAGGGAATCCAAGACCACCTGACCTGGAGCCTGGAGCACCATTGTCTGCCTATTTGCCAGACCAGTGTGGCCTGTGTGGAAGAGGAGAGTGTTGGTGGAAGCAAGCTCCTGTAGGGAATCCTGTCTAGTGGAGGTGTGATGAAATGGCTGCTGCACTGATCAAGTCGTAACATGTGTGCAAGATAAATTTGGCGACCCTTCATATGCCAGGGGAGGGCTGCCATTGAGTGAGCCATGATGAACGATGATCGGTCCAGAGGGATCAAGGGACGATGCAGCAAGGGACCGGCAACCCTGTATACCAGGAAGGGTTCCCACACTTGAACTTTGTTAAGCACTGTGCCGATCAGGCTGGAGACTGTGTGCAGCTGAGGATCAGCTTGCTTGTATGTCAGGAGAGGCTGAGCAGATCCCTGCTTGTGTACAGTAGGCACATGGTGACCCCGTATGCCAGAGGGAGTCACCAGATGAAGCAAAAAATGTGTACTGTCCCAGAGCATTGTCAGAGGAGTGAGGTCACTATGGGAACACCTTTATACATCTACCCCAAGATAAGGGACGAGCAACAGGAGCTTCTTGTCATAACCACCCCCCGCAACCCCTGCTGTGGGACAGACCAAAAAACCTTACCTGCATCATAGAGCCATGAGGAACCTCTGGTCCCCGCAGGTGTGCAACTGAGTGCGAAGGAGATTTGGGATCAGTGAGTGCAACCTGCCTCGGCCACATGCAGTGAACTCACTCTGCCCAGTCACCACTGCTCCAACGCTCAGGAGCTCTGGGCCCTCTGAGCCTGCAGGTGCAGGTAAGACTGACTTAGGACCAGTCAGTGCTGGAGGAACTCACTGGGTAGAATAGCATGTCCAAGCTGGAACACTTCAGATATTAGAACAGAATCATAGTGAACTCTTGAGATTCGAACTTCTAGTAGGGCATACCCTGGATGAGGTCAATAGTGAATGGGGAATAACCACTATCGCTAGAGTGAGGAGGAAGTGGGACAGAGAACCGCTAAGTAAACAATAGAGCGCTGACTTCAGGCAGATTGTGTAGTTGCTTGTGGATTTCATATTTTACCCTAATGTTAGTCTCAGAAGAAATAAAATACACCTCTTTTTTCATACATATTAGTATTTGATTGGACAGTGATTTATTGCTGCTTTATACATTTTGAGTGGTGTGAGCCTATGTTCACTCCCCTGTATGCACACATTCCTCCCGAGGAAGCCTTGGACTGCTCGACCACGTTGGTACTGAGTCAAATGCAAAAGGGGTACTTGGCCCAGTTGCTCAGAATCTATAGTAAGTTACGTCCTTGGGGCACCGGGAGTAAAATGCCTCAACCCCCACAGCTGGGCCCAGTAACCCCTGCTTCCCCATTGGCTCTGTGAAAGGGGTTCTGGAAATCTTTAATTTGTGACTTAGTCCTTCACTCATGCTAGCCTATTACTAAAATTAAAATACAATGGTCAGCTCCATCACTTTATTTAATGCTCTATGTGAATGCGGAGTGACTTCAAGTGCACTTTGTAGTGATTTCATACTCCTGTTAATGCTGCTTATGTGTCATATGCTCCTGTTGTCAACTGACCCCCTAAAGGTGACATAATATAGCTCCAAAACATAATTGATTTTTCACTCTGGCTCCTCGATGATTTACAAACCAGTCACTCTTTTAAAGTGTAAAAGTGTTTATAAGAACTTTTAAAGGTGCAGTGATTCATTGTGTGACATGAATGGATACGAAATGTGCAGGACCTGTTCAGCGTATGAATGGAGTATTCTTATACAAAGATAGTGCACCTGTTTATAAAGTGTGTTCATTGTGTTGCGGACTGTTGTCCTCGTCGCCTGGCTTGCCTGCCTCTGGTTTCTTCACGCTAGCCTTGAGTTATGCTGGGTGCAGAAGCACCTTCTTCACCTGATGACTGCAGGAGGGGAATAGGGTGTACACTAGCTGAAACAGGTCGGTTTGGTGCAGATGCCTTAGGGATTGGAGTACTTTGTCTTGCTGCAGGCTGCAGCCTCCTTTCAATAAAGTTTTCTAATAGCTGCAGATGATTCCTAGGTCACTGGCTGTTTTGAACTGTCATAGCATCCATCTGTCATTTTTGTGGCTCCACCATTGATCTGGTATGGAACATAGCATACATTTTTCCTCTGTTAAATTCTGACGAATTTCACCTGCCGAAATGTAACAAAAGGTGAGATATTTAATGCACCCAGTAATTACTGAATGTGGTGAATACCACTCAACTCAGAATTCCGAACCCTGTGCAAGAAAGGTTTTATGCAGGGGTCGTAAAATTCTGAGAGACTTGTAATATGGGCCATAGTCATTGGCCCTGTGCAGGTCATTTTGTTCCAGAAATGTTTGGCAGTGGTCTTCAATGCCTTATGCAATGTAAAAAACGCCCATTCCTCATTCCTCATTCCTCATTGCTTCCTGCTTCTGGTAAATATCTTCATCTGATGACACAATTCTGCCTTTGGTTACCATTCATTCTTGGCCAATGCCTTCTCAGTAGCAAAGGAGCACAATGGTGGCAACAGATGCAGGCCTAGATTTACAAACTCCTTGTGTTGGGTTTGTGTTAGTTTTGTAATGCAAACCCAGCAAAAAGTGGTGTGGTGGTATTTACTTTCCAATTCAAATCTTGGTTTTCATTGGAAAGTTCTGGGACATGGGAGTGCTGATAGAGTAAATTCATAGGGATAGGACAAGGAAAATGAAGGATATGTCATATGGATGGAATCCAGGGGTGGCCCCTCGGCTATGGCGGAGGAGTGTCGCCCCAGTGCTGAAAGGTAGCAGAAAGCAAAAAATAAAATGATAATAGAGATATTTTACTATCATTTAATTTTCCTGTTTAGTCACTGCCAGTCTTCTGAGTTTAGGGCGGGGTGGGGTCAGCATCCTCTGTGTCAGCAGGGGAGGAGGAGTAGTCGGTGCACTTTAAGTGCGCCTGTCGGTTTGGCTGGCCACCTTAGGCCGGTCAAACCAACATGTGAACTTAGAACCTCCACACGAGCTGTGTTTCAAGGTCAGGTGGAGAACCAGGGCAGACCCTCACTCCATAACTGACCGGCATTTCATCCCCCTCAGGCCAATCCCTGGATAACAGCATGAGTGAAGCGTCTAGATTGGGTGGGGAGGGGAGCAAGAAGAGAGTAACCGAGGTGGTGGTAGCAGAGGAACATGGAGGGCCAGCAGTGGTAGGTATGTTTTTTTTAATTATTATTCCCCACCTGCTCCGTACGCTGCCCCTTCAAACCTTCATGGCAGCAGCTACCACTGATGGAATTATCAGGCACCTCCTGTGTATTAGGGACCAGGACTTGTAACACACTGCCCCACTGACCACTGGACCCTAGTTCTGGAAGTGATGCATGCAGTACATTTGCTCTCAATGTGGGTTTGGGTGTTGACACCATTACTGTATTCTTGGGTCTCAACTTCTCTCCTGTAATTCCAAAGTATCCCCAATTGGTGAGGTGCTTTTGTGAGGAGACTATGGCCCTCATTATGACATTGGCGATAAACTCCGAATACCGCCGCGGTGACCGCCGACAACATACCGCCGCGGAGGCAAACATCTGCCCTCCAGATTATGACACATACACACAAAACCGACAGAAAACAGCAATAACCACAAATCTGCCAGACCCACTGAATGCGATAAATTGTCAGTACTACCACACATATCTTTATGCCACCAAAACAATGCCCTCCAAATAATGAGCCACGAATCACAACAGCGGACATTCTACGGCGGTAAACCATTGGCAGTGCACACCGCTAAGGTGGATATGGCCACCCAAAAACAAAACAAGACAGCATTGGCCAGAACAAAATACCTGACACAAATACACACACCCCACACACCCACCAACAGCACTATAAAACACACCCCCACATCACCCAAAATCTGTTGCAAACACGGGAAGACCGCTACAATTTGCACGTCTATCCCAGAGAGAACTGCATACACATATCACAACTACCCATTCATCTGTCACGCACCATTCACCACACACCCCACCACTTCACACACCACCCTTCTGCACAACACACTCCAAACACCCATGTCCCCACAAAGGCACCCCTGCTTCACTGATGAGGAGTTGCGAGTCAGGGTAGAGCCACAGCTGTTTGGAGCACAGGTACAGCAGATCTCCATTGAAGGAAGATGGAGCTATGACTGAGAATCATGGACAGGGTGAACACCATGGGACAACATCCACGCACAAGGGATGACATTCGGAAGAGGTGGAATGACCTACGGGAAAGGTACATTCTATTGCAGCAAGGCACAAGCTCGCCATCGGGAGGACTGGCGGTGGACCCCCACCTCCTCCCCACCAGCTGACAGCATGGGAAGAGCAAGTCTTGGCAATACTGCATCCTGAGGAACTCACTGGAGTAGCCGGAGGACTGGACACTGGTGAGTCAACATTTACTACCTGTCACCCCTCCATACCTGCATGCCATTTAGACACCTCACCGTGGCTCCCATCACCCCACTCCATCCCACACAGTGCCCCACCCCAATTAACAAGCCTAAATGCCAATCCCTGCATGCCATACCCACTGAATGCACATCCCTTCCATCTCTGCATGCACACCCACCACCAATGCATGCACAGCATGGAGAACTAACAATCCCACAATCCATGACCATACACAACCAAAGGTGGGAGAACAATAGCAATAACATTGGGAAAACTAGTAATACAGAATATGCCACAGACATGTACCATAATACATCACTTACATCCCCACAGGTACACCTGCCAATGTCAGCAGCAAGGAGGTGCCATGGCTACCCAGTCCCCCACCAGAAGATGCCCCGAGTGATGACAGCAACCCAGGAGCTCTAGATTTGCATGAACTCCTTTGCCCATCTGGGACCACTGGTCAGTCGGCAACCCCATCCCACAGCCAGTCCACCACAGAGTCCCCCCCTCAGAATTTAACACCAAAGCAGCAAGCCAACGCCTCCAGACCTCTGTACCCAGGAAACATCAATCAGTAATGTGCCCACCTGTACAGGGACCGGAGTCCACACCACACAGGCAAGATAATGAGGGTCCTGGTGTCAGTGGGAGTGGGCACACCCTTCATGGGACACAGGCACAGGGTGCCAGGGACACGCTGAGGACAGCTGTGCGCCAGGGGGAGGACAGGCCCAGGGAACAGACTACCCAGGAGGCACTTACAAATGTCCTGGGGGCATACCAACAATCCCAGGACAGGATGGGACAGGTGATAAACATTATGCAGGAGAACTAGCGGCTGCAGGGGGTACACCACCAGGAGGTCATGCAGCAGTTGCAGGGCCTAAAAGCCAACATGCCCTCCATTGTAGGGGTGCTGGGTGACATGGCCAACACCATGCGGGAAAACAGAGCACACCAGCGGGCAACTTCCACTAGCCATTCACCCAGCAGCCATCAACATCTGCTGCAGCTAGTGGACAGGAGGACCTGCCACAGGACCCACAGGCCACCAGCACCACTCCCCCTGCAGAAGGTGAACCACCCTACAAACGTTCCCTGCGACCCAGACAGACACCAGAGACAGTTGCCAAGACCAAGACCACCGCCAGGAAATGAGCCCCTCTAGAATGTCACCCTGATGTTCCACTGTGTCACCATGTCCACTTTGAACTGCCATTGCTCCCCTTCCTATGGCCCCTTGGACACTGGACCTGTGCAACAAACACACTGGCCCACTACACTGGACGTTTCCCAACCATCACCCCACTCTATTGCACTTTGCATTGTATACCTGATTCATTAATAAACACCCTTGGACACAACTTGAGTAATAGTGCTTTATCTGAAGGTGATGTACAATGTATTGAACTGTATTGAACTGCATGCTCCTGTGCAAATGTCCTGTGATATGTTGATCCATCATACATATGTGTCTCAGCAGTCTGTACACATCACAGCATTACACTGTTGTAACCACACCAACATCTGCAATAGGGGAAGGCATAGGTGACAATCAGTTGGGATGCAAAGGTGACTGGCATTATGCTGCAGCCACACAGCACATCACTTAAATGGAGAAATGTTTAGTTCAATAGTCTTACCTGAGTGTCACTGGAAGTACTGCTGTATGATATGTGTCCTGTTGTTCACATCCTCCTCCTCTTCCTCCTCCCCACTGTCCTCACTGTCCACTGTTGCCACAGGTGCATTGTCACCTCACTCTTCCTGCAGACAGGGCACATGGCGTCTGAGGGCCAAATTGTGCAACATGCAGCACACAACAACAATTTTGCAGACCCTCTCAGGGGAGTAGCATAGGGATCCACCTGTCAGATGGAATCACCTGAACCTGGCCTTCAGGGGACAGAAGGTTCTTTCAACAATCCTCCTGGTACACCCATGAGCATAATTGTATCTATTCTTAGCCCCTGTTCTCGGATTCCTAACAGGGGACAAGAGCCAGGACAGGTTTGGGTAGCCCGGAGTCACCTGCAAAAAGTGAGGGACACACTCTAGCCTTGCACAATGGCATGGAGTATGACTCCTGAAGGCATACACTGACATACATTGGGTGGGGACTCAGGCTCACCTATAAGCCACACTCTGTGCCTCTGTAGTTGTGCCATCAGCTGTGGGATGCTGCTATTCCTCAGGACAAAAGCATCATGCAACGACCCAGGATACTTGGAAGTGACCTGGGAGATGTACTGGTTAGCAAGGCACATCATCTGGACATTGAGTGAATGGAAAATCTTCCTATTCCTGTACACCTTTTCATTGGCCCAGGGGGGTACTAAAGCAATATTGGTCCCAATCACAGGTGGTATGTGTCCCATTGCATAGAATCCAGCCTTCACAGTGAGCAATTCATCTACCTGGGGAATGCGATGCAGCATGTGTTTGAGCAAGGCAGCCAAAACCCTTGCAAGCCCAAAAGAGAACATTGGCTGTGACATTCCTTCAGCCAATCCCACTGTCACCTGGAAAGAGCCTGTTGCCAGGAAATGGAGCACTGATAGTATCTGCACAAGAGGGGGTATTACTGTGTACAATGGATAGCGGGTAGCAGATCAGACTCCAATTGTGCACGCAGCTCTGTGACTTTGGCCCTGTCCACATGATTGGTGAGTATGATGTGCCAGTCCTCCAGTGTAGCCAAGTCCACAAGGGATCTGTACACGGGTGCTTGCCTCCTCCTCCTATTCCTCCGCAGTGGTTGGTACCTAAGTGACCCAAAAGTAAGAAGGGTGTGACAACAGGAACTATGGACACACAACATCAATGTACACAGAGCATGCTTCTATGTTGGAAACTGAAATTGTCTAGGTGTGTACAGTTGACACCAATAACGCACTTTAAAAACAATACATATGTACTAGCAGTAGAATATGGCAACCACCTGTCGTGTATGCAGGGACAGGTGGAAGTGACCTCACTCCGCCGGCGTTAGGCGTCATGGCAGGAGGTGGTCTTCACCGCCGTGCAATTCCTCATTGGCTAACTATGGAGTACAGGAACCAATGATGATCAAAGCCGGTGGTGACGGTGTTCACCGCCGCGGACGTGACTGCCATTTTCTTCCTATTACTTCACTTGATTCCTGACTTTCCACAGGACTACATCTCCACTGCATGTGCTGCTGTGATCTGTGTCTGATACCTGCCATGGCTCGTGCTACAGGGGAAAGGGCCCCAGCCTTCATGTCGGAAGAGTTGGAAAGGCTCGTGGATGGGGTCCTACCCCTGTTTGGGCAGTTTATGGGCCTCCAGACCAACAGGTGAGTGCATGATGGGTACGTTGCATGTGACATGGCTGCATGTAGATGTGTGTGTGTGCTGGCAGTGTGTCATTTTGGGGGGTATGACGAGTGGCAGTGTTAATGCAGCAGTACGGGTCATGTGTGTGCCTGATGAGGGGCAAATGCAGTATGTATGCCATATGTGTGACAGGCTGGACTGTCTGGTTCATGGTGTCCCTCTGTCTGTGTTTCCTCTGCAGGTCAGCGCCCATCAGAAGAAGGGATTGTGGGGGCGCTGGGGATCCATAGCCCGCGGAGCACCCTCTGCAGGAAACAGTGGGAGGATCTGAGATGCTGGGCCCGGAAGACCGCGGAGGCCCAGCTGGGCACAGCCTCCCAACCAGGGAGGGGTGCCCATCAGAACCTGACCCCCCTAATGGCCCACATACTGGTGGTGGCCTACCCAGAACTGGAAGGGCGAGTGGGGGCATCACAGCAGACACAAGGGGGTGAGTAGAGTGTGTGTGATAACCATCATTTGTTGCCTGGCATGGGATTTCGGTGCAGGGTTCTAGTAAATGGATGCCCCAATATGCCAGGTTAGACATTGCTATGTGGTCCAGCTTAAGTATTTTGGATGTAATGCATATTTTAGATAGCTAGATAGCTGGCTTTCCATGTCAGACAGGGCTTAGTTGGTCCCAGTTGGTGGGCAGATGGCACTGTTTGGCTCCTACCTGCTGTAGTACCTAGCCAGTGGTATGCCAGTGTAGTCCATACTGCCCATTCTTAGCCTCAGTGAGTGATAGTGATGTGTATGCCATCTGTGCTGTTGTTGCTGTAATTGACCCTGTGCTCCCTTTCTTTCTCCCCCACCCTCTCTCCTTTTGTCATCCTGGCCATGTGTGCATTAGCATCATCTGGCGAAGGGGCAGGGGCACCAGTGAGTGAGGGAGCTGCAGTCCACGGGACCCAGGAGGCAGAGTCCACTGACTCTGAAGGGATCAGTGGGACGGAGGGTGAGGGGAGCACCACAGTGGGGACGGGAGCTGATACAACTGACTGATTCCTCCTCCAATGGGAGCTCCATGGTGGTGGCAGACCCCTCCGGTACCACCGCAGCTACAGGATCTTCTGCCACCCCATACCAGCACTGCCCTTCCAGTAGCCCCCCACCCAGTTGTCCGTGCCCGCTCACCCATGGAGGGTGGGCATCTCCTTCGCCCCAGGCACCTCAGGCCCTGCCCCAACCAGCCTTGCTGCCCTCAGTGAGGAGGCTATTGACCTCCTGAGCTCCATCTCTGTAGGACAGTCAACCATAGTGAATGCCTTCCAGGGGCTGGCATCTCAGATGCAGCACTGCAATGCCTTCTTGGAGGGCATTCACGGTGGCTTGGCGGCCATACATAGATCGTTTCAGGCTCAGGCCTCCTCTCTGACGGCAGCCAGTGTCCCTGGTTTTTCTGTCCCCCCTCCAACTACCACTTCCCAGTCCCAGTCTCCTCTCCCCAAACAAATTCCACGCACACATTCTGGCAAGCATGCACCCAAAACAACAAACAAGACTCGCACAGACAAACACAGGCAGCACACTTCAATCCACAGGCACTCACACAGCCAACACACAGATGCACACACAACTTCATCCACTGCCTCCACTGTCTCCTCCTCCTCCTTCTCCCTCACAGTCACATCAGCACTCACACCTGCATTCACTGCATCAACATTCCCAGAACCTGCCTCCTGCACAGCCTTGCCCACAGTCACCACAACAGCAGACCCACAGACATGCACCCCACACACCACATGCCCAGTCACCACCACCACCATCACCACCTCATGCAGCACACCCACCTCACTTGCAGACACCACCACAACATCCATCCACACCTCATGTTTGACCTCCCCCACCCTGTCTGCCCCTGTTCCTAAGAAACACAAACGCTCGCACTCAGACCCCCAACAGTCATCCACCTCACACACGCACACTGTCCATGCACCTGCACCCAAGTCCAGCACACCTCCTCCTCCTACAACTACTCCCTCTGCCTCCACTCCCATACCTCCTCCCACAGTCCGCCCCACTGTTCCTAAGAAGCTTTTCCTTTCCCACCTTGACCTCTTCCCTACCCCTCCCATCCCCTCCCCATCCAGCCCGTAAGAGAAAAGTCCCACCCCCGAACCCAGTACCTCCAGCACCAAATCTAGCCCTGTTCCACCCCCTAAGACTTCAGCTGCCACTAAGGGGCACATTAGTGGAACTCCGGCTCCCCGCTCCAAGCCCACTCCTCCACCCCCAAAACGGTAGGGTAAGGTCCTGCCCTCTCCCAAACCCATGGACCCCCTCCCAAAAAGGAGGCCCCCCAGACCTCCCAATTTCACCCACCCACCATTCCCCCTGAGGTGTCTGCCTATTCCCAACATGATGCCCCTGTACAGTGGAGTCCCGATGTTGTCAGGAGTCAAGTTGGGCCTTGGACTTTGCCCTGTGGGGGGCATTGTCAGACTTTGGACTGGCCAATGGCCATGCATGTAAATATGCATTTCAGTAGTTTTTTGGATTTGGGCTCTTCATCCTACTGGATTACAGTGGTTGGAACAGGGGTAAGTGTCCTGGCTTTCTTTGCTCCTGGGACCTGTTACTGTCGATTTGGTCTGCAGATGGTTCTGGGTGTGTGGTGTGTGTGTATGGTGTGTGTTGTGCGTGTGTGTGTGTCACTCTCTCCTCCCTCCCTCCCTCGTGTGCTAGGTGGCTGTACTCACGTCATCATCTTCGTCAGCGTTGGTGCTCCAGGACAGCCATGGCGTGGTACAGCATCGGGAAGACTTCCAGTTCAGGTTCCATGGCGGCCGCTGACTCCTCTGTGTCGCTGGAGGTGAGTGTCTCCTTTTATATGATGTGTTTCTACCAGGCTTTTAGTGGCGTTGCTACCACCCCGGAAATCCTGGTGGTGTGCTATGTCATAATATGGTGGGCGGATCCTTGTCTTTTGCCTGCCTGGAGATAGCTACGGCCGTATTCAGTGGTCGTACTGCACTGGCAGTTGGGGTGGCACATTGGCTGTCTATGGGAGGGATCACTGCCATGGTCATTATTTGGTGGTCATTAATGCCGGCCTGGCAGCTGTACTACCGCCATCACCGGCGTGGCGGTCACCTGACTGCCAATGTCATAATGAGGGCCTATATCTTCAGAAGTGCTGAAGAGAGGTTACAGTGACAACAATTAGCACCACCTTATACACCACTAAGGCCACAGTAGCACACAAGCTTGATAGACAATTTCTATTTTGTGTTACATGACACCAGACCCCAATAGAGCTTATGTGAGAGCATGAACAGGAGGTAGGGAGTCATGATTGAGAAAAGGAGGGCTGTCATAATAACCACATTCAAGCACTCACTTGACCTTGGCAACAGTGGATGCGAGCGGGTTAGTCAATGTGGAACGGTGTGGCCAGCCCCACTGGTGGAGGATCATTAGGGTCCGGCTACCGCTCTACGGTCAGTGCTTGATTCCAATTTGTGGCTGCCGTGGGCCCCCTCGCGCTCATTTTTTGGGACATATTTAGGCTCATCGGATATTTACTAGGAGCAAGAGAGGGAAAAACAATGAGGAGAGAAGGATAACACGGAAGGTAGTCACAACGGAAGACAGCAGGGACCGGCATGGGTGATACTGAGGCAGGGAGCGTCTTTTAGTGGATTAGAGAGGCTTGAGGTGGAATATAAAACTGTTTAGCCTTGGCATTTAGCGCGTGGACATTTAATAGCGCCGGCCGCGGGCTTTCTGAGCAGAGCCTTGTGCACCTGCGCACATTGTTTTACAAATGAAGCACTGTCATTGACGACTGTTCACACTGTGCAGTGAAAAGCTAGCAAATTCTCAAGAGAAAAAGCCAGCAAGTTAGTTTACAGGTCTTAAACCAGGGTGCGCGGTGGGAGGTCACGCCCTGCATGAGGGGTGCTGTGAAGCGCAGTGAGTGAGTAATTGCAGTCAGAATGGTATTAAGGAATGGAAACCTGCCACAGTGAATGCGAGAGTGTAGTGCGGTGACCCCGCTGTCCTTTACCAAGTGTGAGGTCAACTTCACCCAAAAAGAGATGGAGTCTTTCTCTCCATAACAGTCAGTGTGTGTTTGTCGAGGGGATAACACAGCAGTGTGCCCCGGCCTGAATGGTCACAGCTGAACCTCCTCCCTGCTGTTTCCTGTTCCTCCTCTGGGACCTTTCACTTTCTGAAGCAGCTGCCTGAAACTGCGCACGCGGCCGATAGGGAAGAACAAGCTCCTGCTGTTCCTCGCACAAGGGTCCCGGAGACACCCTGCTGATCTCAGGCTGTTCTAACAAATGGCAAACAGCTGACCGCTCAGATTATTCCCATTGGTCGCCCTTCAATTCTATTGCATTGACGTTATCGCCAATTAAAACACAATCTATACCATATCTATAATTTTCCCTGTAACGTAACGTCACCTAGATACGTAGTTTCCAGCTGCGTTTTAATTTACCACCACGGTGCATTATAGGACGTCTCGTCTACTTCAATTGGCCTATGCCACATATAAGCACTGAGTTGTAAAAGAAAAGTCCAGGACTTGAAAAGTCATGTTCTGGCGATACGATTCATTTGGTACCATTCTTGTTCACCGTTAGATTAATTTGTCTGTAATACGGTCTGTTTGGCTACATTTTATCAAGTTTTCTTTCGTGCTGAACCTCCCGAAAATGCCTCGGAAAATTGCCTTTGCCTGGTACGCCAGGAATATACTGACATATTTCATGTATGCCTCTTCAGAACTTGCCATGGGGTAACTCTCACTACGAAACACCTTTAGAGAAGATGAGCCTTACTAGACAGTCTGATTTATTGGATTATTTCATGAGAGATGCTTTGAAAATTCCTCTAAACATGCACCTTTTTCCCAAACTCTTCGAATATAGGCCCTCATTTCAACCTTGGCAGGCGGCAACTGCGGCCTGCCAAGCTGAAACCGCTGGGCGGCCGCCAATGCGGCCGCACTCCTGCGGGGCCTATTTGGAGATCCCTGCTGGGCCGGCGGGCGGAAACTTCGGATCTCGGCCGCAACACAGGAGCCGGCGGTGTTGCAGCTGTGCGAAGGGAGCAGTTGTGCCCATCGCGCTTTTCACTGTCTGCTGTGCAGACAGTGAAAAGCTGCATGGGACCGTGGCAGGGGGCCCCTGCACTGCCCATGCCAGTGGCCCCCAGGGGCCCCGCGACTCCCCTTTCCGCCAGCCTTTTCATGGCGGTTCAACCCACCATGAAAAGGCTGGCGGGAGGGGGACTCGTAATCCCCTGGGCAGCGCTGCAAGCAGCGCTGCCCTGAGGGATTTAAACCACCGGGACTAAAGTGTCGGGAAACCGCCGGTTCCGGCGGTGCGACCGCGGTGCTTCTGCCGCGGTCGTAATTCCCAAGGAAGCACCGCCAGCCTGTTGGTGGTGCTTCCGAAAAAACAGCCCTGGCGGTCAAAGACCGCCAGGGTTGTAATGACCCCCATAGTGTTGTAAAATTCACATTTGAACCCATTTTTTTTTCTTCAAAATTTCCTTGGGATTGGAGAACCTCCCAACCCCCTTACTTAGGGTTGGAATCTCTCAGTTTGCTACTGTTGTACTATTCAGGATAGCAGAAAGTGGAAGAAGGACTTCATTCTCTCGCTACTTTCATTAGGTGGCAAACGCTTAGCTAACTAAATGGCGTAGAGCTGGGTTGAACACACAATGATGCTAGATGTAGCTACCAATTAAATTCGTTGGAGTGATGTATGCATTCAGTCCAATATTCGTAGCACTGAGCAAAATCATTTTAAGTACAAAGAGCATTAATGGAAAAAGTCTCCATGACATAATAAGTGGCTTCAGACAGTAATTTGTATGTTTCCCTTGGTGCGTGGAGAGGGAGGCTAACTTCACCTTTCCCTTGCTTACTTAACTAATTTCACCAGTTTTCCAATGTACCACGAAACCATCTTTTTGGAATATGATTTTTTAATGCCTGTGAGGTTGGCCGCAGATGTCTACTGCACCATGGGATTTCAGCCTTTGGAAGGAAGAGTCAGTGCTATGGATTCTTTAAGTGGGATTGGGAGTTTTTACATTTGCACTTGAGGTTCATCAAATGGGGGATGAGAGAACATAGCCTTCCTACAAGATCATATAACACTGAGGTATCCCAAACCTACCCACTAAAGGAATGAAGTTAGATATGCAAGGGAGCTCATTGATAAAGCTTAGTTGTAGGGTGATCTAAAGATGCTTAAAAAACCTCTAGGCTATCCTGGCATCCCTTTATCTTGAGTGTCACAGGTACGGTTAAAAATTAGGAAAAAGTGGATACTACTGGATTTTATTTACCCAAGCATCCTGCTCATCGACATATTTCATCTGGATAAGTATCAGCTTTTGTAGGTCTATGGCTTTAATCAAAACTCACTGTTAACCGCTAACAATCAGTAGTATTAGTCCTTTCCCAAGCAGTCTGTGCGTGAAGACACCATCTGTCACCACACCCTAAAATCCCGCCTCCACGCAGCAGGAATCCAGGACCAGGCCCTCGAATGGACTGCATCCATCCACGCTGACAAAACCCAAAGAGTCTGCCTCCCCCGTACCAATCCAAAGCCTTCAACATCATCTGCGGCGTACCCCAGAGCTCATCCCTCAGCCCGACGCTGTTCAACATCTACATGGCCCCCCTCGCACAAGTGGCCCGTCAACACAACCTCAACATCATCTCCTACGCCGACGACACCCAACTCATCCTCTCCCCCACCAAGGACCCGCACACCGCCAAAACCAACCTCCACGAGGGACTAAAAGCCATCGCTGACTGGATGAGAGACAGACGGCTAAAACTGAACTCAGACAAAACAGAGGTCCTTGTCCTTGGGTGCAACCCCTCCGCCTGGGACAACTCATGGTGGCCTACCACGCTGGGTCCCCCACCGACACCCACCGACAGCGCACGAAACCTCGGCTTCACCCTCGACTCCTCACTCTCCATGTCAAAGCAGGTCAGCGCCATCTCCTCCTCCTGCTACAACACCCTCTGCATGCTTCGCAGAGTTTACAAATGGATCCCAACAGAAACAAGAAAAACAGTAACCCAGGCCCTCGCCAGCAGCAGACTCGACTACGGCAACGCC
Source organism: Pleurodeles waltl (assembly GCF_031143425.1). Lineage (NCBI taxonomy): Eukaryota > Metazoa > Chordata > Amphibia > Caudata > Salamandridae > Pleurodeles > Pleurodeles waltl. The sequence goes on from NC_090442.1 coordinate 712,614,892, forward strand.
CTCTACACAGGTATCTCATCCAAACTCCTACAACGCCTCCAATGCATCCAAAACGCCTCCGCCCGACTCATCCTCAACATCCCTCGCCACTGCCACATCACCCCCCACCTAAGAGACCTTCACTGCCTCCCCGTCAACAAGAGGATCACTTTCAAGCTCCTCACCCACGCACACAAGGCACTCCACAACACCGGACCAACATACCTGAACAACAGACTCAGCTTCTACACCCCCACCCGGCATCTCCGCTCCACAAACCTCGCCCTCGCCTCCATCCCCCCGCTTCAGGCGCAAATCTTCTGGCGGCAGATCATTCTCGTACCTCGCCGCAAAGACCTGGAACACCCTCCCGTCGGATCTACGACAGACCCAGGCCTTTCTTTCCTTTAGAAAACTCCTCAAGACTTGGCTCTTCGAGCAGTAGCAGGACCCTCCCCCCCCCCCCCAGTGCCTTGAAACCCTCACGGTTATGTAGCGCACTTTACAAATTGATTGATTGATTGAAGTAGAGGAAAAGCAAGAGAATAATTTGCAGGTTTAGTCGTTATGGTACACAGAATTGGTATTGCCATAAGCCTATGATTATTAAGCTGCATAGGAGTACAGAGGCGGTATGCCCCTTTAGTCACATTCTTGAAGGATGCCATGCCGCAAAAAGTAATATTACCTCCTACGTCTTCTGTATTGTAAAGTTGGCCCGTGCATCAACATTCAGCAAGTTGAGAATGAGGGAGATGTTCTCAGACTCGGTACTTTTTTTTCCCTCCTCATTTTTGTGTGTCAAGAAGACTAGCATCTTCAACTGGACTAAATCAGTAACTTTAAGAATATGTGGGATACCCACCAAAAATGTCTTATCCTCACTATTGAGAGTGTAGAGGGATTCTGTGTACTCTAAGAATGACGGTCAGGATCTCAAGTGCTTTTTGGCGGTTGTTCCACATCAGCCAAACCTTGAATAATGGCTTTAAATGTTCTGAATTGCTGTTCCTGAGATAGGTAGGAACATACAGGTAAGACACAGATCACTCACTGACTCAAACCGTGGCAGGGTGTCTCAACCTTCATACCACATAGTTTTGCTACATAAATTGACAGGGTTAATTTAAATACTCACAAATGCTGGGGTGTCTTGACTTCATCTTCGCGCCGCTGCTTCGCCCCCCTGTCTTCATGGGTGGCAAACTTGTTTCCCTGTTCTACTCCCATTATACATGACAGCAGATAAAAGAATTCAATTAAGGGATTTTCTTTTCAGCTGCACTTTCGTATCTGTTTTTTCAATATACTTCAAAGGATTCGGCGTGACATTTTAACGAGTGTACATACCTGCGCGATTAAAGTGTTTTTTTATTTAGAAGGTGCAGTGGGACTTTGTGGATATTAATTCACATGAATCCACGCCCCACTGTGCAGGCACAACTTTGATCTTTGGCGGGGACAGTGATTGTTGCCAAAAGTGGAGCAGGGTTTTCCAAACACCTACAAGGGGTTGTTACACAAAAGCTTGTATGAGCACGGGTACTACAGCAGTACTATTTTATGTGCTCCTATATTCCTTTGAGCGTCAAAACCGAAACGCCCAACTCACTGTTAGTAGAAGTGCAAAGAAGATAGAGTCCATTCTATTGTTACTATTTGTTTAGGAATGTCCTCTGAATTATCCCATCATATTCCCAGTTCAGTGGCTTTAGGGCCAATTCACATAAATATGTAAGAATATGGAACACAGTACTACAGGAGTACCACTTTACGTATTCTGAAATGCCTTTGTGAATGGGCCCCAAAATCAGTGAGCCCTACGGGTACAGCTGGGAAAGCAGACCCATGGGCTAATGTGCATCAGTATCGATATGCAGCTAATCTGAATATACAAGATAAGAACTCTGACACTGAGGCCCGTATTTATAAATTTTTAGCGCCGTATTTGCGTGATTTTTTAACGCAAAAGCAGCGTAAACGTTCAAAATAAAATTATGGCCCATATTTATACTCTGTTTGCACCGGATTGGCGTCATTTTTTTAATGCAAATTCGGCGCAAACTTAACTCCATATTTATACTTTGGCGCTAGACCCGTCCAGTGCCAAAGTTATGGAGTTTGAGTCATTTTCTGTACGTGAAAACCTACCTTGCACAAATGACATACAAGGTAGGCGTACCCGTGCAAAAAATTACTCTAAGGCATGTGTGCCTTATTTATCCTCTGGCGTCAAAATGACGCACAGGAGGAGGCGGGCCTTAAAACAAGACACCCAGCCGGATTTCTGCCGTTTTTTAACGCCTGGGTAAGAGTAGGCGTTAAGGGACCTGTGGGCTCATTTCCACGGTGGGAGACCATGGAAGCAGTCCACAGGTGCCCTTCCCTGCACCCAGGGACACGCCCTGCCACCCTATCCCACCCCTGGAGGACACCCATGGATGGGGGACCAATCCATGGTGAGTGCAGGTATGTGTAGGTAAGTATACATTTTTTTTTTAAATGGCATAGGGGGCCTAACTTGGCCCCCCCTACATGCCACTGTGCCCAATGGCCATGCCCAGGGGACATGAGTCCCCTGGGCATGGCCATTGGTCAGGGGGCCATGACTCCTCTCTTTGCTAAGACAGGAGTCATTTCCATTGGGGTTATGCGTCAAAAAATGGCGCTAGTCAAGTTAGAGCCAATATTTTTTACTCTAATCTGACTTGCACCATTCTTTGGCGCACAACCCCCAGTCTTTCCTTCGCCTCCGCTGCCCGGTTACCATCATTTGTTTTGACGCAAACCAGGCTGCAGTGCCGGCTAACGTCATTCCATAATTAAGGCACCCGGCTGGTGCTTTGGAATGGCGTTAGCAGGCGGTAAACCTTTTGACGCAAATCTGCCCAGGTGCTGATTTGCGTAAAAAATTATAAATATGGGCCTATATTCTGTAAGATTACACCGCTTTTGCATAAAAAATGGCGCAAATACGGAGCTGAAAAAGTATAAATATGGACCTGAATATTGAGCTTTTCATTTTTCTTACATTCTGGATTCCAGGAGTAGGGAAGTCAATATGGCCACACTTCTTCACTCCAGTTTAGAGGTGAGCTGTGGGATAGAGGATTTCTTTGAGTGGATAAAGGATTGCATTTGGCAGTCCAGCAACCCGACTGTGTCCACTACTTAGATGTGTTAAGACTTTGACTTGTGAGAATTGAATCTGCCATTTTAAAAAAGCAGGCTGTGGTGGGTTGCCATTTCACAGAATTTTTTGAAGCATGCACTTGATTTGCTCAAGCATGGATAGCAAATAGTTAGCAATGCAAAGGCACCATTTCAGGGATTTACTCGGACCTTATTATAAGAAACATTTACAATGCCAAACATCTTTTAAAGCCCCTTGGCAGTCACGGCTATCTAAGCCTTATGACAAGGAGGACTACTCAGCACTACCAACCTGAAATTAAACTTTTATAGGGTCCTCCATAAATGGCTTTTTGTCAGCCCGCGGGGTCCTGACCTATAGCCAGGGCCGCTGGAACTATGCGATTTAGTGGGCATGGGATTTTCCACATTATTATGGGCCTACTGCAGTTGGCACATAATTCATTAACTGCTGCATAATTTGTAGATCTTAACAAAAACACATTTTGGGGGTCATTCCGACGGGGTCCGCGGGAGCACCGCCAACAGGCTGGCGGTGCTCCGCAGGGCATTCTGACCGCGACAGTATGGCCGCGGTCAGAACAGGAAAACCGGTCGTGTCCCGCCGGTTTTCCGCTGCCCTGAGGAATCCGACCCCCTCACCGCCATCCTGTTCCTGGCGGTTCCGACCGCCAGGAACAGGATGGCGGTGAGGGGTGTTGTGGGGCCCCTGGGGGCCTCTGCAGTGCCCATGCAAATGGCATGGGCACTGCAGGGGCCCCCATAAGAGGGCCCCACTTTGAATTTCAGTGTCTGCTTAGCAGACACTGAAATTCGCGACGGGTGCTACTGCACCCGTCGCACCCTTCCCACTCCGCCGGCTCCATTCGGAGCCGGCTTCCTCGTGGGAAGGGGTTTCCCGCTGGGCTGGCGGGCGGCCTTCTGGCGGTCGCCCGCCAGCCCAGCGGGAAAGCCAGAATGGCCTCCGCGGTCTTTCGACCGCGGAGCGGCCATATGGCGGTTCCCGCCAGGCGGGCCGCGACCGCCGCCCGCCGGCCTCAGAATGAGGCCCTTTGTTTCTAGCTCAAACTGTTCAAAAGTAACTTACATGCAATGACGTGTTGTTGCAAAGTGGAAAGTAATTAGTAAAGGTTGAAGGTGTTTACTGCTATTTTTGGGTGTGTAATTGGTAGTAATTAATTAAAACCTTTGTCCACAGTGTTGACGTGTCAAAATAATGACGTAATACTGTCACAAAATGTGCCATGTTACATAATTTACGTTTACCTGAAGTTTAATTTAGCAACCCTGCTGCATAATTTGGTCCTACCCTGTCACATAATTCAAGTGGCCCTGCCTATAGTTAATGAATACTGGATTTATATCTGGGCAGCTATAAGTAATCTATATTTCAAAAGATGGCTATGGTACACAGCTCATGAAATGCTGCATGTCACTGGAAAATATGGATTACCACCTTCTTAGCAGTAGTCAAGCTTTGTGCTTTAAGGAAATGACTCCCCACAAAAAAAAAACTGGCTGGTCAAAATGATGCACATGGCATCCTGTAAAAGTCTGATTTATAGATTGCAAGCTAAGCTGCTCATTGTTTTTAATGGATGTGCTGTCCTTTGCTGCCAGGCGCTTTGGAGGCCTTGTGGGCAAACATCAAGAAAGAAAGATGAGGTTTCTCCTGCTGGACCAAGGTTGATACTTGTGATGCTACTAGCTAGCAATGTATCCTTTCATGTACAATTCATTTTCACTTCACTTTGCAAAAACTCTCTTATACTGATTTTTACTGCCTTGTCTTCAGAAACCCCATTTTCCAGCTTTACCCCATATCCATGCCCTTGACTGAAGATCAATATCATTTAATCGATTGTGTGTTGCTCTTGCTTTTTCTCTTTCATAGATGAGGTTTTCTTTTCGTTTTGTGGTAGGTGGTCATCACATGCAATTGCTTATTCTGTTTGTATATTGTATTGCTTACATGGTGTTTTTTATTGCTTATATTTTTATTGGTTACAATGATGTGTGGTGTATTGGTTTTAAAGGATAGCTTCTCGGACCAATGTTGACTTTGATTGAATTCACTACCTCACAGGAAGAAGTGTAGTAGAGACCACCCATGAAGGTTGGAATTAATTGTACCTACATGTTTATTGAAGTTAATGTACAAGTAACTTGAGACATCTGATAAACTTCAGAATCCGAGGTACTTCATATTTGGCTACACAATCTTAAATTCCATTTGTTTTGCAGGTACATAATGTAAAGGGACATTATTAGCATAAATTTAGATTTGTAACAAGATATCTTTATTTTGCCCTTAAGTGGGATGAGTCTGTGAGCAACATAAAGAGGTTATCCACATATAACAAGGGGACAGGTGTACAAAGCATTTTAACAGTAGTAAATTCTAAAATTTTGCATTTGTGGAATTTAAATTACTTTTTGCTATGTACTAATCTCATTTTAGGAGCAAGGAAAGGTTTTTCAACTTCTAAAAGCGGATTATGAATGAATATCGATTTAGTATTTGGAAGCGTCTTGTTCTAGATGTCCCTTCCAAGTACTGAATTGGTATCATATGTATCAATATTTTGCAATAGAAATCTGGCCGAAAAACAGAGAAAGTTGACGACCCCCAAGTTGGGGTGGTCATCCATTTGAAAAAAAGCAAGGAAATAACTGTCAATTCTCAAACAAATAAAAAAGTAAACGTTTCTTTTGAAATGAAACCCTGTTTCCCTTAGGGAAAATGGACTGCATTTAAATGAAAACAAATTACTTGATTGAAAGACAATCACAGATATTGAGGTCATCTGACCCCAATAGGCCACCATCCTGTGATGGGCTCCAATTGGAGTAAGTCACAAATTGCAACCTAGCTCATGTATATTATTAAGGTAGGTCAAGTTGTGACCCACTCTGAATCTGAATTTTCAGAACTGACCTTTTTGTACATAATCTGGTTTGGAAAATTATTTACTGGACACACATTTTGATCAATATTTTGCAAGCAATATACAGTACATTCAGCCCCCAGATCTTGGAAACAATTGCCTATATTTTCGGCCAGGGATTGTATTTCTCTGTCTAATGGAAATTCCAGGGGTTTCATGTAGATGTCGAAAAGAGGTTAATATAGGGGATCACAATAGCTTCTTTCTCTTTGAGACAAAATGTCATTGATGCCCACGTATTGGTGATAATATTAGTAGTGGTTATGTTATAGATAGACTAGACCACGTCAGAAAAAAAAAATCCTTTACCCACTTGTTTCATAGTTTCAAACAACCAGTCCCTTTGGTGTCAAAAGCTTTATTTGCATTGAGAGTTAACACTATTGCTTCTTTTTTTATTCCACAGTCAGGTAAAAAAATGAGTTTTCACATGTTTTCTTCCTGGTTCATAAGGAATAATATCTGGGATTAGTTTCTGTAAACCTCTCACCAGTTGTGGTACCGTTTTGTGGTCTCCCTTCTGTAGATAATTTGTATGATAGCTTTAACAGTCCCTTATTCTGAAGAGTGTATCCCTCTATTCAGGATAAGTGAGAAGAGTGCTAGTCTCTCAGTTTCAAATTACAGGTCAATTAATTTGGACCTCTTTAGCATTTCCTAGCATGTTTTGAAAGGCTAGGTTGGCATTTTTCCTGGAAAGTTTGTATAATACTAGATGGTGACCATCCTGTCCAGTTCACAACTGAATTCCTTGTACATCCTCCTATGATGATACAGGCTTATCCAAGAATGTTCTGCTCTCTGCAGAATTCTGTGATAAGGCTATTTCCTTGCTAACGTTTTGAAAAACCTCTCTAATTTGGGTGCAGATGGATCCATACAAATTGTCATAAGGGTCCTTCAAAGTTTTCTTAATCTCTTCTGATTTAAAGCAATCTGTTCTGTGAATGTCAGTTATTACATTGCATGTAATTAAGTTAGTATTAATTGCATTGCGCCAACTACATTGTGATTTACCTTTACCTTGCAATGTTGTATCTACGGGTGGGCAAAACTCGTGGAGCTACAGAAAAGCTTCACGATACTCTGCATAGTCTGCCAATAGACACAAAATATGAAACTTGAGCTGCAATTTTGTGCCAGTAGTGTGAACAGCGCTGAAAAAGCTGTGTGAACCGCACCAGGCGTTGTGCATGAGTGCGTGGCCATTTCAGTTGACTTTGCTGCTGCTCGAGTAGAAAATCTACTTGAACAGCAGAGAATCTACTCAAGTGGCAGCTTTCTGGTCATGACAGCCTGTGACCGCCTGCATTAGAAAATCACACCAGGGGACACCAAATCTCGCTCACCATTTCGCATTTCTGGAGCTTCACAGGAGAAAAATTCCACCACACAGCCATCAACAGAATTTGGCTGGAACTTCGCATTAAAGAATAATGTAGAGTTACCAAAATTCTGCCAATTCCATGGGTGGAATGAAATATACTCTCCCCCCACAATTTTACCTCATGGTACTCATACTTTGCAGCTTAGTTGGTATTATTTCTAAATCTCTAATTCTCTCTTTCTCTATAGATAGACAAATAGATAGATTGATGGTGGGTTTTCAATACTATTAAATAATACACACAACTAAGCTTTAGGGTGAAAGTACCTAATTTGTTTTTAAAAATGTTGTGGTGCACATATACATATGTCAACCAACGATTTTTTCCTTATCTTTGTTTATCCAGAAAAGAGATAAACCACACTCAAAGGTCACTCTGCTGGCATATATTTATTGAGAAAATGCTCGTTCTGGCAGTAAAAAAAAATACATATACATATATATATATATATATATATATATATATTTATATATATATGTATATATATATATATATATATATATATATATATACATATATTACCTACTGCCGATCAGCAGTAGGTAGTTATTGTTGGGACCTAGTTTCCATAGGAAAAGTGTTTTTTTTGCTAGTAACTTTAGCATAGTTTGATGAATCTTCATGAAATTTTCCAAATTGGTATGCCACTTACTTCAGCTGCTGGTCTGCAAGTTTTGGGGTGATCTGTCAAGCGGGGGCCAAGAAAAATGGGCAATCCCAACCACATTTTTCCCATGCATTTTCCCATAGGGTCTTTAGAAATGATTACAACCCAAACCGCTGTATGGAATTATACCAAATTTGGCAGGAAGTTACATCTTGGTGCGCAGATCGTGCTTTTCATTATTTGGTGTAAATCCATTCAGTAGTTTTGGAGTTATTGAAGGAAAAATAACATTGTATATCTGGGTGGAGCCTAAGCACAGATCTCATGCTGAGATCCGATTGGCTATCAGCAGTTCAACCAGGAAGGTTGGTTTTGGGACCAATATAAATGATAACAACCCCATTGAAATACATTGTAGTGAACGGCAGGTTTTGAGGCTCACAAAAAGGAGAATGTATAATGGGTGATAACAGATGTTAGTTACAATATAAATCATTTGTTGATGGTACCATACTAATTTTAGCAATTGTGGTGTTTTTGAAGAGATTCTCACTGCTGGGAGTTCATAAATCATGTTTGAGAGAAAACTGTGTTCTTAATATTTTCTCACAGACGTTATGGAAAGTGCTCCAGAAGCTAAATTGGGAGTATAATTTCGAGTACATTTTCTGTAAGATCACAGTATCTTTCCCAGTTATATGAGAATGAAGTCTGACCTTCTCCTTAAAACATATTCTTCCAACAGGAGCAGCCTGTCAGGTGATTCCCCTGTGTTCTAATGCAGCCTCCCAGAGTATTCTAGAGAACAACTAGAGCGCTAACAGTCTTACTTATGACACTAGTGTGCCACATCTAAAGCCATCTTGATTAAATCAAACTTGTAAAACGTAAAACATTTAGGTGGTCATTACAACCCTGGCGGTCGGTGTTAAAGCAGCGGTAAGACCGCCAACAGGCCGGTGGTAAAATATTTGCAATTACGACCGTGGCGGAAACCGCCAACAAAGACAGACACTTTAAGACTCCGACCGCCACGGCGGTACAAACAAACAGCTTGGCGGTCACCGCCAACAGACAGGCGGAGGACAATATACCACGCACAGTATCACAACCTACCAATCCGCCACCTTTTCCGGGGCGAATTCACCGCAGACAAAAACACGGCGGAAACAGGACTCCGAAGGGAAAACGCTCACATCTACACACCCCACAAGGAATCCGGACGCCATTGAACCCGAGCTCCAGATCCTGCCAGCCCTCATCTTCTTGCTCCTCTACTTGGAGCACGAACGCCGGTGGCGAAGACAACGGTAAGTACTGCACCTACGCCACAGGGGAGGGGGGGAAACAGGGACACACACACGCAACACCCCCACCCCCACCCTCACCTATTACAACACACACACTAATACAACATGACACATTACAGTTACACCCCCCAAACCACCTCGGAAGAATGCAAAGGCAAAAGCAAATGAGTGTAACCATTGTAATATATGAAAATCCAGGATGCAAAAATATATATACACTATAAACAGATATATGCACCAAGAATAGTAGTCCAGGTAGTGCTCCATTGAAGTCTGTGGAACACTGGGCCCACACGGCATGGGCGAGGCCCACACTTAATCCCCGAACATGACGGAGAGAACACTGCAGGGGCATCAGATAGCAATAAAACAGGAACCTCAGGGGGAAGGGAAAGGGGGGGCCCGCAGCCGGTTGAGTGCACAACGCAAAATCCACGATGGGGCCACATGCCCACTGTCCAATCCTGGGAAGTGCAAAGCCACAGTCTCTCAAGTCTCTACAGTGGGTGGGTTGCCCACAGTTCAATCCTGGGGAGTGCAAAGCCACAGTCTCTCAAGTCTCTACAGTGGGTGGGTTGCCCACTGCTTTATCCTGGGGAGTGCAAAGCCACAGTCTCTCAAGTCTTTCCAGTGGGTGGGTTGCCCACTGCTTTCCCCTGGGGAGTGCAAAGCCACAGTCTCTCAAGTGGAAAACAGTCTCCACTGGTTCTGGAGGGGGCTTTGTGCCCAGGGTGCTTCATCCTGCCAAGGACTGAGGTAGTGGATGCCTTTCTCCACTGGTTCTGGAGGGGGCTTTGTGCCCAGAGTACTTCATCCTGCCAAGGACTGAGGTAGTGGATGTATCTCCCCACTGGTTCTGGAGGGGGCTTTGTGCCCAGAGTGCTTCATCCTGCCAAGGACTGAGGTAGTGGATGCCTTTCTCCACCGGTTCTGGAGGGGGCTTTGTGCCCAGAGTGCTTCATCCTGCCAAGGACTGAGGTAGTGGATGCCTTTCTCCACTGGTTCTGGAGGGGGCTTTTTGACCCCAGAGTGCTTCATCCTGCCAAGGACTGAGGTAGTGGATGTATCTCTCCACTGGTTCTGGAGGGGGCTTTGTGCCCAGAGTGCTTCATCCTGACAAGGACTGAGGTAGTGGAAGCCTTTCTCCACCGGTTCTGTAGGGGGCTTTGTGCCCAGATTGCTTCATCCTGCCAAGGACTGAGGTAGTGGATGCCTTTCTCCACCGGTTCTGGAGCGGGCTTTGTGCCCAGAGTGCTTCATCCTGCCAAGGACTGAGGTAGTGGATGTATCTCTCCTCTGTTTCTGGAGGGGGCTATGTGCCCAGAGTGCTTCATCCTGCCAAGGACTGAGGTAGTGGATGCCTTTCTCTACCGGTTCTGGAGGGGGCTTTGTGCCCAGAGTGCTTCATCCTGCCAAGGACTGAGATAGTGGATGTACCTCTCCACTGGTTCTGGAGGGGGCTTTGTGCCCAGAGTGCTTCGTCCTGCCAAGGACTGAGGTAGTGGATGCCTTTCTCCACTGGTTCTGGAGGGGGCTTTGTGCCCAGAGTGCTTCATGCTGCTCATGATGGACTCAGTACTGTCAGTGCCCTTGGCGCTCATTGGCCAGCGGTGCTTGTTGCGGCGGTGTCCTTGGCAGCGGTGATTGTGGCGGCGGTGTCCTGTTCAGCGGTGCTTGTGGCGGCGGTGTCCTTGGCAGCGGTGCTTGTGGCGGTGGTGTCTTTGGCAGCGGTGCTTGTTTCGGGAGGTGTCCTTGGCTGCGGCGATTGTGGCGGCGGTGTCCTCGGCAGTGACTCAGCTGCTGGTGGTCCTGTCTGGCCCAGCGGGGCTGGTGCTGGCGGTCCTTCATGGCCCAGCGGGGCTGGTGCTGGCGGTCCTGTCCTGGGCAGCTGGGCTGGTGCTGGCGGTGGCCTCCTGGGCAGCAGGAGGCTGGTGCTTGGTGTGGCCTCCTGGGCAGCAGGGCTGGTGCTGGCGGTGGCCTTCTGGGCAGCGGGGCTGGTGCTGGCGGTGGCCTCCTGGGCAGCGGGTATGATGGCGGTGGCCTCCTGGGCAGCGGGGATGATGGCGGTGGCCTCCTGGGCAGCGGGGATGATGGCGGTCTTCTCCGCCATGCTGCTCTTCCCAGACTTGCTGATTTTCTTGTGGCCCTTCCCCACCTGGAAGGTGTCAAAGCTGACTCCACACTCCCATCTGTACCCCTGGGAGCAGCTTTGGTGGCTGGAGTCTTCCCCATCTCCCGCCGGGCACTGGCCAACTTTGGATACTTGACAGGTGGGGGACTGTCCGTGCTGTGGCTCCGTGCCACACTGGCTTCCCTGGTGGCCGGTGCACTCCAGATTCCGGTGACTACAGGCACTACTGGTCCCGGAGATGTTGTGGCTGAGGTGCTAGGTTGGGACCTGGAGAGTCGGGCCCTAGGAGACGGAGACGGACGGGGTGGGGGAGGTGAGGGAAAGAGGTCAAGGTTGGACAGGAAAAGTTTCTTGGGAACACTGGGACGGGTAGCTGGAGGGGGTTTGGGAGCAGAGGAAGAGATGGTGGTTGCAGGAGGTGTTTGGTGACTTTGGGTGAAGGTGCCTGCGCTGGAGACTGTCGTGAGGTGGATGGCTGTTGGGTGGGTGTGTGCCTGCGTTTGTGTATCTTGGGAGGTGGCGTCACAGACACACTGTGAGAGGACACAGGGGACGTGTGAATGGCAGTGGGTGGTGGTGTGTGTGCTGGTGATGGAAGTAGTGGCTGTAGATGTAGTGCATGCAGGTGTGAGTGGAGACGAGACTGGGAGGGAGGAGGGAGACGAGGAGGAGGGGGACACAGTGGAGGCAGTGGATGTTGGTGTGTCTGCATGTGTGTGATGCTTGCGTGAGTGCCTGTGGGATGTTTGGTGCTTATGTTTGACTGAGCTTCCCTTGTGTGTTGACGTGTGTGCATGCTGGTCTGAAGGTGTGCTTGGGATAGGCTGAGGTACAGGGGATTGGGTCTGGGTGGAGGAAGTTGGAGGGGGGAGGCTAGAGACAGGCTAGAGACAGGGACAATGGCTGCCATCTGTGCTGAGGCCAGAGTCTGAAAAGCTCGCTGAAGGGCCGCCTGACCAGAATGAATGCCCTCCAGGAATGCATTTGTTTGTTGCAACTGCCTTTTTACACCCTGGTTGGCATTCAAAATGGTAGACTGCGCAACAGTGAGGGACCTCACTGAGGGCAGCAGGGGAGACTGGGGCAGGGCCTGAGGTGCCCGGGGCGAAGGTGATGCCCACCCTCCTGGGTGAGCGGGCACGGGGCAAAAGCTGAGGGGCTGCTGGGAGGGTGGTGCTGGTAGGGGGGGTAGCGGCTGTACCTGTAGATGCGGGGGGCACAGATGTTGTCGCCACCTCAAGAGAGCTCCCATCAGAGGACGAGTCCGTATCACTGCTGTCAGTTCCTGTCCCCGCCGTGGAGCTTCCCTCGCCCTCCATCCCACTGGTGAACTCTGAGTCAGTTGTGTTGCCCTTCACGGCCATGTGGGATGCAGCTCCCTCCTGCTCCGGTGCCACTGCTCCTCCGCCTCATGTTGTTAATGCACACAATAACAGGGAGACCACAAAAAGGGGGGGACGACATAAGAAAGACATGTTGAGTGCATGCATTACTGTGACCGTTGGCGGACACAACAAACACAGAAGCCCCCTGCACTACGCCGCACACTTGGGCTCCACTGTTCAATCCCTGTGACATGGCCTACAAGGCTATGGCCGACATCTGCACACATGGATGACACAGGAGCCTGACTAGGTGTACTTGGCACTGTACACAGGTGGGGTGGGGTGCCACAGGGTCTGCCAGAACAAGGGGACCCAACTCGCCCTGGCCTAGGGAATCCCACAGCCCACCTCCCCCACCCAGTCCTCCACTGCGTGCAAAATCAGCAGAATGAGAGTGTACTCACCCCCTTGCGGCTGCTGTGATGCCCTCAAGCGCCCATCCAGCTCTGGGTACGCCACCACCGGGATCCTGAACATCAGGGGGGTCATGGTGCGATGGGCACCCCTCCCAAGTTGGGAGGCCATCCCCAGCTGGGCCTCTGCCGTCTTCTTGCTTCAGCGGCGAATGTCCTCCCATCTCTTACGGCAGTGGGTGCTCCGTCTGTGGTAGACCCCCAGGGTCCGGACGTCCTTGGCGATGGCACGCCAAATATCCTTCTTCTGGTGGGCGCTGACCTACATGAATTGTACAGGGGGAAAAGAAAGTTATTACCAACTGCACCGTCACAGTCATTGGCCCCCATCCCTACCCTTGCCATGTGGCACATGCACTCACCATTGTTTCATGCACGCCTCAATCTCCCCCCCCATCTTTCACCCACGCCACTCCACACAGGCATAGCCCATACAGCATGCTCTCAGTGTACTTACCTGTCTGTCTGGAGGACCGTAGAGTAGCGTGTACTGGGGGAAGACCCCATCCACGAGTTTCTCCAACTCCTCCGATGTGAAGGCAGGGGCCCTTTCCCCAGACACACAAGCCATTGTCTCTTCCAGACCGAGGTCACAGCAGCACTTGCAGTGTAGGTCCTCTCCTGTCGAAGATCAGGTATCGAGTGATTGAAGAGATAGAAAATGGCAGTCACGTCCGCGGCGGTGCGTACCGTCACCGCCGGCGTACATCGTCATTGGCTCCTCGGACCCATAGGGTCCAATGTTAACCAATGCAGAATTGCGCCGCGTTCTTCGACCGCCTACTGCAACGGTGTACAACGCCAGCGCAGTTACCTCACATCCCATTGTCCCACTTTACAGGTCAGGCAGCTGCCATTTCAGGGGCCCACATGGCTTAATTTTTAACTGCGTCACACACTCATACAGGCCAAAGTTCGGATTATGATTTGTGTTCTGTGTAAGCTGTGTGTACGTACCTCTGAGTTGGTTGACTCTGTGCTCGCTGCTGTCCTTCATAGACACCGTCCGCTGGGACATGTGAGGAGATGGCGGCATCCTCCAGCATACAGACCGCTGGTGGCCCTGTCGACAATGGAGGAAAGACATGTGATCATCACCTACAGGCTTGATCGTGCCACAATCCTGGAACTGTGTGCCCAGCTGGAGCCAGACCTGATGTCAGCTATCCGCCATCCCACAGGAATCCCCCCTCAAGTGCAGGTGCTGTCAGCACTCCATTTCCTTGCAAGTGGGTAATTTCAAACAACAGTGGCTATAGCAACAGGGATGTCCCAGCCTATGTTTTCCAACGTGTTGTCCAGAGTGTTGTCTGCCCTGCTGAAACACATGGAGAGCTACATCGTTTTCCCTCAGGTGGAGGATTTGCCTACAGTGAAAGGTGACTTCTATGCCCTGGAACATATCCCCAACATCATAGGTGCCATTGATGGGACACATGTGGCTTTGGTACCCCCTCCCCCAGGAGTGAACAGGTGTACAGAAACCGGAAGAGTTATCATTCCATGAATGTGCAGATGGTGTGTTTGGCAGACCAGTACATCTCCCATGTTAATGCCAAATTCCCTGGCTCAGTGCATGACGCTTACATCCTGCGGAATAGCAGCATCCCTTATATGATGGGTCAACTCCAGAGGCAGTGGCTATTAGGTGAGCACCTGGAAGCAAGTCAGTGGGAATGGTTGTCTGGGTCTGGGGATATCCCTACAGGTTAGTGTATGTCTAACAGTTGTCCCTCGCCATTTGCAGGTGACTCTGGTTACCCTAACTTGTCATGGCTACTGACCCCTGTGAGAAATCCCAGGACAAGGGCAGAGGAACGCTACAATGAAGCCCATGGGCGAACTCGGCGGATTATAGAGCGGACCTTCGGCCTCCTGAAGGCCAGGTTCAGGTGCCTCCATATGACAGGTGGATCCCAATTCTACTCACTAAAGAAGGTGTGCCAGATCATCGTGGCCTGCTGTATGCTTCACAACTGAGCTTTGCGACGACAGGTGCCTTTTCTGCAGGAGGATGGTCCAGATGGCGGTGTTGTTGCAGCTGTGGAGCCTGTGGACAGTGAAGACGAGGAAGCAGAAGAAGAGGACATCGACAACAGGAACTCGGTGATCCTGCAATATTTCCAGTGAGACACAGGTAAGAATACAAACCTGCTTACTACATGTACTTTAACACTACTACCTCTCAACTGTCTGTTGTTTTCACCCAGTGTATGGTCACTGAGTTGTCACTTTCCCTTACGATTTCACACATGTGGGTCCCACTGTGTGACATCTGCTTTGTTTCCTCGTGGACTAGAGCTGTGTGACATAGGTATGTTGACATTACATTTGAAAGAGCATTTTGACGCTGTAATTGCTAATACACTATTTCGAAATAACAGACTGACTCCAGATTGTTTTGTGTTTCAAGGGTGTTTATTTAAGTGCTCAATATTGGAGGGGGTTGTAAAATGGTGAGGGGTGATGGTGGAGGAATGTCCATGGCAGAGTCCAGTCTATTAGTCTCACAGGTGCATTGCCCAAATGGGCATAGGAAGTGGAGCTGGGGCAGTTTCAGGATGGACAGGGTGAGAAAGTGGGACAGAAGGATGACATTCAGGGTGGTCTCATTTCTTGGCGGGGGTCTTGGCATCGTTCTCTGTCTTTGTCCTGGATCTCAGGGACCGTTTGTGGGGTGGTTCTCCCGCTGCAGGGGGGTGGGGTGCTGGTGTGGTGGTCCTGTGGCTGTGCCTCCTGTCCACTAGCGCCGGCGGAGGTGGTGGGCAGTTCATCGTCCAGGCTAGTGTCGGGCCCCTTGTTGTGCCACAGTGTCCCTCCTGGTGTTGAGGACTTCCGTCAGCACCCCTACGATGGTGCCCAGGGTGGAATTGATGGATCTGAGTTCCTCCCTGAAGCCCAAATACTGTTCCTCCTGCAGCCGCTGGGTCTCCTGAAACTTGGCCAGTACCGTTGCCATCGTCTCCTGGGAATGGTGGTATGCTCCCATGATGTTGGAGAGGGCCTCATGGAGAGTGGGTTCCCTTGGCCTTTCCTCCCCCGTCACACAGCAGCCCTCCCAGTTCCCCTGTGTTCCTGGGCCTCCGTCCCCTGGACCGTGTTCCCACTGCCACTGCCCCCAGGTCCCTGTTGTTGTTGGGGTGGTGGGTTAGCCTGGGTTCCCTGTAGTGGTGGACACACTGCTGATTGATGTGTCCTGGGGACGGAGGTATGGGCCCGCTGGGTGGGTGCTGTGCTGGTGTTTCCAGAGGGGGGAAGCTCTGTGGTGGCCTGTGACTGTGTGAGGAGAACCGACTGTCCAGAGGTCCCCGATGGGCCGGGCTGGTCATCTAGATCCAGTTGGACAGAGGTGCTGTCATCACTGTGGGCCTCTTCTGTTGGTGGTGTGGACATGTGTGAACCCTCCTGTCTGGTGACGTTGGGTAGGGGTCCTGCAGGGGTATAAAAGGATGTTTGTTACATCTGTGTGTGCCATGGTGTGCAATGGGTGGGTGACCGTGTACCCCAGTGCTTGCATTCCTGTGTGGGTCCTTGTGTGATGGTGATTTAGGGGGGTGTATGGGTATGTGCAGTGGCCATGCTTTGGTGATGGGTGTCCATGCTTTGTTGTTGCATGCAGGGCTTGGTGTTAGGATGTGTGGTTTGTGATTTTGGGACCTTTGTGAGGAGTTGGAGTGATGGGGGTGGGGCGAGGGTGGGGGTATGTGATAGCATGCAGGTAGGGTGGGGGATGAAGTAGTTAAAGATTTGACTTACCAGAGTCCATTCCTCCAGCTACTCCTGCGAGGCCCTCAGGATGCAGTATAGCCAAGACCTGCTCCTCCCATGTAGTGAGTTCTGGGGGAGGAGGTGGGGGTCCGCCGCCAGTCCTCTGAACCGCAAGGTGGTGTCTTGAGACCACAGAACGCACCTTCCCCCGTAGGTCGTTCCACCTCTTCCTGATGTCATCTCTAGTCCTTGGGTGCTGTCCCACTGCGTTGACCCTGTCCACGATTCTTCACCATAGCTCCATCTTCCTAGCTATGGTGGTGTGCTGCACCTGTGATCCGAATAGCTGTGGCTCTACCCGGTTGATTTCCTCCACCATGACCCTGAGCTCCTCCTCAGAGAACCTGGGGTGTCTTTGCGGGGCCACGGGGTGGTGTGGGTGATGTGTGGGGTGGTGTGTGTTGTGATGTGTGGGATGATATTTAGAGGTGTGTTGTGTAAGGTGCTTGGATGTTGTGTGAGTGATGGTGTTGAGTGCCTGTGGATGCTAGTTTGTAGATGGTGGTGTCTCTCTCTGGCCTTCAGGCGCAATTGTTGATGTAAGGGTTTGTGGGTGATGTGGGTGTGTGTTTTATATTGTATTGGGTGTGTGGGAGTGGTGTGTGTATGTGTATCAGGTGTGTGTATTTGAAATTGTCCAATGTGGTAGTGTTTTGTAAGTGTGTGTGTATTTTGAGCTCGGCAGTGTGTACCACCTATGGAATACCGCGGTTGAAAGACCGCCCCATGGATTCGTGGGTCGTGATAGTGTGGGCGTATTCCTGTTGGCGTGATGGTGTCGGTTTTGTTATCGCCAGTTTATCACTGACCTTTGGTGTGGCGGACTTGTGTTGGTGTCTGGATTTTTGCGGATTCCGAGCTGTGGGTCATAATGACCGTGGCGGAATTCCGCGGCCGCAGCTGTGTGTTGGCGGTCTTCTGCACAGCGGTAAGCGACTTTTACCGCCAATGTTGTGATGACCCCCATTGTGTGCCTGCCTCAGTTCCATGTGAATCCGTATGTCAGTTGAAACAAATTATTTCACATTATGTCCAAAGGCCTGGATCTTCCTTTTTCAAGGTTACTAAACTAAAAGTCTCTGTGCAATTGAACAAAGAACCTCTTGCTGCTCATGAGAACAGAAACTAGAGAAAAATTTCACATTAGAAAGAAAACGATTTATCACTTTATATGACTGCAAATACAAGCTCTGCATGCCTAGTTTTGCTAACAGAAGAAATAGAAATGCATTGTTATACTTGTTAATAAACGCACATAATATGCAAACTTGTAAATTCCACATTAATAACATACCATCAGGATAAGTAAAACATTTCATTAAAAATTGTAAAACTTTTTTAAGGCATCAACTTAGGTATAACAGAGAAGTGCATGACTCTCATGCGCACTTAACTTTAAACTCATAAATCACACATTAAACATTAGAAAACCAAATTCACTTTACTACTAGCAATTAGTCTGAAGTCTAAAATATACTTAGGCATTATTTAATCTCATTAGCACATTGCTAAATCCAGTAAGCACTATTGTGGCCACCAAACATGAAAACACAAGCACTTTTAAAATTTGTGTCAATGCAGCTTTTCTTTGTTAGGCTGTTAAACATGAGACATAAATTGTCACCTTCTGCTGGTGTCTGGGTCCCTAAAAGCATTATTAAATTTTAAGCTCCAACATGACCCCCTAGGGAATCGCAAACAGTGTCTGAGACATTTTTGTACATCGTATTTTGCAAGTTCCGAAATGCGAGTTGCAAAAAGTTGCAGTTAGGAACTCACAAAATGTAGCGATAGTACATGTCTCCCTAAGTGATTTTCCCAGAATCATAGCATATTGAGCAAAACTCAAACCTAGTTCCACAGTTGCAAAGTCTGCAGCTCTGGCCTTAAAGCTACATCCTCTCTTCTAAGTGTAACATATAGAAAAGTGGATAAAAAACATAAAGATAGCAAAAAATGTTTTATATAGCTTTGTCACTATTTGAGAAGTCAGAAAATATGTCCCCATTTTAGTTTTTTATAATTTTTATAATTTCTATGGGAATAAAGCCTCTAATTTTTATAATTTCTAAAAGAAATGCTTTAGGTTTTACATCTTTGATTACATCAAGATGATGCCAGTCGTGCCACAGTTTTGTAATCAATATAGAATGTTAGCAATCTAGTTAATCATTAGAATACTGTGGGGAGGCAGACCTATGGGCAAAGACTTTATAAACTGAGGGCAGGGAGGAGGTGCAGAGGGAACAAGTTGACCATGTTGGGCAGGCGGAAGGGGCAGTGGCAGCACCACAGACCATGGAAGCAGGGGCAACAAAACCAATCGTGCAGGACAGGCAAGAGAGGCTTTGGCAATATAACAGACAATTGAGGGCAAAAGGAAGAGGCAATGGCAATACAACCATACATGTCAACAGACCCGATTCAAGCAGGAGACTCCCAATGTTTTGAGCCCCAAAGGGGTTTATTTTATCTGTCTCCTGCCTAATATCTTCTCTTTTACAATGTAAGACAATGGGGAAAATCAACTCCCCAGGTTTTTTTCTCCAAATTCTCCCTCTTACCAAGTCCACAGTGTTGGCAAGTATGGTACATTGGATCACATGGGCAGGAGGAATGGGGTAGGGGCATGGACTGGGGACTAGGGGTGTGGCCTGGATATATATATATATATATATATATATATATACATTACCTAGTGGCAGTCACCTCTAGATAGTAAAAGTTAGGACCTAGTTTCTATAGAAACCATTTTTTTTAGTAGCCTATATCTTTGGCGCGGGTAAATAAATCTTCAGGAAATTTTCCCCAAAAAATTGACAGTCACGTCAGCTGCTATCTGAAAAGTTTCAGGGTGATCCATCAAGCGGGCTCTGAGAAAAAGGAGGGGGGCCCAAAACATGTTTTTCCCATGTTAATTCTCATAAGGTTTTTAAACAGGCCTACAACCCGAACTACTGGACTGAATTTGGCAGAAAGATAGCTCTTATTCCAGAAAGTGCCCTTTTTGTTAATTGGTGTAAATCTGTTAATTAGTTGTTGAGATATATAAAAAAATCAAATTTGTATATATAGAGAAGCAAAGGCTCGGATTGGATGCCAACACTTCAACAAGGAAGTGTTTGCAGCCATTTTGGACTCATCTCCAGCTGAGTCCCACAAAAAAAGATAAAAATAAGAAAAGGGGCCAGGGTAGGGACACCATGACCACTTAGCTCTGGTGCTGGGGTCCCAGAGGGCCCCTCCCCAGGTAAAAAAAAACACGTAAAAAAAAAGGTTGCTACAAATTTGCTACCGGGTCTGTGACAAAAATGTTTTTAAAAAACACAAGCAAGGTCTTCCACACTTGTTTTCATAATGCGCCCCCCCAGGGTGGGCCAGGTCCTGGGGGCCTATAAAAAATAAAGGAGGGGGACACAGGGAGCCACCCTCCTGGACTTATTTATGACCTGGGGATGGTGCTTCCCCGGGTGTAATTCTGTTATATGCGCGCCCTCCCTGCAGCCTAGGGGACCGCGACCTCCCTGGGGCCACACAATCAAATAAAGCGGCAGTGGGCTGCTTGGAGACCTGGGGACTGCCACCTCCCCACAGCTAAACAATCAATTAATGTGGGGGGAACAATGCGGCCCCACAACAGCCCCAGGAACCTCCTCCCCCCAGGGCTATTCATTTAAAATAAGAGGGGCCGTGCAGCCTCTCCGCAGCCCCAGAGACCCCCACCTCCTTGGGCTGAGCTGAAAAAATGAAGGGGGTGCGTTGCAGATCCCCGTCCCAGGGACCTCCACCTCCCTGGAACTGTTTAAACATTGGATGGGGACCAGGTGGTCCCCCTTGTGGAGCCAATAATTGCTCTGGGGGCCACCAACCCCCAGAGTGGGCTCCTGCTATGTCTTGGGGTGCCCACCCCAGGTCAAAGCTGTTTGCTCGGACTTGGCATGAGCTTTACAGCTCCCGCCAAGTCAGAGCAAACACTCCGGCTCCAACAAGCGAGAGCTATGAAACACCTCTCGTTTGCTAGGAGCGGAGGCTTCCTCTGTTTCCCTGCTGCAGAGATGCAGGCAGGGAAACAGAGGAAAGAATTTTCTCTCACAGACAGGGATTTGGATGTTTATCATAAAACCGCCTGTGACAGCAATGCCAGCAGGAGGCAGGGAGCTGTCTGGGATCGCATGGGCCTTCGGGCTCCTCTCGTGATCCCATTGCACACTGCGTGCCCTGCAAGGCACCCAAAACAGGTGGCGGGGATTCAGGAGATGGGTTCCCCAGTGCCGAGATCTGCCCGGGTAGGAGGCCACACAGCTCCCACGATTGAACTGTATTGGGCCCTGGGGATGTGGTCCCCATGTCGAATTCGCCCAGGGGAGGGGGAACGTGCGGCCACCCATTGAATTGTAGTGGGCTTTAGGGGATGGGGCCCACTGTGTCAAAATTGGCTGGGGGAGGGGGACTGTGCTGCCCCCCTCCCATACACGGGCCATTAACCCAACGAGGTAGCACTTACTAACTAACCAGTAGAAAGTGCTCCAGTTGGATAGATATTTTGAGCAGACTGTGGACTCCTGTTGGATAAAGAAGCAGGTGAGCTTCCGTTCTGGCTATGATGCTTATTTCCCAGAAATTAAACCTAAACAGGAAGCACTTACAAATATAAACGTAGCAGGTGCCACAGTTGAAGCTCCACTTCTTGAAAGGACAAATGATCCTAACTCCTGGGCTTGGCAAAGCAAGTGTGTTTACTCTGCTATTCCATATTGAAAAATGATCTGAAATCCTTTGTGAAGGTGAACGCATCTTTCATCTATTGGAGTGCAATCAGACACTTTCACACCCTCTCTCACACCCACATAGACCCTCTCACACCCAGACAATTTCACAGCCACTCTCACACCAAGAGACACCCTCTCACACCTACTCTTACACCCAGAGATATAGGCCCTGCAACCAGTTCCCGCCTGTGTGCAGCATGGAGTTGGGTGGTGTGAGGGTTGGCTGCAGGGCCGGCCACAGGCCAGGCCCTGTGGCCCACCCCCCTAATCAGGGCTGAAGGACGTGTGCGGCGGTGCTTGGATTAACATATAGCCCCCCATTATGATATTGGCGGTATGTGCCGCTTGCCGCCATGTTGACTGCCACCCACATACCGCAACCGCGGCGGTATACCGCTACGGTTATTATGACCCACACATAGAAATCTGCCACTATACAGACACACACACCAGTCCGCCAGCCCAAAGGTCAGTGATAAACTGGCGGTACTAAAACCCACACCGTTATGGGAACATAAATACGCCCACAGCATTATGACCCATGAATCACCACGGCGGACTTTCAACCGCGGTAAACCATTGGTGGTACATACCGCCACGCTCAAAATACACACACACTAACAAAACAACACCACATGGGACAATTAAAACTACACACACCTGACACACACACACACATACCACACCCACAAACCACTATAAAACACACACCCACATTACCCACAACCCTTTACCACTACAAACAATTTACAACAGAGAGAGAGACATGCCAGGAGCACCCATAGAACCAGAGCCACAGAACACCATCACCCATACACTATCCACGCACCTCACAGCACACACCCCAACACATCATCCCACACACCTTCACACACACCACTCATGGCACCACAATGACACCCCAGGTTCTCAGAGGAGGAGCTAAGGGTCATGGTGGAGGAAATAATCCGGGTAGAGCCACAGCTGTTTGGATCACAGGTGCAGCTGACATCCATTGCTAGGAAGATGGAGCTATGGCGGAGAGTTGTGGACAGGGTCAACACCGTGGGACAGCACCCCAGAACAAGGGATGACATCAGGAAGAGGAAGAGGTGGAACGACTTATGGGGGAAGGTGCGTTCCATGGTTGCAAGACACCAGATAGCTGTACAGAGGACTGGCGGTGGACCCTCACCACCTCCCACACAACTAACAACATGGGAGGAGCAAGTCTTGTAAATCATGCATCCTGAGGGCCTCGCAGGAGTAGCAGGAGGACTGGACTCTTGTAAGTCAAATCTTTACTACTTTCACCCCCCTACCTGCATGCCATCCCTTACCCTCACCCCTACCCTCACCCCCATAACCCTACCACCTCACATATACCCCACCATCACAACCCATCCATCCCAGTAACCAGCACTGCATGCACCACCAATGCATGGACACCACTCACAGCCCTGGATGGACACCCATCACCACCTCATGCACACTAG
The DNA here is from genome assembly GCF_031143425.1 of Pleurodeles waltl. Classification (NCBI taxonomy): domain Eukaryota; kingdom Metazoa; phylum Chordata; class Amphibia; order Caudata; family Salamandridae; genus Pleurodeles; species Pleurodeles waltl. Next base: position 712,638,218 of record NC_090442.1, read on the forward strand.
TGACAATCACTTAGTCAACCAAATAACAACTCACACAAGCCAAAGTTGCCTTGGTAATAACAACCATAAGGGGAAACATACAGATGCACAAGATGTCACATGCAGTAACTATAACACTGCTTTCGCATACCCACAGGACCCCCACACAACGTCACCGGAGAGGGGGTGCCAGCAACATCCAGTCCCCCCCAGAAGAGGCCCACAGTGATGACAGCAGCTCTGCACGCCTGGATCTGGATGACCAACCTGGTCCATCAGGGACCTCTGGACAGTCGGTGACCCAGGCACAGTCCCATACCACCACAGAGCCTCCCCCCTCAGGAAACACCACCACAGCACCCACCCAGCAGGCCCATCCCTCCGTCCCCAGGACACGTCAACCAGCAGTGTGTCCACCACTACAGGGACCCTAGGCAACCCCACAAACACAGGACGATCAGGGACCTGGGGTCAGTGGCAGTGGGCACACGGTTCAGGGGACAGAGGCACAGGATAACAGGGAAGCTGGGAGGACTGCTGTGCAACAGGGGGAGGACAGGCCCAGGGAACCGAATCTCCACAAGGCACTCACCAACATTCTGGGAGCATACTACCATTCCCAGGAGACAATGGGCCAGATACTGGCCAAGTTGCAGGAGACCCAGCAGCTGCAGGAGGGACAGTACCTGGGGATCAGGGAGGACCTGAGGGACATCCACACCACCCTGATCACCATTGCAGGGGTGCTGGCAGAGATGGCCAACACCATGAGGCAGGCAGTGGCACACCAACGGGCCCCTGACACTAGCCACACCAATGAACAGCCCTCTACCTCAGCAGGCGCTAGTGGACAGGAGGCCCCACCACAGGAACAACAGGCGACCAGCACCCCTCCCCCTGGAGAAGGCGAACCACCATGCAAAAGGTCCCTGCGATCCAGGCAGAAGCCAGAGAACATTGCCAAGACCGCCGCCAGGAAATAAGACTCCCCTGAATGTCACCCTTGTGTCCCACTATGTCACCCTGTCCACCTTGAACTGCCATTGCTCCACTTCCTATGCCCCCTTGGACTATGCACCTGTGATACCAATAGACTTGACTCTATTCTGGACTTTACTCCATCAGCAACCCAGCCCATTGCAATACCCCCTCCACTTATTAGCACATAAATAAACACCCTTGGAACAAATCCAAGTATTGGGTCTGTCAATTGATTGAAATATGTATTCGTTTAACAAGCTATAAACATTGCAATTCCACTGTACAGTTATGTATACATAGGTATGACCTGTAGTGGGCAGCAGTAAACACACAAGGAGCCTGAGTGGGGCACATATATCTGAAAATAGATATGCCAAAGGGTACAGTGAGTGGCCATAGAATTTGGAAAATCAGGCTGCCATGTACAATGTCCAACACAAAACTGCAATGGAATGTGAAGATACAGTGTCTTACCTTGAATTATAGTTGTTCTGTTGTCCATATCCTCTTCCTCTGCCTCCTCTTCGTCACTGTCCACAGGCTCCACCACTGCCACATGACCATCTCCAGCCTCATCCTCCTGCAGAAATGGCACCTGGTATCTCAAGGCCAGGTTGTGCAACATGCAACGATGATCTGGCACACCTTCTTGGGTGACAGTCCACCTGTCAGATGGAGGCACCAGAATCTGGCCTTCAGGAGGCCAAAGGTGTGCACAATGATCCTCCTTGTTCGCCCATGTGCCTCATTGTAACGTTCCTCTGCCCTTGTCCTGGCATTCCTCACTGGGATCAGTAGCCATGACAGGTTGGGGTAACCAGAGTCATCTGTAAATATCGAGGGATACCTGTTAGCCAGACCCTCACCCTTAGGGCCAACCCCACACCCGTATACCAACAGACACTGGGTGGGGACTATGGGCTCACCTATTAGCCCCACCCTGTGCCTCTGGAGTTGAGACATCACATATAGAATGCTGCTATTCCTTAAGATAAAGGCATCATGCACAGACCCAGGATACTTTGCATTGACATGCGAGATGTACTGGTCCACCACGCACACTATCTGCACATTCAGAGAGTGAAAGCTCTTTCGATTTCTGAACACCTGTTCATTTCTCCGGTGGGGACAAAGACAATATGTGTACCATCAATAGCACCAATGAAGTTGGGGATATGTCCCAGTGCATGGAAGTCAGCCTTCACTGTGGCCAAATCCTCTACCTGGGAGAATATGATGTAGCTGTGCATGTGTTTCATCAGGGCTGACAACTTTCTGGTCAGCACGTTTGAGAACATAGGCTGTGACATCCCTACTGCCATGGCCACTGTCGTTTGGAAGGAGCCACTTGCCAAGAAATGGAGCCCTGACAGGACCTGCACAAGAGGGGGGATACCAGTGGGGTGGCGGATAGCTGAGATCAGGTCTGGCTCCAATTGGTCACACAGCTCTTGGATTATGGCCCTATCAAGTCTGTAGGTAAGGATAATGTGCCTGTCCTCCATTGTCGCCAGGTCCACCAGGGGTCTGTACACAGGGGTATGTCTCCATCTCTTATTCATCCTCAGCGGTTGAACTCTAGGGTGAGAAACAGTGAGCAGATGGTCATATTCAAAGATATCCTCAGAGTAAAATGCCTTGCATTTTGTTATAGAAACAGTATGTGAACGTGTAGGTCTGTTGATGTGCCTATGTCTGCTGTGACGCAGTTAGGTGCCATGGCCTGTCCCCACCCCCCCTGAAATAGCGGCTGTAGGAAGTTGGCTCTGTATGCACTATTTCAAAGTAAGGAATAGTATGCAAAGAGTCCAAGGGTTCCCCTTAGAGGTAAGATAGTGGCCAAAAAGAGATAATACTAATGCTCTATTTTGTGGTAGTGTGGTCGAGCAGTAGGATTATCAAAGGAGTAGTGTTAAGCATTTGTTGTACACACACAAACAATAAATGAGGAACACACACTCAGAGACAATTCCAGGCCAATAGGTTTTTGTATAGAAAAATATATTTTCTTAGTTTATTTTAAGAACCTCAGGTTCAAGATTTACATGTAATACTTCAAATGAAAGGTATTGCAGGTAGGTACTGTAGGAACTTTGAATTAGCAAAATAGCATATGCAGTTTTCACATAAATCACATATAGCTATTTTAAAAGTAGACAGTGCAATTTTCAACAGTTCCTGGGGGGAGTAAGAGTTTGTTAGTTTTTGCAGGTAAGTAAACCACCTACGGGGTTCAAGGTTGGGTCCAAGGTAGCCCACCGTTGGGGGTTCAGAGCAACCCCAAAGTTACCACACCAGCAGCTCAGGGCCGGTCAGGTGCAGAGGTCGAAGTGGTGCCCAAAACGCATAGGCTTCAATGGAGAAGGGGGTGCCCTGGATCCAGTCAGCCAGCAGGTAAGTACCCGCGTCTTCGGAGGGCAGACCAGGGGATTTTTGTAGGACACCGGGGGGACACAAGTCCACACAGAAAGTACACCCTCAGCGACGCGGGGGCGGCCGGGTGCAGTGTGCAAACAAGCGTCGGGTTTTCAATAGGTTTCAATGGGAGACCAAGGGGTCTCTTCAGGGATGCGTGCAGGCAAGGGGGGGCTCCTCGGGGTAGCCACCACCTGGGCAAGGGAGAGGGCCACCTGGGGATCGCTCCTGCACTGGAGGTTGGATCCTTCAGGCCCTGGGGGCTGCGGGTGCAGAGGCTTTACCAGGCGTCGGATCTTAGAAGCAGGCAGTCGCGGTCAGGGGGAGCCTCTGGATTCCCTCTGCAGGCGTCGCTGTGGAGGCTCACGGGGGGCAACTCTGGCTACTCCTGGTCTTGCAGTCGCCGGGGAGTCCTCCCTGAAGTGTTTGTTCTCCACAAGTCGAGCCAGGGGCGTCGGGTGCAGAGTGCCAAGTTTCACGCTTCCGGCGGGAAACGCGTGTTGTTTTAAAGTTGCTCCTTTGTTACAAAGTTGCAGTCTTGGGTGAACAGAGCCGCTGTCCTCGGGAGTTCTTGGTCCTTCTAGATGCAGGGCAGTCCTCTGAGGCTTCAGAGGTCGCTAGTCCCTGTGGAAAGCGTCGCTGGAGCAGTGTCTTTAGAAGTGGGGAGACAGGCCGGTAGAGCTGGGGCCAAAGCAGTTGGTGTCTCCGTCTTCTCTGCAGGGTTTTTCAGCTTAGCAGTCCTCTTCTTCTTAGGTTGCAGGAATCTGAGTTCCTAGGTTCTGGGGAGCCCTTAAATACTAAATTTAAGGGCGTGTTTAGGTCTGGGGGGGTTAGTAGCCAATGGCTACTAGCCCTGAGGGTGGGTACACCCTCTTTGTGCCAACTCCCTGAGGGGAGGGGGGCACATCCCTAATCCTATTGGGGGAATCCTCCATCTGCAAGATGGAGGATTTCTAAAAGTTAGAGTCACCTCAGCTCAGGACACCTTAGGGGCTGTCCTGACTGGCCAGTGACTCCTCCTTGTTTTTCTCATTATCTCCTCCGGCCTTGCCGCCAAAAGTGGGGCCGTGGCCGGAGGGGGCGGGCAACTCCACTAGCTGGAGTGCCCTGGGGTGCTGTAACAAAGGGGGTGAGCCTTTGAGGCTCACCGCCAGCTGTTACAGTTCCTGCAGGGGGAGGTGTGAAGCACCTCCACCCAGTACAGGCTTTGTTACTAGCCACAGAGTGACAAAGGCACTCTCCCCATGTGGCCAGAAACAGGTCTGGTGTGTGGCAGGCTGTTAAAACCAGTCAGCCTACACGGGTAGTCGGTTAAGGTTTCAGGGGGCACCTCTAACGTGCCCTCTGGGGTGTATGTTACAATAAAATGTACACTGGCATCAGTGTGCATTTATTGTGCTGAGAAGTTTGATACCAAACTTCACAGTTTTCAGTGTAGCCATTATGGTGCTGTGGAGTTCGTGCATGACAGACTCCCAGACCATATACTTTTATGGCTACCCTGCACTTACAATGTCTAAGGTTTTGCTTAGACACTGTAGGGGCATAGTGCTCATGCACTTATGCCCTCACCTATGGTATAGTGCACCCTGCCTTAGGGCTGTAAAGCTTGCTAGAGGGGTGACTTATCTATACTGCATAGGCAGTATGAGGTTGGCATGGCACCCTGAGGGGAGTGCCATGTCGACTTAGTCGTTTTCTCCCCACTAGCACACACAAGCTGGCAAGCAGTGTGTCTGTGCTGTGTGAGGGATCCCCAGGGTGGCTTAAGACATGCTGCAGCCCTTAGAGACCTTCCCTGGCATCAGGGCCCTTGGTACCAGGGGTACCAGTTACAAGGGACTTACCTGGATGCCAGGGTGTGCCAATTGTGGAAACAAAAGTACAGGTTAGGGAAAGAACACTGGTGCTGGGGCCTGGTTAGCAGGCCTCAGTACACTTTCAAATCAAAACTTAGCATCAGCAAAGGCAAACAGTCAGGGGATAACCATGCCAAGGAGGCATTTCCATACACAACCCCGCACCCCCCAAATGAAAGAGGATGAGACTAACCTTTCCCAAGAGAGTCTTCATTTTCTAAGTGGAAGAACCTGGAAATACCATCTGCATTGGCATGGGCAGTCCCAGGTCTGTGTTCCACTATAAAGTCCATTCCCTGTAGGGAGATGGACCACCTCAACAGTTTTGGATTTTCACCTTTCATTTGCATCAGCCATCTGAAAGGTCTGTGGTCATTCTGAACTACAAAGTGAGTACCAAAGAGGTATGGTCTCAGCTTCTTCAGGGACCATACCACAGCAAAGGCCTCCCTCTCAATGGCACTCCAACGCTGCTCCCTGGGGAGTAACCTCCTACTAATGATAGCAACAGGCTGGTCAAGGCCATCATCATTTATTTGGGACAAAACTGCCCCTATCCCATGTTCAGAGGCGTCAGTCTGCACAATGAACTGCTTGGAGTAATCTGGAGCTTTAAGAACTGGTGCTGTGCACATTGCTTGTTTCAGGGTGTCAAAGGCCTGTTGGCATTCTACAGTCCAGTTTACTTTCTTGGGCATTTTCTTGGAGGTAAGTTCTGTGAGGGCTGTCACTATGGATCCATATCCCTTCACAAACCTCCTGTAATACCCAGTCAAGCCAAGGAATGCCCTGACTTGAGTCTGGGTTTTTGGAGCTGCCCAGTCCAGAATAGCCTGGATCTTAGGCTGGAGTGGCTGAACTTGGCCTCCACCTACAAGGTGACCCAAGTAAACCACAGTTCCCTGCCCTATCTGGCATTTGGATGCCTTGATAGAGAGGCCTGATGATTGCAGAGCCTTCAAAACCTTCTTCAGGTGGACCAGATGATCCTGCCAGCTGGAGCTAAAGACAGCAATATCGTCAAGATAAGCTGCACTAAAGGACTCCAAGCCAGCAAGGACTTGATTCACCAACCTTTGGAAGGTGGCAGGGGCTTTCTTTAAACCAAAGGGCATAACAGTAAACTGATAATGCCCATCAGGTGTGGAGAATGCTGTCTTTTCTTTTGCTCCTGGTGCCATTTTGATTTGCCAGTACCCTGCTGTTAAGTCAAAGTTACTTAAGAATTTAGCAGCACCCAGTTTGTCAATCAGTTCACCAGCCCTTGGAATGGGATGGGCATCTGTCTTGGTGACAGAATTAAGTCCTCTGTAGTCCACACAAAACCTCATCTCTCTCTTTCCATCTTTGGTGTGAGGTTTGGGGACTAAGACCACTGGGCTAGCCCAGGGGCTGTCAGAGTGCTCAATGACTCCCAATTCCAGCATCTTGTGGACTTCCACTTTGATGCTTTCCTCAACTTGGTCAGACTGTCTGAATATTTTGCTTTTGACAGGCATGCTGTCTCCTGTGTCCACATCATGGGTACACAGGTGTGTCTGACCAGGGGTTAGGGAAAAGAGCTCAGCAAACTGTTGCAGGACCTTCCTACAGTCAGACTGCTGTTGGCCAGAGAGGGTGTCTGAATAGATCACTCCATCAACTGAGCCATCTTTAGGGTCTGTGGAGAGGAGATCAGGGAGAGGTTCACTCTCAGCTTCCTGGTCCTCATCTGTTACCATCAACAGATTCACATCAGCCCTGTCATGGAAGAGCTTAAGGCGGTTCACATGGAGCACCCTCTTGGGGGTCCTGCTTGTGCCTAGGTCCACCAGGTAGGTGACCTGACTCTTCCTTTCTAGCACTGGGTAAGGGCCACTCCATCTGTCCTGAAGTGCCCTGGGAGCCACAGGCTCCAAAACCCAGACTTTCTGCCCTAGCTGAAATTCAACCATTGCAGCCTTTTGGTCATACCAAAACTTCTGGAGCTGTTGGCTGGCCTCAAGGTTTTTGCTTGCCTTTTCCATGTACTCTGCCATCCTTGAACGTAGGCCTAGTACATAGTCCACTATATCTTGCTTAGGCTCATGAAGAGGTCTCTCCCAGCCTTCTTTCACAAGAGCTAGTGGTCCCCTTACAGGGTGGCCAAACAGAAGTTCAAAGGGGGAAAACCCTACTCCCTTCTGAGGCACCTCTCTGTAAGCTAAAAGCAGACATGGCAAGAGGACATCCCATCTCCTTTTGAGTTTTTCAGGGAGCCCCATGATCATGCCTTTTAATGTCTTGTTGAATCTCTCAACAAGGCCATTGGTTTGTGGATGGTATGGTGTGGTGAATTTGTAAGTCACCCCACACTCATTCCACATGTGTTTCAGGTATATTGACATAAAGTTGGTACCTCTGTCAGACACCACCTCCTTAGGAAAACCCACTCTGGTAAAAATACCAATGAGTGCTTTGGCTACTGCAGGGGCAGTAGTCGACCTAAGGGGAATTGCTTCAGGGTATCTAGTAGCATGATCCACTACTACTAGTATGTATAGGTTCCCTGAGGCTGTGGGAGGTTCAAGTGGACCCACTATGTCCACACCCACTCTTTCAAAGGGGACCCCCACCACTGGTAGTGGAATGAGGGGGGCCTTTGGGTGCCCACCTGTCTTACCACTGGCTTGACAGGTGGCACAGGAGACACAAAACTCCTTGACCTTCTGGGACATGTTGGGCCAATAGAAGTGGTTGACTAGTCTCTCCCACGTCTTGGTCTGTCCCAAATGCCCAGCAAGAGGAATATCATGGGCTAAGGTCAGAATGAACTCCCTAAACTCCTGAGGCACTACCACTCTCCTAGTGGCACCAGGTTTGGGATCTCTTGCCTAGTGTAAAGGAGTCCATCTTCCCAATATACCCTATGTGTTCCTGTTTTCTTTCCATTGGACTCTTCAGCAGCTTGCTGCCTAAGGCCTTCAAGAGAGGGACAGGTTTCTTGCCCCTTACACAACTGCTCCCTTGAGGGTCCCCCTGGGCCTAGGAGCTCAACCTGATAAGGTCCTAACTCCATAGGCTCAGTTCCCTCAGAGGGCAGAACTTCTTCCTGAGAAGAGAGCTTCTCTTTTTCTTGTTGTGTTGCAACTGGTTCCCCAGTTGTCTTTCCTTTTCTCTTGGTAGGTTGGGCCCTTTTTCCAGGCTCCAACACCACTTTTTCATCCTGAGCCTTGCACTGTGCCCTTGTCTTGACACACACCAGTTCAGGGATACCCAGCATGGCTGCATGGGTTTTCAGTTCTACCTCAGCTCATGCTGAGGACTCCAGGTCATTTCCAAGCAAACAGTATACAGGGATATTTGAGGAGACCACCACCTGTTTCAGGCCATTGACCCCTCCACACTCTAAAGTTACCATAGCCATGGGATGTACTTTAGTCTGATTGTCAGCATTGGTGACTGGATAAGTTTGTCCAGTCAGGTATTGACCAGGGGAAACCAGTTTCTCTGTCACCATGGTGACACTGGCACCTGTATCCCTCAGGCCTTCTACACTTGTCCCATTAATTAAGAGCTGCTGCCTGTATTTGTGCATGTTAGGGGGCCAGGCAGCCCACCCTCAGAGACTAATGTAGCTTCAGTGTGACACCTGATTTGCTCTGGGCACACTGTTGATCCCACTTGGAGACTAGCCATTCCAGTGTTAGCTGGAGTAGAGTTAGTAGTGGAACCTTTCTTGGGACAGGCCTTGTCTCCAGTTTGGTGTCCAGGCTGATTACAGCTACGACACCAGGCCTTTTTGGGATCAAAGTTTTTACCCTTGCACCCAAAATTGGATTGTGAAGAGGCTCTGGGCCCACCCTCCTGTGCAGGTTTTTGGGGGCCTGTAGAAGACTCTTTACTATTTTTCCCTTTGGATGTCTCAACACTCTTCCCCTGTGGAGGCTTTGTGACCCCTTTCTTTTGGTCACCCCCTGTGGAAGTCTTGGTCACCCTAGTCTTGACCCAATGTTCCACCTTCTTTCCCAATTCTTGGGGAGAAATTGGTCCTAGGTCTACCAGATGCTGATGCAGTTTATCATTTGAACAATTACTTAATAGGTGTTCTTTCACAAATAAATTGTACAGCCCATCATAATCATTTACACCACTGCCTCGAATCCAACCATCCAGTGTTTTCACTGAGTAGTCCACAAAATCAACCCATGTCTGGCTCGAGGATTTTTGAGCCCCCCTGAACCTAATTTTATACTCCTCAATGGAGAATCCAAAGCCCTCAATCAGGGTAGCCTTCATGAGGTCATAGGATTCTGCATCTTTTCCAGAGAGTGTGAGGAGTCTATCCCTACACTTTCCAGTGAACATTTCCCAAAGGAGAGCACCCCAGTGAGATCTGTTCACTTTTCTGGTTGCACATGCCCTCTCAAAAGCTGTGAACCATTTGGTGATGTCATCACCATCTTCATATTTAGTTACAATCCCTTTAGGGATTTTCAACATGTCAGGAGAATCTCTGACCCTATTTATGTTGCTGCCACCATGAATGGGACCAAAACCCATCTCTTGTCTTTCCCTTTCTATGGCTAGGAGCTGTCTCTCTAAAGCCAATCTTTTGACCATCCTGGCTAGCAGGAGGTCATCTTCACTGAGGCTATCCTCAGTGACTCCAGAGGTGCTGGACCCTCCTGTGAGGGAAACAGCATCTCTGACTATCACAGTTGGAGGCAGGGCTTCAGGGGCCCTTTTCTTCCTAACTAGGACTGGAGGGGGGGAATTCTCCTCCAGATCACTAGCTTCCTCCTCTGGGAGGTCATCCTCAGAGGGGTTGGCTTTGGCAAACTCTGCCAACAGCTCCTGGAGCTGTAGTTTGGTAGGGTTTATGCCAGCTTTAATATTTTTTAATTTGCAGAGAGACCTTAACTCCCTCATTCTAAGATGGAGGTAAGGTGTGATGTCGAGTTCCATCACTCTCTCTTCTGCATTAGACATTATGGCCCTCATTACAACATTGGCGGTAAAAGTCGCTTACCGCCGTGCAGAAGACCGCCAATACACCGCCGCGGGCGCGGTAGACCGTCACAGCTATTATGACACACATCTCGGAATCCGCCGAAAGTCAGACACCCACACAACACCGCCACACCAAAGGTCAGTGATAAACTGGCAGAAACAAATCCTTCGCCTCCATGCCAACAGAAACACGCCCATGCTATTACGACCCACGAATCCACGCGGCGGTCTTTCAACTGCGGTAGTCCATTGGCGGTACACACCGCTGCGCTCAAAATACACACACATCTCCAAAACACCGCCACATTGGACAATTCAAAATACACACACCTGATACACATACAAACAACACTCCCACACACCCAATACAATATAAAACACACACCCACATCACCCACAAACCCCTACGACCACAAATTCTGAAAGATGGCCAGAGAGACAGCACAGCAATTGACAACCCCATCACACAGAGGCACACACCATCACCCACACAACTTCCACACACAAAACACCACACTACACTCACCACACTCATCAACACATACACCACCCCACACATCACACACACCACCCCATGGCACGCCAAAGACAACCCCGCTTCTCCGAGGAGGAGCTCAGGGTCATGGTGGAGGAAATCGTACGGGTAGAGCCACAGCTATTTGGCTCACAGGTACAGCACACATCAATAGCCAGGAAGATGGAGTTATGGCGCAGAATAGTTGACAGGGTCAACGCTGTGGGACAGCACCCAAGAAATCGTGAGGACATCAGGAAGAGGTGGAACGACCTACGGGGGAAGGTGTGTTCCACGGTCTCCAGGCACAACATCGCGGTACAGCGGACTGGCGGCGGATACCAACCTCCTCCCCCACAACTAACAACATGGGAGGAGCAAGTCTTGACCATCCTGCATCCTGAGGGCCTCGGAGGAGTCGGTGGAGGATGGGACACTGGTAAGTCAAATCTCAACTATCAGATCCCCCACCCTACCTGCATACTATCACACACCCCCACCCTCACACCCTCCCCTATCACTACAACTCATCACTAATGTACCCATAACACAAACCACACATCCCAACACCAAGCCCTGCATGACACAACTAAGCATGGTCACCCCTCACCAAAGCATGCTCACTGCACATACCCAGAACACCCCCCCAACAATCATCACACAAGCTCCCACACAGGAATGCTTGCACTGGGGTTCACGCACAGCCACCCATTGCACACCATTAAACACACACATGCAATAATCATGATCTTATGCCCCTGCAGGAACACGAAGGACCGTCACCACACCAGAGGGTCCGGACAACACCACTCCACCCCCAGAGGAGGCCCACAGTGACGAGAGCAGCTCTGCCCTACTGGATCTTGATGACCAGCCCGGACCATCGTGGGCCTCAGGACAGTCGGTTCCCCTTGCACAGGCACAGCCCAACACCGACCTTCCACCCTCTGGTAACACCAGCACAGCACCCACCCAGCGGGCCCAAACCTCCCTACCCAGGACAGGTCAATCAGCGGTGTGTCCACCACTACAGGGCACCCAGGGTAACCCACCCTCCCAACAACAACAGGGATCTGGGGGCAGTGGTAGTGGGCACATGGTCCAGGGGACGGAGGCAGAGGAACACAGGGGAACTGGGAGGGCTGCTGTGCGACAGGGGGAGGACAGGCCAAGGGAACCAACTCTCCATGAGGCCCTCTCCTCCATCATGGGAGCATACCACCACTCACAGGAGACGATGTCCACGGTCCTGGACAAGTTGCAGGAGACCCTGCAGCTGCAGGAAGAGCAGTATTTGGGGTTCAGGGAAGAGCTCAGAACCATCAGCTCCACCCTGGGCACCATCGTAGGGGTGCTGAAGGACATACAGCACACCTTGAGGGACACCGTGGCACTCCAAGGGGCCCCTGACACTAGCCAGGACGATGAACTGCCCACCACCTCCGCTGGCGCTAGTGGACAGGACGCCCCGCCACAGGACCAACACACCAGCACCCCACCCCCTGCAGATGGACAACCACCACGCAAGCGGTCCCTGAGAGCCAGGACCAGGACAGAGCAAGATGGCAAGACCCCCGCCAGGAAATTAGACCACCCTGATTGTCCTCCCACTGTCCCACTTTGTTACCCTGTCCATATTCGAACTGCCCCAGCTTCACTTCCTATGCCCAGATGGGCAGTGCCCCTGTGAGACTAATAGACTGGACTCTGCCATGGACATTCCTCCACCATCCCCCCTCTCTATTTTACCACCCCCTCCAATAACTAGCACTTAAATAAACACTCTTGAAACACAAAACAATCTGGAGTCAGTCTATGATTTTGTACTTTGTATTATCAATGACAGTGTCATAATGGCTGTACCATTGTAAGGCTAACATACCTATGTCACACATCACAAGCCCTTGAAGGATGCAAGCAGTTGACACGTAGGTTACCACACCTGTGAAACCGTAATGGAAGGGTACAACTCAGTTAACTAATTGTGATTGAAATAGACAAACAGGATAGAGGTAGACGTGTAACAGTGAATGTAATGTTAAATCTGAAAATGTTCTCACCTGTGTGTCACTGGAAATATTGCTGTATGACTGACTCCCTGTTGTCGTTTTCTTCTTCCTCAGCTTCATCCTCATCACTGTCCACAGGCTCCACAGACTCCACAGCTGCTACAACACCATCATCTGGATCATCCTCCTGCAGAAAAGGCACCTGGCGTCGCAAAGCCAAATTATGGAGCAGGCGATGATGATGTCGCACACCTTCTTCGGTGAGTAGAATAGGGATCCACCTGTCATATGGAGGCACCTGAACCTGGCCTTCAGGAGTCCGAGGGTGCGTTCGATCACCCTCCTAGTCCACCCATGGGCATCACTGTACCGTTCCTCTGCCCTGGTCCTGGGATTCCTCACTGGGGTCAATAGCCAGGACAGGTTGGGGTAACCAGAGTCCCCCAATAGCCATACCCGGTGCCTCTGGAGTTGACCCATCATATCAGGGATGCTACTATTCCGCAGGATGTAGGCATCATGCACTGAGCCAGGGAGCATAGCATTTACCTGCGAGATGTACTGGTCTGCCAAACAGACCATCTGGACATTCATGGAATGATAACTCTTCCTGTTCCTGTACACCTGTTCACTCCTGCTGGGCAGGATCAGAGCTACATGGGTCCCATCAATGGCACCTATGACGTTGGGGATATGTCCAAGGGCATAGAAGTCACCCTTCACTGTAGGCAAATCCTCCACCTGAGGGAAAATGATGTATCTCCTTACGTGTTTCAGCAGGGCAGACAACACTCTGGACAACACGTTGGAAAACATAGGCTGGGACATCCCTGATGCCATGGCCACTGTTGTCTGAAATGACCCACTTGCAAGGAAATGGAGCACTGACAGCACCTGCACGTCAGCGGGGATTCCAGTCGGATGGCGGATCGGTGACATCAGGTCTGGCTCCAACTGGGTACATAGTTCCTGGATAGTGGCACGGTCAAACCGGTAGGTGACGATGATATGTCTTTCTTCCATTGTCAACAGGTCCACCAGCGGTCGGTACACCGGAAGATTCCGCCATCTTATCATATGTCCCAGCTGACGGTGCCTACGAAGGACAACAGCGAAGAACCAGTCACTATTCCTCCAGGCCATAAGAGATGGGAGGACATTTGCCGCTGCAGCAAGAAGACAGCGGAGGCTCAGCTGGGGATGGCCTCCCGACGTGTGAGGGGTGCCCGTCGCACCATGACCCCCCTGATGTTCCGGATCCTGGCGGTGGCCTACCCGGAGTTGGATTGGCGCTTGAGGACATCACAGCAGACACAAGGGGGTGAGGACAACCTCATTCTTCGGACTTTGCGTGCAGTGGAGGTGTCTGGGTGGGGGAGGTGGGCTGTGGGTGTCCCTAGGCCAGGGCGAGTTAGGTAGGCAAGGCCCCTCCGTTATGTAGGCCATGTGGCACACAACCCCACCTCAGCAGAGTGCCAAATCGAGGTATATTTGCCCATGTGGCATCCATGTGCGCAGATGTCCACCATTGCCATGTAAGCCATAACCCAGAAATTGCGTGTGCAGAGTGCAGGAGCACGGCGTAATGCAGGGGGCTACTGCGTCTGTCTTGTCCGCCAACGGTAGCGGAATACCATGCACTAAAACTCTTGTTCTTCTGTCTCCCCCCCTTTTCCTGCTCTCCCTGTCCTTTTGTACATCAGCATCAACAGGCGGAGGTACAGTGGCACCGTAGCACGAGGGAGCTGCATCCCACATGGCCATGGAGGGCCACACCACGGACTCTGAATGCACCAGTGGGACGGAGGGCGAGGGGAGCTTCACGTCGGCCACCGGATCACCAACCAGCGACACGGACTCGTCCGCCGATGGGAGCTCCCCTGTGGTAGCGGCACCATCTGTGCGCACCACTTCTACAGGTACAGCCGCCACCTCCCCTACCAGCACCGCCCTCCCAGCAGCCCCTCAGCGTTCGCCCCGTGCCCGCTCACCCAGGAGGGTGGGCATCACCTTCGCCCCAGGCACCTCAGGCCCTGCCCCTGTCACCCCTGCTGCCCTCAGTGAGGAGGCCATTGACCTCCTCAGGTCACTCACTGTTGGGCAGTCTACCATTGTGAATGCCATCCAGGGTGTAGAACGAGAGTTATAACACGGTAATGCATTCCTGGAGGGCATTCATTCTGGTCAGGCTGTCCTTCAGCGAACCCTGCAATCTCTGGCCTCAGCACTGATGGCAGCCATTGTCCATGTGTCAAGCCTCCCCCCTCCAACTTCCTCCCCCCAGACCCAATCCCCTGTACCCTAGCCCATCCCAAGCACACCGACAGACCAGCATGCACACAAGTCAACACCCAAAAGTAGCTCAAGCAAACATAGGCACCACACATCCCACAGGCACTCACACAAGCATCACACCCATACAGACACAGCAACATCCACTGTCTCCACTGTGTCCCCCTCCTCCTCTTCTCCCTCCTCCCTCCCAGTCTCATCTACACACACACCTGCATGCACCGCATCTACAGGCACCAGGAATCGCACCAGGACACCCAGCACCACAAGCCACTCACCTGCACTCACCACCTCCACTGCCATTTACACGTCCCCTGTGTCCTCTGCCAGTGTGTCTGTGACGACCCTTCCCAAAGTACCCAAACGCCGGCAATCACTCACCCAACATCCATCCACCTCACGACAGCCTCCTGTACCTGCACCTGCACCCAAATCAGCTAAAGTAACACCTCCTACAACCACCTCCTCTTCCTCCACTCCCAGGCCCCCTCCAGCTACCCATCCCAGTGTTCGTCAGAAACTGTCCCTGTGTAAAATTGACCTTTTTTCCCCCACCCCCCCTCCAATTCATCAGTCCCGTCGTAGCGCCTCAGCCAAAAAGCCTCCAATACCAGTGGTGCATGTTCAGGGATTATGGAGTGCACCGGCCACTAGGGCAGGCAGTAGGACCCGGAGCCAAGGCACTGGCAGCCCACCCCCTGTAAAGGCTCTAAAATTGGAGAGTGGACGACGGGACCGTGTTAAGACTCCTGGTGGGACAACAACTGACCTGGGTTCGGAGGGGATTAGAGAGTCAGCTGTGACTCCATCAAAGGTGGGGAAGGTCCAGAGGAAGTCTTGCCAGCCTGTTGTGAGTGTCACGGCGGAGAAGTGCGCCATCATTTCCGGTGGTCCAGACACAACCGCCAGCACCGTCGTCACTGGTCCAGAGACCACCGCCAGAGTCACAGCCCAGGAGGGCCCAAGTATCATCACTGGTCAGGAGACCACCGCCAGAGTCACAGCCCAGGAGGTCCCAAGTATCGTCACTGGTCCGGAGACCACCGCCAGAGTCACAGCCCAGGAGGGCCCAAGTATCGTCACTGGTCCGGAGACCACCGCCAGAGTCACAGCCCAGGAGGGCCCAAGTATCGTCACTGGTCCAGAGACCACCGCCAGAGTCACAGCCCAGGAGGGCCCCGGCTGCCACAGCCCCACTGGGCAATGATGGAACGTCATGCCACACACCAATGCCTAGTGTAGAGATCATCATGCCACACACCAATGCACAGTGTAGGGAAAGTCATGCCACACACCAATGTTCGTACCAGAACCGCCATGGCAAAGCACCACTGAACAGGGCAAAGACCGCCATGGTGAAGACCGCTGAACAGGGCAAAGACTGCTATGGCAAAGCACCGCTGAACAGGGCAAAGACCGCCATGGTGATGCCTGCACCATCTGCCAAGCTCAAGAAGGGTCCACCAGCTAGCAAGGGCAAGGACGACCACTGGCTAGCAAGGGCAAGGAGGCACCACCAGCTAGCAAGGGCAAGGAGGCACCACCAGCTAGCAAGGGCAAGGAGGCACCACCAGCTAGGAAGGGCAAGGAGGCACCACCAGCTAGCAAGGGCAAAAAGGGACTACCAGCTACCAAGGGCAGGGAGGGAACACCAGCTGGCAGAAGCAAGAGGCACCACCAGCTGCAAGGGCAGGAAGGGAACACCAGCTTCCAAGGGTAAGGAAAAAGGCACAGACGCCGCAGGCAGGATGGATCAGGTGCCTGGTGCTGGAGCAGCATCTGGGGCAACAACACCAGCCATGGCACTTCAGCCGTCCGAGGCTGCAGGGGAAGGGCTGGAGCCTCCCTCCACCACTGACAGCACTGCTACCTGCTGCCAAGGGCAAGAAGAGTCCAGCTGCTAGCAAGGGCAAGGACGACCAGTGGCTAGCAAGGGCAAGGAGGCACCACCAGCTAGCAAGGGCAAAGAGGCTCCACCAGCTAGCAAGGGCAAGGAGGCACCACCAGCTAGCAAGGGCAAAAAGGGACTACCAGCTACCAAGGGCAGGGAGGGAATACCAGCTGTCAGAAGCAAGGAGGCACCACCAGCTGCCAAGGGTAGGAAGGGAACACTAGCTGTCAAGGGTAAGGAAAAAGGCACAGACACTGCAGGCAGGATGGATCTGGGGCCAGATGTAGGAAGATTTGATTTTGCGACTCGGAAATTGCGAGTCGGTGCGACTTACAATTTCCGAGTTGCAAAATCATATGCAGAATGGTGTCTCAGACACCTTCTGCAAATCGCAAGGGGGTCGCAAAGACCCACCTCATGAATATTAATGAGGTGGGTCGCAATTTGCGATTCCCTGCACTCACAGGGATGGTGGCCTGCTGGAGACAGCAGACCTCCATGTTTGTACTGCTTTTTTAATAAAGCAGTTTTTTTTTGTATTGCAGCCCGTTTTCCTTAAAGGAAAACGAGTTGCAATACAAAAAAAAAAAATTAAACCATTTGGTTTAGTTTTTCAGAGTAGGCAGTGGTCCATTGGACCACTGCCTGCTCTGAAAGAATATTTATGGCGACATTCACAAAGGGGAAGGGGTCCCATGGGGACCCCTTCCCTTTTGCGAATGAGTTAGCACCCACTTGACATGGGTGCTAACTGCAAATTGCTTTGCGACCGCGTTCGCGGTCACAAAGCAATTCTGCATCGCGGTGCGAATCGCAAATAGGAAGGGGAAACCCCTTCCTATTTGCGAGTCGCATTCCCATTTTGCGAGTCAGAACCGACTCGCAAAATGGGACTGTGCATCGCGATGCTCGTTTTGCATGCCGCAAACTGCGAATTTCACAGTTTGCGCCATGCAAAACACTTCGTACATCTGGCCCCTGGTGCCTGGAGCTGGAGCAGCATCTGGGCCAACAACACCAGCCATGGGACTTCAGCCATCCGAGGCTGCGGAGGAAGGGCTGGAGCATCCCCCAACCACTGACAGCACTGCCATCTGCACCGCCGGCAGAACCGCCACCTGCACCGCCAGCAGCACGACTGCCAGCAGCAGCAGCCCCAGTGGGCAGCCGTCTGAGGCTGCAGGGGAAGGGCTGGAGCCTCCCCCCACCACTGACAGCACCGCCACCTGCACCGCCGGCAGAACCGCCACCTGCACCGCCAGCAGCACGACTGCCGGCAGCAGCAGCCCCAGTGGGCAGTCGTCTGAAGCTGCAGGGAAAGGGCTGGAGCCTCTCCCCACCACTGACAGCACTGCCACCTGCACCGCCGCCAGCACCGCCACCTGCACTGCCACCTGCACTGCCACCTGCACCGCCACCTGCACCACTGCCAGCAGCAGCAGCCCCAGTGGGCAGCCGTCCGAGGCTGCAGGGGAAGGTCTGGAGCCCCCCCCACCACTGGCAGCACTGCCACCAGCCCCGCAACTGTCACCACTGAGCAGCCCTCACCGCCGGCGGGCAGTGTGTGGTGGTGCCTATATGGGCTGTAGTGCGTCCTGGCCCCTGCAACAACTGTAGGTGTGACACCCAGGTGAGAGACTGTGACCTTGCACCATCCAGGATCTGCATCGTTGGGCAAAAAGCCCCCTCCAGAACCAGTGGAAGAAGGCATCCACTGACCCCTTCCTTGCCAGGATGAAGCACACTTGGCACAAGGCCCCCTCCAGAACCAGTGGAGAAGCCATCCACTCACCCCCTCCTTGCCAGGATAAAGAACACTGGGCACAAAGCCCCCTCCAGAACCAGTGAAAGAAGGCATCCACTCACCCCCTCCTTGCCAGGATGAAGCACACAGGGCACAAAGCCCCCTCCAGAACCAGTGGAAGAAGGCATCCACTCACCCCCTCCTTGCCAGGATGAAGCACACTAGGCACAGAGCCCCCTCCAGAACCAGTGGAAGAAGGCATCCACTCACCCCCTCCTTGCCAGGATGAAGCACACTGGGCACAATGCCCCCTCTAGAACCAGTGGAGAAGCCATCCACTTGAGAGACTGTGGCTTTGCACTCCCCAGGACCAAGCAGTGGGCAAACCACCCACTAGAGAGACTGTGGCTTTGCACTCCCCAGGACCAAGCAGTGGACGAAACCACCCACTAGAGAGGCTGTGGCTCTGCACTCCCCAGGACCAAGCAGTGGGCAAACCACCCACTAGAGAGACTGTGACTTTGCACTCCCCAGGACCAAGCAGTGGGCAAACCACCCACTAGAGAGACTGTGGCCTTGCACTCCCCAGGACCAAGAAGTGGGCAAACCACCCACTAGAGAGACTGTGGCTTTGCACTCCCTAGGACCAAGCAGTGGGCAAACCACCCACTAGAGAGACTGTGGCTTGGCACTTCCCAGGACCAAGCAGTAGGCAAACCACCCACTAGAGAGACTGTGGCTTTGCACTCCCCAGGACATCGCAGAGGGCATGTAGCCCCCTCCAGGAGCAGTGGCGTTTTACCATCTTCCGGCTGAGGTGCCCCCCTTCCCCTTTACCTTACCCCTGAGGTGCCTGTGTATCTTCGACCTGATGCCCCAGCAGGGCTCTCTCCGTATTGAGGCATGAGTTAAGTGTGGCCTTTGCCTATGTGTTATGGCCCTGTGGGCCATGGACATTTTGGACTGGGCATTGTCCCTCCATTTTTATATATTGTAGATACTGTTTTGTGCTTTAAGGACGTAGTTCTCGAAATTTATATTATTACACTGGCTTTACTCACTTCCTTTTGTCCTTGGGTTATTCCTGAGGAGTACGGGGTGGATTTGTAATGTTGTTGCATCTGTTTATGTGTCTGGTGTTGGGGGTGGGGGTGTTGCGTGAGTCACTCTCTTTTTCCTCCCCCTCCCTTGTGTGCTAGGTGCGGTACTCACCGTAGTCGTCTTCGCTGCCGTTCGTGCCCCTGGTGTAGGAGGAGGTATACCAGCATGGGGAAGATCTGCAGTTCGGGCTCCATGGCATCGTGGTTCTTCCTTGAGTGTTGAGAGGTCAGTCGTTTCCCTTTTGTGTACTGTTTCCGCCGTGCTTTTGATGGCATTGGTACCGCCCCAGAGAAGCTGGCGGATTGGCTTGTTGTAATACTGTTGGCGGTACATTGTCTTCCGCCTGGCTGCTGGCGGTTACTGCCGCGGTGCTTGCTGCTACCGCCATGGCGGTCCGTGTGTTAAAGTGGCTGTCTGTGTTGGCGGTTTCCGCCGTGGTCAAAATTCCATTTTTTTATTTTTTTTATCGCCGGCCTGTTGGCGGTATTACCGCCGCTTTATCACCGACCGCCAGGGTTGTAATGAGAGCCATAGTAATGAAATTACTTTACGGAAAAAAACATAGAAATTCACTGAAAAAATCAAAGGTTACAGGGATGTTATAGTTAGGAAATAGAATTTAAAAAACCTTAGAAATTCACTTGAAAAAACAAAGGTTACAAGGACATTATAGTTAGGTTCTGAACTTACTTGCACAAAACCAGAGAAATTCAGCAGTTCTAGTTAGAGTTATTTCAAGTAGCTATAACTTGCGGTCTAAAGCACAGCAAAGGGGTTCCACATTCTATCCATCAACTGTTCTTCTTGCATTTGTCGCCCTAAGTGGGAAAGGTATGCCCAGACGTGGGTCCCGTGCTTGCTATGCCACCAGATTCAAGCTAGCCTGGCTGATGAGGAGAGATCACCCGAAACCAGTCCCAGGATGCTTTTTTCTGGTCTAAGGAGGACCTGGCCTAGCAGTTTGAGGTGGACTGTTCCCATGGGGAGCAGGGTCAGGACTGATTTATATATGGCTGGTTCCAAACTGGAATGTCATTGCAAGCAAAAAGAAATGATGGATAAAACCCAGATCTGTGACTGGGGATGAATGTTTGATTTGTTCTGCATTCCGTCCATCATCAGTTTTTTTTGCATTTGTCACCCTAAGTGGGAAGGGTATGCCCAGACGTGGGTTCCATGCTTGCTATGCCAACAAATTCAAGCTAGCCTGGCTAATGAGGAGTGATACCCCAAAAATGGTCCCAGGATGCTTGTTTCTGATCTAGGGAGGACCTAGCCTGGCAGTTCGGACTTGACTGTTTCCATGGGGATCAGGGAAAAGGCTGATTTGCTGGTTCTAAACTGGAATGGCATGGCAAGCAAACAACTGATGGAATAAATTCAGATCTGTGACTGGGGGTGAATGTTTGACTTGTTCCACATTCTGTCCAGCATCTGTTCTTTTTACATTTGTCACCCTAAGTGGGAAGGGTATGCCCAGACATGGGTCCAATGCTCTGTATGGCACCAGATTCAAGCTAGCCTGGCTGATGAGGAGTGATACCCTGAAACTGGTTCCAGGATGCATGTTTCAGGTCCAGAGAGGTCCTGGCCTGGCAGTTTGGGCTGGACTGTTCCCATTGGGAGCAGGCTCAAGGTTGCTTTGCATATGGCTGGTTCCCAACTGGAATGGCATGGCAAGCAGAAAAATTGAATAAAACCCAGATCTGTGACTGGGGGTGAATGTTTGACTTGTTCCACATTCCGTCCATCATCTGTTCTTTTTGCATTTGTCACCCTAAGTGGTAAGGGTATACCCAGACATGGGACCTGTGCTCGCTATGCCACGAGATTCAAACTAGCCTTGCTGATGAGGAGTGATACTCCGAAATCGGTCCCAGGATCCTTTTTTCTGGTCCAGGGAGGACCTGGCCTGGCAGTTCGGACCAGGGTGAAGACTGATTTGCATATAGCTGGTGCCAAACTGGAATGGCATGGTGAAGACAAAAACTGATGAATTAAACCCAGATCTGTACCTGGGAGTGATTGTTTGATTTGTTTCGCATTCCGTCCATCATCTGTTTTTTTTCTTGCATTTGTTGACCTAAGTGGCAAGGATATGCCTAGACGTGGACCTGTGATTGCTATAGTAGGTGGTGTAGATGATATGTTTGAATAGCGCCAGCAAAGGAAAGAAGTACATCTTAACTTGTAAGGTATTTTTGTTTTAGCTATATCTGTGACTGTAGTGGTACTGTGGTACAATCTCCATACAGTGTGATGACAAGGGATAATCGGATTGGCAAAAGAGAACTTGTGAAAAACCTTTTGTCAGCCATGTTGTTTTTGCAGAGCGCTTTCACAATGTTTTATATTACACAGCGAAATGTTGTACCAGTGGTTTAATAGTAATTGTAAGGGGAATGCCATTGCTATGGTTGCCCTATGCACAGTTAAACGTTAAGAGACGCATTTATGTTTTTTTTAATTTACAAAGTACTGCAGCACAACCGCATGGGACTTTAGAGAGTACTATGGTAATGAAAAAATAATTTTTAAAAAGGAACCCAAACTCATTCATATATACTATTGCTCCTGTTAAGTTGGCTCCTGTGTTATAACTAATTATTGGAAATTTATATATGATGTAGTAGGAGTTTGCACATGTTGTTAATAAGATGTTATTGCTAGTTGTAGTGAAGTGGACACTATCAGCATTATAAAGGGAAGTATCTGAAAACTGAATGTTGACGTGATACAATGATCAACCTAAAGAGGTAAGGAATATTCTGCAGTCAAATTGGGGTTAATGAATTGCAATCCCATTTTGGACAATATCTTAGATCAGTGGTTCCCAACCTTTTGACTTCTGTGGACCCCCATTTTATCAATAGTGGAGCCCAGGGACCCCCACTGAATCATTATTGGAACACGGGACCCCCGAGGAGTCATTACTGATAGCTGGGACCTAATATTATTAAATGTTTTAGGCAGCCGCAGACCCCCTGAGGAGGCTTCGCGGACCCCCAGGGGTCCCCGGCCCACAGGTTGAGAACCACTGTCTTAGATGATATACCCAGTATCAGATATAGGAAAGTATGTTCACTTAGGGACAGTCTTGTCTGCAATGACTTAACCATAAAAAGAGATACTCAAACTCAGGAACGAAAGGGTTTTCCCCTGTTGCAAATGTAAAGCCTGTCGCCACAGTAAAAGTGTAAGGAAATACAAGGCACCCTAAGGCAGAGTCACCAGAATTTGACCAGTTCTTGATGTGTTGTACTCAGTTTGTGGTGTTTATTCTAACATGTCCTTGCAATAAGAAATATGTGGGAAACACAATTTATGCTGTGAAAAAGAGGGTACTGGAGCACATGTGGGGTATCTATAACACATCTTCCATTACCCTATGGCCAGGCACTTCAAGGAGTCACATTTTAGTGACAGGACCAAGTTTCCATAGTATGCAATTGAGCATGTGTCTCATAACATGAGGGGAGGTGATAAAACTACTAACTTAAGACGGGAAACGTCCAGGTACCTTCTTGGCCTTAAGACCACATGCCTTGGGTGTAACACAGAGTAGGCCCTCAAGGTACATCTGGGAGATAGATGACGGTTTTTTATTTCATCAGCTGCTAGGGTAATTTCTGCAGTGCAAGTTCTTTCTTCCCAATGGTTTTGCTAATCTGATTCATGTATCATATGTATTGTAAGTACTGTTCTTGTGCTTATAACAATCTCTAACTTGTTTTAAATAATTGGTGCTTTACCTTTGTATTTTATGTTTTCCTACAGAGAAAGTGAAGGAAGGGATTTTCTTGTGAGATGTGGCAATGACCCAAATGGGTCGGTTTCCCTCTACCCTTTTCTTCGGATGCATTGAGTTTGCTGGACACTATGGGGGTCATTACAACATTGGCGGTAAAAGGCGCTTACCGCCGTGCAGAAGACCGCCAATACACTGTCGCGGCCGCGGAATCCCACCACAGGTATTATGACACACATCTTGGAATCCGCCGAAATTCAGACACCCACGCAAGTCCGCCACACCAAAGGTCAGTGATAAACTGGCGAAAACAAATCCTCCACCGTCACGCCAACAGAAACACGCCCATGCTATTGTGACCCACGAATCCACGCAGCGGTCTTTCAACCACGGTATTCCATTGGCGGTGCACACCGCCGCGCTCAAAATACACACACATCTCCAAAACACCGCCACATTGGACAATTACAAATAAACACACCTGATACACATTCATACAACACTCCCACACACCCAACACAATATAAAACACACACCCACATCACCCACAAACCCTTACGACCAGAAATTTAGACGAAGGCTAGAGAGACAGCACAGCAAAGAAAACCCCACCATACAGAGGCACACAACACCATCACCCACACAACATCCACGCACAAAACACCACACACCACTACACATCACCACACACATCAGCACTCACACCGCCCCACACATCACACACACCACCCCATGGCACGCCAAAGACATCCCCGCTTTTCCGAGGAGGAGCTCCAGGTCATGGTGAAGAAAATTGTCTGGGTAGAGCCACAGCTATTTGGCTCACAGGTGCAGCACACATCCATAGCCAGGAAGATGGAGCTATGGCGCAGAATAGTGGACAGGGTCAACGCTGTGGGACAGCACCCAAGAAATCGGGAGGACATCAGGAAGAGGTGGAACGACCTACGGGGGAAGATGCGTTCAACGGTCTCCAGGCACAACATCGCGGTTCAGCGGACTGGCGGCGGACCCCTACCTCCTCCCCGCCAACTAACAACATGGGAGGAGCAAGTCTTGACCATCATGCATCCTGAGGGCCTCGGAGGAGTTGGTGGAGGAATGGACACTGGTAAGTCAATTCTTAACTATCTTATCCCCCACCCTACCTGCATGCTATCACACCCCCCCCACCCTCACACCCTCCCCTATCACCCCAACTCCTCACTAATGTACTAATAACACAAACTACACATCCCAACACCAAACCCTGCATGACACAACTAAGCATGGACACCCATCACGAAAGCATGCCCACTGCACATACCCATAACAACCCACTAACCATCATCACACAAGCCCCTACACAGGAATGCTTGCACTGGGGTACACGCACACCCACCCATTGCACACCATCACACACACACATGCAATAATCATGCTCTTATGCCCCTGCAGGATCACGAAGGACCGTCACCACACTGGAGGCTCAAGACAACTCCACTCCACCCACAGAAGAGGCCCACAGTGACGATAGCAGCTCTGCCCTACTGGAGCCTGATGACCAGCCCGGACCATCGTGGGCCTCGAGACAGTCGGTTCCCCTTGCACAGGCACAGCCCAACACTGACCTTCCACCCTCTGGTAACACCAGCACAGCACCCACCTAGCGGGCCCAAACCTCCCTACCCAGGACAGGTCAATCAGCTGTGTGTCCACCACTACAGGAAACCCAGGATAACCCACCACCCCAACAACAACAGGGACCTGGGGACAGTGGTAGTGGGCACACGGTCCAGGGGACGGAGGCACAGGAACACAGGGGAACTGGGAGGGCTGCTGTGCAACAGGGGGCGGACAGGCCAAGGGAACCCACTCTCCACGAGGCCCTCTCCTCCATCAAGGGAGCATACCACCACTCCCAGGAGACGATGGCGACGGTCCTGGCAAAGTTTCAGGAGACCCAGCGCATGCAGGACGAACTGTATTTGGGGTTCAGGGAGGAGCTCAGAACCATCAGCTCTGCCTTGGGCACCATCGTAGGGGTGCTGAAGGACATACAGCAGACCATGAGGGACACCGTGGCACTCCAAGGGGCCCCTGACACTAGCAAAGCAAGATTGTGAAGCATTGAGCAGGCGATGATGATCTGGCACACCTTCTTCGGTGAGTAGAATAGGAAACCACCTGTCATATGGAGGCACCTGAACCTGGCCTTAAGGAGGCCGAAGGTGCGTTCGATCACCCTCCTAGTCCGCCCATGGGCCTCATTATAGCGTTCCTCTGCCCTGGTCCAGGGATTCCTCACTGGGGTCAAGAGCCATGACAGGTTGGGGTAACCAGAGTCCCCTAATAGCCACACACGGTGCCTCTGGAGTTGACCCATCATATCAGGGATGCTTCTATTCCGCAGGATGTAGGCGTCATGCACTGAGCCAGGGAACATAGCATTAACCTGGGAGATGTACTGGTCTGCCAAACAGACCATCTGTACATTCATCGAATGATAACTCCCTGTTCCTGTACACCTGTTCACTCCTGTGGGGGGGGACCAGAGCTACATGGGTCCCATCAATAGCACCTATGACGTTGGGGATATGTCCAAGGGCATAGAAGTCACCATTCACTGTAGCCAAATCTTCCACCTCAGGGAAAATGATGTATCTCCTTACGTGTTTCAGCAGGGCAGACAACACTCTGGACAACACGTTGGAAAACATAGGCTGGGACATCCCTGATGCCATGGCCACTGTTGCCTGAAATGACCCACTTGAAAGGAAATGGAGCACTGACAGCACCTGCACGTCAGGGGGGATTCCAGTAGTATGGCGGATTGGTGACATCAGGTCTGGCTCCAACTGGGTACATAGTTCCTGGATTGAGGCACGGTCAAACCTGTAGGTGGCGATTAAATGTCGCTCCTCCATTGTCAACAGGTCCACCAGCGGTCGGTAGACCGGAGGATTCCGCCATCTTCTCAAATGTCCCAGCTGACGGCGCCTAGGAAGGACAACAGCGACGATCAAGTCAATTGTTTTCCAGGTATGTACCCACAGTTACACAGAAGACGACACCAAACACAAAACCCTTCCTGTATGTGTGTTGAGTGTAGGCCTAGCTATGTGTGACGCAGAAGTAAATGAAGCCATGTGGGCCCCTGAAATGGCGGCTGCCTGACCTCTAAACTGGGACAATGGGATTGTGAGGTAACTGCGTTGGCGTTGCACACCGTCGCGGTAGGCGGTCGTAGACCGCGGCGCAATGCTGCATTGGTTAACATAGGACCCTATGGGTCCCAGGAGCCAATGAACAGGTGCGCCGGCGCGATGATACGCACCACCGCAGACGTCACCGCCGCGGACATCACCGCCATTTTCTGTCTGTTCAATCACTAGATACCTGATCTTTGACAGGAGAGGACCTACACTGCAAGTGCTGCTGTGACCTCGGTCTGGAAGAGACAATGGCTGCTGCGTCTGGGGAAAGGGCCCCTGCCTTCACTGCTCAGGAGTTGGAGAAACTGGTAGACGGGGTCCTCCCCCAGTACACGCTACTCTACGGTCCTCCAGACCAACAGGTTAGTACACATGGAGCACGTTGTATGGGCTAGGCCTGGGTGGAGAGGGCTGGTTGTAAGAGGGAAGGGGGCAGAGTTCAGGGAACATGAATGCATTTGAATGAATGGTACCACATGGCTAGAGTAGTGAGGGGGCCACTCACATCGACGGTGCAGTTGGTAATGACTTCTCTTCTTCCCTTGTGCATGTCATGTAGGTCAGCGCCCACCAGAAGAAGGACATTTGGCGTGCCATCGCCAAGGACGTCCAGACCCTGGTGGTCCACCAGAGACGGGGCACCCACTGCTGGAAAAGATGGGAGGACATTCGCCGCTGGAACAAGAAGACGGCGGAGGCTCAGCTCGGGATGGCCTCCCAACGTGGGAAGGGTGCCCGTCGCCCCATGACCCCCCTGATGTTCAGGATCCTGGCGGTGGCGTACCCGGAGTTGGGTGGGCGCTTGAGGGCATCACAACAGACAAAAGGGGGGGAGTACAACATCATTCAGCGGACTTTGCGCGCAGTGGAGGAGTCTGGGTGGGGGAGGAGGCCTGTGGGTGTCCCTAGGCCAGGCAGAAAAACGTAGACTAGGCCCCTCCGTAATGCAGGCCATGTGGCACTCCACCCAACCGCAGTAGAGTACCAAGTACAGGTATAGATGCCCCTGTGGCATCGATGTGTGCAGATGTCCACCATAGCCATGTAGGCCAGATCCCAGAAATTGCATCTGCAGAGGCCAAGAGCACGGCGTAGTGCAGGGGGCTGCTGTGTCTGTATTGTCCGCCAACGGTAGCGGTATGCCATGCACTCAACCTTTCTTTCTTCTGTCTTCCCCCCCCCCCTTTTTCTGCTCTCCCTGTTCTTTTGTGCATCAGCATCATCAGGCGGAGGTACAGTGGCAACGGAGCACGAGGGAGCTGCATCCCACATGGCCATGGAGGGCCACACCACAGACTCAGAATGCACCAGTGGGACGGAGGGCGAGGGGAGCTTCACGTCGGCCACCGGATCACCAAGCAGCGACACAGACTCGTCCGCCGATGGAAGCTCCCTTGTGGTGGTGGCACCATCTGTGCGCCCCACTTCTACAGGTACAGCCGCCACCTCCCCTACCAGAACCGCCCTCCCAGCAGCCCCTCAGCGTTCGCCCCGTGCCCGCTCACCCAGGAGAGTGGGCATCACCTTTGCCCCAGGCACCTCAGGCCCTGCCCCAGTCACCCCTGCTGCCCTCAGTGAGGAGGCCATTGACCTCCTCAGGTCACTCACTGTTGGGCAGTCTACCATTGTGAATGCCATCCAGGGTGTAGAAAGGGAGTTGCAACACGGTAATGCATTCCTGGAGGGCATTCATTCTGGTCAGGCTGTCCTTCAGCGAACCCTGCAATCTCTGGCCTCAGCACTGATGGCAGCCATTGTCCCTGTGTCTAGCCTCCCCCCTCCAACCTCCTCCACCCAGACCCTGTACCCCAGCCCATCCCAAGCACACCTACAGACCAGCATGCACACAAGTCAACACACAAGGGAAGCTCAGGCAAACATAGGCACCACACAACCCACAGGCACCCACACAAGCATCACCCACATGCAGACAAAGCAACATCCACTGCCTCCACTGTGTCCCCCTCCTCCTCTTCTCCCTCCTCCTTCCCAGTGTCGTCTACACTCTCACCTGCATGCACTACATCTACAGGCACCAGAACACCCAGCACCACACCCCGCTCACCTGCACTCACCTCCCCCACTCCCATCTACACGTCCCCTGTGTCCTCTCCCAGTGTGTCTGTGACGCCCCCTCCCAAAGTACACAAACGCGGGCACCCACACACCCAACATCCATCCACCTCACGACAGCCTCCAGTACCTGCACCTGCACCCAAAACACCTAAAGTGACACCTCCTACAACCACCTTCTCTTCCTCCACTCCCAGGCCCCCTCAAACTACCCATCCCAGTGTTCGTCAGAAACTGTCTATCTGTAAAGTTGACCTTTTTGCCCCCACCCCCCCCTCCAATTCATCAGTCCCGTCGTAGCGCCTCAGCCAAAAAGCCTCCAATACCAGTGGTGCCTGTTCAAGGTGTGTGGAGTGCACCGGCCACCAGGGCAGGCAGTGTGACCCGGAGCCAAGGCACTGGCAGCCCACCCCCTGTAAAGGCTCTGAAATTGGAAAGTGGCCGACGGGACCCTGTGAAGACTCCTGGAGGCAAAACAACTCACAGGGGTCCCAGGGGGATTGCAGAGTCAGCTGTGACTCCTCCAAAGGTGGGGAAGGGCCAGAGGAAGTCTGCACAGCCTGGTGTGAGCATCACGGCGGAGAAGGGCGGCATCCTTCCCGGCGGT
The DNA here is from genome assembly GCF_031143425.1 of Pleurodeles waltl. Taxonomy (NCBI): domain Eukaryota; kingdom Metazoa; phylum Chordata; class Amphibia; order Caudata; family Salamandridae; genus Pleurodeles; species Pleurodeles waltl. Next base: position 712,667,596 of record NC_090442.1, read on the forward strand.
CGGGACGCCACCGCCAGCACCGTCGTCACTGGTCCGGAGACCACCGCCAGAGTCATTGCCCAGGAGGGCCCAAGTATCGTCACTGGTCCGGAGACCACCGCCAGAGTCAGTGCCCAGGAGAGCCCAAGTATCATCACTGGTCAGGAGATCACCGCCAGAGTCATTGCCCAGGAGGGCCCAAGTATCGTCACTGGTCAGGAGACCACCGCCGGAGTCAGTGCCCAGGAGGGCCCAAGTATCGTCACTGGTCAGGAGACCACCGTCACCGCCATAGTCATTGCCCAGGAGGGCCCAAGCATCGGCACTGGTCAGGAGACCACCGCCAGAGTCATTGCCCAGGAGGGCCCAAGTACTGTCACTGGTCAGGAGACCACCGCCAGAGTCATTGCCCAGGAGGGCCCAAGTATCGTCACTGGTCAGGAGACCACCGCCGGAGTCAGTGCCCAGGAGGGCCCAAGTATCGTCACTGGTCAGGAGACCACCGCCAGAGTCATTGCCCAGGAGGGCCCAAGTATCGTCACTGGTCAGGAGACCACCGCCAGAGTCATTGCCCAGGAGGGCCCAAGTATCGTCACTGGTCAGGAGACCACCGCCAGAGTCATTGCCCAGGAGGGCCCCAGATGCCACAGCCCCGCTGGGCTATGAGGGAACGTCATGCCACGCACCAATGCCCGTTCCAGAACCGCCATGGCAAAGCACCGCTGAACAGTCCAGAACCGCCATGGCAAACCATCGTTGAACAGTCCAGAACCGCCATGGCAAAGCACCGCTGAACAGTCCAGAGACCTCCATGGCTAAGCACCGCTGAACAGTCCAGAACCGCCATGGCAAAGCACCGCTGAACAGTCCAGAACCGCCATGGCAAAGCACCGCTGAACGGTCCAGAGACCGCCATGGCTAAGCACCGCTGAACGGTCCAGAGACCGCCATGGCTAAGCACCGCTGAACAGTCCAGAACCGCCATGGCAAAGCACCGCTGAACAGTCCAGAACTGCCATGGCAAAGCACAGCTGAACGGTCCAGAGACCACCATGGCTAAGCACCGCTGAACAGTCCAGACACCGCCATGGCAAAGCACCGCTGAACAGGGCATGCACCGGGGAAGAATGAAAAGACCGCCACATCAAGCATCGTCATCCCATGTGCAGCTGGGACAGTGACGGGACAGGAACTTTCACGGGGAGACCAATCCAGTCTGGGCACCAGTCCCCCTCCAGAGCCAGTGGAGGCTGTTATCTACTTGCGAAACTGTGGCTTTGCACTCCCCAGGATGGTACAGTGGGCAACCCACCCACTGTAGAGACTTGAGAGACTGTGGCTTTGCACTCCCCAGGATGGTACAGTGGGCAACCCACCCACTGTAGAGACTATGGCTTTGCACTCCCCAGGATACATCAATGGGCATGGAGCCCTGTCGTGGATCTGGCTTTGCACTCATCCGGCTGAGGTGCCCCCCCTTCCCTTCACCCTGAGGTGCCTGTTGTATTTCTATCTGATGCCCCGGCAGTGTTCCCTCTGATTGTGGACAGGTATCTATTGTGGGCCTCGCCCATGCATTTTTGGACTAGTGGTGCACGGATATTGATATGTGCATATCTGCACTACTTCTCGTAATATATATATTTTTGAATGATTTTATGATATATCAGTATATTTTTGAAACATGTATATTGATACATTACAATGTTTGAACTGATTTCGTTTTGTCTTTGCATTCTTCCGGGGGGATTGTGGGTTGTTACTGTGATTTTTGTAAATGCATTGGTGTGTGTGTTGTAATTTGCGAGGGTGGGGGTGTTTTGTGTGTCTCCCCCTAACTTTTGCCTCCCCTATGTCGTAGGTGCAGTACTCACCGTTGTCTTCGCCTGCGCAGGGGTTGCTCTTCGTAGATGAGTGGGAATACAAGGGCCGGTAGAATTTGTAATTCCGGCTCCATGGAGTCCTCCTTCCTCGTGGGATGTGTTCAGGTGAGCGTTTTCCCATTGCAAAAGCTGTTTCCGCTGTGTTTTTATCCACGGTGAATCCGCCCCGGAAAAGGTGGCGGATTGGTAGGTTGTGATGCTATGGGCGGTACATTGTCTTCCGCCTGTCTGTTGGCGGTGACCGCCGCGCTGCTTGTCTGTACCGCCGTGGCGGGCGGTGTGTTAAAGTGGCTGTCTTTGTTGGCGGCTTCCGCCAGGGTCATAATTCCCTTTTTTTGTCTGCCGGGCTGTTTGCGGTATTGCCGCACCTTTAACACCGTCCGTCAGGGTTGTAATGACCCCCTACATCAGATAAGATGTTTCTTGTTTTTTCACTTGGCTTTATCACCTGCTACTGTATCCCATATGTGTATTATTGTAATGGTAATATATGTCGTATTAAGAAATGGTACATTGCTGAATCAAGTGAACTGCAATCTATGTTATGATATACTGCCCTTTGGTGTTAAGTTGTGAATTTTTTGTTATCGATTATGTATGTGTAACTTCTGAGATGTTGTTGAACTGAGAATTAGCCCCTAAGATTTTTCTTTTCTGATAGGGAAATAAATCTGAGATTTATTTTGAGTTTACGGGACTACACCACAATTTTGGATTCAGCATATAATAGATTTCTTTGGATACATTGTTTGCGGTTTCCATGACTAAATGATAGGAATTGCATAACATTGGTTCAACTTAAATATCTAAATTTATAATGGGAAAGTAGGTTATGTACTAATTGATTGTTATGATGTGATGTTTTTTTCACTACTGCTGTACCTAACATGGACATTTTCCATTACGAATGTATTTATTTATGATTATTTGAGTGAACATAGTGACTAGATATCATTAAATGTGGGATTTGTTTACAAACGGATTGATTGTTATGTATCGCTATTGTTTTTACTACTGTTATACCTTGTTTGTTCTATATACAATATGTACATTCTCCACTATGGAATTCATAATAGATTATTTGAGTTAACATAATGACTAGGTAATCGGTTAATACAGGATTATAAGAACTCCTCCATATTAGGATGATATAACACTAGACCCATCCATACCAATCGGTTAAACATTGACGGTATCAAGACGTTAACCCTTTGCACTATGGCACCTCGTTTGTTTCTGTTTTCACATATGGTTAGTCCTTTTTTATGTTGTGTCTTCTGTTTTATAAGAGATGTTTTGATTATCATGGTCACGTGATCAAGGCCCTTGTGAGGCTGAAATGTGTTGTGTATTTTTGGTGCAATAAACTGCATGTGAATCTCACTGAGAGTTCAATCAGCTGTATTAATTTTCTTGGTTATTATTTATGATATTGCTTGCTCCATCAGTTCGCCGCCCCACCCCTGTGAGGCCGAGACTACAGGAGCGCTCTTTTGCATATATATACATATATATATATATATATACATATATATATATATATATATATATATATATATATATATATATATATATATATATATAAACCTAGTGATGGTCGCCAAAAGGTAGTTATAGCTTGGACCTAGTTTCTATAGAAAAATCGTTTTTCGACTTGCCTATATCTTTGGCGCCGGTTGATGAATCTTCATGAAATTTTCCAAAAATCCTTTGTGTTCACTTCAGCTACTGTCTGGAAAGTTTTGGGGTGAACCGTCAAGCGGGGGCGAAATAAAGAGGGGGTCCCATAACACATTTTCCCCATTAATTTTTCCATAGGGATTATGAACAGCGATAGCGCCCGAACCACTGGATGGAATTATACCAAATTTGGCTGAAAGGTAGCTCTTGGTCCAGAAAGAGGCCTTTTTGTTATTTGGTGTAAATCTGTTCAGTAGTTTTAGAGAAGTTAACTAAAATTCAAATTTGTATATATATGGTGCAAAGGATTTGCGACCCCTTCCTATCTCATGCTGAGATCTGATTGGCTGCCAACACTTCAACAAGAAAGAAAGGAAGAAATGGCATCCATGTTGGGACTCTGCTTCAGCTGAGTCCCAAAAAAGTATTAAAAAAACGAAAGGGGCAGGATAGAGTCACCCTGACCCCTTAGCTCTGGTGCTGGGGTCCCAGAAGAACCCCCCCAAAGGGAAAAAGCATTAAAAAAAAAAATGTTCACTGTGATTCGCAGCAGATCCAGCTAAACTATTTTCAAAAAACGAAGCGCAGGCTGCTGTGCTTCATCATTCTCAAGCCCCCTGGTGGGCCAAGTCACGGGGGCATTGTTAATTTTAATGCGGGGGGCACCCGGCCCCTGGCAGTCCTGGGGACCACCACCTCCCAGGGGCTAAAAATATTATATGTGTGGGGAGCCACCTGGCCCCCTGCAGCCCCAGGGACCACCACATCCCTGGTGCTCAAATGCAATTTAATGCAAAGGGCCACGTGACCGCCCCAAAGCCCCGAGGACCGCCACCTCTTTGGGACTACCAAAAAATATGAAGGAGGTGTGTTTCGGACCCTATCAGTCCCAGGAACCACCTCCAGGGGGCTGTACTCATTGGAGTGGAGCTGCGTGGCCCCCCTCGAGGAGCCACTGATGGCCCTGGGGACAGCCACTTCCCATGGTCGGCTCCTACTATGTCCCGGGGTGCCACCCGGGCTGTCTGAACTGAGAAGGAGTGCCAGTGCAAGATTTTAAGAAGGAAGGATGGTCAAGAGTGGAGCCAACCTCATCTGAATAGCTCTTATTTGGTCGTAGGTATGGAATATACTGAACAAAGAGTTCAGTGCTGTCAATGGCACAATGAGCCATGAACATTAGTTTGAAAATGATACATATCACTATATGCAATCTGGTGAAATGTGACTCTGAATGTTAAGGTTTAGTGCTCTCTCAGGTGCCTGCTGGATAGTCTGTAATTTTCTAATCACATGTAGGGCAACTCCATTTTCTATTGATCTGGATGGGAGAGTGCTAGTTTGATGGTGTCCTGAGCCCTTTGAGGGGAACGTAGATAAGGGGAAATTTGATGTATGTATCTCATCATGTAAAAGCCACCTCTTGTAATTGAGGGATTAGAGACAGGCTGGAATCCACAATCACTTTGTGTTTCTTTACTTTGTGTCATGGGTTTGTAGGTAGTGGATGGATGGATAGTAAATCATCCATCTACTACTGTCTGATTTGTCAGTTTTTTATGTGTTCAGCTTGAGGTGGTTCATTAGCACTGAATGGTCAATAGATAGAGGGTGGTGACCAATGGCACAGGAATAAAGATCAGAAGGGTCTTCAAGTTTTATTATGATTTGCACATTATCAGCGTATTTGTAGTAGTTGAGACTGAAGATGGCTATGAGCTCAGGAACTGTTCTAAGCCAGATGTAAAAGAGGATGGGCGGTGATGGTGGATCAGTTTGAGTAAATCTTGCTGTCAAGAGAAAAGGAACACAACATAAAGAGGTAAATAATAGATATAATGAGGCAATTGTTGCAGAGGAAGGAAGCAGTCCAGTAAAGGACAGCGTCTTGTACTGCTATACTGTCAAGTCTCTAGATCCAAATAGGAAGCCAAACTGATTCAAAAGCAAAGGAGCTGTCGAAAGCAAGAAATGCAGGTACTCCATTTGAATCCACCATGGTCCAGATGTTATCCCATTTCTTAACTATAGCAAATTCTGTTTGCCCAGGAAAGAATACACTTTGGATGTCAGAAGGCATTTAAGACCGGAAAACACAACTATAAATTACACCTGCAATCTGTAGTTCAAGCAACCAGCACTGAGGTATACAAATAAATACAATAAAAGTAAAACATATAAATCTAAAGAAAGTGAAACCTATGAGGTAAAGAAAGCTCATATTAATAAACAAATATCATTCTCTTCACAGGTATACAATAAACAAGGCCAAGCAACACCACATCAGATCTACACAAAATCTATCAACTTCACGAGACAACAAAACCAACTGTCAACAAAACAAGTAACCATCTAAAAGGTAAATTAATACTCAACAATAAAAAATAACCTCAAACTCTTTGCAAAACAGGGAAAAATAACTGTGTTTTTATAGGTTGAACAACATAATACATTTTTTAAGTCCACAGGTTTTACCAGCTAATCCAATTATTTTTTTCATCTTTCTCCAGGAGCATTAAAAAAATGAAAAAATATTTTCAACATTATGCTAACACACTCTTATTTATTTCATGGGTCTACAACAAAAAAACAGAACACTCCACATCAGATCTACACAAAATCTAGCAGCTTTACATCACAAACTAAAATCTGTCAACAAAACAAGGAACCATATGAAAGGTAAAATAATACTCAACAGTAAACTATTAACCACAAATTATTTTCAAAACAGGGAAAATAACAGTGTCTTTTGTACAGGTTGAAGAACATTAATAAAAGTTTTAAGTCAACAGCTTTTAACAGATAACGCAATGCATTATCTTTCTTCTTTCTTCAGGTGGAATGACCAACATGTAAAAATATTTTGAACAGTATACCAACACACTCTCATAATGTTTTTGGGTCTATTTTTCAGGCTTTGAAAATATGAAAAACCCTCAATAATCCCAGTATGTGCTTTCCAAAAGGGGAAACAGGCTTCTTAAATATAGTTGGTACATTGTCTTTTAAGGAGAAATTAGACAAGGAGTCATTGGAGGTGTGTTTAATATTTCTCATCCAGTTGCAAAGGCAGAATGGTTACTCTTATACAGTGGAAAGACCCACCAAGCATGACTACTCTGCCTTTGTAATGGAGATTGAAGTTAGAGAGAATATTCAACAAATTAAGTCACTTGCTGCCACCTCTAATGAACTCTGTGGCTCAGTTTTGAGTGAGGTGGCCTTACTATCCCCATGCACATTGCCAGAAGAATAACCACAAACTCAAATTTAGGAAGAATGGTGCAACAACAACAACAGGTGAGTAATCCCCAAAAGATAACACCCCAAATATACTCTTATATTAACATACCACCTGAACTAACAGAATCTTTTAGTCATGGACCATTTGTACTCTATAATAATGAGAATCCTCTGAAATGAGTACTAATGTTTACTACACTGCATAATTAAGTAACCATAGAGAATAGTTACATTTGGATGAAGGATGCAACCCTTAAATCCACTCCCTATCCATTCACCCATATTTTAAACTATTCATGAAAACATTAACATTACAATTTCATTAATTTACGGCCTGACAAACATTCCTTAATTTCCATTGAGTTTTTAATTAGTTGTAAAATCCAAAACAATTCATAAAAGTCCAAGGAAAACCATAACTGTTATCAAACTACAAACGATTAAAACTATTACTAAAATGTAACCTAATAGCCAAAATCAAGGATATATTCCATGTTTCCCAGGCATATCAACAAGAAAATAAAAAACATACTTAGCTGTGGATTATAGTTCACATATGTTGTGGGAAAGGAAGTCATGACACATTACTTGGATGCCTTCCTTTTGGTGGGGGCGCCAGGGTCAAGGGACTGTCAGGAGAAATTATTGTTGTTTCAGGATTTGATGCAAGATATAGGCATCCTGTTGACACCAGAAAAGACAGTTGGGCATGTGCAGGTGATCACTTTTTTAGGCATCCAGTTGGATTCCGCCCACATGGCGATTAAACTGCCAGAAGAAAAGAAACAGAAGTGTTTGTTGTTGTTGGACAAGGTATTGGCAAAAGGCAAAGCACAAGTGAAAGATATTCAGGTTTTACTGGGCTACTTGAACTTTGTGTGTAGAGCACTGAGAACTGGCAAAGTTTGGCTTAGTCATTGGCAGGGAGGGCACTTCTGCACCATTGGGTCCGGCTCACGGCAGGGGTAAAGAAGATGAAGGAGTGGGCAGAGTTTTCTTGAGTGAATACAAAGGTATCCCCATAGCTGGAGTGGGTGAGCAGGTGGAGTGGTCAGTTGAGCTGATCTCTGCTGCAGCTGGAGGCCTTTTTTAGCACAGTGGTGGGTGGAGGAGTGGCCTGAGGAATAGAAACATGGGGGATGGAGCAGAGCTTTTCTAGAATTTTTTCAACTGGTTGTAGTATTTTTCCTGTGGGGAGGCATTTTGCTAGCAAGACTGTCCTATCCAATGTTGACAATATGGCAGTAGGGAGCATTGTGAATCGACAATCAGCTTGTGACCCTAAGGTGTGGCAATTTTTGAGGATTTTTGTTCTGGAATATCTGTGTGTGAGTGTGACATATATCACCAGGTGCATTTCTGGAGTCAACACTGCTGATGTTCTCTCTCATTTTCAGTGGATGAGGTTCTGTGGGCTTGCGCCATGGACTGCTGCAAAGAAGACAGTGATGCCAGTTTAGTTGTGGTCGGTGGGCGAGTGCGCGTGACTCAACTGGTCCTCAGTTCTTTATCCGACTCTACTTGCAGGGCATAAAGGCTTACATGGGTGGAATTCTTGCGGTCTGGGGTGGTTAGACAGAGAGGTGGTGTCAAAGTCCAGGCCCGTTTGTACGATGTGGTACACTTCATGATGAGTTTGATTGTCAACAGTCACTATAGATGGTAGGTGTGGCTTTTTTGCAGTAAGATGTTGTAGGGGTATGAGCGATCGGCGGGAGAACTGGGGAGGCAGATTCTGAAGGGTTGGGCAAGGAAGGCGGGCACTGGGGCGCCAGTGCTGCGTCCAATTACACTGGAGATTCTGAAGCAAGTTGTCAGCAGGTTGCCAAGCATATGTAGAGACAAATTTGAGACACACCTTTTTCCATTATTATGGTTTGGTTGTTGATTCGTTGGATCGATGTGTGGAGTTTCCCCTGGGAGGTCCAGGTGTGGCTGCAAAAATCAAAGACAGATCAATTGGGCAGGGTTACTTGCGTCAAGTTGAGGGCTTATCCAGACACACAAGTTTATCCATGTTTGTGGTGGGAAACACTGAAGTGGTTCCGGTACGGGCTAGGGGAGGTTCAAGGCATAAGAATGGGTCCAAGTTTACGGCATCACAGGTTCTGGGTATTCTGAGGAAATCTGTGTGCTCTTTGGGTTATCGCCCTCAGGATTTTGGCACGCATTCATTTCAGAGAGTTGGGGCTGGCAGCGAAAATAAGGCGTGTTAGGAGATGGCGGTCTGATTGCTATCAGCGTTATTTGTGTTTTGTTTGTGTTTTCCACAGTTTACATTAACGCTCTTGTTTTCTCTTATATTGCATTGCGGGAGAGGGCACATTGAAGTATGGATATGTGGGTCTTCCTTTGTGAAGTGGGCAGCCTGACATGCCAAAACCCAGCATGGAGGAAAACAACTTGGATTTATGGACAATGTGGTGCCGCTAAAATGGTTTGGAAAGGGGGGCATGTGATGGCATGAGCTGTTGCCCAAAGTGAATGTGCTGTCTCAGGGAGGTCATTTATGAAAAAACGATTTAGTGACGATAAAGGGTTTGGCGCTGATAAAGTGCATAAAGGTGAACTTGTTGGAGATCAAAAGATGTTGGTCTGGTACCACTATAGTATGGACTGAGTTCATGCCATGGAGGGCCTGTCAGGGGGGCAGAGAAACCTCGGGCATTGATGGGGCAAGATGAAAGGGGAACAAAACTTGGGAAGTTTTGTAAAGCGGAAGTTCTGATCTTTTTGGAGCACAGTGATATTAAAAACAAAACGGTGGTGGAGTTATTTTGTGACGATGGGGTGCATCTTTCAATATATGGAGTAGAAATGTATTTGGTGCAGGTGTGGAATGAGTTGCCAGGAATGCGCCATCTGCCAGTGGGGATGTAAATGTGTTACAAGTACGCACAGGGGGAGACAGAAAAACTCTTGTGGTTTTTCTGGTGGCGGGGTTTACAGAAGTTGAAAGTTACTGACAGAAATGTTGGTCGTGTTGAGACCCAGGGGAGGTTGTGTGTTGGGCGGGACTTTTATGAATGGAATAAGATGGCAACAGTGGTGTATGCATGATGGTTGGATGCAACATATAGAGTTGTGACTGGATACGAGGTCTGTAAGAGGTTACTTAAGGGAAGGGGAAGGAGGTTGGATAGTTATTAAGATGTATAGTTTTGATGGTTATTGTGTAAGGGGTAGAGCCAAGGTTTATGTTTAATGATTGTGCACCTGTTTCATTAAAATGGTCTTTTACACACTATTAAGTAGTCCGTTGTTCTTGGATGTGCCAAAAAATATTTACACTTTTAGCAAAATATCTTACAAGAAATTATATATATGTAATTACATTGAAGATCGTTCTCTGACAAATCACAATTCATAAATATAACTTGTTGCTGATCACCTGGGAAAATTACATGCCTACCCCCAAATCTAGAAGAAAGCCCTTCTGATGCCTTCCAAGGGGCTTGGGGGGAGGGGGAGTAGAATACCCTGCCACCATGGGGCTTTGGGGTGGGTTTTAGGGTCCAGGGGAAAAGGGCAGCACGATTGGCCAGAGGGTCCTCAGGGATGTGGCAGAGGACTTCTTAAGTCCCCTGACATGTGGCATGGGTGACATTTTTACTAAGGACACACCGGCCGGCAAGGGTCAGTTAGAATAGACTTTTACCCACCCACCCATCCCTAAAATGTTCTGTGTTTTTTAGGGGGTTTTGGTGAACTGGCGCAGGATAGGGTTTTTGTAGTATTGGGGCTGGGAGGTTTGTTGCTGAAGATGAATAGGTGCGCTGGTGGGGTTTACAAAAGTTGAAAGTTATTGACAGTAATGTTGGTTATGTTGAGACCAAGGGGAAGTTGTTGGGAGGGGGGAAGAGGGAAGTTTTATGAATGAAATAAGATGACCACAGTGGTGTATGCATGATGGTTATATGCAGGAACCTTGAATGCGGAGAGTTGAGATGTGGTTTGTAAGGGGTTACTTAAGGGAGGGAGGATGAGGATGGATAGCTATTAAGATGTATAGTGAGGCTGGGTTTTGATGGTTAGTATGCAAGGCGTAGAGCCAAGGTTTATGTTTAATGGTTATGCACCTGATTGGTTAAAGCGGCCTTTTACACACTCCTAAGTAGTCAGTTGTTCTTGGATGCGCCATCCAGCCTGAAGAATTGTCGGCAGGCCTGTGGGAGAAATACACAATTTTCTTACATATGTGGATACAAAAGATCAAACTCGAATGCTATGTGTGCTAACTCGGTGCAATTTAGAGCTACTCTTGAAACATTTTCAAGGCCGACCTTTTGTTCCCTTAAAGACAAGGAACCACTTATGCAAATCAGCATTCTGGCACCACATGCTAGGCCAAAAGACTCCACTGTGAGAAATAACCATAAAGAAAGCAACACAGAAGCTTTTACGGCAGCATTAACCTCAAAGTATTTATCTCTTCACACAGTAATTTAGGCGCAGACATCCCTGGTCTCAGCTGGAGGGGTGGAGCACCTTTTCAGCAATGCATTTCACGGTAGTTGAAATCCTAGAGGTTTTGGCCATGCACACAAAGAGGCAGGACAAAAATATATGTTTATTTAACACTTAATTCTGATGAGTATCCCGTTTGTAATCCTCCCGATTTTGTCACCGTAAGATAGGGCAATAAAGTGATTTGCCTGAGATCAGATAACTTGTCTAAATCAGGAAACACGGGCCTGGCCTCTGGTCTCTATGTACCGCAGTCTAAAGCGAAGCATAGTCATCTCTGTATTTAGATGCGTATGTCCTGCTGTGAGCAAATGCAGGCTGCCAAGGGCCTTGTGAACATCAGGACAGCTGAGGTCCGAATCCAGAAACACAATTGAAATGTGAGGGAAATGACCCAAGGGTTTATCCGTTCTGTGAAGCGCTGGGTGGTAGGAAATCAGGACTCGGCCTAAATGGGTGCACAGCAGTGAAAAAGCAAAAACGTAACTCCCACGGTGGGACTGTAATTAAAGCAAAAAGTGCTGACGCTGCCCTGGGAGTGAGGATGGGCAGCTGGGAATGTCGGCCGTCAGCTCCTTTGAACTCCCACTCTGCTTCCGGTGATGCTGTTGTCCCGTAAGCGAGCGGGAGGTGTCTGCCGCTGAGCAGGACGTGCTGGCAGTATTGCTTCACTGCCTGGCCCCTCATTATGTAATGTCTACGCTAATTCTGCCTCTTGTTTCTCGAACTCACTCCTGTGAAGTGGCAGCGTAAACGTCTCTCATGAGCCGGCTTGTGTTTCGGTCACTGGTCTGACCGCCGCCACACTTGCATCTTGACATTTCCGGAAGCCTCAAAACCATCTCCCCTGCCAGGCTGGTGGCACCTGTTGCAGTGGGAGTAGGTCAAAGTTGCTGAAGAGCGCAGCGCAAGTCACCCATGTATGTGTATTCATGTAACTGTCATCACCGTAGGTAGAGTTTCCGGCCTTCTGTTGGCCTGCCTTCCTCTTCTACACCTCTCGCAGAGCAGCAGGTCTCTCACAGGCAACAGCTCACAGGATAGTCTGCCCTGAGTGCCTGCCACTCCGTGCCAGCATGGATAACACAAGCAGACATCATCATAGTCCCCTCTCCCTCGGGCTCTAGCACGCTTTTCTTCACATGGTAGGAATTGGGGTTCTAGCACAGACTATGGGGGTCATTACGACCGTGGCGGTCTTCAGGCCATCAGGGTCACGGTGGCGGTCTGACTGCCTCATTTCAACTGTGGCGGTTGCGCCTCGGTCGGACCATCAGCACCGCCAGTTTTCCTCCACAGGAGGGACTGGTGGTGCTGGCAATCCTAATCTGGCAGGGCGGCGCTGCAGCATTGCCGCCGGCTCAATTATGAGCCGGTGTCAATGTTGTAGGCTGTTTCCTGCTGGGCCAGCCTTTCCGCCGGCTGACCCAGTGGGAAACTCCTAATGGCACCCGTGGGAAGGCAGCCACACTGGAGGCAACCTGATCGCAGGAGTTTGGAGGATGGGCTTTTCCGTCTTCCAAACTCATAATGACCCCCAATATCTAGTGGATGCAGGGGGGGCATGTAATGCTATCTCACATGTTAGATTTCTTGGCATTATGATTGCCTCATCTAACACATCCTCCCACAACATCTTTTAAGACGACCACCTAGTGCTAATGAGAGCCTCCACTAACTCCCTCTTGAGCATTTACTGCACAATCTCCTGCCAAATTACAAAATGTCTCCAGTGCACTGGTCCAGAGCACAGCAGGTAAGCTAAAAGCAGGACGCAAACTATGGGAAGCAATCTCCACAATCCTGTTCCCAAAATAACAGCAGCAAACTACTGAGCTACTACAACAGACGCTCTCTACTCTCAAAACATGTGTTATCTCCTCAATGCACCACAGTTAATAAGGTGACCAAGACGTTTCAGGGCAGTAACCCTGGATGTGGAACATGCTATGTATGATCCTTGGCTGAGAACCGTTGTAGGAAGCTGGTTCTGTACATAATATATCAAAATGAGATACAGTGTGCACAGAGTCCAGGGGTTCCCCAGATGCTTAATGGAGACTAAAGTAGATAATACTAATGATCCCTTTTGTGGTAGTGTGGTCGAGCAGTTAGGCTTATCAGAGGGTAGTGCAAAGCATTTGTTGCACACACACAGATAATAGAAGAAGCACACACTCAATGACTTAACTCCAGACCAATGGTTTTTCATTTAGCAAAAATGTATTTTCTTAATTTATTTTTAGACCCACAAGATTCAAGTTGCAGGTAAGTACTTCTATAGATTTGTATTTCACAAATGTATCAAAAGTACTTTGTTTGAAATCGATGTTATACAGTTTTTGAAATATTGGCAATAATCTGTTTTAAAAATGTACACTGCAATTTTCAGAAACTGTTCCTGGGGGGAAGAAAAGTTAGATTGTTTTACAGGTAAGTACAACACTTACTGTTCCAGTCTCTGGGGGTTAGGAAGTCCACAGGTTGGGGTTCAAGTTAACCCCAAACACCCACCACCAGCAACACAGAGCCGGCCGGGTGCAGCGGTCAAAGTGTAGGCAAAATTACCATGGGCTCCTATTGAGATTGGGGGCACTCGGTTTCAGATCTGCAGGCAGGTAAGTACCTGCGACTTCAGAGAGCAGACCTGGGGGGTTTAGAGGAGCAATGGGGGGCCACAAGTAAGCACCAAACATACATCCTCAGCGGCACTGGGGCGGCCAGCTGCAGGGTGCACACAAGATGTCGGGTCTCCAATTATTCTCTATGAGGGGACCCTTGAGGGAGAGGCTTGCGGCGAGGTCTAGGCGGTCGTCTCTGGCAAACCACCGGCTGGACAGGGAGTAGGGCCACCTGCTGAATGTTGCCGCACTGGGTGCCGGTTTCTCCAAGGCCAGGGGGCTGCGGGTGCAGTGGGTCTTTAGGCTTCAGATATCTTCGTCTGGAGCTTTCGCGGTCAGGGGGGTCATCGGGATTCTATCTGCAGGCGTCGTCGTAGAGGAGTGGAGAGGTCAACCCAGGGTGGGCACTTGCTCGGAATCGCCTGGGGATCCTCTTTAGCTGGCTGGACCACCTGGACATGGGCCGTTGGCGTCAGATGCAGAGTGGTTAGGACTCACGCATTCAGAGGGATCTTGGAGTCCTTAGTTAGTGGTTTGTTCTTGGACAGGGCTGCTGTCCACTGGAGTTCTTGGTCCTTTTGGATGCAGGGCAGTCCTCTGGAGCGTGGCAGAGGTTGCTGGTCTTGCTGGATGTGTCGCTGTTCTTTTGCAGGTTCTTTGAAGCAGGAGACAGGCTGGTAGGGCTGGGGCCAAATCAGTTGTCGCCTTCCTTCTTCTTTGCTGGGGGTTTCAGCTAAGCAGTCCTTCTTCTTCTTGTCAGGTCACCAGGAATCTGACGACCTGGGTTCAGGGAGGCCCTTAAATCCTAGATTTAGGGGTGTTATAGGGGTCAGAGGGCAGTAACCAATGGCTACTGTCCCTAAGGGTGGGCTACACCCTCCTTGTGTTCACTCCCTTGAGAGAGGGGGGCACAAACCTAATCCTATTGGTCCCTGTCCTTCAAACCAAGATGGAGGATTCTGCAGGGAGGGGGTCACCTCAGCTCTAGACACCTTAAGGGTGGTCCTAGCTGGGGTGGTCACCCCTCCCTGTTTTCCCTAATTTTCCCATGGGACTTGCTGCCAAAAGTGGGGCTTTGTCCAGGGGTGGGCAGCTCCACTAGCTGGAGTGCCCTGGGGCACTGCAATCCGAGGCTTGAGCCTTTCAGGCTCACTGCCAGGTGCTACAGTTCCTGTAGGGGGAGGTGTGAAGCACCTCCACCCAGGAAAGGCTTTGTTTCTGACCACAGAGTGCACAAAGGCTCTCACACCATGTGGTCAGAATCTTGTCTAAAAGTGGCAGGGTGGAACAGACTGGTCAGTCCTACACTAGCAGTTTGGCTAACATACAGGGACATCTCTAGGATGCCCTCTGTGTACATTTTGTAATAAATCCCACACTGGCATCAGTGTGGGTTTATTGTGCTGAGAAGTTTTATATCAAACTTCCCAGTATTCAGTGAAGCCATTATGGAGCTCTGGAGTTCGTAATGACAAACTCCCAGACCATGTACTCAATATGGCTACACTGCACTTACAATGACTAAGAATGGATTTAGACACTGTAGAGGTATATTGCTCATGCAGCTATGCCCTCACTTGTGGTATAGTGCACCCTGCCTTAGGGCTGTAAGGCCTGCTAGAGGGGTGACATACCTATGCCACAGGCAGTGGTTTGTGGGCAGGGCACCGTGAGAGGGGTGTCAAGTCGACTTTCCCTTTTTCTCCCCACCAGCACACACAAGCTGCAAGGGCAGTGCATATGTGCTTGGTAAGGGGTCCCCTGGGGTGGCATAATATATGCTGCAACCCTTGGGGACCTTCCCTGGCCGCAGTGCCCTTGGTACCAGGGGTACCAGTTACAAGGGACTTACCTGAGTGCCAGGGTTGTGCCAATTGTGGAAACAATGTTACAGTTTTTGGGAAAGAACACTGGTGCTGGGGCCTGGTTAGCAGGATCCCAGCACATTTTCAATCAAAGTTGGCATCAACACTAGGCAAAAAGTGGGGGGGGGTAACCATGCCAACAGTGGCACTTTCCTACACAACTCCCCCAAACGGAAGAGGTTGAGACTAACCTATCCCAAGAAAGTCTTCATTATCTAAGTGGAAGACCATGGAAAGGCAATCTGCACTGGCATGGGCAGTCCCAGGTCTGTGTTCCACTACAAAGTCTATTCCCTGTAGGGCTATAGACCACCTCAAAAGTTAAGGTTTCTCACATTTCATTTGCATTAGCCATCTGAGAGGTCTGTGGTCAGTTGGAACAACAAAGTAAGTACCAAACAAGTATGACCTCAGCTTTTCCAGGGACCAAACCACAGCAAAGGCCTCCCTCTCAATGGCATTCCAATGCTGCTCCCTGGGGAGTAACCTCCTGCTAATGAAAGCAACAGGCTGGCCAAGGCCTATCCCATGTTCAGAGGCATCTGTCTGCACAATGACCTGCCTAGAATAATCTGGAGCTTTAAGAACTGGTGCTGACCACATTGCTTCTTTCAGGGTGTAAAAGGCCGTTTGACAGTCAAGAGTCTAGTTTACCTTCTCTGGCACCTTCTTTGAGGTCAGTTCATTGAGGGGAGTCACAATGGATCCATACCCCTTCACAAACCTCCTTTAGTACCCAGTCAAGCCAAGGAATGCCCTGACTTGAGTCTGGGTTTTTGGAGCTTCCCAGTCCAGAATTGTCTGGATCTTGGGGTGTAAGGGTTGCACTTGGCGTCCACCTACCAGGTGGCCGAAGTATACAACTGTGCTCTGCCTTATTTGGCACTTAGATGCTTCAATAAAGAGGCCTCCAAAACCTTCCCCAGATGGACTTGGTGATCCTGCCAGCTGGAGCTAAAGACAGCCATATCATCTACATATGCTGCACTAAAGGACTCCAAACCAGCAAGGACTTGATTCACCAACCTTTGGAAGGGGACAGGGGCATTCTTTAAGCCGAAGGGCATAACAGTAAACTGATAATGCCCATCAGCGCTAGAGAATGCTGTTTTTCTTTTGCTCCAGGTGCCATCCTAATTTGCCAGTATCCTGCAGTAAAGTCAAAGGTACTTATTAATTTGGATGCACCCAATTTGTCAATTAATTCATCTTCTGTGAGCATGGGGTGTGCATCTGATTTAGTGACAGAGATCAGCCTTCTGGAGTCGACACAGAACCTAATTTCTCTCTTGCCATCTTTGGTATGAGGTTTGTGGACCAAGACCACTGGGCTAGCCCAGGGACTGTTAGAGTGCTCTATTGCCCCTAACTCCAGCATCTTGTGGACTTCCACTTTGATGTTCTCTTTGACTTGGTCAGACTGTCTATAAATGTTGTTTTTGACAGTTAAACTGTTCTCCTGTGTCCACATCATGGGTACACAGGTGTGTCTGACCAGGGGTCAAGGAAAAGAGCTCAGCATACTGCTGTAGGACTTGCCTGCAGTCAGCTTGCTGTTGGGCAGAGAGGGTGTCTGAATAGACAACTCCATCTACTGACCCATCGTTAGGGTCAGTTGAGAGGAGGTAGCAAGAGGTTCACCCCCTGCTTCTTGATTCTCATCAGTAACCATCAGCATGGTTATGTCTGCCATGTCATTATAGAGTTTCAGGCGATCAACATGAATCACCCTCTTGGATGTCCTGCTAGTGCAAAGGTCCACCAAGTAGGTGACCTGACTCTTCTTTTCCAGGACTGAGTAAGGGCCACTCCATTTGTCCTGAAGTGCATTGGGAGCCACAGGATACAGACCTCAGAATTTCTGCCCTGGCTGGAATTCTACCAGTACAGCCTTTTGGACATACCACAACTTCCGGAGCTGTTGGCTGGCCTCAAGGTTTTTGGATGCCTTTTCCATGTATTCAGCCATCCTAGAGCGGAGGCCAAGCAAATAGTCTAACACATCTTGTTTAGGCTCCTGGAGAGGTCTCTCCCAGTTTTCTTTAACAAGTGCCAGTGGTCCCCTTACAGGATGGGCAAAAAGAAGTTCAAAGGGGGAAAACTCTACTCCCTTCTGTGGCATCTCTCTGTAGGCTGAAAGCAAGCATGGCAGGAGGACATCCCATCTCCTTTTGAGTTTTTCAGGGAGCCCCATGATCATGCCCTTCAATGTCTTGTTGAATCTCTCAACAAGTCCACTGGTTTGTGGATGGTACGGTGTGGGAAATTTGTAAGTCACCCCACACTCATTCCACATGTGTTTCAGGTAAGCTGACATGAAGTTTGTACCTCTGTCAGAAACCACCTCCATAGGAAAACCCACTCTGGTAAAAGTACATATTAGGGCTACTGCAGAACTAACTGGAATAGTGCTAGTGGGATTTTTCTTGCAACAGGCCATGTCTCCAGTTTGGTGTCCATGCTGTTTACAATTGTATAACCAGACCTTCTTGGGATCAAAGTTTTTACCCTTGTACCCATTTGTGGATTGTGAAGAGGCTCGGGCCTACCCTCCTGAGCAGGTATTTGGGGCCCTTGTGAAGACTCTTTGTTTTTGTCCTTAGGTGTCTCACCACCCTTCCCTGGGGAGGCTTTGTGACCCCTTTCTTTTGGTCATCCCCCGTGGAAGTCTTGGTCACCCTAGTCTTGACCCAAAAGTCTGCCTTCTTTCCCAATTCTTGGGGATAAATTGGACCTTGGTCTACCAGATGTTGATGCAACTTATCATTGAAGCAGTTACTTAACAGGTGTTCTTTCATAAACAAATTATAAAGCCCATCATAGTCATGCACTCCACTGCCAGTTATACAACCATCTAGTGTCTTCATTAGGTAGTCAACAAAATCAACCCAGGACTGGTTCGAGATTTTGTGAACCCTCCTGAACTTAATTCTATACCAAAAGATGTTCTGAAGTGAAACTCGAGAAGCTCTGATAGCTGCAGCCTGAAAATGGTATGAGGGGATAGAGTGCTGAAAATCACAGGACCAATGCACTTGGCCTATGAGAAAGAATGTGTGTGCGTGCCCTGCTAACCTCATCAAGATCACTGGCATATCTTGGAAGTTAGAGGGATTTTTGGTTTTGCAGGAGCAAGTCTGCTTCCAAGTTCTGTGGGAATCAGTATATGGTGTTTAACATGGAGCAAGCCACAGAACTGCACCCCCCGTCTGATGGCTGGAGCGAAAGACACTTGCATGGCAAAGAAATGGGTGCAGTATGGGGACTCCATGGTCCAGTTATCTCAGAATCCACCTTAGAGACTCCTGTAACAGCTGAATCTGTTTTTCACCCACCAGCAGCAGTGTTAAAAACAATAACTGATTTCCTCATAGGAAACAGGAGAGATTGATGCCCCTCAGGGGATCCTTCAGTGGATGAATTTAAACAATCAAAAGGACCTAAAAAAACATTCAGCTCTCGGATTGCCACTGCCACTCCAGTTGCAAGCTAAAGTAATACACCCAGGGAAATCTCCACCACCAGGTGATGACAGACTCAGGGGAGGAGATGGCAGGGAAGATCATCACGCCAAATAAACATTCAAGCCTTCCAGATTCAGCCCAAACTGTATCCTTAGACACAGCCAGGGAGAAGGCATTCCTACTTGTGACAAACTCTGGCTGAGGACATACAGCATTTAGCGGTAAAGAGTTTACAGAAGCTTATACGGGAGCAACTACTAAGGGGGTCATTATGACCCCGGCGGTCAGTGGTAATGTGGCGGTAGTATTGCCAACAGGTTGGCAGTATATATCGCCACACGAAGACATTGACCACTCCCACTGCCATGGCGGTAGCAGTAGCCGGGCTGGAGATAAGAATCTCCAGCCTGGCGGCCGCTATTGTACCACCTCTGGCATTTTTACCCTATCTACCGCCATGGTTTCCGTGGCATTCGTAATGCTACGAAAAACCATGGCGGTAGGCCCTATCAGTGACAGGGAATTACTGTCACTGCTAGGATGCCTCCCCGCCCCCAACAACTCCCCAGACATCCCCCCTCTATCCACGCTCCCCCTTCCAGCCCCCACCCCTCCTACACACACACACGCAGACACGCACCACGCATACACACAGTCGCATTCATATATCCATACGAACACGCATTCTCACACATGCATATACGCACGCAAACATGGCCAGATTTCCGCCCTTCTTGTGGTGCAGACATGCACCACGCATACACACACTTACTGCATATACAATTCCAAATTACCACAAACTATATGAGTGTGAGTTTCCGAAAATTCATTGACATAAATAAGGGGTAAGCTTCAATTATGAGTGTTTGGGACACCCTGAAGGCTGCAATCTGTGGGCTCACATTGAGTTATACTATCCAACAAGACAAGGCTGAGCAGCTGGCTTAAGAATTCTTACTTACACTCCTCCTCCACTTTGAAATATCTCATGCCTGTAGCATTACAGAATGGTGGTCAGTGAGTAGAGAAAGGCTTATTTTGAAGCAGCTTAAATTCTTACGGATTACTCTAAAAAGAAGATCTAAGATAAGGCAAGTCAAATAGTGCAACTGAAACAAAATAGCTGCTTTAAAGAAAGTGAGGATGTGGGATGTGCACTCGCCTTACAGGCCAGGGAAAAGACTAGTAGAATTCCAACTCTTTGTGGTAAAAATCAGGAGAATCAGGCTGGGGAGGTCCATAAAGCTATACTGCAAGTTTTCCAGTCTTTCTATTCTGACCCACATGAAGATGACTGCAAGGGCACTCAAGATATGTATCTTAATAAAGTATTTTTGAATAAATTGACAGAGCAATAAAAAATATTCAGTGACTCTACCATTAGCATGGTCGAGATAGAAACAGCAATTTCTAAACTTGCATCAGGAAAGGCAGAAGGTCTGGATATCATGGGGGCACCCTTTATGTATAAACATTTTGATTCTGTTGATTCACTTGGTAGGGTGCTTCAGTCAAGGAAAGAAACATATGTTTATGTCTTTGCAAAAACAGACAAGGATCCAAGAATTTGTGGCTCATACTGACCTGTTTCTTTGATAAATTCCTATTTTAAATTATACACAAGGATCTTATCTAATCACCTAGCCACCATGATAAAACGACATGGTGGACCCTATGTAATATGGGTTTATTCCAGCGAGAGATACAACTTTCTTTATCAATTTGGTGACATCCGCCCTCTATGCACCAGAGACAATAGCCCAGCCTGATGGGATGATCCTTCTAGATGCTGAAAAGGCATTTGACAGGATCTCTTGGTGGTTCCTGTGGGCTGCAATAGCCACTTTTGACTTTGGTCCTATCTTTCTTTCTAGGATTAAAACACTTTCTCGTAATTTGGCTTGCATAGCCTGTATGCAAGTTTTGTCAGTAACTTTTCTTAGCAATCAAGCGACAAGGCAACCATGTCTCCCGAGCTTTTTGTCCTGTATCTCAAGCCTTATATCCAGGTACTTAAAACTCTATCTATCTACTACCTCCTCTTTAAATCTACATAGAATAAAAGTGAGATTGTTGACATATTCCAACAATATATCACTTCTACTTTCAGACCCAATTAAACCTCTAGAAGCCATTGGACAGGAATCAATACAGTATGACAGGGTATTGGGCTGCAAATTAAATAAAGCCAGAACTCTGAGTTTGAGTAATGCTGCCTCATACATTGCCTTATATAAGTCTACCGGGACACCGTCAGGGCCTGGTGCTTTCCCCGCTTTACTTGAGTTTATGGCTTCCACTACCTCCTCTAAACTAAACTGGAGTGTTATGATCATACGTGGGTTTTCCTGAATGGCTAGGCTCGTTAAAGACTCTATTGGTACTGTGTCGCTAACCTGGCTATATATTTTAGGGAAATAATCAAGTGTATAATTGATGAGATAATGTGCAAAATGGCTAGACATTAAAGCATAATCGATCACTGTATCGACGCCCCTTCCATTAAAAGTTGGTTTAAATTGTGGCACTTCAAAATAAAGTTCATTTACAAAAGCCAGATTATATTTTTGCGCCAATAAATTAATCGCA
Organism: Pleurodeles waltl; assembly: GCF_031143425.1. Taxonomy (NCBI): domain Eukaryota; kingdom Metazoa; phylum Chordata; class Amphibia; order Caudata; family Salamandridae; genus Pleurodeles; species Pleurodeles waltl. The sequence goes on from NC_090442.1 coordinate 712,689,387, forward strand.
TCACCTTGCATATTGTGTAAAAAATAGGGACTTAGGCCAGTATCTTCTGTATTACAGCCGCACACCTTCTCTGAAATTTCCTTACAGAGATGGACGTTAAAATCTCTGCCCCATATAATGAGGCTTTCCCGTTTGGTATTTGTGCATATTTTCTCTAGATCCTCTCCCATTTCTATTAAAATATTAGGAACATCTCCTGGTGGTGGGTTAATATAAAAATTGATAATCACTAACTGGGTCTTCTGGTCCAGATTACTCTCAATCATCTGGTAATATACCCTCGAAATTTGCATCTTTAAATTTGGTAGGGGGGAGCTTATTGGATATATATGAACATAAACCTCCTTTCGGCCTGCCTTGTCTTGACTGTACTGCTAGTGTATTGAATGTTTTATATCCATTTATGTGGACAGGATTTACAAGCCAAGTTTCCTGAAGACATAGACATGAAAAATCTTCAATAAAATTCACCCAAAGATTATTAGTGAGCTTGTTACTTAAACCTGCCACATTGCAATAAAGTAAAACTATTTCCATCTTCCGTTGATTTTGACACTGTGCATTATTTGTAGACGAGGGGGATATGCTTCTGTGCATTGTGTGAGTTAATATCAAAGGGGGATCTCTCAGACCTAAATCTCTCGAGTTTATGGAATTTTTGTGTAACATTCCTAGGCAAAGGAGCACATGAATTAAATTGCCAGAACCATAATTTGGACCACTAAGCTATAAGTGGACAAGAAATATGGCCTATAATACTACGACTAGTGACATTGCTTTAAGTAATCAAATGAGCCACATGTTATTGAATGTCCTTCATCTCCGAATTTATCATTTCAAGATACTACAGGTTTTGAAATATACACCACACCAAATACATAAATAGAGCCTCAGAGAGACATTAAGGTGATTTTGCTGCACCGGTCTACTCTCATATTTGCAACAGACCCAGATTCACATGTTTGGGGAATTAAATCAGTTAATGGGTACTAATATTTAATTAAACCAAAGATGATACTTCTAGGACATACCCCTAGCACTCCTGTGGGCAAATTGAGAGTGCTTTTCTTTGCAATTATTACTGCAAGACTTCGTATAGCTTGCTAACGGTTGCAGACCAAGTCCCGTTGTTGGAGCCTGGTGGAGAGAATTTGTCTTTTTGCATAGCTTAGAGTTTTCCATCCTTCGAAGGGATTCGAGTAGGCATACAGTAAAGAAGATATGGCTAGACTAGTTATAAATACTGTAGTAAACTGATATGATATTTATAGCGCCTCTCTTACCAGTATATGGTGTTGGAACACTTTCCATCACACACATGTACAGAAACAAAGAATCATATGTGTGTATATCAGCCTATAGAAAATGTTACATAAGACAAAGGGACTACAAGTTGTAGGATTCACATGCTACCCACACTAGTAGATATTTTTAAAGAGTGATTGGGGTGGGGAAACATAATCTCCGGATTCAGAACATAACACAGTGGTTAGGGTTGACTTTACTGATAACAATTTATTTCTACCCAAACAAACCCCTTTTTGCAAAATAAGGATAATAAAAAAGGCTGGGAAAAAGCATTGCTTTCTCACTTGTACCATGGAGATTGCATTCAGCTCTTTGATGGAAGGCAATAGCCCAATGTGCTAGATTATGACTGGAATTTATGAACTGCACCATAACAAAAGGAGCGCTGTGACAAAAGCAGTACCCAGTGTGCTATGCACATAAAATACTGTTCTGTGATCTGCATAATACACGTTCTTTGCAACAGGCAAGTTAGCCTACTGTGCTACCTTAGATGAGTCAAATCTGCCACTAGACAAAACTGATCTCTCTCCAGCAGGTACATTAATCACCAGAGTTATCTTGGCACTTTTATTGTTACCTTAAAACTGTTGGATTTACAATGAACTCTGCAGTGCTTTTAAAACTACTACACTGCTGCAAAACCGTCCCTCAGTAACAAAAGCAGCCCCCCACCCTTCCCGCCACCCAGGGAATCGACGATGCCCGATACGGCCAGTCCGGCCTTGAGTTGCTGCAACAGTTACAAGAAGGTACAATTTTCTTTCGTTTTCACAACATCATTAACAGAGATTAAAAACTGGCCTGCAAAGCTTTGTCTTCTATTGCTGCGACTACCTACTCTTTCTTCCATTATGTCCAGGTTTAGGTTTACATTTTTTTGGATATATTTTAAAGTGTTCCTGAGGCATATGTACACATGAATCTACTAAGAGTTTTTATTTTGCTTTTATTGTGAAGGACTGTGTGTATAAAGAGTTTTCCTAACATCAGGGAACCGCCACTGCATTTGGATTCAAGAAGTGATAGTGTTTTCTCTGAGTCTCTTCTCAAAATGTTTACGTTTGAAACTCTGCAGAAGCTGTCTACAGATTATCCTTAGAGCGAGAGAATGAGGGGACATCAGTGGAATACCAGCATGTAGGGACATCAGGAGTCTTTCCCACAGTGCAAAGACTTTCTAAGGAGAATTCTGCCCATAAGAGCCAGTCAAGTCTGACATGTGAGTGACTCAACTCCAGCCCTACCTGCCTTGTCTGAGTATTCCTCAAATCCATATGCGGCAGACACAGTGGCGGCTGCCGCATATGTCAAGGAGGGGGTGGGGTGGGACGAACGATGGAGGAAACATTTTTAAAAATAAGAGAAACCACTTACTTTGCACCGCCCGTCTCCCGTCTCCTGCTGCCTCGATCCTCTTCTGGTGTACCAGCATTTGCTGAGACACCAGGTCAGGCTCCCCAGCAATTCTGATGCCGCTAGCATTCTAAACATAGCATGTAAGCAGCGTCAGGATTGGTCTGAGCGGCAGTCACTGCCGCTCAGACACAAACTTGGGGTCTGTGCAGTTCTGGAGAAACTTAAGTGCGTACGTGTGTTTTGCCGGCCTGAAACGGACGGCCAAACACTCATGCGCACTGGGTGCTCTCTCTCCCCTCCCTGTGGCCCAGCCCCACCCCTCCCTGCAGCTGCTAGCTGAGCCAGCAAATGAAAAATAAAAAGTTAAATAAATGCAAGCTATCGTTTTATTTTTCATCTGCTGGCTCATCCAGAGGGGCGACTCCGTCACTGCGGAGGAGCCGACCCTGGGCAAACACCATGAACGGATGAGGAGAGGGGAGCAAGGCTTGTGGGATAGCGGGTACGAGGTCTTTAGCTTTCAGACACGTCAGGAGAGTCCCTCGTGAGTGGAAGCTGAGAGGTGAGTTAGGGGCTGCCAGTGTCGACGAGAGTGCGGATGTGGGGACACAGTTATGTGCGTCTGGATAATATTGTAGGGTTTGTTCTCTCCAGGACACTGTTCTACTGTACTTCAGGAGTAACCATAAGGAAATGGTTGTGCTAATCTCACCCCTCTGAAGGTGAAATAGACTGCTCTAGATCAAATGTTTCACTGTGGTTTCCGTCGCACCGTCTGGTTTTGTAGTCTCAATGGAGCTTTCCTGCTTCCCAGAAGCTGAGCTTTCCTTGTTGGAAACACTGTATAAATGTATCAGTCACCCTGTTACGTTCACAAAACGCAGACATTGTGGCAGCGATGACTGCGTCTTTGTTTAAACTCTGATGTCACGCACTTGGACCCGCAAAGAGTCAGGATAATAAAATGGAGGCCCCCGACCCTTTCACAAGCACGGGAACCGTAGAATAGAGCACAGCTCTGCCTTTCAGAGGTAACGTTTGGAATTGAGTCTCAAGCAGCACTGTTGCACACGCTGACCGAGGGCCTTACTTAATCTTTTGTTGATGTTGCACCTCTTTTCACCAAAAGTTCTTGTGCCAACACGACAGAAGTACTTTCCACAAAAAGAAAGAATGCTGGTCAGTTTTTTTCAAGCAAACAGAAAATAAGGTTCCACGTTAGGAGCTTTCTATGGGTGCTTGCTGTAACCTGGTCCAGGGAAAAAAAAACTCGACAGGAGGAAGGTTTTCTCAGAAGTGGACGTACTGAAAAGGTGTTCATTTTTGGTGGTTATCTTGGAATGGAGATTTACTGAAAGGGAGTTGATCTGAGGCTTCCCACTTACAGCCTTGTCTGTGGCTGGCCCGGAAGCATAACATCATGTTTAAATGTTAGCCATTCTCGGTCAAGATTGGAAGTGTAACTGTGAAACCGAGCAAATGAACTCAATCTTGTGATGGGTTTGAACTTCCATGGCATTCACTGCTCTTGTTCAGCATCTGGGCCAAAACCTGCATTGAACCAGTTGTTGTGAAAGCTGTTTTGTTGCATTATGTCACCCAGTATTCATCTAGGTGGACTTAATTACTAACTTCAATTGGAAGGTGCGCAGTATGAGGTCCAGGTGTATGTTTTTGTGTATGTTTCGAATTTTATAAAATGTCTATCAAGCTGGGGAGTAACGGAGAACTGTACAACAAGTTCTATGGAAGATGAAGTAATTAGAGCAGGGAGTGGGGTGGCGGGTCTTTTCTGTGTTGATCCCAGGGAGGTAGCAGACTTGGGTAATCCCTTTATCAGCACTGATGCAGAATATCACCAGGACTGTTGATCTCCTTTGGATGCACCTGTCAGCACTGCTTTGTCTCAAGTTTACATCGGCAATGCTCTTCCTAGCTTTTGGAAACAATGCCTCGTTTTTGGACCTTCTGCTCCTTGACTGTCCTTCCACCCTTTCACCATCCATAGTGCAGACTAAGCTGATCTGTGTCCTTCAGTTTGCAGGTTTTTGAAGACACCATTGTTTCAGTACTTTTCTTTTTAGAAAACAAAACATCTGTATTTGCGTTCTGCATTTTTTCTCACAATACTGTTGACATTTAAATAATAAAACAACTCAACTATCAGATGCAAAATAAAGGGCATTGCCTAAGTCTTGCTAGCAAAATGCACTCAGTGTGGAGAATCCTAACTGTCTGCATAGCGATATAAAACTAAAATGTTCACAAGAAACCTGATAGCAGATGTATAACTTTCAGCCCATGAGAGGCCGCAGCAGGTGTCGTCTGGTAGAGAGGCCTCGGTGGCAGCACCTGTTGGGTTTCGCTGGTGTCGTAACCCTGTCTGTCCGACTCCCATAACTCCTACCATGTACTACTTCCCTTTGCTCCCCAGAGATGGGAGGCGATCAGGGGAGTGACCACACTTGGAGGTCTGTCTTCCTTTCCAGCCTTTTCTGAGTCCTCGCTAGTGGTTGGCTAAAGTGCTGGTGAGAACCAGTCGCCTCAGTAAAAGATGTGCTTCCCAAAGAACTACACCTTGGCTTGGCAAGGAGGAAACTTACAACACAAAAATACAGGGGAGGTTTAGAATACCTTCTGCAGACAAGGAAAATGAGACACTGGCATAAGTGTCTCTGACAGGACACAAAACTCGTTTTTTCAAAAAACATTTTGAACACAGTTTCAAATATGTGTGGATGTGCATAATGTCTCTTAGGATAGGCAAACTGATAAAGCTACATCAAACTAGCCCAATTTGAAAGGAACCACAAATTGTGAAAAAAGTAATCAGAAAAAATGGTGGGCAATACACCAAGCCCTTAAAGACCTCAGGTACTTTAATGGCAGCACACTAATTGTACAGCCAGCAAAAGCTAACCTGCTGTTCGTCATATAATCCTGAAAATCAAAGTGGCAAAGCAACATTTAGAGTTTGTGAATATATTAGTCAGACTTCATAGCCATGAGGTGCAAGAAAAAATGCCAACATCTGAGAGGGCCTCCTTATCACTCCAGCATAGGTAGCCCTTCAGGCAGATACCTTCAAACTTGACTTCTCTGCAGCATATCACATTCTACGCCACTTTGGATTGAACATCAGGAAATGCCCTTGACTTGATAAACTTGATTGCTGCAAACTACCTGACAACAGGGTCAGTTTAACATCCAGGTTTCGGGTTTCATGTGGTATGTGTTACATTTCTAGCCTTACAACCCTAATTTCCAACATTTACCCACATCCACTCGCACAGTAAATTCAAAAGCAGCTCAGCAATTCCAGACATACCCTCTTTCCAGATGTACCCTAATAATGCCCAGGCTTTAATTTTATGCACAACAAAAATTGGGAGCGGCTAACATTACGAAACCCATGGACAATAGATACTACTAGTGTGAAGAGAAATTTTACTGGCAACAAAATGGAGATCTTTAAATTGAACTTTGCACAGCACACAATGGTTTCTCTTGTTTGGGCTACAATATTGTGAACAATGTCAAACCCGATCTGGCATAATCTTTGACTCAGATTTAACCTTTTCCCCCAATTTAATGCATTGACCATGGCTGCCAATTTCCAGGCATCCATGCACCGAAAGAGTACAGGTCGAAGGTATCTGAAGATACTACCTCCCTGGTCACAGTTAAGTTCCGAAAACAAACACACATTCAATCCAGTTCAGGTGGCAAAAGCGAAGGCAGTCAATTCACCCTTGAAAGCAGATCCAAATCATTTATACTTCTAAGTTCTGGAAGCCAAACTGTTCAAACGAGCCATTGATTAAGCAGTGCCACACAGGGTTTGGTGACCAAGGTATTTCAGATCTTCACTTCTAGCAGCCCTACATAGAAAAGGACACAGAAGAAGGTATCCACACAGTTTCTCATGTGTATGCTATAAAATGCAAGGCCAGATTTAGAAATGGTTGGTAATGAAAAATGCTCATACGCGTGGAAATCCTAAAATGTCCAATAGATTCCCCCTCTGCTGGCGAATTCACCAGCAAATCTTCTCCCCAGAGGGAACGGTTACCTTTTATCCCTCAAATGCCAGGCAAACCAACGAAGGCCATTCCTAGACTCAAAGAGGACATTTAATTACAGTAAATAAATCCATGTAAGTTTGTGTTCTGTTACATGCAACATTGTATATATTTTGTGCATATTAAGGTCATATGAGAGGACCTTCCAGGAAAAATAGGTTGCCATACTGTTAAATACCGTGGGTGTCATATCGATGAATAGGTCCAGTTTTCTTGTTTATGTCACACATAGGGATCCCTTATGTGTCGACACCTACAGCAAGTTTGTTCATGTTGGATAACAGCAATGCTGGAGAGTCTGCTGCATAAAATGCTGCTTAATTCTACCAACTCTAATGGGTAACTTGGTCTTACTTGGCTGGACAATCTAAACGGCCTGACTACATGGCCTAAATACGGTTTAAATTTAGTTGGCATTTTAGTCAAGCGCCCAGTCTTAAGAGATAGACATAGTAGGGAAAGTAGTAAGCACTACTCAGGGTGAAAAAACTGCAAGCAGGAGCAAGAGATGAGCACCTGTTATTCAGAGTCAAGAGGCCCTAAGCAAACGTGTGTTTTACACGTGCACGTCATGTAAGAGATGGTAGGAAACAAGCCTCGTGCAGGTAAAATGAGAACTTATTCCGATACTTGTGAGGATATTCCCCTAGAACATCAATCTGTAACCTCAGGTAGTGAGCATATGGTTGCATTGTAGTAAATCAGAGAAAGACAAGGGTGTATCAGTGCAACACAAAGTAAACATGAGAAGCCCAGACTATACAACTGTAAAATGACCAACACTAAAGGGCCCGATTTAGAGTGTGGCGGATGGGTTGATATCCCGCCCGCCATATTACATTCCCATAGCATATAATGGGATCGTAATACTGCGGACAGGGTATCCATCATGTTTGTGACAGAGTAACCCCCTCTGCCATTCTCTAAATCAGGCCCTAAGTTTTGCTAAAAGAGACATTCATATGTAGTAGGGATTGATGAGCAAAAATCTTAATTGTTTTTGTTGTGTTATTTCTTACGCACAGGACACTATATAGGCTCTCCAGAGCACTCCACGACCTCTGAAAATGCAAAAATAAATAAAAAAGGTATCCGGAAAATACAGTAACTCAGTACACAAATCGAGTAGTATGCATAAAAGAGGACCTAGAGTTTTTGCACAACTGCAGGGTGGTGCACAGGAACTGATTTTTCATTGTAAAAGGCATTGTATGCTTCACAAATTATAATTTAAATATAGGATACAAGTATACAGAATTGGTTTGTGTTAAAATAAGAAAGATTGTGAAGGTAAGTCAGCTCTACAATAGATATTTCAAATCAGAAACATAAGTCATAACATCTGGTTCCAAAGTGAAACAAATGAAGCAGTGGTTAGACAACTTTTTTACTGATTTGTTTTGGATCTGTGTTACATGTGGGTTTTTTGGTCCCCTCCTATTAGCCTCTCTGCTGGGCTTTATGCCTGTAAAAACGGAAATTAAGTTCTGGACAGAGTCCAGGCTGCACAGATCTCTGTCTGCTGCGGAATTGTTTGCCTTAGGAGTTGGCCCAATGACAAAAGCCTACAGGGGCTACAAGGGCAAACAACTTGCATTGCGATGGAACAGATTTTGAATGAAGCAACCTTCACAATCCAAGCTTTGCATTTGATTACTGTATTGTGTTGTATTATAATGTATTGTATTATAACATTTATATAGCGCTTACTTCCCCTATATGTGGCGCTGTGCCTTGTAGGATGTGGGATTGGAAGGATGCTGTCTTTTATCACATTGTGTTTGAGCAAATGACAGCATAATCAGTTCCATGAAACATCTTTCCATCTCAAAGCTACCTGCAGCTCATCTCAGGCACTTTACCAAGGTGAGGTGAGGCTGTCTTACAGTAGTGCCGCAAAGGGGCACCAAATATGTTATGTTATGTTATGAAAATTTATAGAGTGCATAGCTACCCGAAGGCCTCACAGCGCTATACAGAAAAACCTTTGAATATATGGCTTTGGGACACAAACTAAAATAATCAAGTTTTCAATAGCCGCCAAAACAACAGTTCATGGCTGGTTTGACGTAGATTCAGTGGTAATGAATTCCACAGTCTAGCTCCAAGATACTATATTGATCTTCCTCCCCATTTGTCCTTTTTTACTGGGGGAATGACAGCTAGGGCCGTGGATGATGATCTAAGATGTCTGGTAGGTTTGTAAAAAGAAGCCAGGTTTCGCAATATTTGGTGGGCCTTCCTCATATAGCGCTCTATGAATGTAACATAAAGATTAACATTTTAACCGTTGCTCCAAAGGAAGCCAGTGCAATATTGATAAAGCTGATCTGGCCGATTCATCCCTGGGTAGATTGAAGAGAAGGCGGGCAGCAGTGTTCTGCACCACCTGCAATTTCTTCATAACATATTTTGGTGCACCAAGAAACAGGGCATTCCCATAATCCAGCCGAGAAATTATTAAGGCCTGTATGATGAGCCTCTTTGCAATGAACGGAAGTATTTTGAAAATCTGTCTAAGAAGTCTGAGTATGCCAAAACAGGAAGAGGATATTTTTTTCGCTTGATGACCCATGGTCAACCATGGATCAAACCATACTCCCAGACTCTTAATGCTTTCTTTGGGCAATGGAAGATCTTCTAATGGTTGTAATACTGGGGAGATTAAGTTTGGTTTTGCCTGGTGACCGAGAAACATAGCCTCTGTCTTGTCCCTGTTCAACTTAAGTCTACAGCTGGACATCCATTTGGAGATTGCCTGTAGACAAGGAATGAGCAGAGAACTGGTTGAGTTCTGATTGGTAGAAAAAGATACCACAAGCTGGGTGTCATCTGCATATGACACTACAGAGAGTCCGTAGGGCTTCACTACTTCTGCCAGAGGGGACATATAGATTTTAAATAACGTAGGGCTCAAAGGAGAGCCCTGCGGCACCCCCCACTTACTGTTTAAACATCTCGGATAAAAGTCCAAAACTTGAAATGATCTTGCTTTCAAGAATGAGGCAAACCAACTTAGGGCATTGCCTGAGACTCCACTTTCCCTCATTCTCTGGAGTAAAATATTGTGCTCCACCGTATCAAAGGTGGCAGTAAGATCGAGAAGCACAATTGCCAAGACCAGGCCCTGATCTACACGTTTCCTAACTTCTTCAATGACTGCGATTAATGCAGATTCCCTAATATGTAATGGTCTAAAGCCCATCTGAGATGGATGGAGAATGTTATTTTCCTCCAAAAAACTCGAAAGGTGAGTATTGACATGTTTTTCAAGAACTTTGGCAAGGGCTGGCAGCATAGAGATTGGTCTATAGTTGCCAGGGTTGAGTGGATCCAGGCTGGGCTTCTTAAGCAACGGCTTCACAATTGCATGTTTCCATTGTGGAGGAACGGTGCAGACTGATAGTGACATGTTCAGCAGCTCAGTTACGACACGGACTATTATTGAAGCCCCTTGTCCTAAGATTGAAGGCGGGCCGGATCCTGGGGAGACCCTGATTTAAGGGTGGTCAATAGTATAGAGACCGCTTCAGGAGAGAGGGGAGGAATATATGTAAACCTTGCTGCACCCTTGGAACACTCCTCATCTACCGCTTGGGGACTATGTGTATCTATTGGAAAGGCTGAATAGATCTCTGCAATTTTTTCCTGAAAAAATCCAGCTTAGTCATTACTATGTTTATGCGAGTCTTCTACAGTTTCTGTGTGTGCCTGAAGAGAGGTACATTCTTTTAACAGGAGAAAGATATCCTTCGGGGAGTTAGAGCTCTGTTCGATTTTATCTGCATAATATGCGCTTTGGGCTGCTTTAATTTCAGCAAGAAACCTTTTGATAGCCTTCCTATACTCATCTTTAGAGGAAGTCTCATAGGATTTTCTCAATTTTCACTCCAGCCGCCTACATTCCCTCTTTATTAGGCTAAGATGTTTGGAGAACCAGGGGGCACTTTTTTTCTTATGTCCACTCGGTCTTAACGTATGTGGAAGGATTGTGTCTAAGCTTTTGTTAATCCAATTATTAAATGAGTCTAAAGATGTAGCCATATTCCCATTCAATGTGGGTTTTGAACTCTCTAAGATGTCAATCCATTCTTTAGTCTTAAGCATTAGCCAGCGCCTATAAGGGTTGATAATGCTTTGGGAGGGTGTTTCCAATACTGGAAGGGGAAGGGAGAGAGAGATTAGATAATGATCGGACCAGGTTAAGGGGGTGGGGGTCAGAGCAGTTAAGTTGGCTGTATTGCTGAAAACTAAGTCAATGGTATGAGAAGTCTCTTAGCAGCTGCATTCTCTAAATTCTCTGTGTGAATATTAAAATCTCCATGAATTGTGAAATTTGGCTCATTACAAATTGAGTCTGCCACTTGCTCTGGAAAGGCTTGAAGAAAATGCAATGAAGAGCCGGGGGGCTATACACTAAGGCCCCGGAGAAACTATATTGAGGATTTAAAGAGAAGGAAAAATACATACTCTTACAATCTAATAACTTAAGTGGATGGGTGGTGACCTTAACTGAATCCTTGACAATAATGGCAATACCCCCTCCTTTCCCAAAGACTCTGTCATGCCTTATCATTGAGTACTTATTAGGTAAAGCCAGGGAAATATCAGTAGCTGAGCCCTCATGGAGCCATGTTTCCGTTAGGAACAGGGCTGTAGGTGTTAATTCATTACGTAGAAGATTGAAATCCAGTTTGTGGGCAGCTAAAGATCTGCAATTTGCCAGGAGAAACAAGCTATGTGGCACTTTATGTGATACAGGTATGTTCTGTGTCAGAGGTTGGGTCTATCACCTCTACTATAGGACCAGGTAACTTCCCTGGCAACCGTTTGTTCATTACCTTTGGCTCCTAAATTACATCTAAGTGAATGGAGAAATTCAGCATCATATGTAAGCCTACCTTTGTTAAGATGACCACAGTTGTTGGCCCCTGGGCCCGGTCTGGCACGGACGGGTACAGACGGGCTTGCCTTTGGCACGCCTGCGGCATGGCCGCAGCATTGAAGGTTTTTAAGTCCTCAGATAACAAGAGGATCAGACGGCTAGACCGCTGCCTCCTCAAGATGACATCCGTAAGTGTGCTTCTGAAGAGGTCGGAAAATGTCTGCTGTCTCAATACACCAAGACCGGTAGGCACAATCCTTCCTCAGAATGTAAAAGGGCCTCGTTTAAAACACTGATAAGTCAAGTTGTGAAAGTTGTAATCCCAACAGAGTAAAAAGCGAATAAAAACACTGTTCCTTCCATTTAAAACACCATCGGCCCCTGAACACGGACCATGGTTTGTAAAATCAATAGCCCTCCCCAAATAGTAAAAAGAGTGCCTAAAAACGAATATAGACTGTTGAAAACTAAATAAATGAAAAGGCTGTCACCTGCAGCTGCAAATTCAAAGATATCCCGCTCTTCTGCAAATAAAGAAAACAAACCCTTTTCCTTTTGGGTAGCATCTGTAAATGCTCTTTAGTCTGAAACTCCTTAAATCATTCATGCGAAATCCACAACCATCACAAAAGTATAAAGCAACTGTGGTCTTAGTTTATGTTCTCTCAGTACACTTGAGAAGTTCATCCCCAGTGGCGGCTGGCAGCAAAATAAATTGGAGGAGCGTAAAAAAATACAACATACTAACATAACATCACATATACACACAACATACACACATGACAAAACATACACAACAATATAAGTATAAAAAAAACACTTACCTTTCTCGATGTCCTGCAGTTAGTCCTCATTCTGCAACACGTCCTTGGAGGGTGAAGCCCACAGCCAACTTCCTCATCCGATCAAGACACTTTTTCATCCTGTTAAGCAGCATGAAAAAGTGTCTTGATTGGCTGGAGCTGGCCATCTCCACGCTACAAATGGCACTGTATGCCTTCTCTCCAACCTGGCTGTCCAGGACAACAGGGTTGGAGAGGTTTGAAAGGCACATGTCGGTTTGGCCATAACAAGGTATCATGAGCTCTTCAAACAAAGGGGCTACTCCTCACTGCTGCCAATCATTGGCAAAAGTGACACACTGGCCCTGCCCTGCCCTTGCACTTTGCTTGCTGCCAGAAAGCGTCAAAAATAAAATAGTAACAAAATCTATTTATTATCATTTTATTTTTGACTCGCTCTGCACAGCAGAGCAGGGGGGCCATGTTCCTCCGCTCCCCGGAGGAACCCCCACTGTCCACCCAAACATGCTTCTTTCTGATTCCCTTGCAGTGCCACAGGGGTGACGGGTGTAGGTGGGAGGGCAGCACAACTTGATGAGATGGGTTTGAAGCATGTAACTTGCAGGTTCAATACAGGTGCTTTAACTGACGAAGCTATGTTTATGTGATTGTGACCTGTAACTTACAGATTGCATGGAAATGTCTACCAGCAGTGTAACTGGAATTGGTGCCAGTGACATAATACATTCATATCCCTGTAGCAAGAACATTCATGCCCTGAGCTTTCTTACTAGGAAGACAACTGTGTTTTGTTGACTGGACACAATTTCGAGCAGCAAGTTTGTGGAAACTTGCACCTATATAATTGGATTTGCAACCAGGCGCTTTGCAGCAAACACATTTAATCCCCAGCATCATTTTAGCGTCCTGAGATCTTTCACCTACAGGGAAGGCAGACATTTCTGCGAAAGGCACAATAACCCTAACGCGTGTTAGTTACTGGAACTGCATCAGTAACCAAGGATGTAGACAAATATTTGGAAAGTTTATTCTCAGAAACTCATCATTGCACCTAAACAGAGTCACCTCTGTGACCGATCACCTCTCTTCTTCTTTGACACTCTGTTTTGCTTCCCACGTTCGGGTAGGGCTAAAAACACACTAAGCTGACTTCTGGTTGCTGAAGCTAGACAAAGACTACTTACAGAAGCACTTCCCTGCTCTAGAAAACTTTATAAACAGTTCAGTCAAGTCTGTGTCCATACCCACCACATGATACCCTTGCTATAAAAATGTTTTGCTGCCCTCACAGTTTCCAATATTTACTGTGTAACATCCTACCTCCCTTTGGTTTTGAACATATTAGAGACAGTGACTACTGTCCTGCTTCAACTATTTCTATTAACACCTCAAGTCTTAGTGGCTTGCATTAAGGCTTTTGGCCCAATTGGGTAGAGCAGCAGCACTGCTTAATATTCCATCAACTATCGGAGGCCATTTAGCCCACGAGTTCTACAGCCGTTCTAATGCTATTGGTGATTTTGTGACTTTAGATGGCATTGGCCATTCACTCATGCTATATAAAGTTGCAGTGCTGGAGCTGTCAGGCAAGACCAAAGCCTGGCTTGGTGTCTCGATTCCATGTATTCTTTGGCCAAGGGAGAGACTCCAAGAGACTACTTCACTTTATTGAAGCATGTGCATGCATTGTTCCACTTTGTAGCCTTTTGCACTACATAATGCCTGCGCCAGGCATAATGTATGCAAAAGGGGCGTTCCCCCTCTAAGAGATTTCTCTGCGTCATGTTTTTGGCACTATTAACGCCTGCTCAGAGCAGGTGTTAAAAGGAGGCACACCATTATTTACAATGGGCCTCAATGGACTTTGAAAATGTTGACGCTAATCCTGCAATGCTTCGAACTAGCATACAAAATTATGATGCTAGTTCCCTAACTACTGCCATGGCAAGCCGTATCTTGGATACAGCACACACATGGTGGCGTTGGGGCAGGGGGCACTAAGGGGCGCAAGAAAAGTGGTGCAGCACTGGGTGCAGTGCCATTTTTCTTAAATCTGACCCCTGGTACCAAGCTCCACAACTCTGCAGATGACACACAAGTTATTTTTTCTAATTTTCCAACAGCAATTAAGCAGGGCACATACTTTATTCTGTTCATATTTGCTGTGATCCAACAAGGTAACAATTAGTTATGTCTGAATAAGTTTAAAGTAGAGTTTTCTCTTTTGATCTCTTAAATTGGTTAGGATTATAGAGCTTTAACAGAACCTTCCAGTGGCAAGCTGGGTCATCACTCCTTAAGAGAAAGGAAATATATTAGGAGTCATTTTTGACTCTGCTATGCCCATGGAAATCGAGAGTCCTTCATTAACTATCAAATGAAGCAGCTGCATAGAATGTGCACTTTTACAACTACATATTTTCATATTTATCCAATCTCATGTTAATAAGTGGGGCATAAAAAATGAATCGTTGTAATTCCTAATTCGACTACTGTGAGGCTTTGTAAAATGGACTGTAGGTAAACATCCAGGAACTCCAGGTCCTGCAGAACGCAGCAGCCTGATCTGTTCCTTAAACACCTTGGCAAAAGCACATGCCTCTGTGCCTGAGAAGGGTTCTCTAACCGCCTGTTGATGCAAAGCATATATTCCAAGGGCCAACCATGATTCACAAACCCTTGCAGCTGTGTGGTAATGGTTTGATGTGCGGGCCATAATGTCAGACATATAGATATACAGATATGTGAAAAAACCTACCCGAATTAGTTCGTGTCATGGGGCCTCTACTCTTTCAGAAACTGCCTAAAGCTCTCACTGTTCGCCTTCACTTTCTACTAGTCCTTTGAAGTCATTTTGTACCTAGAATTTTACCAACTACTATTATGATGATGATGACAACCACATCAAGTCCCTTTAGCATCCCTTCCCCAGCATCCTGCACCACCACATATGGTTCTGTGCCCCAGCTTTGTCACTGGTAAATCGATGTTGATGCCAGATAGGGGCCACCAGCCCAATCTGTCTGTCCATATAGAACTTGTGACTATAAAATTGGGGCTTCTAAGAACTGTGAGTAGCAGATGTTACTATTGACCAGTTCAATGGTATCCAATTTATTGATCTCAGGGGGATGAAGTATATGTTGTTAGAAACAGGCTTCCAACAAGAGAAGCATTCCTATTCCCATGTCTGCGTCAACAAAAGTGAGGCCATGCAGACCTGTTTACTCACTCTGATGCTTCTGGTGATCCCAAACTTGAGTAGGAAGTCCTGGCTACAGTGTGCCATTGAGATTATCCGAATAGCTAGATGCTGGTGCCTACTCGTAGTGGCAAACTATTTTTATGAGGGAAGTGGCCGTATACATTAAACTCCCACATGGCTCTTTCCTTGTATGTCTTTTTTGTGGCATTCATCTGTTCTCTTTCCATATCTGCGTTGTTTATAGCCTTATTTCATTATAGCCCAATTTCAATTTGATTTGTGTTTTTATTACTAAAATCCTGACACCTAAAGTGTTAAATTTTTGTTTTCATAGCTTACGTTTTGTTATGCGAATTCCCCCACGTTTTATAGCACGTGTAGGCTCTGCATTTTCAGATTCGCACCGATCCGAGGACCACCCTCAGAGGATCCCTCATCTACCGTCCTCCCGGGCCACGCGCCCCTTTCAGCGACGCCATCGCCGACTTCATCTCCCCGCACGCCCTCGCCTCGCCGGACTACATCCTCCTAGGTGACCTCAACTTCCATCTGGAACAAAACAACGACCCCAACACCACCACCCTGCTCGACAACCTCGCCAACCTCGGCCTCAAACAACTGGTGAACACCGCCACCCACATCGCCGGACACACGCTTGACCCCATCTTCTCCGCCAGCAAACACGTCTTCTTCAGCCACGCCTCCGCCCTACACTGGACCGACCACAGCTGCGTCCACTTCACATTCCGACGCGAGACCCGCCACCTCCGCACCCAACCCATCCCTCGTCGACAGTGGAACAAGATCCCCGAAGAGCAACTCTTCTCCGCACTCGCCGCCAACCAACCCACCCTCACCACCGACCCCAACGACGCAGCCCTCAACCTCACAAACTGGATCTCCAACTGCGCAGACATCCTTGCTCCCCTCAAACGCACGCATCGACAGACCAACACCAAAAAACCTCTCTGGTTCTCTGACACCCTCAAAGAATCAAAGAAAACTTGTCGCGCCCTTGAGAAAGCCTGGCGCAAGGACCGCACCGCTGACAACATGACCGCCCTCAAGAACGCTACCCGCGAACACCACCACCTGATCCGCGCCGCCAAAAGGAACTTTTTCACTGACAGACTGGACAAAAACAGACACAACAGCAGAGAACTCTTCAGCATCGTCAAGGAGTTCTCCAACCCCAGCGCCAACGCCAACGCCGTCACACCCTCACAGGATCTGTGCGAATCCCTCGCCACTTTCTTCCATCGCAAGATTAGCGACCTCCACAACAGCTTCGGACACCAGACCCAACCAAACACCACCGAACCGGCATCCACGGCCATCACCCTCAACAACTGGTCCCACATCAACACGGAAGAAACCAAATCCATCATGAACTCTATCCACTCCGGCGCCCCTTCGGACCCCTGCCCGCACTTCATCTTTAACAAAGCCGACGACATCATTGCCCCGCACCTCCAGACCGTCATCAACTCTTCTTTTTCTTCTGCTACCTTCCCCGAATGCTGGAAACATGCCGAAGTCAACGCCCTACTAAAGAAACCTACGGCTGACCCGAGCGACCTGAAAAACTTCCGCCCCATCTCTCTTCTGCCTTTCCCAGCCAAAGTAATAGAGAAGACCGTCAACAAACAGCTGACCACCTTCCTGGAAGACAACAACCTGCTCGACCCCTCACAAACCGGATTCCGAACCAACCACAGCACTGAAACCGCCCTCATCTCAGTCACTGACGACATCAGAACCCTGATGGACAACGGTGAAACAGTCGCCCTCATTCTGCTCGACCTCTCGGCTGCCTTTGACACCGTCTGTCACCGCACCCTAATCACCCGCCTCCGCTCCACCGGAATCCAAGGCCAGGCCCTGGACTGGATCGCCTCCTTCCTCTCAAACCGTTCCCAAAGAGTTTACCTCCCTCCGTTTCACTCAGAACCCACCGAGATCATCTGCGGCGTACCCCAAGGCTCATCACTCAGCCCGACACTCTTCAATGTCTACATGTGCCCCCTCGCCAACATCGTACGCAAGCACGACATCATCACCTCCTACGCCGACGACACGCAACTTATACTCTCCCTCACCCAGGACCCCGCCAGCGCCAAGACAAACCTACAAGAGGGTATGAAGGACGTCGCAGATTGGATGAGGCTCAGCCGCCTAAAGCTGAACTCTGAAAAAACGGAAGTCCTCATCCTCGGCAACACCCCGTCTGCCTGGGACGACTCCTGGTGGCCCACAGCCCTCGGCACCGCACCAACCCCCACAGACCACGCCCGCAACCTCGGCTTCATCTTGGACCCTCTTCTCACCATGACCAAGCAAGTCAACGCCGTGTCCTCCGCCTGCTTCCTCACCCTCCGCATGCTCCGCAAGATCTTCCGCTGGATCCCCGCCAACACCAGAAAAACCGTGACCCACGCCCTCGTCACGAGCCGCCTGGACCACGGCAACACCCTCTACGCCGGGAGCACAGCCAAACTCCAAAATCTCCTGCAACGCATTCAAAACGCCTCGGCCCGCCTCATCCTCGACATACCCCGCAGCAGCCACATCTCTGCACACCTGAGACACCTGCACTGGCTCCCAGTCAGCAAAAGGATCACCTTCCGACTTCTCACCCACGCACACAAAGCCCTCCACGACAAGGGACCGGAATACCTCAACAGACGCCTCAGCTTCTACGTCCCCACCCGCCTCCTCTCCTCCTCTGGCCTCGCACTCGCTGCTGTCCCTCGCATCCGCCGCTCCACGGCGGGTGGGAGATCTTTCTCCTTCCTGGCGGCCAAGACCTGGAACTCCCTCTACACCAGCCTCAGGACCACCCAGGACCACTCCGCTTTCCGGAGACTCCTAAAGACCTGGCTGTTCGAGCAGCGATAACCCGCCCTTTTTCCCCTAGCGCCTTGAGACCCGCACGGGTGAGTAGCGCGCTTTATAAATGTTAATGATTTGATTTGATTTGATTTGCATATTGCCCAGCTTTATAGTGGCTGTGCCAGTTTTGACTACTCCTTGTGAGTTGTATTCATGACATCCTGGAACTCTGTGACACCCTAGTCCTAAAACAGCCACATTAAAGACCTGTCCATGCATTTTGCTAAGTTCATCATGCCACAATCCCGTTGCCAAATGAGCAAATTGCCAATGAGTACACAAGCACGCACATAATTTGTCTAAACTCACCTGAAACACACAGGGCTCAATTCCCAAAGCTATCTGTGCATGTAAAACTAAATTACCCATGTGAATAGACCCTTTTCAGGGCACAAACCACTTTTGTAACTCTCAAAATGTGCATTTTGCTCTTGTGAAATTATTTACTCTCACAGTTTTCCTTGTGAATCCTCGTTTGTGGATGGGTGTTTCTGGGTGTAAATTCCCTGGAAATTTATGAAAAACCACAAACATAGTCCTGTGCTGCTGAGAAGACTCCCCTGTTCATGCAAAGCATATATTCCAAGTGCCAACAAATTATTGATATTCGCAAACCATTTTCAGATCCTGTCTCGACCTGTAAAAGATAAAAGTTTAGTATCTTGGTAAAGGCAAGCTCTCCCATGAAAGTTAAAAGGTATATTATCCACAATGGCAACAGACTGGTCTTTGAAGAACCTGTGAAGCTACAACACCCAATTTGTGTGATTCACGACGAACGGCCATCAGAAACGACAGAATCAACCTATCTGTTGTTTACAGCACTCGTGTGTATATATACCAGAAACTTTGAGTGCTGCTGTGAATTGAGATTTATTTTTAATTTGAGTGGATATACCATTTGCTGAGCATTAACCGGCAAGGAAAGTGTGAGGCATTAGGTGTGTGACGGGAGCAAGGCATCAGGCGAGTTACAGGCACGAAATGCACACTGTTGGAGGAGTGACATCATTGAGAGGCCGTGTTGCCAGGGGTGGCGGGTCTTCAAAGTGATTAACGTTCCTGCGTGGCATCTAGTGCTTTTTGGTTGAATGTCAACATGAGGGTCAGGAGCATCAGGAGAATCATGTGGTTGATGTGCTGGCCGTTATACCTATGTAAACGCTCTTCCATCTTTTTGTGAGCACTACCTTCAGTCATATATGGGGTGCCTTCGGTGACACACACAACATAAGATGTTTGTTTGGGCATTTTTAGAACCTTCGGTTCATAGAGGTGATGCGCACACCACAGCTAAAGGTTTATGGTCCTTCATCTTTCTTTTGAGCACCACCTTCAGTCGGATTAACCACGCACCCCATAAGAAGGTTGGGCATTTTTGGAGCTTTTGGTGCTTAGTGGTGATGCGCACAACCATAGCTAAAAGTTGAGTATTTTGAACCTTTACCCAACTATTCCTGAGTGCGTGACGGTGATGTACACACCACTACTCTTACAGCATGAGTGCTCCCATTATTGTATTGTTGGAATTCTGTTGTTTGCTTCAGTGAAACAGAGAAGCGCATTCCACTGTTAGAATAGATGGTGGGCACTCAACATTGCGGTGACACACACCAAGAAAATTGCAAACAGTGTATGTCGAACTAAAGTTCGGTGACGCACACCAGTGATATTGCAAGAACCTAGTGTTCAACTTTGTGGAGATATCCACACCAATGTTATTGCAAATAAGGTGTGTCTTTCGATTATAGAGTGACATGCACACCAATGTTATTCCAAGTGTCAACTGGTCAACAGTGACACACACATGCTGTATTCAAAATTAGTGAAATTTTTAATTGAACTGATAAATACATATCATTATAGAGAGTACAAGATTGCTGTGACATGCTCATCAGGGTGTTGGGGAATTGTGGGTCATTATACCCTGTTTTCTACTTTAGAGTGTATACATCAGACAACAATATCTGTCATTACACAATAGTTAACTGTTGCTGGTGTCTAAAAGTAATTCAGTTATAGATCTATGTTAGTGGAAGCTCTGGTTCTGGGCAGGTAGAATTGACAGGAGTGCTCCTAGCTATGTTTGTGGTATTCTAGGGGGACAGTATATAAAATGCAGAATATTGCCCACTTCCATTTTTTCTTATGTCACCAGGGGAACCTGTGTTGAAATGGTCAAAGTGGATAACAGTTTTTGTACATTATGCAAGGGTGTGAGGGACAAATTTGAGTGTGGAAAGGAAGTCTTCTCTGCTTCTACATTGCTTAGGCCGTGAGGGACAAGAAGTGTTTGAATATCTCCCTTATTTGGATGATGTAGAAGCATAGGGTGTCAATGAATTTGAGGTGTGTTTGTAGAGATTCAATAAACATTACTTACCTAAAGTAAGTATGATATTAGAAAGGTACCACTTTGGTAGGAAGGTACAAAAACCAAACAAGTTGATAGAGAACTATGTTACAGACTTATGAAAATTAGCATCTACTTGTAAAAAATGGTTTTGGCAAGAAGGAACGTATACAGAACGTCGTTAAAGTGTAGTCAACAAATGCCAAAAGTGAACTAGAAGAAATTTGCAGTGAAATGTTACAGGCGTGGTGTGAGTGGACACTATACTATAAATTGCAGATCTAAAAACAGAAAGAGCAGAGTAAAAGAGGTGGGTTGGAAAATGAACAAGAAGAGGATGATTACAGTGACTTACAGTGTGGACAGACAGTATTGCAGATCCGGACCAGAGGATGATGGCTATGTGAATGTTGTTTGGCTCCGGAGCAAAAATTACATTGATACCAAAAACATTTTATAAAAGGAAGCTAGCTACTACAGTGAAATTGTTCAGCCCGGATATTAGACCTTTTGCGTATGGAGGCCAGCCCATTAAGTTAGTGGGTTACCCTCTGGGTGAATTGGAATACAAAGGTCGTATCACAGTAAGAAAAATATATACATATCATTCAAGGGCCACAGCATCATTAGTTGTAGTCATCAAGGGGATTTGGAAGGAATGCTGGATCCCAACAGCACACCACCAAAAGTGTTGGGAAAGGAGGGCATACCTAGAGAAGGAAAAACTTATACCAGTGAGGCTCAAATAAAGAAGGAGGTTCAAAGGGTCTTGGAGGAGGTCATTTACCTGAGCAAGGATCAAGCCAAGGAAGTACACACACAGAACCACAGGTGGGCTAAGGAATTCCCGGAAGTTGTTCATGATACATTAGGTTTCTTGACAGTGCATGTTCACAGAATTAAACTAAAAAAGAATGCAGTGCCTGTAGGTTGCAAATTATGAGGAGTACTACTCGCTATTGAGACAGGCAATGAAGGATGAAATACTCAGGTTGGAGAAGGAAGGCTTAATTCAGGAGGTGAAAGCTGCAGAGTGGGTGCCACCGATGGTTTTAGCAAGGAAGGCCTCATGAGAAATCAGATTTTGTATTGATTTAAGAGGATTGAACAAGGCCATTGTTTTTGTTGATAGGTTACCTCAACCCAATATTACTGAAATGCTGACACAGTTTGAAGGGGCCAAAGTGTTCTCTACTCTGGATCTATGAAAGCATACCACCAAATAGAGGAGGAAGAAGGTTCCACATTTCTTATGGTGTTCATAACACAGTTTGGTGGGTACAAATTCAACAGGATGCTATTTGGTTTGATTTCAGCAACATCAGTGTTTCAGAGAGTAATGGAGTATGTGTTTGACAGGGTGGACGGCGGGGATGCATTTCTGGTACTGGTGCTACACAAGAAGATCATGATTACAAATTGAGATTGTTGTTGTACAATTCAAAGAGTTAAGGTTAACACTAAAAAAGAGTAAGTGTAGATTAAACTGTGCTGAGATTTTATATCTTGGTCATAGGTTGTCAGAAGCAGGCATTGAGCTCAATAAAGAATTGGTGGATACCATAAAGACTTGTACAATTCCAGAGAACAAAGAGGAGCTGGTTAAACTTTTAGGTATGGCCAAGTATCATCATAAATTTATACCACACTTTGGGCCATATGTACGAACACATTTTCCCATAGACACAGAATTGGCAAAACTGCTTGCTACATCTGGCCCTTTGTGAATAGAGCATTTAATATGTGAAATTTGTTAAAAAAGGAATGAAGGTTAAATTGATCTGGACAGTGTGATAAAGAATATAAGGACATGAACAAAGCTCTCTCTAAGACACCCTCATTGAAAAATTTCAGCATGCAGTAAAAGTGTATTCGAATTAAAGATGCAGGTGCAGACGGTTTGGGTGCAGTATTAAAACAAGGAAATGCTGGTAATGGAGGAACAATAATGTTTATATCAAGGAGTGCCAAGGGTCCTGAACACCGGTACTCAGTAATAGAGAGGGAGACTATCTGCATATTCTGGGCAGTCAAGAAGTTCAAGAAATGTTTGTGGGGCAAACAGTTTGTGGTGATGTGGGATCACAAGCTACTTAAAAATATATTTGAGAAGAAGGGTTAGATGCAGCTTCGAGTAGGATTTGTAAGTGGGTGGTTTCATCACAAGATTATGATTTCAAAGTCAGGTACAATCTAAGTGTTGAAAACCAGGTTGCAGACTGTTTGTCAAGGTTAGTACAGGTAAAAAGTGACGAGAAGGAGGCAGTGGACTTGTTGGAAGAGGATAAATGGCATCTGGAAGATTGTAAGGTCTGTGAAGTTACGTAAGGAATTATAATGGAAGAGGTGTAGAAAGATCAGCTCATTAAGGATGAAGAACTGAGAGAAGTGACTCAACAGATAAGGAAGGGTTGGAGTAAAGGCAAAAAGGTTGCATTAGGGTGTTTGAGATTTTGGGAGGAAAGACATGAGCTGTTTGTGCACTACAGATTGCTGTGGAGAGGAACAAAACCCATTCCACTGGCAAGTCTCAGTGAGCAATTGGTGGCTTTAGCACATCAATGCCATTTAGGTATCAGCATGACCAAGGAGAGAATAAGGTTAACAAGTGGTGTTAGATATACTGGGGCTGGTGACCAAAACATCTGGACAGTACTATATGGTCATAATGAATTATCTGTTTTCAAGGTGGCCGGAGATATGCATTACACAAGGACAAAGAATGTGGTAACGTTTTTGAGGGAGTCATTTGCCAGAGATGGTACTCCAGAATCTATGTTAACAGACAATGGAGTGCAATTCATCTCATGTGAGATGAATGAATTTCTGTCATAAAAAGAAATTAAGCATAAAAAGTGCCCTATATCACTCTGAATCCAACAGGGTTGTTGAGAGATTTAATATGGTCTTGAAAGAGGCCATTCAAATAGTGATACAGTATGCAGTATGCAGTATGATTGGAGGGAGGAAATCCAGATTAGGGTGGAAATATACCATCTCACTCCACATTCAGTTACAGGGAGGGTCCCATTTGAATTGTTTCGTGGGAGGCAACCCAACTCTCTCATGTGCCAATAGTGGGTTGGTTAGTTTATGGAGAGGGGTGTGAAATATGATGATGAATGGAAACACAAAGAACAGTTCAAAATGCAGCAAAGAAAGGAATACTATGATAAGAGGCAAGCGGTGAAGCAGACAAATGTCATGGTGGGAGACTGGGTATGAATACAATTACTAATGGGATCCTAAGGAGGAGCTACGTTTGGTTTGGATCACCTTTGAGGATTGTCAAACTGGTTAAAAATGCAGTAAAGTTGGAGGACAATTGGGTATGGAACATGACCAGGGTGATGGTTCTGAAGCAAGGGGAAGCTGAAGTTCAGGAAAAGAGGAGGAGTGGAGATGAAGTCAAGTACAAAGATGAAGATGTGTAATTTAGACATAGTAGCAGGATCACAGGAGCTCCTCCATATCTAAAAGACTATGGGCCTGATTTAAGAATAGTGGCGCTGCACTGGTGCAGCGCCACTTTTCTTGCACCCCTTAGGACACCCTAACGCCAACATGTGTGCGCTGTATCTAAGATACAGTGCACAATGGCGGTAGTTAGGGAAACTAGTGTCAACATTTTTGATGCTAGTTCGGAGCTTTGCAGGATTACCGTCAAAAATGTTGATCAATAAAATGGATTCTGTCCACAAACAACATTTTTCCCAGTGGGGGAGAGAAATGTGCATCTGCAGGCATAAATGTTCACAAATGTTTTGAAGGAATAACCCTGGAAATATGCATATGTCACAGGATTTAAGGGGCCACCTGGAAAACCATTGTGCTTTTAAAAAAATGAGAAATCTGCCCCCACTCAAAGTCAGAAATCTGCAGGTGCAGGCTTCTGACCTTTTTTTAAAAAAATCAGGCACACAGACATTGGCTTTCAGCAATCCATCAATTCTGTGATGTAGGAGCTGATGAGAGATAAAATTACAGAAAATAGTAGGAGGCATTTTGTGAATATTTTCATTATCATACATTCAGAAAACAATGGCATTTTGATACCATGAATCTAGGTTTGGAGATCTGCTGTCCATTGAAGGCCTTAATCCCTGCATTAACAAGCATTGGGTGGGATTCTGCGAATCCATCCAAATGGTAATTTTGCACATCTATGTATTAGTACAACCATCTTACATCCAAACTCAGGTTGGGTCGCAAAGTAGTCAGTGTGCAAAAATCATCAACTCCTTTGTCACCTTCAACAAGAGCTTTAAATGAGCTGGTACTCACTAGTACTAAGTACCGCCACGTCTGAATTTTCCACCCATCAGTACTAGAGCTTCATTTTAGCCAGGGCACTCTGATTGACAGCATGGTAGACTCAGGTTATGTTTATTTACCAGGGCAGGACAGGTACTGCTCTGTTGCTGAGGTGATTGTAAGTGCACCCAGCCTCTCTGTAGCCGGAGTTGTTGCTGAAGACTCTACCACTCTGTGATCTTAAGTGCAGGGTCTAATTAGGTCCTGTGCAATCAATCACATTATGCATCCCTTGCCAAGCAGAGTGTCCTAATGATGAAGTGACTAGGGTGACTTCCCGCGGCCAGGTAGAGATGGAAAGGCTGGGAACTAAGACAGTAATAGCAGGTTTGATTTGAAGGGGCACAACAGAGCCTTCTCCACCTGGTGGAATGTATTTTTCTGTAAAATAGAAACACATTGTCTACCAGTCAAAATTAGTTTGTAAAATGTAAACATAGTAAGCATATTCAATGCTGTGCATGGGCCGGCGGAGTGTGTGAGTACCTGTACTGTGTGCCTGTGTGTGTGTGTGGGTTTGTCACCTGTGCCCACCACTATCAAGATGCTGCCAGCACTCCCACGCAGCCCACAAGCCCAGCTCTGCAAACCCTTTATCAGCATCCTGCAGATAACCTACAAGGTAAGGTGGAGGAGGGGCCAGTTGGTGGAAGGTGGACCAGTGAAGTTGTTTGGTGCTGGGTGGCAATGGAGGCTCTTGTACCATTATCATGGGGAAGAGTTGTCAAAATACAGATAAGGATTCAGTGGTATGGATGTTGCTCTTAGAGTGGTTGAATGAACATGACATTTTTAAAGAAGGAAATTAAGTATCTAGAAGAACAAGCATTTGCAATGCAATAGGTCTCACATTTGCTTGAGTTAGAGCTATTGGCATTGTAAATTCATAACTGGACTTTTCTTGCCACATAACTTGGTCAACCCTGCTTTATAACTTTGTCTTTTCCTGCCATATAATTTCAGTGGACCTGCATATAACTAAAGCACTTCCATTCACCTTCTTCCTCTATCTGCAGCAAAAAATGAAAATGTTGTCATTTAGCATCCTAATTTAAATCTGCTATGCTACTTCCAATAGAATACCACTTTCACCACCGCACCATCAGAGTTCCTGGCTGGCTAACACAATTCCTCAAAAAAATACGAGAGACAGCCACAGAGGAGAAATAAAATAGAAGGGTCACCCAAACATATCAGCAGTGTTCAAACAGTCATTGTGTAATAAGGATGTTACATTGGTCTGAATCATGGTCATAATTGTATTGAGGAGAGATTATCAACACATATACAATTATCATACCAGCCTTTATCAGAAATAAACCATATACCTAACACCTAGAGGGCATTCTAGGGCTAGCAGGCCTGCTGCAATGATATTACAAACAATGCCTTTAAAACAAAATATCTCCCAACTGTAAAACAAAAGTTCTAGCCATGAGAAAGCTTAAAAGGCACTGAATGGTGGGAAGGGTTATTATTTTGGAGTGCCCACTATCCTAGTGTGGGGACACAGAGATGATGTAGACCCAAAGAACATTTTGAAGGTGGTCCCATTGTTCTAGGACCACCACAGGCTGAGTTATGAGAAAAAACGTTTTGTAAAAGTAATGCCCTGCAAAGCATTATGGAGCGAGTTTTCTTGCCACAAATATTCTAGTATGTTGACTGCAATGCTCAGAACAGCCCCTAGAGGACACCACAATAAAAATAGCATTTAGAAGAAACATGGTCATGTAACCATACAGTCAGGCCTTAAAGAGTATAACCACATGAAAAAAAGGAATGGCAGAAAGTAATGCAGTGTAACCATATATGTAGAACCGAGAAAGCTTAGTACATTACACATTTTCAAGGCTAGCAGGCCTATTGCAATGATATCACAAGCAAGGCCCATAAAACATAACTTCTCTCAGTTGCAAAACAAAACTTCCAGCAATGAGAGAATTAAAAAACACTGACGGGTGGGCGAGGTTATTATTTTGGGGTCACCCCTAACCTGGTGTGGGTAACCTGGGATGACCTAGACAGAAAGAATGTGTTATACTGAACGTTTTGGTGGTGTCCCCATTGGCATAGGACCTCCACCGGCTAAGTTATGAGCAAAACAAAAATGTTTTGCAAAAGTAATGCCCTGCTAAGCATTATGGGGCGATTTTCCCAGAAGCAGTGAATATTGTAGTGTCAGCTCTCCCGCTCTGCCAGGAGAGCTGCTTTGGCTTTGAGGATTTCTGTTTTACATAAAGCATTTATCAATTTCAAGTGTTTTAAGGGGAAAGCCACAAGAGATTACTCTGATTAGGTAACTGTGAACAATGTGACCAGCGCTCCAATACCGCTGATCGAGTTGGCAATGTTGTACTTGTTCGATCTGTGAGCGCCATGGCCACCAAGCAGCACGAAGGTGAGAGGCAAAAGAAAAATAAATGTTCACCAACACTGAAGTATATTGGCAATTGTGCAATGATACATATAACAGGGGCAGTTTGCAAGGTGTGACAAAAACTGCCTCACAGCTGGACAAATGTAAAGCATTTACCACTGACATCAAGTGATTTTTGAAAGGCAACCCCACAAATGAGTGAAAGTGATGGGCATGAGGTGGGCATGATTAAAAGCCCACAAGGCTTACAACACGTCAAAGCATTTGTAAGCACGACCGAAAAACAGCTCAGCTAGTGAAGGCACAGATATATTTAGCCTTGTGGCCTGGTGAGTGTTGCCCCGTGGAATAAACTTGCTGGTAGGGCCTCTGTTGCTCCAAGCCTCTTTTTCACTAGCTTGTACAAGCCTGTCAGTGCTGGACCCAGCGATGGCTGCCACATAACTCAAGGGGAGGGATAGGAGGGGATGAAGACAAGGTGAAAAATAAAAAAAGAATAAAATGCACTTATCTCGATGCCTGTGTCTCTGCCGCCTCACTCGTTGCTCCTCTTGTGGTGTCCCAGCATTCACTGCTGGGACACAAGTAGAGGCTCCCCAGCAATCCTGGTGTTGCTTTCATGCTAAACTTATCATGAAAGCAGTGCCAGTATTGGTCTGAGCAGCTCGGACTGCAGCTCAGACACAGCCCTGTGGTCTGTGCAGTTTCTCCAGCCCGGCTGTTACACACAACCGGGATGGAGAAACCTATGTGCGCATGTGTGTTTGGCAGGCCTCAGATGGCCGGCCAAGCACACATGCACATTTAGGTGCACTCTGCCCTCCTTCCCCTTCCACCTCCCGTGGCCTACCGCTAACACTCTCTGCACTGATGGCTGTGCCAGAAGCAGAAAAAGAAAACAATTGAAAACTATTGTTTTATTTTTCTGCTTCAGGCTCAGCTAGTGGGGCGACACTCCTTTGCCGTAGCGAAGGAGCCGCCCCTGGCTCGACCACTGGTCCTCCACCTGTGCATAGAAAGCAGCTGGTATTGTGCTGTTTGAATTAAAGGTGCACACACTGCACTGGACAATGAGAATGAGAGACTGGGCATGGAAAGAGGATGAGGCAATGAAGAAAAAGGGCAAGTGAAATAGAGTGGACAAACTAGAGGAGAGATGATCAGAGGAGAGAGAGAAAAGGAAGGAGACACATTTTAAGCACAGGATTGACAATGGGAATGAGAGACTGCAGAAGAGGAAAAGACTCAGGGAAGAGACGGAGAGGAGATTGACAAAGGTGAGAATATCGCCGATATCCTTTGGTAGCAGTCAGTTTATGATGGGACACATCATCATGTATACTTTTACATAATGAACATCGTCACCTCTAACAAAATATGCTGGACAATAATTCTGCAACAATAAAACATTTTTAGGGGGTCATTCTGACCTCGGCGGTAAAAGGCCCTTACCGCCGGTCAGAAGTCTGCCATTCTACCGCCGCGGCAAACCGCCACGGTCATTCTGACCTCCAACTGGCAAACCGCCAAACCGCCAAAAACCCGACATCCACAGAAGGCTGCCTCATCAGCGGGCAGCGATAAACTGGAGATGGCCAAACCTCCACCGTCACGCCAACACAAACACGCCCATGCCATTACGACCCACGAATCCACGCAGCGGTCTTTCAACCGCGGTATTCCATTGGCGGTACACACCGCCGCGGTCAAAATACACACACCTTTACAAAACACAGCCACATTGGACAATTCGAAAGACACACACCTGATACACATACACACACCACACCCACACATCCAATCAACTATAAAACACACACCCACATCACCCACAAACCCCCACTACTAGAAATTCAGAGAGAAGGCGAGAGAGAGAGAGAGCACAGCGAAGGAAAACCACAACACACAGAGGAACACAACATCATCACCCACACTACATCCACGCACAAAACACCACACACCACCACACACACCACACTCATCGCCACAAACACCACCCCACACCACCCCATGGCACCCCAAAGACACCCCAGGTTCTCGGACCAAGAACTCAGGGTCATGGTGGAGGAAATAATTAGGGTAGAGCCCCAGCTATTCGGCACACAGGTGCAGCACACCACAATAGCCAGGAAGGTGGAGCTATGGCAAAGGATCGTCGACAGGGTCAACGCTGTGGGACAGCATCCCAGAAACCGGGAAGACATCCGAAAGCGCTGGAACGACCTACGGGGGAAGGTGCGGTCGATGGTGTCAAGACACAACATCGCTGTGCAGAAGACTGGCGGCGGACCCCCACCCACTCCACCCGAATTCACAGCATGGGAGCAAGAGGTCTTGAACATCCTGCATCCTGAGGGCCTCGCTGGAGTAGGCGGAGGAATGGACTCTGGTAAGTCTAATCCCAACTACTTCACCCCCCCAACCACCAGCATGCCAAACCACACCCCCACCCTCATCCCCAACCCCCCAGCACACATCCTCCCTGCCAATGTCTCACCAACACAACCCACCCAACACAACACCAATCCCTGAATGCCAACACAAACCATGGACACCCATCACCCAAGCATGACCACTGCACATACCCATCCCCCACCACAAACCACCCTCACAACTCCTCCCACAAGGGAATGCCAGCACTGGGGGACAAGGGCACCCACAAATCGCACGCCATGGCACACACAGAAGCAATAACCATACTCTTTTACCCCTGCAGGGCCCGAACGCCAACACACCGGCCAGGAGGGTCCAGATTTGTCCATCCCGCCCCCAGAACAGGCCCCCAGTGATGACAGCAGCTCTGTCGACCTAGAACCTGATGACCAGCCCGGACCATCGGGGACCTCTGGACAGTCGGTTCCCCACACACAGACACAGGCCACAGCAGACCCAACCCCCTCTGGGAATACCAGCACAGCTCCCACCCAGCGGGCCCATGCCTCTGTCTCCAGGACGCGTCAATCAGCGGTGTGTCCGCCACTACAGGGCACCCAGGCTGACCCACCACCCCAACAACAACAGGGACCTGGGGGCAGTGGTAGTGGGCACACCGTCCAGGGGACAGAGGCCCGGGGAAACAGGGCAACTGGGAGGGCTGCTGTGCGAGAGGGGGTTGACCGGCCCAGGGAACCCACTCTCCAAGAGGCCCTCACCACCATCATGGGAGCATACCACCACTCCCAGGAGACGATGGCGACGGTACTGGCCAGGTTCCAGGAGATCCAGGCACAGCAGGAGGAACGGTACATGGGGTTCAGAGACGAACTCAGGAACATCGGTACCGCAATGGGGACCATCGTCCTGGCCCTCAACCAGATAGTCACCACATTGCGGGACCATGTGGCACCCCAAAGGGCCCCTGTCACCAGCCCAGACGACGAACAGCCTACCACTTCCGCCGGCGCTAGTGGACAGGAGGCCCCCACACCACGACAGGCCACCAGAACCCCACCTCCTGCTGAAGATCAACCACCCCGCAAGCGGAACCTGAGATCACACAAGAAGACAGAGTAGGATGCCAAGACCCCCGCCAGCAAACGATACCCCCTGATGTCATCCCACTGTCCCACATTGTCACCCTCTCCAACCTTGAACTGCCCCTGCTCCATCCTTCCACAGGCATATGGGCAATGCACCTGTGCTACTGAGAACTGGACTCTGCCATGGACATTACTCCACCCCCACCCATCACTGTTTTACTATCATGGACCTATACGCAGCACTTAAAATAAATCACCAATTGCACTTCAAATGTCAGGAGTCTGCTTGTATTCTTTACAAATGTATTACACATAACGGTGCAATAATGTTCATTTACATTGTGATGACAACGTACCAGTGTCAATAAGCATTAGTTCATGGGCAAACAAAGCAGAAGTCACGCTGTGGCTCATACAGCTATGAAAAGGGAAGCGAAAGTCAAAAATCAGTGAAAAGGAACTGGGGGAAACACAGAAAGTAGAGATGCAGGAGGCCAGAAGTAAATGTAAAATGGCGTGGGTGATTCTTACCTGTGTGCTACTGAAAGTACTGTTGTATAACTGTGTCCCTGTTGTCTGTGTCGTCCCCGTCGTCTTCCTCCTCTTCACTCTCCACAGGCTCCACAGCTGCTACAACACCACCATCTGGACCATCCTCCTGCAGGAAAGGCACCTGGCGTCGCAATGCAAGATTGTGAAGCATACAGCAGGCCACGATGATATGACACACCTTCTTTGGTGAGTACATTAGGGATCCACCTGTCATATGCAGGCACCTAAACCTGGCCTTCAGGAGGCCGAAGGTCGGTTCTATAATCCTCCTAGTTCGCCCATGGGCCTCATTGTAGCGTTCCTCTGCCCTGGTCCGGGGATTCCTCACTGGGGTCAATAGGCAAGGCAGGTTGGGGTAACCAGAGTCACCTATTAGCCACACACGGTGTCTCTGTAGCTGTTCCATCACATAAGGGACGCTGCTATTTCGCATAACATACGCGTCATGCACTGAGCCAGGAAACTTGGCATTTAGATGGGAGATGTACTGGTCAGCCAAACAGACCACCTGGACATTCATCGAATGGTAATTTTTTCTGTTTCTGTACACCTGCTCATCGTCTTTTGGGGGTACTAAAGCCACATGGGTCCCATCAATGGCACCAATGATGTTGGGGATATGTCCAAGGGCATAGAAATCACCCTTCACAGTGGCCAAATCACCCTCCTCAGGGAAAACAATGTAGCTCCGCATGTATTTCATCAGGGCAGACAACACTCTGGACAAAATCTTAGAAAACATAGGCTGAGACATCCTTGATGACATGGCCACTGTTGTCTGAAAAGACCCACTTGCCAAAAAATGGAGTACTGACAGAACCTGCACCAGAGGGGGAATTCCTGTGGGTTGGCGGATGGGGGACATCAGGTCTGGCTCCAGCTGGGCACACAGTTCATGTATAGTGGCTTGGTCAAGTCGGTATCGAAGTATAATATGTCGTTCTTCCATTGTCGACAGGTCCACCAGCGGTCGGTACACGGGAGGATTCCTCCTTCTCCTCGCAAGTCCTAGTGGACGGTGCCTAGGAAGGACAACATGGAGTACAGAGTCAAGCAACCCACAGGTACGTAACCACAGGTTGCACAGTACACGAATCGCTATGCATTGAATGGCTTGTATGACTGGCAATGCAAGGCCTAGGCCTGTGTGACACAGTAGAAATTAAGCCATGTGGGCCCTTGAAATGGCGGCTGCCTGACCTGAGAAGTGTGACAGTGGGATGTGAGGTCAATGCGCTGGCGTGGCACACCGTGGCGGTAGGCGGTCGAAGACCGCTGTGCGAAGCCGCATTGGTTAACATTGAACCCTATGGGTTTCAGGAGCCAATGACGATGTGCGCCGGCGGGCGCGGTACGCACCGCCGCGGTACGCACCGCCGCGGGCGTGACCGCCATTTTCTATCTGCTTAATCACTCAAGACCTGATCATCCACAGGAGAGGACCTATACTGCAAGTGCTGCTGTGACCTCGGTCTGGAAGAGACAATGGCTGCTGCGACTGGGGAAAGGGCCCCTGCCTTCACTTCTGAAGAGTTGGAGAAACTTGTGGATGGGATCCTCCCCCAGTATGCGCTACTCTACGGTCCTCCAGACCAACAGGTAAGTACACTGGGTGCACGTTGAATGGGCTATGCCTGGGTTGTGTATGGTGGATGTAAGATGTTGGGGTGGGGAGAGAATGAGTAGTGCAAGGCATGACAGATGAGAGCATGTGCCACATGGCAAGGTTGGGGAGGGGAGGGTCAATCACACCTAACATGCAGAAAAAATGATGATATTTTCCATTCCACCCTGTACATGTCAAATAGGTCAGCGCCCATCAGAAAGTCGACATTTGGCGTGCCATCGCCAAGGAAGTCCGGGGCCTGGGGGTCCACAACAGATGGGGCACCCACTGCCGAAAGAGGTGGGAGGACATCCGTCGCGGGACCAAGAAGACCGCCGAGTCACTGGTGGGGATGGCCTCCCAACCTAGGAGGGGTGCCAGTCGTACCCTGACCCCCCTGATGTCCCGAATCCTGGCAGTGGCCTACCCCGATTTGGATGGGCGCGTGAGGACATCACAGCAGACACAAGGGGGTGAGTACCAGCACATTCTGCTATCTTTACGCGCAGTGGAGGCGTCTGGGTGGGGGAGGAGGGCTGTGGGTGACATTAGGCCAGGGCGCTTTCTGTAGTGTAGTCCCCTCCTTTAGGCATGTCCCTGTGCCCCCGCCCCCCACCTCTGTAGGGTGCCAAGTACAGCAATCGATGGTCCAGCATCACCCATGTGCGCAATTGTTGTCCATAGACCTGTTGGCCTAGTCACAAGTACTGAGTAATGTACCCCGATTGCGCGGCGTAGTGCATGAGGCTCCTGTGTCTGTCCTCTCCGCCAACGGTGTTGACAATGCATGCACTCAACCTGTTTTTATTTCCCCCCCCTTTTTCTTTATCTTCTTGTGCATGTGTGCATTAGCATCATCAGGCGGAGGAGAATTGGCATCGGAGCACAAGGGAGCTGCAACTCACAAGGCCCCGGTGGGCCATGGTACGGACACCGAGGTCACCAGTGATACGGAGGGCGAGGGGAGCACCACAACGGGGACCCGTGGTGACACCAGCGACACCGACATGTCCTCGGAAGGGAGCTCCCTAGCGGTGGCGGCAACATCCGGGCCCCCCGCCTCTACAGGTACAGCCGCCACCCAGTGCACCAGCTCCGCCCTCCCAGCAGCCCCTCAGCCTTCGCTCCGTGCCCGCTCGCCCAAGAAGGCGGGCATCTCCTTCGCCCCAGGCACCTCAGGCCCTGCCCCTGTTACCCCTGCTGCCCTCAGTGAGGAGGTCATTGAACTCCTACAGACCATCATTGTTGGGCAGTCTACCCTTTTGAATGCCATCCAGGGGGTAGAGAGGGAGGTGCATCGGAGCAATGCATACCTGGAGGGCATTCATTCGGGTCAGGCTGCCCATCAACGATCGTTCAATGCTCTGGCCTCAGCACTGACGGCAGGCATTGTCCCTGTTTCCAGCCTCCCTCCTCTAACTGCCTCCACCCTGTCTCTGTCTCCTGTTCCTCAGCCTATCCCATCCACACCATCAGACCAGCCTGCACACACCTCAACACCCAAGGGCAGCTCATCCAGACATAAGCACCACAGATCACACAAGCATTCACCCAAGCAACACCCAGATGCAGACATGCCAACAGTCACTACCACCTCTGTGTCCCCCTCCTCCTCGTCTCCCTCCTCCCTCCCTGTGACGTCTCCACTCACACCTGCATGCACACCACCATCAGCCAGTACTTCCATCACCAGCACACCCTCCAGTACAGTCCGCACACGTGCAGTCACCACCCCCACTGCCATTTACACGTCCCCTGTGTCCTCTCCCACTGTGTCTGTCACCCCCTCTTCCAAGACACACAAACGCAGGCAGCCACCCACCCAACAGCCAACCACCTCACCACAGCCTACGTCACAAGCACCTGCACCCAAAGACAGCACACCTGACTCTCCTACAACCACATCCTCTTCCTCCACTCCCCTACCCACTACACCTACCCTTTACATTGGTCATAAAAAAGTTTACCTCTCCAAACTTAACCTCTTTGCCCCACCTGACCCACCCCCTCCATCTGCTAAGAGTCCCAAGAGCACCTCAGCCACCACCAGCCCTGCTTCAAGTGTCAGCATTATGCACGGGTTTTGGAGTCCACCCTTTCCCAGCACTGATACATCGGCCAGCAGCAAGGGGACAGCCAGCCCCCCCCCTGGAAAGAGGACCCGTAAAATCAAGGGCCGCCGCGAGAAGACTGACACGGCTGCCCCCAAGGAGCAAAGTCCTGGGCCGTCACCTGCCACAACATCCAGGGGAGGCAAGGGCCAGAGAGCCTCATCGAAGGAGGGCAAGGGCAGCAGGGCGGAGAAGTCAGCCAGCAGGGGCGCGGGCCAGGAGGGCCCCACAAGCCCCATCCCGGGTGTGAGGGAGGACACCCACGGGCCCAGGACTCCGTCACAGAAGGGTCCAGCAACTGCACGGTCGGAGGGCGACTAAGCAGGGAGTCCTGGCCAGGTCTGGCTCCCTTGAATGACTGGACAAGCACCGCTGAACAGGGCCCCGCCGTGCAGAAAGGCACCGCTGAAGAGGGCCCCGCCGTGCAGACAGGCACCGCTGAAGAGGGCCCCGTCGTGCAGACAGGCACCGCTGAAGAGGGCCCCGCCGTGAAGACAGGCACCGCTGAAGAGGGCCCTGCCGTGAAGACAGGCACCGCTGAAGAGGGCCCCGCCGTGAAGACAGGCACCGCTGAAGAGGGCCCCGCCGTGAAAACAGGCACCGCTGAAGAGGGCCCCGCCGTCTCAAGCACCGCTCCGCTGGGCCCTTCCTGTCAAGCACCGCTCCGCTGGGCCCTTCCTTTCAAGCACCGCACCGCTGGGCCCCGCCATCTCAAGCACCGCTCCGCTGGGCCCTTCCTGTCAAGCACCGCTCCGCTGGGCCCCGCCGTCTCAAGCACCGCTCCGCTGGGCCCTTCCTGTCAAGCACCGCACCGCTGTGCCCCGCCGTCTCAAGCACCGCTCCGCTGGGCCCTTCCTGTCAAGCACCGCTCCGCTGGGCCCTTCCTGTCAAGCACTGCACCGCTGGGCCCCGCCGTCTCAAGCACCGCTCCGCTGGGCCCTTCCTGTCAAGCACCGCTCCGCTGGGCCCCACCGTCTCAAGCACCGCTCCGCTGGGCCCTTCCTGTCAAGCACCGCTCCGCTGGGCCCCGCCGTCTCAAGCACCGCTCTGCTGGGCCCTTCCTGTCAAGCACCGCTCCGCTGGGCCCCGCCATCTCAAGCACCGCTCCGCTGGGCCCTTCCTGTCAAGCACCGCTCCGCTGGGCCCTTCCTGTTAAGCACCGCTCCGCTGGGCCCTTCCTGTCAAGCACCGCACCACTGGGCCCCGCCATCTCAAGCACCGCTCCGCTGGGCCCTTCCTGTCAAGCACCGCTCCGCTGGGCCCTTCCTGTCAAGCACCGCACCGCTGGGCCCCGCCGTCTCAAGCACCGCTCCGCTGGGCCCTTCCTGTCAAGCACCGCTCCGCTGGGCCCTTCCTGTCAAGCACCGCACCGCTGGGCCCCGCCGTCTCAAGCACCGCTCCGCTGGGCCCTTCCTGTCAAGCACCGCTCCGCTGGGCCCTTCCTGTCAAGCACCGCACCGCTGGGCCCCGCCGCCTCAAGCACCGCTCCGCTGGGCCCTTCCTGTCAAGCACCGCTCCGCTGGGCCCTTCCTTTCAAGCACCGCACCGCTGGGCCCCGCCATCTCAAGCACCGCTCCGCTGGGCCCTTCCTGTCAAGCACCGCTCCGCTGGGCCCCGCCGTCTCAAGCACCGCTCCGCTGGGCCCTTCCTGTCAAGAACCGCTCCGCTGGGCCCTTCCTGTCAAGCACCGCTCCGCTGGGCCCTTCCTGTCAAGCACCGCACCGCTGGGCCCCGCCGCCTCAAGCACCGCTCCGCTGGGCCCTTCCTGTCAAGCACCGCTCCGCTGGGCCCTTCCTGTCAAGCACCGCTCCGCTGGGCCCTTCCTGTCAAGCACCGCACCGCTGGGCCCCGCCGTCTCAAGCACCGCTCCGCTGGGCCCTTCCTGTTAAGCACCGTTCCGCTGGGCCCTTCCTGTCAAGCACCGCTGGCCCATTGACAGTGCCGGTTCTGTGTCGAGCTAGTGTTCACGCTGCACTCGGCGCACCCTGCCTCCTCCATTACCTGTGGAGTCTGTAATCCACCTGATGGCCTGTGTCTCTGCACTCCCCAGGATGGCACAGTGGGCAACCCACCCACTGTAGAGACTTGTGAGACTGTGGCTTTGCACTCCCCAGGATGGCACAGTGGGCAGACCACCCACTGTAGAGACTTGTGAGACTGTGGCTTTGCACTCCCCAGGATGGCACAGTGGGCAACCCACCCACTGTAGAGACTTGTGAGACTGTGGCTTTGCACTCCCCAGGATGGCACAGTGGGCATGGCGGACCCTTCGTGGATCTGGCGTCGTGGACTCCTGTGGCTGAGGTGCCCCCCCTTCCCTTCCCCCTGAGGCGCCTGTATTTTTGTCATCTGATGCCCCAGCAGTGTTCTCTCCAACTGACTCAGGTCTACTGTGTGGGCTTTGCCCATGTGTTGATACACTTTGGCCCACGGACAGTGGAAATTTAAGTGACTGTGCAGGACTTAGTGCCTATGTTTATCGGTTTCGCAATGTTCTTACTTGATTTTTTACAATTCATATTGCTATTTTACCATGACTTCAAAGAACCTATTTTATACATAAATTTTGTTTCTCACTTTAATTATGTCTTAGCATTATTCCGGGGGGTTTGGGTGGTGTCACTGTGACTTGGTGCTCTGCATTGGTGTGTAGATAGTTGGGGGGGGGGGTCGCATATGTGTGTGCCCGTAAGCTATCGTCCTCCCCCCTCCCCTGTGTCGTAGGTGCAGTACTCACCGTTGTCGTCTGCGCCGGCGTTCGTACTCGTGGTAGATGAGCAGGTAGACAATAGCTGGTAGGATGTTTAATTCGGGTTCCATGCTGTTCTCCGTCCTCGTGGAGTGTGTATATGTGAGCGTTTTCCCGTTCGTAGTCTGTTTCCGCCGTGTTTTTATCGGCGGGGCTCCCGCCCCGGAAAAGGTGGCGGATTGGTGAGTTGTGATAGTGTGGGCGGTACATTGTCTGCCACCTGCCTGTTGGCGGTGACCGCCGCGCTGTTTGTGTGTCCCGCCGTGGTGGTCGGAGTGTTAAAGTGGCGGGCTGTGTTGGC
This sequence comes from Pleurodeles waltl, assembly GCF_031143425.1. Classification (NCBI taxonomy): domain Eukaryota; kingdom Metazoa; phylum Chordata; class Amphibia; order Caudata; family Salamandridae; genus Pleurodeles; species Pleurodeles waltl. Next base: position 712,727,766 of record NC_090442.1, read on the forward strand.
GGTTCCCGCCAGGGTCAAAATTCCATTTTTTGGACCGCCTGCCTGTGGCGGGTTGGCCGCCGCTTTATCACCGACCGCCAGGGTTGGAATGACCGCCTTATTCTATTGCAAAATAAATGGCACATCTCCTAGCATCTATGATATGATACACTTTTGAGCGTAATTCTTACTAGCAAGATGGACGTTTTCTTCATTGCTTTTTTACGTATAGCGATTGTAAACACACTTCTAAGCACCTGTGATATTCAGCCCATTAAATGTATGCAACTTGAGCCCACCGCTAGCTCCGCTCAATCTCCACGGCTCAATTGGGTAAGTACCTGCACTTTTTTTTTCCATTTAAAGCACTGAAACCTTAGTACATCGTGTGTAACATCTGTATATAAAAGCAATGAAGATCCAATATGGGACGTGAAGACACAGTCAGCAGCAAGTGTAATATGCTTTATTTCCCCTTTTTGCCATTACTTTATTATGAAAGGTTAACATTGTGGAAATACCATCTATTTTTCTATTGGAAATGTATCCAATCGTATCAATGTGTGTTGCAAAACTGGAAGGTGAGTCTGTGAAATCTACTTTCTAAGCGAAGTTTGGTGTATTTCTGCCTTGCGTTTTTTGCTGCGGCACGGATCACATATTTTAATAGGAGTTAAAATGGAATAAAAGTATTTTTTATTCCCTCTGACTCGAGACGGCGCTGTAAGAGACATAGCACGCCAAAACGTTTTTGGATAAACGAAACAAGTGCCAAATTGTGTGCATTTTTTTTATTCCTCAATATACTGATGCCATTGACACGCGCCTCAAGCAATGCAGTTATCCATTTAGTTACAGAATTTGTCTTGAGGCCTGGTTCCACTTAGCTCATTATGCGCAGAATACACTGACATGCCACTTTACATAGTACATGTGTATGTGAATCATGCATTGCTGGTCTAGCTTCCACATCACAGCAGGACAGAAAGAGACCTTTCTATGTATTTATACACCAATCCAGTACGTAACCCATACATTGTCACGCCAGGTTTCACATTTCCCCATTATGCAAATCATACCCTGTCATGCCAGCTGGCAGATGATTGCTCCAGTACTTGAAGCACACATGTTGTAACAGTTTCCACACTACTCCAGTATGCAGAGGACACACTTCGTGCCAGTCTTGAGATTGCCAGAAATGTAAATTAACCACGGTACACTAGCTCCTCGACACCGACGCTGGCTTACTTTACCCTCCCTGGAAGCTGGCAATAAGCAAATTCTGGCAGCGCCGATTAGGGGGGTGAGATCCAAGAAGCAATAAAAGTCCTGGCACTAACAGATCCCCGGGAACAGACGCCCTCCAGGTCGAATTTTACTTCATTTATAGTACGCAATGGGTTCCCCAATTGGAGAACCTATACACGCCCTCCCTAGAAAATGGAAAGTTACCCCCTACAACATGACAGGCTTTGGTGACCTCTATATTAAAACTCGGAAAGTGTCCCGACCCATATGTCTTTCTATAGAATGTTATCGCTTCTAAATACAGAATACAACATTCTGAGCAAGATCCTGGCTCGCAGGCTTTTTCCACTATTGCATAAAATAATACACATAGACCAGTGTGGATTTGTACCTAACCGAAATACTTCCCTTAACATCGCCGGCTGTACCATATAATGGGCTGTGCTTGTGATAGGTACCCAAAATGCTGGCTATCTCTCCTTGGACCTCTGTAGGGCCTTTGACACTTTAGGCTGGGAATACACGTTTGTGGCTTTTGATCGATTTGGGGTTCCCCCAACTTATGAACCATGGGCCCACCTGTTGTACGTCTCCCCCACAGCTAGAACACACACCGGAGCATATATATCAGACTCATACCCTATCTATGGAGGTACTAGACAAGGGTGCCCATTATCCCCTTTATTGTTTGTGCACAGTCTCAGAAAAAGCACTAGAGACTGGGGGATCCCGATGGGATCAACACTGCATTCCAGATGATATTATCCTATATATGACAGACCTTGAGCAAAATCTCCCTGAGGCAGCTTGGATACTTACAGACTTTGCGTCCCTGTCAGGCCTCAGAGTAAATAAAAATAAATCTCATGCTTTTTCCTTTAAGGATACAAGTACTGGAGCTTCCTTGCCCTTTGGAGAAGACAGCATACCAGTAGCAGCTAACAACTTCTGGTATTTGGGGATGCAAATATACAGGACCCCATGGGATTTATTAGATGGGAACCTTCAGAGAGCAATACCTTTTCTCAGATCACAAATTCCCTTTTGGACCACACTTCCACTGTCTGTGGCTGGTTGATTGGCACTTGCCAAGATGGTGATGTTGCCACGCATTCTTTACTACTTTGTTAACGTGCTGGTAGTGATCCTAGCACCCTCCTTACTGACTTAGTATGGGGTAGTGGTAGACAAAGGGTGAGTTTAGCTAAGCTTAAAATGCCGTCATAACAGGGGGGAATGGGAGCTCCAGATTTTAAGGCCTACTGTATAGCTGGACAAATGCAGTGGCTTTCTTACTGGTTAGCCGGGCAAAACCTTCAAGAAATAGGTTATTCGCAGACTCTATTAGATAAAGGTCGACTCCACTATTTCCCGGAATCCCGTGCCCCCATGCAACACCTCTATTTCTAGGCATTGCCCTCCAATACTGGAGGCTGGCCCTATGATATACAGTCACAACGATAAATTATTCACTGAATATACCACAGCTAGGACTCCTTACAAATGTCGGAGTACTCTCACATTCTAGACTGCACTTACGTGAGCCAAGAGGGGTAACGACAGTTGGGGCAATATTTGGAGATCACATACTATTGAATCATACCGACTTCACATATGAGCAAAACGTACCAAACTCCTTATTTCAGATACATGCCAATATAATCCATTACATCAAACGGCACTGGGCTCCTGATGGTACAGAGCCTCCCCTCCTGCACATAAGTTAATTCAGTTCATGTATACTATGGGACACGGGAAACACCTGATACGATGGATATATAGAGATCTCCGGGAACACTTATTAATACCCCTAACGCCCCTAAGGACTAAATGGGAGGTGACATAGGGTGAGAGATTCGAGATAAAGAATGGGCTTCCATATTGAAATACCCCAAGATAATATCATGAAGCTCTAGATTTAAATTCATACAATAATCGATACTGCACAGAGCATACCTTGCTCCACATAGATTACATATATTGTATCCTGCTGCTTCCTCAGCATGCTGCAGATGCAATATTGAAGAGGAAACACTGTTACATATGCTCTGGAGCTGTTCCAAACTATCCTCATATTGAACACAGATTGGAACAATACTAACAGATCTGACAGAGAAGAATACTTGGCGCACATCAGAATCCTGCATCTTGGGGCTGTTCCCCTGACCTAAGAGTACAAACGTGATGTCATGATTTGTAGACCTGACATTACTACTGGCCAAGTACTTATTGACTAGACGGTGGAATGCCACAACAGCACCCACTGTAATACAATGTAAGGAGGAGGTGGAAGGATGGGGTCTTGCAGAGAGCAGGGCTCTACGCAGAGAAGAATATTGAGGCCTGTGGAAGAAATCAATCGCAACGGAGTGGAATGCTTTGCTAGAACCCTTTAAAACGCTCGCTGGCATGGATAGCAAAACTACTTAACTTTATTAAAGGCAGAACTGCAGATTAATACTGCCTTGACAAAGTCCCGGAACAGCTAATGTCATGTTAGCAAGGGCGAGAGGATGTAGTCATGAAAGAGTGTATAGAGCGCTAGCTTTCAGTATAATGACCATTTAATGTAACAAGTTCTTTCTGACAACTGATAATTGAATTGCGTGTTAAATGCGGTTGGAACCGTGTACCGCAATGAAACTGTGTTCATAGGGAAGATGTCTAGTTAACGAGGAGACATTGCTGACAGTGACATTTGAACTCTAATCAATCACAACACATTTGCATTGTATAATTTGATCCTCTTTCAGTATATATATATGCATATATATATATATATATATATAGTATATATATATATATATAGCTTGAGTTTCTAATATTCAACAAGATAAATCTACTTTTACCTATTATTCCTTCAAAAAGAGATGTAAGTCTGTATCACAAATATAAGACCATAATACAATAAAAGTAATAAAGTTTGTTTAAAAAAAAGTAAATTAACCACTGCAATGACACTTTCACCTTTCCGCAGAATGTATTGCATACAATGCTATACCAGTTTCTGCATTACTCCAATTGTATACCCATAAGTTGCATGAGCCCAGAAGAACAATATGACTATACTAAGGGATAGAAATTAAAAATATGACTATGATTTATTTAGGGTAAGAGATGCCAATAATAATGTTCTCAGTTGTCCCGGCTGGACTGAACTGAGGCAGTCTAGTGTTCTCATTTCTTCCCTAGACCTTTTTTAACAGTGTTACATGCTGCAGTTGAACCAGTATGTATTACAGAGTGGTGGAGCCACTCTGTAGTTATAGTTAAGATTTCCAGAGATAGGAAATCTCAGATTTTTGCTCCCTAACTTTCCACCTGTTTGACATATCACCACAAAACCTTCCAGACTCATTGCTTTTTCTATATTTTGTGATAATAGAAATGTTTGTGGTGAATCACTAGGGATGTAAACTTAAAAGGTGGGAGTCCCAAACAGATTTTTCCCCAATGTATTTTCCATAGGCTTATGTAGTCAACATAATGCAAAAATAGCTGAATAAATTTGGATTAAATTTGCCATGAATATATATTTTAGTGTCTAGATGATACTTTTTGCTATTGCAAGTGATGTTATGAAGTGGCTATGAATTTATAAGGGCCAAAAACTTAGTGATATTGGTTGTTGTGATAGTACCACAGTGGTACTGCAGTACTAACAGAGTATATGGTGATGACAAGTCATTATGTGATTGGCTAATGTCTGCCTTTAGAAAATTAAAGGCAGGCATGTTGTTTTAGGTAGAGTTTGCCTGTGTTCTGCTTTTCGATGTAGGTAAGTATGAGGTTTTATATTTTGTCCCTACCTATTACCACTTTATTAAAGTGGTACACTCCAAGCCACTCCAGTCTACACTATTCCATTGTTTGCCACTACACTGTACCTCACTCCACTCTAAGCCACTCTCTGTTATGCTACTCCACTCCACTCTATGCTATTCCACTATAAGCCACTCACCTCTACACCACTCCACTCTAGCCCACTCCAGTGTATGCTATTTCACTTTATGCCACTCCAGTGTACACCACTCCACTCTACGCCACTGCACTCTACGCTATTCCCCTGTACACCACTAAACTGTACCTCACTCCACTGTACACCACTCCACTCTACAACATTCCAGTGTACGCCACCACACTCTAAGCCACTCTACTGTGCCCCACTCAGGTCTACGCTATTCCACTGTGTACCACTCCACTCTAACACACTCCAGTGAATGTCACTGCACTGTACACCATTCTACTGTATGGTATTCCACTTTATGCTTCTCAACTGTACGACACTCTAGCCTATGGCACTCCAATGTACGCTACTACACTATGCGGTAATACACTCTACACAATACCACATTATCAACTCCACTGTACAGCAGTCCACTCTAGGCTATTCCACTCTGTGCCCCTCCACTCCATGCCACTCTAATATACGCTATTCCACTGTATGCCACTCCATTGAACGTCACTCTACTCTATGTCAGTTTACTCTACCCTGATCCACTCTATCCCACTCTAGTATACATCACTTCACTGACATCACTCCACTCTATGCCACTCTACTGTACGACAATACGATGTATGCTATCACGCTGTTCATGACTCCATACTCCACCACTCCACGGTACACCAGTCCAATCTACTGTGCTAGTCTCTACCCTATTCCACTGTACGGCACTGCATTCTACACCATTCTACTGCACGCTATTGCACTATATGCCACTCCACTCTATATCACTATGCGCTATTCCACTCTACAACACTCCACTCTACTGTATTGTACTGTATGCCACTACACTGTACTTCACTATGTGGCACTCCACTGTATACCACTGCACTGTATGTTATTCCACTATACATTATTCCAGTGTATGCCACTCCACTATACCACATTCCACTGTACTCCAGTTCACTCTACTCCACTCTAACCCACTATACTATACAACAGTACACTTTATGAAACTCTGCTCTCCTCCACTGTACCACCCTACATCGGATAATACTCCAGCCGACAACAGTAAACTTTACGATTTCAAACATTTTTTTAATTTAAAATAAAAAAATTGAAATTCAAAGAAAAAAACAAAGATTAAACCTCTGTTATAGTTAGAAAAACTTTATTCTTCCTATGCAAACCAAACTTAAAATACACAAACATAAAAAATTCTTCAGTTATAATTATACCTTAAATTTATAATTTACGGACTACCTTTAAATTTATTTTACTTTATTTATTCTTTTGCTGCAAGCAAAATTTAAAATACACAAAAATGTCGATTTCTAAACTTATATTTATATCTTTAGTTTATAAGTTATGCAACACCTTCAAATTATTATAACTCGCGCACCTCCATACAAGGTGTATTCAACTCGATAGCCACGCTACATTAACTATAACTCACCACTCTACCATGCACTGTGTTCTCACAAAAGATGATGATTTGCAATGACATAACTATTATTGTAAATAATATTATTTTACATAGTGTAACTTATATAATAGAAAAGGGTTTGACAAGGGGAGCGATTGTAGTTACATCAGGGTTGGGGTGATGTGGTAATATTTCTTCGAACCCTTGATGAGGAAGACTGTGGCTTGTAGAATTCCCTTTGGGAGGGCGTTAGTGTGGACTGGGAGGCTTTGAGGCAGGGCATTGCTTCATTTAGATACTACATCTAGATGTGAGAGTTTGAGAATTTGAGCAGCAGTTCTTAAATTGCTTTCTGGCATGAGGCGCTTTCCTTTCTTTAGTAGAGAAATCCAGTATCTCCCCATCTTGGTTTCCTTGGTCACGTGTTTCCTGAAGGAGAGATCTGTGTCCAGGGTGACTTGGCATTGGCTGAAAGCTTGTGTTTTATGTCATTCAGATTCATGTCATTATAACAGGTTCAGACTAAAGGACCGATTACGACTTTGGCAGACACACCGCCAGCCCACAGCAGTGGTGGTTGGGGGAACGCCGCCAAGCCGGTGGCATCCCAACCACCACATTATGAGATTCCCACTGGACTGGCAGTGTGTTGGCAGTGCAGTCAAGGCAGCGCCATGCTTCAGCTCTAGGAAAGAGCCTGAAGCCAATGTCGGCTACACTGCTGTGCCTCCAGCAAGTCGGGTCTACTGTTTCCATGCACCATGTCATGCATGGCAAACAGTGCATGCACCGATATTGCAGGCATGGGGGAACAACATGGTCCCAAGCCACAATCCATATTGGCTTATTCACCCTGGGGTCCTTGTTTTGTGGCCCTCTACCTGCCTTTCCACTGACCTTTTCATGGTGGTGTCCCTACCATGAAAAGGTCGGTGGAAAGGCAGGTCATAATACACACAGCGGTGACAATGCCGGCACCGCCACCATTGACCATCAATATCCCTACTGCCGCATTAGCTCAAATGTCAATGGTGGCAGCAGTCTTTTGGCTGGCGGACCGTCCAGATCATAATCGGGCAGTCGGACTGCCAAAGATGGTATGGCGGTCCCAAGACACCCAAAGTTGTAATTAGCCACTATGTGTTGCTTATATTTAGCAAGTCATACCACTAGGGAAACCCCTCCTCCAGTGCTAGAGCTACTCCATTGACTTCTGAAACTGAAGGCCTGATCTACAAGATCCATGCACCACTTTTCTTGCGCCGCCCCACCTGCCGACACCATTGTTGTTCTATATTTAAGATACAGCGCACCATGGCGCTCGTTTCCACAATAGAGTCATAATTTATGATGCTATTGTGGAGCTTTGCTGTACTAGCACCATAAATTATGGCACTATTGCAGCAAAGCACTAGGGAGGCCCATAGGTTACTATGGCCCGTCACTTTAATTCCTGCCCCGAGCAGGTGTTAAAAATGACGGGAAAAATATTGCAATTAAATCTTGTAGATTTCACTGCACCATTTTTTGCGGCCGCTCTGCGTGGGAACACCCCCATTGCATACATTATACCTGGTACAGGCATAATGTGACGCAAGGGATTACAAAGTGGCGCAATGCTGGCATTGCGCCACTTGCACCACTTTGTAAATATGGCGCAGGTATATGGCTTTCATAACACCACATTTGTGTAAAAAAAAGACGCTAGTGTGGCGGAAGGAGGCACAAGGGCCTTGTAAATCTGGCCCTGAGTGTCAAATGTAAACTTTCTTTTTTATCTTTAAAGTGTTTAGCACATATGCTCATGAAATCAAAAGTCACTTTTTGTGCAAGGAAAAAGAAAAGCAGTTTCTCGAAACGTCTTTATCCATCCACAACTAGTTTTCCAGCTTTAGAATGAATGCTAGAATTTAGGAAACAAATTTATTTTTCATCTATATTTTTTTTTTTCTGGTTGTATTCTTTTGTGCTGATCTGTTATGTGGGATGTATTTTATACATTTTGAAATGTTTATTTTGACTTTAGATAATCTTCATATGGCACCGATTTCTTCACTTCTGTTGTCTTCATAGAAAGTTTTAAAGAATTAAAATTGTTTATAACCTAAAACTATTTAAAAAAAACGAAATCATGGTAAATCAACATTTTATTCTTCAGTTCATGTAGTTAATTGAATAGTATACTGTGTGTGATTGTTAGAAGCACATATCTACAACTCGTCAAATAAAATCTTGGTTAGGTGAAGTACAACGCTTAGTGGTGAGGCAATGGTTCACATCAGTGGCTAGGTTTGACGACTGTGTTTCAACTGGTGCTGCAGGAGGATTAACCACCGCTTCATGTCTATGAGGACAGACACTCCAACACAAATATTTACATTTTTCTACATCAGCAGTGAAACTGAAGTTGTCTTAAGAGGCAGGATCAAACAGGAATGGCAGGTTAAATGTGGGCTTCTTTATATCCCTGCCAGGCAGCTCTTCAGAAGCACGATGACTGTCAATGGTACTGGTAACACCAGTTCTACTTTCAAAAGATCAAGGTTATTTATAGACGTGACAATTAGGGTTGGCTAAGAGTGCAACAATATTAACATTGTTCTACAGCCTGAATCACTTGTGAAAAGTTTGAATGGTCCAAGAAACACAGTAGTTTAAGAACAATGCAGTTCTCACGACATAATAGACAGAGGATGGTCTATTTTTGCTCAGCATTTCAAGCCTACAGATTACATTTGGCTCAGTCCATGGTTAAAACAGCCAAGATGGAGCTGGTTTATTTACGTAACACATTCATGGCGATAGCTTACAGGAGTAAGCGAATGAGCACGAAAGATTTTTGTGTCTATTGATTACCATTGAGAATTCTTAGTGTTGCACCATGTACTTGTAAGGAATTTGTTTTGTAAATAGCTTTAAAGGAATTTGAACAAATGCCATGTTTATGGGAGAAGTGTAACTGAACCAAACTTGAGCCTTCAGAGAATCCCACTATCCCACCTTGACATAAAAGAGTAAGCAAACATGTCTGAATTAAGAACCAGGAGACAATGTGTGAATGGAGAGACACCAGAGACACTGGCTAGGGACAACGCATTGGGTGCAGACTAAGGACCTTCAGTGACCCATCACTCTTTGAGATGGTTTCATGAGACAAGTAACCAGTGTATGATAGTTTGCTTTCAGTGATACACTTACCGCTTTGACAGTTTCATATGAGCACCGTGTCCGACCTGGAAGAGGACTGAAGCCCCAGAATGCTGAAAGAGGAACAACAAGCACAAAGGATTCCCAAAAGGTAAGTTCCGGTTCAATAAGCAAGTTCATGACGATGGAAAGTCAAGGTAAGGTTAGGAGAGAAAGGGAGAGCAATCTAAACGGAAAGCACAACAAAAGGGCATATGAAGTTAGTGACGAACTAAGTGGCAGCAAAGTAGCTGAAACATTAAGGAATGTCACCAGGCACCTGACCTGGAGGAGGGAGATTTTATACTGCCGTTTCTACTATTTCCCCAGAAGACCTGCCTCAGAACCCTTAAGTGAGTCCCTATAAATATATTCTAATGGACTAATCTCCAACAACTCGTTTTCCACAATCTCAAATCCCGACCGTTCCTGACTTTAAAAGATGCATGGCATACTTAATTAAGAATGAGAGACTTTTAGCACAGTTGTTCCACCTCATGCAGTTCCACGTTCATGTAAAACTTGACAACAACATGCCAAAGGGCATGGCCCTGTAAAATTCCGGGGGTTTTCGTACACCTTAATGTGGTGGATGGTGCTCGCTCATGCACTGCAGGTGTACTCATGAAATAAAAAAAGGATGATCTTTACTTTGCCTGGTGACAGCATGTGGTTTTACAGAGCGTAGTTCACCTTCCTTGCTCCATGAATCATTGACGATTCTGTGAGCGTCTGTGTGATTGGTCATATTGCCTCCTAATCCCTAGTTTGAGTATCTTGAATATGTGCCGTGTGTTTTTGAGAGTGGGGAGGACACTTTCACAGAGGAGGCCAGGGACATAGAACTAGATGACTTTGAGATAAGCTGCTTTTGCTTCCCGCTGGTCTGTGGAGAGAAGCTGAGTATTCTCCTGCGAGGCTTTTCCTAGAAATATGTAGCTTTCATTTTCTTCACTGAGGTGGGTTGTTAGATTTGTGGCCACGGTTGTTCAGATTGCTGTAGCTGAAGGAGTGGTCTGACCATGTCTGCGGTTACACTGTTTGATTCGAGGTCATAACTGAAGATAATGTTGAGTGTATGCCTAACTGTATGCATAATTTCCCTACCTATATGTTGGAAGCCAAAGCCAAGCATATTCTCTTAGAGAGTCTGAAGTCAGGTTGATAAGTCCACATGGTAAAGTTGCCCTTAAATATAATTTTGCAGCCCTGATCTTAAAGTGGAGTGTCAGTTTCAGAAACTCCTCCATGAGTTAGTGCTGTGGCCTTGGTACAATGAAAGAGTAACTAGAATCAGAGAGCCATGTGTTCAAACGATAAGTATGTGGACTCAGGGATGACTGAGCAGGTCAAGTCTCAGAGATGATTGAACAGGTCAAGTTTTTGGCATGGGCTATGGTTACCACATGCTGCCTCCTCTTATTTTCTCTGTTCCTAACAATAGTTTCATAGCTTAGTGGGTGAAGTAGTGGGGCTAACTCCAAATCATGCCTTGGTGACTGCAGCTATATGGCCGTTGGAGTTGGTAAAGAGGCCATTGGTGTCTAGTTGAGCAACTATTATACTTTTACAAATAGGCTGGAAGTATCAGGCTAGTCAGACTCAGCTTTGATCCTTCACTTAATTGCCGTGAGTGGGGAGAGGCTAGAATCTGGATTAGTTACGTGGTTGGAAGTGGCTGTGTTTGTTGGTTGCCGAGTAGGGGTTATTCTGTCAGAAAAGGGGTGCAGTTGTTTGGGGTATATTGGGTATTCAGAAGCAATGGATCAGGATTTTATGAGGCACTAAAAAAGGCCCTTGAATGGCAGAACATTCCAGTTATTGATCTGAACCATGATCATTCTGTTATAGATGTTGATGGTGAACATTCTAAAAGTACCTTAGGATATTCCGTCATTGAGTCTGACTTGACCTTGAATGTCAGAGGTATTTCTAACGGTGAAATTTGTGAAGCCATGCGTCAAGCTTATGTAAAAAGAAGAGGTGGTGATCTGTCTTAGTGATCTTTATATTAATACTAGTTTAGGTGCCTCCAATAATGTTTTTTTGGTCTGCTTGCATTATGCCATTCTAGAGTCTCCTTTTTCTGTGTTTGATATGTTGGGTAAATGATATGGAAGCTTTCTGAACCAGCACATAAGAGCTGCGGCTTTGGGCATATGATATTTCTGCTCGGCATTGCCATGATAGCAATCTGACAGTAGGTGTGGGCTGCAATAGCATAGACTAGATTACTTGGTGTGAGGTGTCGAGACTGGAGTGCCCTGAAGATTTTCAAAAAGTAAGCGAGTATGAACATAAACATTAGTTTTCCCGAAATATTATGGGAGCTAAGAGGTACTATAATTGATTTGGGCCAAAGCCTGACTTGCAGAGGATAGGGGTTTTAGCCTCCCTTTTAAAAGGTAAAGCAAAGTAAAATGAGTAGAAATGTGGCAGAGGTTGGAGATTTCTTCTTGGTCTGGTTCACCAGTTTGGCTTTCATGGCATCACCTGTGTAATCTTTCCACTTTTGCCCAGTTTCTATAGTAGCTGTGCATTTAGGAAAGGGCAACCGAATAACCCCTTGTGAGTTTGAGTATACACTATAAGAAGGTAAGTGCAACCAAGGGGATTATTTTAAAGCATTTTTGAAGAACTGGAGTTGGGCAGGTATAAACCACGCATTCATCTAAACAGTTCATGTAGAATATATTATTGAAATAAATACTGAACGGAGGTGTAGAAATGAAGAACATTTAATTTATAATAAATGAAGTTCAGTGTAATCAGGAACAGTGATTCACATCGATTCACTAGCGTTCAATCTTTTTAAATGAAGGGATATGTTTTTAGCAGATCTATAGCCATAGAAAGTGAGGAGTCCTAAAATGTCCAATGATGTGGGTTACACATATGTGCTAATCCACTCTTGCATTTGATTTTTAATGATCCCCTTGGTTGCACTTACCTTTCCATAGTTGATGTAGTAGTTCCACGTGTTGCACAAGCACATGCTTTTGGCTGTGTGGTCTAAGAGGTGGCACAAGGGGTGCATGTGGGTTCCAGCATTAGTCAGTAAAACCTAGATAGGTTAGTATAAGAGTGAAGCTATGCATAAATTGTGTTGCTGTATAACATGATGAAGCTGAATAGCGCTTTGCAGACGTTTAAAGGAATGGGGGAGTAGAAAGCCCTCGCTGAAGTTGGCCCACCATAATATAATTTGTTGTGCTTTTGAGATGTCTAGTCTTTTAGGTCAGTGCAATTAAAGATGTCCGCCACGCCAAGGTGTGCTCAAAATGATTTACAAGCATATGTAGCATTTCAAGTATACACTTGAAAAATTCAAACATTCTAAAGCCATGTTTACAGTAGTAAACGTTTGCATTTCTAGGCTTACTCATTTACTTATGCTGATATCTTCAAGGCCTGCATTAGAATGCCATGTCTGCTTAACTTGCAGGAGTTAGAGCATAATCAGTAATGGCCTGATACAACTGATAGGGCTGTCAGGTGACTATTCTTTTAATACCCTTATAATTTTACTCTTTTAACGCTAGTTAGCATTGTTGTAGATACATAAGCTTTGTTTTACTTTAAATCACACCCCTCTTATATACAAATTGGCCAGCACACAATAAAAGGTGTATATATATCAAACAATTTTATTAATATTTAACAATACCTATAAATATTTGTCTCCCTTCTTCCATGGCTAGGCCATTGTGTATGATTGTGACATTTTTTACATTCCTTTAACCAATTATTTGCCAGATCCTTTTCAGTATCTCATTGGTATTAAGTTCCTTATTTTTAAAATTATTCTGAATTTAACGAAGTCAGAAGAAAGTTGAAGCATCAGAATTGTCGCTGCTGGATTTAAGTCAACTGTAGTTTTTATATCATCCCTGAATCTAGTTGGATATTCAGAGAGAAGGTTGTTTTTTTCTATAAATGCTGATATTTACTTGAAGGCAGGTCTTCCAGTAGGGTTGTCTAAGAATAGGCCATTGGATATTTGCTCATAGTAGGGTGTTTTTTTGGAATGTGTTATTTCTGTAGTATGTTTTGAGTTCTGTTGGAGCAAGTTGTACTGCCTAAGAGTGGTTGATGAAGACTATTGTCTTAGTGGCAGCAGAGCCACTAAGGAACTATTTGGGATAAACAAACAAGATTCTTCTGGTGATCCTACTGAAGCACAGACTTTTGTAGAGTTGGCAAAATCTTTAGGGTTTAGGTTATTGAAGAAGAATAAACTCTGCTGTGCCCTTTTTAGTTACATCAGTCGAGATTAGAGAGCTTATCCTATGTTCATTTCCTTTCATTTACTGATATATTTCCATGTTAAGGCCATTTACAATGAGCTGTTCTTCCGGAAAGTCACATAGTTCCAGAGGAGCAACATTTGAATTGATGCATTCAGAATCCTGGAACTCAATAGTAATTTTGTGTTATTCCTTTAAATAGTACATGGCTTTGGATATGTAGTGGTGCTAGTGAAATTGTTTTGCCTTTTTGAGAGTGGAATCATAATTTCTGAAATGACGTAGACATGCAGTTTGTCATAATTCCTGCAGGTCTGAGTAGAGGGAAAAGAGATGAATAACAAAGATTGTCATTGGTAGTTGTCAGTTCAAGGTGGAACTGGTGGACTGTTGTTGTCAGTTTAGTAAAGAAGGGAGTAAATATTTGAGAGCTGGAGGAGAGTAGGCCACGTTTCCTCCAAGATCTGACACTTATTATGTGGTTTGGTGAGGAACTGGTCTTTGGTGGCAATGAGATTGAGAAGTGCAATTGAATCACTTGATTGTTAGCCCAAGCGACAGAGATTATGTTATCAGGAACAAATATTGTATCAAATGCACGCCTGAGTGTATGAATAAGACCAGCAGCTAGTTATTGAAAGTTAATTCATTTCTTTTTAGAGTAAAGGAATTTTGATTGAGATCGGTTGTCCTTAACAATCCAAATATCGATGCCTCACAGAATGTAGAACCTGAGATGATTCAGGGGATCTAAAAAAAAAAGTCCAAGAAGGGCTTAACAAACACTGTCTCATGTAGTATAGGGCTGTTTATCAGGAAAAATACAGGTGCTAAATCTGGAGATGGAGAGCACTGGAGTAGTGGAGATACGCATTCTAGAGCAGTGTACTTTGAACAGATTTATTTGGGTGGAAAAACGTATATCTCCCACTCATCCATAGCAAAGATACCAGACTTCAGTACATGGAAGCCGAATCACAGACACACTATCACACAAATAAGAGAGTCATCAATGTACTCTGCCTCCAGCATCAAGCACCAGTCAATCCTTGAGAAAC
Source organism: Pleurodeles waltl (assembly GCF_031143425.1). Lineage (NCBI taxonomy): Eukaryota > Metazoa > Chordata > Amphibia > Caudata > Salamandridae > Pleurodeles > Pleurodeles waltl. The sequence continues at coordinate 712,742,853 of NC_090442.1, forward strand.
CAACAGGTTTTTACTTGACTGCTTGTTGAACACATTTGGACTTAATAAACTAAAGGTTGTCACAGATGGATCGGTGAAGATCCCAATAAACCAGTGGATCAATCGCAATAACGCCTATGTATTGTACATCATACTCTGCCTATGCTTCAAATCTATGTGGGTCGTATTTTTTAACCATTAAAAATATTGGTGCAAAAACATTATTAAAATATACATAAAACAGATCCAGGGCTCCCACTAACTGAACATTACACCAAGTTTCACAAACATGAACATCACTACATTCTTTGCCCTTGAACATATTCCTCCACATTCACGGGGAGGCAATAGAGAATTCAGGATGTGACAAAGTGAGAGCAGATACATACTACAACTCAATGCAGTCTAAATAAAGATGCTGAATTACAGGTCTGGCTCAAATAGACTGATATTAACCACCTTCTATATGAAGACCCAGGACTCCGGTCACTGTACCTATACCCTTTCTGGACTTAAGCATTCCTCCTGAATATTTTACAATGCTTAAGTTCTTACACCAGAATTGGTCTATTGGGATCAACCCTTACACAGTCCCCCCTTAAATTTGTATGTTCTCTGGATTATAATGGACTGATATTTAGGTTTCAGACACCTTCTTGTCTGCTCTACCCTCACATATCCCGTACAATTCGCCTAGAAGCCCATATGCTTTGTATTCTGAGGCTCATGTATCATACTTGAGTTATTTAATCCACGGCTAGTCAGTAAAATATACATGAGAGAAGGGTCGACTTTTGGTACATTCACTGAATTCTAATTTCTCCCAAATCTGACATTTCACCACAAAATGCCGGGTTGTGTACTATACATGGTTCTTATGGGTTGTCTTCAGTACCACACACCTGTCGATACTTCCCTTTTGTACAGATTTGACCCCATAACACACACAGACGAAACCTGTAACTTCAAGCTTAGCACCAGAGTACTAAACGTCCCTAGGCTTCCTCTTCTGACAACCTACTCGTCTTCATCACCTTTACATCACCAAAAACTAGGATTCTTAACTTCCACACAACTGCACACCTAAAACTGAGAGCACTGTTTGCACACATTGACAGCAAGAAAAGACTATCGAGGGTCCCTGATATAATGCGTAGCCCATCCAGGGAAATACTTGAGTACAAGAAAAGAGATTGAGCTACAACTAATGTCCACTGCTATCTACAATTGTAGAACAACAACAACAATCAAGATAACTGAAATACACAAATTTATATTTATTACATATGTATGTACAACAACAAAAGAACATAATGATCAAGATTAAATATAAAATATTTACATATTCACAGGGAACGACACATACATTTATATATAGTGAATAGACAGAGACAAAGAAAAATGCAAAACAAAACACAACAAATAATGAAAAATAATAGAATCATAACATTGAAAAAAGAAACAAAAAATCCAAGTTGTCCAAAATACAATACAATACAATTTAGATATATACTTTCTCTATAACATTAATTTAAAGTCTTACTAGTATTCACAGTTTTAACATGTTAACTTAGAACCAGATCGCGTCTCCACCTAATTCAAAAAAGAAAAATTACTTGGACCCTAAAATTCATATTCCATTATAACAACTGTAGGAACTAAGCCTACGCGCGTTTCGGCGGTAAACCTCTGTTTTGTAAAGCCGCCTTCATCAGGGCAGTTCCTTTTTGATGTTAGGTAGTATATCGCAGATCTTTTAGATTCTCGTCTTTCCCATCCGAATCACATCTGATAAACATAAAAAGTAACAATAAGGAATACCATAGTCATACATTTAATCTAATTCCTTGAGATTCCGCCATCCTATCTACATAATACCACAAACCAGGAATAATCAAAAGGAATACCAAAGTGCACGAACGAAGAAATCAAGTGAAAAGATTCAAAAACAAAAATTAAAGGACAATAAAAACCAGGAAAAGATTCCACACCAAAAAATAGTGCAAGAGAATTCAAACACCCACTACATGCAAAAAAACCATAAAACCTATGTGGTTTCCCAAAATACTCTCCACAATACATGTATTAACAATATTAAATACCAGATGACAATGTTGATGCGTTCTCTCATAAAGAGAACACAGAAAGGTTGGTTCTCTAGCTTCAATTTTTGATCACACGGGGCTCCCCATATAGGCCCACACTCAGATTCACAAATCCATCTCTATTTCAAAACAGAAAACCTCAAATCAGTAAAAAAGATCCATAAGTCTAATAGGCCAACCTTATACCTATAGGAGCAGTAGCTTGTTCCTAAACATACCCAAATGGTCTTCAAAATAACCGGATTCCTAAAAGGATAAATATCACAGCTTCCATCAGTCTTTCATCTATATATAAAAAGAAAAAAAAGAAAAAAACTGAGAAAACGACAATCACAAATACAACAAAAATAAGATTCCCCTATCACAAATATTCTCTCTTATCTCTTATTTTATAACATTGACTAGAGTCCCTTATTCCTAATAGTACAGAAAACAACTCAGATATATTTGGAACTTTCTTAGATACAATTTCACCATCCAACTTAATTCAAGATTGAGTGGCCAAAATTCCTCAATGTATACCAGATAGTAATCGCATGCACTGAAAACCTGCTCCTTTCAGATTCAGCAATGTTATAATTCTTGAAGGGGAAATGCCTTACCTTCCCATGCACCGATTTTAAATAGTGAGTGCTAAACAAACACGCCCGATAAAAGATTGCTGAATGCAGCGTTCTCCATTTTAAAGTCAGGCATTGAATTACCAATCGCGGTAGAAGCCGCGAAACGACTAAAAACCACGAGATTTCGTACTAAAAAAGCCTCATGGGATAGCGTTGGCCATCTTGGAACGGTTATAAATGCAGCCTACTGATACGGCAAAAAGACTAAAATTAAGTCAAAGAGATAGTCCGGATTGCAACGAACATGCCGTAAGAAAACAATATCGGCCATCTTAGAATGGTCATAAATATAGCAAACTAATAAGGGAAAAGACACCTACCATAATAGGAATATAACATAAAAACTAAAGAATAAACAATGAAAAAAATAATAAATAATAAGTGAAAAACGACATAACAACACATCTATAGAGGATCCTGACCCACCCCAAAAGAAAGTTCAAATTAAGGCATTCTCCCACAATATACACTCATTAAGACCCTTCTCATATGTGTCCAGGGTAAAAATCCAAAACACTTCCCGCTTCTTCCTTATGTTTTCCATTCCTTTACCTGGGACGTCCTTAATCTTTTCCAAGATCGTCCATGTCAAATCGTCAAGGTCATGTTTTTCTTTCAACCAATGTTGAACCAAAGGAGCTCCCTCCCTTTTGTTTCGAATACTCGATAGATGTTCTGAGATTCGTACTCTGATTTCACGTCCAGTCTCTCCCACATACCCCACTGAGCAAGGACAGATGATCAAATACACACAATTAGAGGTTCTACAGTTAGTCATGTCACACAGTTTGTATTTCTCATGTCCCCATACCAATAGATCACTAACAATGGCTTTGGGGCATACTTTACACGTTCCACACTGGTGATTTCCCAAAACTGGGACAGCACCGGTAATGGACTTTTGACAAAATTCTTTATCTCTAGGTAAGGCTGTCTTAACTAATTTATTGCGGATGTTCTGATTTTTTTTTTAAAGCCAAAAGAGGTCTCTCTAATGGTTGAAGAGTTTGGTCACTATTCAGAATTTGCCAATTGCTATTAATTATTCTCCTGATTTTATCATTCATATTTGAATGTTGAATGACGCAAACTAATCGTTGTTTAGATTCTTTCGTGCATCATTGAAACATACTCTCTCTATTGTAGTATTTTGCCCGTTTGTACGAATCTCTGACCAATCTCTTAGGGTATCCCCTCAGAAGGAGCTTTTCTTGAAGCACATCTGCATGTAAGTTATAATCACTCAATTTCGTGCAGTTTCTACGAATGCGTAGAAACTGACTAAAGGGAACCCCTTGTTTCTGACTTCTGGGGTGGTAGCTATCAAAATGGAGAATAGTATTCTTTGCCGTGGGTTTTGTATATAATGATACCTCTAACTGGGAATTTTGACTTTTTATCCAAATGTCTAGGAACTCAATTCTGTTCCTGCTTTTATGGATGGAAAATTTAAGATTAGTATCACATAAATTAACCCATTTGCAGAACTCTTCTAGTTGTTCTTCACGTCCTGACCAGATAAAAAAGACATCATCTATATACCTCGACCAAAGCCTGATATTTTCGTAAAAAGGGGCAATTTCATTGTATATATGGGTCTGTTCAAATAGGCCTACATAAATATTGGCAACCCTTGGAGCACAAGCTGCTCCCATACTGACTCCCTTCTTCTGCTGATACGTTTCTCCATCAAATTCAAAAAAATTACTTTCCAATACAATCTTAAGGCAATCAAGAACAAACAACAGGTGGTCTGTCATACCTTCCTTATCAAAAATTTGTCGAACCGCCTGCCAGGCTTCATGTTGGGGGATATTTGTATACAGGGCCTCAATGCCCATAGTAACCAGAAATTCACTATCTGGATTAAACCTAGCCCCTTCCAGGATTGAAATAATATGTCCCGTGTCTTTCACATATGCAGGAAGTTGTACTACTCTTGTTTTGAGAAATGTTTCCACATATTTTGATAATGGTTCCGTAATGGACCCTACTGTGGACACAATGGGTCGAAAAGGAGGATCCGTCTCACTTTTATGAACTTTCGGAAGACCATATAGGATAGGAACTCTAGTGGTCGTAGGATTCAAATATATGTACTCTTTTTCACAAATCAATCCATCATTGTATGCCTTCAAACTAACTTCCTGAATTATCTTTTTTACTTCCCTTTGCCAACCAGTGTTGGCTTTACTGTAATGTTCTGGTATTCCTAACAAAAGTCTAACCTTATGTTTGTACTGATCCACATCCAGGAGGGCAATACCTCCCCCTTTATCACAAGGTTTAATAACCATGTTTTTATTCTGCTGTAATCTTAGGAGCGCCTGATGTTCATTTCTCGTCAGATTACAGTTGGGCTTAGGGGTGAATTTACACAGTTTTTTAACCTTCTCGAGAACCAGGTTCTCAAAGATTCTTATTTCGGGTCCCACCATATCAAGGCTCGGGGTGAAAATGGATATAGGTTTCAACCCAGACAGATTATTCTCTACAGTATTATTTCTGTTCTCAAAAAATCTGCTAAGCCTGATACGCCTAAAAAATGCATATAGGTCAGTAAGAAGTCCAAAACAGTTGATCGAAACACTAGGGACAAAAGATAAACCTTTTTTCAAAATAGCTTCCATATCCGCATCCAAAGTACAAGAAGTGAGATTGAATACTGGTATGAGATCTAATCCCTCCCGTATTGTTGTCTCCTTGTTTGCAGGAAATGTGTAGGGCTGTCTGTATTGTAATACCTGCCCCTCTGCTGATTTCTGTACCTGGCACGTTGTGATCCTCGCCGAGATAAAAAACGATTGGATTGATTGAAACCTTCCTGATATGAACTTCTATTACCCAATTGTTCGGATCTATCACTAGTGCCTTCACCCTCAGACTCCGATGTATCGGAAAAAGTAACAATTTTTTTACTAGTCCAAAATTGTCGGTCTAACGGTTGGCCGGTTTGATTATATTCCTGATAATATTTCTTTGACAGATAGGGGTAAGCTTTCTCTTGAGTAAACCACCTAATGTCCTTTCTAAGTTTATCTGACTTCCTTTTTATCAGGTAAGCGCCGAAAGAGTCTAATTCCTGGTTTACCATCTCTAGTTGTTTTTTGGCTTCCTGTATAGAATCTTGGGTTTTTAATTCATCTTCCAATGTCTGTATTTCTACGGCTAGTATTTCAATCAATTCCCTAGCAGTCTCCACAATAAGGATCATCCAATCCCGGGAACATCTATTCGATATTAAAGACCACTTCTCTAGAAATTTACGAATTTCTGTAAACAGACCAGGTATATTTCTCACCCTTAGTCCTGCTGGTATTACTCCAGCCCTCAAATATTCCAACATAAAGTCTGCATGCAATTCTGTTCGTTTTACTTTCTTTTTCAATTCAACCAATTTAAACCACCCTTCCTTAAGTTGATTAAAACCTGAGTTCGATCCTGATCCTGTCCTAGGTTGCCCTAATAGTTTAATCAAATCATCTTCCGAGAATCCAAATGTTTTTATCCCATCCATCATAAAAAATTAGAAAAGAAAAGTGAAAAAATAAAATAAAAAATAAAAACCTAAGTGAGGGAAGTGCACAAGGTAGAAGGAGGAATCTCAAGAGAATAAATATTAAATAAACAGAATTCAGACATACATCAAAAACCTATATACATATAACCCTCTCGACAATTTTGTCGTATCACAAGAAGAAAAGACTATCGAGGGTCCCTGGTATAATGCGTAGCCCATCCAGGGAAATACTTGAGTACAAGAAAAGAGATTGAGCTACAACTAATGTCCACTGCTATCTACAATTGTAGAACAACAACAACAATCAAGATAACTGAAATACACAAAATGATATTTATTACATATGTATGTACAACAACAAAAGAACATAATGATCAAGATTAAATATAAAATATTTACATATTCACAGGGAACGACACATACATTTATATATAGTGAATAGACAGAGACAAAGAAAAATGCAAAACAAAACACAACAAATAATGAAAAATAATAGAATCATAACATTGAAAAAAGGAACAAAAAATCCAAGTTGTCCAAAATACAATACAATACAATTTAGATATATACTTTCTCTATAACATTAATTTAAAGTCTTACTAGTATTCACAGTTTTAACATGTTAACTTAGAACCAGATCGCGTCTCCACCTAATTCAAAAAAGAAAAATTACTTGGACCCTAAAATTCATATTCCATTATAACAACTGTAGGAACTAAGCCTACGCGCGTTTCGGCGGTAAACCTCTGTTTTGTAAAGCCGCCTTCATAAGGGCAGTTCCTTTTTGATGTTAGGTAACTGATATCGCAGATCTTTTAGATTCTCGTCTTTCCCACCCGAATCACATCTGATAAACATAAAAAGTAACAATAAGGAATACCATAGTCATACATTTAATCTAATTCCTTGAGATTCCCCCATCCTATCTACATAATACCACAAACCAGGAATAATCAAAAGGAATACCAAAGTGCACGAACGAAGAAATCAAGTGAAAAGATTCAAAAACAAAAATTAAAGGACAATAGAAACCAGGAAAAGATTCCACACCAAAAAATAGTGCAAGAGAATTCAAACACCCACTACATGCAAAAAAAACATAAAACCTATGTGGTTTCCCAAACTACTCTCCACAATACATGTATTAACAATATTAAATACCAGATGACAATGTTGATGCGTTCTCTCATATAGAGAACACAGAAAGGTTGGTTCTCTAGCTTCAACTTTTGATCACACGGGGCTTCCCATATAGGCCCACACTCAGATTCACAAATCCATCTCTATTTCAAAACAGAAAACCTCAAATCAGTAAAAAAGATCCATAAGTCTAATAGGCCAACCTTATACCTATAGGAGCAGTAGCTTGTTCCTAAACATACCCAAATGGTCTTCAAAATAACCGGATTCCTAAAAGGATAAATATCACAGCTTCCATCAGTCTTTCATCTATATATAAAAAGAAAAAAAAGAAAAAAACTGAGAAAACGACAATCACAAATACAACAAAAATAAGATTCCCCTATCACAAATATTCTCTCTTATCTCTTATTTTATAACATTGACTAGAGTCCCTTATTCCTAATAGTACAGAAAACAACTCAGATATATTTGGAACTTTCTTAGATACAATTTCACCATCCAACTTAATTCAAGATTGAGTGGCCAAAATTCCTCAATGTATACCAGATAGTAATCGCATGCACTGAAAACCTGCTCCTTTCAGATTCAGCAATGTTATAATTCTTGAAGGGGAAATGCCTTACCTTCCCATGCACCGATTTTAAATAGCGAGTGCTAAACAAACACGCCAGATAAAAGATTGCCGAATGCAGCGTTCTCCATTTTAAAGTCAGGCATTGAATTACCAATCGCGGTAGAAGCCGCGAAACGACTAAAAAACGCGAGATTTCGTACTAAAAAAGCCTCATGGGATAGCGTCGGCCATCTTGGAACGGTTATAAATGCAGCCTACTGATACGGCAAAAAGACTAAAATTAAGTCAAAGAGATAGTCCGGATTGCAACGAACATGCCATCAGAAAACAATATCGGCCATCTTAGAATGGTCATAAATATAGCAAACTAATAAGGGAAAAGACACCTACCATAATAGGAATATAACATAAAAACTAAAGAATAAACAATGAAAAAAATTATAAATAATAAGTGAAAAACGACATAACAACACATCTATAGAGGATCCTGACCCACCCCAAAAGAAAGTTCAAATTAAGGCATTCTCCCACGGTATACACTCATTAAGACCCTTCTCATATGTGTCCAGGGTAAAAATCCAAAACACTTCCCGCTTCTTCCTTATGTTTTCCATTCCTTTACCTGGGACGTCCTTAATCTTTTCCAAGATCGTCCATGTCAAATCGTCAAGGTCATGTTTTTCTTTCAACCAATGTTGAACCAAAGGAGCTCCCTCCCTTTTGTTTTGAATACTCGATAGATGTTCTGAGATTCGTACTCTGATTTCACGCACCATGATTGCACAACTTGACAGGGTATTTCACTTCCCCATCTTCTCACACTAGTACATGCATAGCAAGTATTCAGTTCCAAAACACCACACAGCTGGGTATACTTTCCCAAACTGCTAACCAGACACTTACCTACCCAACATGCAGTCACAATACACATGTACAATACATACGTCCACACCTCAACCTGAAGGAGGGTCATGCCCATCATTCCTCATTCTGACATGAGTCAGAGAATCCAAGGGGAAAAATATTCATGCACTTAGTGTTCTTAAATGTGCTTCGTTTTATGCATTTGAGGCAGATTCTTTTTTTAAATTCATAATCTCTGAATCTCTGAACGGTAAATTTTCTTCTGCAAAGTAGTTACCGGGGCAAAGTTAAATTGTTAATATATTGCATGATGCTTATGGTGAGAAGGCTTGCATGATTCTTAGAAATTACCAGGTGAGTCAATGTTTTGGGACCGCATCTCCACCTCCTTTCCTTGGTCTATGCTTGATGGATCAGCACAAAACTTTCCATGAAGGAGCAGAGGTGGATGAACTTTTTTTCAGAATGTTTTGTGCATATTTGTCAAATTTGTTAGTGAAACAAACAAAAAAAACACTCTGCCTATTGAAACTCTGGGCCTAATTTAGATCTTGGCAGGATTACTGCCGTCCCGTTGCGTCAGCGGACCTTAGTACTCTGTCATGTTGACAATGTTCTGACCACCATATTCAGATGTGTTGCGTCTGAGCCGCCAACTGCCACAACAGAGTGCTCTTCCTAGCCGTCAGGCTGGCGGCTTCCCCTTGCCCATATTGAGATGTTACAGTTCTGCAGGCAGTGTACTGTGCCGGATTTCTGACGTAGGGAGCCCGTCGCTGAACCAAATGGACATCGTACAATGGCAGTAGCTATGGAAAAGAAGTAAGTTACACACACACACACACACTGAACCTTAGCCATATGTGTCCACCTGCACAACACATTACACAACACACTACATACACACTATTATCCCTCGCCATTCCATAACAACGCTACATGTTCATGCTGAAAACACACATTGCCATACATCCAAAGCATACACTCACTATTGACATCACACCGACATACACCACGGCAACCAACACAATTACACACTCAACTGCACAAGCACACACACTAAAGATCAACCATACATATCACATAACTATCACAAAAAAAATACAACACTCTGAGTGCTGCACACAGCAACACAACACAGTGATATACATGGACTGACTCGCATTCACAAATGGAATCAGCACATTTCACTTACAGGTCCCATTGCGAAGTCCACACATGGACACATTTTACAATTGTGATGTTCAGTGTATTTTGGTGCAAAAATTCATGTGTCAATGAGTACTTACACCAAAATAATATGTGTGTAATGCAGCAGATTTGTTAAATGCAGGTGTGCCTCCAATGATGTTTTGCAGACATATACATGTCACAAGTTGTCAAGAAAAAAAAAAATACTGTGACATGTCAAGAAAAAAATAATACTGTGACATGTATATGATTGCACTTGTTCTGAGATGATGTCAAGTGCTAACACAACATTTACAAGTTATATGTTATGCTTATCTTTGAGTCTGCCTTGGCGGGGTTGTGTGTCCTCTGCTTTCCAATGGAAGCAATATTGGCAGGTCATGTCCAGTCGAAAACTAAGTGGAAACGAGAAATAAAATGGGTTTTTATCTCACTTCCTTTCCGATCATCCAACTCAAGTGTGGAGTATTCCCGCCACAGTTTGCTTGGTGGTAAGGCACATCCAAATTTGCACGGCGGGAAGACTAGCTGGAGTCTCGCTGTCAGCAGCTTTCTCCTACGGTGCCATTAACACAGTTGGAAAGTTCTGGTGGAGTCAGCAGGACTCTGGCGGGTTATTGTCAATGGTCCTGCCAACATCTAAAGTGGGTGGGCAGACCCCCTATTAGGCGAATGGGTTTTCCGTCAAAACCACCAATATCCAAATCGGGCAATCTAACTTAACTAAAACTACACTACATTGTCAAATATATATTTCTTAATGAATTTTCCTGTAGGGTTAAATTATCTTTGTCATAGTTATCAGAGTGCTAAATACTTTTAAATAGACAAACACCCTATGTAATGTTGATATTTTTGTCCACTATACATTTGTAGTTGATATTTTTGTGCTTTACAAAGTAATTTTATATTTTTGTCCTAGATATTTTTCAGCAATATTCTTTATCAAATTATTTTACCTCAGTAGTATGTCATAGAAACATAGTCAGTTTATCTGCCACAAGTTCATGCATTGACACAAGCATAAAATAAAATCCACACGCAGCAGGGTTTTAAAGAGAATTTAGTCATCTCTCTTCATTGTGGAGCCATTCTAGGTTGTCCTAAATCTAAATGCTGTCAGAGTCTTCCCAGCCAATTAAATGGTGACAGGCTCACTATGTAATGGGACATTCTCCTGGGCTCTTAAACCCAGATGACATTCTTCAGTTTCTTCTCTGCTATTACTCTTCTGGAGTTTCTTGTAACTTCTCCTCGACAGTGAGCATAAGGATAAAGTTCTCCACCTTTCACAACTTCCTCATTGATCTTCTCCTGCCCAGCAGCCAGATCTGACACCACATGCCAGTGGAATTGAGGGTGGTAGGCCACAAACTAATTCCTCCTGGTCACACGGCCTCTTTGTAGCTGCATACAACCACCTTCCTGTGCAAGAAATAACTCCCTGCTGCATTGTTTTTAACAACCCATCACCAAAACTGAATCTGGGGCCTGATTTAGATTTCGGCAGAGGGTTTACTCCATGACAACGGTGACAGATATCTGTCTACTGAAATCTAAATACCATAGGAAACAATGGTATTTAGATTTCGGCGGACAGGATATCTGTCACCGTTGTGATGGAGTAACCCCTCCGCTGAAACCTAAATCAGGTCCTAAATGCTGTAGTTTGAAGGCAGAGTCTTCACAGAAGAATCTGGATCCATTCAAGTAGGAGGAAAGTTTTTTTTTTTATTCCTGACCCCTAGGTTACAACCACAGCCTGATAGCCACTGTTAGGGCAATATCCTGCCTTTATCTGTCCGTCACTGCAAGGCCTTACCCCAGCACACAGACCACGAAAGTCCATGCTCATCACATTCTGACAGCTTCCACACTGAACCTTCTATGTCATACTCGCTCAGCCCGGGCATCACAGACACGGCCACCACAGATGAAACAAGCATTTGCAATGCAATGGGTCTCGCGTTTGCTCGTGTTAGAGCTATTAGCGTTTTAAATTCCTAACTGGACTTTTCTTGGCACATAAATTGAAAAAGTCAAGTAAAACAGTTGACATAAGCAAGTCTATTCAAAGCGCCTCAGCTGCCATGAGCATGAGCGTGAAGGAAAGACACAAAAGGAAAAAGAAGTTCGCTCCCAGTCAAATGTATCGGCAAATGTCCAAGGCGGTAGCAAAACTGCCCCACGGAGGGACAAACGTGAAGTATTTACAAATGATAACATAGGATTTTTGAAAGGCAAGCCCATGAAGGAGAGATAGTGATGGGCATGCAGTGGGCGTGGTCAAAAGCCCACAGATAGATTACAACATATCAGAGGTCTTCCGTGCTTGACCTAAAAACTGAAGAGAGACGTCAATATTTAGGGTGACTACCAAATTGGAAGCTTTTTGGGCAGAAGTTGGTGGAAGCCCTTAATGGTGGCTGCAGTGAAATGGGTTTGGGAAAGTCAACCAACCCTATATATTTAAGGCAGTGAGGCAAATCGAGTTCTGATGCATCTACACGAATGTGCAAACCCTTTGCTTTCATGTTGTCTAGACAACCGCCCTAGTGCACACATAGAGTGTTTGGTCTGGGCAACGCCTCTTGTTCTGTCAAGCTATATGCCATTCCCTTATCAGTTTTTGAGATTGAGTGACAAGCTCAGGCAGTAATCTCTACCTCCTTATTTGCTTCATGTCAGAAGGATTGGTCTGTTGGTTACTGCCCTCTAGGGTGCTGCAGTGTCAGGGACTTACTGGATCAGAGGCAGTTCTTTCTGTAAGAAGTTATGTAAAAACATTGGAACAATTGCTGCCTCTGTAAAGTAAATAATAGTTGTTGAAATCTAGTTGGGCGAGGTCTGAGGGGGTTGTACCTTTTCTGATGCCCTAGTGGACTGAAAACAATACATTGTTTTTCTTCAGACTTCAAAAGCGAAGCTAAACAACAGCCGTGTTTTCACTTGAAAAAAAATCTATAAAAAGAGGATACCTTATTTCAAGTACCCATAATATATTTATGCTTTTTTACTTATTTATTAGTTTTGATTTCTTTTGGAGAGTTGTGCGGGCGACTGAGAAGCTGCCTTCTTGCGCTTGTAGCTGACGTAGCTGAGACAACCACATTATACACGTTCTGTTTGCTACGGTCGGTAAATATCCATTGCCCACCAAGTTGCCTGCGGTGCCACTCCTGTCATCTGATGGTGGGCTTCACCCCCTAGCTATTGCTCCTCCTAAAGATCACCAGCGACCACAGTCTCCTGTCTATTTCTAAGGTGATGGGTCTAAACTCCCACATCACCCAGCCACTATAGATTAGGCCAGTGGTCAGCACATGTGACCCGCATCAAAGCCTTTGATGTATCATCCCAGTCATCCACCCTGATGACCGCCTGTAATAAATGGAGCCGCCATCAACTCCTGATTTGATCTGGGGCCAGTCATCCTAGCAAGACCAGCCAAAACTCAAAGGCTTTGCTGTATAGAACCAGGGCACGCAGTGATTCTAAAATCACGACAATGGCTGCCAGTCAAAGCCTGAGTTACCTTCAAGAGTTTATGTTACTCATAAAGGTATCAATAGAAAAGCTCTGAAGTACCTTAACAACCAACTTCATCGCTACTGATAGGTCACTCCCTGAGATCATCTAACAAAAAAACACACTAGCCACCTTGAACCTCAAAAGGAGACTCGCAAGTCTGATTATGAGATCACTGGTCATGGAGCTTTCTTCCTATGACAATTAGGAAGAAAACCAGCACCCTCAACATCAGGAGAAAGTAGTATTTTCTGAAAACTTTCAGCACCCATCCTTTTTGACTGGCAAAGACCTTGAGACGATAAGTATAAGTATGCAGAACTGTGCCATCCAAATTTCTCATTCATTCATTCAGATAACATTCCCTCTTTTGTTTTGTGGAAGGTTCTATTAGTTTGCAAAGCTCATCTGAATAGAGAATTTTCAAACTTGTTTCTATTTCTGTTGTTTTTCTGGAGTGTGAAACCAGTTAAAGGTAGAGGACATAATTCCTTAGTAGTGATTTTGTATTATTTTATTTTGAACATTTTGAAGAACACTGCAATGTCATCTTTGGGGCTACAGATAGTGAAGAGGTGCCTAGTGGACATTTATTGGTGGGAGATGCTTTCAGTGCATATATGCTTTGTGAGGGTAACATGTACCTTTAATTGAAGTTCTCTGTTCCAAAGGCCAGTTGGGGATTTCAGGTCTCCCTTGGGAGAGGCTCTTTCTGCTAGTTCTCTAATTCACTCACCAGCGTGGTGTTGGATGATCTGAGATTTTCCGGGTCTTTCTCTACCTTTGGTAAGTCTGGTAAATTGCAGCATGCTGTCCGGAAATGGATGGTCCTTGAGACTCTGAAGAGGGTAGGGATTTCCCCAATGAGCTAAGACAGGTAGTATTTTCTGTTATCCACTGTGGTGGTCTAGGGTGCAGAGCACAACCTTCAGTGGGTGGTGCTAGTGGGCTTGGTGGAAGGCCAGGCAAGTGGGAAAGCATGTTGGTGAAGGACCAATCAGTAGGATCTCAGATTTGCCCCTATTTCATATTCGACATTGGGCTTGTGTCTGGTTTGATCAAGAATATTCTGTTGTGTTTTCAGTGGGAGCAAGGTTTTATGTGAATGCAGACAAGACTGTCTTTTTGGCATCCATAGGCTGTGACTTTAGTTGCGGAGTCCAGTAGCTTGAGGTAGGGGGTCGAGTAGTAGTCTAGGGAATGGCACAAAGCTTTACTAAATAATATGTAATGTTACCGTCACAGACGAGGAGCAAATTTAGATCACTTTGTATTGGTGCCAAAATAAAGCAACTTCTATTTTGTAATAGGGAACAAATCAAACGGTGTTTGCTCCGATTTATATTCCAAACACATTTTAGCACCAGGACAAAAAGATGGAGCAAAATATTCTTCTCGATTTGAGCCACATTTAAATGATAGGGACTAAAACAGATCCAATTTTCTTCATTTTTGAAGTGTAAAGGTTCAAGACAGAATCAACATGCGCCTTCACTTATTATAAAAAGTAGCATAAACAGTGCAAAATCGGGCTCTTTATTTTTAACAAATGTTATTGATAGAACATCAATCTTGTTATGGACTTGATTACCCTTTTTAAATTGTTTGTATCTAAAAACCTCTGTCATGTGGGTTTGGAGATGTTTCACAATAGTTTGATCCACTGATGCCCTCGTGCAAATATCTTCATGTAAGACGGAATAGAGAAAAATCTGTTTGTTTCAGTCTTTATTTCTCAAACAGCAAATATGAGGGCAAGGTTAATTGTCTTCATTTTTGGACCAGTCCAAGGTGTAAATAATCTACCCAGGTGTTAGAATGCTTGTCAGACACACACATATCTGCCTGTACATCTTGTCCTGCCATGGCTATTCCACTTGGTTCTCAGACCCACATGAATCCCATTGCAATGAAGATGCTGTCAGACATTGGGTTCTAGTGAAGTGGCATACTTCATAACAGAAGACTGCCACCATCCACAAATAAACATTGGCAAAGCCAATAAGTCTGGCATTGGCTGCCATCCTGCTGGATTTGCATGTTTTTTTGTCCTTGTTTATGTGAAACTTTATTGTTGGGGAGGATTTTGAGCCCTCATTAATATATATAAAAATTCCTAAATACAAACATTGTTTTTTGTCTAAACACTGCATTGTAGCCTCTACAATAAAGAGAACTACCCTGGTGAAAGAGCAGAATGCCAGAACTCACCGCGGTTAGCCAATGGCTAAAGTGGGCTGACAAATTGCCTCATGCTATACGCTGTAGTGGGAGGAAGATAAATGTGAATGGCACATCAACACACCAGCATATGAAGGACTAAAATCTGAATCTACTTGATGAAATATTAGAGCTGCTCCGCATGCACCCAGTGCCAGCTATGGAGAGGAGATGAGGAGTGAGGGTGAATAGATGAAAAAAGGAAGAAACGTTCACGTAGCACTCTACTGAAAACATTGCCCCCAGCATTGCCCCCTGTCTTGGCCGTATCCCAGGCAGTCACCATGTTCGCCACGGCTCTACGGGCTGTGCTGCTGTGCACCTTACATGGTAACCACGTGTGTTAGAACTCCTCCAGCCGAGATCTCGCCCCAGGCTGCAGGTCAGAGGTTCAAATGCTCCTTGGCCCGGCTCTGCTTCCAATCTTTCGAAGTTCAAATAATGAATAGCACATTGAATTGTGCAACAGTAGCGCTTCGGCTTCAAGTGAACACTATATGAAAATAAAATATCGTTATATCTTCGGAATATATGTTGAGGGTGGTAAAAATGTACATCACAACGTCTATACAAATGCAGTGCCAAAAAAATACACCAAAAACTTCCTCTTAGTGGTACTTTAGCGCGATTGGTTAAGCCGTGACACACTTTTTGTGCTTGTAGTACGTGTAAATAAGCTTGGCTGGCATACACACATTCACTTTCGGACCTCACAACCAAATAGTTGCTACAACTAAGCAAATGTGATGGCTTATAAACTCATCTGCAGGCATACATATCCATTAATAACGTGACATCATATTATTTAATCTTCATAAAGTTGTCAGGTGCTCCCAGAGGGGTGAGTTGCCATCAGACACCCTACAACAGGAAATCTTCCAGAACTAAAAACCAGAAACACTCGAGCGCCACAAAACAATATTCCAAATCTTGATTGGTAATGATGCTTGTTTATTAAGTTACGTTTCTGCTCTAGCCAACACGTGTTTTGTCGTGCAAGAAACTTCTTCATGGCTAGAATTATGTAATACATAAATTAATAATTAAACACAGGTCAGGTAATTCCACATATAACATCATAAACGTAAATTATGTAAAGTTCCTTAGCGTCCAGAGACTAAAGAAACCATAATGTGTCGAAAGAGCATCCAATACAGCCAAGCTATAATAATAATAAATTCGAAAAGCTCAACAACAACTCATAGGTATCACCAATGCCCAAGATTAAGTGCCGTGAATAAGTTATATAGTTATTGTATTAGATGATAAGTTCTAATGCTCACCAAACAAGTCAAAAAGCCTAAAACCAACCATAGGTATCACCCATGCTTAAGACTCATCAATAGCTGTGTGCAAAATCCTCAACAGGGAGAAACAGGTGAAATGCCCATGAGTGAATTATAGAATTCTTATGACAATTGATTAGCTCAAATGCTCATCAAACACTTAAAATTAATCAGCCAGCTAGTTATTTACAGGAAACTGTAGATGCCTGCTTTCTCCATATGTAATAAGCGCAGGAAGAAGTTTATTTTTTTGGTTTGCTTAGCTATGGGAACTATTTCTGTGGTTGGAAATGTTATCTCAACCGGTAAGAACTGCGACAAGTAAGACCTGTACTCAGAATAATGAAGATTACTGTTAAAGCAACCGGGCCATTATCAATGCTCTGTGGAATACTACAAAGGCCTGTCACCAAGGACATCCTCTGTGGGCTGCTTTGTTTTGCTAACCTTTTTCATTTCAGTCACTAAGGCACTGAGCAGCTTCTGAAAGTGGTTTCTTTTTGTTCAGGCAGAGGGAAGCAGCAGCAGCAGCAGTAGCATAAAATAAAGTCCATTGCATTCCCTCAATCTTAAAATTATGCCTTTTTCCTAAAATACCTTTATTTTTTTCAAATCTAGTGTTCAATTGATTTAAGTGCTAATTGTATTGTGTTGTAGTGTATCATTTGTACAGCACTTAACCACATGGATAGCAAGCTACACCCTGTATAGTCTTTGTGGATGGAAGGGTGTTGCTTTTGTTTTAAGCCTGTGTTGGAAGTGTTTTCATGGCATGCATAAAGACCACTGAGGTGCGATTATCGTGTTCTGGGATGCAGTGCCTGAAGGTGTAGTGGGCGAGGGTACATGAGAGACAGATGCTCAAATTATAATTGTAATCAGGCCTCAAACATATAGATAGCTAGACCACACCGACCTAGCCATCGAGAGTCTGTGGGCAGGTACACCAAAAGGCCTGATAAAATCAGAAGATCCAGGAATCTATGTGCAGACTGGCACCCTGCACATGTGAGCGTGAGAAACAAAGCACTTAGGCCTATCTTTATATTTTTTTAGAGCCGCATTTGCGTTGCTTTTTGACGCAAACGCGGCGCAAAATTACAAAATACATTTGTATTTTGTAAGCTTGTGCCACTTTTGCGTAAAAAAACTACGCAAATGTGGCGCTAAAAAACTATAAATATGGGCTTTGGTAGGTTGCTGCAATGACAGCAAAAAAATTAATCAGTCTACCTCATGTTACCAGTGGCGGCCGGCAGCTTTAGGAGGGAGGGGGGCGGGCGGGGCACACACACACACACACACACACACTCATTCTTTCACACACAGACACGCACGCACGCATGCACATCCATTAACAACACTCATACCATTCAAACATGCACGCACGCACCAAACATTCATTTGAAAACATCACACACACTCATTCTTTCACACACGCACGCACATCCATTAACAACATTCATACCATTCAAACATGCACGCATGCACCAAACATTAATTTTAAAAGATCGCACACACTCATTCTTTCACACACACACACACACACACACGCACGCACATCCATTAACAACACTCATAACACTCAAACATGCACGTGCGCACCAAACATTCAACTTAAAACATCACATACATACACACACACACACTTACCTTCAGCCTCCAGGTCCAGGACCTGAGGTCAGCCAATGAGGGAAGGCAGCAGTCCCAGCCTCGTCACAGAGTGGGATGGGGTCAGTGAGACTGCTGACCCCACCCCACTCTGTGACGAAGTGTCACTGATTGACACTCGCTCTGGGCGCTTCAGGGCTTAAACCTGAAGCGCCCAGGGTGAATGTCAATGGGTGACGAGGAAGGGCCTCGAGGCACCTTTGCTGAGCCGAGGAGGTCACGCCCATAGGAGCTGTGACCTCCTCAGCCCAGCAAAGTTCAGCTCAGGCAGCCAGGACTCTGCGCAAATCACTCATGTCTGCTCCTGGCTGCCTGACCTGAACATGAAGAGTGTCTGTCAGGCTGACCTTTGTTCAGCCTGACAGACACTCTTCATGAGGGGCAAAAGGTGGGGGGTCGAGGCCCCTCCGCCGTAAAGGACAGGCCGCCACTGCATGTTACCATTCCGTCCTCACCACTCCATGCGAGGCGATAAGTTTGTTAGATCCCAGAGTCTCCCGCTCGTTCTAGTTTACATAAGGATGCATCCTTCTGACCTTCTAGAATCTTCTCCCAGATAATCACCACTTTCATAATTAGTACTGAATTATAATTCAGCGTGAGAAAGAGACAATGTCAGGAAAGGGGACTTACCCTGCTTCCACTGTTTTAGCTACAAAAGCAGCGTGGCACACATTTGGTAGCACTCATTTTCTTTAATCTTATCCCAGTTCTTCTCTAGCCTGTAAGCCTTGCGAAAACCATCTTTTACATATGATACCACTAGTTAACTTCCCTTCTAATATCCTGTGTCTGGTCATGTCGCTATTTTCCCTACTCCTCCCCATTTACTATGCTCTCATCTCTACCAAGAGGCCTTTTATATCAAACAATAGTAATTTCCAGTCCCAGACAACTCCTAATTCACCTCTCTGAAAGCCTACCTCAGAAAGTGTTCATTGAGTCTGCGAGATAATGCAGCTCAAGTTTGCCCTGGTAGAGCAGATGCTTTGCCTGCCTTGTTCACCCAAGTGCTCTGGATGTGGGTCCTGTAAGCACATTTTAGGGAAAAATCAGACTACCCTCTCCAACTTTAAGGCTGTTTACAGTGTCCAGGGTTAGCCTTGGTGATTCCTGGTACTTTGCCCTGTCCTGTGGACCCTTTCCGTTTCAGAGCTATGACTTGCAATCTCCTTTTATTGAGATTTTAAGATGAAAATAAAGAAAGCTCTACCAGCTAGTGAAAGTCAAACGACACCATACAGCTTTAAGGCTGTTTATAATGTTTCGGGATTCTCTTGCTGATTTCTGGGAACTGTCTTCCATCCAGCTGAACCTCAGCATTGTAGATTTGCCATTTGCACTTGGTGTACTAATTTAACTCATGAAAGAACTGAACACAAATCATTTCAATTTGTTGTTAAATGAGGAATTGAAGGAGATATCCGTCTGGCAGCTAAATTGCACAGTTTATAAAAAGGAAACCTGGGCTCAAATACTAGCTTCCCCACTTGACCAAACCAGGAGGTCATAGTCAAATCTTTTCAATTCATGGTGTCTCAATTTCTTTGAGTGACCAATCGAAATAAACATTGAGTAATCTACTTGAAACGCGTTATAAAATCACACATGGTTTAACCCCTTCGCTGCCAGGCCTTTTCCCTCCTCTGCTGAACCTTTTTTTGGCTATTTGGGGCAGTTCGCGCTTAGGCCCTCATAACTTTTTGTCCACATTAGCTACCCACGCCAAATTTGCATCCTTTTTTTCAACACCCTAGGGATTCTAGAGGTGCCCAGACTTTGTGGGTTCCCCTGAAGGAGACCAAGAAATTAGTTAAAATACCACAAAAATTCTTTTTTTTACAAACAAATGGAAACAATGGCTGCAGAAGGTGGTTTGTGGTTTTTTCCCTGAAAATGGCATCAACAAAGGGTTTGCGGTGCTAAAATCACCATCTTCCCAGCTTTCAGGAACAGTCAGACTCGAATCAGAAAACCCCAGTTTTCAACATAATTTCGGTATTTTACTGGGACATACCCCATTTTTACTATTTTTTTTGCTTTCAGCCTCCTTCCAGTTAGTGACAGAAATAGGTGTGAAACCAATGCTAGATCCCAGAATGCTAAACATTTCTGAAAAGTAGACAAAATTCTGAATTCAGCAAAGGGTAATTTGTGTAGATCCTACAAGTGTTTCCTACAGAAAACAACAGCTGAAATAAAAAAAATAGTGAAATTGAGGTGAAAAAAACAGCCATTTTTCTCCACGTTTTAATCAGTAACTTTTTTCTGCGATGTGAGATTTTTGGAAGCAATATACTGTTACGTCTGCTGGACTCTTCTGGTTGCGGGGATATATAGGGCTTGTAGGTTCATCAAGAACCCTAGGTACCCAGAGCCAATAAATGAGCTGCATCTTGCAATGGGTTTTCATTCTATACCTGGTACACAGCAATTCATTTGCTGAAATATAACAAGTGAAAAATAGGTATCAAGAAAACCTTTGTATTTCCAAAATGGGCACAAGATAAGGTGTTGAGAAGCAGTGGTTATTTGCACATCTCTGAATTTCGGGGCGCCCATACTAGCATGTTACAGGGCATTTCTTACATGTGGAAGGAAAAAATGTAGAGAAAGACAAAGGGCAATAACACTTGTTTTGCTATTCTGTGTTCCCCCAAGTCTCCCGATAAAAATGGTACCTCACTTGCGTGGGTAGGCCTAGCGCCCACGACAGGAATGCTCCAAAACACAACATGGGCACATCACATTTTCCCAAAGAAAACAGAGCTGTTTTTTGCAAAGTGCCTAGCTGTGCATTTTGGCCTCTAGCTCAGACGGCACCTAGGGAAACCTAGCAAACCTGCGCATTTTTTAAAACTAGACACCTAGGGGAATCCAAGATGGGGTGACTTGTGGGGCTCTGACCAGGTTCTGTTACCCAGAATCCTTTGCATACCTCAAAATTTGGCCAAAAAACACTTTTTCCTCTCATTTCGGTGACAGAAAGTTCTGGAATCTGAGAGGAGCCACAAATTTCCTTCCACCCAGCGTTCCCTCAAGTCTCCCGATAGAAATGGTACCTCACTTGTGTGGGTAGGCCTAGCGCCCGCGACAGGAAATGCCCCAAAACACAACGTGGACACATCACATTTTCCCAAAGAAAACAGAGCTGTTTTTGCAAAGTGACTAGCTGTGGATTTTGGCCTCTAGCTCAGCCGGCACCTAGGGAAACCTACCAAACCTGTGCATTTTTTAAAACTAGACACCTAGGGGAATCCAAGATGGGGTGATTTATGGGGCTCTGACCAGGTTCAGTTACCCAGAATCCTTTGCAATCCTCAAAATTTGGCCAAAAAAACACTTTTTCCTCACATTTCGGTGACAGAAAGTACTGGAATCTGAGAGGAGCCATAAATTTCCTTCCACCCAGCGTTCCCCCAAATCTCCTGATAAAAATGATACCTCACTTCTGTGGGTGGCCCAGGTGCCTGCAACAGAAAAATGCCAAAAACCTGTAGAGATTGAGGGGATAGCACAGCGAGTTGATAAGCACATATTTTTCTTTTATACATCTTTTAGGCTGCTTTGGGGACCCACACAAGTGAGGTATCATTTTACTTGAGAGACTGAGGGGAACGCTGGGTGGTAGGAAATTTGTGACGGAGCAGTGATCCTACAAAGAAAAGTGAGGAAAATATGCTTTTTTCAGCAAATTTTTAGGTTTGCAAAGGAGTCTGGGTAAGAAAATGTTGGGGGATCCAGGCAAGCCACACCTCCTTGGACTCCTTGGGCTGTCTATTTTTAAAACATGTCTGGGTTTAGTAGGTTTCCCTAGACGAAGACGCACCCGGGACCAAAAACATAGGTGCCCCCTACCCCCCCAAACATAGGTAGTTTTGCAATAGATCATTTTGATGTGTCCAAGTACTTATGTGATGTTCCACACACTAAAATTGTGAAAAGAAATGCACTTAGGTTATGTTAAAAAGACCCCTCACCCACCAACCAAGTAGGTGGCATGCTTCATCATCGGGGTCCCACCCGAGACACCTAGCTTGTCACGGGTGTGCTGCGATGCCTGATTACAGCGGAGCAGGTTTTGTCATTTTTACCACACATACTGGTTGGATTTAACACGAGGGTGAGTGATGGTTCAGTAGATCAAATTGTATGAACAAGAGATTTCACAAAAATGAAATGCACTGTTAATAACTGAAAGGCCAAAAAACTGAACCAATGACTCACAGCTCGTGAGCTGTAAAGCCACGACAAGGCACCAACCACTTTACAGTCCATTCACACACTTATCATACATGACATGCACAAGACTATTCGCGCCGCCAGCCACGGGCCCAGCACATTACAACACTCACATCGACAGGCAGCGCTACTCAAGAGCCCTTCACTTACATACGCCCACATGCCTAATACAGGAATCACACCAGCTGATGGGAGTGTGTGGACTGGCGTTTGTCTGGCAGTGTGTTGCAGTAGTCAACAGCAAGTCAATACTTACACCACCAGCCAAGCGCCACTCCACACACAAAGGCATCCCTTTTTTTTTTTAAACAAAGAAAAACGAACTAATTAGAAATAAGTACAAAAGTACAAACACAATAGCTCTAACTAGATACATGACAAAAATGCCAACCATGGAACTGAACACATGACAATATAAAACAGTCAGTTTACACTCATGGTAGTTCTCAGTAATTCTTCTGGGTGTGGTAATCCCTGAAACAGCTACCCCCACACAGGCCAGGCTTTGAAGGACAATCTGGGCAGTGCATTCGAGTCTCCCTCCGGATACCTCTTCGAGCACAGACTCTACATTTCTTAGCTGGAAAGTCTTTTTTGGGCGTGGGAGGAATGTGCTCAGCAAAGTGGCGATCTTTCAGTTTACCCACATCTTCCACCACTGCTTCTCTAGGAACTCTTGCCTGTTCCACCACAATAAGGCTCTCTATCACTGACTCCTGATATTTCACAAATGTCATCTTTGACTCTGGAGACCTATCCTTGAACACATTTAAAGCATTAAAAGTTGCCAAGTGGAACAGCTGAATTGCTAACTTCTTATACCAAACGTAAGACTTATGAATAGCAGTATAAGGTTCCAACCTCTGATCAACTCTATCTACACCTCCCATGTGCTTATTATAATCTAAAATGCACACAGGTTTGCGCACCTCAGCAACCTGGCCCCAAGCAGTCACGGGGGAAGTACTCTCATCATGGATGGTACATAGCATGTAGACATCCCTCCTGTCTTTAAATTTCAGAGCTAGCAGTTCATCATTCAGCAAGGCACTGCACTGTCTCCCCTCAAGGTTTTTACAGACAAGCTCCCTTGGATAGCCTTTCCGGTTACAACGAATTGTGCCACAAGCAACAGTGTCTGCGCTAAACAATTCCTTAAACAACTGCACTCCAGTGTAGAAGTTATCTACATACAAATGGTGACCTTTGTTAAACAGTCGTCTACCAAGGTCCTACACAATATTCTCAGTAACTCCAAAAGTGGGAGGACAACCAGGGCGGTCAATACTGGAATCCCTACCAGTGTAGACCCAGAAACGATACACATATCCTGTACTACTTTCAGACAGCATATACAATTTAGTTCCATATTGTGCTCGCTTGCTAGGAATGTACTGCCTAAAAACCAAATGACCCTTGAAGAGGACCAAAGACTCGTCCACAGCTATTTCTTTGCCTGGAACATATACCTCTGAAAACCGATCTACAAAATGATCAAGGAGAGACCTAATCTTAAAAAGATGGTCAGAATCAGGGTGATCTCGTGGCAAGGCTAAAGCATTGTCAACAAAATGCAGCATCCAAAGAAGAAGCAAATTCCGATTACGAATCATGGTTGCAGGAAATATAGCCGTTGCCATCAAGGGGCTAGTAGACCAATAAGAAGCCAGTGACGGCTTCCTTATCAACCCCATCAAAAGAGTCAAACCCAAAAACCTTTTCATCTCTTTCAAATTTGTGGAAATCTACTGGGTAGCTCTAGAGTGTGGCCTAAGTCTGCCAGCGTTGTCCCTCAAATACTGCTCTGCATACAAATTAGTCTGTTCAACAATCTCTTCCAAAACCACATCATCCATAAATAACTCAAAGAAATTGACAGGCAAAAAGTTCACCGTATTGACTCTACACCCAGGGAGACCAGTAAAGGCAGGCAACTCGGGCTGCTCCATGTTTGGGGCAACCCAGAGTTCAGGTCTTCCAAAGAGAAACCTTTCAGCCCCAGGTTGCTGCACTAATGGCACATCAGTGTCCTCCTCTGAAACAGGCCCTTCATCTGCACTGAGAGTGGCTTCCTCATCAGAAGGTTCCTCTCTGACAGAAACTTCACTGCCAGAATCTCTCACTTCCTCCTCTGCCTCAGATGCAGAGTCAGTCTCATAATCATGATCAGACAATGACTCAAAAAGCATACCAACAACCTGCTGAGCAGTCATCCTGCGTCTAGCCATGATCCTTCCTACAAAAAGTAACTGGACAAATGCACCACCAACAACCAGCACTGTGTAAGATAAGTAATAAACAAAGTGTGGCTTTATTACAAAGAGTTATGTACTGAAAGACTCCACCGCTCACTTGCCGGAAAAACCTACTCACCAGCAACTACTCTACACAGACACAGCAATCACCAATGATATCCCACTAAAAAGAAAGAAAGAAAAGCAAATTAGAAATAAGACAACACAAATATCATTGTGCATAAATTTAATGACAATTTTACACATAATCCTGCATTTAGTATACCACCTACAAACATGTAATTCATGCATGGCAACAATACTCCTTTGGAGTAAATTGTTTTTACTTACCTAAAACATGCAACTATGCAAACCGCAGATCAACCACTGCCAAAACCACAAGGAGCCACAGCAAAGGAAGCAAAAGCTTTGAACTAGAACAAAAAGGAGAAAACTGTTATAATAACAAATGCAAATACTTTGCCAGTTGACAAACATCCCACCATCAAGCATTTAGAAATTGGTGCCAAGTGGATTCTGCCCCACATAGGGGCAGATGGGCCTACTAAACAATAGGCCTATCTGCCCCAAGGGGGGCAGAAAATACCTTTAGTAGTGTGCCCACATGGGGAGCGGCCCTTGCCCCAGGGGCCACCCCCATCCAATAAACACACACACACACATTATCCTTGGTGCCTAAGTGGCTTCTGCACCCCCTTGGGGCAGATGGGCCTAAAACAAATAGGCTGATCTGCCCCCAAGGGGGGCAGAAATGGCCAACAGTTCTACGCACCCCTTAGGGGGGTGACCCTTGCCCAAGGGGGCGCCCCCCCCCCCCACAGAAATAAACAAATGAAAAAAATCCCTGCCATTCCAGTGGTTTCTGACTCCTTGGGGGCAGATCAGCCTAAAACTAATAGGCTGATCTGCCCCCAAGGAGGCATAAATGGCCATAAATAATATGCCCCCTTAAGGGGAGCGACCCTTGCCCAAGGGGCCACCCCCCATCCAATAAACACACACACACACATTATCCCTGGTGCCTAAGTGGCTTCTGCTCCACCTGGGGGCAGATCAGCCTAAAAATAATAGGCAGGATGCCCCCAAGGGGGGCAGAAATGGCCATAAAATATATGCCTCCCAAAGGGGAGTGACCCTTGCCTAAGTGGCTGCTCCCCGACACATACAAACCACATATAAAGCAAATAAACAAAATCCCTGGTGTCTAGTGGGCATTCCTGCTGCCCGATCGCGATGCGATTGGGCAGCAGGATGCTCAAAGAGACATCGGGGGAAAGGAAAACCCTTACCTTTCCCCGATGCCTCTTTGTGTGAAATCCACCCCCCCCCACGTCAGAGGAGAAAGTTACCTGTTTCTCCGAAGACGTCCTGGAAGCAAATGGGTTCCAGCGCGACCAGCTCCCTCTTATGATATCAGCGCGCAATCGTGCGCTGACATCATTAGAGGGGGGTGTGGAGGGTCGGGGGTGGAAAGGGAAGGGCTTCCCCTTCCATCCCTGCCCTGGGGGGGGGGGTGGGAGGGAAGCGCTCCCTCCGAGCTCATGTGCCAGGGCGTAATGGTTACGTCCTCTGCACAGGAACACAGGCCGGAGGACGTAACCATTACGTCCCCGGCACAGAACGGGTTAATAGACTACAGCAACATTGAGGATGTATACAGTCAGACCCTCCACTTTTCGTGATTTCACGTTTTGAAAAATAAACGCAAAATCAACTGTGAAGCCTGATCCCCGTGATATTGCTGGCATTTGCCACTAGAAAAACGCAGAGGAACCCTTGCAGTCAGTTGAACCAGTGGCAAAGATCAATGAAATGTGCCATAAAACTGTCAGCTCATTGTATTGACTAATCCTGCGCTTAATGTTATGAGAAGACTGGAAAGAAATAATGAAACTTCACTTGTTCTTTAAAAAATAGTTTGGCAACTGCAATGGGTTGTATTTTTGTCAATAAATATTTTAATGTGTATGCTCTATCACAAATATATATATATATATTTATATATATATTATAAAGTTACAAAAAACTAAACTCCACTTCCTTGCCAATTTGTTTTTATTACAGCACCTTATAACACATTTCAAGTAATTCATGTCATTCAGTGAAAATTGTTTTCTGTTTATCATAAACAGGTTACAACTTTCTTATATGTGCTGTGTAATTTCTTTACTCTTTGTGACAAATTTACAAAGGATCCCTACAACACAGCGCAGCAATAAGAATTAGTATGCTGCATTGTGTGAAAGGGATAGAGCAGAAGTGTCCCATATCTAGTAAGAAATATCACTTTCTCTGTCCCTGCGCTAATGCACTGTAGGCTGTGTTTCGCTAATGCACACACCCTTGCACCATACTGCAAGAGTGCGTGTGATGTCAAGTATAGCTTTTGTATTGGAATGGGACATTTCACGCACAAAATGCTGTTACTGTGCTATGACATATCTTAACACTTTTATAAATTTGTATGTGTGCTGAACAGTACAGCATACATGCAATATAGAAAGGTTTGGACAAAACAAAACTCATCTCTAACATTACCCCTGCCTCAAGGATGTGTATGTGTTTGATGCCAATTTCTTGTCAATGTTAGAAGTTAGGGATTTTTTGTCAAAAATCCATGGGGGATTGCATGGGAATTCTTATGTACCACACATTGTATGCCCCATTGATAGAAAGTAGTGTGAAATAGTACAATCCCTACTTTGGGTTACTTTGAAGCTACCTTTCAGTGCAAAACATGCTTTGTGCTGGAAAGTACATTTAAAAATGAACACTTTATTCCCGTTTTGCATCTCAAAAAGGAATGCAAACCAATGCAAAGTGTTGTTAAATTTGGCCCTGTGGATGTATGGTTACCATCTCCCCTTTGTCGTTCTTTAAATTGAGGAAACAAAAGAGAGGTTTTTCTGTGGTAGAAGTGAGGTTAAAGCTCATAGCCATTCAGCTGTTGTAACTTTTAAATTTAAAGAACCGTTGGGTCATTCTGCTTTGGCACTGGGTACGCTTTCTTTAGCTTCGGCTACAATGGGGAGTGTGTCCTTTATCTGCTTAAACGTATTGTCTCCTGTAGTTTGTGAATAATCGTGGTAGGGAAGTGTTCTTGTGTGAGCGTGATGTCTGCACCATGTGCGGGGTCTGCAGTGTGCAAAATCGAGGAGCACAGGCTTCAATCTTTTACCTTCCCTATTCATGCCTTTGGGTCATACTGTTGGCATTACGGAGGGTAATTAAGAGTATTGCTTTGATTGCTCCACCTGCCCTCTAGCATACCTACTGTATATTGTACACCTCGCCAGATAAATCCAAGCCTGTTTCAACTTGTGCTGAAAAGCTATCCTGCTATGAGAGGCAAGCCAGTATTACTTAATGATGTGCAGTACTATTTTTCTTTAAGGCTCAAGGTTCTTCCCTTTACAGTGTCACACTTTCAACTTTGGTCCATTTTTGTACCCATCACCTCTATTGGTTCAGAGAAGGGGCTGTAGGAGATTTCCAGGCCATAGTCAACAATGTTTTGCCAAGTGGAACTGCCAGGTTTACAAATCTGGTATCCAATTTTTTAGCCTTGAGTCGCATGAAGCGGCCTAGTGGGCAGTCTCTGGGTGTGCACATGTTTACTATCCCTGTTATGGCCTCAAGCTGTTACATTAAGCCTTCTGAATATTGTCTAAGATCAGAGTAGCTCCATAACGTATGATAAAACTCAGGCCCTCATTACAAGTTTGGCGGTGTTTTCCGAAGTCCGCCATGGTGGTAGCTGCCAAAAGACCGCCAGTGTTGGCGGTCTCGCGACCGCCGTATTACAAGTCACAAACAGAAGATCGCCCAAAAACAGCCAAAAATCTGATACCGATAGGCCGGCCGAGGGCGGGAGAGAGGCGGTCCCACCACGAGCAGCGCCACGCTGACAACATTCTACCCTCCAAAATAGGACCCACAAATCAGCACAGCAGTCCTTCCACAGCGGTAAACCATTGGCGGTGTGACCTGCCACGCTAGAAAATACTCCTCCAGAAGAATCCAAAACCACATTGAATTGTACAAACACCCCACACCTGAGACACATACACACATCAGACACACGCACACACACACCACTATAAAACACCCCCCCACACATCCCACAATACTTTGCAAAAGGAACGATTCACACAGACTCGGAGATACTGCTATACCCAATATAGCACATATACACCATTGGCACACAAACATGTCACACACAGCACAACTGCATACAAACACCACAACCCACCACCACACCAACCGAAACATCCCACACACCCCATCAAGCACCAAATACATCACCCTTGCGCACAACACCCCCCCACAATCCACTTCACTACCACCATGTCCCCTCAAAAGCACTCACGATTCACAGACGAAGAGTTGAGGGTCATGGTCGATGAAATTGCCAGGGTAGAGCCACAACTGTTCGGCCCACAGGTCCAGCATACATCTATAGCCAGGAAAATTGAGTTGTGGCAGAGGGTCAATTCAGTGGGCAACCATCCACGCACAAGGGAGGATATCAGGAAGAGGTGGAACTACCTACAGGGGAAGGTGCGTACCATGGCATCACAACACCACATTGCCATCTACAAGACTGAAGGTGGGCCCCCACCTCCTCTCCCAGAGTTCACATTGTGGGAGGAGAAGGTCTTGGACATACTGCATCCAGAGGGCCTGACTGGAATAATCAGAGGACTGGAGTACGGTAAGTCACTAACACTCCCCTGCCACCAAAGACTCCTGTACAACAATCAATCAATCACAATATTTGTAAAGCGCACTACGTACCCGTTAGGGTTTCAAGGCGCTGAAGGGAGGGGGGGTGCTGCTATTGGTCAAAGAGCCAGGTCTTAAGAAGTCTCCTGAAGGCGAGCAGGTCCTGGGTCTGCCGCAGGGAGGACAGGAGGGTGTTCCAGGTCTTGGCGGCAAGGTAAGAGAAGGATCTGCCCCCAGAGGTCTTGCGCTGGATGCGGGGAACAATGGCGAGGGCGAGGTTGGCGGAGCGAAGTTGGCGGGAGGGGGCGTGGAAGTTGAGTCTGTTGTTCAGGTAGGCAGGTCCGGCGTTGTGGAGTGCCTTGTGAGCGTGGGTGAGGAGCTTGAAGGTGATCCTCTTGTCTACGGGGAGCCAGTGGAGGTCTTTCAGGTGGTGGGAGATGTAGCAGTGGTGGGGTACATCGAGGATCAGTCGGGCGGAGGCGTTTTGGATGCGTTGGAGGCGTCGGATGTCTTTTGCTGGGATGCCTGTGTAGAGTGCGTTGCCGTAGTCTAGTCTACTGCTGACGAGGGCCTGGGTCACCGTTTTTCTGGTTTCCGTCGGGATCCATTTGTAGATTCTACAGAGCATGCGGAGGGTGTTGTAGCAGGAGGAGGAAACTGCGTTGACCTGCTTGGACATGGTGAGGGCGGAGTCGAGGACGAAACCCAGGTTGCGTTCGTGGTTGGCTGGCGTTGGCGGGGGTCCCAACGCGGTGGGCCACCAGGAGTCGTCCCAGGCTGAGGGGGTGCATCCGAGGATGAGGACCTCCATCTTGTCGGAGTTCAACTTCAGGCGGCTCTTTCTCATCCACTCGGCGATGGACTTCATTCCCTCGTGGAGGTTGGCTTTGGCGGTGTATGGGTCTTTGGTGAGGGAGAGGATGAGCTGTGTGTCGTCGGCGTAGGAGAGAATGTTGAGGTTGTGCTGACGGGCCAGTTGTGCGAGGGGGGCCATGTAGATGTTGAACAGCGTCGGGCTTAGTGAGGAGCCTTGGGGTACGCCGCAGATGATGTTGGTGGCTTCGGAGCGGAAGGGTGGGAGTCGGACTCTCTGGGTTCTGCCGGAGAGGAATGAGGAGATCCAGTTGAGGGCTTTTTCTTGTACTCCGGCTTCGTGGAAGCGTGTTAATAGGGTGCGGTGGCAGACTGTGTCGAAGGCTGCGGATAGGTCCAGGAGGATGAGGGCTGATGTTTCGCCGTTGTCCATTTGCTGTCTGATGTCATCTGTGGCGGCGAGGAGAGCAGTCTCGGTGCTGTGGTTGCATCTGAAACCGGACTGGGAGGGGTCCAGGATGGAGTTGTCCTCGAGGTGGTGGGTGAGCTGAGCATTGACGATCTTCTTGGTGACCTTCGCCGGGAAGGGGAGGTGGGAGATCGGACTGAAGTTTTTGAGGTCATTGGGGTCTGCCTTGGGTTTCTTCAGGAGGGCGTGAATTTCGGCGTGTTTCCAGCTTTCCGGGAAAGTTGCGGTTTCGAAGGATAAGTTGATGACCTTTTGAAGTTGGGGGGCGATGGTAGAGTCGGCTTTGTTGTAAATGTGGTGGGGGCATGGGTTAGAAGGGGATCCTGAGTGGATGGAGTTCATGATCTTGCCAGTTTCAGAGTCATCTATGTGGGTCCAGGCGGTCAGGCGGTTGGTGCAGGTGGAGCTGTCGGGTTGGGGTCTGGCAGAGGCGTGGTGTTGAGGCTGTCATGGACGTCGGCGATCTTTTGATGGAAGAAGGTGGACAGGGCGTCGCAGAGTTCATGGGATGGTGGGATGTCATTGACGTTGGCGCTGGGGTTGGAGAGCTCTTTCACGATGCAGAAGAGTTGTTTGCTGTTGTGTGCGTTGTTGTTCAGGCGTTCTGTGAAGTGGGAACGTTTGGCGAGTCTGATTAGCTGGTGGTGCTTTCGGGTGGCCTCCTTGTGGGCTTCAAGGCTGTCGGTGTGTGTTCGAGGAGCCATTTCTTGTTTAGTTTCTGGCAGGTGCGTTTGGAGGTGAGGAGTTCGTCAGTGAACCAGGCGGCTTTTTTTCTTTCTTGGTTGTCAGTGGATCTCTTGAGTGGTGTGAGGGTGTTGGCGCAGTCGTTGATCCACTGATATAGGTTGAGGGCGGCGATGTCTGGGTTGGTGGAGTCGGTGGGCGGGTTCTGGGCGAGGGTGCTGGTCAGCTGGTCTTCAGTGACTTTGCTCCAGCGGCGGTGTGGTGGTGGTTGGGTGCGGTGGTGTTCGATGTGCTTCTTGAATGTGAAGTGGATGCAGTGGTGGTCGGTCCAGTGGAGTTCGGTGGTGTGGTTAAAGGTGACGTGGTTGCTTGCGGAGAAGATCGGATCAAGCATGTGGCTGGCGATGTGGGTGGGGGTGTTGACCAGTGTCTGAGGCCGAGGTTGGAGAGGTTGTTGATCAGAGATGTGGTGTTGGCGTCGTTGTTGTTCTCCAGGTGGAAATTGAGGTCTCCAAGGAGGATGTAGTCCGTAGAGGTGAGCGCGTGGGTGCTCGTGAGGTCGGCGATGGAGTCGCTGAAGGGTGCTCGTGGTCCAGGGGGTCGCCTCCCCACCACCCTTTCACTCCCTAATTCAACCCACTTCACACTTCCTACCCCACCCAATCACCCAATGCCCCTCTCCTGCATGCCACACCACCCCACTGCCACCATCCCCACACAGTCCACCCTTATTGCATGGATAGCACTCACAATGGCAAGCACTACAACTCCCACAATGCATGACTCTCCACACATGAAAAGAAGCCAGTCCCTGGGAACACCTGCACCTAAAAGCATTGCACCAGTTACAATAACTGGATGCTTCGATTGCATACCACTATATGGCAATGACAGCTATGCAATCCACAATCCACAACCCTCCATGGAGCATGGAACCAATTCCACATTCCATCACAATTAACAATGCCTGCAGTGCTGCATCTGTCATTTCCATCACGGGGAAGGAAGTCAAACCAGTGTATGTATCAGAAAATGAAACAAACAAGTACACCTCCACAATGTAACTCTCCCCCTCTCCATCCCAAGGTACCCCTGCCACCCTGCAGAGGATGATAGAGACAGACAGCTCTCCCCAGGATGAAGGTCCCAGTGAGGACTATAGCTCTGGATGTCTGGACATTGACGACTTACCTGGCCCATTTGGGACATCTGGTCAGTCACCACCACCAGCCTCACCCTGCCCACATCTGAGCCCCCCGCACCACTGTGGTAACAACAACACACAGGCAACACCTCATCCCCAAACCCTTGTCCCAAGGACTGTTCAAACAGCAGTGTGCCCCATAGTACAGGGACCTGAGTCTACCCCTCACACCCAAGATGATGATGGTTCTGGTGTAGCTGGGAGTGGGCACATCGTATCAGGGGCACATGCACAGGGGACCAGGGCCAGTGGGAGGGCATCTGTGGACCAAGGGAGGAGCTCCCAAGGGAAAGGACTGGTCAGGAGGGCATATCCTGAGTCCTGGGAGCATAACAGCAATCCCAGGACAAGATGAGCCGGATACTCTCCACCTTGCAGGAGAACCAGAGGCTGCAGAGAGAAGACCACCAGGAGGCCATGCAGCACTGGCAGGCTCACAATGCCACCATGTCCACCATTGCAGGGGTGCTAAAGGAACTCAATCCATCCAGCATGTGTCCTCCTCCCACCAGCAGGCCCCTTCCACTAGCCAGATACCATCTGTGCCATTCACGTCCGCCTCAGCTAGTGGAATGAAGGCCCTACCAGAGGGCCCACAGGCCACTAGCACCCCTCCCTCTGTAGCTGAGTGTAGGAAAGTGCCACTGTTGGCATGGTTACCCCCCACCACTTTTTGCCTAGTGTTGATGCCAACTTTCATTGAAAGTGTGCTGGGAACCTGCTAACAAGGCCCCAGCACCAGTGTTCTTTCCCTAAAAACTGTACCTTTGTTCGCACAATTGGCACAGCCCTGACACACAGTTAAGTCCCTTGTAAAAGGTACCCATGGTGCCAAGGGCCCTGTGGCCAGGGAAGGACTCTAAGGCCTATAGCATGTATTATGCCACCCTAGGGGCCCCCTCACTCAGCACATGCACACTGCCTTGCAGCTTGTGTGTGCTGCTGGTGAGAAAAAGACAAAGTCGACATGGCATTCTTCTCAGGGTGCCATGCCCACAAACCACTGCCTGTGGCAAAGGTAAGTCACCCCTCAAGCAAGCCTTACAGCCCTAAAGCAGGGTGCACTATACTACAGGTGAGGGCGTGGCTGCATAAGCAATATGCCCCTACAGTGTCTAAGTCCATTCTTAGATGTTGTAAGTGCAGTGTAGCCATACTGAGTATATGGTCTGGGAGTTTGTCATCACGAATTCCACAGCTCCATAATGGTTTCACTGAATACTGGAAAGTTTGGTATCAAACTTCTCAGCACAACAAACCCACACTGATGCTAGTGTGAGATTTATTGGAAAATACACACAGAGGGCATCGTAGAGATGCCCCCTGTATGTCAGCCAAACTGCTAGTGTAGGGCTGACCGGTCTGTGCCAGCCTGCCGCTTTCAGACACATTTCTGATCACATGGGGTGAGTGCTTTTGTGCACTCTGTGGTCAGAAACAAACCCTGTCCTGGGTGGAGGTACTTCACACCTCCCCCCTACAGGAACTGTAACACCTGGTGGTGA
This sequence comes from Pleurodeles waltl, assembly GCF_031143425.1. Classification (NCBI taxonomy): domain Eukaryota; kingdom Metazoa; phylum Chordata; class Amphibia; order Caudata; family Salamandridae; genus Pleurodeles; species Pleurodeles waltl. Next base: position 712,777,454 of record NC_090442.1, read on the forward strand.
GCCTCAAAGGCTCAAGCCTCAGGTTACAGTTCCCCAGGGCACTCCAGCTAGTGGAGGTGCCTGAACCCCAGACAAAGCCCCAATTTTGGCAGCAAGTCCGGCGGGAAAATTAGGGAAAACAGGGTGGAGTGACCACCCCAGCCAGGACCACCCCTAAGGTGTCCAGAGCTGAGGTGACCCCCTCCCTGCAGAGTACTCCATCTTGGTTTGGAGGACAGGGACTAATAGGGATAGGAATGTGACCCCCTCCCCAAATGGAGTGGGCACAAGGAGGCTGTAGCCACCCTCTGGGACAGTAGCCATTGGCTACTGCCCTCTGACCCCTAACACGCCCCTAAATCCAGGATTTAAGGGCCTCTCTGAACCCAGCTCACAAGGTTCCTTGTGACCCACAAGAAGAAGAAGGACTGCTAAGCTGAAACCCCCAGCAGAGAAGAAGGAAGACGACAACTGCTTTGGCCCCAGTCCTACCGGCCTATCTCCTGCTTCAGAGAACCTGCTAAAAGACCAGCAATGCATCCAGCAGGACCAGCGACCTCTGCCAACTCCAGAGGACTGCCCTGTACCCAAAAGGACCAAGAACTTCCAAGGACAGCGGCCCTGTCTAATGAAACCTACAACCAAGGACTCCGACCTCACTCTAGATGCGTGAGTCTTGACCCCTGTGCACCTGATGCCCACGGCCCTTGTCCAGGTGGTCTACCCAGCAAGAGAGGGTCCACAGGCGATTGCGAGCAAGTGCCCACCCTGGGTTGACCTCTCCAGCCCTCCACGATGACGCCTGCAGAGGGAATCCCAAGGACCCCCCGGACCGCAAAGCTCTGGACGAAGATACCCGACGCCTCAGAACACAATGCACCCGCAGCCTCCAGACCTTAAAGAAACCGACCCCTGGTGCCTCAATGTTCAGCAGGCAGCCCTCCTCCCTGTCTGGTGGTGTGCCCGAAACACCTCCCTGGACCTTGTCTGCAGCCTCAGAGTGACCCCCCGGGGTCTCCTCATAGACCAGCATTGGAAACCCAATGTCCTGTTTGCACCCTGCATCCGGCCGCCCCTGTGCCGCTGAGGGTGTGCATTGGGTGCCTGCTTGTGGCTCCTCAAGTGCTCTTTTAATCCCCCCTGGTCTGCCCTCTGAGACCCGGGTACTTACCTGCAGGCAGCCTAATTCCGAGTACCCCCTGTCTCCATAGGAGCCAACGTTAAATTTGCTCAAGTTTGACCTCTGCACCCGATCGGCCTGTGTTGCTGGTGGTGGGTGTTTAGGGTTAACTTGAACCCCAACCGGTGGACTTCCTAAAACCTGGAGACTGAAACTGTAAGTGTTGTACTTACCTGTAAACTGACTTAACATTTCTTCCCCCCAGGCACTGTTCTGAAAATTGTACTGTGTCCATTTTTAAAACATATTGCCAACAATTCAAAATCTGTATTACTTACCTATTTCAAACAAAGTTCTGTTGATACCTGTGTGAAATACGAAACTTTTAAAGTACTTACCTGCAACTTGAATCTTGTGGTTCTAAAAATAAATTAAGAAAATATATTTTGTGATACATAAAATCATTGGTCTGGAGTTAAGTAATTGAGGGTATGCTTCTTCTATTGTCTGCGTGTATACAACAAATGTTTTGCACTACCCTCTGATAAGCCTAACTTCTCGACCACACAACCACAAAAGGAGCATTAGTATTATCTACTTTAGCCTCTGTTAAGCCTCTGTGGAACCCCTGGACTCTGTGCACACTATATCTCACTTTGATATAGTATATACAGAGCCAGCTTCCTATACTGTGGAACTCCCCCACCCGCAAACAAGGTCGTCCATCCAGACATCCTGCAGGAGCTGATGCCAGGACCACTGCCAGGAAGTGAGACTCTCCTGAACATTCTCCCTTGTGTGCCACTGACCCACCCTGTTGACTGTCCCCTGTAATCTCTCCATTTCCCCATGGTCCTTGGATACTGGATCTGTACTACCAATAGCTGGGCCAACAGCTGTTCTGATGATTTCAACCACTCATCACCCATTGCACTTGTAAATCACACTAAACACCAATGAGCACAGCTTAGCTGTCGTTATTGTAACATGTATGAATTAACTGTTGTACAATATCTCAGCTTACTTAAACCATTGACCAGCAAAAGTCTGTAAGATGGACAGAAGGGGGAGGCACGTGAAGTAAGTTTGGTAGTAGAACAGACTCATCATTAATCTTGTGTCAAGGGAGCCACCAATCAAGGCAGGAACCAGAGTAGCACCATCCATATTACCTGCAAATACACCAAGACAGGGATAGCCATCATGATAGGAGTCACTATTGCCCAGCCAACACACATGCAGTACTTTGTCATCCTCCCTAGTGCGAGTACCTAAGTGACATGTGAACACAAATGACCATACCAGATCCACATTTCCTATGCCCAGTGGCCCATCCCTCACAGGTCACAGTACCCAACTAAAGTCCAGTTCCACTGTCAATATGAGTTACCTTTCATATCCGTCCATTGTGTACAGTGAGGATAAGTTGCTATACTGTTGACACAACCTTGGTTGCCAGTCCTTTAGCAGTTTACACTGTATTAATGGGACCATACATCATGTCCATTCCTTTGCAGATGTGATGGCAGCCAACAGCACAGTAAACATAGCACTGACATATGAACAGTGACACCTTCACTGATGGGCAATGTCATTGCCACAAAGCCACACAGAGGGATAGCTGCACTTAACACCCCCACTGAGGATGAGTTATGTCACAAGGCAGACAGGAGTACAGTTCACATACAAGACACTTGACACGTACCTGTAGATCATTGGAAGTATTTTTGGATCAACTCTGTCCTAGAGTCAGCTACATCCTCATCATCTGCCTCCTCATCAGTGTCTATGTCACCATCATCAGCCGCAGGTCCAGCTGCCACCTCCTCAACATCCAGTAATGGTATGGGACGTCTCAGAGCCAGATTGTGTAGCATGCAGCAGGCAACTACGATCTGGCAGACCTTCAGTAGTCTGTACAGCAGGCACCGAAATATGTCCTTCAGCAGGCCAAAGGTCCTCTTGATGACATGCATCGTCCTGCTGTGTGCCTCATTGAAACAATTTGGTTGGATATCTCACTGGTGTCAGCAGGCACTGAAGGTTAGGATAGCCAGAGTCACGTGTGTGCACAAAGGTTAGACCTATCACAATACCGGTGGTCACATAGGGTAGAATGTGAACAGAGGTGTCATAACAGTTGCGCACATTCTATTGGATACATACCAATGAGCCAGGCCCTCTCTCTCTGTAGTGTGCCATCATATGTGGCACATTGCTGTTCCTCAGGATGTAAAAGTCATGCACAGATCCGAGAAACTTGGCTGTCACTTGTGAGATGCACTGGTCAGCGAGACAAACCACCTGGACATTGATGGAGTAAAATATTTTTCTGTTCCTGTACACTTGTTCATTCACCCTGGGAGGAACCAAAGCAATGTGGGTGCCATCTATGGCCCCTATCACATGAGGGACATGTGCCATAGCATAGACGTCAGATTTAACAGTGGTCAAATCCACATGCTGGGGGAGCCTGATGTAGTTGTCCAGGTGTTTCAGGAAAGCACACACTACATCATTCAACACTACACTGAACATAGGCTGTGACATCCCTGATGCCAAGCCCACTTTCATATGGAATGAGCCTGAGGCAAGGAAGTGTAGAAGAGATAAGACCTGTACTGTGGGAGGGATGACATAGGAATTACAGATGGCTGGCAAGAGATCCAGTTCCAACTGGGTACACAGTTCCATGATGGTCTGACGGTTCAGACGATAGATCTGAATGATGTGTCTCTCTTCCAGGGTAGCAAGGTCAACTAGGGGCTGGTACACCAGTGCATGTCTCATTCTCACCATTGCACGGTAAGAGATAGGAAAAGCCACATGTTTGTTGTTATGTGGTCATGTGTGCCAAAACCATGCAGATGGTGACTTATGCGGGTAGGAACTTAAACTTTGGATATTGTCTCCTGACATTTGTCATCTTTTGGGTGACCAGATCCTTCCATCAGCATCAGTATACCTGAGGTGTCAGGGCATTTCCATCACTAATAATCTGCCACATGACAGAGGTAATTGGTGTGATCTAAATCAGCTGCCTCAGACTGCAGGTGTAGATGGCTGCAGGAGTCAAAATGTTACTGGCCACATTGTTGATGGATGTGTTGGCATGCTATCTTGCCATGCAGGAATCGGTAGAGTAAGGAGTACAGAGTAGGTCTATGTAAACGACAATGGGTGTGAGCCAAGTACTGTGCTACTGTGCATTGTGTAACCCTTCATGTAGTCAAAGGTGTCAATGTTCCCACATTAGTTGGATTTGAGTGCATAGCTTCTGTTTCCCCTCTGATTTCCCAAAGTTGAGCATTACATTGTAAATGTATGCAATAGCATGATATACCAACAGTTCATATTGTTGTCAGTGTGTGTGAATGATGTGTAGGTATTGACCCATTGTACCCTTTCTTTCTCTCCCACCCTCCCTCCATCTCCTCCTCTGTCTTTGTGTGCATCGGAATCATCAGTTGAAGGAGAAGGGGCACCTGCGAGTGGGGAAGCTGCAGCTCACAGGACCTATGGAGCCGAGGGGACCAGTGGGACAGAGGGTGAGGGGGTGCCACAGGGTAGACCATATCTACAACATCTTCTTTGGATTCCTCCTAGGATAGACGCTCTCTGGCAGTGCCGGACCCATCTGGGACCAGCCCAGCACCTTCTCCGCCAACCCCCTTACCAGCATTGCCCTCCCTGTAGCTCCCCACCCAATTGCTCGTGTCACCCAGGAGAGTAGGCATCTCCTTCGCCGCAGGCACCTCTGCCCCTACTCCTGTCACCCCTGCTGCCCTAAGTGAGAAGGCTATTGACCTCCTGAGGTCTATCTCTTTGGGACTGTCAACCATTGTGAATGCCATGCAGGGTTTGGCATCACAAATGCAGCAGACCAATGCCTTCCTGGAAGGCATTCACTGTGCCCTGACTGGCCTGCAGAGATCCTTTCAAGCTCTGGGCTCCTCATTGACAGCAGCCAGTGCCCCTTCATCATCCGTGCCCCATCCAGCTACCTGTGCCCAATCCCACACCCATCCAGAGCACACAGTCAGACCAGCATTCATCCACCTCAACAGACACGGTTCACAAAGACAAACACAGGCACCACAAGTTTCACCACTGCCATGCACACAGCCAACAGACACATGCACACACAACAACATCCACTCCCTACACAGACTCCCCCCACCACATCCCTCACAGATACAACAAAACTTACACCTGCTTTCACCACATCAATAGTCCCAGATCAATCCACAAGTCCCATCATGCCCCCGTCACCATAATAGCAGACCCCTATACATCCACTCCATTCACCCCATTCACCACATGCTCACTCACCACTACTGCGACATCCCCACATGCAGCACATCCATCTTACCTGCAGGCACCATCCCAAACGACACTCACACATCCACCCTGTCATCTCCCTGCATCTCCTCCCCTTTCCTCCCAAGACACCTAAACGCCCGCACTCACCCACCCAACACACACATGGCTTCCACCCGTGCACCTGCACCCAAGGCACCTACCAAGACACACCTCACAACCACCCTCTCTCCCTCCTCTCCCACCCGTTTTTCCCATGTTCACCCTTGTGTCCCAAAAAAAGATTTCTCTACAAGTTTGCCCTGTTCCCTCCCACTGACCCTGTCCCTGTTTACCCCACGTGCCCTCATGCTCTCCCCATACCCAGTCCTTCCACCTCCCAGTCATCCAATGGCCCCACTGGTAGTGCCCATGCCCCTCCCTCTGCCCCTACGCAGACTACCACCACCCCAAAAGGCAAGGGCCCTCCTCCAAAGGGCTAAATGAAGGGAAAAGCTCTCCCTTAAAATCAAAATCTAAAGGCCCTCATCCCAAACCCAAACTTAAGGGCTCTCCTCCAAAGGCCAAACAGAGGAAAAAGCTCTCCCTCAAAATCAAAATCTAAAGGCCCTCATCCCAAACCCAAACATAAGGACCCCCCTCACAAACCCAAACCTAAGGGCCCCTCTCCAAACCAAAGGACCCCCCTGCCAAACTCAAACCCCCACCTCACCCCCCATCACCCCTGAGGTGCCTGCATGCCCCATTGATGCCCCCTGACAGGTGGAGGCTACTTTGCAGTCAGGAGTCAAGTTGAGGCCAGGAACTCTGCCCAGTGTGTCTGCGGCAATGGACACTTTTGGACTGGCCAGTAGGCCTCTGTTTTATATAGTTTATTTATTTAATGAGGACATGATTTTAATATATCTGCACCAGTCATCTGTTGGTGTCGAGGTTTACATACTTGTCCTGCCTTTCCTTCCAGATGTATGTGCTGTATATGTGCAATTTGATGTGTGTCTTCAGTGTATGTGATGTGTTTGTGTGGCAGCATGAGTTGTGTGGGTGAATTGTGCTATGTAGTTGTTGTGATGTGTTGTGTTGGTGTTGTGTGGCATTCTGTGGTGGTGGTGTGTGTGTTGTGATGCATCTGTGATGTAGTTTGTGTGTTGGGTGGACGTTGCATGTGATGTGACACATTGTTTGGCAGTTTTATTGTTCGTATTGGTTGTGTGCTGTTGTTACGTGTTGCTGGCAGTATGTGTTTTCCTACGGAGGTGTGCGTTGTGCCTCTCTGCCAATGCGTTTGTGTGGTTATGATGGTGTGGTTGTGTGACTCAGTGGTGTTGTGTGTGGATGTGGCTAACAGTGGCAGTGAAGTGTGTGTGCAGTGTGGTGTATGATGCATGTATGTTGGACGTTGTGCATTTTGTTTGTGTATGTGTGTATGTAGATGTGTTTGTGTGTTGGTACGGGTGTATGTTTGTGTTTGTGTGTGGGTATGGCTAGCCATGGCGGGGTTGTGTGTTGTGTGTGGGCGTGTGCTAATGGTCTTCTCTCCAGTGTGTGCTATGTGGGTGTACTTACAGGTGTTGTCTTCGTCGCTGGTTCTGAAGTTGTATGGCCAGCAGGAGCAGTGGGAAGACTTCCAGTTCGGGTTCAATGGAGACTGCAGATGTGTCTGTGTTCCTGAAGGTGAGTGTCTCCTTTTATGTTGCTCATTTTTGCCAGCATTTTCGTGGCGGTGAGACCGCCCCTGAAATTCTGCGTCGTAATATGGCTGGCGGAAACATGGTCCCCAGTGGACTGGAGATGCCTACCATTGGCACTGGCGGTACTGGCGGGTACTGGCGGGGTTTTGGCTGTGTTCTGTTGGGAACACCGCCATGCTCATAATATGTCAGTCTTCACCACCAGCCCGGCGGCGATGCGACCGCCATCTCCACTGTGGCGGTCCTCGGACCGCCAAAGTCATAACGAGGGCTTCAGTGTCTGTAAGCATCTAGAGACAGTCAATGGGATTGTCTCGGATATCTTATGTATTTTTGGGGGAAATAAGTGTGAAGTAGGAAATTACATTGTGTATATTTAAAGCAAGCATTTTTTCATACTCTGTGGTATTTCGTAATATGCATCCGTATTCTCGGTCACTAATCAAGCCCATTTCCCATTTTGCTTTCTGGTCATTTATATTAGTTTTAGTCATGTTTGTTAGGGCTTGGCAGAGACAAATCACAGGTCTTTTCCTGTGCCCGGTTGTGTATGTAAATTGTAACAATTCATATGTTTGTGGCTCAGAGTCTATCCCACCCCACCGAAAATAAACCCCTACAGTTACAGGATAGTTCATAGATGGAGAAGGCTTATCTACTTAGCGAAGGTAAGTGACATTTCACTTCAATACTGGAAGATGAGAATGGGTGGGTTTCACTCGGACAGAAAACTGTAACCAAATATTGTCAGACAGAAATTTTCATTCCCATGTACAGTTTTCCAACATATCGTCCCACTGGAGTTAGCAATAGACAATTTACACCTAATGGCACAATATGTTTGTAGGGTATAAGGACAGGCTATTTCTGTCAGATGAGATTATTAGGAATTATATTACGACAGGCTATTTAGAGAAAAGAAACAGGCTAGTGACCGTTCACAATTCTACTAATAGAGCAGGTTTTGGGGAGGCTAGCTTTTGTGTGAGAAGAGTCAGGCTGGAAATACCCAGCTTTCCAAAAGAGAGCCCCCCTCCACTGCACACAGGGTTGAAACTGAACCACAGTGTACTCTTTCTTATGTAAACCATACACACATCAATACATACCTTTCACATATGCCCACACACGATGAAGCCAAGCATAATCGATTTATAAGGACTTGATGGCTCTTCAAGTAGGGAAAGTCAGTCGACATCGTCCATCTACAGGTACAAAGAACAGAGGCTTATGACCTTCTACTATGAACCAGCACTTACAGTTACAACATAGTTTGAGTTGAAGAGGAAGCAACTGGATGGGGGAGTACACATAAGGCAACTCTGGCCTCTGAAGTGACGCATGGATGGCAAACAGCACCGAAAAAGAAGGTGTTATTTCAGTGGATCTGCATTATTGCTAACAACACTACAGGAAAATGAAGAGCTAGCTAGAAAATAATGAACAATGCAGGAATGTACAGCTTTTCTAAATTATGCAACAGATTGTCATGTAAGTGCCTTTATTTCTAAAATAAACACTGTCTTTTTTGCGGGTGAGAAGAGATGCAGGATGCCACATGTGTTGGCTTTTAGGGATGGTTTGTGGGCAGCAAGATGGCTGGAATGGTTTTTGGGGAGTGAGTAGCCCACTGAGGTATCACAAAAAGAATGAAAAGATGAAAAATAGTTACATTTTAATCGCTGTATTTTGGCACAAAAATGCAGCTATAAATGCAATTGTGTGCTTCAAAATTTCCACTTTTATGCAGCAAAATTTTTAAATCAATGCTGCAATATTCTGGGGCAATGTACAGTGCAAAACTGCTCTTGGGAACATTGTCAGTAGTTTTCCTGAATGCTTTAAAGAAAAACTAATACTTTGAATAAATGGCACTCAAGACAGTAATATAGGCTAATGTCTTAAAAAAACACATGTTAATAAATAACTTTTGTTTAGTTTAAAGAGCCTTTGTCATATTTCTTCCTCAGGTGTGTTGCTGCTATACATGCTAATTATTTTGATTTTCTTATAATAACCTTTATAGCATTTTCAATACACAAAAAGAACATTGTGCAGCTTCTGCTTTACGTAAGAGATAAACTGTGCTTACATGTGTCAAATCTTACTCTGTTTGCAACAGCCAGATCGATTACTACTCTTTAATGAACTCCTATTGTAAACAAACCCATTTCCTCCCTCCCCCTTCTTCCCCTTCTGTCTGTTATCTTCTATTTGTGTGTATATTTGCATGGGGTTAGTCATCAGTAGAAGAGGATTGTGTGTAGTGTTGATGTGTGGAGCGCCGTTCCTGGTTAGGGAACCAGCATGGTATTGGTATGTCCATTCTTCAGGCTGCCTTCTGCATAGAATGGGGTGGTGCCATTTTGCATGAAGTTATTCATAGCCCCTTGGGGGCATAGTGGGGTGGACGGCATATCTATTGAAACATGTCCCTCACATGTCTCTACTGCGTTGTCCCCTGCTCTTCATTCCTCTCTCGAAAGGACTCTAGTAGTGCATCCTATTGCATCGATATTGGCCTTTTACCTAGCCCTCTATATTTTTCACATTGGATTGACATGCTTTCCGCCGAGCCCGTGTAACACCTCTTCATTCCAATGTTCAATTGGGGGAATCCGCGGCAATTTCCAATGTCGGGTCAATAGTCGTTTTGCCAATAGTAAGACTAAGGTGGTCATTACAACTCTGGCGGTCGGTGTTAAAGCGGCTGTAAAACTGCCAACAGGCCGGCGGTAAAAAAAATGGAATTACGACCGTGGCGGAAACCGCCAACATAGACAGCCACTTTAACACTCCGACCGCCATGGCGGTACAAAGAAACACCGTGGCCGTAACCGCCAACAGACAGGCGGAGGACAATGTACCGCCCACAGTATTACAACCCACCAATCCGCCACCTTTTCCGTGGCAGATTCACCGCGAACACAAACACAGCGGAAACAGGACTTTGAAGGGAAAACGCTCACCTCTACACACCCCTCGAGGAACCAGGACGCCATGGAACCGGAGCTCCAAATTCTGCCAGCCTTTATCTTCCTGTTTCTCTACCAGGAGCACGAACGCCGACGGCGAAGACAACGGTGAGCACTGCAAATCAAATCAAATCATAAACATTTATAAAGCGCGCTACTCACCCATGCGGGTCTCAAGGCGCTAGGGGGAAGGGGTTACTGCTGCTCGAAGAGCCAGGTCTTGAGTTGCCTCCGGAATGCGGAGTGGTCCTGGATGGTCCTGAGGTTGGTGGGGAGGGAATTCCATGTTTTGGCCGCCAGGTAGGAGAAGGATTTCCCACCTGCCGTGGTGCGGCGGATGCGAGGGACGGCGGCGAGAGCGAGGTTGGCGGAGCGAAGTTGACGGGTGGGTGTGTAGAAACTGAGGCGACGGTTGAGGTATTCGGGTCCCTTGTTGTGGAGGCACCTACGACACAGGGGAGGGGGGAAGGAAAAAACAGTGACACACACACGCAACACGCAAAACCCCCACCCCCACCCTCACCCACTACAACACACACACAAGTACATGTTGATACATCACAGTAACACCCCCCAAACCCCCCTGGAAGAATGCAAGGACAAAAGGAAATGAGTCGAATAATTGTGATATATTCAAAGACATGAATCAAAAATATATACAAATATATCCATTTATATTATATACAATTATATACACCAAGAACACAAGTCCAAGGGACTCCACCGTCATAGTCCGTAGATCACTGGGCCCAAAAGGCATGGGCGAGGCCCACACTCAATACCCGATCAAAACAGAGAGAACACTGCAGGGGCATCAGATAGAAATAAAACAGGCACCTCAGGGGGAAAGGAAGGGGGGGATACCTCAGCCGGTTGAGTGCACGACGCCAGATCCACGAGGGGGCTCCAGGCCCATTGCTGTATCCTGGGGAGTGCAAAGCCACAGTCTCACAAGTCTCTACAGTGGGTGGTTTGCCCACTGTTCAATCCTGGGGAGTGCAAAGCCACAGTCTCACAAGTCTCTACAGTGGGTGGTTTGCCCACTGTTCAATCCTGGGGAGTGCAAAGCCACAGTCTCTCAAGTCTCTACAGTGGGTGGTTTGCCCACTGTTCAATCCTGGGGAGTGCAAAGCCACAGTCTCTCAAGTCTCTACAGTGGGTGGTTTGACCACTGTTCAATTCTGGGGAGTGCAAAGCCACAGTCTCTCAAGTGGATAACAGTCTCCACTGGTTCTGGAGGGGGCCTTGTGCCCAGAGTCCTTCATCCTGCCAAGGACTGAGGTAGTTGATGTATCTCTCCACTGGTTCTGGAGGGGGCCTTGTCCCCAGAGTGCTTCATCCTGCCAAGGACAGAGGTAGTGGACGTATCTCTCCACTGGTTCTGGAGGGGGCCTTGTGCCCAGAGTGCTTCATCCTGCCCGTAGCGTCGGAATCATTTGCGCTGACTGCCCTGCGAAGCTGCTGGCGGCGGTGTCCTGGGCAGCGGTGCTTGTGGCGGTGTCCTTGGCAGCAGTGCTTGTGACAGCGGTGTCCTGGGCAGCGGTGCTTGTGGCAGTGTCCTTGGCAGCGGTGCTTGTGGCGGTGTCGTTGGCAGCGGTGCTTGTGGGGCGGTGTCCTGGGCAGCGGTTCAGCTGCTGGCGGTCTTGTTCTGCCCTACGGGGCTGCTGGCGGCGGTGTCCTGGGCAGCAGTGCTTGTGGCGGTGTCCTTCGTAGCGGTGCTTGTGGCGGCGTTGTCCTGGGCAGCGGTGCTTGTGGCGGTGTCCTTGGCAGCAGTGGTTGTGGCGGCGGTGTCCTGGGCAGCGGTGCCTGTGGTGGTGTCCTTGGCAGCGGTGCTTGTGGCGGTGTCCTTGGCAGCGGTGCTTGTGGCGGTGGTGTCCTGGGCAGCGGTGCTTGTGGCGGTGGTGTCCTGGGCAGCGGTTCAGCAGCTGGCGGTCTTGTTCTGCCCTGCGGGGCTGCTGGCGGCAGTGTCCTGGGCAGCGGTTCAGCTGCTGGCGGTCTTGTTCTGCCCTGCGGGGCTGCTGGCGGCGGTGTCCTGGGCAGCGGTTCAGCTGCTGGCGGTCCTGTCTGTGGCAGCGGTGCTGCTGCTGGCGGTCGCTTCCTGGGCAGTGTGGCTGCTGGCGGTCCTGTCTGTGGGAGCGGGGCTGCTGCTGGCAGTCACTTCCTGGGCAGCGGGTCTGCTGCTGGCGGTCGCTTCCTGGGCAGCGGGGCTGCTGCTGGCGGTCGCTTCCTGGGCAGTGTGGCTGCTGGCGGTCCTGTCTGTGGCAGCGGGGCTGCTGCTGGCGGTCGCTTCCTGGGCAGCGGGGCTGGTGGCGGTCTTGTCCGCCGTGACGATCTTCCCAGATTTGCCGGTTTTACTGTGCCCCTTTGCCCACTTGGATGGTGTCGCAGCTGTCTCCACACTCCCAACTGTACCCCTGGGAGCGGCTTTGGTGGCTGGTTTCTTTCCCCTCTCCCGCTGGGCACTGTCCAACTTTTTATGCTTGACAGGTGGGGGACTATCGTGCACTGGCTCCTTGCCACACTGCCTGCCCTGCTGCCTGGTACTCTCCATAATCCGGTGACTACTGGCACCACTGGTCCCGCTGATGTTGTGGCTGAGGTGCTATTTTGGGACCTGGAGAGTCGGGCCCTAGCAGACTGACGGGGTGGGGGAGGTGATGGAAAGAGGTCAAGGCTGGCCAAGAAAAGTTTCTTAGGAATACTGGGATGGGTAGCTGGAGGGGTTTTGGGAGTGGAGGAAGAGGTAGTGGTTGTAGGCGGTGTACGTTTGGTGACTTTGGGTGAAGGTGCATGGGCTGGAGGCTGTCGTGAGGTGGATGGCTGTTGGGTGGGTGTGTGGCTGCGTTTGTGTACCTTGGGAGGTGGCCTCACAGACACACTGGGAGAGGACACAGGGGATGTGTGAATGGTAGTGGGGGTGGTGAGTGCACGTGAGTGGGGTGTGCTGGTGGGTGTGCTGGTGATGGACGTAGTGGCTGAGGATGTAGTGCATGCAGGTGTGAGTGGAGACGAGACAGGGAGGGAGGAGGGAGACGAGGAGGAGGGGGACACAGTGGAGGCAGTGGATGTTGCTGTGTCTGCATGTGTGTGATGCTTGCGTGATGTGGGATGTGTGGTGCTTATGTTTGCCAGAGCTTCCCTTGTGTGTTGAGGTGTGTGCATGCTGGTCTGTTGGTGTGCTTGGGATAGGTTGAGGTACAGGGGTGTGGGTCTGGGTGAAGGAAGTTGGAGGGGGGAGGCTAGAGACAGGGACAATGGCTGCCATCAGTGCTGAGGCCAGAGTCTGAAAAGCTCGCTGAAGGGCTGCCTGACCAGAGTGAATGCCCTCCAGGAATGCATTGGTTTGTTGCAACTGCCTCTCTACACCCTGGATGGCATTCAAAATGGTAGACTGACCAACAGTGAGGGACCTGAGGAGGTCAATGGCCTCCTCACTGAGGGCAGCAGGGGTGACAGGGGCGGGGCCTGAGGTGCCTGGGGCGAAGGTAATGCCCACCCTCCTAGGTGAGCGGGCACGGGGCAAAGGCTGAGGGGCTGCTGGGAGGGCGGTGCTGGTGGGGGGGTGGCGGCTGTACCTGTAGATGCGGGGGGCACAGATGGTGCCGCCACCGCAAGGGAGCTCCCCTTGTCAGCTCCTGTCCCCGCCGTGGAGCTCCTCTCGCCCTCCGTCCCATTGGTGAATTCAGAGTCCGTAGTGTCGCCCTCCAGGGCCATGTGGGATGCAGCTCCCTCCTGCTCCGGTGCCACTGCTCCTCCGCCTGATGATGCTAATGCACACAAATACAGGGAGACCACAAAAAGGGGGGGGAGAGACAGAAGAAAAACATGTTCAGTGCATGCAATACCGCTACCGTTGGCGGACATGACAGACACAGAAGCCCCCTGCACTACACCGCGCACTTGGGCTCCACTATTCAATCCCTGGGACATGGCTTACAAGGCTATGGCCGATTTCTGCACACATGGATGTCACAGGAGCCTGACTAGGTGTAGTTGGCACTGTACACAGGTGGGGTGGGGTGACACAGGGCCTGCCTGAAGAAGAGAACTTAACTAGCAAACTCGACCTGGCCTAGGGGAACCCACAGCCCACCTCCCCCACCCAGACACCTAAAATGCACGCTGAATCAGCAGAATGAGAGTGTACTCGCCCCCCTTGTGTCTGCTGTGATGCCCTCAAGCACCCATCCAAGTCCAGATACGCCACCACCAGGATCCTGAACATCAGGGAGGTCATGGTGCGACGGGCACCCCTCCCACGTTGGGAGGCCATCCCCAGCTGGGCCTCCGCCGTCTTCTTGCTCCAGCGGCGAATGTCCTCCCATCTTTTCCGGCAGTGGGTGCTCCGTCTGTGGTAGATCCCCAGGGTCCGGACTTCCTTTGCGATGGCACGCCAGATGTCCTTCTTCTGGTGGGTGCTGACCTACAGGAATTGTACAGGGGAAAAGAGAAGTAATTACCAACTGCACCATCACAGTCATTGGCCTGCATCCCTACCCTTGCCATGACACACATGCACTCACCGTCGTTTCATGCATGCCTCATTCTCACCCCCCCATCTATCTTTCATGCACTCCACACAGGCATTGCCCATACAGCATGCTCACAGTGTACTTACCTGTTTGTCGGGAGGACCGTAGAGTAGCGTGTACTGGGGGAGGACCCCATCCACGAGTTTCTCTAACTCCTCCGTGCTGAAGGCAGGGACCCTTTCCCCAGACACACGAACCATTGTCTCTTCCAGACTGAGGTCACAGCAGCACTTGCAGTGTAGGTCCTCTCCTGTTGAAGATCAGGTATCGAGTGATTGAACAGATAGAAAATGGCGGTCACGTCCGCGGCGGTGCGTACCGTCACCGCCGGCGTACATCGTCATTGGCTCCTGGGACCCATAGGGCCCAATGTGAACCGCCTACTGTGATGGTGTAGAACACCAGCGCAGTTACTTCACATCCCCCTGTCCCACTTTACAGGTCAGGCAGCCGCCATTTCAGGGGCCCACATGGCATTATTTTTGACTGCGTCACACATACCTAGGCCTTGCCTAACCACTCATACAGGCAAATTTCGATTTATGAATATTTTCAGAGTAAGTTGCATTTACGTACCTCAGAGTTGATTGACTCTCTGCTCGCTGTTCTCCTCCATAGGCACCGTCCGCTGGGGCATGTGAGGAGATGGCGTCATCCACCGGTGTACAAACCGCTGGTGGACTTATCGACAATGGAGGAAAGACATGTGATCATCACCTACAGGCTTGATCGTGCCACAATCCAGGAACTGTGTGCCCAGTTGGAGCCAGACCTGATGTCAGCTATCCGCCATCCCACAGAAATCCCCCCTCAAGTGCAGGTGCTGTCAGTACTCCATTTCCTAGCAAGTGGGTCATTTCAAACAACAGTGGCCATAGCATCAGGGATTACCCAGCCTATGTTTTCCAACGTGTTGTCAAGAGTGTTGTCTGCCCTGCTGAAACACATGCAGAGCTACATCGTTTTCCCTCAGGTGGAGGATTTGCCTACAGTGAAAGGTGACTTCAATGCCCTGGGACATATCCCCAACATCATAGGTGCCATTGATGGGACACATGTGGCCTTGGTACCCCCCCCGCAGGAGTGAACAGGTGTACAGAAACCGGAAGAGTTACCATTCGATGAATGTGCAGATGGTGTGTTTGGCAGACCAGTACATCTCCCATGTTAATGCCAAATTCCCTGGTTCAGTGCATGCCACTTACATCCTGCGGAATAGCAGCATCCCTTGTGTGATGGGGCAACTCCAGAGGCACCGGGTATGGCTATTAGGTGAGCACCTGGACCCAAATCAGTTGGAATAGTTGTCTGGGTCTGTGGATGTCCCTATGAGTCAGTGTATGTCTAACAGATGTCCCTCGCCATTTGCAGGTGACTCTGGTTACCCCAACCTGTCATGGCTACTGACCCCAGTGAGGAATCCCAGGACAAGGGCAGAGGAACGCTACAATGCGGCCCATGGGCGAACTAGGAGGATTATAGAGCGGACCTTCGGCCTCCTGAAGGCCAGGTTCCGGTGCCTCCATGACAGGTGGTTCCCTATTCTACTCACCAAAGAAGGTGTGCCAGATCATCGTGGCCTGCTGTATGCTTCACAACTTGGCTTTGCGACAGCAGGTGCCTTTTCTGCTGGAAGATGGTCCAGATGGAGGTGTTGTGGCAGCTGTGGACCCTGTGGACAGTGAAGACGCGGAAGCAGAAGAAGAGGACATTGACAACAGGAACACAGTGATCCTG
Source organism: Pleurodeles waltl (assembly GCF_031143425.1). NCBI lineage: Eukaryota > Metazoa > Chordata > Amphibia > Caudata > Salamandridae > Pleurodeles > Pleurodeles waltl. Next base: position 712,793,808 of record NC_090442.1, read on the forward strand.
CAATACTTCCAATGAGACACAGGTAAGAAGACAACACTGCCTGCTACATCTGATTTTAATCCTCTACCTCTCATCTGTCTGTCATTTTGACCCAGTGTATGGTCACTGAGTTGTCACTTTCCCTTACGATTTCACAGATGTGGGTCCCACAGTGTGACATCTGCTTTGTTTCCTCATGGACTAGAGCTGTGTGACATAGGTATATTGACATTACATTTGAAAGAGCATTTTGCCACTGTAATTGCTAATACACTATTTCGAAATCACAGACAGACGCCTGATTTTTTGTGCTTTAAGGGTGTTTATTTAAGTGCTCAATATTGGAGGGGGTTGTAAAATGGTGAGGGGTGATGGTGGAGGAATGTCCAGTCTATTAGTCTCACAGGTGCATTGTCCACAGGGGCATAGGAAGTGGAGCTGGGGCAGTTTAAGTATGGACAGGGTGACAAGGTGGGACAAAAGGATGACAATCAGGGTGGTCTCATTTCTTGGTGGGGGTCTTGGCATCATTCTCTGTCTCTGTCCTGGATCTCAGGGACCGTTTTGCGGGGTGGTTCTCCCCAGGGGGTGGGGTGCTGGTGTAGTGGTCCTGTGGCGGTGCCTCCTGTCCACTAGAGCCGGCGGAGGTGGTGGGCAGTTCATCGTCCAGGCTAGTGTCATGGGCCCTTTGTTCTGCCACAGTGTCCCTCCTGGTGTTGAGGAGTTCCTTCAGCACCCCTACAATGGTGCCCAGGGTGTAATTGATGGATCTGAGTTACTCCCTGAAGCCGCTGGGTCTCCTAAAACTTGGCCAGTACCGTTGCCATTGTCTCCTGGGAATGGTGGTAGGCTTCCATGATGTTGGAGAGGGCCTCATGGAGAGTGGGTTCCCTGGGCCTGTCCTCCCCCTGTCGCACAGCAGCCCTCCCAGTTCCCCTGTGTTCCTGGGCCTCTGTCTCCTGAACCGTGTGCCCCCTACCACTGCCCCCAGGTCCCTGGTGTTGTTGGGGTGGTGGGTTAGCCTGGGATCCCTGTAGTGGTGGACACACTGCTGATTGACGTGTCCTGGGGACAGAGGTATGGGTCCACTGGGTGGGTGCTGTGCTGGTGTTTCCAGAGGGGGCAAGCTCTGTAGTGGCATGTGCCAGTGTGAGTGGAACCGACTGTCCTGAGGTCCCAGTTGGGCCGGGCTGGTCATCTAGATCCAATTGGACAGAGCTGCTGTCATCACTGTGGGCCTCTTCTGTGGGTGGAGTGGACATATCTGGACCCTCCTGTTCGGAGACGTTGGGTAGGGCTCCTGCAGGGGTGTAAAGGCATGATTATTGCATCTGTATGTGCCATGGTGTACAATGGGTGGGTGACCGTGTACCCCAGTGCTTGCATTCCTGTGTAGGACCTTGTGTGATGATGGTTTAGGGGGGTGTATGGGTATGTGCAGTGGCTATCCATTGGTTATGGGTGTCCATGCTTCGGTGTTGCATGCAGGGCTTGGTGTTGGGATGGGTGGTTTGTGATATTGGGACATGTGTGAGGAGTAGGGGTGATGGGGGTGAGGACGAGGGTGGGGGTATGTGATGGCATGCAGGTAGGATGGGGGATGTATTAGTAAAGATTTGACTTACCAGGGTCCATTCCTCAAGCTACTCCTGCGAGGCCCTCAGGATGCAGAATAGCCAAGACCTGCTCCTCCCATGTTGTTAGTTGTGGGGGTCCGCCGCCAGTCCTCTGTACCCCGATGTGGTGTCTTGAGACCACGGAACGCACCTTCCCCCGTAGGTCGTTCCACCTCTTCCTGATTTCATCCCTGTTTCTTGGGTGCTGTCCCACTGCGTTGACCCTGTCCACTATTCTTCACCATAGCTCCATCTTCCTAGCTATGGAGGTGTGCTGCACCTGTGATCCGAATAGCTGTGGCTCTACCCAGATGATTTCCTCCACCATGACCCTGAGCTCCTCCTCAGAAAACCTGGGGTGTCTTTGCCGTGCCATGGGGTGGTGTGAGTGATGTGTGGGGTGGTGTGTGTTGTGATGTATGGGTGATATTTAGTGGTGTGTTGTGTGAGGTGCGTGGATGTTGTGTGAGTGATGGTGTTGAGTGCCTGTGGATGCTGGTTTGTTGATGTTGGTGTCTCTCTGTGGCCTTCAGTCGCAATTGTGGTCGTAGGGGTTTGTGGGTGATGTGGGTGGGTGTTTTATATTGTATTGGGTGTGTGGGAGTGGTGTGTGTATGTGTCTCAGGTGTGTGTATTTTGAATTGTCCAATGTGGTAGTGTTTTGTATATGTGTGTGGATTCGTGGGTCGTGACAGTGTGGGCGTATTCCTGTTGGTGTGACGGTGGAGGTTTTGTTATCGCCAGTTTATCACTGACCTTTGGTGTGGCGGACTTGTGTGGGTGTCTAGATTTTGGCGGATTCCGGCCTTTGGGTCATAATGACCGTGGCGGAATTCCACAGTCGCGGCGGTGTGTTGGCGGTCTTCTGCACGGCGGTATGCGGCTTTTACCACCAATGTTGTAATGACCCCCTAAGTGTATAAACCGTGCGGTTACCTTAGAACCATGGGGACGGGTATATAATCCTAGAATACATTGGTCCATTGTTCGCCACTGATCCCTGCCCATTAAGTTAGATAATCTAGTTCCTATTGTTGACCAAAATGTAGTAAGCGAAGGGCATGCCCACAAGATATGTACCAGGTCAGCATCCAATGTATGGCACCAAGGCACCTGGGCAAGACTGTAAGGAACATCCCATTGAACCTATGTGGTGTTAAGTATGCATGGTGGAATATTAAAAATTGCGTAAATTTGAATCGGGTGCTCTGAGAAATCTTTTCGTGATGTTGCAAAAGAAAGCTCCATTCTTTACTTGAAAGCTCTCTACCCAAGACTGTTTCCCATTTGGTTTTGAGGGGTTCCAGTGTGATCTTGAGATGCGCCCAAAGTCCTCGGTACAACCAGCGGATTAGGTATCTACTGTGCCCCATAGTGTGGAGTGCCTGTAATAATTAATGCGTAACCGGCTCCATCCCCTCTGGTACCCAGTGTCTTTCTGACAAACTGGCGTGGGTTAGAAATAATGTGTCTGGCAAACCATGGGCCTTCAGGAAATCTGTGTGTGGCATTAGTGTGCCTGCTTCAAACAAATCAACTAGAGACTGCTTTTCCCCTCACTCCCCGGGATGCAGCATAGTGGCCGTCAGGGTACCCATGGGTTGTGGGTAGATCGCGTAATGGCACATTTGGGAAATAAGGGTTTGGAGAGTCAGTGTACCGCATAGCTATCTTCCAGTAGGTCAGCGCCGTGTGCAGCAGCAGGCCAGGGCTCTTGGTGGGTACTGGTCACCCCAGACACAGTAACCAGTGCAACTGACCCCAGTGAGGCATCTTGGTGGTATTGCTGATTTTCTCTAGGTTGTGTTCGGCTAGCCAGTACACAAGCCACTGCAGCTGCCCCTTAATGCAATAAGCCTTAAAATCCGAGGCACTCATACCTTCCTTGTCTATAGGCAATTGTAACTTTTTGAGACTAAATCTACGGCGTCTGTTACTCCAGATCAGGTCTAACAGCAATGTATTCAGTATCTGGAACACTAGTGGCAGATTCACAAAATACTATAATAAGTGGGGCAATACCACCATTTTTACCAATGCTATTTGGCCAGGGACAGAGAGAGGGAGTGTCATCCAGAAGTTCACCTGCGATTGGAGCGCTTTTATTGCTTGTAGTAGATTACCCTCTAGTGTGTCTACCTGTTCATGATAAATCTCTAAGGCCAGATAATGAAATTAGGATGGTGCTACCTTAATATGAAAGGGACCAAAGTGAACCATTGGCTCTGTGTAGGTGTAATTTAAGGAAAATGCGAAGGACTTATCTGCATTTATCCAAAGCCCAGAGAGGGCGCCGAATCTGGACAACTAATGCTAATTTTATCTCAAGACCGGAGGCTCCTATAATGCTTTTCTTTCCTTGCTTAAATTTAATAGCAGCAGTCAAGATAAACAAACTACAACTCCCAAGTGGCAATTAAATAAACCAATGGGAAGAGAAACGTAGTACAATAATATTAACCAATCACTATCCCATACACCATATTATGACGTCACTTGACTGCAAACAGCCCTCTTTTCTTGCTGCTCGCAGTCACATTAAGTACTTTTCTCTATGTTATGACCTAACATTGCAATATTTAACATTATTATTTTTAGTATTCAGCTTGTCTCACTTGTATAACAGCGTGACGCATTGTGATTGTTTTCTTCCCATAGTTGGCATGTTGCTGTATGTTTTCCGAGTGCTTTCTCTTGCACTCGCTTCAGAACAGTTTCCAGATGTCTCCTCAGGTTGCGGTCACCATTTTAGCCAAATCCGAGGAGCGTTGCTACCGTTCTCGTTTCGCTCACACTGCAGTCGATTTACCAGCACGTTTACTCTGACGAGAAGGTATTCTTTTGTTCCTCCGAGCCTCGCTTCTTATTTCCTGGCAGCGAGGCTCGGACATGCCCAGTCCAGCTCTTCCACACCCTAAGACTCTATTTTCACCACCCATAGGCAGCTTTTCATTCCAAAGAGCCTTCCTTCTATATTTAACCCTTTCCAGACCAGATCATTGGTGGCTTGTTCCTTTTATTCAACACATTATGGAAATTGACAGTTCTCCTTTGGTGCAGAAGGGTCCTGAGGAGGTGAATTCTATTAAGGAGAAGTTGAGTTATTTTATTCAAGCCTCTGTACAGCAAGCAGTGTCTGCATCCATGGACAAATTGTCAAAGAATTTCGAAACCTTGGTTTTTGATATGATGACTAAGACGATTTTGTCCCAGTATGCGGGGGAATGGATAAAACACGCTTCAGCCATTAATCTTCTCAAAAAACAACACATGGTGGCGCTAGTGGTAAGTGAGGTTTCCTCACATAAGGCAGAAGACGTGGTTCCTCACAGGGCTCCTACTAAGGAGGAAAAGGTTCAGGAAAAACATAAATCGTCATTAAAATGCAAGTCAAAATCTAAGCATATCATGTCCCCTGTTATAGTATCTTCTATCCCTGATACAGATTATGATTTGGCTGACATTGATTCAGATGATAAACTATCTGACAATGAAATGGAGATTCTATATCTCTTCCTCCTATCAAGAAACCTAAATTATCTACTCAGGAGGTTTCTAAACCTAAACCGGTCATGGATTCAGAAGGGGTACCAATGTTTGACCCAGGCCATATTCTTCATCCACATTCCACAGAGTGGGTACCCGTGGATCATGTGGGGGAGTATGTTTCTTCCAGATTAAATTGCCCCCTTGACAAAGACTAGGGCAAGTTAAAATCAGAATGCCCTCATCCTTCTCTCCCCCAAAAGGTTACAATTACCCTTCTATCGATCCGGCTTTCCTCACCTTCTTTACTAAATTTGGTAAGGATCGGCACAAAGGGGTTGATAAGGCATGGTCCTCTTGTCAGGACAAACTTTTGGATATGATTGGCCTACTCACACGCATTTTCGACCTTGCAGAGTCTGCCAGATTAGAGAATAGTATTAACCCAGAAGAATTTTCCCATTGGGTGCAGCGGGCAGTTTGCCTTCTTGGCAATGCTAACTCTGCATTAACACACAAGAGGAAAACTGGTTTTTTACTCAAATTGGATCCCAAATTGGTGAATCTGTGGATCCGGCTGTCAAAATGGATGGTTTTCTCTTTGGGAACTCAGTCATTAAAGAGCTAGGCAAATATGTCTCTACCTTTGCTTCTTTGGACAAGGCCCAACAGCCCTTAAAGAAGATGTTCTCCCAATGGTTTTTTGCAAGGGCTGGCAAGGGCAGGAACCACTTTGCCGGTCGTGGTTATGCCAACCAAGGTTCCCCAGGATCCTACAACACATCCTATCAGGAATACAAGCCGCAGTTTTACCCGCAAAGAGGCAGAGGTTTCCATAACAGAGGCTTTAAGAGCTCCAGAGCCTTTAATCAAAGAGGTAAGCCTACCTTCTGGCCTTCCTCCTGTAGGAGTCCGTCATTGTTTTTTTCTCACAAAATGGTTGTCAATCACCTCAGAACCTTGGGTGTTGAATAAAATATAAGGTTATGCTATTGAACTTTATTCAAGACCTATCCAGTCAGCTCTAGCTCTCCTTCCATGTTTTTCATCAGAAATGTTCGATCTAATTTATTTAGCGGTAGAGGCTCTTTTTCAGAAAGAAGCAATTGCAATTACTCATCCCGACCCATGAGGATTCACCATTTCCATTTTCTTAGTCCAAAAGAAGAACAAAAAGATGCGCTCAGTAATCAATCTCAACAATTTTATAGTCTATCGACAATTCAAAATGGAACCGATTCTTCATCTCAGGGACACTGCTTCAACATGATTGGATGGTTCACTTGGACCTACAAGATATGTAATTCACGGTCCCAATCCATCCAGATTCCAGGAAATATCTACAATTTCAGTGATTAGACCAACACTTTCACTTTACCTCTCTACCCTTTGGGCTCTCGTCAGCTGCATGGTGTTTCACCAAGTTAATGAAACCAGTGGTAGCTTTCCTCAGAGCTCTCCCTTCTTTCTCACTTGACGCTGACATGCTCTCTCTTAACCCATCTAGGGTTTCTTCTAAATAAAGAGAAATTCTCTTTGTCCCTAACTCAACTAATAGAATTCTTGGGTTTCAAAATAAATTTGGTGTCTGCCACTCTTCTTCTTCCTTTGGCAAAAGTAAAGTCCATAAAATCTGAAATTCTTCAGATCCCACGCAGCTCTGTGATTTCTCTCAGGTCTCTAGTGTGAATAGTAGGTCTCCTCTCCTCTTCTATCCAAGCCATATTTCCAGGACCTCTTCATTATGGGGCATTGCAAAGGCTAAAAATACAACCTTTGAGAAAGGACCTATCCTCTTCAGACACTATTCCCCTAGATGTCGATTCTCGCACAGAACTCCAGTGGTGGATAACCAGTTAGATGCCTGGAATGGCAGATCTTGTATTAGAATCAGATGCAAGCCAAACAGGTTGTTGGGCCCGTTGTGGTCCAGTATCAACTGGAGTTACATGGTCTTTAGAGGAGTCCAGATTGCATATCAATTGTTCAGAGATGCTTGCCGGCTCCTTTGCAATCAAAAGCCTCGCAAAAAACAAGGTTTGTTGTGCTATCCTTCTCAGGATGGACAATATTTCAGCAGTACGGTACATAAATCATCTAGGAGGAACAAAATCCAAGCCTTTAGTGAAACTGGCAAAAGGCTTTTGGGAATTCTACCTTTCAAACCAAATTATGGTTTATGCAGAATATCTTACAGGAGCTCTCAACTCCATTGCTGACTGGCACTCAAGTCTCAACTTCCTCAATTTTACAGCTGGCGCCCTGATCCATTGGCTTAGCCTCAGATGCCTTCTTACAGGATTGGTCAATGTCTCTGAATTACGCCTTCCCCCCTTTTATCATGCTAAGCAGGGTCCTTGCGCAAGTGAGGTGGCAACAAGCCACCCTTCTGCTCATAGCTCCATTCTGGCAATCCCAAGTATGGTTCCCAACCCTTTTGGAACTGTCAATAGATTTTCCCATTCATCTTCCTTCGTTCCAAACCCCTTGCTAGACCCTCAGGATCATCCTCACAACCTCAACCTAGACAATCTTCTGACCCTTTCAGCTTGGAAAATTTTGGGAATCCTCAATCTTCCCTTTCATTTAGTTGGAGGCTTCAGAATATATCAAACAATCCTGGGCTCCAGTGACTAGGAAAGCTTACAAGTCAGTTTGGTCTTTATGGCACAGCTGGTGCTTGGGAAAGGGTATCAATTCCGTTTCAGCAGATGTAACATTCGTTCTTAATTTCCTGGCAGCAGAGGCTAGCAAAGGGAAATCTTATCGCACCATCAACCTTTATAGATCAGCATTATCATTCAATCATCCTTACGTTAACGGAAAACTTGTGGGATAACATGCACTAGTTTGTCAGCTTTTGAAGGGAGTAAAATGTTCTAATCCCCCGCTTCCCAAATATAGTTAGTTGAGGGACGTGAATGTGGTTTTAAATCTGTTTTTATCATGGCCTGAGAATTCCTTGCTTTCCCTGAAAATGTTATCTACCAAGTTAACTATGTTGTTATGCCTCATATCAATTAAACGACTTTCAGATGTTAAAGCTTTAGACATTTCTTCCCGCCAGTTTACTCCATCGGATGTTTTGTTCACGGTGATTCGAAAAACCAAAACTAATCTAACATCAGTATTTTATCCCTATTTTCCTGATCATCCCAAGCTGGGTGTTATACAATGTTTAAAGGTTTAGGAACCGAAGACTGTAGATCTAAGAATGCCCTCTGTATCCCAACTCCTTATCTCCTTTAGGAAACCCTTAAAACCTGTATCTTCCCCTACTCTGGCTCGTTGGGTAAAATGGATCATGTCTCTGGCAGGTATTGATACTTCCGTGTTTGGGGCCCATTCTTCCAGGAGAGCAATGGCATCCAAACCCTTTTGGGCGGGTTCCTGCTTGGAGGACATTCTTAGATCAGCAGATTGGTCTAACGACAACGTGTTTAAAGTGTTTTATTGTAAGCCTGTTGATAATGTTTCTACGAATGTGATTAATATGCTTTGAACAAGCATAATAGGAGCCTTCAGTCTTGACAAAAAATTTAGATTTTCCTAGTAACTTATGACAGAAAGTCTTAATTTTATTAAAGACACGAAGGCGAGTATTATGCTTCTCTAACTTGCTTTATTTCAAATGGCAGCAGTCAAGAAAACTATAATTCTCATGAGGCTAAGGGAATTCTCCCCTACAGGCGTTCTGTTCTCCATCAACAAACGTACCAAAACCAACCTGGGTTCAGTGTTTTACCCTTATTTCCCTAACCAACCTAAATTATGTGTAGGTCAATGTTTTAAGGTTTACGAAGATCGCACAGCCAATCTCAGAACGTCCTTGTTTTCCCAGCTCCTTATTTAATTTCGCAAACCTCACAAACCCGTAACCTCGGCTACCCTAGCCAGATGGGTTCGTTGGGATATGTCCTTAGCAGGTATCGACACTTCAGTTTTTGGCGCTCACTCTTCCAGAAGAGCTATGGCTTCCAAAGTTTTTTGCGTGGGTTCTAGACTAGAGGACATTCTGAAATCAGCTGACTGGTCTAATGACAATGTCTTTAGAACTTTTTACTGTAAGCCAGTTCATACAGCAACTTCTGTCATAATTAACATGCTTTAAACAAGCATAATAGGAGGCTCCTGTCTTGCCATAAAATGTAGATTTTCCTAGTAACTTATGACGGAAAGTCTTAATTTTATTAAAGACACGGAGGTGAGTATTATCCCACCATAGATTCTCTTTAACGATTGTTTTGTTGACTCTTCCTCCCTCCCTACAGCATTGTCTAATCAACCTCAGAACTCATCCTGAATGTCAGACGGTCTCTCCAGCATCAGCAACCTTGTCCAGCAATCATCCTCGTTGTCAACATGATCCTCTTCCTGCGCCTTGGATTTCCCCTCTCTACCAGTCTTGGATGAACTCTTTTCAAGAACTTTGTTCTCTACTGTTGGCAGTTGCCATTGTTTTTGCTATATTTCCTTTGTTCTCTCACACAGACTAGCCTTCTCGCATCAAGAAAGAGGGCTGGTCGCAGTCAAGTATAATGATTATACTATGTTCTCTGTCCCCATTGGTACATCTCCAGATACGTTTATTCTACCCATTGGCTTCTGTCTCCCTTAGCCTCATGAGAATTGTAGTTTTCTTGACTGCTGCTGTTTGAAATAAAGCAAGTTAGAGAAGCATAATAGGAGCCTCCGGTCTTGCCATAAAATATAGATTTTCCTAGTATTTATGACGGAAAGTCTTAATTTTATTAAAGACACAGAGGTGAGTATTATCCCACAGCGCAGTTTAACTGTCTACTCAACCTTCTTCGTAAATCGACCGCAGACTGTTTGGCATCCAAATACTTTGATACTTTCTCTCCAAGAAGTGGTGGAAATCCTGTATCCTGGACTCATGAACTTTTGTTACAAACTTTTTTCTTTTATAATGGCTATAGTTATTTTATTTTCAATTTTACCTCTATCTCATTCTGTTTTAATTCTCGAGCAAGAAAAGAGGCCTGTTCGCAGTCAAGTGACTTCATAATATGGTGCATGGCATGCTGATAGGTTAATGTTATTGTACTATGTTTCTCTTCCCATTGGCTTATCTCGCCACTTGGGAGTTGTAGTTTGTTTATCTTGACTGCTGCTATTCAATTTAAGCAAGGAAAGAAAAGCATAATACTCGCCTCTGTGTCTTTAATAAAATTAAGACTTTCCACCATAAATACTAGGAACATCTACATTATTTACTGGTGCTTGTCCTCGAGTCAAGCCAGTCCCTTGGTTTAGCTCTGGCTGACTCTGTGAACTTTCTGGCTTGCACACAGCTCGGTCAAAGGGTGTGTGAAGTCACTTCTGCTCCACTGTGATTGTGTTGAAGCACTATGTAGGAGGACCGATAAACATAGGAGCTTCCTGCACTCCGACTAACATGCTACTGATTATAAATTAATTGCTTCACCACACACCTCAGTATCTCTGTGTAGTGAACGCTGAGCCTACTGCATTCTTCTTTGTCCTCTCCCCAAAACCTCCAAACTTACAACGCTAATTTGGCCAAACACAGAAAGTGATCTAGAAGACTGTAAAACAGTAAATAGCCAGTGAATCACTCTGATAGGCGCAGGCCACCACCCGTGCGTCCTACGAGAGGGCCGGCACAGACAGAGCCTGACGGTGGCGCGCGGGCACGTACCCACTTGGGCAGGAAGGAACGTATGTACATTCATTGGAAACACGTGTCCGTTGCAGAACAATAGGGGGCGCCTGTGTACTATGGGGCCAGCTGTTTTTGTTCGTCAGGAGATCATTGTGGGCACACACGGCGCTACCGTTGATATAGCGCCTCTCGTGTCTTAGGTTCCAAAACAATGTACTCACTGCTGTCTAATTGTAGGCATGTATGTGTCGTTCTAAATAAGATGCAGATGTCTGCCCTTTAAAAAAAATTCATTGTTGGCATATTTGAAAACTAAGGCGCTGAAATGAAAAGTTACTTGACGAGGGTCACAGTCCTCTCGGGCTGATAAAGTTGGATTAGAACTCCAATGGGAGGAAAACATTAGACAATTGACCGACAGCCCACTGAGTCAGTCGACAATAACGTCTTCATCCGTGGGCAGGGAATGATCGGAGAAAAGCATGGAGACAAGTTTTTGCCAAATAATTAAAATCAAACCATTTCAAAATAATGCTAAGTGAAGTATGTGAGATTCACAAAATAGACTCGAAAATAAATTAAGGGAATATTCCTAAAACCTACAAGTGGTAAAATATAGAATAATATTGTGGCAAACCATACAATGGAAAAAAATAGATATGTTACATGTATTTATAAAAGCATACATACGCCAAAGGTTTCATACCACCAATCAAGGAAGTAAATTAGAAGAAAGGACAACAGAGGAGGGAGAAAGCAGTAGGTCATGGGCTAGCGGCCAGCTGAACTAATATTAGAAATTGCGATTTTTACCAAATCACAATTTGAAAATCACAATTCCTAATGTACTAAAGAATTATTTTTAAAATCGTGACTCTTAGTGGTAGCACTGTGTCTGTGATTGCTTTTTAATAAAGCTTCCTTTAAAAAAAATGCAGCCTCTTCTCCTTAAAGAAAAATGGGATGGGTTATAAAGAAAACAAGACAATGAAGATTCATTTTAAGTCAAAGCTTATTAGACAGCGGGGACCTTTGGAAAGATTACGTGGAAATGCAGTCCACCCATTGCTTACGTTTGACTTTGTGGGTTGTAACTCACATTTGCTTGATTTCTGTTCGCTGGATTAATTTGTTTTAATCTGTCCAGTTTGTAGCCTGGCTCTGGCTCAGCTGCAGGTCCTGTTGGAACCTCGAGCCCAGAAAAGCTGATCATTCATGTGGGTTGTGCTTTCCTCCCTCTATCCACAATGTGACATTATGGTCAGAGCAGCCAACTGTGAAACTGGGGAAACAGGCTCAAGTCTTGAAGTCGCCTCAACATCCTGTGTCCGCCCTCAAGAACGCTACCCGCGAACACCACCACCTGATCCGCGCTGCCAAAAGGAACTTTTTCTCCGACAGACTGGACAAAAACAGCCACAACAGCAGAGAACTTTTCAGCATCGTCAAGGAGTTCTCCAACCCCACCGCCAACGCCAACACCGTCACGCCCTCACAGGATTTGTGCGAATCCCTCGCCACCTTCTTCCATCGCAAGATCAGCGACCTCCACGACAGCTTCGGACACCAGACCCAACCAAACATCACCGAACCCGCACCCCCGGCCTTCACCCTCAACAACTGGACCCACATCAACACTGAAGAAACAAAATCCATCATGAACTCTATCCACTCCGGCGCCCCTTCGGACCCCTGCCCTCACTTCATCTTTAATAAAGCCAACGACATCATCGCCCCGCACCTCCAGGCCGTCATCAACTCTTCTTTTTCTTCTGCTACCTTCCCCGAATGCTGGAAACACGCCGAAGTCAACGCCCTCCTAAAGAAACCTACGGCTGACCCGAGCGACCTGAAAAACTTCCGCCCCATCTCTCTCCTGCCTTTCCCAGCCAAGGTAATAGAGAAGACCGTCAACAAACAGCTGACCACCTTCCTGGAAAACAACAACCTGCTCGACCCTTCACAAACCGGATTCCGAACCAACCACAGCACGGAAACCGCCCTCATCTCAGTCACAGATGACATCAGAACCCTGATGGACAACAGTGAAACAGTCGCCCTCATCCTCCTCGACCTCTCGGCTGCCTTCGACACCGTCTGTCACCGCACCCTAATCACCCGCCTCCGCTCCACCGGGATCCAAGGCCAGGCCCTGGACTGGATCGCCTCCTTCCTTTCAAACCGTTCCCAAAGAGTTTACCTCCCACCGTTTCGCTCAGACCCCACCGAGATCATCTGCGGCGTACCTCAAGGCTCATCGCTCAGCCCGACACTCTTCAATGTCTACATGAGCCCCCTCGCCAACATCGTACGCAAGCATGACATCATCATCACCTCCTACGCCGACGACACCCAACTTATACTCTCCCTCACCAAGGACCCCGCCAGCGCCAAGACCAACCTACAAGAGGGGATGAAGGACGTCGCAGATTGGATGAGGCTCAGCCGCCTAAAGCTGAACTCTGACAGAACGGAAGTCCTCATCCTCGGCAACACCCCGTCCGCCTGGGACGACTCCTGGTGGCCCACGGCCCTCGGCACCGCACCGATCCCCACAGACCACGCCCGCAACCTCGGCTTCATCTTGGACCCCCTTCTCACCATGACCAAGCAAGTCAACGCCGTGTCCTCCGCCTGCTTCCTCACCCTCCGCATGCTCTGCAAGATCTTCCGCTGGATCCCCGCCGACACTAGAAAAACCGTGACCCACGCCCTCGTCACGAGCCGCCTGGACTATGGCAACACCCTCTAAGCTGGGACCACCGCCAAACTCCAAAATCGCCTGCAACGCATTCAAAACGCCTCGGCCCGCCTCATCCTCGACGTACCCCGCAACAGCCACATCTCCGCACACCTGAGACACCTGCATTCGCTCCCAGTCAGCAAAAGGATCACCTTTCGACTTCTCACCCACGCACACAAAGCCCTCCACAACAAGGGACCGGAATACCTCAACCGACGCCTCAGCTTCTACGTCCCCACCCGCCTCCTCCGTTCCTCTGGCCTCGCGCTCGCTGCCGTCCCTCGCATCCGCCGCTCCACGGCGGGTGGGAGGTCTTTCTCCTTCCTGGCAGCCAAGACCTGGAACTCCCTCCCCACCAGCCTCAGGACCACCCAGGACCACTCCGCATTCCGGAGACTCCTAAAAACTGGCTTTTCGAGCAGCAGTAACCCCCCCCCTTTCCCCTAGTGCCTTGAGACCCGCACGGGTGAGTAGCGCGCTTTATAAATGTTAATGATTTGATTCTGGATAAATCACTTAGGCCCTCATCACAACCCTGGCGGTAAATGCTGCTTCCCGCCATGCCGATGGCTGAAAACATACCGTGACCGCGGCGGTATTCCGCTACGGATATTATGACCCACACAGAGAAATCTGCCACTATACAGACACCCACACAAGTCTGCCAGCCCAAAGGTCAGTGATAAACTGGTGATAGCAAAACTCACACTGTTACGCCAACAGGAATACTCCCACAGTATCAGGACCCATGAATCACCGCAGCGGTCTTTCAATCGTGGTAAACCATTGGCGTACACACCTCAGCACTCAAAATACACACACACTTACAAGACACCACCACATTGGACAATTCAAAATACACACACCTGATACACAGACACACACCACACCAACGCACCCACACCACTATAAAACACACACCCACATTACCCACAACCCCTTACAGTGAAAATAAAATAGCAAACAGAGAGAGACAAGCCAGGAGCACCCACTCAATCAGAGGCACAATACATCATCACCCATATACCATCCACGCATCTCATAACACCCCACACATCACCCCACACATCCTCATACATACCACTCACACCACATCCATGGCACCCCAAAGACACCCCAGGATTTCAGAGGAGGAGAAGGGTCATGGTGGAGGAAATCATCCGGGTAGAGTCACAGCTATTCAGATCACAGGTGCAGCAGACATCCATTGCAAGGAAGATGGAGCTATGGCAGAGAATAGTGGACAGGGTCAACGCCGTGGGACAGCACCCCAGAACAAGAGATGACATCAGAAAGAGGTGGTACGACCCACGGGGGAAGGTGCATTCCATGGTTGCAAGACACCAGGTAGCTGTACAGAGGGCTGGCGGTGGACCCCCACCTCTTCTCCCACAACTAACAACATGGGAGGAGCAAGTCTTGGCAATAATGCATCCTGAGGACCTGGCAGGATATCAGAAGGACTGGACTCTGGTAAGTCAAATCTTTACTACTATATCCCCCACCCTACCTGCATGCCATCACAAACAACAGCCCCTACCCTCACCCCATCACTCCACCACCTCACACATACCTCACTATCACAACCCACCCATCCCAAAACCAAGCCTTGCATGTAACACCAATCCATGGACCCCCATCACAGACCTGCATGGACACCCATCACCACAGCATGCCCATTAGAGAGAATCACCTAGCCCACAAAATCACAATGCACACAAGGCAAAGCTGACAGGGCAATCACAACCATACAGAGAAACCCAGCCATGCACAAGATGGCACACGCAGATACAATAACATTGCATTTTCATCCCCACAGGACCCCTACTCAATGTCACCGGAGAGGAGGTGCCAGCAACATCTAGTCCCCCCCCCCAGAGGAGGCCCACAGTGATGACAGCAGCTCTGCACGCCTGGATCACAATGACCAACCTGGCCCATCAGGGACCTCTGGACAGTCGGTTACCCTGCCACACTCCCATACCACCACAGAGCCTCCCCCCTCAGGAAACACCAGCACAGCACCCACCCAGCGGGCCCATGCCACTGTCCCCAGGACACGTCAATCAGCAGTGTGTCCACCTCTACAGGGACCCCAGGCAACCCCACAAACACAGGACGATCAGAGACCTGGGGTCAGTGGCAGTGGACACACGGTTCAGGGGACAGAGGCACAGGACAACAGGGAAACTGGGAGGACTGCTGTGCGACAGGGAGAGGACAGGCCCATGGAACCGACTCTCCAGGAGGCCTTCACTAACATCCTAGGAGCATACAACCATTCCCAGGAGACCATGGGCAAGTTAATGTACAAGTTGCAGGAGACCCAGCGGCTGCAGGAGGGACAGAACCTGGGGAGCAGGGAGGACCTCAAAAACATCTACACCATCATGGCCACCATTGCAGGGATGCTGGCTGACATGGGCAAGACCATGAGGGAGACAGTGGCACAAAACAGGCCCCTGACAATAGCTACACCGAAGAACAGCCCTCCACCTCCACCGGCGCTAGTGAACAGGAGGCCCCGCCACAGGACCAACAGGCCACCAGCACCCCAGCCCCTGCAGAAGGAGAACCACTCCGCAAATGGTCCCTGCGATTCAGGTAGAAGCCAGAGAACATTGCCAAGACCCCCACCAGGAAACAGGACTCTCCTGATTGTCACCCTTCTGTCCCACTCTGTCACCCTGTCCACCTTGAACTGCCATTACTCCCCTTCCTATGCCTCATTGGACAATGCACCTGTGATACCAAGAGACTGGACTCTACCCTGGACTTTCCTCCACCATCACCCCAGCCCATTGCACATCCACCTATACTTATGAGCACTTAAATAAACACCCTTGGAACAAATACAAATCTGTAGTCTGTCCAATTATTCAAATATGTATTAGTTCTACATTATCAAAGCATTGCAAGTCATATGTACAGTAAAACATACTTTGAAATGACCTTTGATGGGCAGC
Organism: Pleurodeles waltl; assembly: GCF_031143425.1. Lineage (NCBI taxonomy): Eukaryota > Metazoa > Chordata > Amphibia > Caudata > Salamandridae > Pleurodeles > Pleurodeles waltl. Next base: position 712,810,245 of record NC_090442.1, read on the forward strand.
AGTACACATAGCAGGAGGCTGAGTGGGGCACAGATATCTGAAAATAGAGATGCCAAAGGGTACAGTAAGTGGCCAAAGACATAGGGAAATCAGGCTGCCATGTACAATGTCCAACATAAAACTGGAAAGTAATTGAAGTTACAGTGTCTTATCTATGTGTCACTGGCAGTACTGCTAAATTATATTACTTCTGTTGTCAACATCTTCTTCCTCTGCCTCCTCTTTCTCACTGCCCACAACTCCACCGCTGCCACAAGACCATCTCCAGGCTCATCTTCCTGCAGAAAAGGCACCTGGCGTCTCAAGGCCAGGTTGTGCGTAATGCAACATGCAACGATGATCTGGCACACCTTCTTAGGTGAGTAGTACAGGGATCCACCTGTCAGATGGAGGCACCGGAACCTGGCCTTCAGGAGGCAGAAGGTCCTTTCAATAATCCTCCTTGTACGCCCATGTGCCTCATTGTAACGTTGCTCTGTCCTTGTCCTGGCATTCCTCACTGGGGTCAGTAGCCATGAGAGGTTGGGGTAACCAGAGTCACCTGCAAATATCGAGGGACAACTGTTAGATACACACTAACCCTTAGGGACAACCCCATACCCAGACACCTACTTATACTGGTTGGGGACCTTGGGCTCACCTATTAGCCACATCCTGTGCCTCTGGAGTTGGCCCATCACATATGGGATGCTGCTATTCCTTAAGATAAATGCGTCATGCACAGAGCCAGGATATTTGGCATTCACATGGGAGATGTACTGGTCTGTCAAACACACCATCTGCACATTCATAGAGTGATAGCTTTTTCTAATCCTGAAAACTTGTTCATTTCTCTGGGGGTGAGGGGGCGGGAGACAAATGCCACATGTGTACCATCAATGGTGCCAATGATGTTGGGGATATGTCCCAGGGCATAAAAGTCAGCTTTCACTGTGGCCAAATCCTCCACCTGGGGGAATAAGATGTAGCTGCGCATGTGTTTCAGCAGGGCTGACAACACTCTGGCCAACACGTTGGAGAACATTGGCTGAGACATCCCTGATGCTATGGCCACTGTTGTTTGGAAGGAACCACTTGCCAGGAAATGGAGCACTAACAGTACCTGCACTAGAGGGGGGATACCTCTGGGCTGGCGGATAGCTGACATCAGATCTGGCTCCAATTGGGCACACAGTTCTTGGATTGTGGCAAGATGAAGTCTGTATGTTATGATAATGTGTCTGCCCTCCTATGTCGCAAGGTTCACCATGGGTCTGTACTCCGGAGGATGCCGCCATCTCATATTCAGCCTCAGCTGTTGAAGCCTAAGGAAGAAAACGGTGAGCAGATGGTCACATTCACACATCTATTGCACTAATGAAGATTTTGTTCCTTTACAGAACCAGTATATGAATCTGACAGTCAGTTGCTGTGCCAGTGTCTGCTGTGACACAGTTAGGTGCCATGCCTCGTGACCCCCTGAAATGGCGGCTGCCTGACCTGTGAAGAAGGACAAGTGGAAATTAGGTAATTCCGCTGGCGTTGTGCGCCATCGCGATACGTTTTCGAAGACCGCCGCGCAACTTCGCATTGGTTATCATTGGGCCCTATGGGTTCCAGGAGCCAATGGCGATGTACGCTGGTTGTGACGGTACGCACCGCCGTGGACGTGACTGCCATTTTCTATCTGTTCACTCACTTGCTACTTGACCTTCAACAGGAGAGGACCTACACTGCAAGTGCTGCTATGACCTGTGTCTGGAAGCGACAATGGCTCATGTGTATGGGGAAAGAGCCCCTGCCTTCATTGCGGGGGAGTTGGAGAAACTTGTGGATGGGGTCCTACCCCAGTACACGTTACTCTACGGTCCTCCAGACAAACAGGTGAGTACACTGTGAGCATTATGCGTGGGCCATGAATGTATGGAGTGCTGTGTGTGTAAGCCACATGTAGGGGGTGGCAGAGGGGTCCTGGCCAGAGTGTTGCATGTATGGTGGTCAATGTATGTGTGTAAGGGGATGGAAGGGATATGGTGGGCCATGAGTATGACAGACCAGACGGTATGACTAATCCTTTATCTGCTGTCTTTTCCCTGCAGATCAGCGCTCACCAGAAAAAGGGTATTTGGCGTGCCATCGCCAAGGAGGTGCGGACCCTGGGGTTCTATGACAGGCGGAGCACCCACTGCCGCAAAAGGTGGGTGGACCTGCGCCGCTGGGCAAAGAAGACAGCGGAGGCCCAGCTGGGGCTGGCCTCCCAACCAGGAAGGGGTGCCCGTCGCACCATGACCTCCCTGATGTTCCGCCTCCAGGCGGTGGCCTATCCGGAGTTGGATGGGCACTTGAAGGCATCACAGCAGCCACAAGGGGGTGAGTACAGAATCAGAATCCTCACTTTGCGGGTGATAAGAGTTACCTGGGTGGGGGATGTGGGCTATGGGTGCCCCTAGGTCAGGGCGAAGATGGCAGGGTAGGTCCCTTGCCGGGCAGGCTGAGTCACTCCTACCCCAATAGTGTTAGTGGGCATCTACTACTGGTCAGGGTCCTGTGGGTTTCAGGTGTGCAGCTAATAGTGGTAGGCATTGTACCCCATGGGCTGGTGACTTAGTAACTGGTAGTGCATGGCCTAGTGCATAGGGCTGCTCCCTGTGTGTTATGTACGCCAACGGTAGTGGTGTTGCTGGCATTGACCAAGTGTATCCTCTGTCTCCCCCCCTTTTTGTTTTGTCACCCTGTCCTTGTGAGCATTAGCATAATCTGGTAGAGGAGCAGAGGCACCGGCGACGAAGGAAGCTGCATCCCACATGGGCCTGGAGGCCAAATCCACAGAGGGTGAGGGCACCAGTGGGACAGAGGACGAGGGGAGCACCACGTTGGGGACAGGAGGGGACAGCAGACAGTGACTCCTCCTCCGATGGAAGCTCCCTGGCAGTGGCGAACACCTCTGTGCCCACCCCAACAACAGGTACAGCCACCACCCCCCCACCAGCACCGCTCTCCCAGCAGCCCCTCAGCATGTTTCTCGTGCCCGCTCACCCAGGAGGGTGGGCATCTCCTTCGCCAGAGGCACCTCAGGCCCTGCCCCGTCAGCCCTGCTGCCCTCAGTGAGGAGGCTATTGACCTCCTGAGATCCCTCACTGTTGGGCAGTCAACCATACTGAATGCCATCCAGGGTGTCGAGAGGCATTTGCAACAAACAAATGCATACCTGGAGGGCATTCACTCTGGTGTGACGGCCCAACATAGAGCATTTCAGGCTCTGGCCAACTCCCTGATGGCAGCCCTTGTACCTTTCTCTAGCCTCCCCCCTCCAACGTCCTCTACCCAGACCCAATCCCCTCAACCCCAGCCTATTGCAAGCACACCTTCAGACCAGCATTCACCCAAATCACCACACAAAAGTGGCTCAGGCAAACACAAGCACCACACTTCATCTCACAGGCACTCACACAAGCACCATCCCCATGCAGACACACCAAAATCCACTGCTTCCATTGTGTGCCCCTCCTCCTCGTCACCCACATCCCTCCCAGTAGCGTCTCCACTCACACCTGCATGCACTACATCTTCATCCACTACCTCCATCACCCGCATGCCCATCACAACACACCCCTCATGGGCAGTCACCACCCCCACATCCATGCACACGTCCCCTGTGTCCTCTTCCAGTGTGTCTGTAACCCCTCCTTCCAAAGTGCACAAAAGCAAGCACCCACCCACCCAACAGCGAACCACCTCCCAACAGCATCCAGCCCATGCACCCAAACACAGCAGACAGACACCTCGTACAACCACTCCCTCTTCCTCCACTCCCAAACCCTCTCCCTCTTCCCGCCTCAGTGTGTCTAAGAAGCTTTTCCTGGCAAACAGTGACCACTTCCCTACCCCCCTCCCTCCCATCCTTTACCTCGGACCAGGGTGTCCAGAACCCAGTCCAGCACCTCAGCCACCAAGTCGACGTCTGCTGTGGTACCTGCAACTCACAGAGGCTCAAAGGCGACACCTGTCAGCCCAACCAGTATGTTATCAACTCCTGCAAAGGACAAAAACATTCTGCCACCTGCCAAGGTGAAGAGGGGGACAGCATGCAGGAAGGCCAAGGAGCACGAACCACACAGAAAGGCCTCCTCAAAAACTCCAGCTGCCAGAGCCAAGGTCACACCACCATCTGCCAAGGTGAGGAAGGGGCAGAAAACACCAGGCATGGCACTTCAGCCATCGGAGGTTGCAGGTGAAGGCCTAGTGGCTACCAGCACAACCCCCAGACCCCCCACCTGCACCATGGCCAGCACCGCCAGCAGCCCCGCCGCTAGCACTGCCAACTGCACCGCCACCTGCACCGCCGCTAGCACCACTACAGTCAGAAGCAGCAGCCCCAGTGGGCAGCCGTCCGAGGCTGCAGGAGAAGGGCTGGAGCCTCCCTCCACCACTGGCAGCACTGCCACGTGCACCGGCGCTAGCACCGCCGCTGGCACCACCGCTAGCACCGCCGCATGCCCCGTTGCACGCACCGCCACCTGCACCGCTGACAGTAGGACCACTACCAGCAGCAGCAGCCCCAGTGGGCAGCCATCCAAGGCTGCAGGAGAAGGGCTGGAGCTTCCCACCACCACTGACAGCACCCCCACCAGCACCAGCACTACCAACAGTTTGCAGCCTTAGCCGCCGCAGAATGGAGTCTAGCCCTGCCTCCATGGACTATCATGCAACCTGTCCCCTGCAAATCTCGTGCCCCAGACACCCAGGTGAGGGTGTTGCATCACTGGGCACAAGGCCCCCTCGAGAACCAGTGGAGATATGCATCCACTCACCATATCCTTGGCAGGATGAAGCACACTGGGCACAAGGCCCCCTTCACAACCAGTGGCGATATGCATCCACTCACCCTATCGTTGGCAGGATGAAGCACACTGGGTACCAGGCCCACTCCAGGAGCAGTGGAAGAACCCATCCACTTGAGAGACTTGTGAGACTGTGGCTTTGCACTCCCCAAGACCAACCAGTGGGCAACCAACCCACTTGAGCGACTTGTGAGACTGTGGCTTTGCACTCCCCAGGAGCAAGCAGTGGGCAAACCACCCACTTAAGAGACTTGTGAGACTGTGGGGTTGCACTCCCCAAGACCAAGCAGTGGACAACCCACCCACTTGAGAGACTTGTGAGACTCTGGCTTTGCACTCCCCAGGAGCAAGCAGTGGGCAAACCACCCACTTGAGAGACTTGTGAGACTGTGGCTCTGTACTCCCAAGGAGCAAGCAGTGGGTAAACCACCCACTTGAGAGAATTGTGAGACTGTAGCCTTGCACTCCCCACAACCAAGCAGTGGACATGGAGCCCTCTCGAGGAGCAGTGGCTTTATTCCATCTTCTGGCTGAGGTGCCCCCCTTCCGCATCCCCCTGAGGTGCCCCCCTTCCACATCCCCCTGAGGTGCCTGTGTGTTTTCGACCTGATACCCCTGCAGTGTTCTCTCCGTATTGAGGCAGGAGTCAAGTATGGGCTTGCCCCATGATTTTTGGCCCAGTGGCCCACGGACATTTTGAATGGACAATGTACCATCTTATGTATTTATTGTATATTTTTGTATACACTGTTTTTCTGTTTACTACGTATATCTGCCTATTTCTAAAATATCACTTTTTAACTCAATTCCTTTTGTCCTTGCATTCTTCCAGGGGGTTAAGGTGTGTTAATGTAATGTTGCTGCTTGTGTTTGTGTGTATGGTGTAGTGGGTGAGGGTGGGGGTGGGGGTGTTGCGTGTGTGTGTCACTCTCTTTTTCGTCCCCCCTCCACCGTGTACTAGGTGCAGTACTCACTGTGGTCGTCGCCGCTGCCTTTCGTATTCCGGGTAGATGAGGAGGTAGACCAGCATGGGCAGGACCTGCAGCTCGGGCTCCAATGCGTCCTGGCTCTTCGTTGAGTGTCGAGAGGTGAGTGGTTTCCCTTCTGTGTCCTGTTTCCGCCGTGCTTTTGATGGCATTGGTACTGCCCCAGAAAAGCTGGTGGAATGGCAGGTTGTGCTGGGGTGGGCGGTACATTGTCTTCCCCCTGTCTGTTGGCGGTTACCACCGCGGTGTTTGTTGCTACCACCCTGGCGATCGGAGTGTTAAAGTGGCTGTCTGTCTTGGTGGTTTCCGCCGTGATCGTGGTTCAATTATTGTTACCGCCGGTCTGTTGGCGGTATTACCGTCGCTTTAACACCGACCGCCAGGGTTGTAATGAGGGCCTTAGTCTCCCATGCCTATAAGCAATGCATGTGACCTTGTGTAATGCAACTGGCACTCATATAAGGTGCTCCTTTGGGGCGAGTTCAGTTTATGTTTTAAGAACTGGAGAAAAATGCAATGAAAGGTAAAGTCAAAGCCTTAACATGAGGAAAAACAAATAGATGCCCATTTACTAGCTAGCTTGTACAAAGTGAAACCAAAAAACGTGGATAAATCGGGGCTTCCTTGTTAAAATTGTATGATCTGAGGCAAATATCTCATTTCACCAAAACTCTTTTTTGTTCATTATCGAGTACGAAAGCACTTTCAAAAACACGAGTTCAGACTCTTAGATGTAGAAAACTATCACTTTTAATAAAAACATTCTATGTGCTATGCTAATATGTACCCTATAAATGTCAAACCTTAAACATGTTAAAAAATATTGTTTTTTAAATGTTCAACATACTTTATTATATTTTAGGTGATGCTTGCTGTATTATTTACATAGCAAATATTTTCAGGGCTTGGCTCATGAATGGGCTGTAAGATCAGAGCCAGTCCTTTGGTTTCAGCTCTGACGCGCTCTCCCTGTTAGTTTGTTAGCTCTCCCACCCTTAATGAAAAGAAACCAATACATTAGGGGATGACTTTTCCTCACATTATTGTTTGTGGCCTGGGTACTTTTATTAGTAAAACTGTATTTCTGTGCAAATGCAATTGTCATTTCAATTGAAGATATGTTGTCTGTAATGGCATTGCGTTACCACACCATGTAAACTACACTTTATGCCACTCCACTCTACTCTGCACCACTCCATGCCACTACACTGTACTCTGCACCACTCCATTCTATGCTACACCACTCTATACCACTTGACTCTACGCTCCTCTACTCTGCACCACTGTACTCTATACCAATGCACTCTATGCCACTCTACACTAATGACTGCCCTCTAAGCCAATGCACACTACACCACTTTACTCAAAACAAATGCACTCTACACTACTGCACTCTACCCCAATCTACTCTGCACCACTGCACTTTATGTCATTCCATTCTACTCTGCACCACTGTATTCTACACTACTACTTTTTACACCACTTGCACGTCTATACTCTACACTGCTCTACTCTGCCCCACTGCACTCTACACCACTGCTCTACATGCCATTCTACTCTACACCACTCTACTCTGCACCACTGCAGTCTGTGTCCCTGTACTCTATGCTACTACACTCTACTCTGCACCACTCCATGCCACTGCACTGTACGCCACTCAAATCTATTCTGCACCACTGCACTATACGACAATGCACTCTATGACACTCTACACTACACCACTTTACTCTATGCCACTGCACTCAACCCTGCACCGATCCACTCTAGGCCACTCCACTCTACTCTGTAATCATCTACCCTAACACCACTGCAGTCTATGACACTTTATTTTATGCCACTCCACTTTACGTCACTCCACTCCACTCTACCATGATCCAATCCAATTTACCAGCACCATTCCAATCTACTCTGCGCCAATCTACTCTATGCCACTGCACTCTACTCTGCAACACTCTACTGTATACCACTGCAATCTATGCCAGTCTACTTTGCAGCATTGCACTCTACGCCAGTATCCTCTACTCTGCAACATTCTGCTCTACGCCACTGCACTCTTCGCTACTCTATTCTACACTGCACCACTGCACTCTACGCCACTGCTCTCTATGCCACTCTATACCTCTACACTCCATGACCCTTTACTCTGCAACACTACACTTTCTGCTACTGAACTCTATGCCACTCAACTCTGTACTACTGATTTCTCTCCCGCTGCACTCTACTCTACGCCACTCTACTTAACCCTAAGCCAATGCACTCTGCACCACTCTACTCTGCATCATTGTCCTCTATGCTAATCCACTCTATGCTAATCCACTCTACACCAATCCACTCTGCCACTGCAGTCAATGCCACTCTACGCCACTGCACTCTACTCTACATCACTGTACACTACCCTGCTTCACCCCAAACCACTTCACTCTAAGCTAAAACAATCTACTCCACACCACTGCACTCTAAGCCACTTTACTGCTCTCTGTGCCACACCACTCCACTCTATGTCTGTGCCACGCCACTCCACTCTGTGCTGTTCCACTCCACTCTACACCTCGCATCTCCAATCTGCGCTGCACCGCTCCACTCTGTACTACCCTATCTATGGCCACTGCACTATGTGTCACTCTGTTCTAAACCACTGCACTCTACACCACTTTCCAAAACAACCAATGCACTCTATGCCAGTGCACTCTAATCCAATCTATTCAGCTTCACTTCACTCTGTTCCACTTCACTCTATGCCATTGAACTCTATGCCATTCTATTCTACTCTGCCCTATTGCACTCTACGCCACTCCATTCAACACCACTCTATGCCACTCTACTATATACGACTGCACTCTACTCTGCATCACTGAACTCTACTGCACTCTACTGCACTCTACACCAATGCACTCTCTGCCACTACACTTTGCTCCACTCTACTCTGCATCACTTCACTCTACTCCACGGTGCTCTACACCAGTGCACTCAACTCCAATCCACTGTACGCCACTTTAATCTTCTCTGTAGCACTGCACTCTATGCCACTCTATTCTACCCTGCACCACTCCACTCTACACTGCACTCTATGCCACTGCACTCTGTGCCACTGCAATCTACGCTGTGCCACTCCACTCTGTGTCACTCTATTCTTCACCACTCTTCAACCCTGAACTCTACGTCATTGCACTTTATGAAAATACACACTACACCACTTTACTCAAAATTAAAGCACACTGCGCCTCTGCACTCTGTGCCTATCCACTCTGCACTACTGTACTCTATGCCACATCGCTCTAGGCCACTCTACTCCACCACACTCTACTCTACAACATTACACTCTACGATATTCCAGTCTATGGCACTCTAATCCATTAAAATCTACTTCAATCTACAACATCCTACTCCACTCTATGACACTCTACTTAATTGTGCACAACTCCCTTTACATCACTCCATGCCATTTTAATCCACTCTATTCTATGACACACTAATCCACTCTACTTCACTCCACTACTCCACTCTACACTTCTTCGCTCTATGGCACTCCACGACAATCTATGCCACTCCACTCTACAATACTCTGCACAACTCCACTCTACTGCATTCTATGCCATTCCACTCTACTGCACTCCTCCAGTCTATATCACTCCACTCTATGACAATCTAACCACTCTACGCCACTCTGCTCAACTCCCTCTATGCCACTCCATGTTACTTTACTCCATTCCACTCCACTCCACTCTGCTTTACCCCTCTCCAATCTATGATACTTTCTTCCACTCCACTCTACACCACTCTATTCCACTCTACGCACTTCCACACTATGACACTCTACTCCCTCCATGATACTCCAGTTCATACCACTCTATGACACTCTACGCCATGGCACTCTATACCACGCCACGCTCCTTTACGCCATTAACTTTTAGCCATGCTGAACAGTAGCCACACTGGTGTATAACATGGCTAAAACACATTGGCAAAGCCAATAGCTCTTGCATAGGTGATACCTATTGGCTTTGCCAACTATTTTTCAAGAACAGGCAGTGGTCCACAGGACCACTACCAACTATTAAAAAAAAATTTTTTACATTTGCAAAAGGGAAAGTGGTCCTTTGGGAACCCCTTCCCATCTGCGACTAGCAAGGTGCTAGTAAAATATTAATGTGTAATACATACCAATGTGAATCAGTATTTAAAGGGGGCACTAAACACGTCCTTTCCAGATACCGAAACGCAAACCCATGTTGTGATTCAGTAACACATTGCTGATTTGCTATTTGACTTTTGTACATCAAAAAAAGCAATTTTGCGTTTGCAAACAAAAAAACTTTGTACATATGGCCCTCATGACTAAGTTAACTCCAGAGACCACACCACATGAAGGAGTCTGTTTGAATAGCTATGTTTTTAATGACTCCCTGAGGGAATTGATTTGGTTTGCATCAGGGTTAGAGGGGTAAAATAGGAAGATTTTTTGTTATTTTAATATTGGTTATAGGTGATTCTTTGTTATTGTCAATGAAGTGTCAAATGGGGTTTTTGTCATGATAGTTTCTTTGTTTTAAATTCCTTGTTTTCTGTTTACCTCCTTTACTGCATGCTTCATAGTCTCAAATAGATCCATAGAAAACAGATCCAGAAACATGTAGGCAGTGCCTTTGGCATTTAGAGCCTGATTACGATCTTGGCGGATGGGATACTCCTTCACAAATGTGAAAGAAATCCCATCCACCGTATTATAAGTTCCATTATATCCAAACAATACGTTTGTGACGGAGTATCCCATCCGCAAAGAATGTAATTAGGCCCTTAGTATTTTCTCACATTTCATTGTTTGCAACTATTTTGATCTGCTGGCATGTGGGTATATTCCATGTCCGGTACTTAGATAGCGTTGATAGCCTCATTAAAGATTTTGTTGAAGTACGCGGAAGTATCCCTATAGGAAGCGATGTGGGTTTACCTGTGGAGAATGATGGTAGCATAGGATGCTGTAAATATTGCAGGTGGGGGTTTGGCTTTGTTACATGATCTGGAGCCACATGACCCCCTATTATTTTCGGTATGTTAATGAGGATAGATTGAGGTAAAATCAGTACAACTATATGATTTGATCAACCATGTTCAGTCGTGCCACCACATCTCTTCTACTTTGCTGTTCTCCAATGTTCTCCTTCACTCATCTATGCATGAAGTATGCAACGGGAGTGCTGTTAGCGGTTAGAGACTAGTACTGCATTGCAATGGCTCAGAATTGTGTTTGTAGCTAGAAAGCAGCTGTGTCTTCAGGATCTTCTATGAAGTAAGATGAGCAACCTGTAAATGAAGAGAAAGGTGTAGAGAAAACCTTGCAAACTTCGGCTTCACCATTACTGAATCCACCCACACTGCTGGACACCTATCAATCAACAACATCAAAGTCGACAAGCCAGCAACTATGACCTGGACAGACCACACCCTTGTCAATTTCAGCATACCCATCCCGCACCACCACAGACCAACCACCACTGGAACCGTCCACTGCAGCTGGAAAGGCATCACAGAAGAGGTGAGCGCTTCTGCCCTCTCCACGCACTGGCCCGAGCACATAAGCAACTTGTCAAAAGCCATCAGGAACCTCATCAGCTGGATCACCGCATGCACCAACATCCACGCCCTCCCTCAAGCACAACTCCACTACAAGAGCTTGACCGCATCCCAGTTGGTACACAGAGAAACACAACCTGATGAAACACCACTGAAAGCAACTGGAGGACAAATGGCGAACAAGTCAAGATACCACCGATAAAGACATCTTCAAATACTACCACCAAAAATAAGGAACACCAAGCTCACAGCTCTTGCAGATCGCTCTAACAGCAGCAAGGAAACCTTTTCTATCATGAAAGATTTCACTGGGCCTCCTGAGGCCTCCAGCAACATCACCCCCTCATAAGATCTTTGTAACAAGCTCTTGGAAATCTTTTGTAACTAAATCCCCTCCATGTACAGCATCTTCAACCCTCAACCATACCCCGTCACTGTTGCATCTCAACTTCTCATCACAGCCAAAGAACGAACCATGACCTTGTGACCCACCATCACCACTGTCCAAATCGCTGCAACCATATAGACCATCCTCTTGGGCCCCATCTGACCCTTGCCCCCACCACGCCTTCACCAAAGGACTCCTACTAATCAGTGAAATTCTAACACCCATCCTTAACGTCTCGATTGACTCAACCACATTCCCTGACACCTGGAAACATACTACCATTGTGCCACTGCTCAAGAGACCATCCTTTGACCCAACCATGCTTTCCAACTGCAGACCCAACACCTTTATAGCATACCCTGCAAAGGTCTTAGAGAAGTTAATTAACTGACCACCTCAGCAACCACCAACTCCTCATTATTTACCGACAAGACAGCAGTAGTGATGTTCTGCAAGAGCAACTCACTATTGGACTCCAGCTGGTGTCTAGCTGAACTCAGATACACACTCAACACCCACGCCAAGAACCTCAGAAGAATCATAAACAGCAAACTTGACATGACCACACGAGTCAACGCCCCCACTGATTTCTACTTCCACCTCTGAAGATGCTGAGGAAGATCGTCAAATGGCTCCCAAGTAACACTAGAAAAACCTGGCACTCAAGCCCCAATCATCAGCAAGTTGGATTACAGGAACACCCTTTACATTAGAAGCACCAAGGAACTCCTTTGCAAGGAACTTAACTGGCTCCCTAAACACAAAAGTGCTAATTTCAAACTACTCACTCACACATTCAAAGTACTAAACAAATTAGGCCTCACCTACCTGTACAGTTGCCTATCCTTCCACCAAACACCCAGAATCCTCCACTCCACAGGACTTCTACTCTCACACATCTCATGCATACACAGAACCAGATCGGGAAGACTGGTGTTCTTTTACATTGCTCCTAAAGTGTGAAATGTCCTTTCACTTCACATCAGGGCCTCCTCCTCTCTTCTTGAATTGTGCAAGAAGCAGAAGACCTCACTTTTCAATTAACCAACCTATCATAGGCAGGGCTAGGCAGGTGCCAACTCAGCGCCAGGATACCCTCATGGGTGATAGTGCACTTTACAGATATACATAAAGTAACAGCGTAACAAAGACATCAAGAGCCGGCCTCCAACATGACCCTTACAGAAGGGGCATTCTGGGACAAAAAAGTGGCAGATTTTAAGGGGGTGCAAAGTTTGCTTGCTCTTATTTTTAAAGCTTCATCTTCATCATAGTGATATCTCTATATTTCTCATAAATGCATTCTAGGTCACATTACCAAGTAGCTGTCACTGCCACCAAAAATTGGTTAGAACAATTTTTTGGTGCACCTTTCACTACAAGTGAAGTGAAAGTGTTTTTGATTTTTTTGTTACTTAATCTCAATGGTGCACTGTCAGCATTCTGGTGCATATGCTGCGCTGCACCTCCTATATGCCCTGGTTATGCAATCAGCAGATTGTGGCCAGGTCAAGATAACATTGTGTGTCAACTGGCTGGCTACTATCACAAAGCATGACACCTGGCCATATCAATTAGCTTTATTTCATGAGGCTGTTATTGCAACAGTCCAGTCTTTTAGCATTAGTGTGCTAAGTATAATGCGGCTTGCAGGCTGATGTTTATATTGGGCAATCTGGATCTATGAATTACTGGATGCTAAATGCTTAGGGCTGAAAAGCCAGCCACCCTCATGATCTGGGCCCAGATGACTGCTTTGCGGTATGGATGTGTCTCGTGAAAGATTTTTCCCAAACTGCACATGCTCAGATTGAGAAAAAATACATTTTGTGATTGTGGGAAATGGCAAATTCAGCTTGGGTGTGGTCCACGAGGGTCAGGGATGGACACAGATTGGTGCATCCGCTCAACAAGGTGTGTAGCAAGCTCTGCAATTTCCATTGGTTTTCTTTGTGTTTCATAACTAATGACTTGGGGGAGAACTTCTGCTGTGGACGAGGAGTGCATATAGAGGTAAAGATACCAGATGACCAGTGTTTTTTCTGGATTTTCACTGATTTGCTTAATACTTTCTGGGAGTTATAACCCTGGTTCACTTCAGACCAACCAAGTGCACACCTGAAAACAATGATTCGTATAGAAAAGCCCGGGATCAGAGCATTGCATCTTGTTGACATGGAGTTATCTTGTAACCTTAAACAGTGGTCAGTCTTCCGTATTCATTTCCTTAGTACACCAACTATCATCAAAGACGAGTAGAAAATGAAATCACACCATTTAATTTAGTTTAGGAATGTAATCCTGATGCCGCGTATCCAGGAAAGAAGAAGCCTTTGAGATAAAAAAGCGCATGAGGGTATCTGTGTACCTGGAGAGCTGAGAAAGTGCGCAAAAGATGGCGCTGGCCTAATCAACCTGCTCCCATGACAACAGGATAAGTGGTGAGGTGCAGATCGCGTCACCTATTTCGGGCCACCCGCCTTGCAAATCCCATGTCAGGAGAGAGATTGGAAACATCTAAGTTATTCCTATGTCCCCCCTTTATGTCCCTTGCTCTGGGCCAAGAGTGGCGAGTATAGGGAGGCAAAGGGATCCACTGAAGCCCGGGCCTAGCACCGCGCACCACCTAATTGGGGGAGCAATTTGTTCAATTTGTTGAGGGCTGACCTAGAACCATATTTGGAACATTCATGCTCCCACTCAGGTCTTCCCCTTCCAGGAAGATCTGGTCTCTGGAAAATGACCTATCTATCCAGAGGGTCCACCCACACCTTTGCAAATGCCAAACTGATCCTTGCCAATGTGCATGCAGTATTTAGTGTATAAGGCTCGTATTGATTAAAACAAACAAATATTCTCAGTTTTAAGATGTCTTGTGTGAGACCTTAGGAGAGTCCTGTCTTTAAAGAAATCAACACATATTGTTCTAGAGTTTGACATTTTCCCTGTTTTTATTATTTTTAACCACCACTCTCTAGTTTTCATCAATTGCCGTTGGCAAAAAAAAAAAAAAGCCAGGCCTGCCAGAGGTTTTATGTTACTGATATTTGTATTGTGTAGCATTCCCTCTTGATGCTTTAAACAGGCTGTTCTTTAAATCTGTGATTGTCCAGCGGAGGTCACTTACTGGTGGAAATTCATTTCCGAATCACATTTGGTGGGGGTAGTTGGGTTGTAGGCGTGGTTTCTCCTTATAAAGTGTTCCCCTGTGAAGGTGAGTTGTTTCAGGTTGGTGGTTCGCAGTGGTGGTTGAGTTTCACAGATCTCAGCTTAGCCCATGCCAGCTGACGTTCGCCAGGCACAAGTTCAGCTCCTGGTTGTTGTGTCCTTCTTATGGCTACCTCCAGCTGGAACTAGTAACTGGACCATGCTGCACTTCTAGCTGTTCACTAGGAAAGATCCCTGGCTGTGGGTTAGCATCTAGCTCTGTTGACTGAGGTCCTTTCACCAGGCTAAAAGATAATTCCAGAATATTCATCCAGGTCCTGGGTGTCTGCTGTTACCTTCGTGTGGGTGAGTCCTATTCCATTTTTCCGATTCCTGGGTTTCCCGGTTTATTATTTACCAGAAGTCCAAAGTAGTGTGCAGTGGACTCAATAATCATGCTTAGGATGATTGGTATTTGCGCTATGTATTCATCCTGCGTTAGTAATAGGGTTGTTCAGGGCTCGTAGCTACACTTTAGGAGTGCAAATACAGGCTTTAAAACCCAGCATGCAACGTGGTGTTGGCTGAAAAGCCAGAACTGGATACGTTAGTCACGTGGCCAGGGATCATTTTGCAGCTATGCAGACTGTGGCTCACGGGGGCTGTCCCGGGAATGAGTTCACAATTGATCTCAAAACCACAGCTGACATCATAAAACAAATGAACGTTCCAGGATGTCTGTCGTTTCGAACTGTTAGAGATGCAGGACCGGGCAAACAGAACTGCTTTTCTTCTCTACCTTGGATGGCCCCTTTAAGTGCAATACCGCCCCCTTCACCCTCCACTCTGTGTGTGTGCGCACTGCACTCCAGTAACCTCTCAAACAATTAGTTCACAGGTGAGCCTGACGAGGGGTCTGCACTTAGGAACGGAAAAGTCTTTGATTTTGCACCGCAGCGCTGACCTCGTGCCCCCGTGGCGTGTTTAGCAGCTTCAGCTGCAGGTTGTCTGCGCCGGAGAGCAGTCTGGTGGGATACACCCAGCGTCTGTCACCAGGTGTGCTCTCGTCTGGCACGGTTCAAAGGCCCGCACCTGGCGAGCCCCCATAAAAGGCAGACGAAATGGCATAAAAACTCTTAAAGATAACACTGAAAGCAGGCTTGTCCTTTAAAGTCCTGCGTGGGACACAACTGCAGTGAGTACAGATTTTAAACCTTCCCACCGGCTTTTCCCTGGGCACGCCTCACGATCATGCGAGAAAAGATTCTTGGAGGCAGGTTTGGAACGGTGGGAGGGGAGGGCGCAACACCAAAGTGTACTTGTGAATACTGTGGTATATCCTCCTTAACATTGTACTCGCCGGTATAATGTTGGGTCGGTCCTGGAAACATTTACCTCCACGCGACAAACTTAGGCTCCCTCAGGAGTGTAGCTGCCACGTGACCTCATGTCTTGTTTGACGTTTTTCAACGTGGGTGGTCATGCCATTCCCTGTCAAAAGGAGCCAAACGTTTCCAACTCTGGGGTTTTAATTTAAATCAGGTGCGCTATGTCTACTTATTTAAATAGATGTGAAAGACACCAACACCCAGAATGCATTCGGTTGTTACCTTAACGTCCAGGCCTGAAAACAAAGGTGTCTGTGATGAGATGAAGCGAGGAGAGCACCATATGTTCCTCCAGTTCTAGTCTTTTAGCTAAAAGCATGCTGCATTCTCCACTTTGAACTCTGCAAGCACTGGCTTAAAGATCCCAGTTTGCAGAGTGCGGTTGCCTAAAAAGGCAGCAATGGTTCAAGGGATCACACATTACATTGGGCCACTTGGAGGCAATTTAACACCACACAGTATGTGAAATGCAGTCAGTGTGTCTTACCCACATGCATGCGTCCAATACTGGCAACCGTCGCCCACTGCATCTGCCCCACCTGCATTAACTCCGACTAGCCGTCCCGGGCACAGACCTGGAAAGGTCAACAGACGCACGCACGAATATCATCGCAGCTTGTCACTCTGTTTCCATGGCTCCATCCAGCCCCTACCAACTTGGTCTAGCTCAGGCCTTGCACTTAGCCCTATTCCCATCCTGCAAACACCATGCATGTTTTGCGTGTGCAAATTGCCCCATGCACATATGTGCTCTGCCTGTAGCACCTAGCTCCCTGCAGGCACCATGGCACCCATTCCGGTACAACTAGCCTCCAGTAAACGCTCACATGGCCAACATAAACCATTGCATAGAGGCAAGAGACCGTTGTGTAACGTCAATACACTCGCATAATCCCAGCAGGTCCTTGAATTATACCAGCAGACCCCAGTTTGTGCAGGCCCTTGATTAGACCTAACAAACCCTCACATTGTATTCATACAACCTAACATTCTCCTAAGACACTTTGCAGAACTCCAATAGCCCATTGCACTGTACTAGCAGTACCTCGCGTTGTCTGATCAGACCTTTACATTCTCCACACTTACCATAGTACTGTCCTAAAAGACTGTTGCGCAGTCCCAACAAGCCATCCCACTGCCCCAGCAGTACCTCACATTCTCCTGTCAGACCCTGTTGTCGTACCAATTAACATTTGCATAAACCCACCAGTCCCTGGCACAGCGACAACGGACCATTGCAGAAGTCCAAGGCCCTTGCATGTCTTCAAGAGATCATCTCACTTCTAGCAACACTCCTCATATTCACCACAAGACACTGTCACATAGGTCCCAGCATGCATCCCATATTCCACCAACAGTCACACCAACCCTGACGTACTTACATAACCCCCTCCATTAAACCAGCATACCTCTCAGAAGAGACTCGCCTAGTCCAAAATAGACAGATGCATTACTCCCCAGAGAGCCTCTCTGTGGGTCAGCGTTATGCAGAGCTTTTATGTGTATTACACACACAGATCTGCCTCTTTCTCCAAAGCCCCAGCTTTCTTTCTGTAATTTCAGCGCAAACATGGTGCCCGCAGGATATGCATGTAGTTCGATGTACAAGTACAGTAGACGTGGTGTCTGCTGGATGTGCATGAAGGTAGGTGTACAGATAGAGCAGACACGATGTCTGCAGGATGTGCATGAGGCTAGGTGTACTGGTACAGCAGACATGATGTCTGCAGGATGTGCATGAAGTTCGGTGTATAGACAGAACAGACATGATGTCTGCAGGATGTGCATGAAGTTAGGTGTAAAAGTAGAGCAGACGTGCCTGCAGGATGTGCATGAAGTTAGGTGTACAGACAGAGCAGACATGGTGTCTACAGGATGTGCAAGAGGCTAGGTGTACGGGTACAGCAGACATGGCATCTGCAGTATGTGCATGAAGTTAGGTGTGCAGGTAGAGAAGACGTGTCTGCAGGATGTGCATGAAGTTAGGTGTACAAACAGAACAGACATGGTGCGGCAGGATGCGCATAAAGTTAGATGTACAGGTAGAGCAGACGTGGTGTCTGCAGGATGTGCATGAAGTTTGGTAAGGAGCCTCCACCGCGATGGGGGGGGGGGGGGGGGGGGGGGCGCGACCTCCTAGATATCGGGGCCGCCGTGGCCCAAACCCTCCGCACTAGTTGTGTATTGAGCTGGCCAGGGTATTTCCACCCTCGCGAGGTCGGAAGTTAATTGCGGGTGTACGTGAGGGCGAGGTTTGTTCCAGCTCAAGCCGCTGCGCTCCAGTTGGGGGGGGGGGGGGGCTATTTAAGCGTTCCCCCAAAAAGGCTCAGCCTTTTCAAGTGCGGCGGCATTGGAGTCCTGGGAGCCAGATTTGTGATGCTGGGACCTTCGTGAGGACTTGCACAACTTCATCAGATCCACACGCTTGACTGGATTTGTTGCCAGCGTTACCCTCCATTTAGAGCTCAGAGGTTGCGCTGGTCCCAAACAGGTTTTGTGCTTGCCCCACGGTCTCCCCTTTGCTTAGGCCCTGGGTTTCTCCTTTTTATTGTAGTAACATAAAGTGCGTTGCGCTCGAAGATTGTCTTCTTGAAAGAACCTGTGTAGCCTGTTTTTGAGGGCTACTCGCAGAGCGTGTTGCGCTTGAGATTTATTTACAGTTTTGCTAGCTTTGAGTGCCATTGCCCGGTCACATTTGTGAAGCAGCCCGCTGGGTGTACACGCGCTTAGGGTTTACTTTATAGTAATTTAGAGCGCGTCGTGTTCGGAGATTAGCTTTAAAAGTACCTTTTTGAGGGCTACATGTAGAGGTCGGCCCTCTACAAGATTTTACCTATTTACTGTCTTTTCTTAGCCCGGAGCGCCGGTGTGCCGGTTTTGAAGACTACACGCAGTGCATACACTATTGTTTGTAAGTTTTTGATTAAGCTAAAGTGTTTGTGCACCTTAAGTGCATGTATAGCTTGTTTGCGGGCTACATGCAGTGAAGTAAGGTAGTTCACGTAGCAGTATTAGGGGTCAATAATTGTAGGCTTAATTTTTCCTTGTATTAACTGGTCAGCCCTTCTAGTAATTATCAGTCTTTCTCCAAGGGGCTCTCTCCCCCCACAAATAACTAGGCCTTTCTCCCTGTTGCGCAATTGGTGCTTCTGTTAGACCTTCCTGACCTAGCTAGGTGACGCCTCATTTGGTATCACACAACGTTGACCTGGTATGGGCCCGGAACGTTCCACATCCAGGGTAAGTGGGGTAATTGGGGGGAGGTGTTGGATTTTGTGATAAAGTCTGTGATTTAATTGGTCTCAGTTACAAACTGTCACAGTATATGTTACAGGGTATTTCAAGTTCAGTCATTGATATAAGGATTCTGGTAATACAGTGTTGTAATTGAGTTTGCGCATTTACAAAGTTGCATAGTATGTTGAGCGCTGTTGTGTCACATTAATTGCAAGTGAGAGTCATGGCTTGTAATCACAGTAAGGTGGATAAGAGGAAGGGCAGGGACCCTGAACTGTCTCAGCTATTGAAGTTGGCGAAACTGGGCAGTGAGGATTCTGACAGCGCAAACTCCGCATCAGACGGAGAAAACAAATGTGCAGACAGTGACCGCCCGAGGGAGTCACATGTACCCCCGCGCAGCATTCCCCCCAGTGAAGTGCAGAAATAAGAGGCAGGTTCCAGGCGCGCAGCAGCCATCTGCTTCCCCGTCAGCAACCACCCTCCCTGCGCAGTCCCCTACGCCAGATACTTTAATAGTATCGGGAGGCACTATTTCTGAGGTTTCTCTGGTGGAACAAAGAACAGTACCTACACCAGAACTAGGGGTAGTAGCAATCCTAACAGACATCCGGAAGTCATTGTCAACTTTGTCTGCACCATCTGCGGTACCAGTAGTCCAGGTGGCCTCCCCAGCTCAGGCTTCAGTTCCAATTGTCCCTCCTCCGGTATTGCAAGGGCAGGTCAGTTCCGCTGCCCAGGTAACTATGCAGGATGCCACCACGCAAGTGCTGCTGGCGGTGTCTCAGCTATTGGCTAATATTCATACCACAGCTACCCCCGTTCCACCTACAACCCCATGGGCCTCCAATGATGCTCTACAGAACTCTGTAGCAGAGCTTAAGAACCAGGTTGAGGCGATTGCGGCAGCGCGCAGTGCTACATCAGCACACCCTGAAGTGATGCGTCCGTGTGTCAACCCGGCACCTGTCGTCCAGCCGACCACAAGACACACTATTATCAAGACCAAGTAAGCTCGCTGCTCATGTTGGTTCAGAGGTTAAAGAAAAGACGTGGAAAGGAGAATTTGTGGACATTTTTTCTCTCATTAGAGCCAAAAGAAGAGAGATGGATGTAAAAAACAAGGAGGTGAAGGCATCGTCTTCTATTGATAAAAAACCCAAAGTGGAAGAAAGCATAACTAATTGGTTGTTTGGGTTCAATGTCTTTATGTCTGTCATGCTTGAGAAGAAGCCTGAGTTGGGTATATCAATGATCTGCTATGCAAAAAAGATATTGAGAGCACACCATATGTACAGTGGTAACTCCTGGTTAGAGTATGATAGAGACTTCAGGTGGGCAAAGGTGGGAGACCCAGGAATTGGTTGGGACCAAACTGAAGTGAACGTATGGTTAGAATGCGTAAATAACAAATTACCGCGGAAAGAGCCCTTTAGCTCACAATATTCCAGTGATAGAAAATGGTTTATGCTGGGAATTTCATAGAAAAGTATGTTCTCGCCCCCCAGGATCTTGCAAATTCAGGCATACCTGCTCCTTCTGTGGGTACCCCTCTCACCCAGAGTTCAAGTGCATTCAAAAAATCCAGAGAGAAGGTTAAGGAGGGGAGTAAGCCCTCTAATTAATTCTTCTTTGCCATCACCTTTACTGATTAAAGCATTGCACCCATGGTTACAGGCCTATCTGGATAAGGATTCTGCAGAACTCCTTGTTAATGGCTTCTCTTTTGGTTTTAGAATCCCTGCTCTACAAGTACATCCTATTCCATATTGCAAAAATTCATTATCAGCATTGAGGAACCCGGGGCTGGCGGCAAGGACGATAGAGAAAGAAAGGCAATTAGGTAGGTTGGCGGGCCCCTTTCCTTTTCCTCTAACAACAAATTTTGTTGCTCTCCTTTGGGGGTGGTCCCCAAGAAAGAGCCCGGCCAGTTCAGGTTAGTACATAATCTTTCAGCTCCATGGGGGTCATCTGTAAATGAGGCAATCGACCCCCAATTATGCTCAGTCCACTATGTAACTGTTGACCAGGCTCTAGTGAAATTACGCGCTTTAGGTCATGGGGCACTTCTAGCAAAGACTGACATTGAATCCGCTTTCAGGCTTCTTCCAGTTCACCCTAATGACTACCATTTATTAGGGTTTCAATTTAGTGGGTCGTACTTCCACGATAAATGCCTGCCTATGGGGGGTAGTGTGTCCTGCAGTTATTTTGAACATTAGCACCTTGTTGCAATGGATCTTTACCAGGCGCACAGGACACAAGGAAGTGATACATTATTTGGATGATTTCTTGGTACTGGGCCCTCTGGGGTCGGAGAGGTGTTTGTGGGCCCTCCAGGCTTTGACTGCTATGTTTAAAGAATTTGGGGTACCATTGGCCCCAGACAAAAAAGAAGGCCCGCTACCTGCATCACATTTCTAGGTATTGCGATAGATTCCTTAGCTGGTGAGTGTCTCTTACCCTCGGATAAATTACTGGTTTTTAAGGATTCCATTAGCTCTGTATTGTCACAAAAGAAAGTCACTCTGCACCAGCTTCAGGTTCTGGTAGGTCAACTGAATTTCGCTTTACGGATTATCCCCATGGCTCGCCCCTTTTCCAGGTCCATCGCTAGGACGATGGTTGGCTTGGCAGAGAAACACCATCACACAAGGCTGTCGCTGGAAGTTAGGGAGGATTTAAAGATATGGGATGCTTTTTTACAGGACTTTAACGGGCGGTCATTTGGCCTCACCTTCCAGTTCCTAGTCCTACCCTGGGTCTATTAACTGATGCAGCCGGCAGTGTAGGTTTTGGCGCCATTCTGGGCACCTACTGGTGCAGAGCCAACTGACCAGTTGACTGGGTGGACAAGGGGATTAATTGAGTAAGGACTCACGCATTGAACTTATACCTGCGCCAGGGTCTCCATTATGCCCCGTGGGTCGCTTGGGGCCATACCTGTTGGCCTGCCCATCCTTGGGGTCATCTTCCCTTTTTATACACACAAACGGGGAATGCCTATCACGCTACCAATATTTAGCAGTATTAAAGGTGACTCCTAGGGCCGCAGGTGTGGACCCTCAGTGGTACTCTTCCAATTCATTCAGAATTGGGGCAGATACTTTAGCGGCTGGCGCAGGGATGTCTGTAGCATCGGGAGATGGTCATCAAATTGTTAGAAGCGCTACATTAGACCTGAATTGCAATGATGAGTGCTCCCTCACTAATAGTTTGTAAAATGCTTGTTGGTTTCTCATACAATTTTCTTTTGTTGCAGTTCAATGGCACCCCACGTGGTTTGGGTCTTAGGACATTCTTTTGTTCGGCGGGCAGCCTCCAGGTTGCAACTGCTCTGTAAGCCTAAGCTGGTGGCGATCCAGGATGTGGCTTTTCGCTGGTGTGGGGTTGGTGGAATAGGAATCGCGCAGCTGCAGCAACTCATCGAATTGGCAAGGAGATGTGAGGGACTCCAGTTCCTGTATCTCATTATTATACATATTGGAGGCAATGACTTGGAGCGCATGGGACGCAAGGCACTCTGGGAACCGATTTTTGCTGAAATCACCAAGTTATCTAAAGAATTCCCGAACACGGCCATCGCATGGTCGCATATGGTACCTTGCCGCAATTGGGGTCCAAACATTAAATCAAGGACAATTAGTGTGTCTGGTTCGGAGGCTCAACGCCGAAATGGCAAGACTATGCCCGGGTCCCGGCCGTTTATGGAACATTCTGCATAAACTTTTAGTGTCCAGCTATGTTCCACAGAGATATGGTACAAATGTCTGATGCGGGGACAGGCCAATTTATTTCACTTATGTGGTTCTTCTCTTACAGCTTGTTTGCGGGTGGGGAGGGCGAAGGACCTTTGGCCCCTGGTCGCCCTCGTGGAGGGAGAAGAAGTACTAAAGTAACCATAACCAACAGAGGTGTCCCCAAGGCTGGGGCCCCGGGATAACACCATAGGTAGGATCCTGAAGTCCTGAACCAACCTGCGGATGTGCACACCAGCTTAGGGGGTAGGGAGCCCAGATCGCTGGGGAGGCCATGGGGCTCCCGCTCCTGGCCGCCCCGATACCCCCTTGGCAGATTGGTGTTTGGGGAGGGGGCGGAACCCTGAGCATGAGGATAAGGAACAGTGAAGTCGGGGGAGCCACCCCCCCCCCCAGGGATATAGGTGAGGTGTGACCTGTGTGGTCCAAAGGAGGTTCAGGACAGAAGGGGATCCTGTCACATTGATTTATGGTTATTGAATAAATCTTATTGAAATGTTTTTTTATAAATGATTGTAAATATGTTTTGAAGATCCTTTTTGAAGTGAAGTATTTCTGGCAGTGTTTTATGAAGTAATGGGTAAGAAGTTATAAATAAAATTCTTCCAACAAATAAGTTTGTCGGTCTGTGTGTAGCAGGTGTTGGGGCGAGGGCTTTCTGGTGGTCTCTGAGTTCTAAGGTGTACAGGTAGAGCAGACATAGTGCTGCAGGATGCGCATACAGTTGGATGTACAAGAAGAGCAGACGTGGTGTCTGCAGGATGTGCATGACGTTTGCTGGACAGTTAGAGCAGATGTGGTGTCTGCAGGATGTGCATTAAGTTAGGTGTACAGGTAGAGCAGACGTGGTGTCTGCAGCATGAGCAGACGTGTCTGCAGGATGTGCATGAAGTTAGGTGTACAGGTACAGCAGACGTGGTGTCTGCAGGATGAGCATGAAGTTAGGTGTACAGACAGAGCAGACATGGTGTCTGCAGGATGTGCAAGAGGCTTAGGTGTACAGGTAGAGCAGACATGGCATCTGCAGTATGTGGATGAAGTTAGGTGTACAGGTAGAGAAGACGTGTCTGCAGGATGTGTATGAGGTTATGTGTACAGACAGAACAGAGATGGTGCTGCAGGATGTGCATGAAGTTAGGTGTACAGGTAGAGCAGACGTGGTGTCTGCAGAATGAGCATGAAGTTAGGTGTACAGACAGAGAAGACCTGGTGTCTGTAGGATGTGCAAGAGGCTAGGTAGGGCAGATGTGGTGTCTGCAGGATGTGCATGAAGTTAGGTGTACAGTAGAGCAGACATGGTGTCTGCGGGATGTGCAGTAAGTTAGGTGTACAGGTAGAGCAGACATGGTGTCTGCAGGATGTGCATAGGGTCATGTGCTACAGCCAAACCCGACATGGGAATGCTGGCAACAGGCTTAGAGTTGGATCGCATCAGGGGCATTTCCTCTCGCGATGCGAAGTGAAAAAACACAAGTTCAGTGCTGCAGTTATTGACTTTGCCACCATTTCCGGTATTGGATATCCTGGTCGACCCTGTGACTTCAGTGTCCAGTGAGGGGTCTTGGGAGAGTCTGCCAATTAATGCCAGAGCCCAGCAGGCTTCCGTCTTCTTTGGCTACCGGAATGTACTAAAATATTTGCTTTGGGGGCCTTTAGCCAGGGTGTTTGTTTTGTCTTTTTTTTTCAGGCGCATGGAGGGTGCCAAACAGTTTCATAGTCAGGCGCTGCTAAGTGAGGTTTCTGGTTTCAGTTCACCCATTTTTGTCTTGCATAAGCGCAGTCAATCGCTCGGGTGTTGATAAAGTCCCTCGAGAAAATGCTACAAACCCAAAGAGGGTTGGCTAACAGTTGCACAAGAAGGCTGTCCCGTTGCGCCTTCCTCCTTCCATCCTTTTTCTGTTGATGGTGTTTGTTTTTGACAAGGAAAATTGGAATACTGGAAGGTGCGTTTGGCTCTCATTAGAGACAATGACAGGTCACACACCTGAGGGTTGTGCTTTGTTTCTCCTCTGTGCTAGATTTCAACCAGTAATCGAGATGCCTGCATCGCCTGACCTTTGTGGGAAGCGCGAGGCTAAAAACAATACGCGTGGGAACTCGCACCTGATTGGTCATTGAGGTTCTGACGAGGGCTGCTCAGAAGATTTTTCACAAATTGACATTTTTAGTGAAAGAGCCATTTAGTGATACATGGGTAAACAAGTTCTGCTCTCTGCCGCTAACAAACCCTGTCAACATTATTTGATTTTCTTTTTGTGTACCACCTCCTACTGAAGTATCTGACAGCTTGTCTAAGTATGTGTTTCAGTGGATGATTTTATGTTTTCAGTGTGATTAGGAAAATTTCACGGCATCAACTTAAAAAAAAAAAAAAAAAAATGATTAAGACAGCAGTTTCAAGATTTTTTGCAGGGGATCAAGGGTCTTGTGATGTCACTTCCTTTCACCGTGGTCAGCGATATGTTTTTCACTTCCGATATCAGTATAATTTTGGTGTAAGGGCACCGTTTGTTGATATCCAGTAGTTCTGGGGTACAATCAGTTACATAAACTGCATGCCTGATATGGCCTATCTATTCGTCTTCATGTTTTCTGCTAACTTCAGTTACATAACTTATGACATCACACGTAGATACTACTAGAATCGGCGACCAAATGTCCTCCCAGAATCTATACAGAGAGTGAAGGAAATCGTCCCAATAAAGAAAGAAACAGACGTTCTCAAGGAAAGTGTATGAGGTTTAGCACCAATGTTAACAGCTAGAGGACCTCGCAAAGATTGCTGCAGCCCCGGTCTGAAGTAATAGAGAGCTCCACGAATGATCGATGCAAATGTGAACCTGATGCGCAAACGTCAGCTCCTATATATCCTTGAAGAGACTATAGAAATATAAAATGCTGCTGCATTTACTCTTACTAGCAGTTGATATCCTCACAGGAATTAAATGCAGATGTAAGGCCGCGGTGCCACTGTCAGCAAAGCAGATAGGAGGGGGCACTTTCATATGACAGATGGGGCTGCAGATGCTCGAGTGTCCCCTTCTGTGATTTACATAACATCAGCGTTGCACGCGCTCTGGCGCAGTCTCAGTCGGGGGTTTCTCGGGGCTTGGCTCGTGCACGTTAGGAAACGCTTTGCCTCTGCACGTGCGTATTTACAGATGCGGGTGCAGACGCAGAGGAGCTGCCAGGTGTCTCGTGGTCAGTGTGCACCCTTAGGACTCCTCTTGAAGGGGGAAAGGGCGTCTCGTGGACTTCCCAGACACCCCACTGCAAAGACTGCAGCCAGTGTGCGTTGTGACCTGCACTGTGACCGGCCAAGCAGCAGCTTGGTTCCATCTTTCACTAATGCGGTGTTCTCCCACACCTGCTGTGGGAACAGCACATCTGCGATGAGGTTGTGCACTGCGTGCACTCTCTGGCAGTGAACCGACCTCTGTGCTGCGGTGCAGTCAGGCAGCGCGCTGCATTCATCACACAGCCACACACGTATTTTCTATGTCGGGGAAGGGCTGTGAGAGATTAGCGGGTGGCAGATGAAACAGAGTCCATTCTATAATGTATTCATTTACTTTATTTGTGCCCTCTTTCTGTAGCGCAGTCTTCGCCACAAGGGCAGTGGAGTACAGTATATTTGACATGTTGGGGTGTTAATTACTGAAAAAGAAGGTGCTGGAGAAGGAGAGCGCATAGGGAATTAGCTGACCCAAAGGCCGTGCATCGGGATCTAGTCTTGCGGTCAGGGATAGAGTTCCATATACATATGTAGAGCTCTCAGCTTTCCTAAATCCGTGTTTAAGTACCTCATCCAGACCAGGTTTTTGGGCTGTATTCTGGGATTTGTGTTACTGATTGAGGGGAAATAATACAGAATGCAAAGTGCAAACCTCGGCTGGATGGAACTGGGAAACTTAGGAGCTATATGAGGCTCTTGGTCCTTTGAGGGGTTGCCAGGTGACAGGGATCGTATCAAGTAATATTGTTAATTCTTGTGCTCTATTTTCCATACAGTTGTCATACGTGTCGAAACAAGCTATACACAGTTTTAAATATGAATGATGTTATGACAGAAACGTTCGAGAGAGGTATGATTTAAGTATTACTGGAGCTAGTGTTCCTTCTGTTTTTTTCTCCTTTGTTTTTCGTATGTTTTTGTCTCCCATAGGACTGAACTAGTTCACTAATGCACTCAAATAATACATATGAGTCTTCTTAAACCCAATGCTTTTTTAGGGTAAGGTGTAGAGTATCCTGTGGTATTCACAGTTGAAAGGGGGCCTCACCTCTCGTCTTTATGTTTTGTGTTTTTTCTCTGACTGTGCAACAGTTCATCAACAATAGGCCCTCTTACCATCCTGAACGGTGTTACAGAAATCACGGTTGTGATGTCAGCTTTGTTATGTGGTGGCCAAATGTCCTGAGGAATGCCATTGTCGCCTGGGCTTTCCCTGCCAAGCAACTGAAAGGAACACCTCATGGACAATAGTGTCTGTCAACCAATAATTATAGAGCTGGCTGATTTCACATTGTCAAACTCTACGTCGTCAGCCAAGCTGACGCCAGACGCAAGAGTGCTGACGGTCCTCAGGTGAGTTTCTCATTTCAGTCTGTATCACATAAGTCAGCACTGGGAGCATTAAGCTAAAATCCAGAGTCGGATCACAAGACATTTTTGGCTGGTGCAATTTCATGTCCTTAGCAGCATGGGCTTCTGCAGATAGTTTTTCGGGGGAAGGAGTCTGCGGCGTCCCGGACTGTCTTTGGCAAGGGCCGCAGCCATACTATTGTAGGCAGCGTAACACTACAGCCGTCGTAGTGTTACGCTGCACTGTGAGCCTGCACACCCGGCTGTACCTAAATCCGGGGGGGGGGTGGCAGAGCCCTTCTTTACCCCCACTGAGGACACCCATGCTTAGCAGTAAATTGAGGTAGCATTTTCTTCAAACATCGTTCAGTGTTGGACTGGCTTTTGGGCACTCTGGCCATGAGATGTTGGGCAGATAGAAAGAGACCGTGAGAGGGCTGTTTTTTTAATGTATTTATTTATTTGGACTAGTCACCGCCATGGGACCAAAAAAGTAAACAATCCACACACTGGCCTCTGGGCTTTTCAGTGAGGTCAATATGTCAGTGAATGACTACCAGACTACATGAATGGCTAGTCTAGCTAGCCACCATTCCCCACCACATAATGAAAATTATTTTGTAATTGATAATGTGTGACAAGAATGTTTGTGTACATTTGCTGTGAGGCTTTGTTTGTGTTCGTGATCTCTTCTGTTGCCTTTTTTACTTCTATATTTTTGTGCTTCAATATTGCAATGTGACTTTGTTGTATTGTGAAGCAGTACCTGTTTTATGTTCTGTTTTGTTTTGATGTGTCCTGTTATGTTTTGACTGTGGCATTATGCTAAGTTGTTTTTTGTATGATACATTGTGTTATGTTGTTTTGATTGCTTTGGATATGTCAATACATGCTGCTATACTTCCAACCAAATCAACGCAAGAAATATCCTGTTAAGCAACCGGTTACCACTGTCTAAGGTGGTAAAATACCACTGCAGCATCTCTACAACTATATAAGAGACCGGTCAGCCCAAAACTGCGGGATTAAATGCAGATGTTTAATGCAAGAAAATGGTGTGTTACAATAACAGAAGATGAAAGTGATAAGCGCAGAAATTATGCATTTCTAACTTAACACGCAGCACAGTGCACCTTGGGGTAAGGAACGATACAAGATAGAATACAGATTTGTTTTTTAATTTGCAAATTGTCGCTGTCTGAGGTGGGCACTAGGGACCCCTGTGGCATTGCACAAGGTCATCAAAGGAGCATAAGACATCTTTTGGGAGTCCTTTTCCTGCCGGGATCCTGTACATGTCTCGATGATGTTTTCAGCCTCAGGTGCATACATTTGCTTATAAATCAGGACTTTGAAAATGTGTCTGAGGGGTTGAACAGCCACAAAAATGTCTGCTTGTGCGAGCGTACATCTGGACACTTGCACGCGACTTGCCTGGGGAAGCGTGTGTCCAACGGCCTTGTGTTTGTAATTGAGTCATGGCATCACCAAATGCAGCACCCACACCACATCAAAGTGTGGTTGGAGCGTTTGATTTGTAATAAGGAATTCTCCTCGCTTACTTACAACTTGAAGCACACGCTTGCAGAACTGAGGGTGTCCCACCGAAGAGGGTGTCGGCTCTGTAACAACATGTAATTATTAAATTCCTTTGCTTTAGACATTCTGCATGTTGACAATGCGTCGCGGTCCTGTTTGGCGTTTGTACAGGAACCGTGTCGTGTAAAGTTAGTTTTTAAATCAATTGCGGGCACATAATTGCACTCCAAAAGGCAACTTCTGGAGTTTAGATTTCACTTGCCCTGAAGTGGCCCTTATCAGCTGTAAACTG
This sequence comes from Pleurodeles waltl, assembly GCF_031143425.1. Lineage (NCBI taxonomy): Eukaryota > Metazoa > Chordata > Amphibia > Caudata > Salamandridae > Pleurodeles > Pleurodeles waltl. Next base: position 712,839,956 of record NC_090442.1, read on the forward strand.
ATGATCGCCATGATGGTTTGGGCAAACACGTCGCACATTGAAGCCACAAATGGGGCAGTCGGATGTGTGCTTTCGGTATACCCAAATTAAACGGGTTTCTGTAATCTGAACACTACCAGACGTGTACGGAATTTTTTGGACTTTGAGTATAAAGATGTCCCAGGAGAAGTTTAAAGTGGGGTTGGCTCCAATAAATTGTCATTCTTTCAAATGACATAGCGGAAATAAACGGCAGGGTGATCAATATTTTTTACCTTTAAATTCATACTAGCACGTCTGCTTTTCACTCCATTTGCCACAGAAATTTAGAAATGGGGAATGACCCACTCAAAGAAATACAATACAATAATGCTATGAGGCTTTCATTGTTGCCTGCACAGCAAATCTGCCCATAAATATAAACTGAGCTGCCAATAGTATTGGGTTTAAAACTGAAATCGTACAAGTCAAAATGTTTTTGTTATTACAGATTTGGATAGTTGCAAAACAATTCCGGTCACATTTAGAATCTTCAAATTCTGGAACAAGAGTGTCCTTACAACAAGATCCACTGGTAAAAAGAAGCATAATATTTGTTCTAAGGTTTTCCACTTTTCCAGAAAAAAAGTTGCAGTGTTAAGGATTAGTTCCTTCAGTAGTAGATGCAATGGCAAAAGCTCTTTACAGGGTGGAGGGGAGGGGCCATTCTGCAGCACAAGTCTAGCTAAAGAGCTGGCGTGGACAAGTTTTAAAGCATGTTATGCTGTTTGTATGGTTCACTGTCTGTTGGTGGTATGATATTGCTACGCTTTGGGTATTCTGGCTTTTTAAGCATTATGACTTAGCAGGAGTGCTGTTAGCGCCTGACCTTAATAAGTAAACTTACAAGGGAACGCAAATAGGTCGATAAACCTTTTGACTCTCAGTTAAGATGTTCTCACCGTAGTTCCAGTACATACATCAATAATCAATACAAAATAATCAACAGTCAATTAGTAATCAATAATCAATGGAGTCTGTATCTGTCATGCACCATGACCTTTCAGTCATGAATAACCTCACCTTTAGTGAAGAATGTTTATTCCCCTCTATTAAAAATGCTGAGGTCATGTAGATTACTCTCAAAATCAAATCAAACACATACAGAAACAACACTGGTTGTCCAAAGCGGCGGAAGAAACGCAATCTAGTCAAAGCTTGAACTGTAACACATTCTATAGTTATGGTGCAAATAAATAGCAAAGTCATCTGCGTCAATGAAATGAAGTACATGAAGTTGAGCAGAGAAATTCATCAAACATTAGTCTCTGTCATTAGTGAGAATCCTTAACTAACGTCAGAGTAGCATCAGCATGATGGGCTTTCTGCAAAACAATTTAGTGACACAATTTTGGAAAAACATCTAACTATGGCTCTATCAAGACAGAGCAGTTGGGTGCCTAGAAAGGAAAAAAAAATATGCATAATAATCACATTTCAGAATATACCTATCCTTGGTATGGATCAGCAAAGCAGAATTAGTCTTCGTCCTCAGGACATCAGTTTGATCAGCAAGGCATCAGGCTTCAGCATCAGAAATTAAAAGGGCAAAGTCATTAAGCATTAAAGTTAAGCACGATTCTAGTATAGATGCATAAGAAATAATAATAATAACCTCTCGGTTAGGAAGAATAAGGGTGGAATGGCTGCATGAAGGCAAGGGCAGAATGTCCGTCTTCTCACTGTGCATTTTTGTTAAGTCAAAGTTGGCTAACCTACCCCCCAAATCCCTATTGGTCAGTTAACCGTATGTTCACACTCGGTCCAATAAAACTAATATCCCAAATTTATGAATTCTAATATTTCTCTGTTCTCCTATTGTTGATTGGTTTGTCTTGCGATGTCCTCATCATCCGGCTTGTCGGGTAACAATATTGTTGCGGCTTCTACTCTAGTCAGTATCTTCATTGTTCTTGTCCTGGGAAAGTCAGTCTCACACATCTTGCACATAAAATGTTGCATTAGCAAGAACATCATCTCCTAGTAGTCAGTTCACACGAAAAGCTTCCGTTCTGAGCACATTTAAACAATACAATAGACATTTCACAGTTTAATTCACTTGGTCAGCATTTTTATTAAACACTAAGAAATACAGCTTTTCATGCGGCCTGGAAAAATAGGCCAAGACACTCACTAGTTAAGGTCTACAATTAATAAAGCTAAAGCTTAATTCATAACCTTTGATATGACATATTACTGCATTAGTCTAACATAGTCAAGATTTCATAAGTATTAATCATTGATTAGTACATTTCGTTAACATTGGTGGCCGTTCTTCGTGATCACATTTTCAAATGCGTGCATTATTTTCTATGTTATTTCATTTTCTACATAAACTTATTATTCAAAATACATAAACACTCATTAATAATTTTTATTAAAACATCTGCGCTAGCAGTGCCATGGGCCCTTGTGCAAGCCTCTGCCCCCACCCCTGCGAAAAGTAAAAGACAGCAATAATTAGGGTGCAGTGGACCTCTCACACCCCTAGAGTCTGGTGCCACAATCTCTCGTGCTCTAATGATAGCAGCACCCATCGGTTCCAAGGCTTCCATCGCAGCCTGCAGCCTGATTCTGCTTGGAAGCTGTGCTGTCACTAGTGTGCAAGTACCTGCTCCTGGATTAAGTGGAGCCCAATTCAGTGAGTTCACAGTGAACCTTCTTGGTGTTTGGTGAGCGAGACCGTAGGCTACACCAAACCGGTTGTGCATCTTCTCAGATGGTGAGTATGCCCATTGCTCGGCGGAAGCCTATGTGTTTAAGACAGCTGGTGGCAGAGAGTGCTGCTTCATGTCAGGAGTGAATTAATGGCATATTTGGACCGGGTTGGGGGCGTGTTAGGAGTTTATCTTAATGTGGCCTGTGGTAGGCGCTGTACCTGTCCATTGGAATCATGCAACAACGAAGAACTTGGTCAGGAGCTACCGCTTTCTAAATTATGTAGCAGGGAAAGGCACGTTATACATCACATTCTGTAATGTTATTACACCACCATTCAACACACATTGATATAAAATGAATCTCAACAGGATAGAAAATATAAAGATTGCTTGAGAAAGAAAACCATTCATTTTTATCATGTACTAATCTAAAAAATAATTGCCCAACAAATATTTTGTCTTGCTCATCAACACCATTTTATTAGACATGTCCTTTCTAACTCCCAGAGTACTTTTTTTTTTTTTTTTTTTTTTTTTAATGTAAAGCGTGTTTTGGAAAATAATGCAGAAAAATTCTTATTGTACACACGTCTTGTAATAAAAGGTGTTCTCTTTTATTCTGCACAATAAAGTATATTTTAAGTGGTCTTCACTTTTGGATGTGTCCTGTTCGTGCTGGAGGAGGACCTCTTGAAGCACTCTTTTGAATTAAAAAGACAGCCTTGCACAACAGTATTGTTCTATACGTATGTGTTATGTGTCTCACTAGGAGGCGCTGTAGGACTCAAGACATCCGACTTTAAAAACCCCACGTAGTATATTTGGGCTTCTTCCAAACTCTGATTGCTCTCATGATGTAACTGCTGCTTGGAGAATAGTGATTCTAGTACACAATGAATTTGCACGAATACTGAAATACATTTCCACAAAAAGAGAATTGTTCTTACAAATCTGAATCACTTTTAAAACTGTAAGTATTTTTTGCATGCTGCATGCAAGTCTTTCCTTCAGTCCATTAATTCGGGACACTAAGACTATCTGGGAAAAATTGTTGTGACTTTAGTACCTGTTTAATAGTGCACTATAGGAACCTATAGCTGAGAAGTGGCCAGCTAACGTTTGCTAAGTGTCTGACACTACAATACATTCATTGTGTTACTGTTTTTAGCAAGTTCGTCCATTTGAGTTCGAAACACATGCACACATGTATGTATACTATATATATATATATATATATATATATATATATATATATATATATTGTTTAAAGTGCAACCAATTTTTCAGTACAACAGGTAACAAAGTGGCATTGTAGCGATTAATCAGTGCAAAATCAGCGAAGATAGCAAGAACGATATTGTGTAGGGTATTTCTTTTCAAATACATGTGTGAAATATCTCAAACTACTCACATTAACAGAAGGTTTTTGGTCACATAGGGAATGACTTTGTGAGAAAGTAGCCTCTTTCTAGCCTTGTTACCCCCACTTTTGGCCTGTTTGTGAGTGTATGTCAGGGTGTTTTCACTGTCTCACTGGGATCCTGCTAGCCAGGGCCCAGTGCTCATAGTGAAAACCCTATGTTTTCAGTATGTTTGTTATGTGTCACTGGGACCCTACTAGTCAGGACCCCAGTGCTCATAAGTTTGTGGCCTATATGTATGTGTTCCCTGTGTGGTGCCTAACTGTCTCACTGAGGCTCTGCTAACCAGAACCTCAGTGGTTATGCTCTCTCATTTCTTTCAAATTGTCACTAACAGGCTAGTGACCAATTTTACCAATTTACATTGGCATACTGGAACACCCTTATAATTCCCTAGTATGTGGTACAGAGGTACCCAGGGTATTGGGGTTCCAGGAGATCCCTATGGGCTGCAGCATTTCTTTTGCCACCCATAGAGAGCTCTGACAATTCTTACACAGGCCTGCCACTGCAGCCTGAGTGAAATAACGTCCACGTTATTTCACAGCCATTTTACACTGCACTTAAGTAACTTATAAGTCACCTATATGTCTAACCTTTACCTGGTAAAGGTTAGGTGCAAAGTTACTTAGTGTGAGGGCACCCTGGCACTAGCCAAGGTGCCCCCACATTGTTCAGGGCCAATTCCCTGGACTTTGTGAGTGCGGGGACACCATTACACGCGTGCACTACATATAGGTCACTACCTATATGTAGCTTCACAATGGTAACTCCGAATATGGCCATGTAACATGTCTATGATCATGGAATTGCCCCCTCTATGCCATCCTGGCATAGTTGGCACAATCCCATGATCCCAGTGGTCTGTAGCACAGACCCTGGTACTGCCAAACTGCCTTTCCTGGGGTTTCACTGCAGCTGCTGCTGCTGCCAACCCCTCAGACAGGTTTCTGCCCTCCTGGGGTCAAGCCAGGCTTGTCCCAGGATGGCAGAACAAAGGACTTCCTCTGAGAGAGGGTGTTACACCCTCTCCCTTTGGAAAATGGTGTGAAGGCAGGGGAGGAGTAGCCTCCCCCAGCCTCTGGAAATGCTTTCATGGGCACATTTGGTGCCCATTTCTGCATAAGCCAGTCTACACCGGTTCAGGGACCACTTAGCCCTGCTCTGGCTCGAAACTGGACAAAGGAAAGGGGAGTGACCACTCCCCTGACCTGTACCTCCCCTGGGAGGTGCCCAGAGCTCCCCCAGTGTGCTCCAGACCTCTGCCATCTTGGAAACAGAGGTGCTGCTGGCACACTGGACTGCTCTGAGTGGCCAGTGCCACCAGGTGACGTCAGAGACTCCTTCTGATAGGCTCCTTCAGGTGTTGCTAGCCTATCCTCTCTCCTAGGTAGCCAAACCCTCTTTTCTGGCTATTTAGGGTCTCTGTCTCTGGGGAAACTTTAGATAACGAATGCAAGAGCTCATCAGAGTTCCTCTGCATCTCTCTCTTCAGCTTCTGCCAAGGAATCGACTGCTGACTGCGCTGGAAGCCTGCAACACTGCAACAAAGTAGCAAAGACGACTACTGCAACTCTGTAACGCTGATCCTGCCGCCTTCTCGACTGTTTTCCTGATGGTGCATGCTGTGGGGGTAGTCTGTCTCCTCTCTGCACTAGAAGCTCCGAAGAAATCTCCTGTGGGTCGACGGAATCTTCCCCCTGCAACCGCAGGCACCAAAAAGCTGCATTACCGGTCCCTTGGGTCTCCTCTCAGCACAACGAGCGAGGTCCCTCGAATCCAGCAACTCTGTCCAAGTGACTCCCACAGTCCAGTGACTCTTCAGTCCAAGTTTGGTGGAGGTAAGTCCTTGCCTCACCTCGCTAGACTGCATTGCTGGGAACCGCGACTTTTGCAGCTACTCCGGCCCCTGTGCACTTCCGGCGGAAATCCTTTGTGCACAGCCAAGCCTGGGTCCACGGCACTCTAACCTGCATTGCACGACTTTCTAAGTTGGTCTCCGGCGACGTGGGACTCCTTTGTGTAACTTCGGGTGAGCACCGTTTCACGCATCCTTGTAGTGCCTGTTTCTGGCACTTCTCTGGGTGCTACCTGCTGCTAAGAGGGCTCCTTTTCTTGCTCGACGTCCCCTCTACCTCCTGGTCCAATTTGCGACCTCCTGGTCCCTCCTGGGCCACAGCAGCGTCCAAAAACGCTAACCGCACGATTTGCAGCTAGCAAGGCTTGTTGGCGTTCTTTCGGCGGGAAAATACTTCTGCACGACTCTCCACGGCGAGAGGGATCCGTCCACCAAAGGGGAAGTCTCTAGCCCTTTTCGTTCCTGCAGACACCTCAGCTTCTTCTGTCCAGTAGAAGCTTCTTTGCATCCACAGCTGGCATTTCCTGGGAATATGCCCATCTCTGACTTGCTTGTGACTTTTGGACTTGGTCCCCTTGTTCCACAGGTACTCTAGATTGGAAATCCATTGTTGTTGCATTGTTGGTTTGTGTCTTTCCTGCATTATTCCTCTAACACGACTTCTTTGTCCTTAGGGGAACTTTAGTGCACTTTGCACTCACTTTTCAGGGTCTTGGGGAGGGTTATTTTTCTAACTCTCACTATTTTCTAATAGTCCCAGCGACCCTCTACAAGGTCACATAGGTTTGGGGTCCATTCGTGGTTCGCATTCCACTTTTGGAGTATATGGTTTGTGTTGCCCCTATCCCTATGTGTCCCCATTGCATCCTATTGTAACTATACATTGTTTGCACTGTTTTCTAAGACTATACTGCATATTTTTGCTATTGTGTATATATATCTTGTGTATATTTCCTATCCTCTCACTGAGGGTACACTCTAAGATACTTTGGCATATTGTCATAAAAATAAAGTACCTTTATTTTTAGTATAACTGTGTATTGTGTTTTCTTATGATATTGTGCATATGACACTAAGTGGTTCTGTAGTAGCTTCACACGTCTCCTAGTTCAGCCTAAGCTGCTCTGCTAAGCTACCATTATCTATCAGCCTAAGCTGCTAGACACCCTATACACTAATAAGGGATAACTGGGCCTGGTGCAAGGTGCAAGTACCCCTTGGTACTCACTGCAAGCCAGTCCAGCCTCCTACATTGGTTGTGCAGCGGTGGGATAAGTGCTTTGAGACTACTTACCACTCTTGTCATTGTACTTTTCATAAGAGAAAAATATACAAAACAAGTTCAGTGTATATACACATAACTAAAAAGTTTTGCATGTCCTCTTTTCACTCTTTTCTAAGTGCTGAAAAGTACTTCTAACTTTCTAAACAATTCTAAAAAGTTTTAAAAGTTTATTTTTTCCATGTCTTTTTAAAAGCTCTGACAAACTTTTTTCTCTTTGTCTATCACTTTAACTCTCTCTAAAAATGTCTGGCACAGGCCAAAATGTTGATCTGTCCAAACTTGCATATGATCACCTTAGCTGGAAAGGAGCAAGGAGTCTCTGCATGGAGAGAGGTTTGAGTGTAGGGAAGAATCCTTCCTTGGAATTGTTACTTAACATGCTTAGAGAACAAGATAAGGCTAAAAGTGCCCCATCTGTTGAAAAAGTAGCTAATGGTTCCCAATCTGATCCAGGGACTCCCCCAGGAAAAGATTCAGGAAAGAAACTTCCTAGCCTGCCCATTACGAGGCAGTCTAGCATAGTTGGTAATGATGAAGAGCCACACCATACAAATAGTGTTGTCTCACATCATAGCAAAATCATTTATTCACACCACAGTGGTACTGATGTTTCTGTTAGCCAAGCTGTTAGGGTGCCCTCTGTAAGGGACAGGTCTCCTTCTGTTCATTCCCATCATACCTCTGTATCTAGAAATGTCCCTCCCACCAACCCTGATGACAGATTGTTAGAAAGGGAACTCAATAAGTTGAGGGTGGAACAAACCAGACTGAAGCTTAAAAAGCAACAGCTGGATTTGGATAGACAGTCTTTAGAATTAGAGAAGGAAAGACAGAAGTTGGGTTTAGAAACCCATGGTGGCAGCGGCAGTATTCCCCATAGTCATCCTGCAAAAGAGCATGATTCCAGGAATCTGCACAAGATAGTTCCCCCTTACAAGGAGGGGGATGACATTAACAAGTGGTTTGCTGCACTTGAGAGGGCCTGTGCTGTACAGGATGTCCCTCAAAGGCAGTGGGCTGCTATCCTATGGCTATCATTTAGTGGAAAAGGTAGGGATAGGCTCCTTACTGTGAAAGAAAATGAAGCTAATGATTACAAAGTTCTTAAGAATGCACTCCTGGATGGTTATGGCTTAACCACTGAACAGTACAGGATAAAGTTCAGAGAGACCAAAAAGGAGTCTTCACAAGACTGGGTTGATTTCATTGACCATTCAGTGAAGGCTTTGGAGGGGTGGTTACATGGCAGTAAAGTTACTAATTATGAAAGCCTGTATAACATAATCCTGAGAGAGCATATACTTAATAATTGTGTGTCTGATTTGTTGCACCAGTATCTAGTGGACTCAGATCTGACCTCTCCCCAAGAATTGGGAAAGAAGGCAGACAAATGGGTCAGAACAAGGGTGAACAGAAAAGTTCATACAGGGGGTGACAAAGAGAACAATAAGAAGAAAGATGGTGAAAAATCTCAAGATAAGCATGGGGATAAGGGTAAAACCAAAGATCCCACTTCAAATCTTAAACACTCTTCAGGGGGTGGGGATAAAACAAATTATTCCTCTTCTTCTCAACCTACACAATTTAAAAAGCCTTGGTGCTTTGTGTGTAAAAACAGAGGCCATAGGCCAGGGGATAAGTCCTGTCCAGGTAAACCCCCTGAGCCTACCACCACTAATACATCAAGCTCTAGTGCCCCTAGCAGTAGTGGTACTAGTGGTGGGACTGCTGGCAACAGTCAAGTTAAGGGTGTAGTTGGGTTCACTTATGGGTCCATAATAGAAACTGGGGTAGTCTGTCCCAAGACAGTTTCTGTCACACCTAGTGGCATTGGCCTTGCCACACTGGCTGCTTGTCCCCTTACAATGGATAAGTACAGGCAGACAGTTTCAATAAATGGTGTTGAGGCCTTGGCCTACAGGGACACAGGTGCCAGTATCACTTTGGTGACTGAAAACCTAGTGGCTCCTGAACAACACATCATTGGACAACAGTATAAAATTATTGATGTCCATAACTCCACTAAGTTTCTTCCCTTAGCTATAATTCAGTTTAGTTGGGGTGGAGTTACTGGCCCTAAGCAGGTGGTGGTATCACCTAGCTTACCTGTAGACTGTCTCTTAGGTAATGACCTAGAGGCCTCAGGTTGGGCTGATGTAGAGTTTTATGCCCATGCAGCCATGCTGGGCATCCCAGAGGAATTGTTCCCTCTCATTTCTACTGAAATGAAAAAGCAAAGGAGAGAAGGCCTGAAAACTCAGGATCCCTCTCCAACAACAGGTAAAAAAGGTATCACAGTATCCCCTAACCACCCTACCATTCAGGATACAATTCCTGTGGTGGGAGAAACCTCTCCTGGGGTGGCACCTGTTCCAAGGGAATCATCAGTTGGCAAAACTGTACTCCCTGAGGTAGAAGTACCTCTCTGTGGGATAACTAACATTGGTGAGAAAAAGAGCACCATTTTAGTTAACATGGAGCATCCCTCCAACCCTCCCAGAGAAACGTTAGTGCAGAAAACCTGCACTGCCTCACAACACTTAGGACAGCATCCCTGCCCTAGTGTGGAGCTCATAGGACAGCCTCCCTGCCCTGGTCCAACTCAAGAGAAACAGCATCCCTGTTCTCTCTTCCAGCCATATGGACAAAGTTTTTGCCCAGCTATGGCTTTATTGAGACAGCATCCCTGTCTGGCATTTCCATCATTACAAATAGGCTCAGTGGACAATTCCCACTGCTCTAAACTAAAACTTACTGATAAAAACTCTGAAAATACATCTTCACATTGTTGCTTAGCTAAAAAACTTCAAACAGGGTGGTTTACATCCCCACAGGGAAGTAACCATATAGTGGATGATAAAGGGAGTAACCAGTCTATTGCAGAGCTACTCTCTACTTATCACCACTTAGACAATAAAGTCTCAACTGGCCAAGGTTAGCCTTATTGTCCTTCGTTTGGGGGGGGGGGAGGTTGTGTGAGAAAGTAGCCTCTTTCTAGCCTGGTTACCCCCACTTTTGGCCTGTTTGTGAGTGTATGTCAGGGTGTTTTCACTGTCTCACTGGGATCCTGCTAGCCAGGGCCCAGTGCTCATAGTGAAAAACCTATGTTTTCAGTATGTTTGTTATGTGTCACTGGGACCCTGCTAGTCAGGACCCCAGTGCTCATAAGTTTGTGGCCTATATGTATGTGTTCCCTGTGTGGTGCCTAACTGTCTCACTGAGGCTCTGCTAACCAGAACCTCAGTGGTTATGCTCTCTCATTTCTTTCAAATTGTCACTAACAGGCTAGTGACCAATTTTACCAATTTACATTGGCATACTGAAACACCCTTATAATTCCCTAGTATATGGTACAGAGGTAACCAGGGTATTGGGGTTCCAGGAGATCCCTATGGGCTGCAGCATTTCTTTTGCCACCCATAGGGAGCTCTGACAATTCTTACACAGGCCTGCCACTGCAGCCTGAGTGAAATAACGTCCACGTTATTTCACAGCCATTTTACACTGCACTTAAGTAACTTATAAGTCACCTATATGTCTAACCTTTACCTGGTAAAGGTTAGGTGCAAAGTTACCTAGTGTGAGGGCACCCTGGCACTAGCCAAGGTGCCCCCACATTGTTCAGGGCCAATTCCCCGGACTTTGTGAGTGCGGGGACACCATTACACGCGTGCACTACATATAGGTCACTACCTATATGTAGCTTCACAATGGTAACTCCGAATATGGCCATGTAACATGTCTATGATCATGGAATTGCCCCCTCTATGCCATCCTGGCATAGTTGGCACAATCCCATGATCCCAGTGGTCTGTAGCACAGACCCTGGTACTGCCAAACTGCCTTTCCTGGGGTTTCACTGCAGCTGCTGCTGCTGCCAACCCCTCAGACAGGTTTCTGCCCTCCTGGGGTCAAGCCAGGCTTGTCCCAGGATGGCAGAACAAAGGACTTCCTCTGAGAGAGGGTGTTACACCCTCTCCCTTTGGAAAATGGTGTGAAGGCAGGGGAGGAGTACCCTCTCCCAGCCTCTGGAAATGCTTTCATGGGCACATTTGGTGCCCATTTCTGCATAAGCCAGTCTACACCGGTTCAGGGACCCCTTAGCCCTGCTCTGGCGCGAAACTGGACAAAGGAAAGGGGAGTGACCACTCCCCTGACCTGTACCTCCCCTGGGAGGTGCCCAGAGCTCCTCCAGTGTGCTCCAGACCTCTGCCATCTTGGAAACAGAGGTGCTGCTGGCACACTGGACTGCTCTGAGTGGCCAGTGCCACCAGGTGACGTCAGAGACTCCTTCTGATAGGCTCCTTCAGGTGTTGCTAGCCTATCCTCTCTCCTAGGTAGCCAAACCCTCTTTTCTGGCTATTTAGGGTCTCTGTCTCTGGGGAAACTTTAGACAACGAATGCAAGAGCTCATCAGAGTTCCTCTGCATCTCTCTCTTCACCTTCTGCCAAGGAATCGACTGCTCACCACGCTGGAAGCCTGCAACACTGCAACAAAGTAGCAAAGACGACTACTGCAACTCTGTAACGCTGATCCTGCCGCCTTCTCGACTGTTTTCCTGGTGGTGCATGTTGTGGGGGTAGTCTGCCTCCTCTCTGCACTAGAAGCTCAGAAGAAATCTCCCGTGGGTCGACGGAATCTTCCCCCTGCAACCGCAGGCACCAAAAAGCTGCATTATCGGTCCCTTGGGTCTCCTCTCAGCACAACGAGCGAGGTCCCTCGAATCCAGCAACTCTGTCCAAGTGACTCCCACAGTCCAGTGACTCTTCAGTCCAAGTTTGGTGGAGGTAAGTCCTTGCCTCACCTCGCTAGACTGCATTGCTGGGAAACGCGACTTTTGCAGCTACTCCGGCCCCTGTGCACTTCCGGCGGAAATCCTTTGTGCACAGCCAAGCCTGGGTCCACGGCACTCTAACCTGCATTGCACGACTTTCTAAGTTGGTCTCCGGCGACGTGGGACTCCTTTGTGTAACTTCGGGTGAGCACCATTTCACGCATCCTTGTAGTGCCTGTTTCGGGCACTTCTCCGGGTGCTACCTGCTGCTAAGAGGGTTCCTTGTCTTGCTCGACGTCCCCTCTACCTCCTGGTCCAATTTACGACCTCCTGGTCCCTCCTGGGCCACAGCAGCGTCCAAAAACACTAACTGCATGATTTGCAGCTAGCAAGGCTTGTTGGCATTCTTTTGGCGGGAAAATACTTCTGCACGACTCTCCACGGCAAGAGGGACCCGTCCACCAAAGGAGAAGTCTCTAGCCCTTTTCGTTCCTGCAGAAACCTCAGCTTCTTCTGTCCAGTAGAAGCTTCTTTGCATCCACTGCTGGCATTTCCTGGGCATATGCCCATCTCCGACTTGCTTGTGACTTTTGGACTTGGTCCCCTTGTTCCACAGGTACTCTAGATTGGAAATCCATCGTTGTTGCATTGTTGGTTTGTGTCTTTCCTGCATTATTCCTCTAACACGACTTCTTTGTCCTTAGGGGAACTTTAGTGCACTTTGCACTCACTTTTCAGGGTCTTGGGGAGGGTTATTTTTCTAACTCTCACTATTTTCTAATAGTCCCAGCGACCCTCTACAAGGTCACATAGGTTTGGGGTCCATTCGTGGTTCGCATTCCACTTTTGGAGTATATGGTTTGTGTTGCCCCTATCCCTATGTGTCCCCATTGCATCCTATTGTAACTATACATTGTTTGCACTGTTTTCTAAGACTATACTGCATATTTTTGCTATTGTGTATATATATCTTGTGTATATTTCCTATCCTCTCACTGAGGGTACACTCTAAGATACTTTGGCATATTGTCATAAAAATAAAGTACCTTTGTTGTTAGTATAACTGTGTATTGTGTTTTCTTATGATATTGTGCATATGACACTAAGTGGTTCTGTAGTAGCTTCACACGTCTCCTAGTTCAGCCTAAGCTGCTCTGCTAAGCTACCATTATCTATCAGCCTAAGCTGCTAGACACCCTATACACTAATAAGGGATAACTGGGCCTGGTGCAAGGTGCAAGTACCCCTTGGTACTCACTACAAGCCAGTCCAGCCTCCTACAGACTTGAATTGTTTGTTTTTATTGGTGATTTGAGGGACACATTCACCAGTGAAAATATATATCAGAGCACATATGCTGGTTTCAAAACAGCAATTGTTTTAAGTGGGCATTAAGAGTTCAGAAAAATCCAAAATATTTTACAGCACTTTCTAAGGTCTGAAGTCCTGAATCTTGCAGATCTTAGTGTATTTACGTGTTAGAAATTTACACTATAGATATTTAGTGTACAATACTATCCTATAGAGCTGTTTCTCAATGGAAAGATTTTTTTTTTTTTTATAAAGGCCCAATAGGGTAGGCACAGGGTGCAGTCACGGCTCGTGCAAATTTGAAGGGGTGGGGCGGAGTGGCACACGGGGGAGGACTGAGTATTTAAATAAAAAATAATTACTTAAAAAAAAAAAAACACACATGCGCTCTCAGGGGAAGTGCTGAGCACGTCACCCGTGGCCCTGCCCCTTTTCCCAGAAAAGATCATAAACACAGTTTATGATCTTTTTTGGGAAAAGGTTTGCAGCGCATGTTTGCAGTGTGTGTGCACGTGTTTTTGTCTGTGTGTAAAAATTCCTGGTGAAATCTGACAGACACATCACCATACCTGACTGGATGCACCTGTACCCCACTATTTATCACATTAGACATTTATTAGGGTGGTGTAACACCCCAAACAGCCCACCTGAAGCTACGGCCCCAGGGAGGAGGGGGGCTGAGGGGGCAGGCACACTCACCCATGAATTCACACACGTGCACACAACACACACACACACAAACACAAAATTCATTCACAAATACATATACGTTAATACATACATGTACCAAAGATAAAAAACGCATCAAACTTACCTTTACTGTAGAGAGGGAAACTTTGGAGGTCTAAGGAGGGTTGGGACTGCACCTTCCCTCATTGGCTGACTTAAGGACAGCCAATGAGGGAAGGCAGCAGTCCCTCACTCGTCACAGAATGGGATGGGGTCAGTGAGACTGCTGACCCCAGCCCACTCTGTGACGCGGTGCCACTGATTGACACTCGACCTTGGGCACTTCAAGGCTTAAAACTGAAGCGCCCAGGTCCGAGGCAATCAGCAACACTTTCCCTCGTCAGGAGGGGTGGGCCTCAAGGTACTTTAGCGAGGCTGAGCTGTGAAATCCTCAGCCTGGCAAAGTTCAGTTCAGGCAGGCAGGAGCCTGTCCGTTTAGCGCATGGCTAACTCTGGGCTGCCTGACCTGAACACAAAGAGTGTCTATTATGGTGACCTTTGTTTAGCCTGACAGACACTCTTCTTGCAGGGAAAAGGTGGGGGCGTGACCCCTCAGCCGACATGGATGGGCTGCTGCTGTTTAAAATCTTATTAGGATATGCAAAATAAGAGGCAAGCCTTGTATTGCAAGAAGCTTGTGCACACAAGCACTTGTTTTCTGTTGAGTACAACATTGTGAGCCTTAGGCAAACTACTTTATGGTTGAAGTTAGAACAAGCAATAAAAATAAACTTGGTGTATTCCTGCAAGGTAAAATCGTTATTGGTTGCAGTAAAAACATGTTCAAGACAGCCAGATGAATGCAAACATCTTTCTTTCGTAATAAATCTTTGTTTCTGCAAAATGACGCCTCATAATTTGTAATCCTTCAATGCATAATTTAGCCCACCTGCTACATAACTCGGTCGTTCATTGCCACATAAATCCAACAATCCTATTGGGAAGTTATGATTGCATAGCTAACCAAAACTGTTCAATGTTTGGGGGTTTGGACTTGTCACTAATATGGTTTCAACTTAGAGGAGACCCCTACCATATTGATAACATTATGTTGATACCATGGTTGCCAGCCACAGGACATAGCTTCCTGGCTATAACTTCTGTTAATTCCTTTTGCCCTGAGCACCCACAGGGCTTGTCATTGGCTGTATGTACTACCTCCAGCCATGTCCTATGCCAGTACCCATACATAAAGGGCATGCTCTTCAGTCACACACAGTACCTACACCATGTTTTCCATGTCAGTGCCATGCCTCTACTAAGCACAGTCTTTGGCAAAAAAGTCCTGTGATAGTTTTTGTTAGAAATGGGGTCTCTAGTTGGCCTGCTCAACCCCTTGATAGCTTGGGACGAGCATTCAGGCCGATCTCAGAGGCCACGTGTAAAGTATTTGTACACACACAGACACAGTAACACAATTAAAATACCACAAAAGTACTCCACACCAGTTTAGAAAACTAGCCAATATTTATCTGATTAAATACGGCACTTGGAATTCAAGCTATGGCAGGGCTTCGGAGACACTCCAGCGACATCAGGCCTGCGTTGCAGGTCGCGGTTGTTGCACTCAGCGGGGACCACGGCACCGGTGCAGGCAGCTGCACAGAATTGGAGATTGGCAACGGTTCTGAAGTCACTCTCTAGTCAATGTGCTTAGTTACTTTTTGGTTGTACCAGAACTCATTTCCAACGGCCCAGGACCTGGATTTGGTACCATCAGGGCAAAGCAGGACTCTCAGCAAGAGAGCCCTGGCACTGGCAGGTGAAGTCTTTGATGGCCCTATGACTGCTTACCAGAAAGCAAGCTCAGTTAAAGCCCTTGGAGAACTTTGGAAAGCAGGATGTATAAAGCCAAGTCCAGTCTTTTCACTCCCAGGACGGAAGCAGCAAACAGCAGGCCAGCACAACAAAGCAACAGGTTTGAGTGGTAGTCCCTTCTACAGCATCCAGATCTTATTCCTGGCAAAATGACCTCAGTCCAGAAGGAGTCTAACTAGGTGCTGTCAGAGATCCAGTACTTACACCCATTTCTGTCTTGAAGTAGGCAAACTTCAAAGAGAAATCTTTGTAGTTCACAAGACCCTGCCCTCGCCCCAGACACTCCAGGAGGTTGGAGACTGCTTTGTGTAAGGACAGGCACACCCCTATTCAGCTGCATTGTCACCTCCTCCCACCCCTCTCACTCAGGAAGATCCATCATCTCCCTTTGTGTGACCGTGTAGAGTGAATGCACAAAACAGCCCAACTGTCATCCTGACCCAGACATGTATTCCACACACAGACAGAGGCACAGAATGGTTAAGTAAGAAAATGCCCACTTTCTAAAAGTGGCATTTTCAAACTCACATTTCAAAAACCAAATTCACCAAAAGATGAATTTTTAGGTCGAGCGCGCAAGTGCTTTAACCTGTTGTAAGTATTGTGGAATTTTAACCAGGCCCAACTCATGCCCACCACTTTCATTAGATCATGGGCTTTCCTTTAAACAATCACTTGATGTCATTGGTAAATGCTTTACATTTGTCCTGCCTTGGAGCGGTTTGGTTACCGCCTTGGATACCAACCATGTTTTTACATTATATGCACTCTGATCTGCTTGGTACAAGTTCTTTGCAGCAGGCATATTAACCCTGTGTGCTACCTTTATGATGACTCCAAGCTGCCACTTAACTAAAGTACGATCTCTCTCCAGAAAGAACATAAATTATCAGTTATTCTGACATTTTTACATTACATGCACTTTGTGATTTGCCTAGTACACATTCTTTGCAGCAGGCACATTAACCCTATGTGCTACCTTGTGATGACTACAATCTTCCACTACACAAAAGTATGTTCTCTTGGTTGCAATGGCGCTGACAGCACTCAGAGCGCAAACGTGATCAGCTGTATTGTTTTGTACATTATCTGCTCTCTGAACTGCTTAGTACACATTCTTTGCAGCAGGCATATTAACCTTGTGCACTAAATTATATGACTCCAAGCTTCCACTAGACACAAGTATGCTCTCTCTCCAAAAAGGACATAAATCTCCAGTCATTTTTAAATTTTTACATCACATGCACTTTGTAATTTGCCTAGAACACGTTCTTTGCAGCAGGCACATTGTCCCTGTGTGCTAGCTTATGATGACTCCAAGCTTCCAGTAGACAAAAGTATGTTCTCTTGACTGCCGTGGCATTCAGAGTGCGAACTCGATAGACTCTATCGTTTTTACATTATATGTGCTCTGATCTGCCTAGTACACGTTCTTTGTAGCAGGCACATTTACCCTGTGCACTACTTTATAATAACTCCAAGCTCCCACTAGACATTCTTTGCAGCAGGCATATTAACCCTGTGCACTACCTTATGATGACTCCAAGCTTCCACTGGACAAAAGTACGTTCTGTTGCCAGAAAGAGCATTAACTGCCAGAGTTATTTTTACATTCTTACATTACATGTGCTTTGTGATTTGCCTAGTACACGTTCTTTTCAGCTGGCTACCTTATGATGCCTCCAAGTTTCCACTAGACAAAAGTAAATTCTCTTGGCTGCCATGGCTCTCAAAGCGCAAACTCGATCGGTGGCTGTTAGAAATGGGGTCTTTGGTTGACAGTCAGGTTACCCCCTGTTCAAGCAAGGACCCTCACTCTAGTTAGGATAAAAGAGAATCACCCTCAGCTAACCCCTGCTTACCCCCTTGGTAGCTTGGCAGAGCAGTAGGCTTAACCTCAGAGTGCTGGGCGTAAAGTATTTGTACCAACACACACAGTAACTTAATGAAAACACTACAAAATGACACAACACCAGTTTAGAAAAATAGGAAATATTTATCTAGACAAAACAAGACCAAAACGACAAAAATCCAACATACACAAGTCAAGTTATGATTTTTTAAAGGTTTAAAATAAAAAGAGTCTTTAGGTAGTTGTAACACCACACTAGCGCTGCTAGCGTGTAAATGTACCTGGTTTGCGGCAAAAATAACCCCGCACGGGCGGTGTGCGTCGAAAATAACCCTGCACGGGTATATGCGTTGAAAACAGCTCGGCACGGCGAGGCGCGTCGAAAAAGCCAGCCACGCGACGGTCCGAAAGTCCCGCGGCGCTGGTTGCGATCTCTCAGCCTTCGTCAGCGATGCTGCGCGTCGTTTCTCCTGCTCCGGGCGTCGATTCTCCGGTCGCGCTTCCTGCGGCGTCGTTTCTCAGCTGCGGAGCCGGCGTCGCGTCGTTTTCTCAGCCGCGATCGGATTCGCGTCGATCTTTTCTCCGCACGGCGCTCGGTGAGTGTATTTTTGTCCTTAGGCTGCCAGCCTCTCCTTTCAGGGTCCCAGGAACTGGAAGGGCACCACAGAGCAGAGTAGGGGTCTCTCCAGAGACTCCAGGTGCTGGCAGGAAGAAGTCTTTGCTATCCCTGAGACTTCAATAACAGGAGGCAAGCTCTACATCAAGCCCTTGGAGATTTCTTCTTCAAGATGGAAGGCACACAAAGTCCAGTCTTTGCCCTCTTACTCAGGCAGAAGCAGCACTGCAGGAAAGCTCCACAAAGCACAGTCACAGGCAGGGCAGCACTTGTTCCTCAGCGATCAGCTCTTCTCCAGGCAGAGGTTCCTCTTGATTCCAGAAGTGTTTCTAAAGTTTGTAAGTTTGGGTGCCCTTCTTATACCCATTTTAGTCTTTGAAGTCACCTTCCTTCAAAGGGGACTCACACCTGCTTGTGAAATCCTGCCTTGCCCAGGCAAGGCCTCAGACACACACCAGGGGGCTGGAGACAGCATTGTCAGAGGCAGGCACAGTCCTTTCAGATGAGAGTGACCACTCCACCCCTCCCTCCTAGCAGAGATGGCTAATCAGGAAATGCAGATCACACCCCAGCTCCCTTTGTGTCACTGTCTGGTGTGAGGTGAAAAACAACCCAACTGTCAAACTGACCCAGACAGGGAATCCACAAACAAGGCAGAGTCACAGAATGGTTTAAGCAAGAAAATGCTCACTTTCTAAAAGTGGCATTTCCAAACTCACAATCTCAAAATCAACTTTACTAAAAGATGTATTTTTAAATTGTGAGTTCAGGGATCCCAAACTCCACCTGTCCATCTACTCTCTAGGGGAATCTACACTTTAATCATATTTAAAGGTAGCCCCCATATTATCCTATGAGAGAGACAGACCTTGCAACAGTGAAAACGAAATTGGCAGTATTTCACTGTCAGGACATATAAACCACATTACTATATGTCCTACCTTATCCATACACTGCACCCTGCCCTTGGGGCTACCTAGGGCCTACCTTAGGGGTGCCTTACATGTAAGGAAAGGGAAGGTTTAGGCCTGGCAAGTGGGTACACTTGCCAAGTCGAATTTACAGTGTAAGAATACACATACAGACACTGCAGTGGCAGGTCTGAGACATGATTACAGAGCTACTTATGTGGGTGGCACAACCAGTGCTGCAGGCCCACTAGTAGCATTTGATTTACAGGCCCTGGCACCTCTAGTGCACCTTACTAGGGACTTACTAGTAAATCAAATATGCCAATCATGGATAAACCACTTACATACAATTTAAACAGGAGAGCATATGCACTTTAGCACTGGTTAGCAGTGGTAAAGTGCTCAGAGTTGAAAAGCCAACAGCAACATGTCAGAAAAATATAGGAGGCAGGAGGCAAAAAAGTCTGGGGATGACCCTGCAAAAGCAAAAGTCCAACACGACCCCCTACCAGCCTAAAGCCAAGGGAGAACAATCAATACCTTGATGTACTTCCCTGATTGGGGCGATAGAACAGGGACCCAGGCCCACAACAGCAGGGGCATGTTCCAGTTCTACGCCTTCCTGACTCCAGTTGGATCCCTCTGTCCATACTCTCAGGGCCCACTAAGCTAACCCATGGGGAACCCTTCTCCACATCTACAGACACCATCTGTGCAACACCTAACTTTACTTTGCTCACAGATGTATTGCAATGGGCAGATAGTACCACCAGGGCCAACACAGTGGTGTTGCCCACTCCACCCCCGGGGTGTGACTCTCGTCCTCCCCCCCCCAGGGGCAACTCTGTCCACCAGGACAGCAAGCCACAGTGGCCCCAGACAACTGTCAGGGATGAGAGCCCGACCTCAGGCCTCTCTAACCACTGTGACTGTGGAGAGTGGGGGGTGGTAGCCCCAGGTGCCTGGCACCCTTTGACCACTCTCTCTTCCACCAGGTCAGGGATGTTAACCTGACCCTGGTCCTCCCCTCTGGGGCTCTGTACCCTCCCCGCAGAAGCGGCACCCCCAGAGTCAAAAACTGTCAGGGTGCTTGTAGAAGCAGTCCTGCACAATTCTTCCATCAGTGCAGGGATGTTAACCGGCAACTGATCCTCCAACCTGGGGTCTGTACCTTCAGGTTGGACCAGGGCCAGGGGTGAGGCTTCCCTCCCCCTGCCCTCTCTTCTGGGGTCCTGAACCACCCAACTAGGAGCGGCCCCCCCAGAAGACAACAGGGTAGGGGCACTGTTAGCAGTAGCCCCTTCCTCCAGGTCAGGGGGGACACCCTTAACCTGGCCTCCCAATCCAGGGCCTGTACCCACAGACTGGATCACTGCCTGGCAAACCAGGACTTCTTGGGGGGCATACCTACCCCCTACCAGGTCAGAGTTTACCCTCTGAACCTGGTCATCCAACCCAGGGTCACCACCCTGCGGTTGAACCACTGCCTGGCACACCAGGACTTCCTTGGGAGCACACTTACCCCCCATCAGGTCAGAGTTTACCCCCTGAACCTGATCATTCAACCCAGAGTCACCACCCTGCGGTTGAACCATTGCCTGGCACACCAGGACTTCCAGGGGGGCACACTTACCCCCCTCAAGGGACACACTGTCCCGAAGGGCCACACAAGAGTCTGGCTGGCGCAGGTCTCCTGACCTCTGCCCATCTGACAGAGTCTGGATTCCCCCCAGCCCAGAAATGGTCTCACCAAGGTCATTCCTGGGGGGCTCTGCACTCAGAGCTGACCCCTGACCCTCCAGGTTCTCCACTGGGGTCCGCAACCCCCTCTCAACCCTCTGTCTGGACTTCTGCAACCCCTCACTAGGAGTGGTACTGCCAGACACCAGAACTGGTGGGACGCTGGCTACAGCCGCCCCCCCAAGTTCTCCTGACACTGTGGGGTCTCCCTCAACAGATGGCCCTATGGTACAGGCTAGGCTCCCCTCCTGGGGTTCCCGCAGGGAACCCTCCAGGACCTGGGACCGGATCTCGGGCACCTTGGGCCTCAACCCATCCCCATTCCCTCTCCTCTGAGACTGGACATGGGGTCCCTCACCCATCCCACTACACTGGGACCTACCTGGGACACTACAATCCTTCCCTACCTCACCTGGTTGGGAACTACTTAGACCACTCCTCTCAGGAGCACCCCCAAATGCCTCTTCAGACTCTCTGGTACTCACCCAGAAGTCTGCCTCCATTGTAAGCTCCCTGGGGTCAGAGAACTCACACTCCACCTGGTGTTGGCATAGCTCTGGAAAATAAGGACTAGACATATGCTCTCCAGCAATTACATCACTCAGCCCCTCACATGAATTAACCAAAGTACCCTTCACCCAACCATCCAGTGACTCTGCCTTGAAAAAGCACCCCACATCACCCTCCTGAGACTGGTGAGACAGTACCTGACTGTCCCTGACACTCAACCCACACTCTTCTGGGATGTCTTCACACTCCATAACCAGGACTTCTACCTGGGGGGAACCCCTCTCCCTGTCACTCTCAACTAGAGTCAGTAGAGTGTCCCTCCCACCAGTAGGAATATGACTCCCCATGCCAGTTCCCCAATCTACCTCAGAGACCCTGTGCATCACTGGAGCTACCTCATACCCCTGAACCTCCTGGCGTGTGTTAACTCCCTCCTTCAAGTAGGGCACCACCTCTCTGGGCATGTGTACTTCTGCAGCATCACTGGATATACAATTGTTGCTGCCACCATTCCAGCTGGACTCAGCCCTCATGACTTCCAGCTCTTTCAATTTAAGCTCGTAAGCATAAATCATTTTTTTTATCTCTAAGTCCCTCCTCCTTTCTGCCAGGACTAAGGCTCTCTTCTCCTCGGCCCTCTTAAGCTCTTCCAGACTCCGGATTCGAGCTAGGAGCCTATCATCTCTTTCTGTTCCCTCCTCAGGGCCACTGCCCTCCTCTTTGGAGTAGTCCTCCTCCTCAGAGTAGTTATCCTCCTCAGACTCATTTGGTGGTGTTGCCTGACAACGTTTCAATTCATCCTGAAACAGGGCTGACTCAAGATCCTCCCTTCTGGATTCCTTGTTCACAGCCAGTCCCCTTTCCATGCAGAATGCTTTAAGCTGCCACTTTTTATACATAGATAGGTGCCAGAAATTGACTTCCATTTCTGCAAAGGCTTCACAACCAAAAACCAAAGTCCAAAAATATCATCAATACTTCCAGGAGGACATCAGAGAACAAAAAGCAGAATCACAAGACAAGTAGTATGTGGTCACGTAGTGGTCTGAGATCAAAACAGTAGTGTACACTTAATTACTGTATGTCAAGTACAAATACAAGTCCAATCCCGACCGCTGGTCACCAATGTTAGAAATGGGGTCTTTGGTTGACAGTCAGGTTACCCCCTGTTCAAGCAAGGACCCTCACTCTAGTTAGGATAAAAGAGAATCACCCTCAGCTAACCCCTGCTTACCCCCTTGGTAGCTTGGCAGAGCAGTAGGCTTAACCTCAGAGTGCTGGGCGTAAAGTATTTGTACCAACACACACAGTAACTTAATGAAAACACTACAAAATGACACAACACCAGTTTAGAAAAATAGGAAATATTTATCTAGACAAAACAAGACCAAAACGACAAAAATCCAACATACACAAGTCAAGTTATGATTTTTTAAAGGTTTAAAATAAAAAGAGTCTTTAGGTAGTTGTAACACCACACTAGCGCTGCTAGCGTGTAAATGTACCTGGTTTGCGGCAAAAATAACCCCGCACGGGCGGTGTGCGTCGAAAATAACCCTGCACGGGTATATGCGTTGAAAACAGCTCGGCACGGCGAGGCGCGTCGAAAAAGCCAGCCACGCGACGGTCCGAAAGTCCCGCGGCGCTGGTTGCGATCTCTCAGCCTTCGTCAGCGATGCTGCGCGTCGTTTCTCCTGCTCCGGGCGTCGATTCTCCGGTCGCGCTTCCTGCGGCGTCGTTTCTCAGCTGCGGAGCCGGCGTCGCGTCGTTTTCTCAGCCGCGATCGGATTCGCGTCGATCTTTTCTCCGCACGGCGCTCGGTGCGTGTATTTTTGTCCTTAGGCTGCCAGCCTCTCCTTTCAGGGTCCCAGGAACTGGAAGGGCACCACAGAGCAGAGTAGGGGTCTCTCCAGAGACTCCAGGTGCTGGCAGGAAGAAGTCTTTGCTATCCCTGAGACTTCAATAACAGGAGGCAAGCTCTACATCAAGCCCTTGGAGATTTCTTCTTCAAGATGGAAGGCACACAAAGTCCAGTCTTTGCCCTCTTACTCAGGCAGAAGCAGCACTGCAGGAAAGCTCCACAAAGCACAGTCACAGGCAGGGCAGCACTTGTTCCTCAGCGATCAGCTCTTCTCCAGGCAGAGGTTCCTCTTGATTCCAGAAGTGTTTCTAAAGTTTGTAAGTTTGGGTGCCCTTCTTATACCCATTTTAGTCTTTGAAGTCACCTTCCTTCAAAGGGGACTCACACCTGCTTGTGAAATCCTGCCTTGCCCAGGCAAGGCCTCAGACACACACCAGGGGGCTGGAGACAGCATTGTCAGAGGCAGGCACAGTCCTTTCAGATGAGAGTGACCACTCCACCCCTCCCTCCTAGCAGAGATGGCTAATCAGGAAATGCAGATCACACCCCAGCTCCCTTTGTGTCACTGTCTGGTGTGAGGTGAAAAACAACCCAACTGTCAAACTGACCCAGACAGGGAATCCACAAACAAGGCAGAGTCACAGAATGGTTTAAGCAAGAAAATGCTCACTTTCTAAAAGTGGCATTTCCAAACTCACAATCTCAAAATCAACTTTACTAAAAGATGTATTTTTAAATTGTGAGTTCAGGGATCCCAAACTCCACCTGTCCATCTACTCTCTAGGGGAATCTACACTTTAATCATATTTAAAGGTAGCCCCCATATTATCCTATGAGAGAGACAGACCTTGCAACAGTGAAAACGAAATTGGCAGTATTTCACTGTCAGGACATATAAACCACATTACTATATGTCCTACCTTATCCATACACTGCACCCTGCCCTTGGGGCTACCTAGGGCCTACCTTAGGGGTGCCTTACATGTAAGGAAAGGGAAGGTTTAGGCCTGGCAAGTGGGTACACTTGCCAAGTCGAATTTACAGTGTAAGAATACACATACAGACACTGCAGTGGCAGGTCTGAGACATGATTACAGAGCTACTTATGTGGGTGGCACAACCAGTGCTGCAGGCCCACTAGTAGCATTTGATTTACAGGCCCTGGCACCTCTAGTGCACCTTACTAGGGACTTACTAGTAAATCAAATATGCCAATCATGGATAAACCACTTACATACAATTTAAACAGGAGAGCATATGCACTTTAGCACTGGTTAGCAGTGGTAAAGTGCTCAGAGTTGAAAAGCCAACAGCAACATGTCAGAAAAATATAGGAGGCAGGAGGCAAAAAAGTCTGGGGATGACCCTGCAAAAGCAAAAGTCCAACAGTGGCATAGGTTTACATTATATGCACTCTGATCTGCTTAGTAAACATTCTTTGCAGCAGGCATATTAACCCTGTGCGCTGCCTTATGATGACTCCAAGCTTTTACTAGACAAAAGTACATTCTCTTGGTGCCATGGTGTTCGCATCACTCAAAGCACAAACTTGATTGGCGGTACCGTTTTGCACATTATATGCACTCTGATCTGCTTAGTACACTCTTTGCAACAGGCATATTAACCCTGTGAGCTACCTTTTGATGACTTCACAATTCCATTAGACAAAAGTACGTTCTCTCTCCAGAAAGAACATGAATCGCCAGAATTATTTTAAATTTTTTACGTCACATGCATTTTGTGATTTGCCTAGTACAAGTTCTTTGCAGCAGGCACATTAACCCTGTGTGGTAGCTTATGATGACCCCAAGCTTCCACTAGACAAAAGTACGTTCTCTTGACTGCCATGGCGCTCAGAGTGTGAACTTGATCGGGGGTATTCTTTTTTACATGAAATGCACTCTGATCTGCTTAATACACGTTTTTTGCAGCAGATCTACCCTGTTGGCTACCTTATGATGACTCCAAACTTCCACTAGACAAAAGTACGTTCTCTTGGCTGCCATGGTGAACACAGGGTTCACAGCGCAATCTCGATTGGCAGTATTGTTTTTACATTAGATGCACTCTCACCTACTTAGTACACCTTCTTTGCAGCAGGCATATCAGCCCTCTGTGCTACCTTATGATGATTCCAAGCTTCCAGTAGACAAAAGTACATTATCTTGCTAGAAAGAATATAAATCGCCAGTTATTTTTTACATTTTTACATTATATGTACTTTGTGATTTGCCTAGTACATGTTCTTTGCAGCAGGCACATTAACCCTGTGATGACTTATGACTTCAAGCTTCCAGAAGACAAAAGTATGTTCTCTTGACTGCCATGGCGCGCTCAGTGTTCAGAGCGCAAACTTGATCAGCTGTATCGTTTTTACATTATATGTGCACTGATCTGCTTATTACACATATTTTGAAGCAGGCATACTCTGTGCGCTACCTTATGATGCCTCCAAACTTCCACTAGACAAAAGTATGCCCTCTTGGCTTCCATGGCGCTCACAATGCTCAGAGCGCAAACTCCATTGGCGGTATCATTTTTACATTATACGCACTCTGACCTGCTTAGTACACATTCTTTGAAGCAGGCATATTAAGTATGTGCGCTACCTTATAATGACTCCAAGCTTCCAGTAGACAAAAGTAGATTCTCTTGCCAGAAAGAAGATAAATCGCCAGGTTTTTTGGGCATTTTTACATCACATGCACTTTGTGGTTTGTCTAGTACAGTTCTTTGCAGCAGGCACATTAACCCTGTGATCTACCTTATGATGACTCCAAGTTTCCAGTAGACAAAAGTATGTTCTCTTGGCTGCCATGGCACTCGTCAGTTTTGTTTTGCATTATATGCACTCTGATTTGCTTAGTACACGTTCTTTGCAGAAGGCATATTAACCCTGTGCGCCACCTTATAATGACTCCAAGTTTACACTAGAAAAAAGTATGTTGTCTCCCCAGAAAGATCGTAAATCGCCAGTTATTTTGACATTCTTACATTACATGCACTTTGTGATGTGATGAGTACCCGTTCTTTGCAGCAGCCTTTGGTTATATGCAGGGCCACTGGAATTATGTGGCACAAACTGCCAAAATATGTGGCAGGGTTGAGCAATTAGTGTGGCAAAAAATGTCCAGTTATGCATTTACAATGCCAATAGCTCAAACCCAAGTAAACATGAGACCTATTACATTGCAAATGCATGTTAAATTGTTCAGAGACTCCAAACTCCATATCACTAACTGCTCCCAATGGGAAATTGCAAGTAAAATGTATTTATAGGCAATCCCCACTTTACCCTATGGGAGAGACATGTCTTGCAATAGTGAAAAATGTATTTAGCAGTATTTCACTATCTGGACATGTAAAACACACCAGTACATGTCCTACTGTTAAATACACAACATACTACCCATTGAGCTGCCTTAGCCCTACTTTTGTGGTGGTTTACATGTAGGAAAAGGGAAGATTTAGGCCTGGGAAGTGGATGCATTTGCCAGGTCATGTCACAGTGGCTTTTCCTCGGGATCTGCACGCTAATGATCAAGAAGGCTCACCTCCTGGCGTCATCGACTCAGAAAGCTTTAATAGCACAGAGTTATGATGAAGCCAGCCATGGGGAAGGGAATTAGGACAGGGAACAGCTGGGAGAGAGATCTGAAAAGGGAGAGGTTAGTACAAGCATGCATATATTCATTAATGACAATCTAATTCACCATTAGAGCCTTTGCGTACATGCATCTCCATTACACCAGATTGAAACTCTTTGTAACTGGGCAATAGGCCCTTCTGTAAATTGCAACACCAGAATGAACTGAGACCTCAGAGTCCCAAGAAGACCAGAGTTTTAGACCATGGACATTCTCTGAAATATCAATCATAGAACCGCTAACGCATTGATAAAACTCTAAACATAAATCTCTGTTTAGAAGACTCATTAAACACTTAAAGAGGTCTCTTCAAACATTGTAAAGCACCTTAATATGTATCTCACATATCATGCATCATAAAACAATGAACTGTGATTTCTTAATATTTGCAACCCTCTTTCAACAAGATTCTTCTGTGCATGAAAAGTGCTTTTACTGGAGCGCATTGCTTTCCGTGAATTGAAGCGCTTTACAGAGCGCGTTTGTTGCCACGGACTGAAGCGATTTACTGAGCGCGTTTGCTGCCGTGGACTGAAGCGCTTTACTGAGCGTGTTTGCTGCCGTGAACTGAAGCTCTTCTTGAGCGCGTTTGCTGCCGTGAACTGAAGCTCTTTACTGAGCGCGTTTGCTGCCGTGGACTGAAGCGCTTTACTGAGCTCGTTTGCTGCCGTGAACTGAAGCACTTTGCCAAGCGTTCACTGCAGTGAACTGAAGCGCTTTACTGAGCTCGTTTGCTGCCGTGAACTGAAGCGCTTTGCTGAACGCGTTTGCTGCCGTGAACTGAAGCGCTTCGCTGAGCGCGTTTGTTGCCGTGGACTGAAGCGCTTTATCGAGCGCGTTTGCCAGCGTGAACTGAAGCGTCTTGCTGGACGCGTTTGCTCCCATGAACTGAAGCGGCCTAAACGCCATGCTCGTTAGTCTAGGGGAATGCTGAAAGTTAGGGAGAAACAACTCCCTTCTGCCTAGGGCTCTTCACGACCTTACCACCCACGAGTACAACCTACTCGTGCCTGAATTCCCAAAAGGGTATAACTGGAACCTTTGAGTTTCTGCAAAGCTGCCTTGAAGAAATTCTGCTTTGCTTCAGAGGAAGGTCCCTTGAGGTCTGCCTGCATTGAAGTCTTCAAAATAGTGAGCAACGTGCTTGGGTGTGGCTGGGCTTTATAGGCCTGCCACATCCCAAGATGGCCACTGTCTCTAAAAACATGGGAAATGTAGTCGTTTCATAGAATAACACTGATAA
Source organism: Pleurodeles waltl (assembly GCF_031143425.1). Taxonomy (NCBI): domain Eukaryota; kingdom Metazoa; phylum Chordata; class Amphibia; order Caudata; family Salamandridae; genus Pleurodeles; species Pleurodeles waltl. The sequence continues at coordinate 712,868,211 of NC_090442.1, forward strand.
GTGCATTTGACCACCAATGGCCTGAACTTGCAGCTATGTGGGTTTTACCACAGGGCAAGCGACGCTGCTGGCCATTCTTGGAACACATGGGGTTGACCAGTGGTGCGCATAACGTGCCACAAATCCACGCAGCGGACCTTCGAGTGGAACCTGGACCGCGCGCAGCCTTGATCCTGACAGGTCAAAATGGCAGTTTAAATCTGTACACACAGACCTGAGAAATGTTTACAGGGCTACTCATGGGGGTGACACAATTAGTGCTGCAGGTCCACTAGTAGCATTTGATTTACAGGCCCTGGGCACACACGGTGCACTATACTAGGGACTTACTATTAAATCAAATATGCCAATTGTGGCTAAACAAATCACCAATACAACGTTTGATGGGATTACCTGCACTTTAGCACTGGTCAGCAGTTGTAGAGTGCCCAGAGTCCTAAAGCCAGCAAAAACTAAATTCAGCACAGGATCAAAAACAGGAGGTCAGAAGCAAAAAGACAGGGGAAACCACACCAAGAGCTGACAGGTCTAACAGGTCCTTTATAAAGTCAGGGCATGTGTATAATGGACTCATTCTGAACTGATCTGATATGGAACCCAATGACTCGTGGGGCAGGGGGACAGATCAGCTTTCTGCTTGCTCGGTTTTTTCCAACTGCGCAAATAGCTGATGGCTAATGGCCCTCTGGATGGGGCAAGTTTGTGGTACATCTTCTCAGTGGGGGAAGATAGCCAACACACAACCACAGTGCTGCCAAGTTCATTGGCTCAGTTCCCATGGCAAAGTTGGGAAGCTTGCAAGGAGTTGTGCAAAATGAGGGAGGTTGTGAGGTATAATGGGTTGGGTGAACTTCAACATCATTAATGAACCCTCCACGCATGGGCAAGTCAGGGACGGGGGGAGGGAAACACCCCATATTTGGCTCTGGTCAGAGGGGCTTTATGGGTCCAGACATCTGAGCTATGAGGTTAAGCCAAGCAATTCTGCCCAGTGTAAGGTGCTCTTTTTGTAGTGTTAGTCAGTCATTGCCCTCCCTCATCGTAACCTAAAAGTATCAAAATCACTTAGAACGTTTTTATGTGTGATTCCCTTGACTTCCTTCAACAGTTAACAAACTAAAATAAGGGAGTAGCGTTATAACATTTTAATATTAACATTAAAAAAAAATGTTTTACATCAAGCCGCAAACGGATTGGAATGTGGACCACGGCTTCCTATACTACCAACTAGGCAAACCATTTTGCTCCTTGAGCCGCTAAAAAGGGTTATTGGTATTTTCTGAAATCAACAAAGTTGGCCCCACCCAGGTGTTTGGATAGGCAATGTGTTTTTTTTAAAGGAGGTACTTGGTCTTCTTGAGTTGCAAATGAATTTGTTAATGAGGTTGTCTAAGTTCAGAAAAAATCATCTGAACACAAGATGGGGCACATGTTTAGTACGTACTTAACAATTAGAGTGATAATCATTTTTATGGATTCATGTTTGCCCCACCAGGTCAGACATTTTTGTAACCAGCTCTCTAGACAGCTTTGGACCTTTTGAAGAACCAGAGATTCATTGTGAAGGAAAGATTTAGAAAGGTTATCATTGAATTTGATGCCCAAATGTTTAAGGACTTTAGGTTGCCAAGCTAGTCCATATTCTCTTAATACTTTTTTGGTACAAAGAATGTTCAATGGGCTGACCTCTGACTTATCTTTGTTGAGGGCGAAGCCCGATGCAGCAGCATAGTCATTAATTTTGGTCATAATTTCAGTGATGGCGTTGTCTGCTTGTTCAGTAATGATTAAAATGCTATCGACGTATGCTGCCGTCTTGAAGGATTCACCTTTAACATTTATACCTAAGGAGTTGTTGTTTTTCTTCAAGGGACACTAAGAGCGGCTGAATGTCTAGTAAAATAAGGAGGGGGAGCGAGGGCAGCCTTGTCTTGTTCCTTGATTGAGCGGAAATGAATCCGACAACACTCCGTTGCTCCTTATTTAGTGGTGGGATTGGAGTAGAGGGCCATTACCATTTTTATGAATGATTCACATAGGTTAAAGCATGCTACGGTTGTTCTCCAGAAGGGCCGTGCAACGTTATCAAATGCTTTTTCAGCATCGAGCGCTATAGTGGCTAGTGGGGAGTTCTTGGATTTGGATATTTGTAGAACATGACCCAGTAGTCTAACGTTATTGTTGGAAAGTCTGCCTTTGAGAAAACAAGGTTGGTAAGGTCCAGTCAGTAGTGGGAGTACTCCTTCAATGTGTTTAGCCAGGATTTTAGTGTACAACTTACAGCTCAAATTGATGAGAGACATTGGTCTGTAGTTTACAGGGTGTGCATGGTCTTTTCCCTCCTTAGGGATTAATGCTATTGTGGCTTCTGCGGTGGTACCTCTGATGCGCCCCATATCCGTGTAATCTTGGAAAAGAAATAGTAGGGGCTCTCTTTGGAACTGTTACTAGCAGATAACTTTCCAACATGTGCCAAATAACTATCTGTAAATACCATTCTATCCTTGATAACTTAATTTTAAACAACACCAGACTTAGTCTAATGCAACTTGACCTTTGCCTTCCAGACATAAAAATTAGACACTCTCTACGGTCCTCAATCTGTTTCATTGGGGACAGTAAACTGGCCCGAAATCTACCCATGGCCAACTCATGGAGGTCCAAAGAAATCTCAATGGTGGGTGACCTTGGCTCCAAAACACACCTTTCCAAAACACTTGGCTCACCCCCTCTGATCTTTATGACTTCCTTAAACTAAAGGTCGCAATTTCAAAACACAAAGCCTTTCCTTTCAAACGTGCATCGCTCCCGACCCTCCTGGCAATGCTGCAAAAAGCCAGATATATGGTCTCCAAGATATATGCCCAAACTCAGGCCCATGCCAGCCCATTATGTAAAACCATCCAACAGAAATGGAAGAGGGATTGGTCCCAAGATGGTCTACGCAAACCCTTAGATTTTGACTGGCATAAACTATGGTCCTCCCCATTCACCAAACCAAACTAACATTCTACATAGAACATATTATACCCCACACTGACTTGCAGCAGAGCTGTGCCCCTTTTATTTAATGACAACTGCTGGAGCTGCAACACACCACACGGAGACCTGCGACATATGCTATATGTCTGTCCCTTGCTCCATAACTTTTGGACTAAAGTCCATGACTCCATTGACAATATCTTGAAAACTAAGCTCCCCAGAACCTTTTCATTTTTCATCTGCGGAATCTTCCATCCCTCATACAACACGGACTTACGGTGGGAAGATCTGCTTTTAGCTGACTTACTATTGACTCTTGACCACAACTATCCTATCCACCTGAAAGTCATTGGGAAATGCCTCTAATAAAACCTGGTGGGATTGGTTAAGATAAATTAGGGGCACTCACTCTATCCTTTCGACACAATACCCCTGGATCTCGTCTGACAAAGTTCTATGGAAGAATCTTGATAGACACCTTGAAGTGATGAAGTGATAAGTCCCCCCCAACCCAATGTGCCGAACCCCCACCAGTACCTGGCATGACATGAACAGAATCTTTAACCTACTCTAAAGATATGATTTGGTCATCAACTCTCTCCCACTTACCCCATCTCCTTGTCTATTCTCACTCCCCATTGTATCAACATTTTCTGCCCTTTGCTACTCTCTTCTTCTTTGTTTATTTTGTTCCCCCCCACGCGGTTGGACGATTTGTTAGTCTTTCTTTAGGTGAGTCAGTGGTTACTGCTCACTGATATTTACACCATCAAGTAAACTAAGTAATTCAGTATGACTTATTAATAGTACTCAGCACTTGTCTATACACCAACCTTTTGTTTTGTATATTTGAAATCTTCAATTTAAAATTTGTGAAATAAAAAAGAAACACAAGCAAACATATGTGAGAAATGGGAAAACTACACATTCATTTAGAGGACGCAAAAAGGGGCGGCTCCTCCGCTATGGCAGAGGAGTGTCTCCTTCCCCCCCCCCGCCAGCAGCTTCAACTGCAAATCTTTTACAACAAAACCATAATAAATTATGTTTATTTTGGTTTTGCTGTGAAAGGGGTGGGCCATGGGACGGGATCGGGACCAAGGGAGAGTGCACAGCACTCCCCTCAGTGTGCATGTATGTTTGGCTGGCCATCTTGGGCCAGCCGAACACACATGCGCACTGGGCTCTCCCCAACCCGGCACTGTGTTGCTGGATTCGATACAGCATGCAGAGACTTCCACCCTGCCTTGGAGCCCCCAGCCAGGGCACTCCATCCAGTCCTAAAGCTGCTTTCATGCTACTGGCAGCATGAAAGCATCTTCAGGATTGGCCTCCGGACAGGCTGGAAGCCCGTGCCTGCAACTTCTGGCAGCTAGAGGAGCAGATTCAAACGGTGCGGCACAGCGAGAAAGGTAACCACCTTCTTCTTCTTTTTTTTTTTTTTTTTTTTTTAATTGTTCCCCACTCTCCAACTGCACTGCGCCACCCTGCCCCTTTTCTATCCTGCGAGCCACGACTGGACGCAACTGATGCATATTGTGAATCTGAGCAAGTGAATAGCAGGCACATTATCTTTCCCCGATACGCCAACCATTACTCGATTCACATATAGCTACTGCCCCTCTCCGATCAGGCTAAAAAGGTCAGCACGTGCTTTGTCTAGTCCACCTCAGATTCACGGTTTGAAATCGGACCACAAGAACCACTTTTTTTTTTTTTACTCATATGTTAAACAGGGAGAACCGAAATATTCACTAAGGGAAGTCGTACCTTAGGATATGTTGAAAGGGGAAATCAGAAAAAGTGTTTTTATGTCAGCACTAAGTTGCCCCGAGGTGCTTAGCACACTTTTTTTTATTACTATAGTGACATAGCTAGACAAAATAAAGTCATTATTCCGAACGGCTGGACGACATTTTACTAATTCTTGAAATTTCAGTGATGGCTATTCTAACCTGACTACATTCACGTTGAATGGGAAATTCTTCAGAAGGCGCCCTAAACTCACTGATAATTCAAGTAAAATTACACCTACAACAAGCCAGGACTATTGGCTTTGTCAATGGCTGTTAGTTGCATAAGATAAATGAGCAAGAACAGTGGCTTTGTTGTGTAACATATTGAAAGTGTCAGTTCTGAAATGATGAAACTGTAGAAAGAGCTATAACGATCCTCCTTGAAGTTACATAAAAGGCAGGGAAGGGTGATACTGCTGCGAGTTAAGTTTTCTTCCTCACCCTGAGGTGAGGGCACAAATGGAGAGCCTGATAGAGACCCATCTCAGCACATGCTTTTAAGAACTACCGATGCGGAGTGCCGGCAAGGCCTGGCCCACTTAAAGCTCAGCACCCAGGTTTACAGAACCACGGACCAGATGTATCAAAAATCCTATTTGCATTTCTTAAATAGCAAATTTTAAGAAATCGCTATTTAAGAAATGCAAAATGGGATGTATGAATTTTGCGATTCAGTAATAGCGGTTTCTTAAAATTTGCAAACACTATTACCGAATCGCAAATAGAGAATGGGACTCCATTCAACCCTAAGGCCTGTAGACCTATAGGTGCAAATGGTTTTGCATTTCCCAATTTGCAAATTCCAGTTAGGAATTTGCAAATTAGGTAATGCATACCCCAGGGTGCTGGGGGCCTAAAGCCTCCTCTTATGCACCCCTTAGGGGCATGTGTGCCCAACATGTCAATTTTAAAAATGCATATATAATTCAGTTTTAAAATTTACACATGCTTACCACCAAACTTTAATTTGTGGTAATTACATTTCCTAAATGCCCAATTCACATTTAAGAAATGCTTGATACATGTGCTTTGGTAATCACAAATAGGAATTCTCTATTTGCAATTTGCTATTTAGAGAACTGCAATTTGCGATTCTCTAAATGGGGTCACAATTTTAAGGAATCGCTATTTTTGCGATTCCTTAAAATTGCACTGCGAATGCCTTTCATACATTGTGAAAGGCGTTTTTGCATTCGCAAACGGACTAATTTTGCAATTCGCACTGTTTGCGAATGCAAAAATATTTGATACATGTGACCCCAAATGCACATAATGTGAACTGCCACAGATCAGGACCTGCCTGAGGCATATGCATCAGTTTTCAGGCGCTGTATTGCATTAATCCAGTGCACGATCCACGACTTTGATGGGTGCACCGTCACCAGGCACACCAGCCACAGATGGGGACTGAATAGTAAACTCAGTGCAGCCACAATCTGCGGCAGAGTGGCCAGATTTGGAAGAAGGTGGATGGATCTCTAAGTGTGACTGCATCTGCCTGCTTGAGAATGAGTGTAAGGTCCCTATGGCAAAAGGCACCCCTCAGGATGCATGGACTGTACCCCAATTCTTTGGTTGTGCACCGTTAGTGCAGCCTTAAAGGACCTACATGCTCCTACGTCTGTGTGAGTAATCCTGCGTCTATGTGAGTAATACGGCGGGGTGCAGGGACAGCCTTGTTCCATCAGTTGCATGAGGCCACATCACCAGGCAAGCATGGGACCGCTTCCCTTTTCATCACTGGTTATTAATCCATCCCCACAGACCATTTCTTCCATAAGGGCACAGGTGCAGAATGGAGCTGTGAGCCTGTTTTGCATGAAATGGGGCTGTCTGCACACGTGGCACCTGCAGGAGTTAGACATGAGTTTCAGACAGCACAGCTCGGTGACAGCGAGCAGTGCTTACAGCCCTGTTCTTCCGAGACTGCTGACCTCAGCACCGCTCCTGTTTCAGCGAAATTTTGTAACCATGTTTGCGCTGTAGACCATCTTCAGAAACATGTAGAAAGATCCTTTGTGTACCTCTGCACCTTGACGCTCCTACCGCTGGTGTCCTTTTGTTAACACCAGTAGATTAGCCAGGAGTCCATGCTTCCTCCAGTTAGCTCTTGTCATCTGTCTGATCTTGGGGCTCTGGCTGTTAAGTGGTGGTTTCTCTTTTTTAGGAATGCTTCAGTTAATCACAGCCATTAGTAATTTCTCGGTCCGCTTTCCACTCGAATATTTTGTGCCCATCAAACCACTTCAGACAAAGGCCACCCATATGCAGATCATTTTTGTCCCTGATCCAATAGCAACAGTCCATGCTAAACTGCCAGGCCAGGCCTCAGCAAGATGGGACCATCTAGAGAGGAACATGCTTGGCTTACTAAAGCAAATCCCACACCAAGGCAAGGATCATACTAATGGTAGGACCATACGGAAGCATGGGCCAAAGTGATGCTAACCCTCTGCTAAAGCTAACTCACAGCGAAACAAAACTCATTATAAAGCCATGCCCATGCCTCGCAGTAGTCAGACTTAACTGAAGCCCGTATTGAAGCAAAGCTCAGAATAACGACGAGGACATGCCGGAGAAAGGCTTTTACTGAAGTTCAGTCCATGCTGAAGCAAGGTTCCTATTGAAACTCCGTCCATACGGAAACAAGGCTCATACTACAGTGAAGCACCAACTGAGGCAAGGGCCTATGCTAGAGCTAAGCCCTTGCAGAATCCAAACCATACTTAAGCTAAGTTCATAGCAAGGTTAGGTCCTTACTACGTCAGAGCCCCTATGACTCCTAGAAAAGCTAGGTCCGGGCACACGAAAGGCTTTTGCAGAACATATGCCCATGCAAAACATAGGTTCGCTAAGTCAGCCTCTCCTCACATAGACCTATGGTCTGTTCCACCTGTAGATCTTTCAAGCTCTGTTACCCTTGCAAGCATCCTGGCACTATATAAAAAAGTAAACCGTCCCCCTCACAAACCTAATTATCACACATCCATATCTTTAAACTTTTTTCTAAATGTGAGCAATTCGCCAGTTAAACGTAGTGATGAAGGGAGTGAGTTCCGGAGTTTAGGGGCTGCATATGAAAGCTTGGCCCGAGGGTGGCAGATCGCTGGTTGTGCAGCGGCTAGTACAGGGTGATAATCTTCTATAGAAATGCTGTGCTTTTACAATGCAGGGCTTTGAATGTAATCCTCTTGTGAACTGGCAGCCCGTGTAGTTGTCTAAGATGGTCAGACAGAGGAGAGCATCTTGGAAATCCCATTGCAATATGTGTTGCTGTAGCTGGTGCAAGTCATTACAGTATTCTAACTGTGATCCAGTCATTACACATATTTCTAGGTAACGGCAGTCTGCTGGTAGCAGTGACAGAATCTTCTATTATACCATTCATTGGAAAAAGCAGATACCTGACAGATTAGCTAAATAAACCCAAACTGTGCAATTTATAGTCCAACATAACATACAGGTTGCGTTCATTGTCTACTGGTGTTGGTGAGTTACCTACTCCTCTGGCAACCAAACATTCACTTAAAGGGTCTTCTGAGAATGAGATCCATCTACAAGCAGCACCCCGGTCTTCTCAGGGTTTGGTTTAAAAAAACATCTTAACATGCCTCCACCCTGCTGCTAAGGGCATATATGCTTTAAATTAATTTAAATTCACGTTGTGCTCTTGGTAGTCTATTCCGAGGATAATTTGTGTATTATCTGAATATGACATTAATTTTCTGGTTGAATGATTTCACAAGCTTGATGAGTGGGCCACATAAATGTTAAATGGACTAGGGCTCAAAGATGAGTCCTGAGGTACTCCCACTGTAATAACCTTAAACTGAGAAATAAAAGATGGGGATGAGACTCCCTGCCTCCGATCTCCCACATATGACATGTCTTTGGGGTACTGACTGATACACAGTTGTAAAAGTGGCACGTCAGCTAGAGAATGACTGGTTCTCTCTTACAGCCCCAAGCAGAAAGAGCAACCTCTGCTGCGGTTGTGAGAGTAGACCCTGACCACTCGAACTTCAGAATGATAGGGTAACAATACTCCTGCACATGGAATCCTTTTGATGGTGTGCCTTTGTGAGAAAGTAGCCTCTTTCTAGCCTAGTTACCCCCACTTTTGGCCCGTTTGTGAGTGTATGTCAGGGTGTTTTTACTGTCTCACTGGGATCCTGCTAGCCAGGGCCCAGTGCTCATAGTGAAAACCCTATGTTGCCAGTATGTTTGTTATGTGTCACTGGGACCCTGCTAGCCAGGACCCCAGTGCTCATAAGTTTGTGCCCTGTATGTGTTCCCTGTGTGATGCCTAACTGTCTCACTGAGGCTCTGCTAACCAGAACCTCAGTGGTTATGCTCTCTCTTTACTTTAAAATTTGTCACTAACAGGCTAGTGACTAAATTTACCAATTCACATTGGCATACTGGTACACCCATATAATTCCCTAGTATATGGTACTGAGGTACCCAGGGTATTGGGGTTTCAGAAGATCCCTATGGGCTGCAGCATTTCTTTTACCACCCATAGGGAGCTCTGACAATTCTTACACAGGCCTGCCAGTTCAGCCTGCGTGAAATAACGTCCACGTCACAGCCATTTACCACTGCACTTAAGTAACTTATAAGTCACCTATATGTCTAACCTTCACCTGGTGAAGGTTGGGTGCAAAGTTACTTAGTGTGTGGGCACCCTGGCATTAGCCAAGGTGCCCCCACATCGTTCAGGGCAAATTCCCCGGACTTTGTGAGTGTGGGGACACCATTACACACGTGCACTATACATAGGTCACTACCTATGTGTAGCGTCACAATGGTAACTCCGAACATGGCCATGTAACATGTCTAAGATCATGGAATTGTCCCCCCAATACCATTCTGGTATTGGGGGGACAATTCCATGATTCCCCGGGTCTCTAGCACATAACCCGAGTACTGCCAAACTGCCTTTCCGTGGTCTCCACTGCAGCTGCTGCTGCTGCCAACCCCTCAGACAGGTTTCTGCCCCTCCTGGGGTCCAGGCAGCCCTGGCCCAGGAAGGCAGAACAAAGGACTTCCTCTGAGAGAGGGTGTAACACCCTCTCCCTTTGGAAATAGGTGTGAGGGCTGGGGAGGAGTAGCCTCCCCCAGCCTCTGGAAATGCTTTGATGGGCACAGATGGTGCCCATCTCTGCATAAGCCAGTCTACACCGGTTCAGGGATCCCCCAGCCCTGCTCTGGCACGAAACTGGACAAAGGAAAGGGAGAGACCACTCCCCTGAGGTGCCCAGAGCTCCTCCAGTGTGTCCCAGACCTCTGTCATCTTGGAAACAGAGGTGTTTGTGGCACACTGGACTGCTCTGAGTGGCCAGTGCCAGCAGGTGACGTCAGAGGCTCCTTCTGATAGGCTCTTATCTCTCTTGGTAGCCAATCCTCCTTCCTTGGTAGCCAAACCTCCTTTTCTGGCTATTTAGGGTCTCTGCTTTGGGGAATTCTTCAGATAACTAATGCAAGAGCTCACCAGTGTTCCTCTGCATCTCCCTCTTCACCTTCTACCAAAGGATCGACCGCTGACTGCTCAGGACACCTGCAAAACCGCAACAAAGTAGCAAGACAACTACTAGCAACCTTGTATCGCTTCATCCTGCGGGCTTTTTCGACTGTTTCCAGGTGGTGCATGCTCTGGGGGTAACCTGCCTCCTCTCTGCACCAGGAGCTCTGAAGAAATCTCCCGTGGGTCGACCGAATCTTCCCCCTGCAACGCAGGCACCAAAATACTGCATCACTGGTCCTCTGGGTCCCCTCTCAGCACGACGAGCGTGTTCCCTGGAACTCAGCAACTCTGTCCAAGCGACTCCCACAGTCCAGTGACTCTTCAGTCCAAGTTTGGTGGAGGTAAGTCCTTGCCTCCCCACGCTAAACTGCATTGCTGGGTAGAGCGTGATTTGCAGCTGCTCCGGCTCCTGTGCACTCTTCCAGGATTTCCTTCATGCACAGCCAAGCCTGGGTCCCCGACACTCCTTCCTGCAGTGCACAACCTTCTGAGTTTTCCTCCGGCGTCGTGGGACTCCCTTTTGTGACTTTGCATGGACTCCGGTTCACTCTTCTTCCAAGTGCCTGTTCAGGTACTTCTGCGGGTGCTGCCTGCTTCTGTGAGGGCTCCCTGAGTTGCTGGGCGCCCCCTCTGTCTACTCCTCCAAGTGGCGATATCCTGGTCCCTCCTGGGCCACAGTAGCACCCAAAAACCTCTACCGCAACCCTTGCAGCTAGCAAGGCTTGTTTGCGGTCTTTCTGCGTGGAAACACCTCTGCAAGCTTCATCGCAACGTGGTACATCCGTCCTCCAAAGGAAAAGTTCCTAATCCTCTTCTTTCTTGTGGAACTCTAAGCTTCTTCCAACAGGTGGCAGCTTCCTTGCACCCTCAGCTGGCTTTTTCTGGGCTCCTGCCCACTCTCGACACTGTCGCGACTATTGGACTTGGTCCCATTGTCTTACAGGTACTCCGGTCTGGAAAGCCAATGTTGTTGCATTGCTGGTGTTTGTTCTTCCTGCAGAAATCCCCAATCACGACTTCTGTGCTCTCTGGGGGTAGTAGGTGCGCTTTACACCTACCTTTCAGGGTCTTAGGCTATTTTTCTAACCCTCACTGTTTTCTTACAGTCCCAGCGACCCTCTACAAGCTCACATAGGTTTGGGGTCCATTCGTGGTTCGCATTCCACTTTTGGAGTATATGGTTTGTGTTGCCCCTATACCTATGTGCTCCTATTGCAATCTACTGTAATTTTACACTGCTTGCATTACTTTTCTTGCTATTACCTGCATAATTTATGGGTTTGTGTACATATATCTTGTGTATATATCTTATCCTCATACTGAGGGTACTCACTGAGATACTTTTGGCATATTGTCATAAAAATAAAGTACCTTTATTTTTAGTACTTCTGTGTATTGTGTTTTCTTATGATATTGTGCATATGACACCAGTGGTATAGTAGGAGCTTTACATGTCTCCTAGTTCAGCCTAAACTGCTTTGCCATAGCTACCTTCTATCAGCCTAAGCTGCTAGAAACACCTCTTCTACAGTAATAAGTTATAACTGGACCTGGCACAAGGTGTAAGTACCTCTGGTATCCACTACAAGCAAGGCCAGCCTCCTACAGCCTTTGCCTGTATCATTTTTGCGTTTGTGATTTCAGGTTGGTAGGCAGTAGTTTGTTTTATTTGTATTGCTATCAAAAATTATTTACAAGAATTCTGCATAATCATAATTGAAATTATTGCATCAAAACTAAAAAGACAAATAACCGAACAACAGTTTGATGACTGTTAGTTCTCTGAAAGTACTCAAAGTAAAATGAATCACAACGGTATCGAGCAGAAATAAAGTGCCATTCACGTGTATTAATTTAATTGTTTTAAAACGAGTTGCATGGGCGTTCCAACACCCCCTTTCAAACTCTGCTTATAAAACATTAATAATTGTTCCACAGTTCATAGATCGAAAAAGTAAACATAGACCTATTTTCCTCAAATCTAATAATCCTAGATCTATAGCTGCAGTATGACGGATGGCATTGCCAGGGCCCCCAACTTCCAAACATCCCCCAGGTAAGTAAATGGGATTGTTGAAATTCTTGCATCATAACCTTGCCTATAGAAAACAGCTTCTTCTTTTAATTTGGAAGCAGAGCATGATTAACAGAACCTTACGGCTAGATTTCCTAAGGGGCTGGGCCAGGAAAAAGTCACGCAAAGCAGTGCAAATCTTGCAAGGTTCCATACTTTCTAGCACAAAAAGTTTTTCATTGCTTTGCACCACCGTGCGACAATGGGAATTACTTTGGTGAGACTTGGGCAGATTATGGAAAGAAGCCATTGCTTTTCAAGCAAAGCCCAATTTACTAAATTAGCCATACAAAAATAACGCCTCCGTGAAACAGGTGGTAACTTGGAGAAATATTTTCATTGCTCCAAACATTCCACACACTGTATGGGTGAGGAATGTTTGCCGATGGTTTAGGCATGGGATTTTGTGCTGGAAAGTGTGATACTCCTAGGATAAATCCTATGTTAGAGAGCACACACACCTCCGCACCATGGTGCATCAGTTCTGCGGGGCACTAGTCACCCTATTTGTGTCCTAGCTCAGGGATAGTGAGCAACAGCATGCCATTTTGTAAAAATATAGCTCTGTGTTGCTTCCCCCACCTTGCACAGTGCAGCGCAGGATCTTCGGCTGCTGCATCATGTTGCACTAAAAAATAGCACATCTGCCCCTTGGTGTGTATGCCTAGCCTGCCCAACCTTCGCCCTTACACTAGTAGCTTGCACTTAAGTTAAAAGAATCTTTCCAAGTCATCTTTCTCACCTTACTTCACCTTGTATTTTCTACCTGAACACTCCCTCTTAACCTGTACTTCTCTATGTACCTTCATCCTTTCTCTCTCTGCCTCAGTTCACTCTACCTGGCCTATGTCTACCTCACTCCCTCTCTCAATGTGCTGAATAAACCTCACTCGACTTTCCCTACCTCACTTGCTTTATATTGCATTGTATTGTATTGTAATAGTATTTATATAGCGCTTACTACCCCTGACGAGGCGTCGAAGCGCTTTTCGGTGAGTAGCACGCTACTTCGGAACCCAACAAGAATTAGTGATGGATTAGTATCGGGAAATATGAGTACAGTTTTAGTATTATGAGTTGATTTAAGCCGTGGATATGAGAGTTTGTTAGTTAGATTGACTGGAGTAATGGAGGGGTGGAGGAGGAAAGAATCCAGAAGTGTCAATTGGGAGTATATGGTAATAGGATTTAGGCTTGGGATGAGTAAAGGGGGATGGAGGAGGGAAGAGTCTGTGGAAGGGGTTAGGGAGATCATAGTAGCAGAGTGAGATAAAATGAGGGAGAATACAGTAGGGTTGTTTGGGAGGTCATGGTAGTAAAGTGAGGTTTGGTGAGTTAGACGTGGAAACGGAGGGAAGAGCTTAGGCAGAGTTATTTAGGAGATTAAAGTAGTAGAATGGATTTGGGATGAATCAGAGTGGGAATGGAGGATAGATTGATAGAGACATGACATATGATGATGGGTAGATAAGTGTGATAAGATGAGAGCAGGGATTCATAAATATCTGGTATAACAACCCACCCAGGGGTCATGCAATGACCCACGAACATGCCAAGCACAGAACACACAGACACACACACACACACATATATATATATATATATATATCAAACCAAGGCCCTTTCAGGGATAGAGTGACGCATAAATTATGCAAAAAACAAAGGAGAACTCTGGGAAGTTCCCAATTTTAGGTGGAGAGCTGCTCTAGTAAGGAGCACCCTGCAACACCAGCGACACTCTAGATGTGCTCACCTCAAATGTCTGCTTATCTAGCAAAGTCTTTAAGCATAGGATTAGCACAGTGCTATCCTCGCTGAGCTAGATAGTGACAAAGGGGGTTATTCTAACTTTGGAGGAGGTGTTAATCCGTCCCAAAAGTGACGGAAAAGTGACGGATTTACCACCAGCCGTATTACGAGTCCATTATATCCTATGGAACTCGTAATACGGCTGGTGGTATATCCGTCACTTTACCGTCACTTTTGGGACGGATTAACACTCCTCCAAAGTTAGAATAACCCCCAAAGTCTTTTGCCATTTGTACAGCAAAATCTTTAAGCATAGGATTGACATAGTGTCATACTTGCGGAGCTGTAAATTGACAAAAGCTTTGTTTTTTGCATCATTTATGCGTCACTCTATCCCTGAAAGGGCCTTGGTTTGACTTATACTGGGTGCTTCCTTGTGTCTGGACAAAGCTATTCCCCTCTGAAGAGCTCTAATGAGAGCGAAACACATGTCAGGGGTTGCTTTACTCATTCCAGGTTGGCTTGGATGGTATTTTACCAGTCCAAAGCTGTAATACTGTGCCTGGAGTGGTAAATGGCTTTTGTCAATTTACAGCTCGGCAAGGATGACACTATGTCAATCCTATGCTTAAAGATTTTGCTGTCCAAATGGCAAAAGACTTTGTCACTATCTAGCTCGGTGAGGATAGCACTGTGCTAATCCTATGCTTAAAGACTTTGCCAGATAAGCAGACATTTGAGGTGAGCAAATCTAGAGTGTCGCTGGTGTTGCAGGGTGCTCCTTACTAGAGCACCTCTCCACCTAAAATTGGGAACTTCCCAGAGTTATCCTTTGTTTTTTGTATATATATATATATATACACACACACACATATATGTACATACGATACATATTTAGACCCATGGGTAAATATACTTAGTTAAACAGGTTTAAAGAGTGTGTGTGTACTTTATTGTTATGACATAGTAGTGATACATATTTTCTAAAGAACTATACATAACTAGAAATATACACATAATCATAAAAAAATATTTATCAACATAGGCATATGCAGTCCATTGTTGTTTGAATATGGTGGTTATGAAGGAAAGAACCAACTCTTGAGTCTCTGTCTCGTTCCTTTCTCTCTGCCTCAACGCTCTTCTTCCATCAGACCTTTCTGTATCTCTCTTCGATCTACTTGGCTTCTCGCATAACTTCGTCTCCATCTTCATTTCACCTATCACTCTGTCCATCTCTGAACCTCACCACTCTCCCTCAATTATCTGTCTCTTTTCTTTCTCTACTTCTCATCTCCTTCACTACCATATCTCATTCTTCCACTTTTACTGCTTCACTTCTAAGTTCACCGTCACCTCTCAACCTCCCCTTTCACTTGTTTTACCTCTTCCCTTTCCTCCACCTCTCTAAATAAACCTCTTTCTTTATATATATCTCTAACTCACCCCTTCGCTCTACACCACATTTCTTTTTCTACCCTTCACCCCCTCTCTCTACATTTTTTTCTCTACTATTCTTTAGCTGACCTGTTTTTTTTCTATGCCTTTTTTCAGTTTTCTCTTTACCTCAAGTCTCCCTGCCCACCTCTACCTCCCACTTGCATTTACCTATCTCTAATTCTCTTTTTCTATATGAACTCTCTCTTTACCTGGCCCTTGGAATACTGAACCACAATCCCCTCTCTACATGTTCTTCTTCCTGTCTCCATCTCTCTCTACCTCACTACTGAGCTCTAAAACTGTACCTATTTCTCTACCAATAACTTACTCTTTCTACTTCACTTCATGTTTCCTCATGGCAACATCGGCTTTCTCTTCTTTTTTTTCTCTCCATTACTCACATATCTTTCTAAATCAGCTATATCTGTACCTCATGTCTCTCTATACTGTTCTTTCTCTGGCAGGGGTGTAACAAAGGGCCCTGCAGCCCACGTGGTGTGGGGTGGTCCCCGTGCTCCTGGGCTCCGTTCAGTACCCACTCCTGAGAGCACCTGGATAAGTCCGGAGGGGGCCCTCCATGTACTTTGCAGGGGGGCTTTTCAAATTTTTTTACACCACTGCTCTCTGGGTCACTAACCTGCCCCTCTAACCAGACCCATCCCATTTCTCTGACACAGCAGGGTCAAAAGTAACTCTTTACCTAGAGACGTGCACACTTTTAAAGAGCAGAACAGTGACAAGAAGGGGAAAGGAAATGATGCTGAAAGTTAATATATTTCACGGACTGAAATGGTGAAAATCCCAAAAGCAGCGTTTTTACTTTCACTGTTGCAGCAAGAACACCACTAGTGAAGGGGGTTATATTTTTTATTACAAATATTAAGGAACCTCAGGTACAATTTCAAGCGCCGTATGTATGTCTCATTTTAATACCATGCAACAGTCGACTAAACTTTTGGCACGTCGACCTTAGCATGTGTTTCCTAAAATGGGGGTAACAAGCTGGCTAGTTATTGACTTCCACATTAAGGCCCTCATTATGACGCCAGGGCCGCAGTGGCAGTCTCACCGCCGCTGGACCAGCGGTGCAAACCGCCATATGACGACTGCGGTGGTTTGGCCATTGCCAAACCGCTATGTCCCCACCCGTCTTGCCACTTTACCACAGCCCGCTGGGCTGGAGGTTTCCACCTGCGGCCCAGTGGGAGTCGAATAACCCCTGAGGTTATTCCGACTAAGGAAACAGCCAGCATTTACCTGGCGGTCTCACCACCACAAAATTCTGTCGGAAAGGTATCCCGACGACAGGAACTTGAGTTTGTGTCGCTGGGATACCCCCCAAACACCTCTGCACGCATGCACCCACACACACAGACACCCCCCCACTCACACATGCACCCCCATAGACACGTGTACATATCCATACACATCACACATGCACGCATACACTCTCCATCCCCCGCCCCCTCCCTTCAACTACAAACAGACACCAGGCGACTTGAGCTTTCGACTGTTTTTGTGCATAGACATTTCTGAAAGTTTAGCATACAATTAATATTGTTTGGCATCAGGAGGGCTTCAATTGGAGCCTTAAGATGTCACTGGACCTATTGCCCCGATAACGACTACAAATTCTATTAACTCAGGAGGCCAAGAGCCCGGATCACCGAGCTGCAATATGGAAATATATCTAAGAAACGAAGTCGTAAAAAAGACTGTTGTTACACTGGCTTTATAACACTGTCCATGTAAGGGTGTCTCATAAACAGAAGGAATCGTGTGCAGAACTTTCAAGTTGACATTTGGCACGGATCAGCAGATCACCGTTCATGATAAATATTTTACAACTACTACTGTCAAAAGAGATTTTAGTTTAGAGAGTTGTAGCCAAATTATTGTCCCAGAATTTACTGCAGAGATTTGTATAACATGTGAAGTTTAGATTTGTGGGAGGTGGTACACTTCTTCGGGTATTCCGAATGCATTACTTGCTTTAATGTGTTGGCATCAGTCTTGGGACATGCTGACAGATAATTTACGCGATCATCCCTCACAGAGACTAATCATCTTCTTGTTTCACGGCGGCTAGGCCCCTCTAGCCTCAGTGCCGGCGAGATAAATCAGTGGGTTAAAGCATCTGCTGCAAGGCTCTGTGAACAACCAGTGAATGACAGGTTGAAATTCTGGTGGCTACATACGGCCTTCCACACCCAGTGATGGATATCAGAAATACCAAGGGCTTCTGGAATTATGCGGCTCGGGAGGGCCAAATTACGTGGCATGGTTGAGTAAGTTATGCAGCAAAAAAGGTAAATTATGCAGTGTAATGTGGCATATTTTGTGATAGTATTACTTTATTATTTTAATATTTTTACATTTGTGAAGACTATCTGGGCATTGGTTGAACCTAAATATACCAATAAGCAACATTGGTACTGGTCAACCTTTGCAAAGGGCCTTCTACTCTGCAGCAATGTGATGTTTAGTAACTTTTGAACCGTTTGAGCTAGAAACAAAATTTGTTTTGGGTAAAATCTGCAGATTGTGCAGCAGATAATGAATTATGTGGCAAATATATCAAATCTACAAGTATGCGAAAAACGCAGCGTCCGCACGATTCTAGTGGCCTTGGAAATACCGGTCATATACAGCACCAAAAACTAAAAGGTCCCAAGTGCAGTGTAAAAAGAGGTTATTATTGACAGTTCGAGCTGTAACTCCTAAACTTCTTAAAAGGGTGTTTCTTGATGCTGGTTGCCCTGGAGAACAACACTTACAAAAGGAAGGGGTAGGGACAGTCGGTTCACCAAAGCATACGGACTGATGCATCATGGGGCTGCTTTTAGGCTCTTTGACAAGGGTAACCTGACCTGCAAAAAGAAGACGCATGACCTAATCCCACTCACAATGTAGCAAAACGTAAACTGTTCTAAAACAAAGAACCCTTGTTTAATGAAAAAGAAACCTTTCAGAGCAGCGGTGTCATGTGTCTCTGCGCACGTTATAGTGAACTGTGATGCATCTGAAGTCTCCGGTGATGACAGGGAGCCTCCCTTGTTGTGCAATAAAATCCAGGTAAATGATTCACCACTGAGTGTGCTGTGCCCTAGGTGAGTAACAGCGCCGGGGCTAGGAGTGCCCTGGCAAGCACACACTTCAAGTGAGTGCTAGGGAAGGGTTGCCTCAGTGGGCCGGGCTCAGTGGCAGCTTGGTGGACAGAACTACTGCTGCAGAAATCTCTGTGCTCCTTGAGGGTGGAACCCCAACAGGGTCAACTCTGACTTTCATCCTTCTGCACTGCTAAAATGAAACACCGAGTTAGGTAATGATACCCACAACTAAGCGCCAAGAGGCAATTCTGTTTGTGGCATGCACTATATAAATGGTCGCTGTTATGAAAGGAAAGCCGAGATTTCCCATGTTCTGGACCCGAGGATGCATCTTGCGCTGAGAAAGTGCTAAATGCAGCAGAAGACGAATAGTGAGAGTGAGCGGTGGCTCGTACTCGCTAAATGTGCTCTCGCCGTAGGACGTTTTCCCTCAAATGATTCTTAATTACACAAGGAGGAGTAATCACATAAGTATTGGTAATTCTGCGTCAGAGTAACTCAGAATTACCGAAATTACTCTGGTGACCGCTGCATAATCTAAATTCTGCCCAGGCCTCCTTATAATAAAAGCGTCCCTTTTTTAAATATATAATGGATAAATCCCATTCTGTCTATATGTCTCTTTCCTCGTATACCCAGGTTGAGAATGATTAATAGCAGTTAGGCCTTAGTAAACACGATATACAGAAAGTGGACATTGCCACACATCTAACGGTACTCCACTCTCCAAGTGGATTTATATAGCCATGTTCTTTAGTTTGCAGGACTTTGAAATAATTATGTGGTTCATAGATGAATGAAAAATCCATAAATGATTTGGGACTCAATCGTTTCTATGGCCAGGCTACACGTAATCGGCTAGATGACTGTGCTTACAGTAACTAACACAGTCATAAAAGTTGTGGTTCCATGAGTGACACTTTCATTTCATAAAACCTGGGGTCGGGCTTCCTTTGTGAAGGTTCCACATGTAGGCCACAAGAGTCTGCAAGCACATCATTATTTTCAAAACGTCAGATGCACAAGAGTTTTCTAGAGTGCTTTCGGGAATTGTGCCCAAACGGAGAGACCACTGTGGTTCTAAATTCATACCTTTTACTTTTGATTCAGCAAAGTGACTCCAGGAGCTAGTCATCACCACCGAGATGAAATAATTTTGGAAAACAGTCTGGCTTTGAGGTTTTGTTACATCTTCCTATTTTCAGACAAGAAACCCTAGATTCTGTAATTTAGCAATATCTCCTTACTCGTAGTTTTGGAGGTTAAAAACGGATGAGAAGGTAGGAGTCCAGGGTCAAAACATTTGATTGAATGGAAATGTATCAAGCACAGAAATTGCCCAAAGGTGACCTTCATAGCTGGTGAGTAGGAAGGTGTTTTGTTGTTTTTGTAAGGAAGGACACTCGCCTACTTTACTTTCTGATATAGGGCCTGGTATGGAATGTTCTACTTAACCAATGTAACAGTATGGAAGTAGGCAACAGTCTGTTCTTGCTCCGATGATAGTCTACATAGGTGATCGTCTGAAAGAAACGTAACACTTTCTGGCAGTAGTTGGATGAACTCAGCACCCGATTCAGATTCAGATTATAGCATTACCGATCAGTAATCTGTTCTCTCCTTATCGGACGAGTGTGTTCTTTAATTTGCCATTAGTATCTATAGTGAGGAACCCCATCATGGAGTTGTTCCACCTCGTTCAGTTCACATACATCCAAACCTGGCGCCGCCCAGATGCCCCTCTCATGACCCCCAGTTGGCTTGATCACAAGGCAGCTCGGTGTCACCAGTGTAAATTTGAAATCTGACCACTTAAAGCAACAAGCTGACCTGATTTTCCCTCCTTTTGAATGTGACCCCATCTTCAGACCACCATCCCGAGGTGTGGGCTTTGTGAAACGAACAGGCATGCGCGGAACACTTCCATCGGGGCATTCTAGGCCCTGCATCTAGCTGGGAACATTAGTGCTCCGAAGTCTTGCTGACGTGCATTGCTTCTGGCTCGCTCTTCACGTTACAGCGACATCTCCTTGACTACTGAAAAGGCAATAGCTGCCGTTCCTTTTCTAGTAAAACACGCGACTTACTCCTGCCATTAATGACGAGGCGGTCACATCCGCTGTGAATCACCTGCCTGCAGAGGGAGGGAAGGCTGCAGGTAAAAGTGAAAGGACGGGCTGGGAGCTGGCACGGGCTGGTGGTTGGCACGGGCTACGGCTGCGCAAGAGCATCATTCTCCCGCGCTTTTACGGGCAGGAACCGGAGGCCCGAGCATCAACCCGGCCGGCTCCAGGAAACCGCTGAAAATGATGGAAGTGTTCGAGTTGAGGCGCAATGTGCAACTCAGAGGGAGGTCATTCCAAAACGTTTCTCCATTTCCGGGTAAAGCTCCTCTTTTTGCTTGTAGCTCTCTTACATTTGGAAACCAGAAGGAATCCCTTGGTGGGTGACTTTAGTTCACGAGCAGGAAGGTGCACAACAGTGGTTATAAAGAGTGAACTTGGTGACCTCCATTTTTGTACTAAAATAGGTGTTTTAATTCGTATTCCCTTTGCATCAGGATACCAGCAAGATCTTTGAATGGTTAGAGTAATATCTTTCACCTGGGGACCGTAGCCACAGTCATCTCTGCTGAATTTTAAACTTACATCACATTGAAGCATCTAAACTTGTTTTCCAAAAGTCCCTGAACTGTGTTGCTCTATGACTTTCTTAATGAGAAGGGCGCCCCCTCATACCAACTTCAATAGTAGTTTCAGACCTGGAAAGAGCACACAGAATGTTCTAAGGTGCTGGAGGACCATAACAGGATAGAAACTCGCCACGCAGATGATGATAATGTAATGTAAACAAAACAACAAACCTATTACGCACTTGTTGTGAAGCTAAGTTTGAATGATGTTCTTACTCCCAAGATTTCTACTTTGTGTAACCATGGTGTTTAACAGTTGTCAATCTGAAAAGGCTACTGAAAACCTTTGGCCAATGTTTTTAGGACTGCCCAGCATTAGCTCTCTTATTTGGATTTACAACATATTCCCAATGTTTTGAAATGTACTCCCCCAGGCCACTCAGTGCAACGGTGCACTATGCAATGGGTAGTTTGCCAGTTAACAGGGCTACTGGAAAAGGACACAAAGACCCTGGACATGTGAAAACACACAAACAGGTGTCTGAAATGTTTGCCTCTTAAAATGAGAATTGACAATCGCCTTAAATTGGGGATAGCCCTAAAAACGTGTGTTTTCATCAAAATAACTGCAAGTTACAAGCCAGTTCTTTTAAGGGATTGGTACAAACATGCTCAGCTGCATGTATGCTCAAACATCTACTCAACACATCATACTTTGTGGTGCTTCCAGTTTGCAGCACCATCTTTGGTGTACGTTTAGGAACCCTTTTCACCTCGCCAAAGAACTCCACAAGGTCCAAATTGAGACCCACAATCCTACAACCATGCACTCTGAAAGGGTACCAGGTACATGCAGTAAACAGAAGAGCTTCATGGGAATGTCAAGGATATGAATTAATGGAAGAATTACCCTAACATAACTCAACAAGTGTATCTAGTGCTTTAAGAAACGTCTAAATAAGCAACTAACTAAATAAATAGATGGAATAATGAACACATGCCAATTACACGTGTGCCTGTTTTCTTCATAGGCTTACCATAGTCAATTAGGACTTTGTTTCTCTCAAATAATAAATTATTACAATAAGGAACCTAAGATGTATACTTTCAGCAAAGAGTAAAGTATTTTGAGAGACATATATATATATTTTTAAAAGATCTTATTGAAATGAGTCACCTGGAGCGATTGAGAGCACTCCATGATTTGTAAATATATAAATTTAACAATGCAGTAACTCCCCAATTGTTCATCACTAGGTTTGCATGGCGGATGCTATCGTATCCTCTGGATGCCAAGTCAGAATCCTGTTTCCTTTCACTATGCATCTGATTTCCTGTTCTCATCCAGCCCTTATGCCCAATTTTACGTTCCATCAATCTTCGCTTGTTTTGGTTCATACAAGCTCCTACAGTGTCAGATTCAGTGCTTCACATTGCCGGTGTGCCGTTTTTATGTACTTTCCAATTCAACATGTCTAACTAATTGTCCGCAGTTCTTGTGGGTTCGCCTCCCCACTCCTCGTAGCTTGTAGATTACTGACATTCTCACAATGCACTACATCCACTTAATTATACCCCGTGCCCTCTCGCATACTTTTATTCTTGATTTACTCATTATTTAATTTGCTGCCCAACTTCAAAGACTGCTAATTTTTGACCACCATACTCCTAAACATTATCTTGCCCATTTCATACACCAGATTTCCTGGTTTGCTTCATTCAAGCTCAATATCTCCTCCTTGTTCTTTCATGTGCTCCATTTATTGTTGCCTTTTTCCCTGCAAATTGAATTTTCTTTATTTCCCTTTTCCTCACTTCAGTGTTTGCCACCAAAATCTACAAGATTTTAACATATGTCCATCCACCTACCCGCCGTGACTGTCACTTCCATCATATGAACTTTGGGAGAATCTGATTTATCAGTATTGAAGGCTGTGTAACTAGATGTAACTGTTAGTGTAAACAAATACTCCTTTCACCTCATCTGCCTAGAGGACTCACAAGTCTCCACTGGCCTGCAGGTAGTCAGACAAGTTTAAGCTCCACATCCCCAGATTCAAGAGTTTCTACTTTATGCCACTGCTTTTAACACAGTTTCTTGTTCGATAGATTGACTTACATATGAAAGTCGCATTTCCAAAATGTTTGCTTTTATTTTATAGTCAGCTTAGAAAATTCCTTTTAGAGAAAAGTTTGAATTGTTGATGAGTAGTGAGTCTTTCGCAAATAGCTCAAAAATAGTGAAAAATGAGACATTATCAATGGAAGAAGCACTCTGGGGCTAGAAACACACATTTGACTTTGAGTTGCCTTAGCAGTGTTTTCTTTATTGTGTTTGTATTTTTATTACCCAGCACTTCATCTAATATGTTTTCTTTAATTTAGTTGTTATATGCAATCCCTCATGTGGATTATGTGGACTTGTGGATGTGTGCCAAAGTTGGTAACATTTACAAAATTGAAAGTACGTGGGCCTTCACAGATCTTTAGCAGGCACATTTCCAATCTGGATACAGTTGGAAATTTAGGTCCTGATTATAATCTTGGCGGATGGGATACTCATTCACAAACGTGACGGATATCCCCTTCGCCACATTACAAGTTCCATTATATCCTAAGGAAGTTGTAATATGGCGGACAGGATATCTGTCACAAGACCAAATATCCCCTCCGCCAAGATCATAATCGGGCCCTTAGTCATTTGATAGGAGGTTGTAAATTATGTAAAACAAGATGATAGAAAATAAAATCCAGATTTTAGAGGTTGTAAGCGAGTGAAGGTGTATCTCAACAGCAAAAAATATTTACATTGTGGTGAAAAAAAGAATTGGGAAGATCAATTGCACGCAGACAGCACATTGATAGATGCATAGCTGTACACCTGCTACAGGTACACACACACATTTAATCATAGCAGTAACCTGGAATTCACCAAAGAATGCAAGATCTGTTCTTGGGAAACCCCTACTACCACAGGTTCGGAACAATAATCAAAGTGGCCTCTTTGTGTTCCATAAACATAGATATTTACATGAAGTGCAGAGGTACGTTTAAGGGAGTTCATTTTTGACAATATCTGAGTCTTATTAAGCAGTGTGTCTCCTGAATTGATTACTCTACTGTCATGTCGAAAGTTGTGCTTTCTTTCACATGCAAAGTTCACGATTTTTGCCCTTTGCGAAGTTTTGTAAAGTTTGCCTTTGCCCTTGCATTGATTGTAGGTCTCACCTACTAGACTGCACACGCTGTTTTCTTGCAAATTTGATTTTACAGTGGCTTAGAGCTTACCCATTGATTACAATTGGTTGGCTTTATTGTCACTCTTATTAGCTTGCTTTTTATTCGTTGCCTTGGGTGGGCTTGCTGTCCTCTTCTGTGATTGTCCAACCCCTGCACAATAACCTCTTTACTTGTGCCATTCCATTGCTTAATTTTTGAAAACTACATTTCTCTTTTTGGTTAGGCACTCTATGATGGTCCATGTGTTTTCCAGCTGTCTCCCTTGTGTACTTCTTTCTCCACATCGTGCTCCATGTTGCTTTCACTCGCCTGTGTGCTTCTCCCTGCCCCTACAGTGTTAAGTAGTTATGCTTCTCCTTACTGCGTTGCTTTCTCACTCGCAAGCTTCTGGCTCAGGTATTGCTTTTCCCCTCCCACGCTTCCGCTCCCAGTTGCTGCAGAGCTCTCATCCTCCCACTCTCAGTTGCTGCCCCTTCCCACCCTCCTGCTCCCAGTTGCTGCAGAGCTCTCATCCTCCCACTCTCAGTTGCTGCCCCTTCCCACCCTCCTGCTCCCAGTTGCTGCAGAGCTCCCATCCTCCCACTCTCAGTTGCTGCCCCTTCCCACCCTCCTGCTCCCAGTTGCTGCAGAGCTCCCATCCTCCCACTCTCAGTTGCTGCCAAGCTCCTAGTTGGTTTCTCTCACCCTCCCAGTTGCGGCCCCCTCCCACCATACCAATCCCAGTTGCTGTCCCCTCCCACCCTTTCGCTCCAAGTTGCTGTCACTTCAACCACCCACTGTCTTTAAAAAAATATATTTATTGATTAATTTATGTATTTATTTATTTATTGGCGTAAAGGACCAGAGAGCACATTTCTGCCTTCCCTTGTGTCTGCGTATTACGGGATAATTTCCACCCCATTGAGAGATGATTTTTACTCAGCAAAGCTCAAAAGTGTATGCCGAGTTTTTTTTCTGCAAGTTACCCTTTTTCTGAGTTTTTCAGTACATTGTACAGAACACTTTGTCATGTGTAGTATGCCCTGGCCAAAAGCTATATTGCAAGTCCGCTTGTTCCCCCTACAACCTTGTGCTTTCTAGGCACCAAATTTGAAAGAATGTGGCATTGTGCAAAGAAAATCCCCTTTTCCTGCATTACAAGCAGTCTGTGGCAGAGAAATGGAATAAAAACAATAAATACTCCATCCAGGGCTCTCTGGGAGACAGGAGTGTGACCTGAAGACCTCAAGTCATAAATATGCCAAAGACAACCCTGCGCACAAGTAAGTTGGAGCTCTATCTTTTTTACAGACAATAAGAAAAAAATCTGTTCTCTCAGCTCTCCTCTCCTTTATTGTTGTATTTCTTCTGCAGACTAATGACATGATATGTCATATTAAACATGTAATAAATAAACGTGTACCTTTTTATTACTGAAACTGCTGGATACTGGATGGGTGAGGCAATGTGTGTTTGTTTGAATAAGTGTTTGCAGGGCTTGACAGAGTGGCTGAGAAAATGTGGGTGTCTGTGTATAAGAGTTGTGTGAATGGCAGTGGATGACAATGTGGATGAGTAAATGGGTAGGTGACCAAAGGCAGTGGGTGAGTAGGTGAATGGAAATACGTGGGTAGTGAGGCTTTCTCTCAAGGTGCAATTCCGTCTTGTATTTGTGCCCCACCACTGCTTTCAGTCACCAGCCACCACTGTTTGGCAGTAAAGGAAGGGCAGTAGCCTTAAAAATTACAATGTAATCCTACCCTTGCAGTAAATGAATGAAAAGGAGCCGATAAGGACGTTACTCAAGTCGAGGTATGGGATTATAAAGGCCACATATTTATCTATTAAACATTATCTACCCAAGAGCAGAAGATAAGATGAGGTTGGTTATGGCCTGGAAAAGCCCCAAGAGCCCACCTGACTGCATCAGCTGCCAAGTTGGCAACCACGTCCACACAACAAACACTGCAGCCGTGTAGGCATGTGTCCGCTATCCCTAAATCACCTTCATAGCTTACAAAGAGAAAGCCAGGTCTGTGGGATTCATCAGCTTGTACTTGCATATCTGCAAAGGCTTCACTTGTCAGTATAGAGAGACGCTGTCGCTCCAAGCTCCCGATCAAACCGAGTGAGGCTGCTGATGAGACTCAGTATAGAGAACACCATGAAGTAGGGGTCTGTGGGGTGCTGGGCAGGGACAGAAGGGCTGAAATATGCAGACAGGCCACCGTCAAACAAACGGAAAAATTCACAGTGAGTCAAGCGACTTCTAGGAGACAGACTGCGCCTTGCAAAGAAATAAAACACATAAATGAATGAATACATTATGGTGCCAGCGTAACCGGGGAGCAGGACATTTTCAGAGCTGCCTTTCCTAAATGTATTTGCAATGCAGAAGTACACACACAGTCTTGCTTTTTCCTTCTCTTGGTCTTGTTTTCACTTTCTTCCGACTACACACATAGTGAGTGTGCTGCCTACTGCTAATGCAACTCCCAGATAGTTCTCTCCGGAGCCTGCTGAGGCTCGGCCCAGAACCAATGTGCTTCATTTCTGGGAGGAAGTGTTAAGGACATTTTGTAAATGGCGGAAGCCAGCCACAGGTAGTGGCCCTGCAAAGTAGCCTTCAAATCCACACCGGTGCTGAGCAAAGTTACCAAATACGACACTACATTTGCGACCCCAGTTGCTCCTTCTCAAGGATGATGCCCACCCTAATCCCAATGCAGAGAGCACCTGGAAAACTTTGCCGTGACCTGCCCTCCTACCGTGTGGTGCCCAACCTCAGCATGACCTAACAGGGTCTGACACCAAAGAGCATTTTCGGGGTTTTCTTGGTTTTCTGGGCTTATAAGGTCAACTGTACAATTCTACCCTAGACTTATATCACCATTGACAAACCATAAAGCGATTCAGTGTTAAAACAATAACTTGCATGCTAAAAATTCTTCTGAATGCTAGATGTTGAGATGGAAATCCCTCCTGCACGGTAAACTGGTGCATAGTCTGCTTGAGAGCCTGACTGCAGCCCTGGTGTCACAATAAGTGTGTGTGTGTGTGTGTGTGTGTTCCTGTCCGCCCCCCGTCCGTCCTTTCCATGCAATGTGAGGTCCAGGTAATGCTCTGTGACCAGGAGGGACACACAAAGCATGGCAACCGACTCCTATCTATGCTGTGAGTGTATCAAGTTAAGTAGCAGCGTACTGTGTTATGTCAGTGTACTGATTTCTTGTGTAAAGTTACACTGTTGTGTGAATCCTAAAACCTTTCCCCAAGAGAGCAACCAGAAAAATAAAATCCCCCACTTTTAACCATACCCCAAGCTCTGAGCAAAGGGCTGAGGCAAGCAACTCTGGCAGCTATTCAAGAGATTGCTCACCAAGGGGGAATTCCGAAATTCTTACATTTCCTTCCTTCCTATCCTCTGTCCTTCTTTCACTTTTTCCTTTCCTTTTCTACTTCCTTCATTCTATCTTTTCCATGTTCCTTTTCTTCCATTTTTCCAACCGTTCTCTACTTTTTCCATCACCCAGTTCCCATTGATCCACCATATTGTCTTCCTGTCTTTTGCACCATTCCTTTTTTGTCTCATCCTTCTTTGTGTTACTCCTTCCTTCCTTTTTCTATCCATCCTTCTCACTATCTACCCATCCATCCACCCACATATCCTTCTTTCACTCTTTTCTTTCTTTCTATCCAACCTTCCCCATAGTCACTCTTCTTTCCATCTATCATCTCTCCTTCTTGCTGTCTCTCCACTCCCTCTCCATCTACCTCTGCATCCATTTCTCCATTCTGCTCCATCTCCATCCCTGCCTCCATCTTCCTCTGTACCCACCCATCGCTGCATACATCAGTCCTCTCTCCATCATACTCTTCACCTCTCCTTACCTTCTTTGACTGCAAGACGTTCATTGTGACCAGAGTCTCTGATCCAAGCTAAAGAAGCCATAATTGATAACTTAAATATTTCTTTTTACAAGGAATTACCCAGATACATCAAACCATGCCCAAGCTCCTTAAGTGGCGAGGTTATGTTGGGAGGGGAGTTGTTGACTTC
Organism: Pleurodeles waltl; assembly: GCF_031143425.1. Classification (NCBI taxonomy): domain Eukaryota; kingdom Metazoa; phylum Chordata; class Amphibia; order Caudata; family Salamandridae; genus Pleurodeles; species Pleurodeles waltl. Next base: position 712,896,800 of record NC_090442.1, read on the forward strand.
CCTTCCATGCCTAACATCCTGTGTGCATGGTGAGTGTAGTGCATGTGTAGTACATGTATGGTAGGAGAAATGTGTGTGTGTGAGAGAGAGAGTGTCTGTGTGTGGGAGCCAGACTGGTTTAGCATGGCACAAAATGGAAAGCGAGAATAGCTTTCAAATCTGTGTATTGCCTGCCCTCTTATGACTAGATGGCAGAGACCCACTCGATGGAGTGAGGAGCATGGAGACCGAGCTAGCTTTTATATTACATAAGGGTCTTGTTATCAAATGACTGCTGGTTATTTTTTCCTGAGCACTGGGAGATGAGAGGTGTGAGCAGTGGGTCTTAATATTTTGTTCAAGGAGAAAGAGTTTCTAGGCAGGGCCTGCCCTTTTTTGTGTTTCTCATTACTGCTCAGAAATTCTGATGACCTCCAGATACAAATGTTCATACTTCATCGTGCCCCTGTTTTGGATGCTCCGACTTGGAGCTAACACTATTGATTCCTGCTGTGAAGGTCATCACTTCACACAAAGGTTGTGGCTGGAGAGCAGTCTGGAAATAACATTTGAGTGAGCAACCTCTCACTAATTCTAAAGTCTTAGACAGTGGATCCACATTCCCGGTCTGCAAAATGTGTTTGTTAGTGGTATCCACCACATCCCACTTTGTTCTAGTCTTAGGTTCATCATGACCAAGAAAAGGAGTGCTCCTCAGAGTACTTAAAGAGCGCTCTTTAAGTACTCTGAGGAGCACTCCTTTCCTCTGTCTTTTTCTAATATTTATAATCCATTTAGTGAGATAAAATGCAGAAGGAAAAACAAAGGCTTTGGCAATGCTTGTATCAAGTCCAGTTAAAGGATAGACTGATGGCAGCAAATTGATGGTGTTTCCTGTTGACTAGTTACAAAAAGTCTCTTGTCTAGTCAGTTGCTGGCATACAGATTTTTAGATATATTCAAAATTTCCACAGAAAAATACAATTGATTGTACTTTGAAGCTAGTTGTGTCTGCCTATCGGATGGTCTGTTTGTATTTAAATAATACACGTTTGGAGCGTGGAGTTTAAACTTTCTCAGTACGAGGATCCAATAAGGTACACTGGAGCGGCCGGGGCTAAGAGTTTAGTCCCTCCTCCCATGTGTGTCCTGGAGAGTCTGGGAATTTCAAAAGTAAAGAGCATTCATGCACGAGTTTGAAAATCTAGGTCTGTCAGTGGTATAATATGGTTGCTGTGCTGTGTACAAAGTCCAACCCGCATAAAAGAGACGTGGTTGTGTAATGCTGTTTCCGCCCATCTCAGCCGGAAGACCTTGCTTGTGTTTGGACTTTTGTCATGGGAACCATCCGCCCCCAGAAATCCTTAAGGAAGCCTTATCAGAGTTCCGAGGAAGAAAGGGATGTAGCAATGTTTACCTGGCCTTCACATAAAAGTCTTTGGAGAAACCTCTGCCTTATTTATATGTAGAGAGGCGTAGATGCTAACATTGCTCAACCTGCAGCTGAAGCCAAGTATGTCGCTTCTGGTAAGCTTACACATAGTCACCACTGTGATCACGAACAGTCCGACGTGAGGGGGAAGTGAAATGCAGTGTGTACTGACAAACCAATGATGCACCCGTGTCTACTCCCATACTGTATCTTGCAACTCAATCTTCAGAACCCCTTCTTTCACAGGAAATAAGTATTTTTGTCTCGGAGAAGGAATTTCAACTATAAGAATTTATATCTGTGGCACCTGACCAGTTCTTTGACCTCCTTTAAGGGGAAATAGCATCCCAATTCCTCAATTTTCTGCAAATGATCTGGACTCATGGGCCCTTTTAGATTGCAGCCCTCTATTATTAAATCAAACACTTTACCATCCCCCTCCTCCTCAAAATATTGGGCTGGGCCATTCAATTTATTTGACTAATGTCCAGGTGCCTATATTGTAGCATGACACATTAACCACAGACTAGTCTTTGACTCCAGTGCCAATAGTCACTTCTAAAGATTGCTTAACTTTATCAATGTCTTCTGGAGAAGAGGAGAGGCAATAAGTTCTCTAGAAAACTCCAGAGCTTGCCAAAGATACTACAGATACGCTAATAGCAACTTTAATGTAGGATCTGTTTATTAATTACTTGTCACATCATGTGAAGGATAGACTTCTTTTCCCTAGGGTTGGCACTGTAAAGGCTTCCTTTTAGTAGATCTTAATCCATGAACAAACACTGAGGAGCCATTGTTTCTTACACTGCTGGAGACAATTAAGGTGAATACAGATCTGTCAGATACACATATACAAGATGAACCTTGGCTTCCCACAAAGGTATTTCTTGCTACATGGATCGAGGCTCAGGTGTCTTAAAATCTCCTTATTGCCTTTAAGGCTGCCACTTTGGATCTCTTTTCAATATTTACTCTTTTTGCACCACTGAAACCTTTACAGTGCATTAGCTTATTTTTAGGACCATAGCCCTTCGTCTGAACCTTCGTTTTCAAAGCGTTCGGTACCAAATGCAAGATTTCCACAGATGAACCATTCATAAATGTAACATACCTTCCAGTCGAGTCTATATCAAATCAGGTTCTTATGATGTGGTTATCCTATTGAACTTACTGAAGGTGAGTTCATGGAAGGTCTTAAGGGAAGGTGACCCCCCCCACCTCCCAACGAAGAAGCGTTTGGAGGAAGTCGGAGATGTGGAAATTATTTGTCAGACCAGTTTGATGCTCTATAAATTACTGTGTAAAGGGTGATAGATTGTCTCTTTATAAATCTGTTTTGTATAGGAAGCAAAAGCACGGAAGACCCAGTGGAAATAGCCTTGACCATAATGCGTCTCTCTCCCCTTACAGCAGATTAATGCTGCAGCAGCTATTACATGGGCAACCTACAAAATTGGGCAATGTAGACAAGTGTGCATAATTTCTACCAATGGATGTGATGGAAAAATACATTTGCTTTGTCAGTTGAAAATTAAACCACCTTACAGCAGCAACAAAACAATAGTAATTGCAGGTAGAGGCAGCTGTGTGGTCTAAAGTGGCAGACCATATGCACACCTTTACTAGCATGAGTAACATCCCTTGCCAAGCTGTAGAGGACTGACGGCGGTGGCAGAAATAAAGAGTCTAGTGTCAAGTGAGGCCTTTTTACCTACTCTTGCCAGGGAGATTTGCCTACTGGCCCGTCACATTTTATTTATTAATTGTTCTGTCACTCCAGCCCCTCGACCCAGTCTCTTTGCTCATCCACATGGGGCAGGCATGTCCTGTGAGTATTCCTGTCTGCATTCATAGGGGATGTGCATGGTGTGTCTGATACAATTGGCCATAGACACAATGGAATCAGTTTTGTAATTGTTACATCCGAGTGGTCCCTAAGATGGAGGACTGGAGAGAGCCTAGACAAAAGATGCAGTCCTTTATCGTGGAGCAAATAATTTGGTGTGAAGGAGAAGAGACAGAGAAGCTTAAGGAGTTTCCCCCACCCTTTCCAGACCCATAGTTCACTGAAAGGGCAACCCCTTCAGGTTAACAGATAGTTAAGTTGGACAGCCCTCTTTTGTTGTACCATTGATTTTTGCTCTCATAACACCAGACTCCCATCTCAATACAATGTCCCAGTTGGCACCTTGTAATAAATAACTTGACTGGACCAGTCTGAGTAGAATATGCAAAGAGCCAGGCCCAGTCTCGAAGCTGACCCATATACAAATACTGTTTGCAACTTTGGTATAAAGATGCAATCGAAACTTCCAGCCAGTATGCTAAGATTTTGATACCAGAATCGGGCTCTCCACACCAGTGGTGCCCAAGAAACTCTCATTGCTCTACGGTTAGGGTAACTACTGCAGCTTCCCTTTAGCCCTGTTTGGTACCAGAAATCTGGAACTTCAACCGAAACTGCTAGATGGGGTTACATGAACCCTGCTTTGAAGCAGAGATCTGATCGACTACCTATGAGGGGTATTTGAACGGCCCTTAAATGAGGGAGACACTGTCAAGAAGGAGGGGGCCATGAATGCGCCAAGGTAGGAAGAGTTGAGGACATCTGCTGCAGTACAGGTGAACCTGCACCACACTGTGAGGGTAAGGCCTGGTAGTATTGAAGTGCCACCAAAATGCAGACAGAACTGTATGATCCTGTTAAAGGAAGGTACTCCAGTCCATCGAACTTACGTTGTGAATCTCTGCACCTTAAAGTCATGAGGCACTTCACAAAGCTAGACACCAGTCCGTGGTCCCACCAAAGGAACAACCAGCGTGCTAGAGGAAAACTGCATCAACCCAGAGGCCTGCTTCCCCAGTTAATTTAAAATTGTTATAGGGGCTTAGCTTGATTGGGAGGTAGATTATGTGATTTGGACAGAGAAATAATCAATGCTTCAAAATCCATCGAGCTATGAGCCCTATGAATTTTAACGCCTGTTTAGTCACAGCTTGGCTGGCCATGGCAAAGACACTGTGTCTGCTTTTCGTGGGCTACTCAACACCCACCACATGGAGCAGTACTGCCACATTGAACATCAGAGACTGCAGATGATGCCATCATTTGTCAATGATCAAACAGACAACAAAGATACGGTGCAACCTTGAAGAATCCACTGTGGATGGTAGGTACAAAGTCCACATCACGAGGGGAGAGAATGTAATGCAAGTGCTGGCCCTTGACCAGGATGGCCTCTTGGGAGGATTCCTGGTATATTATATGGTGTGGTTGTGCGATCTCACTGTGTAATACACTCACAAAACCATCTTGGATTCAGTCAGGCTCATTGTAAAACCTCTTGCTCAACCCGGAGTAGATGTGGCTTCTAGCAGCAAGGTTTAAACAAAGGAACTAGTGTAAGGCAGATAAAAGCACCAAACAACAGAGTAAGAATGTCACACAATACAAAAGAAATTCAACACCAATTTATAAAAATAGATTATGTTTTTATTACATTTTAGGCACCAAGACAATCACAGTCCACTGTAGGGTTCTGGAGATGTACATTTGTATATACATTTGTAAAGAATCTCAGCTTTTTAGTCCAAAGTGCAAACAAGCATTGATAACTGTCCGAAAGGCAAACACTCATTTGCATTGGAAACTTTTGAAAACTTTGGAAGAGTTGTGTTTGGCTATTCCAGCCCGGACTAGGTGACCAATCCTAACAGAGAGAGGAGGTAAAGGAGGCCAGTAAGGAATATTTGGACAGTTACCTTGTCACCAAAGCAGTTTCAAGTCCAGTCCCACACTTTACATCTAAACCACCATAGACTTCAATGGAGTTCTATTGATGATGAGGATACAGGATGCTGAAAAATGCTCTGGATGCTGTGCGGTAGATGGGGGTCTCCTTGCATTTATTCCTCAGTCAGGTGGGCAACTCTGGCCACAGGGGTTGGTGTCCCCCTCAAAGTCCTCTTTGGGCAAGTAGAAATCCGGCAGCAGTTGAGCTACTGCTCTTCAGTCACAGTAGGTCCAGCTGTTTCTATTGGTGACGGCTCGTGTCCGTCTTTGGCAACTAATCAACACTCTGGTAACTCTCCTGGGTTTGGCAACTTTTGAATCCTGAGGGGAGGCCTCCTTGGCTGCATGTTAGCGGTCAGTGCTGTTTCCTCGATTGTGACTACCTACTAGCCAGGATGGGCTACTTCAGCTATTAAGGTCCTGGTGCTGGAACAAGGGGCCAGCTGACTGACCCTTGGAGTCTCCTTTTCGGTCTGGGGCTCTGGAGTGGCTTTTCCAAGAGACAGGAACAGTTCTCTCTCCACTAGCTCAAGAAGCAGTAGGCACAGTCCAGGGGTAGGTGCAACCTATTTTGCTATGTCCAGGGGTCAGCAGGGTAGTCTTTCTTTGGTCCTTTCTTCACTCCAGATGTGATCTGAGCTTCAGGGTGCCACTGGTGCCATAAGTATGCCCAGAGAGTGCCTAGGGGGATACTGCAGTCACTAGCCAAGGGCCAATGGGTTTCCAGGAGCCTTGTGCCTTTGAACAACTTACGGCTGTGTGTGGCATCTAGCAATCCCAGAGTGCACTATTCTGCCCACTTTCAAGATTTCGGAACCCTTCCTCTGTTGTGCTCACCCACAAAAAAGCTAAACAAAGATTCAAAATGCTAAATGTGCAAATAAGGAATTTTACAAATATTCTCAATTAATTTTGTAAACCTAAATGCACAGAAGGAACTCATCCCATTACTCAATAATTTACTGACAAACTGGCAAATCATTACACAACCAAAGCAGACATGTTGGATTCCTATTTAAAGCAAAAGAAAACTACCAGCACAAACCCATTTCCAACAATCCCCTCAAAGGGTAGGCTAACCCAGCCTCTGCATTCCTTCAAACAACTATCGCAAAGTGAACTTATGGATCTTGTCAAAGCAAGCAAGCCAGTCAGCAGGCTTTCTGACCATTGTCCACCACAAATCTTTATGAACATTTTAACTACCTCTGCTGGCACACCAGTCAGAAGAATCATCAATAATCTGTTAACTACAGGAACCTTTCCAGAAGACTTGAAAAAGGCATTCATACGTCCATTATCAGAAAACATATCTGGAATTGCATTACACAAACAACTACAGACCGATTACAAAGGTACCTTTCCTGGCCCAACTGATAAAAAGAGCAGCATTCACCAGATGTCACAACTCATTGAAGATAACTCCATACTTTCCGACTTCCAAACAGGATTCTGTCCAGGAAGAGGCTCAAAATCTGCCATCATCCCCATATGGGATGACCTTAAAAACACAGTAGACTCGAAAGGGGTTGCTGCACAACTTCTCCTGGACCTTTCAGCTGCCTTTGACACAGTTGATCAAGATATTGTAATCGAAGATTCTACGGAGCCGGCATACCGGGGACTTCTCTCGACTGGATCACATCCTACCTTCAAAACAGAACAAATGTCACCCATACTCCTCCTTTCTCATCCAAACCATACCTCATAAAAGCAGGAGTCTCCAAGGCACTATCATCTCCCCATGCTTTTCAACATCTACATGAAGTACTTACCGGCAGCCATCAGTGAATTTCAGCTCACATGCTTTAACTACGCTGATAAAACACAAATACTTTTTAAACTGGAAAGCCCCAAATACAATGGTAACTTACAATTCTTTAGTTGCCTCAGCGCTGTTGATCAATGGCTGACCTAGAGCCATCTTAAATTGAAAGTTTCCAAAATTGAAATACTTAAATGTGGCAACTGATTAAACTATGACCCACTCTGCACCTGGCCTAATGATCTAGGACCACCTCCTAAGGTATCTTGGAATTACCATGACCTCTAAATTATCAATGAATACCCAAGTGGATAAGTTAGCAAGCTCAAGCTTCATTATATGAAAATTCTGCATCACATCTTCCCCGGCCTGGGATTTCCACACAAGGTCCAACCTGCTATCTCTCTTGTATTGTCTACACTTAATTATGCCAATGTCCTCCACCAAGGATAATTTTGATCAACTATGAAAAGACTACAACAGATTCAGAACTCTGCTGCCAGGCTACTCCTATATGTAAGGCCACAAGCCTAGATCTACCTTACCTTGAGGGCCCTACATTGGCTACTGGTTGCCAGAAGATCCACCTTCAAACTGCCTTGTTTCACCCACAAAGCAATACAAGGAACAGGACCACTTTTCATCAGTAATAAAATCACCAACTGCATACCATAAAGGAACCTCCACTCTATATTGACAACTCGCATCTTTCTCTGTCCAAGTGGCCAAACTATGGAATTCATTACCTCCAAACATAAGACCAATGGAGGCCTAGCTTATCTTCAGAAGACTACTCAAGAGTTGGCTCTTTCCTGAATGACCACCATACTCAAAATACAAATGAACAGCATATGCCTGTGCATGTAAGCATGTATAATTTCATTATATGTATGAATTTAGATACATGCATGCCTTTGTACAAACACATATACTACTTATGGTTTAAAAATATATTTATATTCTTTGTCTGCTTAAAAAATGTATATATCACATATGGTTAAAAATATATGTGTCTCTCTCTCTATATATATAATATATAGCATTTTATGGTTAACATGTAGATAGGTCACTGCATAGTTTTCATATTAGTTATTTGATTAGATGCTTATGGGTCTCTGTTTTATTTTATCTATCACAGTATGTAAATATGATCATTGTAATTGTAAGTGCTTCACTATTGAAATATTGAGGAAAATCAAAAATAAATATAAATAAAAATACACAAATAAATTAGCTTTACGTAAAACAACACTTGAAAGTCGGAGTTTCTAACTATTTATCCATACATACGTCTATGGAATTTTATACAGTACAACTTACTCGCTTTATTATTTTCCTTCTATGTGTATATCTTCTATCTAGTTAAGTATCTATATATTTATTAATGTACTCCTACAGTAAAAAAAAATGTTCAACTCCCTCCAGTGCACTACTTTGTCTCATCCTATACCCCTCTCAATATATCCTCTACCTCCACTATCTGACTCAACCTAAACCTCATTCTACTACTACCTCTTTCTTGACTCCTCCCTCCCCATCCCTCCTTGACTCACACCAAACCTCATTTTACTACTATGATCTCCCAAATAACACTTCCTAGTTTCTTCCCTCATGTATCACTCCTTGACCCATCCCAAACCTCATTTACTATTATGATCTCTCATATAGCCCTTTATAGACTCACCTTAAACCTCATGTCACTACTATGATCTTCCAAATAACACACTCTAGATTCTTCCCTCCTCTATCCCTCTTTTATCCTATTTAACCAAACTAACAGACTCACATGCCTACAGCTCAAATTAGCAACTTATATTTCCCTATACTAACCCACCACTAATCCTCTGGGCTCTGGAGTAGCTCTCTACTGGCTGACAAGTGCTTCAATGCCTCATCAGGGGTAGTAAGCTCTATTTAATTATAATTACAATATACTAGGGACTTACTTATAAGTCAGTTTATGCGAACTGGGGGAAGACAATTTACCATGCATTTTGTAAGCGGTTAGAACACTGGTACTGGTAACCGGCATCAGTACACTCTCAGTTGAAAAACCATCAGCCCAAGCATTGGGGATGATCATGCATAAAAGAGACATTTCCTTACATGGTTCCCGCCAGATGAATGGTGATAAGCAACTAAGCCTTATCTTGGTATTTCTCATCATCTAAGTGGAAGAGCCTGGAAAGGCCATCTGCATTGGCATGGCCTTCCCAGGTCTATGTTCACTGTAAAGTCCAATCCCTGTAGAGACAATGGACCACCTCAATAATTTGGGTTCCCTCCTTTCATCAGCATCAGCCACCTGAGAGGTCTGTAGTCAGTTTGAACTCTTAAGTGAGTCTCAGACAGGTAGGGTCTCAGCTTCTTTAGGGACCAAACCACAGAAAGATTTAATGTGGTAATCACACAGGTGATGATAAGCAGTGGACCCTTTATTTCCAATAAATCAATATGAACAACATACATATCTCCCAGCTTCCTCCCAGGCCACAGCTTCTTCTCTACTCAATACTCCATTCCAAAGCCCCCCTCCTAGAATATTATCCCTCATAACATTCCATTTCATTCTCGTGGGCTTAACCCTACACATCTTCCCCCTTATAAAATCACAAAAGTTTCATTCACACAGGAGTTTACAATACGGTCATCCACATTACTAAGCACATAACAACTACAATGAACTATTCACATATTATATCCCTTAACCCAGTTACACAAACAGATAACTATGTACACATAATGTCCCATAACTCTTTCATTCACTGAGCAAAATCTTTACTCATGTTTAACTATACATAGATTTCCTACACTCCATTCTCTACCATCCTCTAACTTAACTACAGAATTTTTCACTGTTCCTACCCTCTGCGGCTTGTAAAACTTACTCTCACCTTTCTTTATAATCCCATCTTTCTTCACCGCAACCAAATCTGCACTCTTCACATTGGCACACTTCACACTCTTCCTCTTGTCATAACTCACTTTGTTCTTCCTCTGGAAATACATAGCCCTCGCCTACAAGTTTTTCTGATCAACCCTCACCTGTTTCTTCTATTTCAACCACCAAGGAGATTCTTTAGTTCCCAGTTCTCTCCCTTTAAGGGCAAAGAAAGGTGACACTCCTGTCATTGAATGAGGTGTCACTCTGTGCGCCCATAGCATTTTGCTCAATTCCTCCTTCCAATTCAATCCTTTCGCCATTGACAGTTGTATGTTCTCCATTACAATCCTGTTTACCCTTTCCACCAACCCATTTGCCTGTGGCTGGAACAGGTCCACCCTCTCATTCTTGACCCTTAACTCATTAAGAAACTCTGTCATGGCTGCAGGTACTAATTGCACACCATTATCTGTAACTAAAACCTTTGGAATACCTTCCTCCAAAAACGTTTCTCTAAGAAATTCTATAACCTTGTTGGTAGTAATCTGTTCAACATTCTTAATTACAAACCACTTACTATAGTAGTCTACCAAGACCATGAGAAAACAATTACTTCTTCCCAATTTGTCCACTGGCCCCAACAAATCAAAAGCTTTTTTTTCCCATGGTGCCTCAGGAAACTGCATACAAATTAAAGGAAGTTCCCTAACCACTTTCGTCTTGTCACTATTCTTACAAGCTTGACATTCCTCTACCAACTTCTCCACATCCCTATCCATTCCAGGCCACCAGTAACATTGCTGCAACCTCCTCTTAGTCAAGCTCCTTCCCAAATGTCCCTCATGAACAATCTTTACCAGTCTTCATCTCAACTTTGTGGGAGGCACAATTCTGTCCCTTCTCAATACTCTCTCACCTTGCACACTCAATTCATTTCTCACCACCCAATATTGTTTCAAACTACTCCGCTCCACATCAGAACTTTGTCCCATGATGAATCTCTTCAATTCATCATATTCTACATCATTTCTCACAGCCTCTTCCCGCTCATCTTCTCCAAGTGCCAGTTCTTCATCTATAGAAAATGCCTCTAATTCTATATTACACATTTCATCAATACTTCCCTTAATAGGCGTCCGAGACAAACAATCAGCAATTACATTCCTCCTCCCCCTCACAAATTCTACCACAAAATTGAAATCAATGACGGTTATTAACCATCTAGAGATGCGAGGTGTCAAACTCTCTTCCAGTCCTCGTCCACTTTTGAAAATTTGCAATAGAGGGTTATGGTCTGTGCGAAGAATAAAAGGTAAGCCCCACAAGTAATACCTAAAGTGGTTTATGTCCCAACAACAAGCCAATGCCTCCTTCTCCATAGCAGAATAAGATCGTTCAGCTCCTTGCAATCGGCGTGATGCAAATCCAATGATTATTTCCTCCCCGCCCACCACCTGGATCAGTACTGCACCCAAACCCACACTGCTGGCATCGGTCATTACAAAATGTCCTAACGTTGGGGCACCGGCAATTGATTTCTTAATTTGTTCAAACGCCCACTCACTCTCTGTTTTCCATTCAAACACCGCTCTTTTTTTTTTTACCATCACTCTCATAGGCTCCACAAGATCAGCAAAATTATGTACAAATGTCGAGCAATACTCTGCTAATCCTAGGAATGACCTTTTTTGCCCGGTCTCGGAGCTTCATTAATCACCTTTAAAATACTTTTATTTGGTTTGATACCCTCTGCGGATATTTCATGCCCCAGATAGCTCACACAACTCTTTAACTGGCATTTTTCTCTCTTCACAGTCAACCCATGGTTTTCAATCTTTCTCAACACTCTCTGTAATAACTCATCATGCTCCTTAAAAGAGTTGCCTACAATAATTATGTCATCCTGGAAACACAGGACATTGTTCAGATCCTTAAAAATGTTCTGCATTATCCTCTGGAATACGGCTGACGCCAGACCAAAAGGCATCCTGCAATATCGATATGCCCCCAGTGGCTTCACAAAGGAAGTTTGGGGTCGAGATTCCGGATGCAAATTGACCTGATGATATGCCGCAGACATGTCCAAAACACTAAATACTTTACCACCACCCATCACACTTAACATTTCTGTAATGTTCGGTAAAGGTTGTCTATCCACCCAAATACTCCTATTAAGATTTCTCAGGTCAATGCACAAGCGGATCTTATTCCCTTCCTTAGGTGCCACAACTATCGGTGCCAACCATACAGATGATTCATTGGGTTTGATTATTTTTTGTTCAAGCAACCTGTCCAGTTCTCGTTGCAGTGGTTCTCTCATTAAAAACGGCACAGGCCTCATCTTGGGTACCACTGGCACCGCATTACTTTTCAAAATTATACAGTGCGTGAATCCTTTTAATTTACCTAATTTGTCAGTAAAGACCTTTGACAATTTGGCCATCAACCCTTCACACCATTGCTCATCAGATTAAAATTTTTCCACATTAGCCATCTGCTCCACAACCATAACCGGTTCAGCCGCATTAGGGTCAAGTATAATGTTCAGGTCCTTTTGATGCCGCCATCCTAGGAGGTTCGATCCTTCATCAGTGACATACACTTTTCCATGAACTCCATTACCTTTAAATAAAATGTTCATCCACTGCATTCCCAATATTTCTATTCTCTTTCCCCTATCCAACTGCCTTCACATCAGTCTTCATCAAGTCTTGAAATTTCTTTCCCAAGGTCCTTTCAAAAGTTTCTCTCGATATAAGTGTAAACAAACTTCCAGAGTCCACTAATACCTTTACAACCATAGAATCTATAGTCACGCTGCAGTGTGGTTTCTCCAACTTACTTGAACTTTCTCTTTTCCAATTTCCTTTACTCATAGATTCTGCAACCAGTTGATCAGACTCCACAACTTCATCAATGGACAATACAATTTCATGATGTTCATCCTTCATGTCATCCACAGATTAAATACTAGTACTTATTACTTTTTCTTTTGATCCGCATACTTTAGCTATATGACCTCTTCTACTGCTCAATCGACATGTCAAGGTTCATGCTGCACAGATTGGACTAGAAGCTATGTGCCCTGGACATCCACATCTGAAGCACAAAATACTCGTATTTCTCCTCTCTCCAGCCTTTGCCCCAGCATTCTCTGGCACCCATTCCTGCCTTTTGGATTTGACTTCCTTTACCTCTACAGTGGTTTCCTTACGGGAATCTTTTGTGTAAGTTTCAGTTACCTCAATTTCTTTCATCCACATAGCAGTATGTTCCATGCTCCTGGCTATTTGTATGCATTATTCCAACACTGGATCCATGGATAATAATTTCTCCTTCACTTTTCTGTTGCTTGTGCAATGTACTATTTGATCTCGTATTAAGGAGTCACATAAGTCACGAAAATCACATGTGACAGCCAAACCTCTCAAAGCAGCCAGATACGACATTATGTCCTCATCCTGACCTTGAACACGGGAAAAGAACTTATGACGTTCAAATACTATACTCAATTTGGGAGTAACATGTTTTTCCTACATTTGCAGTGACATCTCATAAACATTGAAGGGCTTTCCCTCTCCTGTACTCAAAGGTATTTCGGGCAAGTCATCGTATATTCGTCTCCCTTCCGCTCCCAGATGATTTAGTAATATCGCTGGTTTCCTAATAGAACTGTATCTATCACCAGCTATGGCTAACAAATAAGTTGTAAAAATATTCTTCCATCTCTTCCACGTTATTGTTGGTTCACCGGGTACAGGTAGAAAGCATGGTGGTGAGGACATGTTCTGCTCAGCCATCCTGCAAGGAAAATGCAAAATAACAAACTACCAAAAATTACTAAAATAACAATCTAAATTAGGAAACTAAAGTAACAACCTAAAATAACAATTTAAAATAATAATTCTAATAATGTATCTTATCAGCTATCCTAATTAGAATCTACTTCTTTTGCAGATGCAGCAGTCCTATTTCTTTGTCTATCCTTGTGACACAGTCCTTCTTCTCTTCCAATGCTTTAAGAAGCCTGCAGCCACACGTAATCTCTGGCAATCAGGAAGTCAGGACCTCCCTGCTACGCCTCCAAGTCGTCCGTCTGAATCCAGTATGTGGGGACCGTAGGCTCTAGGAAACAGGAAGTCAGGATCTCCCTGCCACACCTCTAAGTACTTCGATCTATAGATTCGGTCCGTGTTTGTTCTTGCACAGTGTTGGAGTAAGAAGGTACATTGACTGCTGACAGCACGGCATTACCACGCGCACACACTCTGGAACAAAGGCGCTTGCTAAGCAACAGCGCACATAGCGTTGGTGTTGCTTCTTTTTAAAGTGTCCTTGCGCCTATTGGCCTTTGCGGTTCAGTAAATTCAAAGTCTTGTTTTTTCCACTTAATTTCAGATATTCACACTGCTATCATTCGTCGAGTTTACACTGTCGAGTTGACACAAAGAAAGCACGTAGGTTCAATCACTTACATGGATTGTAGTTTCCTTATCTTTGTTCCGGTATCCAGCCTCTTTTAACCAGGGGTTGGGAGTTATATGATATATCTCTCTGCCCCCTGCGCAGAGTTTCCTCGTCGCCAATTCATGTAGTAATCATGCAGGTGATGATAAGCAGTGGATCCTTTGTTTCCAATAAATCGACATGAACAACATACATAACTCCCAGCTTCCTCCCAGGCCACAGCTTCCTCTCTCCTCACTACTCCATTCCAAAGCCCCCCTCCTAGAATATTATCCCTCATAACATTCCATTTCATTCTCGTGAGCTTAACCCTACAGCTTCCCTCTCAATGGCACTCCAAAGCTACTATCTGGGGAGGAGTCACCTACTGAAAAAGGTAAATGGTTGATCTTGACCCTGGTCATTTAGCTGTGACAACACTTCCCCAATCCCATGTTGTGAAGCATCAGTTTGCAAACAAACTGTTTGCTAAAAGCAGGTGCCATTAGCACAATTGCAGAGGCCAAAGCTTCCTTTAATGTGTCAAAGGCCTTTTACATAGGTCAGTCCAGATTACTTTTCTGGGCGGTTTCTTGGAGGTTAATCCTGTCAAAGGTGCCACTGTGGTGTCATAACCTTTGACAAATCTTCTGTAATTCCCAGTGAGGCCAAGAAAGGCTCTTACTTGGATTTGTGTCTTAGGAGCTTCACAGCCCAGAATTTTCTGGAGTTTGGGCTGGAGAGGATCTACACAACTCAACCTTGCCCTATTTGGCAATTACATGCCCTGATAGTCAGCCCTGCCTGTTGTAGATCTTGAAACACTTCACCCGATCCTCCAAGGTGGAATTAAACACAGCAATATCATCCAGATAAGCTGCACTAAAGTCCTGCAAACCAGAGAGTACTGTGTTCACCAGCATCTGAAAGGTGGCAGGTGCATTTGTCAGTCCAAAGAACAACACTTTGAATTGAAAGTAGCCTTCAGGGATTGAAAATGCAGACTTCTTATTGGCTCCTGGTGTGAGGGCTTACTGCCAATAACCTGAAGTCAGGTCAAAGATGCTCAGGTATTTAGCAGCCCCCAGCTTGTCAATGAGCTCATCAGCTCTTGGCATAAGGTTTTCATCAGGCTTGGTGACTGCATTGAAGCCTCTGTAGCCCACACAAAATCTAATTTCAGGTTTTTCTCCTTTTGAATGTGGCTTTGGCGCTAACACCACTAGGCTGGCCCATGGACTGCTAAAGGGCTCAATTAAACAACATCTCTAGCATCTTTGCAACTTCAGCTTCAATGCTAACTTTGATCTGATCTAACAGTCTGTAGATTTTGTTTTTGACAGGCAAGCTGTCACTGGTGTCCACCTCATGCATACACCAATTTGTCTATACTGGGATCAATGAAAACAGACTAGCAAACTGACTGAGTAAGCTGTAAAAGTATGACTGCTATTCTTCCGTTAAAGTGGATGAAAGAACTACATCCTCCACTGAGCCATCTTTAATGTTGGTGGACAGGAGATAAGGGAGAGACTCACTTTCCTCCTCTTTCCCTCAATCTGTCTCAATGAACATTGTGATATCTGCTCTGTCATGGTGGAGCTTGGACCTATTCACTTGGATCAACCTGTGGGAGGGTGTGGGGTTCCTTAAATCCACAAGATATGTGACTTCTCCCTTCTTTTTCAAGATAAGGTAAGACCCAGTCCACTTATCTAAGGGGGCCCTGGGGTCCACATGCTCTCAGACCCACACCATTTGTTCAGGTTGGTACTGAATCATGGAGGACCACTGGTTGTAACAGGAATTACAAGCTCCTGGCCAGCCTCCAAATATTCTTTAGCTTTCTTCATGAAATCGGCCAGCCTGGAGCGAAGGCCCAGCACATAGTCCACTGTGTCCTGTTTGGACTCTTTGAGA
This sequence comes from Pleurodeles waltl, assembly GCF_031143425.1. Lineage (NCBI taxonomy): Eukaryota > Metazoa > Chordata > Amphibia > Caudata > Salamandridae > Pleurodeles > Pleurodeles waltl. Next base: position 712,913,022 of record NC_090442.1, read on the forward strand.
GGTCTCGCCCAACCTTCTCTCACCAAACTCAATGGACCTCCTACAGAGTGTTGAAAGAGCAGTTCAAAAGGACCGAATCCTACTCCCTTTAGAGGAGCATCACTGTATGCAAACAGACGCCATGGCAGGAGAATATACTATCTCCTTCTGAGTTTCTCTTGTAAGCCCATGATCATGCCATTCATGCTCTTATTAAATCTTTCTACAAGACTATTACCTTGAGGATGGTAGGGTGTTGTGGATTTGTAAGCTGACCTCCTTAGGGAAGCCGTCCCTTGTAAATATGCCAAGTGGGGCTCTAGCTACTGCAGGGACAGTGACTGCCCTAGGGGGAATTACTTCTGGGTAACTAGTGGCTCGGTACACTACCACCAGGATGAACCTATTGCCAGAAGCAGCAGGTGAGTCTAGTATATCAACAATGTCAATCCCCACCCTCTCAATGGGAGTCCTTACCACAGGCAGTGGTATAAGGGGATCATTTGGCTTCCCTTTTGTGTTGCCACTGGCTGGACAGGTGACACAGGAGTGACAAAACTCCTTCACCTTTTCTGACATCTGAGGTCAGTAAAAATTATTTACCAGTCTTTCCCAGATCTTGATGTGTCCAAGATGTCCCGCTAAGGGGATGTCTTAGGCCAGGTTAAGCAGTGACTCTCTGTACAGTTGAGGGACCACCACTCTACTGGTTGCCTGGTTTGGGCCTTTTGCCTCATTGTACAGGATTCCCTCCTCCCGGTACATCTAATGGGTTCCACTGACATCATCTTCCCCCTGTTTGACAGGCACCTATCTCAGGCTTTCAAGAGTGGGATGTCTTTTGTGCCTGACTCAAGTCCTCTCTGGAAGGTCCACAAGCTCCTTGGAGTTATGTCTGGTGACTCAAATCTCTCAGGAAGGCAGTCTCCGGTTTAGGCACTGTAGGAAGCTGGCTCTGTATATACTATATCAAAGTCAGATATAGTGTGCGCAGAATCCAGGGGTTCCTCAGAGGCTTGACAAAGGCAAAAATAGATAATTCTAATGCTCTATTTGTGGTCGTGTGGTCAAGCAGTTAAGCTTATCAGATGGTACTGTTAAGCATTTGTTATACACACACAAGCAGTAGAAGAAACACACGCTCAATGACTTAACTCCAGAACAATAGGATTTTATGTAGAAAAATATGTTTTGTTAAGTACGTAAAATGAAAGATACTTTGCATATATATGATTAGGACTTTGAATAGAATCGACAATGTATACAGTTTTCTCTAAAATGTCAAAAAGCTACTTTAAAAGTGGAAAATGCAATTTTCAACAGTTCCTGGGGGAAGAAAAGATAGTACGATTTTACAGGTAAGTATCTAACTTACACTTCTTATCTCTGGGGTTTAGGTAGTCCGTCGCTGGGGGCTCAAGTTAATCCCAAACACCCACCACCAGCAACACGGGCCGGTTGGGTGCAGAGGTCAAAGAGGAACCAAGTTGACGTGGGCCCCTATGGAGATAGGGGGTACTCGGAATCCGGTCAGCCAGCAGGTAAGTACCCGCGATTTGGAGGGTAGACAAGGGGGATTCAAGAGAGCACTTGGGGGACCCCAAGTAGGCACCAAACACACACCCTCAGCAGCACTAGGGCAGCTGGATGTATGGTGCAAACATGATGTTGGGTTTTCAATGTGACTCTATGAGGGGACCCCGGGAGTCACTCTGAGGCTGCAGATGAGGTCAAGGGGGGCTTTGCGGGGCAAACCACCGGCAGGACAGGAAGGAGAACTGCCTACTGGTCGATGCTGTACTAGGGGTCAGTTTCTCCAAGGCCTGGGGCTGCGGGTGCACTGTGTCCTTTAGGTGTCAGATATCTTTGTCTGGAGCTTGCGGTCAGGGGGGTCCTCGGGATTCCCTCTGCAGGTGTCATCATGGAGGTTTGGAGGTGTCAACCCAGAATGGGCTCTTGCTCCCAATTGCCTGGGGACCCTTTATTTCTGGGTGGACCACCTGGACACGGGCCGTGGGCATCGGGAAGACAGGGGTCAGGACCCACGCATCTAGAGTGAGGTGGGAGTCCTTAGTTGTAGGTTTCTTTTAGACAGAGTCGTTGTCCTCAGGATTTCTTGGTCCTTTTTGGTGCAGGGCAGTCCTCTGGAGTTTTCAGAGGTCACTGGGCCCGCTGGACACGTCACTGGTCTTTTTGCAGGTTCTCAGAAGCAGGAGACAGGTCGGTAGGGCTCGTGCCAAAGCAGTTGTCGTCTTCCTTCTTCTCTGCTGGGGTTTCAGAGTGGTGACTTACCTATGCCACAGGCAGTGTTTTGTGGGCATGGCACCCTGAGGGGGATGCCATGTCGACTTTGCCTTTTTCTCCCCATCAATTCACACAATCTGCAATGGCAGTGTGCATGTGTTAGGTGAGGGGTCCTTTAGGGTGGCATAACACATGCGGCAGCGCTTAGGGACCCTCTCTCGCCACAGGGGCCTTGGTGCCACTGGTACCTTTACAAGGGGCTTTTCTGTGTGCCAGAGGTGGCCAATTGTGGAAATAATGGTGCATTTTTAGGGAAAGAACACTGGTGCTGGGGCCTGGTTAGCAGGATCCCAACACACTCTCAGTCAAGTCAGCATCAATATCAGGCAAAAAGTGTGGGGGGTGTCTGCAACAAGTGCCAGCTTCCTACAGGCACCATACCTTCCCTCTTAGAGTAAGGCTTCTTCTGGGCCTGTGGACCTTTGTAAGTGGCCTTACCAGCCTCCCTGCCCTTCATCTTGTTACTAGGGCCTTGAACCATTTTACCAGGCTCCAGGGTCCCTTGCCTTTTCCTGAAGCTCTTTTGTGCTCTAGTGAAGACGCATACCAACTCAGGGAGACCCAGCATTGCTGCATGAGTCCTTCTCACCACCTGTGCCCAGGCAAATGTTTCAAGGACATTGCCCAGCAGATACTCCACTGGAATGGAAGGGGACACAGCTACTTTCGTTGGGTCAGTAACCCCTCCACACTCAGTCTACCACAGCTATGGCATATGACTGTGTAACGTTGTCAGAATTTACTGTCTGGTGCACCACATCAGGTATGATCTGCCCTGGAGAAACCAGCTTTGCCATATCCATTGTGATGCTGGCACCTGTATCCCTCAGGGTCTGGACTTCAACCTCATTGATTCTTGGCCACTGTCTGTATTTTCCATACTGGCAGGCCAGTGGGCCAAGGGTTCAATTTCCTCCCCACCCATGGAGACTAAAGTGGCTTCAGTACACCCCTTACAATTACCATGGGCACCTTCCACCCCCATCCCTACACTTGCAATACATTTGGGATGGGCACCAGTGGGTGACATTTTGGGGCAAAAAAGTATCTCCCCTCTTGTGCCCTGGCTGCTTATAGTGATAGCATAATCTAGCCTTTGTAGGTTCAAAGTTCTTTCCAAGGTATCCCGTCTCCTTTGAGTGAATGTGGCTCTGGGCTCCTGCCCTTGGTCATCTTTTGGGGACTCTTTGGGAACTTCTGTTTTTAATGCTTTCTTCCTCCATTCCCCTAAATGGTTGCCTGCCCTCCTTTCTTGTGGTCACCACTGTGGGACGTTTTCGCCACCATACTGCGCACCCATTCGTAAGCTATCTTTCCCAGCTCTCTGGGGCTAGATAACTAACAAATCTACCAGATGCTTGGTAACTTCTCTGAGCTACAATTTGAAGTATGTGTTCAATTACCACTAAATTGTAGAGCCCCTCATAGGCATCTACCTGGTTACCTTTTTATCCAACCTTCCAGAGACTTCATCCATAAAGTCTGCCCATGTCTGTGTTGACCCCTTGTGTGTATTTCTAATCCTCTGCCTGTAGTAATCAAGGGTTAAACCAAATAGCTAGATAAGTGCCTCCTTCACATGTGGATATGACTCTGCCTCCTCATCTTCCATCTAGCAATCCCACAGTACACTACTATAACCACTCAGGATTTCTGAACCCTTCCCCAGCAGTGAGGAGCTTGGTAACCCACCCTAAAGGTGTGGCTACCTGTGGGCTACACCCCCACGGAAACACCAGTTTAGCTACTGGTTTCCCCTCTCTGTTACCACTGCCAGCCTGTCTACCATTTACCCACCAAAAGTGGCTTCTCCTTTGAAGCTTGTCTTTTGGGTTAATACCCTGTGTGGCTTCTTGAAAGGGTTAGGTAACACCTCCCTCTGTGGCAGGCCTCTGTTGTTCCTAAGCCTGGGAGTCGTTCACACTACTCCTCAGGAGGACAGACGTATGTCTGGTGACCAGCAACTGTGAAAGGCTACCAGATAAACTGAGCAACAGAGTGGCAACTTTCTAAAGATTGTCTCTCCTTAAAAGTGACATTAAATTTGACTTGGGCATCAAGTCAGGTTTAATGCCATGATTAATTTGATAACTTGAAGTATCCATTTTAGTAGTCCCATTCAGAACTTAGCAAGACTGAGATGTCAGCCTGTAACTCCATACTAGCCAGTGGGGCTACTAGCTTTTCCACAATAAAATGATAACTGGGAAGTTTTACTGTTAGGACATATTAAAGTATGTCTCACTTAATGATATACTGCTCCCTGCCTTAGGACTTGATAGGCCTTCCTTAGGGGTGACTTACATATACAGTTAGGGGAAATTGTGCTTTTCTATTGGTTTAAATAGCAAAGTCAAACTAGCAGTTTATAACTGCTCTTCCAGGCTGCAGTGGCAGGCTGGGAGCCATTTTGTACTTTGTCACGCTTGGTGGCACAACAAGTGCTGCAGCCGTAGGTGTACACTATAGTTTACATACTCTGGGTACCCTTTGTACCATATAGTGGGGGACTTTTGAGTAAATCATCTTATGTCAGATGAGGGAAGCCAATTTGACATACATTTTGTAAGGGTTAGAACACTGGCACTGAGGTCCTGTTAGCAAGTCTTAGGCCGTCATTACACAACCCTGGCGATCGGTGCTAAAGTGGAGTTAATACCGCCAACAGGCCAGCGGTAAAAAAATGGGATTATGTCCCTGGTGGTAACCGCCATCAAAGACCGCCACTTTAACACACCGACCGCCAGAGTGGTAATGGCCGCTGGGTTGGAGACTTCGGTCTCCAGCCCAGTGGCCGTCACAATCCCACCCTCTGGATTACGACCCAGCCTACCGCCATGGTTTTCGTGGCAAACTTACCGCCACGAAAACCATGGCGGTAGGCACTATCAGTGCCAGGGAATCCCTTCCCTGGCACTAATAGGGATCTCCCCCCCCCCTCCCCAGAGTCCTCCCCCACACTTCCTCTCCGGCCCCCGCACATATAAACACCCGCACCCATATACACACATGCACACCCACCACCACCCACGCATGCACACATACATACCAACACACCGCAACACACACCAACATACCTTGTCACACACATGCATTCAGAACACACAACACTCACAATCACTCATTCATGTATGCATTCAATGCGACTCACACCCGCATGCACGTATTCCAAAACATACACACACACACCCCACATACACACAACACCCCCCTCTCCGGTCGGAGAACCCAATTTACCTGCTTGCAGGGGGTCCTCCAGCTGTAGACGGTCCAGGGCGCTGCTGTCAGCAGCAGCGTCCGCCAGCAAAACACCGCCAGGCCGTATCATTGGTCATGATACGATCGGTGGTGTTTTGCTTACGTGACAATACTGCTGTCAGCAGGGCCGCCTTACTGCCATGACCGTCGGCTGTGTTCTGCCAGCACTCTGGCGGTCTACCGTCAGGGTCATGATACGCGTAGACGGCTGGTAGCCACGGTGGTGGTATGTTGGCGTACGTCGCCGTGGTGGTAGGCGGTAGTTACTGCCAATGTTGTAATGAGGGCCTTAGTGTACTCTGAGTCAGAAACCAGCAACATCAGTCTAAAACTTTAGTGGTGATCATGCAAAAAGAGGCATTTTCTTACACCTCCCCATAGATGGTTTTTGAATGTATTTATTGAGTTTTCAGATAACCAGTACAAGTCAAAAACAATCAACTGAGACAATTGAAATACAATCAGAAAACTTACCCCAAAACATTCCCCATGACAGTTCATTGCATCACATTACAGAGTATAAGCCAGGTAGGTCTTCAACAGTGCCCCGAATAATGACTGCTGAAGTTATACATTTTAGAAGACAATGCCAGCCCCATCCCCAGCATGTACCCATCCTGGTGAAAGGGTAATCACACATCCAGGCAGGGCTATCAGTACATTCCTGTTGGCACTGGGAAGGGAGTGCGGGGCAGTCTGAAAGCAGGGTAATGTAGAGATAGTACCTCAGAGCTCAGACTAGAGTCTGTTCCATTCTGCACTCGCAAATACTTGTGCAAAGGGGTCCAAGTATCCTTCAGCCTGTTCTTTGAGGAAAACAAGAGGTAATATGTGGTCAGCTGTTATTGACAGTGCAAGCGTGGATTCATGACCTAATATACTGAGGGTGTAGATGCTTTTCCCCAATGGCAAGCCACCTGCATATTTGCCATTAGTAAGGCAATAGATGCATAATGTCTGTCTTCACACTCCACCTCAGGTGGACAGCCTATCAATGCCAGCTTTGGCGATGGGGGGCAATGATTTCCCCACCATGACTGATATGGCTTAAAATGCTCTTGTCCAGTATGCAGCTATCTGCGGATTGCCCCAGGCACAATGTATAAAGTCAGCCTCCTGGGTCCCACATCTGATACATGCCCAGTTCGCTCTCAATATCCATGCACAAAGCTGGAGAAGAGTTCGATACACCCCGATGTATGAATAAGCCAGAGTGAAGTTACCAGTTTGTGCACAGCAAAAGGCACATTCTTTAGGGGCGAGAGGGCGTCCCAAGTCCACCTCACATGCAGCTTTTGCTCCCACTAGGAATAAGGTGCTGTCGTCTGTGTCGTCATGTAAAATATCTGCAAGATGTGACTGTGAGAAAGACAGCCAGTGCCTGGCACTTAGGAGGCGGCTCTGGGAAGGTGGAGTAGTGGTCCTTGCAATGTGCATGAATTTGCAAGAAAGATATCTAGGGCCATAGTCCCCTCTCTATCTATCACAGCCATTTCCATCAAAAAACACCTCTGGAGAAAAGATACCCTATTGATTCCACCTCTCAAGCACCCACACTAGCTAAGGTGCGGGATCAAAATGTACCCAGTAGCAAAGAGTAGTATTTAAGGACTTGATATTGTGAGAATAATTCCCCACCCCCATAGCATTTACATATGCCAACCCAAGCCATCTGCGCAGCGGCAGCTCCTCTGCTATGGTGGAGGAGCGTCGCCCCCGCCAGCAGCAACAGCTGCAAACGGAAAAATAAAAACGATAATAAACTATATATATTTTCGTTTTTATTTTTCAGGGGGCGGGCGCATGGGTGATGACAGGGACAGAGGGGGAGTGCACAGCAATCCCCTCAGTGCGCATGTATGTTTGGTTGGCTACCTCGGGCTCCCATTCTGTCTATGAGCGCCAAGCCAGGGCCAGCAGCACGAAAGCAGCGTTAGGGTTGGCAGCAGGGCAGGCTTGGAGTCTGTGCCTGCTGTGACAGGGAGCCGCGTGGCAGAGGCGGCGACGGCTAGGAAGGTAAGTTTTTAATTTTATTAAAACGTATTTGTTTGTCGTTCCCCCTCCCCCACCACGCGCCGCTACCCCTTTTGACCATCAGGAGCCACGACTGCATCTGCGTAGTATTCACCATGTGAATCTCCTTACGCCTGTGCCGCTGCACCCTACTAATCAGTGTAGGGAGCAGAGCTAGGTAGGCTAAATTGTACTCTGTGGCAATGTGCACCATATAGGGAGGAGGGTGCAGCCAATAGTAGGCATACTGTGGCTGTGCGCCTAAGTAGTATCATTTAAATTCAGGTGCCGCCAGTCCTTCCTGTTCATAAGGTAGCGTAAGAGTAATCCAATTGACCTGGGGTTGTTTGTTGGCCCAGGCCAGCTTCCTTATGAACGTTTTAAGTGTAGGAAAAATTGCTGATTGAGGGGGATTGGTATGTTAGAAAAGAAATAGAGGAGTTTTGACAAGACAATCATTTTTATCAGGGCAATTCCGCCTTGTATACATAATGGGAGCCTGACCCAGCAGGCCACCTTATCCTCTAATTTAGATATGGCAGTGCCATCATTTTCAGTAATTATGTTCTCTCTATCCGAAGTCACCCAAATGCCTAGATATTTAATGGCTGTAGTGCAACACGGCAGGGGATAATCAAGTGGTTTTTGCCGTGTTGTGAGGTAATCAGAAGAACTGCAGATTTATTCCAATCAGTTTATTGCTATGCCAGGTAATATTCTATATAAGGTGAATTCTTATATAATAGGCATAAGATTGCAACTGGAGTTACAGAGATAAAGAGTAATGACGTCAGCATACATAGAGATAGTTAAATTACGCTGCGCAGAGGCTATACTCCGCTCACCGTGCCACCACCAGATGGCACAGGCGGAGGGCTCTGCCAGCAATGCAATTAGTCAAGCAGATAAAGGGCAGACCTGCCGAGTGCCCCATTTATTCTTAAACTGGTCAGATGTCAGGCCATTTACCCACACACGCTTTAGGAGCAGCATAAAGAAGACATTAATTGCAGGAAGCAGGTTGGAATCCAATACGACCCATTGCAGCAAATAGATAAGCCCATTCTATAGAGTCAAACGCTCTAGTAGCATCCCATAACACTGCAACTGCAACCTGCTGCAGGTCTATTTGATGTATTACCGCAAACAGTGTTTGTAAGTTGTGCGAAGTAGAAGGTATGAAACCCACCTGCTCCGGAAGAACCAGGTTAGGTAGCAAGAGTAGCAGTCTAATAGCGAGGATCTTGGCGAAAATGTTCACATCAGTATTAATAAGTGATAATGGGCCATAAGAGTCCAGGTATCGTGGGTCTTTCCTACGTTTTTATAATGAAATGAGGAGGGCTCTTGGAAAGACGGGGTAGGGAAACAGTCTCCCAAACTTCCACGAAGAGAAGTTGGAGCCAAGGTGCCAGTAAGGGTGCATGTTTTATAAAATTCAGTGTGGAACCCATCACCTCCTGGAGACTTGCCTGCAGGGAGACCAGAGATGGCTTCAGTGATTTCACCTAGTATAATCGGTTTGTCTAGAAAGAGGTGATGTGGGTCTTCCACCCAAGCTAGGGTAATATGCTTGAAATAAGCAGTAAATTCCTCAGAGAGGATGCAGCTCCTCGCCGCAATTAATTTAGAATAGTATCCCACAAATTCAAGCATGATGGCCTCCGATTTCCAGTTTAGCACTCCATCTTCACTCTTCAACTGTGTCATATAAGTGGACATCCTACTCTGAGTCACCAGGCAGGCAAGAGTTCTTCCCGAACGATCCACCTCCCCATATGTTTGGGCAATGGCAAAGCGAGAGAGATGTTTCACCTCTCTATCTGTCTCCTCAATGTTAGGCAGAGCTGTTTCAAGAAAACATACCCGTTGCTGTATAACCAATCTCACACCATGTTGCTTGACTATACATAACCTGCTAATATAAGCTTTAAAAGCCTCCTACAAGAACTCAGAGGAAGAAACAGAGACCTCATTAGTAGCAAAATATGTCAGGACCTCCTCTTTTACCTCCTCTACAAATGCTATCAGTGAGGGTTAATGAGGGAAGTTGCCATGTGAAAGCACAATAACTAGAGTCTGGTAACTTAGGAGACAGTTTAACTGGGGAAAGATCAGAGTACATTCATGGGAGATGGTTAACACTGGTGACTGACCCCCTAATGTCCCTGGTACCCAGCCATTAATGTAATCTGGCTCAAGTGCTGTGTGATGTAGAGACATGCACGCCTTCCTTGTGGTCTGGGTGCATGTCACCCCATAGGTATGTCATAGGACTCTTACCATGGGGGTAAGACTGCTTGGTTTATGGCAGTAGCATCACCGCTTGTGGGTGACTGAGCCAGTCCCACACCAACTGGAAGCTGTACGCCTGGCCTCTTTGGCTAGCTAGCAGCCCCTCACCCAAACCTAGAAAGTAAAGGTAATTTGTGGCAGCCTAAAAACATGACACACTGAACAGATCACACCCATTTCTCTCAGTTACACAAAGTCTCACACATGAGAAGACAGACAAGAGATGTTTCAATATATTTATCGAAGCGATTGCATCCGATTATAACAGACATGCGCTGCGACTTTTAGGAGGATAAAACATAGTACAGTGATGTCTTTGACCATTAGAGTATAGAATATAAACAGTCCCAACATCCTGACATAATCATGAATCTGGTGACTCCTAACTACACTCTAATGCCTAAACCTGAAAGACAGCAAACGTCTAACTGTTATTCTGCTGGCAGTTCTCCCCGTTAGCTAGAAAGACAAGGCCAGGATCAGCAAAGCTGTTGATGAAATGGCTTGCATCATCAAATGCCCATGCCTGGAATGCACTCTACCCTTCTTAGGCCTATGTGGTGTTTATTTAATAAAACATGTTGTGTTCTAAGAACAGGCCTGACGTGATAATATGTCTATGGTTAGAAGGCTGACTACATAAGTCTTGGAGCGTCAATGCTAAGTAAATCATTGTGTATAAACATGACAGCCTTCAGCAAGGCACAGAGTGAAAAGCGTACAAAGGACAGATAAATGTAAAACATGAACAAGTATGTTTTCTCAGAAATTCAACTGATGAAATATAAAACAACAAGCTGAAAAGCGAGCTGTGCTAAAATATAATAAAATTAACAAAAGCGAATAAAATGTGTATGTGTATTTAAAGACACAGGCTACGGCCCTACGAGCTAAAATATGGGTGCCCAATCTAGGCGCAAAGGGGAACCAATGACAGGTTAATTAGGTCGTAAGGCATCATAAGGTTCTGAAGCACATGAGCCACTTCATTAGGAGAGCTTGTATGTGGATTAGAACAATCAAGGTTTTTGTCAAATACCAAATTGACGTCCACCCCCCAATTATACCATCTGAGGGGACATCATTGTGCATCCCTCCCACACTTGGCGTTTAAACCCCAGGTTCTCTGAGTTACTTCAATATGAGTTGACTATTAGAAGATGCTGTGTAGCTATTCAAGCTTGAATAGTAGTATATCTGCCCTGTGAATCATTGCGCTTTGCGGAAACATTAAAGGGACCCCAAGGCGAACTAAGATAGCTGTCCATCTCACATAGGTGGAGCAGCAGGCATCACACCAACCATTGCTCCAAAGAGCTGCAAATGTTGAACTTGTCCATGCTCCAAGGTGAGTCTTTTGTAGGACCGCTACATTAATGCTATAACAGTCTAAATATGCTAAAAGTTTTCTGACCTTTCAATAATCCCCTACACCCTGAATGTTCCAAGTTAGGATGTTTATAGTAGATTGCGACAGCCCCAGTGTAGCCATGAGCCCATATAAGTGTTAACATTGGCATGTAGAGTATTATAAGGCAACCACAGCCCACAATAAGTGTGGGTAGTTAGATATGCAAAAGAGTTATTTGATATCATGCAGGCACTACTGTCCACTTCCCCCCAACCCACACTAGCCACCCCAACCTGGCAGTGAAGCATACCCATCCAAACTCGTCCCATAACACATTTGAAGAACATTAAATCACCATACATTCACACTAGTTAGAGCTGTCAGGAGAGTTTCCTACAAAAGCAACTAGAGTGTCTGCCTAAAACACCACCCTGCTTTTAGGGGTGCCTGTCTGGCATATTGCAAAGCATCTCTATCCCATAACTAATAACAAACAGAGGTGCAGAGGCACTGCATTAAAGCATGTGACTAGGGGAAAGCAAAAAAAGAGAGTACCATCAGTAGACAACTTAGCTCAGTCACAGGCATCCAAAGGCCATGATGCAAAAACAGTACATATACATAGACAATAAGTCTAAAGATATCTAATGTTCAGGGCAGGGGAGAAACCACCACCTCAATCAACAATGATATCCGCCTTCATTTAACATCACTCATCCCTGCAACCAGAGGGGTGCAATAGACTGCCAGAGGGGTGTTGCCTTCCTCCACAAAGCTTATTCTTAAATCAGGAAGGAGCCTTATTATCCGAGAAGACGTGTCTTATTTTATAGGTGACCTTAAGGTGGGCTGGGTACATCATGACGTAGGGGATGCCTTCATGTCTTAACTGTTGCTTAATCGGAAGATAGATGTGCCTAGCCTACTGGACTTTGTGAGTAAAGTCTAGGTAGATAGAGATCGTTGTGCCCCCTTGAAGGAGCAGCTGAAGTTCCTGTGCCAGTTTCAGAACCACATCTCGATCAGAGTAATTGAAAAGCTGAGCAATGATAGTTCAAGGCAGAGCTCCAGAAAGTGGCCTGGTAACTCAGCGACCGATGGGCTCTTTCTACTGCAACAAATAGAGAGAAGGCTTTGACTTCAAACAAGAGTTTGAGGAGATCTTGAATATAGGTGGCCATGTTGCACGTGTTGGTGGATTCTGATAGCCCCACTAGTCTCAGGTTATTTCTGTGAAATCGAGCCTCAAAGCCCTCATTCTTCACCTGAATGACTGCAACTATCTTCTGCATATCCAGCAATTTGTCATTCGCACCACCCACCATGTCTTCTAAGTTGGAAAATGTAGTTTCTACACCAGTAATGTGCTTGTCCTGCTTTGTCAGGGTCGATGCCATTGGATTGACTTGTTGTGTTAGGGTATCATACTTGCTGTCAAATGAGGAAAAGCTTTGCTGCACTCGCAGTATGCATGAGTGAATGTAAGGTGCTGGGCCATCGGGAGACGAGTCCGTTCAGTCCACCAACATCGTCTCGATTATCTTTGTAGCGGCAAAGTGCAGGTCAGCTTGTTTATGATCCGTGCGCCCCATCCAGTTGCTGTAGATCCGAGTCCACAAAGAACTGTCCTTGAAAGGTGGTATCTGTCGCCAAACAGAACACTTTGCTCCTCACCATTCCACAACAAGTACCTCAATGTCTTTTAATAGAGTTCAAGTAGCTGCAAATAATTACTTGATTGCTATAGGCACAGGTCATTACAAATCTGGCATCTTCACATCAGCATCCACCTCATGACAGCATGTAGAATAAAGTTTAGGTTATATTCCTTGCCACCTAGACTCCGCTTTTGCGACTCAAAGCCAGCACTAGGAGACGCATGCAGGTCTCATGCATCCTTGTGCAGCGTTGTGTGGGCCCCTTCTCATGTACCTAGTGCTTGAAAGTCTCCAACGTTACAGTATTGCATGTAGTGCTCAATGGGGTCCCAGTGACAGGCACTCAGTAGTGCAGGCCCCCCCGGCCTATTTCCTCTGCAGCCAAATGGGCCGGCTTGTGCAGGCATTGGTTTCCACTGCAAATGCAAAGGGCACAAGCAGCTCCCACTGGATCCTCTCATTTCCACAGCAGGGGAGGGCTACAGGAGGGTGCAAGACCACCCCAACAGCAAGCCCTGCCTGCCCTGTCTCCGCACCAGACCCATACAGCACTCCGCTCTGCTCATTCAGATAGGCCTCAAATAGTGCAAATTACAGCTGGCTCTATTACCTAATGGGCACTGCAGTCACCTCAAAATAGTCTGCACCAATTGTAAAAGTCAGCAGAGTTAGCGGGATAGCTTGATGCCTCTGTTAGGATAGTGATTGTGGTGGAAAGTGCGTCCCAGCACTCAGGTGACTTACTCAAATGAGTGCGGCCATCTTGGTCTCCGGCACTCTAGCTCCCTCCAACTACAGGGAGCGTCACCAGCATATACCAGAAGGGACGGGGTAAATTTTACCCTTGAACACAAAGATTCCCTCCTGCACAACTACTTATCTTGTCCCCACTTAAACTTAAATAAAGTGAAATAGGATGCACTAAAACACTCACAATTTATTTACATATCATGTCATAATACTTCCAGAATTTTTTCCCTATAGGATTATTTCCCCAAATATTTTTTTCCCATCCCGTTTCCAATAAAAGTTCCACTAATTTATTTTTCTTATATAAAACATACATTCATTGTTCCTTCATTATGTGAAACGACCTCCTCTTACACCTTCATTAAATATTACCTATTCATATGAGTTTTCTCCAGGCGATGTCACATCGATATCTACAACCAATAACTCCACATTATTGACTTCGTATCCTCATAAAAAACACATATCAACCCTTAGAAAATCAATTAAAACCAAAAAAGTTTTTAAATCCACTATCAAATTGCAATGTATTTGGGACAATCCAAATAAAAAACTGTTGACGCCGCATTTCAGTGGTACTCCTGATCTTTCACCCTCCTGCTTCAGGACAACAACATTTTCAAATTGCCCACAAATCCGAAATTTATTTCCAATTTATTAATCACAGGGTAAAATGATTCTTTTGTCTTGTTTTCATCTTTTTCCCTACTGAAGGTATCCCGGCTGTGGCTATGGGGAGAGCCACCCAAAATGATAAACTTGTCTTCCAAGGAAGCAGAGGTGCAGCTCCTGATGTATTAGTAGATGATGCAGCTGGTTCTGAAGATGGTACTGGCCAGCATGGAGGGTCTGTGGTGTTCCATCAGGGTGGGAAGATGTAGTCCTTTTTTTTCAGGCCTCAATGAGGCGTGCTGCACTTTGTAGGAAGCACTTAATGGTTGTTGGCTTCCCAGATACCCAGTACAAGGTAAGATGTGTAGTACAGATGATGTATGAGCAAGAAAGATACAAAAACAATTGAAAATAGATGTCCTGGTGTTTTCAGCACCCATAACTCAGCCTTTACTATAGGGAGGGGAGCTTTGGCCTTCAACCCCCCCCCCCTGCATTATCCATGTTTGACTCCTTGCTCGAGGGTTATTGCCTCACTTCATGTCCAGGCATCATTCCCAGGCCTCCTCTGTTAAAGCTGATTGCCGTCAGATGGCTCCATGGACTTTACGCACAACTACAACTCCCAGAACACACTAGATTGACAACTGGAAGCCAAGCACTGAACATGTGGTGCCCTACCATCACAGAGAGAGGAGGGAACCCTAGTCTGTGTGCCTTCTGTGGTTGGCTGCACGTAGGCATTGTCTGGGAAAGGATGTGAACTTGCTTTACCCCAATTGTGATGTGGCTTGTTGCACCAGTGCCCCAGGTGCAGATGCATGCATGTGACATACATTGTGGTCTAGAATCCCAGCCGGTTTGTGGGGCGTTCAACCTCCAGAAGTCAGAGGAAATGAGTACCAAAGACCTCTTTGTAAAGGTTGTAAATACCTGGCGGCTTGTTCTGTATGTTACATTAATAAACCTTGTGCTTTTGTAGTGAGTGACTTACTTGGCGCTGTCTGCTGCATCATGGGCTAATTGAATCTGTTGTTTCTGCAGTGACCAACATGTGACTTCTTATCAGTGTGTAGCAGTGTGCCTGGGCATGACTATCTCCCAGGACCCTCCCTGACCACGGTGGCCCACCTTTTTGGGATCGTAGTTCTGTAGAAGTACAAACTGCAGTGATGGCTTCCTGTACCACACTCCCTACTAGTTGAAGAGTCCTGGGTCCAATTAATTTCTGATGCCCTGGGCAGACTGGAATATACATGATTCCCAAACTCCACAGTCCTCACCCTGAGCATTCCTCTTATGATAGTCTCTCGGCTCCCTAGGTAATTTGTCTGTGTTGCCCTGATCCCACCTACTCTTCCTCCTTCAATTGTCCATGTTGCCTCCCCCACCTGTCATAACAAAACAAAAAATACTCCAACGTTGACACCACTGGCCACGTCATAGCGCTTTTCCTCCTCCACACCTCTTTGCATTGGCTGTGGAGCCCCTCATCTGATATTAACAAAGATGAACGCTATAACGCAGACACTGCTGGCTGCGCAATTGTGTTCACCCACACCTGCCCTGTTTTGTCTCCTTTCTCTGTGTTGTCTCCTGCACTCCTCGCCAGCAATACAAAAAAATTGCTATTATTAGTGTGACCAGACGTCCTAGATTTTTATAGACAGTCCTGTTGTTTTAAAGGACTGTCGGGGCGTCCCAAAGCTTTTCTTAATTTTAACTATATGTCCTGGTGTTTGTGACAAAGGTGAACTCATCCCGCAAAGCAGAATAGATACATATGCTCTCCATGGGGCCCGCTTAAGTCTGAAATAATTTATTTGAGATTGGCTGTGTGCTCCCAGTAGAGAGGAGACAAAGTGGGGAGTAGGGCGGGGGGCTCAGGATGGAGGATCTATCCTAGCTAATGTTAATAAATGCTGCCTTGAAAATGTGTGTGTGTGTGTGTGCATGTATATGTGTACAATTCACTGAAAAAAAACAAAAGTTACAGGCAAATTATAGTTAGGTAATAGAATTAAAAAAAACATAGAAATTGACTTTAAAAAAACCCAAAGGTTATAGGGACATTTTAATTAGGTTGACATCTTACTTGCACAAAACCATAACATTTTTTAATTGTAATTCCTTTACATTAATCCAACAACTGCCACACATGGCCTGCAGCCAGACCCTGTGGCCAACCCTCTATAAGCACCCAACTCCGTGCCATGCACGGCTGGCAGGGATTGGCCACAGGACCCTGCGGCCTACCCCCTATAAGCACTCAACAACACAATATGCACGGCCGCAGGGCCAGGCCAGGCCCTGCGGCCTGCCCTTTTTATGCACCCATCCCTGCGCCACACACAACCTTTGTTGGCCAAAACCCCATTAAGTAGTCGACCATGCACCCCCTTTGCAAAGAAATAAAATGGGGGCAGGGTAGGAATATCCTGACCCCAGAGCCTTGGTGCTGGGGTGCCCTTGGGACCCCTGCAGGCAAAAAAGCATTTTTTAAAGATTTGCAGCAAAATCATGGTGGATTAGCAAATCCGCAGCCAAATAAAAAAAACAAAAAACTGTGCGGTCTCCTGGGCTTGTTTTTACTCTAGCCCTCAGGTGGGCCAGATCCTGTGCACATTAGTGTTAAAGTAAAAGGAGGGGGACGCATGTGGTTTGCCTCCTAGGGCTGTTTTTAGCCCCGGGGACCACCAACTCCCTGGATCTTTCATAAAATATGGGAGGGGGGCTCTGCGGGCCCCCCTCCATTGGGCTCACTGAGCCCTGGCAACCATCATTCCCCCAGGGCTTTTTTTAAAAACAAATGGGGGGGCTATGGGGCACACGGTCTCCCCCCCTCCTGGGCTATAATTTGCACTGGGTGCCACCACCTCCCTGGGGCTAAATTAAAAAAAATGTGGAGAGGGGCTGCAAGGACCGCCTTGGTCCTGGAGACCGTCAACTCCCCCTGGGCCAAATTCAAAATTAAAACAAGGAGGGGCCCACCTCTGTGGGACACAGCCATGTCCACCTGGGTGCTCTGGCCTCACTCAGGGCACCCAGTGTGCAGCTATGGGGACCACGGGGGAGCCTCAAGGCTCCTGTATTTTCAGCCGACTCCCTGCCTCCTGCAGGAGCCGGCATTGCTCCCGCACACATGGAGCTGCTAAGTATGGAGCTCCCTGCCTTCGTGAGCAATCTTTCATCTGTTTCCCTGCCCGCATGACAGTAGGCAAGGAAACAGATGAAAACACCACTCCCAGCAAGCGCAGGGAGCAGAGTTAGTATTTGCTCCTTCTTATTGGGAGCTATCATAGCTCCTGCCAAGCAAAAGCAAATGGCGATCTCAAGAGGGTGGGCACAAGAGATTAGCTCAGTATTTCATTAAAAGACCGGAAGCTATCATTATCCATAAACCTTTTACTGCTGCCCCCATATGCAGCCCTTTAAAAAACTTAAGCACATCACAAAGTAAAAAGTTCCATTCTGGAATCATAAACAGAGTATATCTGTCTATGGCACACAGCTGTATTCTCGTTTATTGCATGCTCCTTCTCAGATCAGTATAGTCTTACTACTTGATAACTTGATAGTTATCATACTAGATGGTTTTTCACTAAAATGTAATGGTTTCTCAACCTAGTTATTCCAATTTATGGAGTAACTGTTAAGATGTTGTTCCATTTTTTTCTTACTTAAAGATAATATTAGGTATAAGGTTACCATGATGACCTCAGTATTTTGAAGCTAACAGTCGGTTGCTACATGAACTGATCTTATCACACAGTGGTTTAGACAGCTGGTAGTGCCCTTTTTTATTTTAGCAGTTATTCAATATCTCTAGTTAGTTAAGGAGTTTACTTTAGTTTTAGGTTGTATTAGCATTAGGTAAGATTGGTCTTGGGGTAGTATTAAAAAAGAAAAAAGAAAAAAAATATATATATATATCTATAGATAGATATCCAAGAAAGAAATGATCTCATTAAAGAACAAAAATATATACTTTGTATCCTTTGGGATCCAGATTTTTGCCCTGGCTGGCTGTTGTTTTCTTGTGATCCTGCATCTTCCAGTATCTATAGATAGATATATATATATATAAAATAACTTTAAAAACTAAAGATTACAGGGACGTTATAGTTAGGCTTGCATTTTAAACGTACAAAACCATATAAATTCACCTGCTATGCTTATAGCTTTCTCAAGTATCTATAACTTGTGCCCTAAGGTAACTTTACCTCGCGCCACACCCTTGCACAGTTTTTTCATCAAAAAGTTTACTGCAAATATTACATTGATATTATCAGTGATGTTATTAAAGATGTCATGAGTGCCGTAATTTGTGGGGTAATTAGCAGTGCATGTCGAAGGCGCAAGTTATAGTTACCTTACGGCACACGTTATATTTACTTGAGGTTTCTCTAACTATAACAGGAGAATTTCTATGGTTTAGTACGTTTAAAATGTGAGTCTAACTATAACTTCCCTGTAACCTTTAGTTTTTTTTTAATGAATTTCTATGTTTTTTAAATTCTATTTCCTAACTATAAAGTCCCTGTAACCTTTGTTTTCTTCAGTGAATTTCTATGTTTTTTTTAACACATAGCAATTTTCATTACTATACGTTAATCCAACCACGGCCGTACACGGCCTTTGGCAGTGCGCAGTGGCAGTTGGGTACAGGGCCTAGCCTGCAGCCAGGCTCTGTGGCCAACCACCCAATATTGCGCTGTGCATGGTGGGGTTAGCTGCAGGGCCTGGCCTGCGGCCAGTCTCTGCAGCCAACCTCCCTAACCACCCAACCCTGAGAGACAGAGAGAGATAGAGAGAAAGTGAGAGACTAAGAGAGAGAGTAATTTAGATGTTGATGAATTAAATACTTAGATTGAGACATTTACGGACAAATTGAAAACAAAAATGTTTTTGTAAATTAAAAAGAGTGAGATCACCTTTCAGTATGTAACTTAAATATTTATAGTTGAAACATAACTGAAGCAGGAAATGACCACAGACTCACCTAGACTAAAACACTTAACCTTTAGTGTGCATGTCTGAGAGCTTAACCACTAGGCCAGAGGTGCCGCCTTACTGTGCAGTATCCACACTTAGCTCTGACATTGAACCAACAGATTTTGAGTGGAAAAATACTTCAATGGTCCATGACTAGGAATGTTTAACAGTGAAAACACTAGAAAATACATAGAGACACTGCCAAGCGATACTAGGATTTGAACCTTCAGCCTAATGAGTGACAGCACAAGACCTTGACCATTATGCTAGAAGTGACTCTGTACTGCTCTTCATCCAAACATAACTATAACATTCTTATCATCTTGCTAGCCTGGCTCTTTGAAGTCAATGTATGGAGAGATCATTACAATAACAATCTCTCTCTCTTTCCATGTTTTTTGCCCCGAGTAGGTGGCCATCCCCATGCCGGGGGAGGAGGGGGTGGGAGGTCCTTGCGGCCCCTCTTGCATTTATTTTACATGTAGCCCGGGGTAGGTGGTGGTCCTCAGGGCTTTCTCAAAACCTAGGAGGGGGGGCCAGTGTGCCCCTCTCCATCATAATTATACAATGCCCCTGGGACCTGGCTCACCCAGGGGCAATATTTAAAGCAAGAGACCAAGTTTGCTTTTTGTTTATATTCATGGCAAAATTTGCGAATATTTGTGAATTTAGCCATCAATAAAAAAATAAAAAAATCCCTGGCAGGGCCCCAGGGGGGCCCCTGGACCGAGGCTAGGGGGTTAGGGTAAACGTACCATGCTCCTTTTCCATTTTTTTTAATTTGTTTTTGAGACTCGGCTGAAGCAGAGTTTCAAATTGGCTGCTAACACTTCCTGGTTTGAAGAGTTGGCAGCCAATTTGAACTCTGCACGAGATTGGGAGGATTTCCCAAGTCTTCGTGTCTCCAGATATACAAATTTATTTTTCTTTTAAAGTTTCAAAAACTACTGGGCACACTTTCTGGGCCAAGAGCTAGCTTTCTGCAAAATTTGGTGTAATTCCATCAAGCGGTTCGGGCTGCAGTCGTATT
The DNA here is from genome assembly GCF_031143425.1 of Pleurodeles waltl. Lineage (NCBI taxonomy): Eukaryota > Metazoa > Chordata > Amphibia > Caudata > Salamandridae > Pleurodeles > Pleurodeles waltl. The sequence goes on from NC_090442.1 coordinate 712,933,267, forward strand.
TAAAATCCCTATGGGAATTAACATGGGAAACACACTTTTTTTAAAACGTTTTTTTACTCCCCCATTATTCTCAGCCCCCACTTGACAGATAACCCTGAAATTTTCCATGCACAGCAAGACCCTTGGGCACACTTGTTTTGGAAAATTTCCTGAAGATTGGTCAAACGGCCCAAAAGATATAGCCAAGTCAAAAACACTTTTTCAGTGGAAACTAGGTCCTAACTATAATAACTTGCTGGCAACCGCCAGTAGGATATATATATATATATATATATATATATATATATATATATATATATATATATATATAGTTAGAAATTAGTATTTATAAAACCTTAGCAATTCAGTAAAAAAACTATAGGTTAGAGAGGCATTATAGTTAGGTTCCCAATTTACAGGCACAAAAAACAGAGAAATTTAGCTGTTATAGTTAGTTATTTCAGTGAGCTATAAGTTGTGCCCTAGGATAACTATAACTTGCACCCCCACCATGCACAGTTTTCTCATCAATAATTATATTGCAAAAGTGATATCAGTGATGCCATAGAAGTTGCCATGTATGTTGGAATATGTGCGGTAATTAGCTGTGCATGGCATGTGTGGCGGGGGTTGGCCTGTCACTAGGTCCTGCAGCCATCCCCCCATGTGCTGCCACCTCTGCACTCATCCAGCCTCATGCCATGGACGGCCTTTGGTTGTGCCTGACAGAGGTTGACAACAGGGCCTGGCCTACGGCCAACACCCTCCCCCAGGCACCAAACCCCATGCAATGAATGGCTTGTGGCCGTGCACATGGGGTTTGGTGCAGGGCCTGCAGCCAACCCCAGAAGGCATCCAGTCCCCATGCCATGCCTGGGCTTCGGCCGTGCGCAGCGGGGTTGGCCGCAGGACCTAGCTCTTTGGTCAGCGCCCCCATAGACATCAAACCCCATGCCTTGCAGGGCCTTCTGCCAACTGGACGGGGTTCTAGGTAATTTCACTTATTTGCATACTCATAGTAGTTAAAAGGGAGTCTGACGTGCTCGGTTCTTAACGGGACATGACAAGAACAAAACCTGCTTGTCACAGTCACTACAGAAGACATTCTACTCTGAAAGAACACCGATGCATTTACCTCTATCAAGATTTCTGATAATCTTTCAAGGTGGAACAGCAGAGAAAACACACTTGCTTTGCCTTGATCAAGAGCAAGAAGTTAGAATTATTTGAACTTTACAGAAGTGGGGCATCTGCTTTGTTTATATTTGAAAGTGCTTATTGTTGAAGTTTAACTTCTGCGAAATGAGCATCGGTGCCAGAATGCATCCTGACCTGCTTATTTATCCTAGAAGAGGCAACAGTTTTGGGCAAAATGTCTATCCAACGGGAGTACTTTCTACTGCCTAATTAGTAAGTGCTATCTCATTGGGTAAATGTATAGTGCATCTCCTACACTACAGCTATGTAAAGGGCCACAAAGTAATGTCTCCAGTGACCTTGTGTGTCTGTAATTTTGGCAATGTGATTGTTTCTTGAGCTTCTTCATAAAGAAATATGCAATAACATGAATCCTCGTGGAGAGAAGATAATGAGACTATAAAGAGTTGAACCTCCACCAAACAAGGATACTTCCTCTTAATTTTAAGTACTAAGTGCTTCTTTGTTTGGTGGGGACATGCTCATATTCCTCTGCATCAAGAACGCGACTCCAAAACTGGTGGGAAAGGTGCTGAGGGGGCCTTTTGGTAAGCTCTCCATCATTCTGGGAAAAAACAGGAAGAAGTTGCATACCACTAATGTATATGTGGCGTGGCCACACGGGTGAGGCTTCTAGGTCATTTTACATACTCCTAGTGGTTAAAAGGGAGAATAACAAGATCTGTTTTCAACTGGATATGACAAGAAAGAACCCACTCATCACGGTCACTACATAAAATATTGTCCTTGAAAGAGCAGCGATGAAAACAACTACATCAAGGATTTCAGATGGGAACCACAGGGGGCAGCTTCACTACCCCCACCGTCACTGCTGTCTACCCGCCTACTGCGGGAGTCAGCATTACTCCTGCATGCAGGAAGCAGCTAAAAATGCTGCTCCCTGCGTGCAGGAGCAATCCTTTTATCTGTTTTACTGCCTGTTTCATAGCAGGCAGGAAAACAGATGAAAAGTTTGCATAGCTCCCCTCCTTTCAGTGTTTACAGGCCGACTCCAGGGAGCTGGTGGTCCCTGAGGCCATACAGGGCTCTCGGGGATGGTCTACTCAGCCCCCCTCCAATAAATTACTTAGGGCCCAGGGAGGTGGTGGTCCCCGGTGTTCAAAAGGGCCTGAGGAGGGGGGCCGCGTGCATCCCCCTCCCAACTATTTTGTATGCCCCATGCCCTAGGACCTGGCCCACCTGGGGACTGAATGGTGAAGAAGCATGACTGCGCTTTTTTTCCCAATTTTGCAGTGGATTCAGCAACAAGGCTAGGGTGTCAGGGTACTTCGACCCTTTCCCCTTTTCTCTATTTTTAAGTTTTTTTGGACTCAGCTGAGTCTGAGTCCCAAAATGGCTGCTAACACTTCCTGGTGGAAGTTTTGGCAGCCAATCAGATATCAGCACAGGGACTGTCAGATCCACGGAAGGTTTGCGTCCCTAGTATCTATATCTCTTTTTCCTTTAACATCTCAAAAACTACTTAACTGATTTACACCAAATCACAAAAAGGGTGCTTTCTGACCTAAAAGTTTCCTTTCTGACAAATTTAGTGTAATTCCATTAGGCGGTTCAGGCTATAGTCATGTCTAAAAATCCCTATGTAAATTGCATGGGGAAAAACCGTTTTGGGACCTCCCCTTTTTCTCAGCTCCTGCTTGACAATTGACCATGACACTTTCAGCACAGCAGCTGAACTGACTGTTGCAGTATTTTTGAAAAATTTGCGATTTGTTCAACAGCACCAAAGTTATTGGCAAAAAAAGCACTTTTCCTATGAAAAGTAGGTCCTAACTATAACTACCTACTGGTGACTGCCACACACATACTCACACAATCTCCAGGCTCTTACTTGCTCGAGAAGTGGCACCACGAACCAACAGGAACCAATGAAATCTTTATTCAGCTTTCATCAGAAGTGCATCAAATTCAAAGGATAGATGACCATCGCGTTCAACTAGACGATAGAGTCCAAGAAAACAAATAGTCCATTTAAAGTGACACAGTATCGACTCTTTCTCTTAAAAAACAACTAGAACACTCATGGTGTTTACAGGCATGACCTCGAATCAGGCAGACAACCATGTTCATTATCTTTTTCTTAGTGAAGAAACCTCCTTCTACAATCACAGACAGCATATTGTGTATTTCCACACAAATAATACAAATTTTCACTCCTTTCAAATGATCCCCTCTACATAAGGTACTGAAACATGAAAAAGTGCAAATGCATTAATCTTATCTCTGGGTAGCATTTTCAGAGAGCTAAAGGTGTAAAAGTGTCAATGCATACATTTTGATGATTCAAAAGTGTTGCTGGTACATACAAAGTGCATTTGCTATAATTTGTTTATCACGTAAACCACTACACTCTCAATGGGTCATTGTCAGGGTCTAATTTCCAAACCATATTACACAATTCTCGTTTACTGTCCTTTTCAAGACCAGGGGAGGCAGTATGTCAATCCTACTTCCAAATATACTGCTGTTAGTTAATGGGAGCAGTGAAACAAACTAGAAACACATCATTCTAAAGTGCAAGTGTACTAATCATAACGTGATCTAATAAATGTACATGTACACATATAAAGTGCTGTTACTAAAGTGTTTCAATTATATATTGCACTTATACCAATTCAAAAGCTAGAAAATCATAATTCTAAAGTGCTAGTGCATTGATGTAATTGATCATAAAGTGCACATGTATGTACGAGTATAAAGTGCTATCACTAAGGTGTTATGATTGTATACTGCACTCATCCCATTAAAAAAAAAAATGGAAATGTGTCATAGACAACTAAATAATTATTGTTTTAGAATTTTCTTTCCCAGAGGGGATGGTATACATTAAATGATAAAATATTTTAGTTCAACTTTCCTTCTGTTTCAAAAAGATGGCCCTCTCCTTCTGGGCTTACCAGTAAACCCTGATGTACTGGTATAAAACAACGTTCCTCTACAGCATTCTCCATCACCCCTGGGAAACAAACTTGTGAAATCCAAAATGGGGGTCACTAGAACAATCCTGCACTTCTCCTTCCATACCTTCCACAACACTCTCTGAATCATTGCAAACAGCTGGAAGACGTAAACCTTCTATGTCCACTAATCCTGTACAAAGGCATCCACTGCTGTGGCCCCTGGATCTGATCTACTGAAATACCTTGCTATCCAACATGTAAGTCTGCTTGCAAACAAATCTACCTCTATTGGGCCCTATAAAATTTGTACTTTCCTGAAAATTATTGGGTTCAATTACCAATCGCTGAAATCCTTGAGATCTCGCAAATTCCAGTCTGCCCTCTGATTCTGTGCACCTGAAATATGACCTACTGTCAAAATAATCTTGTTTTCCCAGCAGAAATACCATATTTCTTTGCTAAATCTGCTAGCTGCTTTGACCTTGAACCTCCCAAGCGACTGATATAAGAGACCGCTGAAATATTGTCCATATGAATTACAACTGCACTGTTTGCTAGGTAGTTCTTGAAACTCCTTTAGCCATTCAGTCCTACCATTAACTCCAAACAATTTATGTGTAGAATATCTATTCCGCCTTCACCTATCTCCCACCTGTTTCCAGGTTGAAAAGGGGAGTTCCCCAACCTAAATTGCTGGCATCTGTTTCTAAGGTAAACTCTGGCACATTCCAAATACAGCTTTACCATTCCATATCTCTAGACTGTTTATCCACTACTCCAAATCTGTCTGTGCCTCCGGGGAAAACATAATTGAGTCCACACACTATAACCCCTTCCTTAGACCTATTGCTTTTAACCTCTGAAGAGCCCTGTAAAGCAGGGGTCCTGCAGAGATTGCCTGAATAGATGAGGATAAATAGCCAATTGTCCCTGCCAAGTCCCTGATTGTTACCCCTTCCTTTCCCAAGATATACCATACTTCTTTCCTTATTCTCTTTATCTTCATTTGAGGGAGAAGTAACTAGAGTTCTTAGGTTTTCAGGTGAACACCTTGTGGACCTCAAAGTCTGATTTGGTACTAACACTGACTTCCCTACATTCCCAAGGAACCCATATCTTCCAAAAGATCCCTTGCCATCTGTATTTGCTCATATAGCTCTGTTCTCTCATGGCCCATTAATAAAATGCCATCTAAGTATATTATTAAATGAACATCTCTCTCTTGCAAAAAGGCCACAATTAGCGGTAAGACCTTGGTCAAATACCATGGAGCAGAAGAGGGAGACAATAAAACTGGTACAATAGACCTCTCCATCTGAATCTGAGATATTCCAGTGAATCTGTTGCTACAGGAATCATGAAGTACGCATCCTTTAAATCTAGTTTTACTAGCCAATCCTTTTCTTGCAAAACATCTCATAAAAGATGGATTTCCTCCATCTTGAAGAGCCTGTAAACTAAATATTTGTTCAAATCCCTCAAATGTATATCTCAGTGCCAATCTTTGTCTTTTTTTTCAATAAGAAGATTGCACTTACAAAACCATCTTCTGACTCTAGTATCTCTAGTATTGCTCCCGTGTCTAACATCTCAGCAACTTCTAAATCCGTCCTTTCTCTGGTGAAAATATTTTATTTTGGTTTAGAAATTAGGATGGGAGCTTCCCCAATGTCTATCCTGAAGCCTTTTATAGTTTCCAGAGTCCAAACATCCTTTGCCACTACTGGCCACTTGTGTGCAAACAACTTTAGTCTTTAGCCCACCTTTGCTTGGGAAGAACCAGTACAAACCTAGGTACTCACCTTCATGTCCAGCACTGTGACACTTTGATCTACCTCCTCTGGGTCTAGATCTTCCTCTCTGTAGACAGAATCTGTTGAGGATTGGAAATTCCTCCCATATCCTCTTGGACTCTGAAAGTAAAAATGGGACCTCTGTCAGTAGCCAGTCCCCTCCTGTCAGCCCTTCCAAAACTGTGTACCCCAAAAACACGCCTCATATTAAATTGAGCCTTGCTCAAGGCTGTAACACATACTTCATTAATGACTTAATAAAGTAATCTCCTTATTGGCCAATTCGTCAAGTTTGGGGTTCATCCTCATCAGGATAGCCTTTTTCCTCTTGGATATCAAACCTGCATTTGCGTTACCCAGCATACAAATTGTTCTTTACCTCCAACCCCTCAAGCGCTCAATATCCATCTCTGCGTCTTTAACATGTGCCTCCTCTACTATGTCTGCGATGTGTACAAGAAGACCCAGGATGTTTATTAATCTATCTAGACATTGTTTTGGACATCGTTCTATGCCTTTTCTTGGGTCTTTTCCTAGTTTGAACAGGAAGGTAATTGTCATGTTCCAGACTGGGGTTATGACATACCTTATTATCAATATATGGTCTGGCACATTCGGCTCGCATCAGATTGTGATGCTATCTCTCCAGGGGTTTCATCAACCATATCTTAATAAATGTGGCCACATGCGACAAGGGCCACCATTCAGAGCTGCGAGGATGTCTAATGGAATCCGGGCTAAAGGATCCTTAACAAGTTTAGAGGCACTGTAAGTCATCATCAAGACTTTCCAAAGTTTTTAATCCTTCATCAGGGTTGAAAATATACTTGTTAAACCCCATATTCTCATTGGCATCATAATTATACAGGCTGAAAGATTCTGGGTTATCTTTTGTTCCGCTGAGGACACCATTGCTTTTTGTGCTGCTATGGACATCACAATCTTTTGTAATGCTAAGGCCACCCTAATCTTTAGTTACGCTAAGGCTACCACTTAAAGAGGACAGGGGTTCTTCGCTTCTTGTTCCTGAACCAGACAAAATGTTTGAGGTTCTGGTCAGATGCGGTGTCTTTTTTAGAGCAGTTCTGCCCTTTTTTACAGGTTTTCCTCCTCAGCATCTGAGAAATACTGCTCCTCACAAGAAATATTTCTCTTGCGTTTAGACATAGTGGCCTCTACCGCTTCCTTAATAAAGATCTTGAAACCCTCTTCAAAGTAGTTTTAAAACATTTTATCCCTCATCGCCATATGTTATTATCTCTCTTTCCTCAGACATTGCCCCTTTCAATATACATTAATACATTCTATAATATTATTTGCATTTTTTATTTTTAAGTTTTTAATATGTATATATATATATATATATATATATATATATATATATATATATATATATATATATATATAGTTATAACCTAGTTTCTAAAGGAAAAAGTGTTTTTTGTTTTGCTAAAAACTTTGTCACCCTTTGATGAAAACTTTCCAAGAAATTTCAATGCTCATTTCGGCATCTGTCTGGAAAGTTTTGGGGTGATCAGTGAAGCGGGGGCCGTGAAAAAGGGGGAGCCCAAAACACTTTTTCCACATGTATTTTTCCATAGGGAACAGGAATAGTGCCTGAATCAATGGACAGAATTACACCAGGTTTGGCAGAAAGGTAGCTCTTGGTCCAGAAAACAACTGTTGTAATCTATCTGTGGGCTTTTAACCACGCCCACTGCATGCCTATCACTATCACTCGTTCATGGGCTTGCCTTTCAAAAATCCTTTATCATTGGTAAATGATTTATGTTTGTCCCTCTTTGGGGCAGTTTTGTTACCGCCTTGGCCATTGACCCTGTTACATGGATAATTGAACATTTGCCTATATGTGTGACTGAGAGTAAATTTCTTTTTTCTTTTGTGTCTCTCCTTCGCGCTCATGCTCCTGGCGGTAGGGGTGCTTTGAATCTGCTTGTGTTATTTGGTGTAAGTCAGTTCAGTAGTTTTTGAGAAATTAAAGAAAAATACACATTTTTATATATAGGGATGCAAAGGCTCCGCAAACCCTCCCAGTCTCGAGCTGAGATCTGATTGGCTGCCAACATTTCAACAAGGAAGTGATGGCAGCCATGTTGGGACTCTGTTTCAGCCGCGTTCCAGAAAAAAAAGATTAAAAAAAAAGAAAAGGGGCCAGGTTAAGGACACACTGACCCCTTAACTCTGGTGCTGTAGTCCCAGAGGGAACCACCCCCAGAGCAAAAAAGCATTTTTGTAAAAAAAAAAAAAAAAACAAGCCTGGACTCCAGCGCTAGTTTCAGTGAAGCCCCTGCGTGGGCCAGGCCAGGTCAGGTCCCAGGGGCATTTACATTTTGAATGGGGGGGTGCCCGGCCCCTCCACAGCCCGTGCACCATCACCTCCCTGGGGCTTTAGACTAAATCATTGCAGGGGGCTCTTTAGCCCCCTACCGACCTGGGGATGGCCACCTCCCCGGGGCTTCAAAGTAAATGATGCAGAGACCACCACCTCCCCGGGGCTTCAAAGTAAAAGAATGCAGGGGCGCCGCCTTGCCACCCTCAGCTCTGGGGACCGCCATCTCCCTGGGGCTTCAAAGTAAATGGATGCTGGGGCTGCACAGCCCCCCGCAGCTCCCTGGATCACCACCTCCCCAGAGCACATTTTAAAGATAGAAGCGGGTACATTATGGACCCCCGGCCCCAGGGACCACCACCTCCCCAGGGCTGTTTAAGTTGGAGAGGGGTCTTCGACCCCCTTCTTGGAGGCAGTGATGGCACTGGGAACTGCCAACCCCAGGGCCGGCTCCTGCAATGTCACAGAGTGCCCACCCCCAGGACATTGCTGTTTGCTCTGACTTGGCAGAAGTGTTGACAGCTCCTGCCAAGTCAGAGCAAACACTTTGCTTTCTGCAAGTGAGAGCTGTCAAACAGGGAAACAGATGAAAACATTGCTCCTGAAGCAGCTCCTTGCTTGTGGGAGCAATACCAGCTCCAGCAGGGCACAGGGAGTTGGCTATGACCACTGGGGCTTGGAGGCTCCCCCACGGTTCTGTCACTTTCTTTCTTTCTCTCTCTCTCTCTCTTCCATCCCATAGTGGGATGGAAGAGAGAGAGATTGTCATTGCAATGCTCTTTCCATACAATGACTTCACAAAGTCAGACTAGCAAGATGTTTGGTGCAAATGTTATAGTTATGTTTGGATGCAGAGCGGAACAGAGTCACTTCTGGCCTAGTGGTCAAGGTCTTACACTGTCACTCAGTAGGATGAAGGTTCAAAACTTAGTATCGCTTGGCAGTGTGTTTGTTTATTTACTAGTGTTTTGACTATTAAACCTTCCTAGTAATTCAACATTCACGTTTCTTTCCAATCACATGTGCGGGTTGATTGTCATAGGTATGTCATAGAAAGATGTTGGGGGGGCTGCATGGACCCCCGGCATTTACAGTAGCTCCCTGCATGCGGGAGCAATGCTGACTCCTGCATGAGGTGGGCAGCCAGCTGGGACTGCAGGGTCTATGAGTCTACCCAGCGGTCCCTTAAAAAAAACAGAAGCACTTGCTCCTGAAAAGTACAAATCATCAACTGTGTTTTGTATGCGGTTCCACCCTGTTAAGTTATCTGATGAAGACGCTCAAGGAACAGTTGCAGTGGCAAAGTTACAGCCACACAACTTCACTGGAGACATAACCCCAGCATCCTTGAAGCAGCTGTTGTGTAGATGATGTACTGTACATATACCCAACGAGGTAGCACTTACTAATTAGCCCATAGAAAGTACTCCATTTGTGTAGACATTCTGCAGAAAAATTTGGCTTTTCTTGGATAAATACGCAGGGCAGGATTCATTCTGGCACGATGCTCATTTCACTGAATTAAAACATCAACGGGAAGCATTTACAGATATAAAGAAAGCAGGTGCTCAAGTTAAAGCTCCAGTTCTGTAAAGTACAAATCATCCAAATTTCTTGTGCATGGTGAAGGCAAAGCAAATATTTTTTCTCTGCACTTCGACATTGAAAATGTATCTGCAAACCTTGATGGAGAGGTTGGTTGGTTATAGCTGAAGGCAGTGCGTGTCTCAGGGTTCGGATGGTTATAGGGGGTTGGCTGCAAGGCCTGGCTGCAGGCCAGGCCCTGTGGCCAATCTCTGCCGTGCATGGCCAAAGGACGTGCATGGCACGCGTTGGATTAATGTATAGTAATTAAATTTACTTTACGTTTGAAAAAAGCATAGATATTCACTGAAAAAAACAAAGGTTACAGGTACATTATAGTTAGGAAATAGAATTAAAAAAGACATAGAAATTCACTTAAAAAACCAAAGGTTACAGGCACGTTATAGTTAGGCTCACATTTTAAATGTACCAAACCATAGAAAATCTGCTGTTATAGTTAGAATTATTTCAGGTAACTATTGCTCATGCCCTAAGGTAACATCAGGGGAGGTCATTGGGAAAAATGTATCAGAATTGTCGATACAATTAAATACCAAAAACCCTTTTGAGCTGAATAGGGATGAAGAACTGTTTGTCCATGTCCGAGTTTAATCTGTGGGGTTTCAAACTGTCCAGAATTTTTGGTCTCTAAAGTGATTTCTCTTATTATATCTATGACATATAGGAGAACCCTTGTAGTTCCAGTGGTGTCACCAGGATATTACATACTTTGTTTCTACTGACAAGATGTATGCTATTAGTTTTTTTATGAGATATACCACTTTCAGGTGACTGAAGGTTTGATTCAATCCTTTTTAATTTCACTATATTCACTTGTTGCACTTTTTTGGGGGGAAGAGAGTATTTCATTAGTTTGCTATTTTTTAAATGGCTTATCATATCATAAACTTCCTTTCCTTATTACTCCCTTTTTTCTTGTCAGGGTATTTGGTTTATAACAATCTAATATAGTACATATAGGTGCACATATATAGGTTGTATTAATTAGAATAGACCCTTCTGATTATTTGTTTGAGAGGGGTTGTTGTCGAACACAGTAATACAGGCACTTATTTATGTAAACTTTGGCCATTTTTTAGATTTTTGGCCTAACTGTTTCCTTGCATTCACTTTCAACAATTTTCAGGGGTTTATAAAATTGGAATCTGTACAGCACTACCGAGCACACTGCGCTCTTTGCCCTGCATCTATTTCAAGCACAACTTAGACACTGATGCAGACATTATTTCCTGCATATTATGTTGACATCAGCTATCAATGTTTTAATTTCATTAAAAATGTTTCATTCGAAACGCATGGATGCATTTCCTCCATGTCAGGGCCATTTAAATTATTTGCCCATGAAGGAAAATAGTGTTGCTGTATGGGTAGTATTTTGCTCCCTAGACTATTTACATCAATGAATATATAGGTTGATTTCCGGTCTCGGTAACTGATGTAACGTTCTTAAAGTTTTACAAGCCATTTTCCTGCCGGAAGAAAAATTCAATAGAGCTTTAAAAATTATGAATTTCCATGATGTGAGATTAGTTGATTTTACAGACCACTGAAAGAAAGTTGAGTCTTGTAATGTACAGTATTGTTAGTATAATCTCCATTTGAGAAGTAAGGCTGGCAGTCTTTCATTTGTATCTAAGATCGGCTTGTGTGATAGACAACAGGTCTATAAACAGGATCCTTTATGCTTCTACAGTTTTAGATTACAATGCAGGAAATTATATATGTGGCTTTCTTTATTGCTTGTTTCATTGTTTTAGTCATTGGAATGAATTAACAAGCGTATTTTTGTAGATTATTTGACTACAGAGTATGTCGACAGTGTCTATGAGAAGTGCATCATTTATGTTGTGTGATGGGACGGGGCATTTTGAACTCGATAAAAGCTACGGAGGTAGCTGAAACACGTTGTTCTTTTTCAGTAAACGAAATCATTTTCACAGCATTCCGGAATTCTTACAAGCTTGCAGATTAGTAATTGTATTATGGCCGGAGGAGTGAGCCGCTGCTGGCACCTACATTTCCTGTTTGTTTTTATATACAACCCTATTACCTAGTGATAGTTAGGACATGTTTCCATAGAAAAAGCATTATTTGACTTGCCTATTTCTTTGGCACCATTTGTCAAATCTTAACTAAATTTTCCAAAATAAGTGCCCCTTTGATTTGTAATGCATGTAAAGTTTCAGGGTGATCTGTCCAGCAGGGGCTGAAAAAAAGGGGGGAGGGTCAAAAAAGTTGTGTTTCCCTTGTTAATTCCCATAGGACCTTCAGACACAACTACAGCCAGAACCACTGGACAAAATTACACCAAATTTGGCAGAAAGCTAGCTTTCAGTAAGCAGATTATACTTTCACTTATTTGGTGTAAATCCATTCATTAGGTTTTGAGAAATTTAAGGAAATCCACATTTATATATCTCTGGCTGAAAAGACTTCGCACATAAAGGCGAGTTTTTGCAGGGAAATGCACAGCTCTCATTGGCTACCAAAAACTTCATCCAGGAGGTGGTGCAGCAATCTTGGGACTTGGCTTCAACTGAGTCACTCAAAAAATGTAAAAAAAAAAAAGGGGGCCAGGGTAGAGACACCCTGACCCCTTTGCTCTGGTGCTGAGTTACCAGAGGGACCCCGTCAGGGCAAAAAAAGCATTTTTTAAACAAAAAACAATTTGCTGTGAATTTGGAGCTAAATAAATAAATAAGTGCCGACACCTGCACTTTATTTTAAAGCCCCCCGGTGGGCTACGTCCCGGTGGCAAAGTAAAAAATGAGAAGGGGGGCATATGGACCCCCCTCACTGGACTTTTCAGTGCCCCGGCGAGCACCACCTCCCTGGGGCCTATTTTGCATTTAATGCAGGACCACGTGCCCCCCCACAGCCCCTGGGACCACCACCTCCCCGGGGCTTGATTGTATATTAATGCAGGACATGCGCTGCCCCCCCACAGCCCCAGGGACTGCCACCTCTCTGGGACTTGATTGTATATTAATGTGGGAGGGCGTGCAGTCCCCCGCAGTCCCAGGCACCACCACATCTCCGGGGCTTCCTTCTATTTCAATGCCAGGGGGCCACGGTGCCCCCCTGCAGCCCCGGTGACCCCCACCTCTCTGGAGCAAACATGAAAAAAAAGAGAGAGAGTCAGATTTGGACCCCCGCAGCCCTAGGGATCACCACCTCCCGGGACTAAATTCACATTTGGAGGGGGGCTGCGTGGCCCCACTTGAGGAGCCACAGATGGCCCTGGAGACTGCCACCCCTAGGGCCGCCTCAGGCTATGTCCCGGGGTGCCCACCCCCGGGAAATAGCTGTTTCCTTTTGCTTGGTGGGAGCTGACCACTCCCACCAAGGAAAAGCAAACACAGGCCCTCATTACAACCCTGGCGGTTGGTGATAAAGCGGCGGTAATACCGGCAACAGGCCGACGGTAAAAAAAAATTGCATTTTGACCACGGCGGAAACCACCAACACAGACGGCCACTTTAACACACTGACCACCATGGCGGTAGCAACAAGCACCGTGGCGGTAACCGCCAACAGCCAGGCGGAAGACAATGTACTGCCCACTGTATTATGAGAGGCCAATCCACCACCTTTTCCGGGGCATTACCAACGCCATCAAAAGCATGGCGGAAACCATACACAGAAGGGAAACGACTCACCTCTTGACACTCCAGGAAGAACCACGATGCCATGGAGCCTGAGTTGCACATATTTCTCATGCTGGTCTACCTCCTCCTACCCTAGGAACAGGAACGGCGGCGAAGACGACCACGATGAGTACTGCATATTGCACACAAGGGAGGGGGGGAGGGAAAAGAGTGACACACAAGCAACACCCCCACCACCATACACACAAACAGCTGCAACAACATTACATATCCATGCGTAACCTTCAGGAATAATGCAAGGACAAAAGGATGTGAGTAAAGCCAGTGTAACAATAAAAACGTAGATAAATACATCCTTAAAGCACAAAACAGTATCTACAATATATACAAATGGAGGGACAATGCCCAGTCCAAAATGTCCGTGGCCCACAGGGCCATAACACATAGGCACAGGCCACACTTGACTCCTGCCTCAATATGGAGAGAATACTGCTGGGGCATCAGGTCGAAGATACACAGGCACCTCAGGGGGAAGGGAAATGGGGGGCACCTCAGCCGGAAGATGGTACAACGCCACTGCTCCTAGAAGGGACTACATGCCCTCTGCGATGTCCTGTGGAGTGCAAAGCCACAGTCTCTCAAGTGGGTGGTTTGCCCTCTGTGATGTCCTGGGGAGTGCAAATCCACAGTCTCTCAAGTGGGTGGTTTGCCCACTGCTTGGCCCTGGGGAGTGCAAAGCCACAGTCTCTCAAGTGGGTGGTTTGCCCACTGCTTGGTCCTGGGGAGTGCAAAGCCACAGTCTCTCAAGTGGGTGGTTTGCCCACTGTTTGGATCTGGAAAGTGCAAAGCCACAGTCACTCAAGTGGATGCCTTCTTCCACTGGTTCTGGAAGGGGCCTTGTGCCCAGTGTGCTTCATCCTGGCAAGGAGGGGGTGAGTGGATGCCTTCTTCCACTGGTTCTGGAGGGGGCTTTATGCCCTGTGATGCAGATCCTGGATGGTGCAAGGTCACAGAGTCTCTCACCTGGGTGTCACTCCTACAGTTGTTGCAGGGGCCAGGACGCACTACAGCCCATGTAGTCACGACTACACACTACTCACCAGAAGTGACGGCTGCTCAGTGGTGGCGGTTGCGGGGCTGGCTGCGGTGCTGTCAGTGGTGGGGGAAGGCTCCAGCCCTTCCCCTGCAGCCTCAGACGGCTGCCCACTGGGGCTGCTGCTGCTGGGAGTGGTGCTGCAGGCAGTGGTGCAGGCGGCGGTGCTGCCATTGGTGGGGGGAGGCTCCAGTCCTTCCCCTGTAGCCTCAGATGGCTGCCCACTGGGGCTGCTTCTGCTGGTAGTGGGGCTGCTAACAGTGGTGCAGGTGGCGGTGCTGGCGGTGGTGCAGGTGGTGGTGCTGCCAGTGGTGGGGGAGGCTCCAGCCCTTCCCTTGCTGCCTCGGACAGATGAAGTGCCATGGCTGGAGTTGTTTGCCCAGATGCTGCTCCAGCCCCAGGCACCAGATCCATCCTGCCTGCGGCATCTGTTCCTTTTACATTGGCCTTGGTAGCTGTTTTTCCCCTTCCTGCCCTTGACAGCTGGTGGTGCTTCCTTTCCCTTGCTGGCTGGTGGTGCCTCCTTGCCCTTGCTAGCTGGTGGTGCCTCCTTGCCCTTGCTGGCTGGTGTTCCCTTCCTGCCCTTGCTAGCTGGCGGCCCATTCTTGCCCTTGGCAGGTGGTGCAGGCACACTGGCAGTGCTGACGGGTGCCTCCTTGGAGCTTCTCACACATGCAGTAGCTGCAGAAACTACAGTGGCCGTGGACTGGGTGGCTGAGGTGCTGGCCTGGGTTCTGCCCACCCTGGCCCGAAGTGAAGGACTGGGGGGGAGGCAGGTCAAGGGTGGAGAGGAAAAGTGTTTTAGGGACACTGGGATTGGAAGAGGGTGAAGGTTTGGGAGTTGAGGAAGAGGGAGTGGTTGTAGGAGTGGTTGCTGTGTTTGGGTGCAGGTGCATGGGCTGGATGCTCTCGTGAGGTGGATGGCTATTGGTTGTCTGAGTGCTTGCGTTTGTGTACTTTGGGAGGAGGGGGCACAGACACAGTGGGAGAGGACACAGGGGACATGTGCATGGATGTGGGGGTGGTGACTGCCAGGGAGGGGCGTGTAGTGATAGGCGTGCTGGTGATGGAGGTAGTGGATGAGGATGTAGTGCATGCAGGTGTGAGTGGAGACGCTACTGGTAGGGAGGTGGAGACCGAGGAGGAGGGGGACGCAGTGGAGGCAGTGGATATTGGTGTGTCTGCATCTGGACGGTGCTTGTGTGAGTGCCTGTGGGATGAAGTGTGGTGCTTGTGTTTGCCTGAGCCATTTCAGTGTGTTGATTTGGGTGCATGCTGGTCTGAAGGTGTGCTTGGGGTTGAGGGGAATGGGACTGGGTAGAGGAAGGTGGAGGTGGGAGGCTAGAGACAGGGACAATGGCTGCCATCAGTGAGTTGGCCAGAGCCTAGAATGATCTCTGTTGGGCCGCCACGCCAGAGTGAATGCCCTCCAGGAATGCATTTGTTTGTTGCTAATGCCCTGCTAGACCCTGGATGGCATTCAGTATGGCTGACTGACCAACAGAGAGGGATCTCAGGAGGTCACTAGCTTCCTCACTGAGGGCAGCAGGGCTGCCTGGGGCAGGGCCTGAGGTGCCTGAGGTGAAGGAGATGCCCACCCTCCTGGGTGAGCGGGCACGGGAAACTCACTGAGGGGCTGCTGGGAGGGCGGTGCTGGTACAGGGGGTGGTGGCTGTATCTGTAGTTGGGAAGGCCACAGAGGTGTCCACCACAGCCAGGGAGCTTCCATCGGAGGAGGTGTCGCTGTCAGAACTGTCCCCTCCTGTCTCCGCTGTGGTGCTCCCCTCACCCTCCATCCCACTGGTGCCCTCACCGTCGGTGGATTCGGCCTCCAGGCCCATGTGGGAAGCAGCTCCCTCCGTCACCGGTGCCTCTGCTCCTCCGCCAGATAATGCTAATGTACACAAGGACTGGTAGACAAAACAAAAAGGGGGGGAAGAGACCGAGGATACACATGGTCAATGCCAGCAACAACACCACCGTTGGCGTACACAACTCACAGGGAACAGCCCTATGCACTAGGCCATGCAATACCAGTTACAATGCTAGTCACCAGGCCATGGGGTACAATGCCGAATGCCGTTAGCAGCACACCTGAAACCCCACAGTACCCTGCCCAGTAGTAGATGCTAACTAGAATTATTGGGGTTAGAGTGCATCTGAGCCTGGCCATAATGGAACCTACTGTGCCATGTTCGTCCTGGCCTAGGGGCACCCGCAGACCCACACCCCTACCCAGGTAACACCTCAACGCGCACAACTTCATGATTCTGAATCTGTACTCACCCCCTTGTGGCTGCTGTGATGCCTTCAAGCGCCCATCCAACTCCGGATAGGCCACCGCCGGGATGCAGATCATCAGGGAGGTCAGGGTATGACGAGCACCCCTTCCTCGTTGGGAGGCCATCCCCAGCTGGGCCCGCCGTCTTCCTTGCCCAGCAGTGCAAGTCCTCCCACCGTTTGCGACAGTGGGTGTTCCACCTGACAAAGACCCTCAGGGTCCGCACCTCCTTGGCGATGGCACACCAAATACCCTTTTTCTGATGGACACTGACCTGCAGAAAAAGATACAGAAGAAAAGGTATTAGTCATACCGTCCGGACTGTTACACTCATGGCCCACCATATCCCTCCCATCCCCCTACGCACAGACATTGCCCACCAAACATGCAGCACTCTGCCCAGGACCCCTTAGCCCCCCCCACATGAGGCTTACACACACAGCACTCCATTCATTCATGCCTCATGCATCGTGCTCACAGTGTAGTCACCTGTTTGTCTGGAGGACCACAAAGTAAAGGGTACCGGGGTAGGACCCCATCCACTAGTCTCTTCAACTCCTCCAAAGTGAAGGCAGGAGCACTTTTCCCAGACATTCGAGCCATGGTCGCTTCCAGACACAGGTCACAGTAGCACTTGCAGTGTAGGTCCTCTCCCTTTGAAGGTCAGGTAGCGAGTGAGTGAACAGATAGAAAATGGCAGTCACGTCTGCGGCGGTGCGTACTGTCACCGCCGGCGTACATCACCTGGAACCCTTAGGCCCCAATGATAACCACTGATGTGTTGCACGGCGGTCATCGACCGCCTCCCGCAACGGCGCACAACGGCAGCGGAATTACCTCATTTCCACTTGTCCCTCCTCACAGGTCAGGCGGCCGCTACTTCAGGGGGGAACAGGCCATGGCACCTAACTGCGTCACAGCAGACATAGGCACATCAACGGACCTACACGTTCACATACTGTTTCTGTAAAAAAAATGCAAGGCATATTAATCTGAGGATATCTTTTAATATGACCATCTGCTCACTGTTTTTTACCCTAGAGTTCAACCGGTGAGGATGAATAGGAGATGGAGACATACACCCGTGTACAGACCCCTGGTGGACCTGGCGACAATGGAGGACAGGCACATTATCCTAACCTACAGACTTGATAGGGCCACAATCCATGAGCTGTGTGCACAATTGGAGCCAAACCTGATCTCAGCTATCCGCCACCCCACTGGTATGTCCCATTTCTTGGCAAGTGGGTCCTTCCAAGCGACAGTGGCTATGGCAGCAGGGAAGTCACAGCCTATGTTCTCAAACGTGCTGGCCAGAGTGTTGTCTGCCCTGATGAAACACATGCGCAGCTACATCGTATTTCCCCAGGGGGAGAATTGGGCCACAGTGAAGGCTGACTTCTATGCAATAGGACATATCCCCAACATCATTGGTGCTATGGATGGTACACATATTGCCTTTGTTCCCCTCCCCCCCCCCCCCCGGAGAAATGAACAGGTGTTCAGAAATCGAAAGAGCTTTAACTCTGTGAATGTGCAGATAGTGTGCCTGGCGGACCAGTACATCTCCCATGTCAATGAAAGTATCCAGGGTATGTGCATGATGCCTTTATTTTGAAGAATAGCAGCATTCCATATGTGATGACTCAACTCCAGAGGCACAGGGTGTCGCTAATAGGTGAGCCCATGGTCCCCACCCAGTGTCTGTTGGTATATGGGTGTGGGTTTGGCCCTAATGGTGAATGTCTGGCTAACAGGTATCCCTCGATATTTACAGGTGACTCTGGTTACCCCAACCTCTCATGGCTACTGACCCCAGTGAGGATTGCCAGGACAAGGGCAGAGGAATGTTACAATGAGGCGCATTGGCGAGCAAGGAGGATCATTGAGCGCACCTTTGGCCTCCTGAAGGCCAGATTCCGGTGCCTCCATCTGACAGGTGGATCCCTGTGCTAGTCACCCAAGAAGGTCTGCCAGATCATCGTTGCATGTTGCTGCTGCATGTTGCTGCTGCATGTTGCACAACCTGGCCTTGAGACGCCAGGTGCCTTTTCTGCAGGAGGATGAGGCTGGAGATGGTCGTGTGGCAGAGGTGGAGCCTGTGGACAGTGACGAAGAGGAGGCAGAGGAAGAGGACATGGACGACAGAACAACTATAATTCAACAGTACTTCCAGTGACACACAGGTAAGACACTAACGTCACCTTCCATTGCAGTTTAGTGTTGTTTGTGTTGGACATTGTACATGGCAGCCTGATTTTCCAAATTCCATGGCCACTTACTGTACCCTTTAGCATCTCTATTTTCAGATATCTGTGCCCCACTCTGGCTCCTGGTGTGTTTAGTGCTGCCCACTACAGGTCATACCTATGTATATATAACTGTACATTTGGATTGCAATGTTTACAGCTTGTTAAACTAATACATATTTCAATCAATTGACAGACTTCATACTTATATTAGTTTCATGGGTGTTTATTTATGTGATAATAAGTGTAGGGGGTATTGCAATGGGCTGGTTTGATGATGGTGGAATGCCCAGGATAGAGTCCAGTCTATTGGTATCACAGGTGCATTGTCCAAGGGGGCATAGGGAGTGGGGCAATGGCAGTTCAAGGTGGACAGGGTGGGACACAAGGGTGACATTCGGGGGAGTCTTATGTCCTGGCGGGGGTCTTGGCAATGTTCTCTGGCTTCTGCCTGGATCGCAGGGTGGTTCTCCTTCTGCAGGGGTGCTGGTGGCCTGTTGTTCCTGTGGCGGGGCCTCCTGTCCACTAACGTCAGCAGAGGTGGAGGGCTGTTCATCGGTGTGGCTAGTGTCAGGGACCCGTTGGTGTGCCACTGCCTCCCTCATGGTGTTGGCCATGTCTGCCAGCACCCCTGTAATGGTGACCAGGGTGATGTGGATGTCCCTCAGGTCCTCCCTGATCCCCAGGTACTGTCCCTCCTGCAGCCGCTGGGTCTCCTGCAACTTGGCCAGTAGCTGGACCATCGTCTCCTGGGAATGGTGGTATGCTACCAGGATGTTGGTTAGTGCCTTGTGGAGAGTCGGTTCCCTGGGCCTGTCCTCCCCCGTCACACAGCAGTCCTCCTAGCTTCCCTGTTGTCCTGTGCCTCTGTCCCCTGAACCGTTTGCCCACTGCCACTGGCCCCTGTGTTTGTGGGGTTGCCTAGGGTCCCTGTAGTGGTTGACCCACTGCTGATTGACGTGTCCTGGGGACAGAGGGATGGGCCTGCTGGGTGGGTGCTGTGCTGGTATTGCTTGAGGGGGAGGCTCTGTGGTGGTATGGGACTGTGCCTGGGTCACCGACTGTCCAGAGGTCCCTGATGGGCTGGTTGATCATCCTGATCCGGGCGTGCAGAGCTGCTTTCATCACTCTGGGCCTCTTCGGGGGGTGAACTGGATGTTGCTGGCACCTCCTCTCTGGTGACGTTGTGTGGGGGTCCTGTGGGGATGTAAATGCAGTGTTTTTGTTACTGCGTATGATATCTTGTGCCTGGGTATGTTTCCCCCTATGGTTGTTATTACCAAGGCAGCTTTGGCTTCTGTGAGTTGTGATTTGGTTGGTTAAGTGATTGTCACTAGTTTGCATGCTGTGGTGATGGGTGTCCATGCGCGGCTGTGAGTGGTGTCCATGCATTGGTGGTGCATGCAGTGCTGATTACTGGGATGGGTGGGTTGTGATGGTGGGGTGTATGTGAGGTGGTTGGGTGATGGGGGTGAGGGTAGGGGTATGTGATGGCAAGCAGGTAGAGGGGTAATAGTAGTAAAGAGTTGACTTACCAGAGTCCAGTCCTCCTCCTACTCCTGCCAGGCCCTCAGAATGCATGATCGCCAAGACTTGCTCCTCCCATGTTGTTAGTTGTAGGGGAGGAGGTGGGTGTGCACCGCCAGTCCTCTGCACAGCTACCTGGTGTCTTGCAACCACAGAACGCACCTTCCCCTGTAGGTTGTTCCACCTCTTCCTGATGTCATCCCTTGTTCTGGGGTGCTGTCCCACAGCGTTGACCCTGTCCACGACTCTCCGCCATAGCTCCATCTTCCTTGCAATGGATGTCTGCTGCACCTGTAATCCGAATAGCTGTGGCTCTACCCGGATGATTTTCTCCACCATGACACTTAGCTCCTCCTCTGAGAACCTGGGGTGTCTTTGTGGTGGCATGGGTGTAGTGTGAGGGCTGTGTGTGAGTGTGTGTGTGGGGTGATGTGTTGGGGTGTGTGCTGTGAGGTGCGTGGATGGTGTATGGGTGATGGTGTTCTGTGGCTCTCGTTCTGTGGGTGCTCCTGGCGTGTCTCTCTCTCTGTTGTAAATTGTTTGTAGTGGTAAAGTGTTGTGGGTAGTATGGGTGTGTGTTTTATAGTGGTGTGGGTGTGGTGTGTGTATGTGTGTCAGGTGTGTGTAGTTTGAATTGTCCAATGTGGTGGTGTTTTGTTAGTGTGTGTGTGTGTGTGTATTTTGAGCGCAGCGGTCCGTACCGCTAATGGTTTACCGCGGTTGAATGTCTGCCGCGGTGAATCGTGGGTTATAATGCTGTGGGCGAATTTCTGTTAGCGTAACCGTGTGGGTTTTGGTGCCACCAGTTTATCACTGACCTCTGGTGTGTCGGACTTGTGTGTGTGTCTGTATAGTGGTGGATTTCTATGTGTGGGTCATAATACGCATAGCGGTATGCGGTCACGGTATGTTGGCGGCAGTCAGCATGGCGGTAAGCGGCACTTACCGCCAATGTCATAATTAGGGCCAAAGTCCGCTTTCTGCAAGGGAGTGCTGTCAAACGGCTCCCTCTTGCAGAAAGCAGAGTTTTAATCTGTCTTCCCTGCACACAAATTTACGTGCAGGGAAGACCGATGAAAACATTGCTCCCACAAACAGGAAGCTGCTATTAAAAGCAGCTTCCTGCTTGGGGAGCAATGCCGGCTTCCACAGGACATGGGGAGCAATCTAGGACCACAGGGGCCTTGAAGAAATAGAATTTAAAAAAACATAGAAATTCACTTAAAAAAAACAAAGTTTACAGGGATGTTATAGTTAGGCTCACATTTTAATGTACAAACCATAGAAATTCACCTTTTATAGTAAGATCTATCTCAAGTAACTATAACTCGTGCCCTAAGGTAACTATAACTCGCACCCTCACCATGCACTGATAATTACCCCACAAATGACAGCACTCATGATAACATCATTGATAATATCAATGTAATATTTGCTGTAAACTTTTTGATGAAAAAACTGTGCATAGCGGAGGCAAGGGACTTGGCCCTTAGTTCACTGATAGCAGGGTGGGGGCATGAATATTTCTAAGCTCATGTTCAAAAGCTATCACTTTTAATAAATGCCTTACTTCTGCTTGTTAGAGAAATGCACTTTTTATAATTTTGAAGAGAATCTTTCACATGTTTGTTGCATGAATTACATGCCAAACGTGTTCATGGATAGGCTCTTGCACAAGATCTTAGACCCAAGCCAAATCCTTGTCTTGCCTCTCCTTGCTAATTTGTTGGCTAGACATTAGTGCTGGCACCTGAAGAGGGAAATCTGCTTGGCCTCACAGCCTTGTTGTAGTGAGGAGATGCCCCCTTCCTCTGTGTTTTGCAACTATTGTAGAGTGCTGCGAGGTCTAGGGGAGAGGACCAGTAGCGTAGCAGTGATGCTATGGACCAGAGTGCAATCAAGGAAAATTGTACCATTTGACAGCTGTTGGTGTGGTAAAATAGAGCAATTATCAGAGTTCAAAGCACACCGGTGTCATTGCACCTGTAGCACCAATTGTAGCTGCTTCCCTGGAAGGAAACCTGCCCACCTTGGGGGTCACAGTCATGGTCAATTGCTGAGTCACCCAGGGAAGACCTATCTTGGGCATCACAGCACTACACCATGATTATGAGTCCCAGAAGAGGGGCCTTGTTACCTATGCCTCGCAGCAATGGTGCAGCATTCCTCCACCGTCCCTGCTCTATCCTGGTGTATTGCTCTGGGCCTCACAGCCATGATGTTGTGCTACTAGGCCTAAACAAGCGGGCCCCTTCCTCTAGGACTCGCAGCATGGATCAGGGCTGTGAGGCCCCAGGGGGCAGGCATCTCTGGTGGGCCTCACAGCCGCAGTGGTCGAGACAAAGAAAACGGAGATATCTGAGACCCCCTCTCTCCACCCTGCCACCCAACTGCACATTCCATGCCCACCTCCCACCTCCCTCCTCCCAGGAGCAGGACAATGATTCCTCCTGTTGCTTGGAAACGCTCACCTTGTTTTTCATCCCAGGTACTGCCCCACCCCAGAATTTCTGGGCTACCTGCTGATCGGTCACCTCCCACTCCCCTGAAAAGCTGCCACACCCTTGAAAGTCTGATGCACCAGGTCAATACACAGGCATATGGATGGGAGAGGGGGGCACAAGAGGAGCAAACAGTGTGGGCAGAGTTACATCTTCGAACATGTGCCATTGTTTGTAGGCACTGCTGCCGGGCCTACTGTTGGTAAGGTGAGGGCAGTGCCATGGGCGGTTGCCCACATGGCCCTTGCCCAGTGCCAGCCCTGTGTGTTGTTTCTGTTCTATAAGTCCTTCCTTTATGAACCAGTTTTCACACTCTGCTGCGACTAATACCCCAAAGGTATGTGAAAAATATCCTGAATTGAAAATGAAAACCAAATGCCAAATCTCTCCAAGACATCTCCCCTTTTAAGAAGACTTGATGAATCTCTTTCCTTATCAATTTTATCTTTCTTTCTTGCATGAATAGTGTCTTGCTGGAAATCCAGATACCCCATTAACCTGCAAGGGTTTATTACTGACTTTCAATGGTTGATCATGAAACCCAAACTCTTCAGAAGATTCTCATTATGTGCAACTGATCCACTAATCCTCCTGAATTTGCAACAGTATAAAAAGTGTTCAAATAAATAACCAAACTCCTCTCTTTCTGAAATAAGCAGCTCCTGGCCCTAAGACATGGCGCTGAACCACAAAGGCACTGATGACAGAAAAGCAATCACAAACTGATGCAATTGGCATCCCCCTATAAACTGCAGAAATGACTGGCTCTCTTGTTCCTTAGGAATTGTGAAATAGATGTC
Source organism: Pleurodeles waltl (assembly GCF_031143425.1). NCBI lineage: Eukaryota > Metazoa > Chordata > Amphibia > Caudata > Salamandridae > Pleurodeles > Pleurodeles waltl. The sequence continues at coordinate 712,957,171 of NC_090442.1, forward strand.
CTTTGTCTAGTTTCACTTATCAGTTACCATCATGCAACATACCTCTTAAAAACAGAATTCCTCCATCTTGAAGAGTTTGGAAACTGAAAACGTGTTCACTTCCTTTAAATTCATTCAGCCCCCTTGGTACCTTCTCCTGCGCAGGAACAGACCTCCTGTCTTTCTGGGGCAATGACAAGAAATAATCTCAGAACTCCCCTTGAGAACACCCGCTGATCTGTCCTCTTCGTGCGTATTGTAACTTCTTCCTGCGCTCCCCTTTTGAGGAAAGAAACGTGTTGTTGCTTGAAAGCCTGTTCTTGAACCCATGGACTAATTGTAAATCTGAGACCATGGCGATTCACAGCCCGTAGCCAGCTCCCGCATATGGCCCTTCATGCAAACACTTCCTGCAAACACTTCCTGCAGGACTTTGTGCTTTGTCTAGGGCCATAAATGTGAAATCTATTATCACACACATCTAAAAAGGCATCCCTCAAAGTGGAGAGCCTTTACACAGGAACATAGCTTCATAGGGGATGTTTGGAGCGTGATCCCCTTCCACCGCACCCCACAAATAAATGCATTCTTGCTAGTGGGATCTGTTATCAGGCAAAGAAGGTTTTCGTATTAAATGTCTTCCTTGATCCTCACTTCACTAAGACATGATTATAGTGATTTAGCACTGGTGTAGCTACTGGCACAATTATTTCGCGTTAAAGTAGCTGCATCCTTTCAATTTAAAAGCGAAGAACATGTATGTTCCTCACTTCTTATCATGTAAACAATAATTGATTCACAAAAAGTAGTAGATGTACACCGATAGATGTACTGATGAATATGTGAGATTTAGTACTTTTTGGAATCCACAGACATTGCCAGAAGTAGACTTGGAAAGCTACATCAGTCGTAGGTTTCTAGGCATGCTACTGGCAATGTTATGTGATATTTCGGTCCTGCAACATTTTTTGACGTAATTATTTGTAAATGTATTTCCTCAATGGTAAAGACCACTTTGTAATTTACATGTTTATTATCACCACGGGAAAAGCATTTTTCTCCCCTTGGCACTCCCACCCACAAAAGAATGTTGAGGTGCTCCCATTTCCCTTCCACCCCAAGATGTGGATATATTCCAGTGCTTTTTTGCAGCAAATATCTGAAGATTGTCAAGGTGGGAAAGGGTCAGAGAGGAGTTCGTGAATGCTATCCAACTCACAAATTCACAAACTCTCAAGCACATCATGGTTGAACCATTCATTCCACACGTCTTGTATGAGATTTGCTACTGCATAATTAGACGAAGTTGTGATGTACAATTATGCAGTAGTAAATGCTATGTAGCCTACTGGGGATACGTGGCAGGCATACATTTTTAGCTGTAAATTTAATTTTGTGAATTTGGCAATAAAAAGCAATATGGGATGGGAGAGTGCAATGAAAATATTAATCATACTCTTTTTTTTTCTAGTGGCGTGTGAGCTGGTACAGCTGGACAAAATAACACAACAACTGATTTGACCACACAACATTCCAAAAACATGTATTTGATAAAAAGCCATGTGCCCAATAAAAATAAAAAAGTCATAAACCTGCATCTATGTGGTGATGCCTTTTGTGGGTGCATGATCGCTTGGTATCTCACTCCTCTACTGTGCTTTCTGATACTTTGGTAGTTGGGAAATATGCTGCAATCACCCATAGAATCTCACTGACTAAGACAGACCCCTGCTTCTGCAGCTTCGTAAGTCTCCTTGCCAGCCATGTCCCCTAACTTAGGGTTAATATTCATAATAATGGCTTTCTTCCTCTCAGATGAATCGTGTGAAACTTGTGTTTGAATTTCCAAGGAAACAAATGGTGCTCTGACTCCAGCCCTCAGAAACTCTAAGTCGACCTGTACACCCTTCATGTGTGTTGGAGGGAAGTGCCCTTTTTGTATGGTCACCCCCACAACTTTTTGCCCAAGTGCTGCTAGTTATGACTGTGAATGAGCACTGGAGCCTGCTAACCATGTCCCATTGCCAGTACTCTCCCTAAACTTGATATGTGTGAATTGGTATCCCAATTGGCAAGGACTTTACCCCACTTAAAATTCCTTAGCACATGGTACCAGTTGGACCCAGGCAGGGTTGTTCAAGGGGTCACCAGGCAAGAAGCACTGACTGTATCACCCTGAGTGACCCGAGTACACAGATGTCAGCAGGTCTGCCATTGCAGACTGCAGGAGCAGTGTAAACTGTTTAACACAACATTGCCCGCACCATGTGTGGCAAGGTCAAGGCACTGCTTTTAATATATGCCAGTCACCCCTAAGGTAGGACTCACAAGCCCAGGAGGCAGGGTACATTATATTAAAGGCATGGGCATATAGGTGCAAGCTCATGTGTCCCTATAGTGATTAGATGTCCATAGGATAACATGGGTTGGCACCCGGGCACACCTGAGAATGCCAACTCCATAATGGTCCCACTGAAGTATGTCATGTTTGATATCAAACAACCTCTCTCATTAAATCAGACTCAAATCCAAAGTCAGATTTAATGTGACATGCACCTAGGTGACTACCTTTGATGTTGCCCACCAGGTTGCCCCAACATTTCCTGTGCCCTAGCTGATAGCCTGCAGCTGTTGCCTCCATGACATGATTCTGACCACCTGCAAGCACATGTAAAAGCTCTTAGGAGTCAGAAACAAAGGTCTGCCTGGGAGGGAGGGGTTACCTCCCTTCCTGGTAGGAAGGCTAGAGAAGTGGCACATCAAGGTTGTGAGCTTCAAAGGGCACACTGCCTCTGATTTGCAAGTAGGCTGCTCCCCAGAGGAGGACAAAGCCATCCTCCTGCCCTCAAGCACGTCTGAACCCAGGAAGGTGGGAAAATGATATAGTCAGGAGGAGTACTCCCCCAGAAGACTAGCCACAGGGTGGGCTGTCTGGTCTGTACAGCTGAGGATTGTTTTTGCCATCTTGAAAAGTGGCAAAATGGAGGGTTCTGGGTAGGGAAGGTGACCCCCCCTCCCCCCCCACCAGATGTGGTCATCTCTGGGGCAGATTAGCTGCTTGGACTAGTAGCCCATTGGCCACTTGTCCCCACACCCATGAAGCCCCTAAATCTAGGATTTAAGGGGCACCCCTGACACCAGAACCTTCGATATTCTCCCAACTGTGACCAAGGACAAAGAAGAGACCTGTGTCTGCATCTTCAGGACTCAGCAAAGAAAAGGGTGCAAATCCCTGCACCACTGGAGGCCACTCTGCATCTGTATGACTATGACTTGTACCGGTCAGAGACTGGTTCCAAAAGAAAGGAGAACCTCTCTGCAACCGAAAGGCATCACCAGAACTCCACTGGGTTAGAGGCACTAGTCCCCTGCATCCTTTACGGTGGAAACCGCACTCCCAGAACCAATATGTTACTGACCGTTAGGCCCACCAAGGGATCGCCCAAATGTAAATGGTCTATTGGCTTCTGGGAAATGTAGTCCTGACCACTAGCAAGTTTCAGACAACTAGCACTATACCCAGACTCCATGATGTCAAAGTATCCAAGCTCTGTGTTTTCCGCTGTCAAAATTTATTAGTGGCCAGTCTGGCTATCTACCCCTTTCCTCAGTGGCTCAGTTGTTGGGTTTTTGCATCTGTTTCCTCACTAGCACCGTCTCAGAGGTAAAGCTAGCACCAGCAACTCACCTTCAGCACTAAGGATCGCCAAGCACACCTCTACACCAGAGACTCCCAAGCTAGATAAAGTTTTTTTTTTTTTTTCCCCTGGTGAATCCTAGTCCAGGGGCCCATGCAAACTTAACACCCAGTGGGCTCCCCTGAACTGGATCTGCAAGTGACCAAGTGTCACAATTGTGATATTTGTTTTAGCACCTGCGACTCTGGCGTACAGCACTAAGGACAGCCAGTACACCTCTGTATTCAGGCCTTGTGAGCCAGGTAAAATTGGTCTGACTGTCTAAGCTTGGTCCTGGGATCTGCATCTCTTAACTTCCAGTGGGTTCCCCTGAACTCACTCTGCAAGTGACCGTTTGTCAATAAGTGATTTTTCCCCATTGACCACAATGGTAAAGTTTCACAGCTTGTAAAGTACGGATTTATTTGTAACTCTAAAATCCATAACTCCGGTTATATGTATGTGATTGATTTCATTTTGGTGTCTAAATTAATATAGAAATCTCCTCTATTTTTATAAATTGGTGTTGGATCTCTTTCGAGTTGTGTTTATCATCTGTGTGAAATGCTTAACACATGTTCCTCTAGTAAAACCTGACCACTACCAGGACTGAGCTAGGGATTTATTAGTTTGAATCCAAATGACCCAGTTTGGGGTATTGTGTGAGTATTGCATAATGAGACTTACCCAGCCTCACTACAAAATACTCCACTTTCCTACATGTGTTTCCCTTTGCATATCTATTATGTGTGCTAATGGACCTAGAACGTCCAAATATCTATCCTGCCAATACTTCAAGGATTGTTTTAGCCCTTTGCAAGAATTTCTTACTAATTTAGAGAGAAGAAATCAACTCTTATTGTAAGTTTGATATTGCACACCTTTTATCATCTATTATTGGCTTAATGCATTGTGCCCTCATTACGCGTCTGATCTCTCTCTCTTTGAAGGCTTCTTGATCCATTCTTCAGGAAACATACTGACATGCTGTAACAGCCACTAGACAGTACTTCTCGATTGCCTAATCTGTAAGGAGAAAGCATCTCCCTGGTGGATATTTATAGAGGGTCCAGGGAGATCATCAACCAAAGAGTCATTTACATCATGAAATAGATGCTTCTTCTCTATTTTCTGTAAATGTTTCAACTTTCTCAACCACAAACCTCCTGAACCCTTCCTTACCATCTTCATTTACTGATAAGGGCTTAATATTTGTCTTTCCAAAAACAACTGAATAGCCACCCTAATGGAAGTTCTCATTTTAGTTTGAAGATTTCATTTAATTCTTTTTTGTCTACCACACTGTCTGCAGTGTTCATTGCATGTGACTCAGACTTGCTTACCATTTAAAATAATCCAAGTATTTTACCCCTGAAACAAAACTTTAAAATAAAACCTCAAACAGAAAGCCCCCATTTAGTCCCTTTGCTAAAGTGGCACTACAAATACCATCAGACAACGCTCTCACAGGTTTGCACAAATGTGTCCTCTAGACTGATCTGCAAACCTTGGCCTGATGTTACAGTCAAAACATGTCTACGTGTTCTTATAGAAAGTAAGACCTTACTGCTCAATCCATGATCACCACCACCTCTTGTGAGAGGGAATTGAATGACTCATCACCCCTTTCATGATTGCCACTTCAGTACTAGTGCAAGCGCAGCCCTTAACTGGCAGAGCGTTTGTTCTTCAGGGGAATTACAACACCTATCCAAACGCACACACTGGCCGCACTTCAGTGACATATTATATCTACTCATTGCTCCCAATAATAGTCTACCTCTTACAGCCGTGGGACCTACAAACAGGGTAGCAAGACCTAATCCTGGCATACACCCTCTCAAAAAGACCTCAAAATATCTCGAAATATTTCAATATCAACCTACAAAGGTCTGAGACTCTGGCCTTTGAGAGTTTGAAAGCAGAAGACAATATAATCATTAAACCTACTCTTCTGACAAACGCAGGGTGATCGTTATAATGGATTCAAATAACTATCAATCATATTGAGATTATCCATTAACCTGATCAGGAAGCACACAAAGAAAATGATTTCCTCATTGACAAAACACATTTATATACAACTTACCAAAGATTGCAAAAAGCCCCATTACACCTGCCTAGTCAACAAATAATATCTGGGGTAAACTCCCATATTGGAGCCACTATATAAACACATTGACATTTTACTGAAACTATTGATTACACAAATTCCTGGCTATTTAAAAAAGACAATGGTCTTCTTGAATAGAATTGAACAGAAAGAATTTAAAATCTGTTAATTAGTTTGCAAAATATTGTGTTTCTCTCACTTAGTACTCTTACCTATATGCACACCTCTCCCTTTCCACTGCTACTTAAGCCCCTCTAATGCACCCTGCTTGTAATATAATGTATTTTAACATTATATGCTAGCGTGATTGTATGGGAGTCTAAAGCTCACACCCTCACAATCTTACTGACCAAGCTATGCCCCTGACTCTAGCTACTTGTGGAGAAGCCCCCAATACAATTACAGAGGCATATAAGACCCTATGTATCTCTTTTGCTTCCTGGTAATCTACTAATAAACTCCCTCAGCATAATTCTTCTCAAGACTGGTTCAGCTAGGCCTGAACCACAGCCCATAAATGAATCACAGCAGTTTATCAAAAAAACCATGGTCCAGTGAAGGCATAAAGTAAGCCAGAAGGGAATACAATGAAGTTATACTTAAAAGTAAAGCTGAACTCTGAGGTAAAGTCTGGGACAACTTGCTATCTGAACGGGTTCAAAGAGACTGTGCCTCTTTCTGGGAAGTCGTAAATCATCCCTTTTTCTCAGGCTATCAAAAACCATCAATGGTCTCCCACATACCAGTGGAGAAATGGGTAGATCATTTTACAAACGTTTTTAAGCCAGGCAATTCTGAGGTCATCTCTACTCTTAGCAAAGAATACCTTACAATAGCCAGGCTTCCTTACAATTCAGTTTTTCCATTGATGTGAGGGAAGTTACTGTGACAATCAATCTTTGTCCATCTGGGAAGGTTCTTGGACCGGATGGAGTCCCTATAGACCTGTTTAAAGAGTGCAGCATATTCAAGCCCTCTCTTGTAACTAACATGTTAAGGGCGGCCATAATAGGAAACCCTTAGCATCCTGGGTGGAGGCCATTCTAGTCCCAAAAATGGGAATATGTATTCTTCTAGTTGCTATCATCCAACTTCCCTCTTGGATAGCTCACTCAAAATTTTGGGTAGAATTTTAGCAGGAAGGATAGAGACATGGCGTGAGTACAGTTTCTGGCAGGGGATAGGTACAATAAAGCAGTGCTTCAACCTGCAGTTAATCATTGTGAAATAAGTTAAGGCCGAGAGAGGTTCCATCCATTTAGCTTTCATTGACCTCTCTTGTGCCTTCCACTTGGTCAGCTGCTCAAGACCTCTGGGAGGTTATGAAGGGGATAGGAATTGAACAAGCTCTTATAGATCTCCTGAGTAGGATGCATTGGGATACAATAGCAAGGAAAGCAAGGGCCAACTGTGACCTCTCCCCTAGTATTAATTCTACTATGGGAGTTCGACAAGGTTGTCTTATGGCCCCACTGCTCTTTATATTGTACGTAAATGGGTTGGAAGATTTTTTATGATGCTCAGGGAGGGACTTGCCTCCAGTAGGACACAGGGCTGTACTTGTTTTACTCTATGCAGATGATGCCACGTTAATCTCTAGAACTGCAAATGGGCTCCAATCTCTTCTGGATGCCTTTGCAATGTTTATGGGTGATTTAGGTCTTAAAAATCATCTTAACAAATCATATATTATAGCAATCAGGCCAAAACAAAAAAAAAACTAGGAAATTTAAACTAAACGGAGGTGAGCATGCAAAATTGTCACATTTCACTTATCTGGGTCTTACTTTTAATATCTGGCAGAATCGGGGTTATTTTTTTTTTTTTTTAACTCTAGGGTTAATCAATTTCAAAGGGCCACGTAGTCTGTTTTTAACTTTGCAGGTAGACTGGGACACAAACCAGTGAAGGAGATTCTTAGTATATACAAAAGTAAATGTATAGCAATAGCGAGCGATGAGGCGGGGGTATGGAGTTGCAAGGGTGTGGAACAACTTCAACAGGCTGAAATTAAATTCTCCAGAAGGCTGCTGGCCTTACCAGATGCCTCTTCAATTTTTATATGTCATTTAAGTTCGGCCTGAATATCTGGAAGACAATGTTAAAATAGGCCCTTTACTGTTGTGGTTAAGGATCTGGTGGAACCCAGAAATTGGCTTTTATAGGGAGATCCAGCCAGAATGTCTTTTCCTCAATATTGCCCTTGCAATTCCCTGTTTTATGTGAAGACCACATTAAACTCACTAGGTCTTCCTGGGCTGTGCCTCAACCCATGGTCCATCGACGCACGCTCAAAAGCGCTGGTTGAAGCGTCTTTTTTCCAGAGACAGATGAGAGGTTGCTTGCAAAACTTTGAAAAGCTGAAATCCGGAATGTCCTATGATCCTATTAAGCAGACTCCTGGTCTGAGGTTTTACTTACAAAATGTTTTTACTCCTAAACTCAGTTTTTATCTTACATGCTTGCAATTAAATAGCATTCATTTTTTAGTTGCATTTCCACAAGAGGGCTCTTGGTCCACAACTCACCTGACCTGTTGTGTGCTAATGTCCCTGATCAAGGCACTTTATGCTCTTCTGTAGGTTTTACTATATTTATCACAAACTGTTTCTGGTTCCGGTTTTGCTCTCTGCTAATATAAGACAAATGAATATGTTATTGTATAACTAAATAATTGAGGAGGAATTTTGTATTTATTTTTAATATAAAGTGCTTTATGGCTAATATTAGCCAAATAGAGAATCTGTGACAGACTGACTACATAGCCTCTTTAGCCACTCTTCCAACCCACAGTGTCTTATGATTTATGCATCAAAAATAGATGAGCAACTGATTTTTTTAAGCACCTTGGGTGTGAGTTGGGCCACGCGTGCTACACATGGACCTTTATATTTAAATCGGTATTGCCTTTTGTTCACTGTACACAATTACCACAAACACTAAGGTGATGTTAGATACCTTTATCTGGTAAATTTTCTGTGGACCTCTTTCTAAGCAACACAGTTATACCACTACTTAGTACTGTTTTTATGTACAGTGTCCACGTTCACAATGAAAACACCTTGGTGATGACTGAAATAATTTACATGTCCCTCACAAAGGAGATAAAAAAGCGTTAGTGGTATTAAGTAAGGCAGAGTGTTTGATAAACACAGAACATTTTGCTTAAGAATCTAGTAGAAAGGCCACACAAACTATTTGCTATGGGAACATACAGTAAATCAAAACCCCCTCCTCTGGGACTCCTTTTACTGCATTGATATAACCAACCACAGACAAGGACTTCAAGATTTATGTTTTTCTGTGATCTCCTTTTGCAGGACACTGAAGTGGTCATTGTGACCCTGGCGGTCTCCTGACCATCACGGCAAAGGTGGCGGTTTCACCGCCAACAGGCTGGTGGTGAAGACCGCCACATTATGAGTGTGGCGGGTTGGCTTCTGTCAACCCGTCTCACTTCCACTCATACCGCCATGGTGGTCAGACCCTCTGGGCCGGAGATGAGCATCTCTGACCCGGCGGTCCACAGAAGACCGCCAGCGGTATTAGGAGCCACCTTTCCATCAGGGTTTCCATGGCAGTAGTTCCGCAACGAAAACCCTGGCGGAAAGGCTACTGGTGTCAGGGAATTTCTTCTGTCACCGGTAGATGACTCCCTGCCCCCAGCAAGCACTAAACCCTTCCCCTCACATCCCCTCCAGGCACAGAGCCTCCCTCCCCACATACATGCACACTGACACCCACATACACCATGCATACACTCATTCACCTACACTTACATACATGAATTCACTCACACGCATCCATACTTGCATTCACCTCAGCACACATACACACATTCAAGCGCGGATACTCACACCCATCCAAACACGCATACTTACACGCAAACACTCATTCACCACAACACGCATACTCGCATACACACATGCATACACACTTACATGTATACACGCACTCACTTCTGCATTCAGAAACGCATACAACCACACATAGACACAATAATGCACACACGCAGACAACACACACTCACACACGCACACACAACACTCGCCACCCTCCCACCCCCTCCCCTGTCGGACGATCAACTTAAGTGGCCCGGGGAAGAGGTCATCCGGCAGGGAAGGGGCACTTCCACCTCCGGCAGCGCCCCATCAGGACACTACCAGGCCGTAATATTGCACATAATACAGCAGGCGGAGCCTTCGGGCGGGGCAGGACCGGTGGTAGAACTGCCCCAACTGCCAGCACGACTACTGCTGGATTTCCGCCAAAAATGTGGCAGAAATCCAGCAGTTCCAGTAGTATGGTGGGAGGAACACCGCCAGCACTGGCGGTCTTCTGGCACCCGTGGCTTTGGTGGTCTTCAAGGAAGACCACCAAGGTTATAATGAGGGCCTGAGTCTTCATGTTTGTACTTATGCTATGTATATATATATCCTCTCAGTCAGTTAAATAATTATATTTTTAGGTTGTCACTTACATTTATTGTTTAGTATGTCTTTCAATATTTTCGCCTTCAAAATGTTTCAGTTATGTTTTTAAAATATGTTTTAGCTCAAGGTTTGGTTGGAGTACTTAAAACCAATTAATCCTTAAACAATGCTAAGAGGAATACATATATGCTCATTGATTAAATTCCATGTGTATTTTAGTTATTTATAGTTTAATTTATGGTTAGTGGCGGGTATTGTTTCTTTTCTGATTTTGATAATTGATCCCTCCCCCACAAGCCTGAACAGTATCAAACCCAGTCTAATATAAATACATGACTACTGCAACACTGCTTATTTAGGCGTAAAACAGTGCTTCTGCAGAGAATCCAAGTAATCCAACTTCAAGCAACATGTATGGTCCCCTATGCACTCTACTACTATCATATTACCCACGTCTGAAATCCCTAAACTGGCTCCAGATCCAGGCTTGGATTTCTTTTAAGTTGCTCCGTATGGTAAATAAAATGCAATACGGCACTGTTCCTAATTAAATTTATCAATGTTTGAGGGCTTATTTGTGTTGCAGCTGGATGAGATTTGCAATGTGCAGATCACTAGTGCAAACTCAAGCACAAGCTGCAGTCAAGCAGATGGACCATTAGTCCCGGGCTGAGACTTAACATCAACAAATAAAACATTAAAAATTAATAACCGTTAAGCATGTTAGGACCTACTGAGAGTAGCAGATTTGCAAACCATGAAGGTTTATCACAGATTAGCAAAATTACAATCTCAACTCATTAAAAGGTATCAAAGATAAATGGTCAGTACATAAATGTCTCAAGATATCATTGAAATCAATTCAAAATTTGCCAGTGTAACAAAATGCGATGAGTAAAATCAAGCAGATTCAGTCTCTCATGAAGGAAAGATTCTCGAACATGCTAATCTAAGAGAAGATTTGGAAATTGGTCAGAGCAGTCGAGCAGGAGGTCTCAGCAAGTAAAGCATATGTAAGGCAGAATCAATAGATATTCAGCAGGTAGGTGGAACTGCATTTGCTCAGGAATCTAACACTGAGCAGAAGCACAGTAAGACATCTGATCTCAAGAAAGTAGAAGGATGCATCCGAATTTTACCAACTCAGCAATGTACAATTAAATCAAACAATTCTTTGCAATGAAGAGCGTCTCCCTATCCTCCCCATGAAGAGAACCAATCAGAATCCAATATTTCACAATAAGGCATTTTCAGTCTTATTCCCAAATATTGCACAATGGAAATCTTCTTCTTTGTGGCCTTCAAGAGAGATTTCATAACATGATGGTACATGACGGTCAGTGTGTTCCAGGAACAGGTGTGGAGAGTGACTCTTAACTCTCTATGGAACGCATACAAGTAAAACAAATTCCCACTGAAACCAAAACATTTTCTGACATTCTAATTAACCCCTGCAGCTTGGCTCCTAAAACAAGAGAAAGGACAAATACACAGCAAGAACAACATTTTGTTTTTTCATGTATTACTCAAACTGAGGTATACACTAACTATGACTAATTTAACGTGAACACGCATTCTCTGTGGTCACCCCTATCCTAAAGCCATTTCTGTGCACTTCCTTTTAGGCTTAATTAAAAAACTTTACATTTAAGTTATTTTTTTATTAATTTGCTAGCCATACATATAATCCAATGGTTTCTTTATTGTCGAAGAACCTCTGGTGATAGTAAGCTCTGCTAGTCGAGTAACAAACCTTGAGGGAGCCCCCCTGCAAAGTACTTGGAGTGCCCCACTCTGGACTCACTCAGGAGCTCTCAGGCTAGAGTACCTTGCTGAGGGAAACCCTGGAGCTCGGGCCCCCCTCACACACTGCAGGGTCCTTTGTTATGCCACTGAGCTCAACAAATCTTTTATAACATAATCAAAGAGGTAAACAAGAACAATTGTGAACTCCTTTTCAAATTATTTGTTACACTCTCACACCCCTAAGGGCACTAAGGGTTTCACCTTTAAACGCAAGACAGAATTACAAGATGCAGGTAAGCCTGGAACCAGGGAAGCAAAAACGTGTTTTTTTTTCTCAGTGAAAATTTGCATAATCACAACTTCTGAAGGTGCAGTGGTTCTGAGGGGCGTAGCCACTGCAAGTAGGAATATGGGAGGAGCTGCAACACCACCAAAATCCGGATGAAATTCAGAAGGTGAATGAGCAGTGAAGAGGCCTTTAAATTTTGTTTTTATTTGATCACATTTGCAGTGCTTTCAGAGACAGAGGTCAAATGTCATGCCATCTCTTCTTGCAAATTGCTCTTTATTCTTTTAACCTGGCAATAAATGTTTTTTTTTTACTTTTCTTTCCCTGACGAAAAGTGAGAGGATTTTGTGATATAAACTATGTGATAGTCTTCCTGCCCCACGGGAAGTGTGAAAGGAAAGATGTGGGTTGTCACTTTTTTCAAATACACAATCTAAATACCAGTAAATGGGCAAATGAACTGTACAGACATTTCAAAATATATGAGCAGCATTGGTTGCACAAATGATACAAATGTTTTTTTGTAATCCTGGAAGTGTGATGGATACGATTTTAATGTGATCAATCAGATCAACACACTTTAATTGTGTGATCCGCAAATGATAAATATCTGCAAAAAAACGGATTTTCTCATTATCACTTGTGCACTGTTATGTAGGAGTATCTGTAAAAGTGTGGGGCATATTTATAAGCCCCTAGCACCACCTTGCGCCACATTAGCATCATTTTTTTTATGCTAATGTGACCCAACGGTGCCAAAATTATTGCGCCACATTTACAAAGTGGGGTAATGCATGCATTGTGCCACTTTGTTACCCTTTGCACTACAGTATGCCTGTACCAGGCATAATGTATGCAAAGGGGGGCCAAAAGAATAGCATAAGGAAATCTAACAGATTTCCTTGCGTCATTTTGTATGGCACTTTTAACGCCTGCTCGGAGCAGGCGTTAAAACGGGACTTACATTATTTATAATGGGCCCCTACGTACTCTGTGGGAGTAGCGCCACTATTTTGATGCTCCAGAGTATATCAACAGCATCATGATAAATGACGCTATTGCCCCCTACACTACGCCATGGTGCTCCGTATTTTAAATACAGCTCACACATGGTGGCGGTAGGGGGGGCGGTAAATGGTGCCACTATTCTTAAATATACCCCTGCATGTCTGACGGAAATGTAGTAGCCATTTAAGACACTGTTTACCACTCTCCTGCTGAGTGGGCATGGTTTATTTGCTACACATGTTGTTTGTGGGACGCTTGGATTTTTTTCCACAGTCCCTCTGACTTCAGTGATGTTATAATTATAGCAGCTCTCCAACTCTGAAAATTGTTCCAGCTGAATGGGCGGGGTGGGGGGAGATTGGGATTAAGAACTGCAGAGTAAAGTGTGTGTGTGTGTGTGAGTAATATAAGTTTAAAGTAAGATACATTAAATAACTGCAGTTCTAGGACCCACTTCAGTATTGTTGACAATCAGAATTCATCAGGTATGTAGATTTATTTGCTGACAATAAGGAAATCCCTAATATTACATTTCTCACATGTGGTTCAATTTGAGGCCTAAATTAAAACAGAATGGAAACATGACTTCATCTTGGTGCGCTGTAGAACGGATCAAGTAGCCATGCCCGTAAGTTCTAAAGATATAGCGAGTCACCAAGGAGAACTATGAACATATGGACTGCAGAGGTGTTTAACATATACCAGGTGCGAAACGCCCATTGAGCTAAAAGGGTTTCGCCACCCCCTCCCTCCCTCTGTTGCGTGTCATAGCCTGGGCCGCAGCTTCGTGGGGGCTGCCTTAGGGACAACCTGGGCAGGCAGAGCACTGTTTGGTAAGCAAGTGTCTGAGAAAAAATGTTCGTTTCTTAAGAGAGACATTTTGAGCTTCTTGTGAAGCTGTCAATGGTCTTCAAAGAAGGGTTGGAGGTCACCAGTGGTTCATAATATACAAGTTCACAGACCTCATGGTGGGGTCACTTGTTTTGCAGGGCCATAGCTCAGCATGGCTGTGATTAACAGTGGGAAGACCAAAACAGCATCTGCGATTGAACGTCATGTCTGTCTGCCCTGTTCCCAACCTGACTGTTAATCCGAGTCCTTCCAAGTAAAGAAGGCACAAATGAGAAATTTTATTGTAAATAATTGCATTTATAAATCACTTACTACACACGACAAGGGATAGCAAGCACTATATAAATGCAAAAAAGGAGAGATTTCTTTCTTTTTTTAAATGGTGGTGTAGTATTTCAGTGTCCAGACAGTCCAGACTTTTTTTTACCAACAGCATGTTATATTTGGATGGGAGTGCATGTGGTTTTGCTTCAATAAATTCCGTATGTCTGGCGGTGTGCGTGCTTTGCATGGATGTCCCAATGTTTTCTTATCCAGAATCTCATGCAAACCTCAAATGTAGCTAAAAAAAAACAGATTTTCCTCGAATTTCTGTGTGGGATCAGCATACATTTCCTACCACCTAGCATTTCCCTCTGTCTCACGATAAAAATAATACGTCACCTAATCTATGATGTAATTGTTGATTCTGTGTCAGAGATTTAGCCCCCCCCACTTGATGTATGCCATCTTGCTACGTCTTCCATCACTCCCCATAATATATAAAGCTCCTTCGCTCCCCAGCTAAGTCTGTGCTTTAATAAAATAAACACATAGGTTTTTATATTGTGAAGTTATCTCACTTATTCTGCTATATGAATGCGCCTTCCATTTGAACTCTTTTTGAAAACCTCTCATTTAGAGATCTTGACATAGAAGCACCACATAATTTTCTTTATTGAAACACACACGCCACACCTTTAATAGGGTTCATATAAGTCTAATTCTCTGTCGGTGGGAGCACTTTCATGGGAGATCTGCCCCATACACAACTTTTTGTTCCCTGGAAGCATTTGGTCATTATGGGGGTCATTCCGACCCTGGCGGCCGGCGGTTTGCTGGCGGGAACACCGCCAACAGGCTGGCGGTGTCCCGCCAGCAAGTATGACCGTGGCGCAAAAGCCACGGCCATACCGGCGGCCCCTCCATTTTCCCACCAGGTTTCCGCCTGGGGATTGAGTCCCCGACCGCCAGCCTGTCCGTGGCGGTAGACACCGCCATGGAAAGGCTGGCGGTAAGGGGACGCACGGGGCCCTTGGGGGCCCCTCCACTGCCCATGCACTTGGCATGGGCAGTGCAGGGGCCCCCAGGCGTAGCCCCTTCGCGCATTTCACTGCCCGAATTTCGGGCAGTGAAATGCGCGACGGGTGCTACTGCATCCGCTGCACATCAACATTGCCACCGGCTCTATTACGAGCCTGCGGCAATGTTGATGTGCCATTTCCGCTGCCCCAGCGGAAATGTCGGAATAGGGAGGCATGAATACCGCCAGCGGTATTCTGTCTCCCCCGGCCTCGGCGGTCTGGAAAAAAGACCGCCAAGGTCGGAATGACCACCTATGTGTCTAATGTTGCTTTTAGTAAGAAGAGATACATTTTCAGTGAGCCTTCAGTGCTTTCTGTGTGTCAGACATGCACACAGGCACATTACCTACCGTCCCTCCCTCGCCTTCCTTTTAACCAATGAGGCTTCCTGCCTCCCTCAAGACCCTCCCTTCCCCCTTTTAAAACTCCCCCCACCCCTACCACCTCCTGTTTTTTCTGTCTAGCCCACGCTAGTCTTACCTTTCTCTTTTCCTCCATGGCGGGGCCTGGGGGACGTCGATTCCTGCACTCCTCGAGGCGCGGGGCTCCTCGAGGTGTGCTCTGGCCGGTTGCGTCTTTTCGGAGCAGGCAGGGCTGCTCGTGAGACACGTCCTGGGAGTCGGCTGACGAGGTCAGTCGGCTCTTTGCAGCTGGGGCGTCCATTTCCGGTTCCTCTGCCCGCAGAGCCGCGCAGAGGTGCCGGTGGGCATTTTTTGGATTCAGGACTGGTAGGACCGGCGTTCTGCCCGCATTTTTAACTAAATTCTTTAATTTGGATCTTTGTTGGGATTGGTTAATGGATGTTTAGTGGGAGGTCCTGTGCCCTGTATATTTGGGATTGTATTCAGTGCGGTGGTAGTGCTATTTGATTCTACCATGCCGAAGGTGCCTGCGAAGCGACGTAGGATTGTTTCTTCCTCCTCCTAAGGGGAGGAGGGTTCTGCTTACATTTCAACCCCTGGGGGTCACCAGGTTCCGGGTGGTGGTGCTGCGCCACTCATGTCCAGGGAGAAGGTGCAGGACATGATCAAGGTGGCTGTTTCTAGTGCTCTCCAGGCAGGGATGGCCAGGCCTAGCCGGTCTAAAGCTTCACATCCACCTACTACTGCGGAGAGGTCCTCCTGAGAGGATGAGGAGGGGGAGGCTCCATCTACTTCCTCTGGGGGGGAAATATGTCTCCAGGGAAGAGATGTGGGAGATGATGGTACATGTACGGGACAATTTGGGATTTCCAGTGTTTCCGCCTACGAGCTCTGACTCCAACTTGTTCCCGCAGTATCAGACGCCTTCGAAGTTTGCCATGCCTTTTCAGGGACCTGTGGAGGATATGGTGTTTTGGGAATGGAAGGATGTGGATAAAGCTCAAGTTCCACAATTCCTTCAGAAACTTTATTTGCTAGAGGGGGAGGAGGTACTGCCTTCCTCTGTTCGCCTGGATTCGATTTTGGCTACCCTGATTGGCAAGACGGCTGTCAATCCGGAGGATTGTGTGCCTACTGATGCCACGGACCATAAGGTGGATTCTGGGCTCAAGAGGGCTTTTGCGGCTGAGAATCTGGCCCTGAGAGCAGGTATTTATTCTGCATATGCGGCCTAGTCATTGGTACAGGACTTTGATAAGCTGGCCGTTGCTGTTCAGGAAGGTGCGGAGTGCTCCGAACTTCTGGCTGGTATGGAGCAACAGGCCAGGTTGCTGGCGGACGTATCATCGGATGTGGTCCGTACTTCGGCTCTGGCATCTGGGGCTTTGATTGGGGCCCGTAGGTCCCTCTGGTTGCGGTCATGGAAGGCGGATCCTGGGGAGAAGTCTGCTCTCCTGAGACTGCCCTTTGAGGGTCGTAGCTTGTTTGGAGATCAATTGCCTTCCATGCTTTCCAAAGCGTTTAAGGAAAGGAAGCATGCCTTACCTTATAATGGGGGATCTGCTTCTGGCAAAGGGTGGAAGAAGCATTCTCGTTCTTCTCCCAAGATGGATGCAAAATCTTTTTCTTTCAGGAAACGTCGTTTTCAGCCCCGTTTTTCACCTAAGAAATCTGCTCCTTCGAACCGGGGTGGGTTCAAGAAGGGGTCCTGACAATCACTGTGGGCCTGGCATAGGGCAGGTTGGGGGACGGCTGAGGCACTTTCTTTCCGCTTGGCAGGAGAGTGTCAGCGATCATTGGGTGCTGGACATTGTGGCCAATGGTTACATCATCGATTTCGATATGGTGCCTCCAGATTCGGGGGTGCGTCCCACTCCTCTGCCTGCGGTGGGGGCACAGAGAGAGGCGTTGTTGGACGGAGTCCGGGACTTACTTTTGAAAGGGGCCATTTCCCACGTTCCTCTAGAAGAAAGGGGTCAGGGCACTTATTCTGTCTTGTTTCTCGTTCAGAAGGTGCCAGGAGGATTTCGGCCTGTGCTCAATCTAAAAGGGGTGAATGCTTGGATCAAGACGGTGCATTTCCACATGCTGTCAATTCAGACTAATTTTCCGATGGTCAGTCAGGGGGATTTTCTGGTGTCACTGGATCTGCAGGATGCATACCTACATGTGCCTGTGGCAAAGACTTCTAAGAGGTTCCTGCAGTTTGCTGTAGGTCTGGACCATTATCAGTTTTGTGTACTGCCTTTCGGCCTCAAGTCTTCTCCCCGGATTTTTACAAAGGTGCTGGCCCCCCTGGTGGCTTTGCTGCATTTAGAAGGGGTGTTTATTCATCTGTATCTGGACGACATCCTAATACATGCTCCCTCGCAAGACCTGTTGCGGAGGCAGGTGGCCCGGGTTCTGGTGGTCCTGCAAAACCACGGGTTTTTGATCAACAGGGGGAAGTCCGATTTGGTCCCGTCCCAAGATCTGGTTTTTCTAGGGGCTCGGTTTCGGACTCTTCTCGGTTTGGTGACGGTGTCCGAAAGGAGGTTAGGTGTACTCCAGTCTATGGTAAGGGAGGTCGTGTTGCAGTCTGCCCCCCGGGGCGCTTATATGGTTACGTCTGCAAGGTCATTTGGCGTCTGTAATATTTCTGGTTCCTTGGGTGCGATTCTATCTGCTTTGCTTGATGAACTGGTTCCTGAGAAGGTGGGCCCCAGGGTCTGGTTCTCTGATGACCTGGATTCCGGGGTCAGGGTTGATTCGCAGGGAGTTGAGATGGTGGTTGGGGTCCAATCATCTTCGGGTAGGGGTGTCTTTGTCTCCTCTGAGCCCAGTACTGGTAACAACGGATGCCAGCCTCTCAGGATGGGGTGCTTGTATGGGGTCGGCACAGATTCAGTGATTTTGGTCCCCGCTGGAGGCCAATCGATCGTCGAATTGGCGCGAGTTGAGGGCAGTGTTGTTGGCTCTGATTTATTTCCAGGGGTCCCTGAAGGGAGTGGCGGTTCTTATTCGGACAGACAACTTGGTAGCCAAGGCTTATGTCAACCGACAGGGGGGGACCAGGTCGAGGGCTTTGTTCAGTCTGGCCAGGAAGATTTTTTTGTGGGCTCAGGAATGGGTGCCTTCTCTCCGGGCTACTTACATTCGGGGGGTGGTCAGTGTTCGGGCGGATCTGCTAAGCAGGGTGATTCCTTCCTCGAAACTTTTCTCCCTCCGGAGGTCGCTGTTTCTTCATCTTGTTCGTCTCTGGGGTCTTCCGGTGTTGGATGTGTTTGCGTCCCCGGAGAATGCAAAACTCAGTCGCTTCTGCTCCCGGTTTCGGTGTCCTCAGGCTTGGGAGGTGGACGGGATGTTGTGTCCTTGGCCTCGGGGCCTTTTGTACACTTTCCCACCGTTTCAGTTGATCCGGTCCTTTCTGTTGAGGGTGGGGCAGCTGGGGGCCAAGGTTGTCTTAGTTGCGCCCCATTGGCCGAGGGCGAATTGGTTTCCATTGCTGCAGCTGATGGCATCCAGTCGGATGTGGCCTCTTCCTCTTTGTCCGTCTCCCCTGGAGTTTCCCTGCCTCTTGATGGGATCATTGAGGAGGTTACACTTGACGGCCTGGAAGTTGAATGACGGGGTTTGACGGGTCTGGGGGTACCAGTGGCTTTGAGTTCTACTTTACTGGCTTCAGGGCGGCTTTCCACTTTGATTTCATATGGTAGACAGTGGAAATTGTTTTCTTCTTGGTGCTTCCAGCATAGATTGGATCCTACCTTCACTTCTATATTTGATGTGACGCAGTTTTTACAGGATGGTGCACAATTGGGGTTGTCGGTGGCTTCTCTGCGGGTGCAGTGGGCGGCTATTCAGGCGTTTCGGGGTCCTTGGCGTAATCTGCCGGATGAGGGTCATTTGATGCCTAGATTTTTTCAGGGACTTCTTAATTTGTTTCCTCGCCCTGTACGCTCTTTTCCTTCCTGGGATCTTTCTTTAGTTTTGGATGCATTGACTGCTGCCCCTTTTGAACCTCTGGGGGACTGTGACTTGCGCCATCTTTCTTTGAAGACTTTCTTTTTGGTGGCCATTAATTCGGCCCGCCGTTTAGGGGAATTGGGGGCCTTGGCCTGTTCTTTCCTTTTTGTAAAGTTTTTCCGAATCGGGTGGTTCTTATGCTGGTTCCTTCTTTTATTCCGAAAGTTAATTCTTCATTCCATGCTCGCCAGGAGGTCATTCTTCCTTCATTTTGTCCAAATCCCTCCTCGGATGAGGAGGTTCGTTTACCTTCTTTAGATGTGCGCAGGGCGTTGTTGGAGTATCTGCGTGTGGGGGCTCCTTTCCGTAAAGGTGATTCGCTTTTTGTGAATTTCGGTCCGGCCCGGAAGGGTGAGAAGCCTTCCACGGCTTCATTGAGTCGGTGGGTGAGATCTTTGATTCTGTTGGCTTATTCTTTGAAAGGGGTGGCTCCTCCCCAGGGGATTCAGGGCCGTTCTACCAGGGGTATGGCGGCTACAGTGGCTGAGCTTCAGGGGACTTCGGTGGTGGAGATTTGCAGGGCCGTCACTTGGGCCTCGCAGTCGACGTTTGTTCGGCATTATAGGCTGACGGACTTGGGTGGTTTGGAGTCGGTGTTGGGTCACCGGGTCTTGTCCTCTATGAGGTAATAGGGGTCGGGTCTCAGTGGTCTGTGTGCATTATAATAAACTTCTTGCAACTCAGTGTCCGTCTCCTGTGCTTCTCTTGCTATGTCTCATTGGTTAAAAGGAAGGTGAGGGAGGGACGGGAGGTAATGCGTCCATTTCTTACGATAATGGCATTACTCCTAGTCCTATTCCCTCGCCTTTCTTTCCGTTCCCTCCCGCCCACCCGGTACGGACTGTCTGAGTTGCTGCTTGGGCTTGTTTTTGTACAGGAGGTGGTAGGGGTGGGGGAGAGTTTTAAAAGGGGGAAGGGAGGGCCTAGAGGGAGGGAGGAAGCCTCATTGGTTAAAAGGAAGGCGAGGGAGTAGGACTAGGAGTAATGCCATTATCGTAAGAAATGGACGCAAGACTTAGTACCAACCTCTCAGGTCTCGTGGATTTTCTCAACGCTCCAATGGTGCTTGGTGCGGAGTGGAAATTATTGGCAAAGCCAGTAGATCTGGCTTGAATATGTTGAATCATGAAAATACAGGCATGCACAAATGATGTTTGCATGTGTTACTACCACATATTAAAACCAGACATATTGGCAAACTGTGCTCTTATACAAGCTCTGAGGAATTCTTTGCCCGCCGTGCATGAAGTGGTAGCCCCACCACAGCCGCGTGAAGCACTAGCCCCCACCCCACGAAGTTGTGGTCTAGTTACATTACTGACGTACATCCAGTGGTACTGAATTGATGCCAGATTTTTACGTTGGCCACAAAAGATACATTTTATCCTTACTCCATTTCAATAGTTCTTTAAGACGCACATCCATAGAATGAATGTGACAATGATAATGCGGAAAACGGCCTAGCTATGTGTAATTGGGAATTGTGGCAAGCCCGAGTTGGAAGCGGATGTTAGAAACCGCTATTTTATGTTCGTTCATGCCAACTTACAGAGCCTTGCATGTTACAACTAGGACGCTTCAGGGCGCTTAAACAGAGGAAGTAGAACATCAGGATGCATGGCAACAATAAAACGCAGGAATGAAACATGCATATTTCCCATCCAGGGCTCTATTAAAGCCCAGCTCCAAGTACTAAAATATTTTTGGGTGACAAGATTAACGAGAGGAGAAATTTCTTGCATTCATGTCCAGAATGCTAGAAGTAACGTTCTAGAAAATCTAGTTTCCTTAACTGTTTCCAAATGACTAAACCATAAGGTGATCTGACTTTGTTTTACATTTGATGTAAAAACTATCCCGATATGTTCTTCAGTCATGTTCTAACTCCAGTAGTACTGGTTACACATGGTAAGGAAAGGGTGCGAGGTGGATTGTCGCCCCACAGAGGCACTCCCTCCCTGATCAGCTTACAGTTTATTAATATCTGTCAAATGCAACAGTCTGAAGAGAAGCCACATCTTTTTGCGTTACACCACTGTTGGCATACGTGCTGTGGCTAGGGTTGCTATCTTTCCGAAAAGAAAAAATATTGGCCACTTGTTTGAAGAGTCTGCGCCCACAATTGATATTAAATAGGACTTTTTTAAAAGAATTTAGAAAGATTTAATACAAAAAATTCAAAAGATGTGGTACAGAAATTGTAAATGCAAATGTAATAGTTACATGGTATAAACGCTCTTGGACAATTCAGAATAGTGAGCAAAAATTGAAACGTTTATTGTTCCAAATGGATGCCCAAATCAATACTAAATCGTACAACATCCATAGAAGAATCAGAAAGGTCTCAGCATAATTTGAGTTAACCACCTAAATTAAGTTTTTTTTAAAACTAATTTTAGTGCTTGCATAACAACAAGGAACACTGCTGCTACAATGCCATTAAGTGGCAGTATAAGCTGGACAGACAATACACCATGGGTAGAGAACAATACACAATAGTTAGCTAGCAAAGAGACACATCTGCTGGCCTATGAATAGAAACAGGCCGAGGAGGAGAGGCAGCCAGGCTAAGACCAAGATGACAATGGCACATTAGGTGATGGTGGTATCCAAGGTCAGTAAATAAGTGTGCAAAAGGACCCAAAAACTTTGTCTAGAAGTGAGTGGCTGGAGGGAAGCATAAATCTTGCTAGTCATTTCACAGTATCGCATTTCAGTTAACCATTCAGCAGTAGTGAGTGGGAAGCTGTTGCCCCAGTGGAGGGCGGTGTGGCATTTAGCAAGGAGTATGGCCAGGGCAGCAAATCTTCGGATGCCGGGGCTCAGGGGCTTAACGTAGCCCAATAAGGCCATAAGAGGTTCTGGATCGACTGCAAGGTCAAGCATGTTGGACAGTACAGTAAAAATGGCTACCCAGTAATCATGAACTACACTACAAGTGAGATGAGCAAAGTCTGCCTGAGGAGCCTGACAGCGAGGGCAACAATGGGAGCTAGAAGGGTCATAGCGGACCAGGTCCTTGGGCGCAGTAAGCCCTGTGTAAAAATGTAAAGTGCAGGAGCTTTTGCCTACTGTTAGGGGAGGCTTGTTGTGTTTGTGTGCAACAGTATTTCCAAGTCTTATCAGGAAGGTCACGTTTCCATGCCACTCAGGTGAGGGGGGGGGTGATGCGTGCAGGTTTAATCACCAGGCTGGTATGATAAAGGCGAGAGACCAGTCTAAACTTATCCACCAAAGCAATCGCCAAGGAGAGAGGCGAAAATTCTGTTGGCTTGTCGGGATAGTATGAGAGTTTCTCACGCAAGGTGCTACAC
This sequence comes from Pleurodeles waltl, assembly GCF_031143425.1. Taxonomy (NCBI): domain Eukaryota; kingdom Metazoa; phylum Chordata; class Amphibia; order Caudata; family Salamandridae; genus Pleurodeles; species Pleurodeles waltl. The sequence continues at coordinate 712,980,292 of NC_090442.1, forward strand.
AATCGTATGCAAACAAATTTGTCAGTCAAACACTGTTATCTGTGAAATGCTTCTTTTGGCCAGAACCTGGCACCCCCCTCAGATCACTTGATGCCCCCCTGGGGGGCCCGGCCCCAGTTTGAAGACCCCTTGTCTAGGGGTTAACCTGGTTTAGGCAGAAAGGCGATTACTGCTTCTCGAAGGGAGGGGGAGAAGAGTGTCGTTCTAGAGGGCTTTGGTGTATATAGTTTAAGGAGATGAGGAATTAACACCTGCTTGAAGGTTTTATAAAAATTGCTGGTGAGGCCATTGAGTCCTGGGGCCTTGGTCCCCCCGAGTTTGTCAAAGGCCTGTGCAATCTAGGGATGTAGGATCCCTGATACTTAGGGCGAAGGAGCCGGGTGAGAGTCCGGCCGGCACGCTTTCCCTCTCCGTAACTCCAGGCACGGGTATATTTGTCAAGGTATGCTACCTTGTGTTCTGCCAGTTTCGTAAAGTCTTGAAGAGGGTAGCCAGGCGTTGAGAACGTGGGGCTGTCAATGCGTCAAGAGTGGGAAATTCCCATTTCACTTTGGCCAGATCAGTACGAATGCTACGTAATATGGCCGCCTGTTTGGAGATACAGATGCCATAGATGTACGTCTTAAAGGCTTCCCATAGTATAGCATACTTTGAGACGGAACCCGCATTTAATTGAAAGTACTCTGTAATCAGGGTTAGGAGCTCAGATTTGAAAGCAGTGTCAAGTAGCGCATTTTCAGGGAGACACCAGTAGCATGTATAAGGGGAGAGGGATAGGAGGACAGAGTAAACTGAACCAGGGCGTGGTCTGAAAGCGTGTGGGGCACATGATCTACAGTTGCAAGCGTTAGCATTGCAGACCGAGAAAGGAACCAGTAGTCGATGCATGACTAGGAGTCCCGTAGTGGGGAATAGAAGGTATAACCCTATGTGTGTGTGGACGGAGGGAGCGCTAAGCGTCCGACAAGTGGTGTGTCTTTAAAATGTCAAGCAGAGCTCAAAGGGAATGGGGTTTGGTGGTGGTGGTGGATCCAAAAGTGTCTAGGGAAGAATTAAGAGTGATGAAAAAATTCAGGTGAGTCAATGTTGGGGACATAGATATTAAGTAGCAGGACAGAATGACCAGCGAGAGAGCCAGAAATCAGGCCGTATCTGCCATTAGGATCAGTAACTTGCCGGTGAAAAGTGAAAGAAAGGGACTAATGGATCAGGATACAGACTACCCTACTATAGGAGCTGTAGTATGAAAAATAGCAATGTGATCCCCAAGAAGAGGAGATTGTACAGTCTGCTCGAGGTGCCAAGTGGGTTTCTTGGAGGAAACCTAATTTAATGTTGTGCCTGTTTAGGTAGGAGAGGACATGACGCCCTTTCCGGAGGTTATTGAGTCAGTGGACGTTCCAGGAAATGGTTGTAAGGGAGAGGTCAGTGTTCACTCAAGTGGGCATCATAAGACAGAGCTGGAATGATATATGATTAGGAGGTAGATGCCAATAATCCATGGATGTGAGGGGTATATAGCGGCAAATAACAGAGAAACAATATAACAAAACAAAAGAGATTAGGACATTAAATCCCCACCCCAATACCCACTCACCCCAAGTCCCACAACCTGGTAAGGGCCAGAATAAGAAAAAAAAACGAAAGACAAAACATCATAGAGGCGGTAAACATCCTGGCGAGGTGATAACATCCCAGGGAGCGTGACCGTCTGTTGTAGCAATAGGGTCAAACAGAAGCAAATGGTATTGAAGATTTCCAGGGGAGTGGAGTAGTCTCCAGCAAGGATGAACTCCAAGGAGCAGGCTCAGAGCATGTGGGAAAATGCCCTGGGGAACTAGTAGTGTCAGGGGAAGCACAGAGAAATGGGGAGGTCGCATGTTGGAATTAAATCTGATGAATCATGAGAGGGGGAGTGAGCCGTTGCACCCTCAGATAAGGTAGAGGGCGAGTTTCTAGATGGCTTGGAAGAATCTTGGTGTTGTTTACAGATCTGTGCTACTTCAGTGGGATTCTGGAAGATGTGGGGGTCGCCCTCAAGATTTAGACGAAGGCGTGCAGGGTAAAGCATGCTATATTTCAGGCCTTGTTTGCAAAGAGTGTTCTTGACATCCACATATTTCCACCCAGCTTCTTGTACTGCTTGCGTGAAGTCTGGGAAGAAGGATAATACAGAGCCTTGGCAGCTGATGGGCCCTCGCTCACTAGCCAGTCACTACGTCATGTCGGGGTTGTGGAAGTTGAGGAGCTGTGCGATGAGTGGGCAGGAAGGAATGCCCACAGGCAGACGGGGGCCGGGGAGCAATGTTCCCGCTCCATCATGAACGTCTCGGTGAAGGATTGACGACTAAAAAGTTCTACAAGAAGGTTTTCAGCAAACACATCATGGCATGTGATTTGCATGGTTTCAGCAATCCCAAAAATGCACAGATTGTTGCAATGCAAGCACGCTTCCAGGTCTTAAATCTTTGCCATTGTGGTCTTGAGTAGGCCTGGGGGGAGTTCACGTAGCTCCTCCTGATTTCAGGCCTGGGCCGTAGGCAGTGAAAGCTGCCATTTCAGGCCTCTTGTGCACCTGTGAATTCAGGCCAGGGCCATAGGCAGCAAAAGCTGTTGTTTCATGCCTTTTGTGCACCAGTGTGCACAAAAAGAAAAAAAAAACTTATCTGAGTCATCCAGGGGGTCCTCGTCGTCCTCTCCTCCGCCTTCCCAGAAGCCAGGCTCTCTGCCTCCCTCGTCCCCCTGCTCCCGGGCTGCTGGAGGAGGGAGGCCTGGGCCTAGGTCTGTCGCCGGTTCGCACTGCAGCCCAGTTATGGGCTACACAGTGCAAGTGCAGACTGTCTGCACTTGTGCTGTGTAGCCCATAACTGGGCTGCAGTGCGCACTGGGTGAGCTCTGCTCCATTGGTGAGGCTAGTGGAGTTTTTGGGCGAACTCCGTGCTGCAAATCGGAGCGCGGAGTGCCAAAAACTCAGTTAGTAGTATTAAGGGACACCAGTAATAAGAATAGTCCACTGTAGTGAGCAAAGATAGTGCTGGACAACAGACTGTTGTAGCGCCTTGCGTGCATTGAAGGAAGCGTCTAGGTGCCAAGCAGTGAAATAATAGACCTCCTCAAGAAGTTCAGGCAGAAAGAGTGTTAGGGGGAGAAGAAAGCAAAGGCTGTGTAGCATATGGAGCCCAAAGTTCCCCCGTCAGTACTTACAAAGTGTTGCAGTGTGAGGCGACGCAATATGGCAGGCCCCAGCAGTCAAGGTCAGGGAGAGCAGAGAGAGGTCATCTCCATCCGGCCAAGGCGTATTGTATGTCCGTTTGCCAGGAAAGAGGCATGTGCGCAAGGGCCTCCAGAGCATTGCTGAATGAGATTGCTGCAGGCGCCGCACGCTGATGCTCTGATCCCGTGGCCCTGCCGGCTGATTCCAAAGAGGTGCCACACCACCCATGATCTAGGTGCAAGCTGGGGTGAGGTGGATGCAGGCAACAATCATGCGGGGATCAGGTGGCACCTTAGGGCAGAGCAATGACGAGGCTGCACAGTCAGACACCCGTATCGCAGCCTCGCCCTCAGGCTCACCCTCGACACATGTCATCGCAGGGCCTCTGAGGGCCGCGTCATGCGTCATGCTGTGGAGAGGATCAGAGGTGGCACAGGTCCAGGGTGTGGATCTGGGCAGAAAAGGCACCAGTCCTGAGCAGATCGGTGGGGAGAGACAGACCTGCGTGAAAGGTTTCATGTGAAGACAGGAGGGGGCTGGAAATCAGGAATGACGTCCTCCGTTCCCCGGAGCTCCAGCTCTTCATGGCCATCTTGACTGCCGGCGTAACCATGCCCCCTATTGAAAAGGAATTTAAACAAAAATATAAGTATTAATTTGTGCCTTTGTTTACTTCAATTATTAGTCATGGATCCTTAATGCAGCTCTGGAACACATTTAAAATATGTTATGTTTTTATTTGCTGTTTGAAGTATGTACACAAAATGGCTAAAAATGGCTCTTTTGTACTGGGCGGAACATTAAAATACTGGTGGTGCGGGTAGGAAACCGGCCTGGTGGCAACAGTTGCTGTGGCATGAAACTTTAGGAACACTAAACACTTCATGCATGGCACTAGCACGTTAATGAGTTTCTGCTTCCCCTACCTCAGTTGAGTGATATAAGCCACCACTTCACCCAGCAGGGCTGGATTAAGACCTTTAGAGGCCCTAAGCACTTAAAAGATTTTGGTGCCCCTATATATATAATTCAAAAGTATAAACAATGAACTGTGAAATAATATTTCATTTTTTCGAATTGAAACAAAACTTACAGTAAGATGGAAAATAATGTCTATTTTTTTTATATGTCCCCTCTATTTATAGTGGAAATGCTATTTGCCACTCTTTCTAATTGCAAATTCTTTGATCAGATCCTCAGATCTAATCTTACATAACACATCTGCTTCTATACTTAGTAGAGATTAGGCATCCAGCCAGCCTTGCTCCATAGTTTGCTCTGTTGGGATTTTAAATATACTTCAGCTGAGAAAATCAATGCTCAGCTGAGCACTTTCTGGCCATTATTGTTAAAAATATACGAAAGCAAATGTCTACATTTGGGAAGGCACACTCAATTTTGTCTTCCACAATAATTTTATAAAGTTCAGCATGAATGAGTCTTATTTTTACATTTTATGTTGCACTGAACGTATGACACATATGAGTGAAACTGCTGAAGCTCAGCTGAGAAATTAGTGTTCAAGTCCTCTGGGTAAGCATCAATCAGCTATTGACAACACTGAGAATACCTTTCAATTTCAGTAGATGATGGAGTGACATTATGTGGCACATCACTTAACAAAGAAAATCTCTCTGCTGTTTCTTTTTATGTCACTCCTCTTCTTCTCATCTCAGTTTTATGTTTGTCAACAATTGTGTAAAAGGTGGTGATATGAAATTCATCTCTGGCATTCAGATATACTTCTAGTGCAGCATCTCTGTCATTGGGAAGCGACTTTCTGATACATTTGCAAGTTTGAGCTGCCTTGTAATCAACATCTGGTAGCATATCCTTTGTAGCTGCTTCATATCTTTCAAACTCATCTTGTGAAGTGCACAGTTGGTCAGCTAATGATCCATAGAGATCTGCACATGTTTTTAAGTTCACACAGTGTGGCAGTTACCACATTATAATTTTGTTGTATTCTCAAGATTAATGTATATCATTACCCTCTATTATTTTATTATTATTATTGTATATATATATATATATGCATGTAGTGTGTTCTTATCATATGTCTATGCAATGTGTTCTTATTCTTAATTAGAATGCTCTTGAGGCTGACCTAAGGAGATTCCACGTTCTAGTACGTGTAGCCTCCTTGAGTCAGTTAAGCCTGAGCTTCTCCCTGCAACGGACCTGTTTCCTTGTATGACTTAACTTAATAAAGTATATATCCTTCTACCTGCTTTTGAGTGGGCATTACTTCAATCTGGCGACGAGGTGGTTACAGACGAAGACGAACTTTCATCGGCTCATTTCGTTTGTCAATCTTGAGGCGCAGATCCTGAACCGACCGTCGAGGCGATATCCTGAACCGACCATCGAAGGATATTTATTCATCGTTGTGGTCAGTGAAGAAAAATATTTATTTTATTTTTATCGGACTCTACCGTGTGCGCAATCGCTGACCGTTGTGGTGTGCGTGATTTTTGGTACTGCTGTAAGCGTTTGTTGGAGCGCGCTTACGCATTTTTCAAGTTACCGGCAGTGTCACGAGCGTCGCGTCTCCAAGCATTTCCAAGGGAACCTGACGCCACCTACGTCAAGGCGTTTCCCTGGGAACTGGGACGCAGTGATGGCACAGCACCTGCCCTCACAGTTCCGGAACGTCCGCGAGCGTCTCCTTGACAACGGAGCACGCTGATGCTTCTACTGGCTGACAGAGGCCAATTCCGCGGGTGTCTCCCAGGAACAGAGACGCTTCCCCTACTCGTATCCTGGCAACAAATACGCGATCACACATACGCCGCTTTCTCTACACATCTTCAGACAAACAGACACGTGATCAGACACTGCTTCAATGACTGTAATGCGTGTACAGCCAAAATAACACGCACTACCCTATGTATTGCCAATACATCGTTCATCTGAAATTCTACACGCTGGTGTTCTGGACTCTATTAAAAAAAAAAGTGAAAGGAAAGGACTAAGGATAAACACGGTAAATCATTTTCTTTTATTTACTCTCAAGGATTATTTAACAAATTGTGAACAGGTCCGGGAAGGGGGAGTATTGAATAAGTCTTAAAGTAAATTACCTTAGTCATTTGATTTTGCCTCTGATATCGCACAAGCCAATTTTACCATAGTTCCTCCGCAAGCATTCTGGGCCATGGGTAACTCACCACCCATCAAGTGGTTGGAGTGGAAGGACTATTTCTTAAATTATTTAGGCGCTATTGATGTAGATAACAAGATGTCTGCTGAACAGAAAAAAATGATTTTGTTACATTCCTTAGGTCCTATGGGTTTAAAAACTTATAATAAAATGTCCAAAAGCCCTGTATGTGGCGATATTTGCGCCTTTAATGCCACAATGCTAGATCTCGATAAATACTTTGCACCAAAAGTATGTGTTGGAATTGCCCGGTATACATTTTTCCAGAGGAAACAAAGAGAAAGGTGAGCTAGTGGATGACTACATTGCAGTCTTAAAGAAACTGGCTCTTGACTGCAAATTTGGGGCAATTCATGATGAACTTATTAGAGATCAAGTGGTCATGCATTGTAATAATCAATTTATTCAGGAAAGGCTGTGTGTAAATGGCGACTCTCCATTGGATGACATTTTAGCCATAGTACGGAGAGCTGAAATTTCTGAAAGATGCTTTTCAGAACTTAAATCTACCGAAAAGAGTGAGGATGGCATTTACAAAGTGACAAACCGCAAAATTGGGAAGGTCTTACAAAGTGGAGAAAATGAAAGAAGATGCTACAGGTGTGATAACAAGGACTACCTGGCATATTCCAAATTGTGTCCTGCTTTAAAATTGAGATGCAGCAAATGCGGAGTTATGGGCCATTTCGCAAAGGTTTGCAAAAACAAAAGGAAAACAGTTAAATATATATATGAAGGTGAAGATGTTGTCAAATGTGATATGGAGGAAAAAACAATAGAGTTCCGAAGATCTGATAAGGACAAGAATTTCATTCTTAACATAACTGAGGTAAACACCAAAGGAAAACCCATATGTGACATGAAAATTGGAGGAGTAACCATTACAATGTATGCAGACTCAGGCTCTCCTTTCACAATTGTGAATGAGGACGTATGGAACAAGTCATTTGGAAATAAAATTGGCAAACAACTAGCCCCACCAGATATTCAACCAGAAAGTTACACCGGAGAAAAGATTGATCTGTTAGGGGTTAGATGGCTGGTATTTACATTTAAAAACAGGAATGTCAGAGGGAAACTATATGTGGCTAAAAGAGGGCCATCTGTTCTGGGTTGGAAGGATCAAGGACAGTTGCAGATGATCCTGGACCCAAATGGAAAAGAAAAAGTATTGATGCTGAATGATTAACATTTGTTGGCGTCTAATATTGAAACAAAATTTCCAAGAATTTTTGGTAAAGGTTTGGGGAAACTGACTGGATTTGATCACAAAATTATATTAAAGAAGGAGGCCATACCCAAAATCCATAAAGTCAGAACTGTGCCAATCATGATTAGGGAAGAAGTTTCAAATGAACTAGACAAATTGGTATCAATGGATGTTATAGAACCGATCGAAAGTTCGGAATGGATTTCGCCTGTGGTTATAGCTCGGCGCAGCAATGGAAAAACCCGTTTATGTGTAGACTTAAGATACCTTAATAACAATATTCTGATTGATCGGTTTCCTCTACCTAAGATTACGGAAATGGTTTCTAGTCTTGAGGGAGCATGCTGGTTTTTCACTATTGATTTATCATCTGCTTATCATCAGATTCCCTTATCTGAAGATTCTAAGAACCTAACTGCCTCCATCACACCTTTTGGGTGCTTCCAATACAAGAGGATGCCTTTCGGCCTTGCGTCCGCTGCAGCAGTTTTTCAACGACTAATGCACAAACTGTTTGAAAAATCTAAGGAGGTTATGTGCTTCTAGGACGATATACTGATTTTTGGAAAAGATAAGAGGGTGCATGATGAGCGGTTGGAACATGTGTTGGAGGTGTTGGGGGATAAGGGGTTAACGGTGGAACTAAGTAAGTGTAAATTTGCAAAAAAAAGTGTGGAGTATTTGGGACATGAGATAAGTGGTGATGGTGTTAAACCAAAGGCATCTTTGGTGAATGCTATTGTGGGTGCTTCACCTCCTATGACTAAGGAAGAGGTGAGGTCATTTTTGGGCATGGCTGAGTTTTGTGCCAAATTTATTCAGAACTTTGCCAGCAAGGTGTACAACTTAAGATCTCTATTGAAAAAAAGCTCTCCATTTTCGTGGAGCGAAGCATGTAATCAAGAATTTGAGAACGTAAAAAAAAGACTTGAGCAAGGTAGCATGTTTAGAAAGCTTTGATCCCAGGTTAGATACCTTTGTTACCACGGATGCAAGTAACAAAGGCCTAGGGGCTGTTTTTTCTCAAAAGGATAGGAATGGAAAAGAAAAGATTATACTTTTCGCTTCCAGGTCATTGTTTCCATCTGAGGAGAAATACTCAGTTATTGAGAAAGAAGCTCTAGCTTGTGCTTGGGCTCTGGAGCACTTCCGGGCATTTGTGTGGGGCAAGGTCATCACAATTCGTTGCGACCACAAACCTTTGATTAAATTACTCACATGTGAAGGTAGTGTACAAGCTTCGGCGAGGATCTCAAGACTATCCATGCGCTTAAAAGATTACACATATCATATTGTGTATGTCCCTGGTAAGAACAATGTAATGGTGGATTGTCTATCCAGGTTACCTAATCTACTGGAAGAGTGTGTTGATGATCCGTGGTATGAGTGGAGTGTTGCTCTAGTACAGGATGCTGGTAGCCCTGCACTTGGTAAAGATCATTGGAGGAAAGAAATAGAGGAGGACACCAATTTACAGTCTTTCTTAAAATATGTTTTAGAAGGGTGGCCTAAGAAGGATCAATTGTCTGAACAATGCAAAAGCTTTTGGGAAGTTAGGAACAAACTTTCTGTCGTGAAAAATGTTGTTTGGAGGGGTGATAGAATTATTCCCCCATCCGGGATAAGAGAAGCAATTTTAGAATTGTGTCACGAAGGCCATTTTGGCACTGTTAGAACTAAATCGGTGGTGAAGGAGCTGTTTTGGTGGCCAGGGGTGGACAAATCAGTTGAATGATTTGTCAGGATTTGTCATGTGTGTGCTTCTGCTGACAAAGGTTTATGTACAATAAGACCACCTATGCAACAAACATTCATACCCAAGCAGCCATGGGAATATGTTGCTGTAGATCTCTACCGGTGGGTAATTCTCAAGAATTCGTAATTGTTATTATTGATTTGTTTTCTAAGTGGCCGGAAATTGGTATATTGTAGAAGGCAGATACCATCAGCATATTGGAGTTTTTAGATAAGGTTTTTCTTTCTGAAGGCATTCCTTCTAAGTTACTGAGTGATAATGGTGTACAATTTACGTTGGATGCAGCTAAGAAGTATTTTGGGAGAGTGGGAGTGGATCACAAAACCACTTCTTTATATAATCCTAGTGGCAATGGTGCGGTAGAAAGGTTCAACAGAGTTATCAAGGGTGTCATTCAATGTGCTATGAATGGTGGTGAGGATTGGCACATTGCTATCTTTAAGGCATTGTGGGCGTATAGGATAGCTGAGAATGCAACGACAGGACTTAGCCCTTTCGTTATTATGAGGGGGAGAAGTCCGAGAAGCAAACATAACCCAGCTTGGTTGGTAAAGTCTAGTATCCAACACTGGTCTATGGAGAAGGTAAGGGACTGTTTGGATATGTGTGAGAAACTGGGGCTGATTGCAGAGGCCCCATAACTTTTTGCCCCCATTTTCCACTTTATGCTGGTGTTTTCCTGACTCTGATGGTGCCCTGGGTACTGCTAACCAGTCCCAGGGCCTGTGCTCTGTGTAAAATGGATATGCAAATTAGGCTAATTATAATTGGCTAAGTTAACCTACCTATAAGTCCCTAGTATATGGTAGGGCATGTAGGTTTAGGGACCACAGCATAGGTGGTGCACACCTAGGTGCATTGCTGAGGTGCCCAGTGTCATTTTAAAAGCAAGCCTGCCTTGCTGGCTGCTTTTAAATTAAAGTTATATGCAAATTCGACTTTGGAATTAAAGGTACTTCCAAAGTCTTAAACTACCTTATTTTTACATATAAGTCACCCCTAAGGTGTGCCCTATGTGCCCCTAGGGCTGGGTGCCATGTAACTATAAGCAGGGACTTTATAAAAATAGATTTATAAGCCCTGGTGAGGTAAAAACAGCCAAATTCGTTTTTCCCTCATTGAAGTAAATGGCCTTCATAGGCTAGAATGGGCAGACTTTATTTTAAATTTTAAAGTCTCCTTAAATGTTACATACCAAGAATTTGGTATCAAATTGATTGTTATAATAAATCCCACAACTTCCAGTTGTTGGATTTAATATAACTAGTTCAGGTAAAAAGTTTAGACTTTACCTAAAAAGTTGCCAATTTCAGCTCTGCATTGTTTTTGCTGCTGTGCTCTGATTGGCCAGCCTGCAGCAGCTTCTGCCAGGCTACCTTGATGAGGTGTGAAGTGGCCTGACTTCACACAAAGGAATGAGCTTGGGGGAGAGAATCTCCCCTCAGCAGATGGTGAGGCAGGAAGGGGGAGGGCTGCCAAACTGGTCTTCAAAGGCAGAGAAGGACATTTGCAGCACCCAGCAACACCCCCACATCCTGCAACCCCAGACAGCTAGGTGCCCCCTTGATTAGATTAGGAGAGGGCAGGAGAGGGGTGTGTTTATGATTTTTAGCCACACCAGTGGGTGGGCTCAGCCAGATGTAACCTCCAAAAATCAGATTCATCCATGTTGGATTTTTAGAGACTGTTGCCTTCTGGGATGGATTTTTGCCACACTTCCCAGGAAGTGGTCATCACAGGGGGACGACCCTGTCCCTGATTGGAGAACCAGGGCCCCCCTGCTTTTCACCCAGGAGCAAGGATAAAACTGGCAGACCTGCACCCACACCTCAGATCCCCTCCAGAATTCAACAAGAAAGGAACTAAAGAAGAAGAAGGACTGCCCTGCTGGACCCCTGGCCTGCACCTGGACCCTGCACTCAGAAGGACTGCACCAGCTGCACACTTGGGCTTCACCACAAGAAGGACTTTGCCTGGCTTCAACTGGTTCAAGGAGGGACTCCCTGTTTGCTACAGGTGAAAAATTGCTAAACCAGAGTCCCCTGCACCAACTCCTGAAGAAAGCGACCAGCTGACCACTGTCCAGTGGCCAAAAAGGAGTTTGCGCCAGGTGCATTCTGGGAGTTGAAGTCCGCACCCCCCAAGGACCTTCACAGAACTTCTGGACCCTTGGGGTGAGCTGTGGACCCCAAAAGAACCTTAAAAGAACATCTGGGTGAAGCCCCAGAAGTTTGGAAAAGATTTGAGAATTTTTGGAAAAAAGCTCCAGAGAGGGACCGACCCACCGCGGAAATTCTAGCCGGCTTGCCTCAACCGCGACCCGGCCTGACTTCGTGGTTCGTCCCGGTAAAGAAAAACATCCAAAAAAGAGACTAAGTCCGAACGTAAAAAGTTGACCGGGACCTCCCAGCCATCGTATCCGAGAAGGGCTCCACGGACGTCGGATCAAGATCCAGGTTTACCCCGGTCGAAGGATTTTCATCTCGAAAAAACGACTAAGTCCGAAGGTAAAAATCACCACCGAGGAAACCGACTTCGCGTATCCGGACAAGGGCTCCAGGAGGTCGGATTCAACTGGCAGGTTCGTCCCGGGGAAGAGAAACATCAAAAAAGAGACTAAGTCAGAAGGTAACTTTTTAACCGAGGCCTCCCGCGACTTGTAGCCGAGCAGGGCTCCATCGCGGTCGGCCTGAAAGTTTGACTTTGCCCCGGTCCTGGTGCAACCAGATGACCCGATTGGCGCTTTTTGTTTCTAAGCGCTAGAAAATAATAATACTGTAAAAATTCATATCTCCGGTTCCCCTGAACCGATTTTAATCGTTTTTGTGTCATTTTAAAGATAAAAATATAAGCTATTTTTATAAATTGGTTTTGGATTTTTAAACTGTTTCCTGTGTTTTATTTAATTACTGTTTTGTGATATTTGAATGCTTTACACTTTGTCTCCTAAGTTAAGCCTTGACGCTCGATGCCAAGCTACCAAGGGTAGAGCTGGGATTAATTTACTGAGACCTAACTGTACTTCTGTGGAGGTTTGTGGCTTGTTGCTAGGTGTAGGTACCTACCTGCCCTACCAATAACCCATTTTCCAACATAAGTCTCTAGAGAAGTCGAAATCTTATTATGACAAGCTCCACCATGTCAAGTCCGTGGTAGTTAACGTAGGAGATTGGGTTAGGGTTAAAAAACCTTACAAGGTAAGGAAAGGTGAGAGCCAGTATTTTAATCCTGAACGAGTTGTGGAAGTTTTACATGTGATGGGAGAGTGTGGAATCTTAAGCGCATAGTGCTACTTAAAGATGGACTAGAACCTGATTGTAGTGAAGACCTCAATAAAGGTAAGAGGTATGAGGAGGGAAGGACGGAATGGTTAGAGGATGAAGTTATGATTCACAATGCGTCTAGTATGGATGTGTTGCCGCGTATGCTGGAGGGCCATGTTTTGAGTGAGGAGGAGAATGCGGTGTGTGGAGATCGGGTGCGGCAGAGTGACTCTGATAGTGATGGCTTGTTTGAATCTGCTCAAGTGCAGGAAGGAAAAAGGAAAGTGATACCTCCTGGGTGGTTAAAGGATTATGTGTTAGGACATATCACTATTTCTTCCAATTCACATGGGGAGCTCCATGTTCCTTGTTCATAATTATTTTCTTTTGGTTTTGCTAATTATTGTTTAAGGGGCAAAGAGGGGGGATATGTAGTGTGTTCTTATTCTATGTCTATGCAATGTGTTCTTATTCTTAACTAGAATGCTCTTGAGGCTGACCTAAGGAGATTCCACGTTCTAGTACCTGTAGCCTCCTTAAGTCAGTTGAGCCTGAGCTTCTCCTTGCAACGGACCTGTTTCCTTGTATGACTTAACTTAATAAAGTATATATCCTTCTACCTGCTTTTGAGTGCGGCATTACTTCAGTATGTAATTTCTTCATGTATTGTGGGAGCCCTTTTATGGAACCTGGTTCATCTGCACCATTTGCAGTTTTACACCATATGGTCCATAGCAAAACTGGTAATGGAAGATTTCTGTGGTGCCCCCCTTCCCTTGATGCCCTAAGCGCATGCCTATTTTGCTTTGTGTTTAATCCAGCCTTGTCACCCGGGAAGCAAGCTATGGTGGTAGTTCTGAGTCATCTTGCAATGGCTGCATAAAACCATGCTGCAAGGACCCATGCAAGGCTGGGTCGGACCAGCCATGCAAATGGTTTTGGACGAATATTGCTGAAACACAGGTCAAGCCCAGATACTGCATCCAACCACTTGTTTCTATAGGCAGACCTATTACATGCAAACTTCAGGTGCTAGATATGATGTTGTAGTCCTATGGTCACTATATGCAGATGAATGGGTCATTTCCAATTCCCTCTTTGTCTCTCCTGCCTTTTGGCCCACACTGTTGTCATGTTTTCAAAGGAAAATTATACTATTATTTTTTTTTTTAATTACTTGAGGGATGGACAGTTCATTATATAGATACAAAATGACCTTGCTTATTGTTCATAAAAGATTATGGCATTGTTCTTCCTCATGGTGCTGGCCAGTTCAGGTTGCATTCTGACCTGCAGCTCTTTTTAGACCTGTTCTAAGAGCCATGACTTTTTGAAAGATAAAACTTTTGTTTTAAAATCATTTTAATATGATGTTACATGACTCCTTTGCCTCCCTCCCATCTTTAAGATTGCGTCAGGGCCTAGGTGATACCCAGCGATAAAGCGCACACTTGGGAGGATTTTCCAGTGCTATTGGGTGGAGTTGATAAAATATCTAGAATAAGAAACAAGCATTTGCAATGCAATGGGCCTCACATTTTCTCGAGGTAAAGCAATTAGAGTTGTAAATTCCTAGCTGGACTTATTTTTGCCACTTAAATTGAAAATAAAAAGTAAAGCAGTTGACATAAAGGGGTCGATTCAAATCGCCATGAGCGCAAAGGCGAAACACAAAAAGAAAAGGAAGTTCACTTGCAGTCAAACATATCCGCAATCTTGCAATTATTCATGTAACGGGGGAGTCTGCAAGACTGTACCCAAACAGCTCCAAGAGGGGACAAATGTAAAGCATTTACCAATGATAATAAAGGATTTGTGAAAGGCAAGCCCACGAACGAGTGAAAGTGATAGGTGTGCGGTGGGCGTGGTTAAAAGCCCACAATGCTTACAACAGGTCAAAGTGCTTGCACGCTGGACCTAAAAAAGAGTCTGGGATGCCTCGTCCCATACCACCCCGTGAAAGGATTTAATTCAAAGATGTTGAGACAGCAGGGATTCTGATAAACCCTGAAAGTGCTAATAACTGAATGTATGAAAATTATTGGTATGTCTTACATATGCCTAAGATGGCACAGGACAAGCTGTATATCGCATCACCTTCGGGTCCATCAGCCTGTCTCTAGTCCAGCCCAAATGTTTCTCAAGTCGAAATTCAAAATCTAGTGGTATATTGTGTTGGATAAAACTGTAGTCCAGTCTGCTTTCCCATTCAATGAAAACACAATGCCTTAGAGCCATGTAGGTCTGTGTTACTTAAAATAACACCCAGGCCCTGTGCCCAACCCCGCTGCACATGCTCGGGTTAGTTGGGCACCAGCAAGGATAGAGTGCTGGGCCTGGCATGCAACTAACCTCATGCCGTGCATTTCCAAAGGCTATGCTCTGTGTCGAGTTGCCTGCCCACGAGGGGTTGGATGCAGAGCTCAGCTACAATCCAAGCCCTGTGGCCAACCCCATGCCGAGCATGGCCAAAGGCAGTGCGTGGTGTGAAGTTGGCTGCCTTTGGGGAATTAGACTCAGGGTTGTACGCAAGACTCAGGGCTGACCAAAGGCCAGGCCTTGCAGCCAACCCCACACATGGTCAGAGGCCAGTGCTGTGTGGGGTTGGTGTCATACATGGTAAGAAAATATGACTTTATGTTAAAAAAACATAGAAATTCCCTGGAAGAAACAAAGGTTAAAGTGACATTATAGTTAGTTATGGAAATAATATCTACATTTGCCTTAAGAAAACCTTAGAAGTGAATTGGAAAAAATGGAGGTTAAAGGGAAATTATACTTAGGTGAAAATGTAAGTTAAAACATAATGGTGGTCATTCTGACCCTGGCGGTCTTAGACCGCCAGGGCGGAGGACCGCGGGAGCACCGCCGACAGGCCGGCGGTGCTCCAATGGGGATTCCGACCGCGGCGGTAAAGCCGCGGTCGGACCGGCACCACTGGCGGGGTCCCGCCAGTGTACCGCCGCCCCATTGAATCCTCCGCGGCGGCGCAGCTTGCTGCACCACCGCGGGGATTCCGACCCCCCCCTACCGCCATCCAGATCCCGGCGGTCGGACCGCCGAGATCCGGATGGCGGTAGGGGGGGTCGCGGGGCCCCTGGGGGCCCCTGCAGTGCCCATGCCACTGGCATGGGCATTGCAGGGGCCCCCGTAAGAGGGCCCCTACATGTATTTCACTGTCTGCTGTGCACAGTCGCACAGCTTCCACTCCGCCGGCTCGATTCCGAGCCGGCTTCATCGTGGAAGCCTCTTTCCCGATGGGCTGGCTGGCGGTCGGAAGGCGACCGCCCGCCAGCCCAGCGGGAAAGTCAGAATTACCGCCGCGGTCTTTCGACCGCGGAACGGTAACCTGACGGCGGGACTTTGGCGGGCGGCCTCCGCCGCCCGCCAAGGTCAGAATGAGGGCCAATGTTTTATGCAGATAACCCACTGAAATTCACCACGTATTGTTATCTAAGGTAAATATAACACATACCCTAAAGTAACGATAACTTGCATCCTCGACCTCAAATATTACATCACTCATGACATTCTATGACCTCAATCATAACGTGTCTACAACATCTGAAATGCCATCATTGATGGACTTGGAGATGTTTCCTGGAAGCGACAGAATTAGCAGCCCTAAAGTAA
The DNA here is from genome assembly GCF_031143425.1 of Pleurodeles waltl. NCBI lineage: Eukaryota > Metazoa > Chordata > Amphibia > Caudata > Salamandridae > Pleurodeles > Pleurodeles waltl. The sequence continues at coordinate 712,996,531 of NC_090442.1, forward strand.
CTAACTCGCGCACTCCCCATATGCTGTTAATTACCTCACCTATTACAACACTCATGACATCAGACCGCCCAACTCACATGGTCATCCTTGTGTCACACGATATTGGCTTCCATTACATGGTCACCCGGTGAGTAGCCAATATCCTATGGTGTGCATACAATAACTGGAAACCCCTGCCGAGAGCACGTTTCCAGCTAATTCTTTGGAGGTTCTGCTCAGCTGATGTCCCTTATGAGGTGTGAAACCTCCCCTGGATATTGGCAGGAGCCTCAAAAGCATTGTTGTTTGTATTGGTGGGGTGAAGTGTGGGGGGTGCAGGATCTTGTAGGCAGCTAATTTAAAAGTGCCTTGGGCGTTGCTCTGTACTAAGTTCTGCCCTCTTCAAGGCCCTTCCCCCTCCTCAGATGGTGAACAATTTTCACAAGTTGGCAGGTCTGTGATATGTTCAGTGACTGCATTGATAATATCACCGCAACAACATCTGAAATGTCATCATTGATGACAATGCTGTACACAGCGGGGACACCAGTTACAATTACTTTAGGGCACAAGTTATAATTACTTGAGATAACTATAACTGATGAATTTCAGTTGTTTTGTTCTTTTCAAAGGGTATGTTTTAACTGACGTTTTCACCTGACTATAACGTTAATACGGATTAATGAACATAGAAGCAACATCAGATGTGGACGTGTCACCACGAAATTGTGTGCCCACTTCTTGGAAATACCCCATAGACCAGACGACTTACGCTGGGTGATCTTGGAGTCCCCCAGATTTGTTAACGATTCCTCTCACTCGCTGTTCAGACTTGAACAACGGTGGGTATTCAAACTTCACACCAATATTAATGGTTTGAATGATGCCATTCCATGGGTGTCACTGTCCCGGTAATACCCCTCATGACAGCATCACCTTATTTTCATTTTAACTTCGAATCTCCTAAAATTTATCACGGTACATGCTCACTTGTCCCAGGGTTTTTTTAGGGTATTTCCATATCCACCTAATGCGGTCTGTAGAAGGGGTTTCAATGATCCCCCCCCCTTCCCATATGACCGGCGCCTTTTGGGAAGTGACCTCTTCTGAACATCCTTTTTTTACGTACTTTTTACCATATTCCTTGCCACATCATGGATATATATTTGTTACCATGACAAGTGATATTTTCTTTTTAAAGTCTGTCAGGTTATTTTCCTTATCTTGAGCCTTTTGACTTCATTTTTCTTGTATACATTATCACTGCGACATGCTCCAATATGGCCGCCCGCAATATGCGGTATGGCTGCTTCTCAAACATTGTTGGTACCGGGAAGCCTGGTCCTCTTTCTATTTCGACTACGAAGTCATCATGTGACGCGGAGGAACGTAGCCTCCGCGTCGCGCTTTAAATGTTTTGAGTGCTTTCCCGAACTTTATGTTCGGGGAGAGCACGCCGCGGGTAGGTTACATCAACCAACACCGCCGAGTCCCAAGTAAGTGATGAGGGGTTGTACTGTAATTTTGAATGCTGACTTCATGACCTTTCTCCTAGGTCGCTGCAACCAACCTTCCGTTTGCTTATACTTTAAGTCATTCGGTCCTACTCGCATTTTAGATGCCGGACTGTGCACATGGTGCACATTTATGTTTTCCCATTATAGGGTTTCTCTTCACAATTCTGTAGATGGTGACATTTAGGTCATCTCCCTCAGGCTTCTCTTTTTATGCGCTTGGGGGCGGGGGGTTGGGTATTATCCACCCAGACACCCGGGGTTTGGCAGTTGAGTGTAGATTGCCGATGCATTTTGGATATGATGTATGTGCTAGGGCTATTAGGAGTGTAGCATTTTTTGGGTACTATGTAATCATGTAGATTGCCATTACAAAAATGTACTGTCGACTGGAACAGCATATAGATGACCACCTCGAGTTCTTTACAACATATATTGCACTAACCCAATTTGTGATGTCCAACCCCCATTAGAAGTGACTGGCTGGACCGTGTTATTCCCCAAGGGGCCCCCCACATGAAGAGGGATGGTAAGCAGATGTTTTATTCACCAGTTGATCATCACATAGCTCACGGATTTACCACGGGTGTTATGGTCATTTAACCGTGTATTTTGTTTTCTTACTGTATTTATTATTTTCTAGGGCGACCTTTTTTGATTCCATTTTTATCGAGACAGTTTACTCAAATGTAAGTGACTGTTATACATTTTCATATACATAATAGATAGTGTCTCTTTCATTTACCATTCAGTCAGGAGAAGTTCAGTTGATTGTAGGTCCTGATGAAGCGTTAGAGGATCTTTCATGACCACATTACGCGAAACATGTTGACCAGACCTTAGGGGTAAGGTGACAATTTCCCAGATCTCCAGGCATTTTTAAAGTGGTTGAGCATGAACCTCATTCTCCACTTTCGGTACGTTTTTTAATCTTGATCGCAACCCCTTGATATAACTATTAAAGCACATTGCTGTGGGGTTGCTAATCAATTTTAATCTATCTACTCTCCTGCTACAACGAGTGTCTGACCATTACGACCTTAACGGCAGCCACCTCTAAAAGATCTCCGGGAAAGAGCCCCCAAAAGGGGAGCCCGTCAGATATTGCACCGCCGCTCTGACGAGGAGCTTCCCAATGATGAAGCATGACATCCATCTGGGTGTGTGAGGGCTCTTACTCCTGAACATTTAATGTCCCCCTAGACGCATGGAACAGTGTACCTTTTGTTGTTGATTAGTCTTACTGGGAGAACGTACACTGGACCTTTAACCTCCCTATCCCTCTCTTTGTTGATATCTCCGTACAGCTGTTCGCTGTGGGATTAACCTTTGTTTGAACAACTCACCAAGTGTCTTTGACACCATGGAAACTTTCCAGGGTTTGAGTTACGACGATGATATGGTTGCAGCAATTCTGCAAACACCGTCAATATTAAGTAATGATGGGTCAGCTCCAGCGGGTAGTCTAAAAGAAGACTGGGACAAATTGTCTACCCTGAAGCGTAACCTCATCAAAACCATCATGCACGGAACCATAATGACCGAATACCTCAGAGCAAACATCGCTCCTAATGGCCTTTTAGTGTCCAATATGCCCAGAATTTTTCTTCAAGACCTAGCGTTTAGGAAAGACTGGGCACAGATCACCTGGAAGTGTACAAGAGACTGGCTAGTCCTTATTATCAACACTTCCAGATGTCTGGCGTATTCTATTTCCATCCAAATTAACTCCCTAGAGGGCACTTTGAAAACCACTGTGACTCTGGCTGCGTTCAAAAGTCGGTTGGCTGAGATCAACTCAGAACTAAATGAAACCAAAGACTTTTTGACCAACCAGAAGATTTCAAAACTTCAGAAGGATATCACCAGATTTAGTCGAGAAAAAGTTTATCCCTACATCCAAGAGGATTTTGAGACAGATGTGCAGTCCCGCTCTTCAGATGAGTCTCAATCCTCTTTCAAAAAATTAAGGAAGAATAGTAATAGCTCATCCTCAGATGGATGGAGCACAGACGAGAATACACCTGTTCAACCATTCTATAATTATCCCCCTTTTCCCGTTAACCAACATATGCCCTGGCAGCCACCCTACCCCTTTTACCAACCTCGCCCTATGATGCCTTATATGCCTTTTTTAGGCAGAGGCCGGGGCAGAGGAAGAGGCAGAAGAAGAGGCAGAGGCAGACAAGTACAATGGGCCATGGAGGAACCTCAGATGATTACCAGGAGTCTGGGCAAAAACCAACCTCCGAGAACCTGGTAGTAAATCTTTCTACTAGACATCTCACTGAGATTGAAACCAGGGTGCTCAACCGAGGTCTTGGTTTGTCCCTATACCGACTGAGGATTTTTTCAGACTTAATTGTGAACTCTCACAATTTTTCCATAAAATTAGGTTACAATTTTACTTTACAGACATATCATCTGATAGTACTCAGACAGACTCCGGACTAAGACCTAAATCGACGTTCATTCCACCTCCCACAGCCATCCCATGCGAAGTTCTAGCCTTTGAGAAAGCGGTCTTAAGTGACCTGGCAATGATACATCCGAAACGCCCCTTTATAAATATTTCCACAACCGAAAGGAAAGCTTTAGGGATGTTGGCTGAGGACACTTCTATTGTTATTAAACAGGCAGATAAGGGAGGGGCCATAGTGATAATGAACACCGGAGACTACCGATGAGAGTGTCTACGGTTGTTGAGCGATAACACTTATTATGCTAAGATCACTAGGGACCCCACCCCTAGATTACAATCCCAGATTAAGTCAATGATTATAGAAGCAACCAACAATGCGTGGATCTCTCCTAAAGAGGCGGCTTTTCTGGATACTCCTCATCCCAAAGTTCCATACTTTTACTGCCTTCCTAAGATCCACAAGGGTATCTTGCCACCTCCGGGACGGCCGATTGTGTCTGGCATTGGGTCTTTATTAGAACCATTGTCTTTTTTTTGCGATCATTTCCTACAACCATTGGTGAAGAAATCCTCCACCTACTTACAAGATACTAAGGATGTATTAAATTTGATTGAATTAATCAATGGCACAGTTGATGTTCATGGTCTAATTACTCTGGACGTCGAGGCACTGTACACAAACATACCACAGGATGCGACACTGCAGGTAGTGGAAACTACGCTCCTAGACAATAGTGATAATCTTACGTCGCCTGTCTCATTTATTATGCAGTGTGCCACTTTGGCAATGACTGAAAATTTCTTTCAGTTTGAAGAGCAATTTTACCACCAGATTAGGGGGACTTGCATGGGAAGCACTTTTGCTCCCAGTTTGGCATGCCTGTATATGTACAATTTTGAGAAACAATTCATTTTACCAACTACCAATCCGTTTGCTGCCAACATCAAACTATGGTGTCGTTACATCGATGACATTTTGGTAGTATGGCACGGTTCCCTTACTACTGCTGCAATTTTCACAGACTGGGTGAACACTCTCAATCCCTTTTTGAAATTCACATCTACAGTGTCGACCAAGGAGATTAGTTTCTTGGATCTATTGATCACTATCCAGAATAGCAAACTAACCACTAGCACATATCACAAACCTACTGATCGTAATATCCTTTTGACATATGACAGTCATCACCCTAAATATTTACACGATAACTTGCCATTTGGTCAATTTTTGAGATTACGACACAATTGTAGTTCAACACATGTATACAACACAAGCCAATGATCTCCAAACTAAACTGTTGGCACGCATCTATCCCCAGGACATTGTCAAGCGAGCCCGCAAAAGAGCGTGGAATAATAATCGTGAAGCCTTACTCTCACCAAATACAAGGGACACCAACAAGATGTTGACATGTGTGACCACCTTCACTCCTCTATCAAATAAGATCAAAAGTCTCATTATGAAGAGATGGACAATCCTCACTAGCGGAGGGTATTCAATGCCTAGACCTTTATTTGTTTTTAAATGATCACAGAACATTAAGGACTTGATAATACACACACGTCCCAAAAACACAGTCCAGACACAGTCGACACTCTGGAATCTTCCTCCAGTGGCAGGGCATTATCCTTGTGGACAGTGCAATGTTTGTTCTTTGACTTGCCAGGTCAAGACACTTGACTTGGCTCCGATGGGTCAATGGAACCTGACGAAACACACCAATTGTAATACCAGGAACTGCATTTACATGATTACATGTCCTTGTGGTCTTCGGTATATTGGGACGACCTCCAGACCCGTTAAAGTGCGGATTAATGAACATAGAAGCAACATCAGATGTGGACGTGTCACTACAAAATTATGTGCCCACTTCTTGGAAATACCCCATAGACCAGACGACTTACGCTGGGTGATCTTGGAGCCCCCCAGATTTGTTAACGATTTCTCTCACTCGCTGTTCAGACTTGAACAACGGTGGGTATTCAAACTTCACACCAATATTAATGGTTTGAATGATGACATTCCATTGGTGTCACAGTCCCGGTAATACCCCTCATGACAGCATCACCTTATTTTCATTTTAACTTCGAATCTCCTAAAATTTATCACGGTACATGCTCACTTGTCCCAGAGTTTTTTAGAGTATTTCCATATTCACCTAATGCTTTCAATGATCCCCCCCCCTTCCCATATGACCGGCGCTTTTTGGGAAGTGACCTCTACTGAACATCCTTTTTTTACGTACTTTTTACCATATTCCTTGCCACATCATGGATATATATTTGTTACCATGACAAGTGATATTTTCTTTTTAAAGACTGTCAGGTTATTTTCCTTAACTTGAGCCTTTTGACTTCATTTTTCTTGTATACATTATCACTGCGACATACTCCAATATGGCCGCCCGCAATATGCGGTATGGCTGCTTTTCTAACATTGTTGGTACCGGGAAGCCTGGTCCTCTTTCTATTTCGACTACGAAGTCATCATGTGACGTGGAGGAACGTAGCCTCCGCGTCGCGCTTTAAATGTTTTGAGTGCTTTCCCGAACTTTATGTTCGGGGAGAGCACGCCGCGGGTAGGTTACATCAACCAACACCGCCGAGTCCCAAGCAAGTGATGAGGGGTTGTACTGTAATTTTGAATGCTGGCTTCATGACCTTTCTCCTAGGTCGCTGCAACCAACATTCCGTTTGCTTATACTTTAAGTCATTCGGTCCTACTCGCATTTTAGATGCCGGACTGTGCACATGCTGCACATTTATGTTTTCCCATTATAGGGTTTCTCTTCACAATTCTGTAGATGGCGACATTTAGGTCATCTCCCTCAGGCTTCTCTTTTTACACGCTTGGGGGCAGGGGGTTGGGTATTATCCACCCAGACACCCGGGGTTTGGCAGTTGAGTGTAGATTGCCGATGCATTTTGGATATGATGTATGTGCTAGGGCTATTAGGAGTGTAGCATTTTTTGGGTACTATGTAATCATGTAGATTGCCATTACAAAAATGTACTGTCGACTGGAACAGCATATAGATTACCACCTCGAGTTCTTTACAACATATATTGCACTAACCCAATTTGTGATGTCTAACCCCCATTAGAAGTGACTGGCTGGACCGTGTTATTCCCCAAGGGGCCCCCCACATGAAGAGGGATGGTAAGCAGATGTTTTATTCACCAGTTGATCATCACATAGCTCACGGATTTACCACGGGTGTTACGGTCATTTAACCGTGTATTTTGTTTTCTTACTGTATTTATTATTTTCTAGGGCGACCTTTTTTGATTCAATTTTTGACGAGACAGTTTACTCAAATGTAAGTGACTGTTATACATTTTCATATACATAATAGATAGTGTCTCTTTCATTTACCATAGAGTCAGGAGAAGTTCAGTTGATTGTAGGTCCTGATGAAGCGTTAGAGGATCTTTCATGACCACATTACGCGAAACATGTTGACCAGACCTTAGGGGTAAGGTGACAATTTCCCAGATCTCCAGGCATTTTTAAAGTGGTTGAGCATGAACCTCATTCTCCACTTTCTGTACGTTTTATAATCTTGATCGCAACCCCTTGATATAACTATTAAAGCAGATTGCTGTGGGGTTGCTAATCAATTTTAATCTATCTACTCTCCTGCTATAACGAGTGTCTGACCATTACGACCTTAACAGCAGCCACCTCTAAAAGATCTCCGGTAAAGAGCCCCCGAAAGGGGAGCCCGTCAGATATTGCACCGCCGGTCTGACGAGGAGCTTCCCGATGATGAAGCATGACATCCATCTGGGTGTGTGAGGGCTCTTGTTCCTGAACATTTAATGTCCCCCTAGACGCATGGAACAGTGTACCTTTTGTTGTTGATTAGTCTTACTGGGAGAACGTACACTGGACATTTAACCTCCCTATCCCTCTCTTTGTTGATATAACGTTCCTTTAGCCTTTGTGTTTTTTTTCAGTGTAAAAGACAATTACAGTAGTATGCCTGGAAACCAGAGACTGACGACACAGCTTGCCAAGCCTCCTTCTGCCAGTGTTTGTGTATTTCAAAAAGCAATAAATGTGCATACATTCAAGGAGTACTTCTGTGGGTGCAAAATTACTATTTTATTTGGCAAACCTGTCACTATATATATATTTAAGTTTTCATTCCAAAAATGTACAAGTTAAAAGCTCTTACTGAAATAAGAACAATGAGAAAATCTGACACAGACATATGAAATCCGACTCAGGTGTGATATGTCGAGCCAAGAATGCATGTGGGGGTGCTATCACACCCCAAACTTCCATCCCTGATGCTACCCTCCTGCCAGTCCAACCTGAGCATAGTTGTTCTCCCTGGGAACTCACGACTATGGTCATGTTGAACATAATGGCCTAGAGTCCCAGTCCTGGATTCATTTACTTTAAATGCATTTTCCCTACATGCACTATTCTTCATCTCTGCTACAAACAACATTGACAGCTGAGTAGTTAAATTGGTGCATGTAGAGCTCCATGTTTTTAGTCCTCGCCTTTTACAAATCATTTTATCAAGTGACTGGCGGACCCATGTACTAATACCAAGGTGCAAATAGAGGTGGGTGTGCCACCCTACTAGTAAGGTGAGCTGAGCCAGAGCCAAGCAAAGGGACTGGCTTAGCTCCAAGAGTCCATGCAGAGCCAAGCCATGAAAACGTTTGATATGTATATAGTGCAACAAACATAATGTACTAATATGATATAATCTCTTCAAAATTAAAAACGGTATTTCTTTACCATGTGGAAGTATTTCACCTTAGTACGTCAGTTTATATTACTGGTTATATTGAAAGTTGTTAAAAGTGCTAGTTTTGAAACATTAACTTCGAAATATTAATGGCTCCCCTCTCCAAACAACAACACCCCAACAACATTGCTATGGATGAACTAAGAGGCAAGACAGTGTCAGGTAAACTCTAAATGTGGCCTAGATTCTTCTTATAGATGGAGCAACATTATGCTCTGTTAATTGAACATAAAAGGTGCTTAGACACCGCATTGGAATGTTTGCCTAGGATATCTCTCATAAGAAGGTCATTGATTTGTCTTTAATTGTCTACGCAGAACAAGGAAAACTAACAGACATTACAGACTCGACTCCGGACCCCAGACTTAACTACCAAGTGAAGAATGAGATCTAAATCATGTATACACCATCACCCACAGTCTGCAAAATTCAATTGCAGATTCTATACCCCACAAAATTCATGACATTGCATAATCTATCATTTTAGCCACGATTGTATTAGTTTTTGCAGTCTGGAGGACTGACCCATAACTGGTAGTAACATGCTTACTAAAGCTTCTTTGGAAAAGGATATTATATAAGCCAGGATTGGTTAGTGTAGTTTCCTGGGTCCCGTCGTGCTTTGGAGCCAGGAAAGGAGAGATGAAGAGAAGACGTCCCAAGGTAAGTGTCGTTTTTTTTTTTGCCCCATTCCATCCCCCACACCTCCCCTTTTTTAGCCCCTCCCATCCCCCGTTGTAAATATGAGCCAGCTTCTCACTAGTCCTGGTCCCTCTCATCTGAGTCAGTATGCATATTATTTTGTTCTTTAAAGGAATCCAGCATTGCCCCTCCGTCAACGAATCCTCGGTGACCTTGCATCAGTACAAGAGAGCCTCATATGTTGTTCCTTAGTAATCCCCACCCCCCCATTCCAGCACATCTTTAACCCCCAAGACCTCACTCAGGGCCATGATCCCATCGCTATTCTATGTTTCACAGGAAGCAATTCCAATTGGAGGAGTTCGTACGAGATCTTGCATCCCTGCTGCTGTGTCCCTCCCCACAGGCATACACCAGATGACATAAGGATATCTATTCCTACTGCAAAAGAGATGCGGGGTACCACCGCCTCCCAGAACTCATGGACCTCTACAGAGTGCCAGGCGAGATGCAGGGACGTGGCCCCCTTCTCTCCACAACGGGCATAGCTCGCCCTCTTATTAGGATCAATAACTTCTGAGTCTGGTAGGTGTTATGTATGTGCGCAAGTAATTGAAGTGGAGTAGTTTAAATCGATTATTACAGAATACTGCTTTCAGTAGACACTCGCACGACTCCAATCTGAGTCCTCAATAAGTTTTCCTAGATCTGCCCCCCATGTAGCCCTCGCCTTGTAGTCCCTGTTTGTTTGATCCCCTCGGAGATTTCTATAGAATAGTGAGATGAAGTGTCTTATCTTCCCACATTTGGAACAATCCCCCCAGAGTTGGTGAGGGTGAAGGGGCCGCCGGGTATGTGTACCAAAGTTCTTTTACAGTATTGTCCACTTTAGCAAAATTGCAGGAAATGTCCCTGTCCCAAATCAAATGCGGCCTGTGCTTCCTGAAATGTGATAAAGATTGACTTTCCTAATCTTTATATTTTGGCTGATATCCGCATTCAAGGGAACAGTGTTCTAATTATGCAAATGATCACAGCAACGCCTGATTACCTCTCTGATCTTTTTCATCAAGATATCCCTCAGCTTTTAGGTTTTCTATTGAGTTTTATGCTTATCTTCTGTGCTGATAAAGATGCCTTTATATCTTGATTTTGTGCTGCTTTCTATGCAGATAACTATCTGCTCTAGAAACATGCCGCGCCAGAGGGAAAATGGTGGATGTCCTGATAAGCTGGCGTTTGGTAAAGCAGTGCAGGACTGGACTGAGGCAGTAAATCACCCCCAGATGCATTATCGAATGAAGCTGTGCCAGGCCTTCTACAAATCCTGTAAGGTCTGCGCTGGCTCTTGAGAGGCAGAGTGCCTTAATGCATCACTCCTTGATCAGCGATGCCTCGGTCTCTATTCACATGGGTTAACCGTAACCCTTAGACTACATGTGCACCACCATTCACCTTCAGCTTGGGGACTTTAAGGTAAAAGTGGCTATCAGCTTGGCAACTATGTCACCCACATCCTTTTTCTTTGTTCCTGAAAGCTTTCTTGTGTTTTTGCTTTCTGCTACCAGACTCCCAGGAGTCTGATAGCAGAAAGCAAATTGGTCCTCCACAGTGTCATCCTTCTGGTGTGCCTGAAGAGGGGTGATCTCAGTTGGGCTCCTCGCCCTGCAGTCTCAAGCCTGTGGTCTCTCTCCAAGCCGAGCTGCAGAATTCTCATAGGTTTTAGAATGCACGGCTATGCACAAGGGAACCTGCCAATGGTCATATTTTGTAAATAAAATCCAAAGATTTGTGACACATGGAGCTTTGTTATGTTTATTATTTCTGTATTCACCAGGTGTTTGCAAACATTTGTCACTATTGATTGTGACTATCACAACATTATTCCACTAAAATGGGTCAGTGAACACTATCAGCACACCTGTCATGATGGTTGCTCTTAGCTGTTTGCCATGAACTGCTTTTTGTAAGAATGACGAATGGAAAATGAAACCTGAATGATGCCCACAGATTACATCATTCCGCACTTTGACCTCTGCTGTCTTTGTTTTTCGTACTTCCTCGATGGAATGCACAAGGTTTCCTCGCCGAGCAGTCCCCTCGCCGAGGACGACACCTACTCCACAAACTGATTTGCTTGACCCTTTAAAATTGGATGCATTGTCTCTGGCAATAGGATTCGATCAACTGTCTGATCTTGGCATGTAAGCTTGAGTTTTCTCAAAAGAAACCATGCATGACAGGGCCAGACCTATTTGAGCTACAAGGAGACATGTAAACAAGAATACATGGTAGCTTCTCCATTTGTAACCTAGGTCAGGAGCAATGCACTAGATGAGAAATAAGTTTTATAAACATTGCATGGACGACTGACACACACAGCCATCTAGGTCATTTGAATGGACATAAAACCAATTGCCTCATGTGACAACGCTGCCATAGCTGACTCGAGTTAAGTTTAAAGACGTGAGACCCACCATGCAGAGACATCTCACTGCACACTCAACATTCACATAGGTTAGGCTGGCAGTTTGAAAAAAGCATCCTCTTCATGGGGTACCTTTGTGAGGATAACATGTACCTCCAAACCATCCATCAACACCTGTGCGGGTCAGGAGCACAATCCAGCTAAGAAGGACCACTGCTGGATGAATCACAACTGCAGACCAATGCCTGCACAAAGCTCCATGAAGCTATACAAATACCCATTAACATAGGCTGACTCGTGACAAAATAACTCTATATTGTTATGAGGATAATGAATCCTCAATTTTTCATTGTACAGACCATGGTCATCCGGTGACTGCAATCACTGTATTATTTTGGAACACTGCATAACATTACCAACAGTTCTGTAACAGCATTGTTGTGCTAGAGTTCTTCATTGTGGGATTGGGATTCTGCCTGTGAGTGATCACAAACATATAGCTGCATCACTAGTGCAAGGTTTTTAATATATTGTTCTACACTCTGTAATGTGTTGTGTACTTCCTATCGGGAAACGTCCCTAACCACGCATTGTAAACAACACGGATGTTTCCTATGCAAGTGTAACCAAGCTTGCCAGAACAACGCCTGTCTTTTTCTGTGCCTTAACCATGCATGTGCTAACTACGCATATGCGTGGTTAAGGCACAGAAAAAGCCATGCGTTGTACGGGAAAGGACGCAATAAGATAAGTGGGGCAGGGGTGGGGGGTGGAAAAAGAGACGGAGATTCGAATTGGAGGGGGCTATTTTTTAGGTAGGGGGTTTTGGGTCTTTTTTGAGGGTTTAGGGTAGGGGATTGGGCAATTTTTTTTTAGGGGCAGAAGTTGGGGGTTTGGGTATTTTTTTTTAAATTTAGGGCTTAGGGTGGGGGGCAGGGTAGTTTATTTTTAATAGGGTGGGGGAAGGTTTACTGAAGGGCGGGGGCGGGAGGAGCGAAGAGGAGGAAGGCTCAAGAGAGGATGCAGTGAGGTACATGGGGTTGGGGCTGGGTTGGTGGGCAGTTTTTAGTAGTAGGGTGGAATTGGGGCTCATGGTGGGTGGGGGTTGTCAGAGTACTTTAGTTTTTAGGGGTGGGCGTCGAGGTACTTTTTTTTTGTTAGGGTTCAGGGTGTGACGGGGTGAGGGTAATTTAGTTTTGAGGGTGGGTGAGGAGTCATGATAGTGTTTTTTTTAGGGCTCAAGTTGGGTGGGGGGTCGGGATAGCTTAGGTATTGGGGATGGGGTAGTGTTGGGCCTCAGGGTGGGGGGGGGTTGCATGGAGGAACCACACATGCCGTTTTGCATGCCATTTCCACATATGCCTTTACTAGACATTCTTTTACAACGAAATTCGTTATAAAGGCATGCTTAGTAAAGGCATGTGTGGAAACAATGCGGTCGTGGTCCCGACAGAGTTGTTAAGACATGCGTTGTTCCGGCACGCGTGGTTCCATCATATAACCTTTCCTATCATTTGACCTCTCAATCTGTAAAGATATGAATATATTCTTGACTTATTCATAAAAAGTTACAAATACTCAGATCTAGCTCAATTCTAGAATCCGACTTTATAAAAAAATCTTTTTGTTGTGGTAAAATGCATAAAATGTTATGCAATCAGATGCTTGTCATTTCTTTTAATATAATTGAAGATAATATTAACCACCTATGTTCTGTTGCTGTATCTGTTACTTCTCTTTTGTTTTGTTCCAACTCTCTTTAACCATGTCTACATGCAGGTTCTGGAAATCTAACCCAATGGAGCCCTACCCAACGGTGTCACCTGAGTGTGCATGAGCATCTCCAGTATCCTCTCTTGAATGACCTACCCTTGAGTTGCCACACGTTCCCCAAGGCACCAGCACTGACCAGCTGGAAGTTATCATTCTCTCAGTTTCTCCTATATCCTGTACACTGACCTGACTAACATTTATTTGCCTCTTGAGCTGGAAAAGAGAAAGGACATTAGTGTATACCTTAATAAATCATTATGCATTGGCCAAACAATACATATATTCTACAATAATTTATTAACAAAAGACCTAACAAGCACCATTTCACGTTTTACTCATCTAAATAAGTTCAGTTCATATGGATTTTCACAAAGCCAAAACATTTGATTGTTGCTGTAAAAAATCTAAAGCATGGTGCCTACGTAATCCGATATAGTGGTAGGTTCCTCAAGTCTGGCTGAATAGCTGTACTCGCAAGTTAACAAATATCAGCTGGTCAAGAAGGGGATACCTTAGTCAAAGAGATTAAGGGTCTGATTTAGATTTTCGACAAACAGGTACTCATCACATCCTGTCTACCTTATTACAAGTGCATTTATGTATTTGTAGTATGGTGGATGGTATATCCATCATGTTTGTGTCAGAGTACTTACCAGCCAAAGTTTGAATCAGGCTCAAAGTGTTTCAATCACCAGCATACCATAACCCGGTAAATTGGCTGGTCACAGTTCATTGTCTGAATTTAACTTTAGCATTGTTCCTCCCTTGTGAGCACTGTCAGGATGCCTGAGTACCTATGCAACCATATCCTCATTCGTCTTTTGAAGCTATACACTCTTTGAGAAATAACAGTATGCTTGTTAAGATATACATCTTCAAACGCATTCTCAGCTAAAAGTTTAATTGTGACGCCATCACAAATTTGTGACAATCCATACTCTGCTACCAGTTTATAAAATACTTTCCTCAATGTGCAGTCACAAAACATACTGATACATGTACATCTTTCTCATTCTTTTTTACCACAGGGAATTATACCAATTGAAGTTCAGCCTATGGGATAACATTTCGAGGCCTGAAGTAAAACTTTTTTGTTCCCCAACTTGGATTTCTGGCTGGGGGGACAAAGTACTGATAAATCTCAGGCATGGTGTTAATAGGGATTTGTGAGTACCAGAATGATTGACAAAGCACATGCATGATGAAGGCTTATTGAGTGCCTTAACTCGCAATTCACTGAAGAGGCAACTTCAGTTATAAACTGGCTCTGTTGGCATTGCCATTGTTGTCTTTCGTTTTACTCTTTATTAGTACTTTCTTTACAGCAAAAACCTAGTGTAAGATCATTGAAGTCCATCAGCTAGTAGTTGTCTGAACTGCCTCCACATGACAGTACAAAACAGGGATCTTCAACCTTTTATGTAATAAAAGCAACTTATTTTCAATGAAAATCATTACGAGCTACTAATATTATTAGTGTTGTAATAGTGACCAAAAAAATGCATTTGTGCCCACATAGGCAAGATTGCTAGCAGTGATCATCTCAGTGCATCAGACAAGGTTGCCAGTAGTAATGTAAAAACAGATTTGTCAATTTGGAAACGCCTCTATGTGTTTAATACATAACAGCCACAATACCTCAAGCACAAAAGGAATATCAGTAATAAGTCTCCACAAGTGATTTGTCATTCAAAATGTGCTTTCAATATATTTTGCAAATTCAGCAATTTATCTCCAAATATCAGCTAATGAGGTCTGAAAGTTCTCACATTTTTCTCTTGCATACACAATATGGCATACATACATTAATTCAACCAAGAAACATGTTCTAATATAGTGGGCTAGAATGCACACAAGAGAGCTACTTATAGGTAGCTGGAGATCTACTTAGTAGCTCATGAGTTACTCGTTGGAGAAGCCTGGTGTGAAAGGACCTTTGTGTGTTAAAAAAAGAAATGTATTGCTAACCATTGCAATTACATGCGAGTTATGTTTACATCAATCTTACTCATTATTCCCTACTTTTGGTACAACAATCATTTGTTTATTGGCTGCTATATTAGTACTGTTTCTCTGCTTGTACATTTCATATGGAAACAACCTATTTGGAGAAAATCTTTAGCCTAGCATGCAAAGAGTTTTTTGGGCTAACTCATTGTTAAGCTTGGCTTGGTACCGCAGTTGCTGATAGGCCAAACATACTATTGAGAAGGGGCTATGGATCCACCCACTTGTTGGTTCACTGGGGAAAGTTATGTCAGATGCCATAGGTCTGATCTTTTTCTTATGAAAAGTTATGAGAAAGGCAGTAGACATGAATTATTTATTGTGAAAATATTTTAAATCCAATAGGCTGTTACAGAACTGCTTGCCAAAATGTCACGCAAAGTGACTTTATTTCTCTTTACAACAAATACAATAGCAGGTGTTTTGCATTGTGAACGCCTTTGCCATTATGAACCTCCTGACAAATGTATTAGAAAGGGGTTTTATATTGTCATCCCTGGGAAGTACAGTAGGAAGAACTATTACATTTTGAACTATTTGACAAATATTTTTACTTTGCCAACTCTTTGATAACTGCAAAAAGAAGAGGTTTAATATATATATATATATATATATATATATATATATAGTGCTTGTACCAGTATAGTTCTTACTACACCTGATGAGGTGTTGAAATGATTTTTATTGAGTGGCATGCTACTGCGAAACCCAAAGGTGGATTAGTAGGTGGAAATATAAATTGTTATTAGGAGTAGTGGGAGTTGTAGACATGAATCTGTTAGTTGGATGAATAGGATAGAGGATGTATGGGGGAGAGTTTAGAAAGGATTGTTTGGGAGTTCATAGTAGTAAAAAGAGGTTTGGTTGAGTCAGAGTTAGGAGGTAGGGGATATTTTGTAAGAGGAATAGTATGAGTCATACAGTGGTGATCTGATGAGACTTGGGGTGGTTAGTTCTTGTTTTTTTCCTGCAGGGCTGTTGATATGTCTGGCCACATTAAATGCTTGGAGTCTCTACAAGGAGATTTATTGTTTGTAGGAAAATGCCACTGTTGACATGGTTACCCCCTAACCTTTTGCCTTTTGTTGATGCCAGCTTTGATTGAAAGTGTGCTGGGACCCTGCTAACCAGGCCCCAGCACCAGTGTTCTTTCCCTAAAACTGGACCTTTTTCTCCACAATTGGCACAGCCCTGGCACACAGATAAGTCCCTTGTAAATGGTACCCCTGGTACCAAGGGGCCTGTGGCCAGGGAAGGTCTCTGAGGGCAGCAGCATGTATTATGCCACCCTGGGGACCCCTCACTCAGCACATGCACATTGCTTCACAGCGTGTGTGTGCTGGTGGGGAGAAAAAGACTAAGTCGACATGGCACTCCCATCAGAATGCCATGCCCACAACCCACTGCCTGTGGCATAGGTAAATCACCCCTCCAGCAGGCCTTACAGCCTGAAGGCAGGGTGCACTATACCACAGTTGAGGGCATGGCTGCATGAGCACTATGCCCCTACAGTGTCTAAGCCAATTCTTAGACATTGTAAGTGCAGGGTAGCCATAAAGAGTATATGGTCTGGGAGTTTGTCAAACACGAACTCCACAGTTCCATAATGGCTACACCGAATATTGGGAAGTTTGGTATTAAACTTCTCAGCACAATAAATCCACACTGATGCCAGTGTGGGATTTATTGAGAAATGCACTCAGAGGGCATCTTAGATATGCCCCCTGCATGCCATCCCAACTGCTAGTGCTAGGCTGACCGGTCTCTCCCAGCCTGCCACTTCCAGATTAGTTTCTGGCCACATGGGGTGAGGACTTTTGTGCACTCTGTGACCAGGAACAAAGCTTGTCCTGGGTGGAGGTGACGCACACCTCCCCCTGCAGGAACTGTAACATCTGGTGGTGAGCCTCAAAGGCTCAAGCCTGGTGTTACAACACCCCAGTGCACTCCAGCTACTGGGGATTCCCACCCCCGGATACAGCCCCCACTTTTGGCGGCAAGTCCAGAGGAGTTAATGAGAAAAATAAGGAGGAGTCACCCTCCAGCCAGAACAGCCCCTAAGGCAGAGGTCTTCAAACTTTTGGAGGCTGGGACCCCCTTGTCAAAGTTTTCAGGTGTGAGGACCCCTTCCTGTCAAAAGGTTTTCTAGAACTTGATACTCCTCATCAGCGACAAGTATAAACGCCCCCAATATCCATGGCAAATCATTTTTATGGTAAGGGAATATTAGTAGACAGTATTTAGCAAATCAAAGGTTTGTGGGTGACTGTGGTTTGGAGTCAGAGACTTACTACACAGTTCAAACAAAAAATCTACCAAAAGAAGTGCCCGAAAATATGCAATGGTACTTTATTTTTCTCAATCAAAACATAATTTAACAAAACTTATTTGGATGATAACACATTTCTGAACTAGTGTGATGGGAGTATCTGTTTTTCTCCAGAGAGACGGTCAATTTGTGGATGTATTCTTGCTACTGCCATCCTCAGGTTGTGCTCCACCTCTAGCCTTGAACGGTACTTCGTCTTTAATACTGCCAATGATGAGAACCCAATCTCACATAAATATGATGAGCTAAAAGGCAGAAGAACCTTGACTGCAATTTTTGACAAACCTGAATGTTCTTCAGATATTGCCAGCCAAAATTCTCCCAATGAGATTTTGTTGACCTGCATCTGGAGAATACGGTCACTCTGGACCTCAATTAGGTCTTCCTGAAGGTGCACTGGAAGACGAGTACCTGCACCCACTAGGAAAGGTTGAAAGACCCAGTCATTGACATGATCAGTTTCCTCAGGAAAGTACTTTTCTAAACTGTCCCTGAGAGAAGTCAAGTGATTTATTATGATCTCAGCAGCACTTTCAAGTTCATATCCTGTGTCCTCAAGAGCTTCTGCTAAACAGGGGAATGCCTCAAGCAGGCCATCTTGAATTAGTCTTCTCCACAACTCCAGTTTCTTCTTGAAGGCAGATGTTTTTTTGTACATGGTGAAAGACGTACTTTCAGCTCCTTGCAAAGACAAATTCAAGGAATTTAATTTATCAAAGATGTCTGCAAGGTATGCTAAAAGCACAAGCCAACGGGGATTACATAGCTGTTCTGCTTTGTAGGGGTCCACATCCACAAGGAACTGTCGTACTTTGTTTCTTAATTCAAAAATACGATTCAGAACCTTCCCTCTGGATAACCATCGGACTTCTGTATGGAAAAGCAAACCATCATGTTCGGCTCCCATTTCGGCACATACAATTGCAAACAGACGAGCTCTAGTTGGGTGTGCCTTTATGAAATTAACAATTTTCACAGCAGAATTCAACACTTCCCCAAGTTCTCTATCCATGTTTCGGACTGCAAGGGCTTCCCAGTGGATCATACAGTGGGTCCATAGAATATGAGGAGCCACTTTCAACACTTTAGCTTTTAGGCCTGCCCTAGCCCCACACATGGAGGGAGCACCATCGGTACAGATCCCAACACAGCTCTCCCAATTTAAGTCATTGGAGCACAGGAAGTCATTGAGAATATCAAACAGGGCTGCTGATGTTGCATGTCCCTTGATTGGTTTACAGAATAAAAAATCTTCCAATATTACAGTTTTGTGGCAGTATCGGACATAAGCAATTAAATGAGCTTCCTTGGATAAGTCAGTTGCTTCATCCAATTGCAAAGCAAACAAACTGGATTTTAAGCGTGCTATGAGTTGTCTGTGGATGTCCTCTGACATGTCAGAGATGCGACGGCAAACTGTTGTGTCTGAGATGGGTACCATTTTAAACTTCTCCGCTGCTTTTTCACCAAGCATTGTCCTGGCCATGTCAAGAATTGCTGGAAGAATCACTTTTTCCCCATCTGTTTTTGGCAATGTGGTATGCCACTTGGTAAGATGCTTTCAAGGTATTTGTTGGCGTGGAAACCAGATTTTTCACAGTGTCTTTTTGGTGGATGATGTCTTCCAGCTTTCTGGCAAAAAAATCTGTATTTTTTCCTACCAGTAACCCATGTGCAGTTTCCAAGTGACGCTTTAATTTGTTTGGTTTCAGACTTTCGTTAGCCAAGGTCATGCCACAAACCACACACTGTGGCCTGATTTCGCCATTTATGGTGATGCAGGTGAATCCAAAATTCAGGTAGGAGGTATCATATGACCTAATTTTTCCAGGTCTTTTCTCACCGTCTGTTTCAGCCTTTCGTTTAAATGCCCTACCATCTTTTTGCAGCAGGAAACGATCCATGGCAAATGTATGTTTGACCTACGGTACAAAATTCCAAAGTTCAATATTACTGAATAGCTCAGACTTGCTGCTACATGCGGAATAGCTGTCTTTTTTCAAAAAACTCTTTGCAGTTCTCAGAGTGTCTCAAAATATCTTCTTATTTTCTTTAAAAACACAAATAACACAGTCAGTTCCTTCCACGTGATTAAATCAGAAATTGCAGCAGCTGCATGTTGAAGAGGAGGGCTTTGGGCACCGACACGTTTTTATTTACAAATTAAGCACTGCATAAGCAGGTTATCTGGAGCAGAGGTGGATGGGTAGCTGCATGCAGGTGATGTCCAGGGGCAAGAGGTCTAGATTTTGAATGTAAAGAGCCAACCCAAAAGAAAACTACCAATCTATGCTGGTACTCCGTGTCGTCCATAGGCAGGGCACTGGAATTAGGCAATTTTCTTTTTCTACTTTTCCACATAATTAAGAATTTTGCACATTTGCAAGACAAATAATTATCTGCTGCATAATCTGCAAATGTTAACAAAAAATGCTTCCTCTTGCCCCTGGACAAGCTGTTCAAAAGTTACTAAAAAATACAGCCAGAGTCTTGCCTTGCAGTGAACCCATTACTCCAGACGGTTTACTACATGTGCGTACAGATGTTTTCACATTATACATCATAATATGGCACCAAACAATGCAAGGGTCTGCACCTAGTGACCTAAAAAACCATCACCTATGAACTCTGCAAAAAAAAATTAGCACATTCAATAAAGAAGAATGCGGTTGGCAGCATCAGTACACATAAAGCAGCAAATATCAATGCAACAACCAACACATAACAAAATATCAACCAGCACCTAACACCCTGGTATTCACAATCCGTAACCAAAACCCAACACCTGCACATAACAACCCAAAGTGATGCTCCTATCTAAAGGCCAGCATCCTACAATCCTAAAAATAGCAAATATACCTTGCCACAAACATCCAAAGAACCAGCAATCTGCTACTGTTTTTTTTTCCTGATTGAAAATATACTGCCCACAAATTGAGAAGCAGCACACATCAGATCGAACCTAGGCCCACATTTATACTTTTTTAGCACCGCATTTGTGTCATTTTTTGACGCAAAAGCAGCGCAAACTTACAAAATACAATTGTATTTTGTAAGTTTGCGCCGATTTTGCATCAAAAAACTACATAAATGCAGCGCTAAAAAAGTATAAATATGGGCCCTAATCTTTTTATTAAAGGGAAATACATTACTAATATTTACATTGTTATGAAAGTGCCATCCATACAAATGAACTGATTAATACTGTTTTGTAAATACCGGTCTCTGTAAAGTTTTTAAAAGTGTGTCCATGCTGAAAGAATCGAAGGAGGGCTTTCACACCTCCCCTGCTTCGAATTATGAAATCTCATAGAAGAATGCCGATTTGGTTTTCAGCAGATCGTGAAGGAGAGATGTGCTACTTACCAGTTCTGCAGGGATGAAGTCCAGGAAAGGCAGCAGGACGGAGTGCGAGGCAGCGGGGGAAAAAAAATGTCTCCTCTACAAAGCATTGCACAGCTTTGTATTTATGGCCCCAGTTCCCGGCATTTCCTTGTTTTCATTCTGCATTCTCTCTGATTGGAGGACAGTTGTCAATGACGTTTCATTATTTCCAACGTCCTCCAATCAGAGAGAATGCAGAATGAAATGCCAGTCTCTGGAATCCAAAACGAAGAGCAAACGTTTTGGATTCCAGTTCAAGGCAGATCCAGGCAGCCGAAGTGCGGGATGCGCGACCCCCTTTTATTGACTTCACGACCCCCGTGGGGGTCGCGACCCACACTTTGAAGACCACTGCCCTAAGGTGTCCAGAGTTGAGGTGACCCCTTCCTTAGAAAATCCTCCTTCTTGGCATGGAGGATGTAGCCCAATAGGATTAGGGATGTGTCCCCCTCCCCAAAGGGAGGAGACACAAGGAGGGTGTAGCCACCCTCAGGGACAGTAGCCATTGGCTAATGCCCTCCAGCCCTAAACCCACCCCTAAATCCAGTATTTAGGGGCGACCCTGAACCCAGGAAATCAGATTCCTGATGACCTAACAAGAAGAAGGACTGCTGACCTGAAAATCCAGCAGAGAAGACGGAGACGACAACGGCTTTGGCCCCAGCCCTACCGGCCTGTCTCCAGATTCAAAGAACCTGCAACAGCGACGCATCCAGCGGGACCAGTGACCTCTGCTGACTCAGAGGACTGCACTGCAACCCAAAGGACCAAGAAACTCCAGTGGACAGCGGCACTGTCCAAACAACCAAGAAGAAACCATCTTTAAAGGGACTCCCACCTCACTCCTGAAGCGTGAGTCCCCCACACTCTGCACCCGACACCCCCGGGCCGTGTCCAGAGCAACTAACACTGCAGCGAGGACCCCCAGGTGACTCCCACAGCGTGTCCACCCTGATACAACCTCCCTGCACCTCCACGGTGACACCTGAAGAGAGAATCCAGAGGATCCCCCTGACTGCGACTGCCCGGCAAGAAAGAACCCGACGCCTGGAAGAAACACTGCACCCACAGCCCCCAGGCCTGAGAGAAGCCAACTACTGGTGCAGGAGTGACCAGCAAGCAGCCCTCATCTTTACTCAGTCAGTGGCTGGCCCGAGAAGCCCCCCTGTGCCCTGCCTGCATTGCCAGAGTGACAACCGGGTCCCTCCATTGATTTCAATGCAAAACCTGACACCTTCTTTGCACACTGCACCCGGCCGCCCCTATGCCACTGAGGGTGCATTTTGTGTGCCTGTTTGGGACCCTCCTCAGTGCTCTACAAAACCCAACTGGTCTGCTCCCCGTGGACACAGGTACTTACCTGCCAGCAGACCGGAACCGGAGCACCCCTAGTCTCCATAGGCACCTATGCTATTTGGGCACCTCTTTGACCTCTGCACCTGACCGGCCCTGTGTTGGTGCTGCTGAGTGTTTGGGGTTGACTTGAACCCCCAACGGTGGGCTGCCTATGCCCCGGAGACTGAACTTGTAAGTGCTTTACTTACCTGACAAACTAACCTTTAATTACCTCCCCCAGGAACTGTTGAAGTTTGTAGTGTCCACTTTTAAAATAGCTTATTGACATTTTATGCCAAACTGTTTACATTACTGTTTTACTTCAAAGTTCTATATTTACCTATGCCAAGTACCTTACAATGTATGTACTTACTTGAATTCTGAATCTTCTGGTTCTAAAGTAAATTAAGAAAATAATATTTTCTATATAAAAACCTATTGGCCAGGAGTTAAGTCATTGAGGGTGTGTTCCCATTTATTGCATGTGTGTGTACAACAAATGCTGAACACTACCCTCTTATAAGTCTTCTGCTCGACCACATTACCACAAATAGAGCATTAGTATTATCTATTAATGCCACTATCAACCTCTAAGGGGAACCCCTGGACTCTGTGCACACTATCTCTCACTTTGAGGTAGTATATACAGAGGCAGCCTCCTACAATGTTCATGCCAATATATATTTTGGACCTGCCAAAATTGTCTGATAGGTCTCTCTCTATAATGTGGCCACATAGTCAAGCTTATGTTATGTTAATGTCAATTTGATTACTTTATTGATTTTTAAATGTGGTGATGAAAACAGTAGCCCTCTAGGTGAACAACTTGACAATGCCTGTAAACTTAAACTTTTTGCTTATGAAAAGTGTTGTGTTTGTCTAACAGTCCCATATATAGGATCATCTCTGTTTTTATTATTAGAGTCTTCTTTTGCAGAAAGTGTCACTTGACATCGCACAGATAATGGGTGCAGACCACATTTATAATATTACTCGCTTTCTGTGATATTTCCGTAAGGTATGTGATTTGCCCCCTGGTTACTCTGCAAGATCTCTGAAGTTTGGGGTTAAAATTTGAAATCTTGTAAATATTTCTCATTTAAATTGTAGTATGTAGGTGTGTGTGAACTTTTCTGTTTTAAAGAAAAAAACACTGCCTGGGCAATGATTTATTGAGTATTAATGTTGGGCGTTGCAGTGTTCTACATTTCTTGTCCACAACACCTGCCTGAGTCACCATTGGACTGCTCTCCTGCAGTACCCTGAGAGTCACGTTTTACCTTTTTAACTATTTGACAAATGGGCTAGGAAGGGTGTTTACTTTGTGACCTGTGACAAATGCAAGAGGAAACAGTTGTACATTAAGAACACTGTGACAATTGCAGTAGAAAGAACTTCCAGTTGTAAACTCCCTGACAAACACCATAGGGTGGGGATATACACTTTATAACACTAATTTACTTTCTTAAACAGTTGTCTAGTTCAGGGTGTGCTACATGGGGTCATGGGTTCATTGTGCACCTTAATACTTTTATCTTTAGTGTTTAGTTGTGTTTGGATTAAAGTACGTTTTAAAAGTAAAAGCACTGGCCCTTAATTAGGAATTAATATTCACTTTGTGGACTTCCTTAACATTCTTTAAATTGATTTAATTAATTTAATTGTTTTTTTGTCTTTACTTTTTTACGTACACTATTGACATTAAGATTCGAACAGCAAAATGTTATAGTAACACTCACTGACTTTCCCCATAAACTTCAAGAACATCTTGCTTCAGTTTAATGTTGATGTCACAGTTGGTTTAGTTATAGGTGACTCATATGGGCTCAGTTCTGCATTTCTTTAACTACCAACAAAGTTCACATATAACCTTTGTCTGGCTGCCTTGTGGTTGCAGGTAAATAATATTAAGTTATATTTCCCTTTTAGAGGGACTTTTGTCTTATTTCAGTATCTTTAGTCACGTTCGGGTATTCCGTTGGTAAGAGTGAGGGATAAGGATGATTATTCGTCTTCAATGGTCTAAAACCAGGCCCAGGACACAAAGTACAGACGAGGGATAAAGATGATAACGAAGAAGAGAGTCAAGGGAACGAGATCCATTTGAACCGGGGGCACAACTATTAGTTGTGGAGCAGGTGCAGTTCCACCAGGGTCATACTGTCCCGTAATGTTGGCTGTATCATGCTAACAAATTGTGACGGGAGGATGGAGGTATTTCACTTGCTTGCACTCTTGCAACACCGCTGCTTTGAACATTTAGCCCATCTCTGACTCCAAGTCATCACCTCTTCATTTAACATTGTCAGTTGCTTGAGTGCCCGCGTTTCCATTAATCCTGAACCTCTAATCGAGAGACGCAAAAAAAAGATCTGGAATAACCCTGCCTCCGCCATCCTTTCACCTGCTTCAACCCTAGCCGAGGTACCTGCTAGCTTGGTACAGAGATTATTCATCAGCAAAATACAAACGTCAATTTAATCAATTTGTCCGACTCGTTTTATGAGCGTCTCATCGTTCTCTTTCTAATGAGGAAGATAATATAAATGAACAGTATTTCAGGCAAATTAAAGAGAAATCTCTATTTTATTCTTCTCATTAGGACATTTCCATTGCCATACCAAACTAATACCACTAAATCATGAATTTTAAATTGTAAGCAGCAGCCCTATTGGGGAATGCACTATGCAACTGCCAGTTATCTAATTTATAGTAATTGATGAACATGTGTCCTGCAATTATAAGAAATGTAGTTTGCTTTAAAAGAGAAAAAACGTTGTGGAACACTATAGGTCCCACTATGAGGACCTTCTTTATTCTTACGGGACTGGTAACAACTGTTAACAACCTCAGAGTTTTGACCTCACTGAGTATACCAGATTCTGTGATGATTCACAAGGAGATTTTGACTTCTGAAAACAATCGACATCTCCAGGTGAAAAACTGAAACAGAAATGGAGAATTGCCAGAAAATTCAGGCCCAGAATTACAGATTCGTTTCCCAAAGGAACCTCAGGAGTCCACCATTCATTCACCCACTGGCTCATGTTTTGCTTTCACCCACTTAAATATCCACAATAAAATACACACCCAAACTGAAAAAGCATGTGCACAACAAATTAAAATAATAAAGTAGACAAAAATAACATACTGCTGCCTAAACTTGGGTGCCATATGCTTGCAATAAAAAAATAAAATTAAGTATATAGCAGGGAGCTGCCATCGTTGATGGTATTGTACATAATGTAACATTGTTTGAAGGTTCCAACATGGCTGCCAAGTTAAGTTGCATTGAATTATTCACCTTGGATCAGTAAAATAATGATACACTGTGCACAATGCCAATCCAAGATGACTGCTCAAAAAAACTTCACACTGGGCAGCCATCTTGGAATACATTGTGCATAGTTAAATGCCATCCCTCACAGCGCAATAGACCCAATTACTGAAGTGGGATGACTCATTCTCCATGTTGTATGCTCTCATGGGTAGAAGCAGATTGAGAAGACGTTTTTTTTTAACTACAGATAACGAAACCTATCAGGTTCTCTCATGGGGGTCTTTCAAGGATTACCACAGTACAAACCATATACCGCCAGCCTTTGTTAAAGGGGTACTTGACACCGGAGCCTTTCCTATTAAGGTAATGTGTAAGATTAGATGTAAAAAAATACCTACCTACAGTGTAATAATAATCCACCCATCAATGCCTATTGGCTTTGTCATATACTTTTCACATTAAATATGTCAAGCTTATTGCCTTTTTCGTAACTTATAATGAACAGATCAAAAAACAATGGCATCCGGGATAGCCCCTACCACTGAACCAATGCCCTCGAAATTGGCATGATTCGATAAGCAAAACAGGCTGCTATATTGAGCATAAGCTTTCCCGCAAGCAATCATCAAAATATAAATATGTACAAAATTGCCATTTCAAAAACAAAATACAACCACTCTTACTTGGTCCTAATGATGAATCTAACAGTGCAAATATTCTACCTCCTGGATTCATCAGGGGGTAACCAATACCAAAACCCTTGCTTCCTAAAACGATCTCTTTGAAATTCCTTGTAATAAAATATCTATGGACTTTAAAACCCTGTGAGAGCAATCCACCTAAAGGGCGTTTTGGCTTTAGCATATGAGTTTCACATAAATATATCAGGCCTGCTATATGCGCCATAACATTTCATAATAAATAGATCAAACCCATTGCGTCTCACATAACATTTCTCTGTGAACCTATCAAGCCTTTGGGTTATCACCATAACCTAATGAATTGAGCTTAAGCTTTCCAACAAGACACAAGAGGCTGTGGTAAGCATGGGAAATGAGAGGATGATGGAGAATAGGAGATTTGGGAGTAGCCATGTGCCATGTCAGATAGATGAGTCCCAAGGCACTTAAGAGGGAGGTGGGAGAAAGCAATACGACTAGATGTGTTAGATGGGTGGTTGGAAGGGTAGGCGGCATGCGTTGAAGTTGTTGTTCTGGTTCATTTGTATGTTATAAGCTCAATTAGTTCTAATCAAATGGTGGTCTCCTATCCACACGACCATGAATGGTTAAGCAAATGTACATTGAAATACTGCACCATTGTACCACCTGTCAGATATTGTCTTATGTTTATATTGTCATGTATGCGTGTTACACTGTGATAAAACAATAAAGCTATAAAAACAAGCATTTCAACAAGGCAACCATCTTACCTTCGTATAATGACAAATATGCAAAATAAATTTTGGCAAAACAATATAGCCTTTTAAGAGGGCCTAACAAGGATTACCACATTACAAATCATCTACTCCCTGAATTTGTCAGAGGAGATAATCAAATCCACTGCTTGCTATGCTAATCTATGACATTCGATGTGACACAATATCTACCTAGAGGCTTTCACACCATGTAATAACAATCCACCCTTAACTGTATATTGGCTTTTTTTAACTTTTCATACTGAACAGATCAGTCCTTTGGTATCTGATATAACTTTATCTCAATGAACCACTAAGGCCTATAGTATAGCCTTTTTCAGTGGCTCGTCACCAAAATCAACTCAGGCCTACTGTGTTGCCCTTACGGCACTATTGGGCATACAGTCCTAAAATTGCAAATATGTACATAATTAGAATTAGAAAAACAATATACAACCCCAACGAAGAGGGGTTATGTAGGAATGTTAGAAGGAAATATTTTACCCCCCAGGGTTTGTCAGACCGGGTAACCAACACCCTTTGGTAATTTGTAAGATTCCATCTAAGACGATATCTGTCTATAGGCGTAAACACAATTCACCCTCGAAGGCTAACTGGCTTTAACATATGTTTTCACAATCAATATGTCAAGCCTACTATCTTTGTCATAACTAGTCATAAACAGATCAGACCTTTACCTTTAATTATTGGTTTGTCACCTTGACTAATAGAGTCCTGCTGTATTAAGTGTAAACTTTCAAAAAGAAAAAAAAATACAATACGAATGCTTTTTTACAAGTGGAACTACACAGCTTCTGCCCAATAAAATGTTGTACTCAAGCTAATGTGGGCAGAGCTAAAACCCCTTCCTCAGTAATGTGCCTTAAAGCTCTTTTTCCATTGATAACATAAGGCATGGTGACAGATGCACTATCAAGCCATACTTAAAATGGACAAGGAAAGGGTGAATTTTTTTTTGACTTAAATTACCTCAGAATCCAAATAAAAACTTCGAAGTAATGTTCTGCTCCAAAATAGCAAATGATACTGTAGAGATATGCAAAGAAAAGTGTTTTAAAGATTTTCTGTGAAAATAAATACTGAATAAATATGTATTGAATGTAAATTGCATTTATCTAAATAATTAATTTACAAGCACGGAGGAAGGCAGATATACCTAAAAGGCCATATGATATAACAAAGTAAAATGTAGAGGTAACGACAATGAGTTACACTCTCAATATACAAAGAATTTGAAAAAATCCATCCCTGTTGAGAGCACACTTATTGCCCACTTACTATAGCCCTCGGTCCTTTAGGGTTAGATGGCTACCATAGACGTCATCTAAGGGTCGCCATTGGTCTCAGCTGTGACCCCAGGCTTGCTGACTGAGACCACTGTCACTGCCTTTGCGATCCCCGGCCTCAGATGTGTTAAAATCAGTGGCAAGAAGACAGGGATGGCTTCGCCCTCCTTGTTTATAGCTCATTTTTAATTACGCTAACGGTGAATAATTGTATGTTATTGAGTTTGAATGCCAGTAATTGAGCATGATTGGGTGAGGGTGAGTGAGTAGCTATGAGTTAATCAGTGTAACAATGAGTGATAAATGGGTGAGTGAGTGTAAGATTGAGTGCAAGAGAGTGAGAATGAATGAGTGCTAGTGAGTGACTATGGTTAAGTAAGAGTGAGTATGTGAGAATGAAGGTGAGCTGAATGTAAGTTAGGATTAGTGAGAATGTGGTATTCTTGCAAACCTGCTTTTTGCTCTTGCAGAATACTGGTGTTGGCATACTGGGGCCATTTATTAATATCTAGGGACCTGGCATACTAGAGATAAGATGTGATATATGGGACACCCATAGCAAAATGCTCATGCTAGCACACTGGAAAGGATTTTTGGCATAGATTATGACAGCTGAGTAATATAGGGGAGGGGCCAAACATGATAAAACATTGTCCATTTCAAACTAGAGGTAAATGATGACCTAAGGGACCTCCATGATACATGGATAACATTAATAGCAATATTCAAACACTGTCAAATTATATGTAATTGTTGACATAAGGGGCACACGTGGTTTATAGGGGCACTCTTGGCAAAATGCTGGTCCTAGCACAATGGAGGTTACTTTTGACATATGGGGTCATCCATATCAAATTTTGAGAAGAAGGGGTTCAATTTGTGATGTGTCATATTTCATTGGCTAGGCACACCATGAAAGGACTTATATATTTAATGAGTGCCCTTTCATAGCCCATGGCTTTTTAGCAGATTTGTATGAAACTTTTGCTTTAAAAGAACTATTGAACCAATTTTTTCAAAATGTTCTTGTGGGAAACATCCACACCCTCGAACCCATTCAGACGAGCTCTGGTTCATTACGTTTGCTCAGTACAATTTAGGGCATGTTTTGTATTACGTACACCCCACCCATTTCAAAAGTTATGCCAGCACCCTGATATAGGTGGATCCAAAAGAGACATTTGTATTGCATTTTTCTTTGAATGACACAGATATAATGTAACTGCGGTGATGTCAATTATTATGATGTCATCCGGTTACCGTCAAGTCACATCACTTACTTGGAAGATTCCGAGTCAAAGGTTATGATGTAACATCTTTTGATGTCCATAAGTTCAAAGGGTGTGTGATGTCACTTCCACTACCCCAGACATTTTGTTGTATAGATGTCCAAGTGGTTTCTCTAATTTAGAAAAAAAACAATGTCACAAACACTATAATCCAAGAGATATGGTAATGAACATTCATTTGGACTCTCTAGATCAAGCCACAAAGTCAGTGGAAAGTTTATCTACGCTGTCAACAACAGACTCAAAGCACCAGAGCAACAGTCTCAAAGCACCAGAGCAATGGAAGCTGTGCTGCCTTGTGCTTTGGGGCTAAGCGGATTCCATCAGTAATGCGACACCCTCCTGCAGTCCCTGAAGAGCATATCCTCTACACCATAACCAGGACATAAAATACCAATTTCTCAAAGTTACTTTAAGATTGCCTTTGTAGATCTCCCTCAAAGGTATGTTAACATTTAACTGAAGAATATTAAATGCAGAAAAAAACAAGTGAAATACCTTAGTGCATGGGTCAGAGCCACCATTGGTAAAGTAGGTGCAGGGACACCGGGGCCCATTGAACCCTGATCAATGCTATATTTTTGTCTGCAGCAAGTGTTATGTTATGTCATGTCATTTTATGTTATGTTGATTTACCGCCCAACGCGTATCAAGGTGCTGGAGCAGATGTGTAGATCATCTGCTAGGGATTTAGTTGAAGAGGCAGGTCTTCAGCTTCTTGCGGAATTCAGAAAGCGAGGAGGAAGCCCTGATGTGTAGAGGAAGGTTGTTAGATGTTTTAGGTGCAATGTAGGAGAATGCTAGGCCACCCGTTCTGCTTTTGCAAATACACGGTGTGTGTGAGAGTGTGAGGATGAGCAGAAGTGGCAGAAGTGAAAGTGGCAGTTCAGGTATGTTAGTCCTGTGTTGTGCAATGCCTTGTATGCGTGAGTGGGAAGTTTACATTGACAGAGTTTGTGTATCGGCAACCAGTGGAGTTCTCCGCAGTGTGGCGTGATGTGTCGGCTTCATACTGGACTCTTCGCTCTCTATGACCCAGCATGCCAACGCCATCTTGTCCTCATGCTTCAACACCCTTCAAATGCTCCGCAAGACCTTCAGATGGATTCCTGTGGAAACCAGAAGAACGGTCACCCACGCCCTCGTCAGCAGCAGACTGGACTACGGCAATGCCCTCTACGAGGGAACAGCGGCCGAGCTCCAGAAGAAACTCCAGCGCATCCAGAACGCCTCAGCACGACTCATCCTCAACCTCCCTCGCCACAAACACATCTCAGCCCACCTCCAAGACCTCCACTGGCTACCCGTCAACAAACAATCGTCTTCAAAATCCTAATCCACGCCCACAAAGCTCTCCAGAACGCCGGACCGGCCTACCTCAATGAGTGTCTCAACGTCCATGTCCCGACATGCCAGCTCCGCTCCGCTAACCTTGCCCTTGCATCCATCCCCCACATTCACTGCACCACAACCGGCGGCAGATCCTTCTCCCACCTTGCCGCCAAAACCTGGAACTCCCTCCCCGTCAACCTACATATGACCCAGGACCTCCTGACCTTCAGGAAGCGCCTCAAGACCTTGCTCTTCGAACAGTAGCAACCTCTCCTCCTCCTTCCTTCCCCCCAGCGCCTTGAGACCCTTCCAGATGAGTAGCGCGCTTAACAAATTACTGATTGATTGATAGCGAAACGTGGGAGGTCCAGGATGAGTCGAGCTGCGGCATTCTGGATGGTCAGAAGTTGGTGGAGGAGGTAGTTGGAAATTCTGGCATAGAGTACGTTGCCGTAGTCTAGTCTGCTAGTGACTGGGGCCTGAGTGATGATATACCTTGTGTTCTTGAGGATCCTGTTGAGAATTTTTCTGAGTTTGCATAGTGTGTAAATGCAGTAGAATCTGACGGCGTTCACCTGTGAAGCCATGTTGAGTTTATCATCTACGATGATTCCCAGGTTTGTTGCGTGGTTTGTAGATGTTGGTGTTGGACTAAGCTCTGATAGCCACCAAGTGGAGTCCTAGTGGGAGTTCTTGTTTTCAAAAAGCCACACTTTCGTTGTGTTCGAACTCAGTTTCAGGCTATTGTTTTTCATCCATTCTGCTTTGCAGATCATTTGGTGAAGATGGATCTGGTAGTGGAGAAGTTGCTGGACATTGAAAGAATGAGCTGGGTGTCATCAGGTATGAAATGATGGAGATGGTGTGCGCTCAGATGGCATCAGCAAGTGGTGTCATGTAAATGTTAAACAGTAGAGTTGAGAGATGATCCTGAAGGGACTCCACAGATCAAGTCCTTGGGTTTTGATGTGTAGCGTGGGAGTTAGACTCTTTGTGTCCTCCCTGTGAGGAAGGGCCATATCCATTTGAGGGTTGGACTGTGGACGCCTTCTACGTGTAGTCTTTTGATGAGGCTGGAATATGGCAGTGTTCAATGCAGCAAAAAGGTCCAGAAGTACAAAGGTAGCTGTTTCTCCTCTCCACAGTAAGGGGAAGATCACGTCTATGGGGGTAATGAGTGCTGTCTCTATGCTGTGGTTGCTGCGAAAGTCGGATTCGATGTGGTTGAGAAAATTGTGGAGTTTCAGGTGGTTGGTGAATTGATGATTGATTGCCTTCTCTATCTCTTTTGCTGGGTATGGTAGCAGGGAGATGGTGTGGAAGTTCCTCATCTCGCTGGGGTCAGCCGAAGGTTTCTTGAGGAGGGATGTCACAGCTGTATGGCACAGCATTACACTCCTGTTATGAGCCCTTTGGTGAAGTGGTCTAATGTTTATATTGCAGATCTCTGTGCAACCTATAATCAACATGTTTCATTCATAATGCGTGGGAGTTTGATAGGTTGGGTCTCATTAAACTGGGTAGTACAAGTACTGATTCTGAGAGCAGTGTGAGGCCTCTAGCCCGTGGCAGCAAGCACTGTGTAAGAAAAGCTAAGTCATTTGTCTCGAACAAACACGCAAAATTAAATCTGCAACCAGGACACGACTCAGCTCTGTTGATCTGCAAAACAAAAAAACGACACCATTAAAATGCGTTTCATCTGAACCAGCACTTGTTTTAGTTATTGGATGGGAGTAATGAACACGAAACGAAACGCTTATTAACACCCAAAAATAGTCGTTTTTACCTGTGCTAGTCATGTTCACATGAGCAAGGCCGCGAGCGGGAGCTGAAAGTACAAGAGGAAATAATCTTGGCTTCGCCACAGATTAGAACAAAGCGCTCTTTTTCACCGTTCCCATTTATCCTCTAAGATCTGCAGTGGAAGTGCCCCCATATTTGGGCAGCCTCCCGGAAAATCGGTGATTCAGTAAAAGGAAGGCGAGCGCGCGCCAAGGAAGGTGTGCCATCTTCAGATAACCACGGTCTTTTTTCCATGCCCGCAGGCAGCCGTCCCTTCACCGGGATCAGGATGTCTCAAAGGCAGATTGTGAAAATATCATGTCAGCCCGAAAGGTGTAGACTTCGTAATTTTCACATACGAGGGAGCTCAGTGGAGGTGAGATAAAGGTAATAGGAGGAAATCGTGCTGGGATAAAACGTAGAACAAAGTCATGATTCGTGTGTACTTTGCCCCCTCTCCTCCCCGAGGCAGCTCCCCACCTGGACAGTCGATGAGGAGCAACCATCACGTTATCAGAAGCAGTGGGACCGCAGCGCTCAGAACCGCACTCCTCTTCCTGCCGGACCCTGGACAGCTCCTCGAACCGTCCATCGAGGTGGGAAGGACCACAAATGTTTCATTAGGAAAATACCCCTGACATTCTTAAATGTAGTGCCTTCCAAGCACTGCCACATACTGGATTATACAATTGAACAATAGAATATAGGAATACCCAGGTGAAACACATCAGACACTGATTGACCTATTGAGAAATCGAATAGGCTGAAGGTCCTGGTAGGCTAATGGGGTTGGGGTAAAGTCAACGACCCTGGTGTTACCCCACTGGTATTAGATAGGTGTCGGCTTGTTAGGAAATCACAAATGGGCCAAAAGTGCTTGACGTCTCTGAAGAGCAAGGATTTTCAAGGAGCCACCTACCTGGAGAAATGACTGATTCATAATTCACACCTTTTTTGTGGTTTGAGATGCAACATAAGGCGATGAGTGATCAGAGAGCAGGGGGTTGGGTTTGCAGAACATAACTAGATTAGGTTGTTATCCATTGATATCTGTAAACACTTTACTGCACCAACCTCATAAACCACATGTTGAAAAGTTGTACATTCCCATGTCAAATACAGTTTCGAATGACTATTGTAAAGAATATAAGCCACCCAATTAAATTATTACAATTGTGCACTTAGTAATGTGGAGTTTAGGTCTTTCTTATAGTCAACGTTTGCTGTCCGTTGTTGAAAGACTGTTAGAAATTGGATTCTTACTTAGGGTTTGTGACTACCCACCTCAAAGAACAATCACAACCTTTGTAAGGGTTGGACCCTTAAAGTCACTATAATTACCTGAGTTCAACCCCCTCGTAGCTGTGCCACAGATCAGACAGGCATAACGTATGTCAATGTGTGATGATTATGCAGTACCAAAGCAGTAATAAAAAGTCAAAATCTAAAATAAAAAAATCTCTGAATTAAAAAAATAGTGTAACATTTAATAAACGAAATGACACAAAAGTGACAAAAATCCATTAAGGGGAGCCTGATGTACATATTTTAAAAGTTTTAAGTAGAAATAACACCAAATAGCACCAATAATAGTCAATGGTTGTAGTAGACTGGGACCCACAAGCAATATGAGACTGACACAGATGGAACGTGAGTTGGTTACGCCAATCAGGTTTGTCCCGGCCAAATATTTTACCTTCTGACTTTAGTTCTTTAAGTCCCAATCCACCAAAGGAGTACATTTCTAAAGCCCGCCCCCCCCGGACTGTTGCAGGAGGCACTTAGAGACTCACTGGGTGTCGAGACTAAGGTCAACAACAGGGTACAGTCCAGGTCTAGTTGCCAGTGGCCAGCTGGTTTCTTCCAGGAAATGGCCTCCTGCAGCTAGTTATGAGCCTGCACAGAAGGTCAGCCAACAAATCCTTGGAATTCACATCTTTGTCCTGGATACAAGATTGAACAGGTCCAGTCCTCTTCTCATCTTCTGTAGGTTAAGGAAGTGTTCTAAAATGGATGCCTAGCACCAGCTAGTGGGTGGGAGTGACTCTGGGCGCGCCCAAACCAATGGCTTAAAGGGTTAGTTTTTAACTTAGCAAAAGTCTTTGCCCCTAAACGTGAGCCCTGGTTGCTAGGGTTGTGTGTGGGGAGTGTACCATTGTAATCCTCCCACATCTAACACTAAAATCCAGTTTGTGCCAACCACTGTACCCACAATAAACACAGAGAGAAAAGTTTGGTAGGACAAAAGCAGAGTCCTTCACCAACCAGACAGTGGATCCTCAAGAATTGTCGTGAAATCCTACTCTCTCCGCTTTCAAGTGTACCCCATGTGTTATATTGGTACCCAGCAGACCTGTCAAGCAGAATTCAACACTCAAGCAGGATTTCACAAAGTAGTGTCGAAATAGCTGCCTATAGCCCCCACCTTGTATATTCTGTGGTGTTTAGAGGCGTCATCTCTGCTCATTCTGGTCATCCTATTGTTGGCTCTTGGGGGCATTTCACACATATTTAATGGTTAATTACTGATTGGAAGAGGTTGGAGAGACAGTGCAAACTGTACTCCAGGAACGTCAGGCAGAGACAAGGTAACTTTCTAATCATTACTTTTCCTCAATAAAAGCCCAACTTCACGATTTTTTAAAACTATTTGTTTAATTCACCTTTTCCCATTCTGTTGATACATTATTAGTATTTTAATCTGTACTCTGGTTTTCTGCATGGGACAGCTAGGCATATCACAGGGAAAAAAGCTTTTGCCTCCTAGTCTCTGAACGGACATGTTATCATCGAATGTTGTACATGTTGTACTTTTAAATACCATGCACTCTGTCTTGTTGGCTGTAAACACTACATAGGGGTGACATTAATATTTTTAAAAAGGAGGGTTTTGTCTGTCAAGAAAGGTTTATTTTGACAGGCCACAGTGCATATTGTGCACTTTTAAAGTCAGGATACAGTGGTAGGCCTGAAGCCATGTTGCCACAGTAGTAGATGGCACATTAGGCGCTGCAGTCCATTAGTGACATCTATCTTCGAAGCCCTAGGTACACTTTGGACCATTTACTAAGGACTTCTAGACATTTACACTAATTATACCAATTAGGAATATGTCAATTCAACCACGTCCAAAAGTAAACCACATGCAGTTTACTACCAATTAGCCAGGGTAAAGTGCACAGAGTTTTAAAGCCAGCAAAAATATAAGGTTACAAAAATGAAAGATCTGGGGTGGCCATGTAGAAAAGGCAGATTTCCTACAAAGACTTATTATGTACACTATCATTAATTACTGTGATCTTGAGCTTCGCCAGTTTGTTATTATTAGTTGGTTTATTGTCAGTCTGAATTGCTTGTTTCTTTTTTGATGGTGTTCCCTCATTGTTTTCTGTTTGTCCCTCCCTTGAAGCATAGCTTCTTTACCTTACTTTTGATTGGATGTCGTGTATAACCAATGAAACATTTTTATTTTAGCTTTCACTACTCCTTCGGAGTGTATGTGCTTGTTTGATTTCAGCCTTGTGTCCCTTCACATCACTGCCACTGTGCTTTCTGTGTTGTTCCCTCATCCCAAAGCTCATTCCTTACTTCCCAAATCCCTCATTGTTCCGCTGGGCTATTTGTAGAATGCAGTCTACCAGACAGAGCAGCTGTTTAGTTTGGTAAAGACATCTTGGGAACATTCAGAAAGTTGACCTAGGAATTAATTGTGCCTGTTGCTTTCCATTGGCTTTGTGGTTGGTAACTCACATTTTCTTGCTTTACATTTGCTGGCTTTATTTGTTTTAGGCTGTCCAGCTTGAGCTCCTACCTTCCCTTTCCAATATCCATTCTGTAAAAAGGCCTGTAAATCTTGTTCTTATCTTGCCACAGTTGCAATGCATTCAAAGACCAGGGTCAAATATCAGACACTGTCTTCTGAGGGTGCTTGCTTACGTTTCTTTCTCTGACCTCAAAGTGAGAAGATTTATGTGGCAATCTTGCTGGATACTGGGGGTAGGAAAGAGTTTTTTTCTAGTACACCACAACAATTAAATGAACTGTGAAAGTACTTCAGAACATATCAGAATTAGGAACACAACGAAGCACATTTTTTGTTATTTCTGAAGTGTGTTGGAAACAAATAGTTTAATATGATCAAAACATATCATTACCATAGGTGATGCAATTTCCACACTCTTTCGTCTGTGCACTATATAGATTTGGTGTGTCTGTGCAAATGTTATGGTCTTTTCAATTGAAAATGTGTTGTCTGTAATGGCAGTGTGCTACCACACCATGAATACTCCACTCTACTCTGCACCACTCCATACCACTGCACTCTACTCTGCACCACTCCACTTTCCACCACTCCACAGCACTGCACCCTGCACCCTGCACCACTCCACTCTACACCACTGCTTTCTACGCCACTTCATGCTACGTCTCTCTATTCTACCCTGTACCACTGTATGCCAATGCACTCTTCACCACTCTACTCTGTGCCACTGCATTTTTTGCCACTACACTCTACACTACTCCAGTCTAGACCAAACCAATCTACTCTACACAACTTCACTATATGCCGCTGTACTCTACAACACTCTGCAACATTGCACTCTTTGCCACTGCACTCTATGCCAGTACACTCTTCGCTAATGCACTTTTTCTCCGTAACACCCAACTCTATGCCCCTGCACTCTATGCAAATCCACTGCACATCACTCTAATCTACTCTGCACCACTGCACTCTACTCTACTTTGCTCTATACCATTACACTCTATGCCACTGTATGCAACCACACTCTACCCTGCACCACTCCACTCTATGCCACTTCACTCTACTCTAACAAAATCTACTCTATACCACTCACTTTTTGCCACTCTACTCCACTCTGCACCACTCCACGCCACTGCACTCTATGTCACTCTACTCCTAACCAATTCACTCTACACCAATGCATATAACTGCACTCTGTCACTGCACTCTGCGTCACTGCACTCTACTCTGCACCACTGTATTCTATGCCAGTGCTCTCTACGCTACTGTACTCCACTGCACTTTGACACTCTACTCTGCAACACTGGACTCCCCGCCACTGAACTCTATGCCACTCTACTATGCACTATGTCACTCTGTGCTACTCCACTCTATGCCACTGCACTGTACAGCACTATACTCTACTCTGCACTACTCTATGCTACTCTGCTCTGCACTGCTGCATTCTATGCCACTTGTCTCTCTTCTGCACTCTACACCACTGCATTATATGCCACTCTACTCTATGCCACTGCCGTAAGCACCACTCAACTATGTCACTCCATTCTGCACCACTCTACAACACTCTACTCAATGCCACTGCAATCTACACTACTTTCCTCTCCTCTATTCTGCACCACTCTGTGCCACTCCACTCTTCACCACTGCACTCTCCTATGCACCACTCTGATATATGCCACTGCCTTCTAAGATGCTGCATTGTATGCTGCTGAATTCAATGCCACTGCACTCAGTGCCACTGCACTAATGCCACTATACTCTGCAACACTCTACACAAGCCCTCTCTACTCTGTCACTCCAGTGTATGCCACTCTAGACGACTCCACACTATGCCACTCCAATACACAACACTCTCTGTCATTCCACTGTACAACACTCTACTCCACTCTATGCCATTCCACTCCACGCCACTCCCCTCTGCGCCACTAACTTTTAGCCGTGCTGAATAAAAGTTACGATGGTGTACAGCATGGCTGAAACACATTGGCAAAGCCAATACCTCTTGCATAGGTGAGACCTATAACCTTTGCCAGTCTTGTTTTCGTAAGCTCTCCCTCTCGCCCATCCACAGGGCTCCTGCATTGCTCCCTTGCACTTTCCCTGTTCACCACTGTTCTTTGGTGGCGTTGTACTGTTCGTCACGCCTCCCTGCTCATTCGTTGCTCCTTCTCCCCTCCCCATTCTGTTTTTAAAATATATTTCAGTTTTAAAAAGCTGCAGTTCGCAGGTCACTCTTTTCTTTGAATGTGCTTTTGTACACATTTTCTTAAATTTACTGCTCCAAAATTGTCATCTACCGTCTTGAACAGTGAAAAAAGATGACTGCTGCATCATGACGTAAGCATGCATGGTGTCCTGTGTTATTGATTGTCATCATGCTGGGGCCCAAAAGGCTGCCATGTCATAATCGTGTGAATGCATAGTGACGTGTGTGTATACGTCATCACACTGGAACCAGATTTTGGCTTTTTTTTGATGATGCAGTTCAGCATTGGCAAAAGGTTATTTTTCTGTCAATGAGGTGCAGCACTAGCAAAGCTAACAAGCATTGGCAATGCCAATAGGTCTTGCCTATACAAGAGCTATTGACTTTGGCAATGTGTTTTGCCATGGTGTACACCAGTGTGGCTGCTGTTCAGCATGGCTGGAAGTTAGTGGCGTGGAGTGCTAGAGTGGAGTGGGGGAGTAGAGTGTCATAGAGTGGGTTTGTTGGAGTGTCATAGAGTGGAGTAAGGAGAGTACATTGTTGTAGAGTGGGTTTGTTGGAGTGTTGTAGAATGGAGTAGGGGAAGTGGATTTTCGTAGAGTTGAGTAGAGGGGAGTAGGGTTCAGTGGCAGAGATTCTTGCAAAGTGGAGTGGGGTGGAACAGGGCGGAGTGGGTTGGAGTGGATTGAGGTAGTGGGGTGGATTGGATTGGAGTAGAGTGGGGTAGATTAAGTGGAGTGGGGTTGATTGGTGTGGGTTGCATTGGATTGAAGTGGGTTGGATTGAAATGAGTACAGGTTTGGGGTGGTTTCGAGTGTGGTGGATTGGATTGGGCTGGACTAGAGCTCGCGGATAGGATTAGAGTGGGGTGAATTGGATTTACTGGATTGGAGTGGAGTGGATAGGGCTGGAATGGAGTTGGGTGGATTGGAGTGGGGTGGACTGGATTGGAGTGGGGTGGATTGGATTGGAGTAGGGTGAATTGAATTGGAGTGGGTGGTCTGGATGGATTGGTTTGGAGTGGAGTGGATTGGATTGGGATAGTGTGATTGGAGTGAGTGGGGTGGAATGGAGTAAGGTGGACTGGGTTGGAGTTGGGATGATTGAAACAGTGTGCGGTAGATTGGATTGGGGTGTGGTATGGTGGGCTAAAGTGGGATGGATTAGAGTTGGGTGGATTGGAGTGGGGTCTGTTGGATTAGTTTGGGGTGTTGTGGATTGGATTGGGGTGGGCTGGAGTGGGGTGGGGTGGATTCTTGCAGGGTGGATTGGAGTGGGGTGGATTGCATTGCGGTGGGGTGGGGTGGGTGGATTGGAATTGGGTAGACTGAACTGGGATGGTTTGGGGTGGATTGGTTCGGGGTTGGGTGGGGTGGATTGGAGTTGATTGTATTGGCATGTGATGGATTGGAGTGGGGTGGAGTGGGGTAGGCTGGATGGATTGGATTGCAGTGGTTTGAAATGGGATGGGTGAGGTGGATTGAATTGGGGTGGAGTGGCGTGGACTGGAGTGAGGTGGAGTGGATTGAAAGGGGGTAGTGTGTTTTGGGGTGGGATGGACTTGAGGGGTGGATTGGAGTGGGGTGGGTAGAATCGGGATGGGTTGGATATGAATGGGGTGAATTGCATTGAGGTGAGGTGGATAGGACTGGCGTGGGTGGGGTGAATTGGATTGGAGTGGGGTGGGGTAGATTGGAGCATGGTGGATCGGATTGGGTGGATAGGATTGGGGTGGGGTGGATTGAAGTGGAGTGGATTGGAGCAAGGTTAATTGAATTGAGTGGGGTGGATTGGATTAATTGGGGTGGATTAAGGTGGGGTGGATTGGATAGGGGTGGGTGGATAGGACTGCGGCGGGGTGGAGTGAGGTGGGGTGGTTTGGAGTGGAGTGGATTGCAGTGGATCGGATTGAAGAGAGGTGGATTGGATTGGAGTAGGTTGAATTGGATTGGATTGGATTGCAGTGGATCGGATTGAAGAGAGGTGGATTGGATTGGAGTGGGTTGAATTGGATTGGATTGGAGTGAGGTGGATTGGGGAGAGGATGTGGTGTAACAGCCAGAGCTGCTAACTTTGGAGCTGGGGAACCAGAACGGAGTCTCTGAACCAGGTCGTAGTCTCGGTGCCAGCTCAACATCCTAGGATTCTGGGTAAATCACTTAATCTCCCTGTGCCTACCAGACAAAATGAATGTGTGCTTGTGTAATATAACTGGTTCTCATGTAAAGCACGCCAATATTTTCGAATCAAAAGTTTCACGCTATATTCAACTGCAAAAAGATAAAAAATTGGAGTGGGGTGCATTGGATTGATGTAGGGTGGATTAATTGGAGAGGGTGGACTACATTGGAGTGGGGTAGATTAAGGTGGTTTGGAGTGGGGTGCATTGGACTGGGGTAGGGTGAGTTAATGTGGACTGGATTGGACTGACGTGGGGTGGATTAAAGTGTACTGTATTGGAGTGGGATGGATTGGGGTGGTGCAGGTTTATTGCATTGGAGTGAGGTGTACTGGGTAGCAGTGGACTTGATTGGAGTGGGTGGATTGGGTTGAAGTGGGGTGGGTTAGATTGGAGTAGGGTCAGTTGGATAGGAGTGGGGTGGGATGGATTGGATTGGATTGGAGTGGGGTGGGATGGGTTGGGGTTGGGTGGGCTGAGTGGGGTGGATATGACTGGAGTAGGGTGGATTAGATTGGGGTGGGGTGGATTGGATTGGGGTTAAGGGAATTGGACTGAAGTGGGGTAGATTGGAGTGGGCTGGATTGGGGTGGATTGGGTTGGTGTAGGGTGGACTGGATGGTAGTGGGTGGATTGCGGTGGATTGGAGTGGGGTGAATTGGGATGGAGGGGTGGATTGGACAGGTGCGAATTGAAGTGGGGCAGATTGTTTTGGACTGGAGTTGGTTGTTTGAGATTGGAGTGGGGCAGGTTGGAGTCGGCAGATTGTTTTGGGTTAAAGTGGGGAAGATTGTAGTGGGGCAGATTGAAATGGATTATAGTGGGGCAAATTGTTTTGGATTAGAGTGGGGCAGATTAGAGTGGGGTGGATTGGACTGGAGTGGCATGGATTGGATTGGGTTGGTGTGAGGTGGAATTAATGGGAGCAGGGTGGATTTGAGTGGGGTGAATTGGGATGGAGTGGGGTGGATTGGATTGGGATGAGGTGGATTGGATTTGATTGGAGTGAGGCGGATAGGAGTGGGGAAGATTGTTTTGGATTGGAGGCGGGCGGATTGGAGTGGGACAGATTCTTTTGGATTGGAGTAGAGTGGATTGGAGTGGGTCAGATTGTTTTGAATTGCAGTGGGGCAGATTGGAGTGAGGCGGATTGGAGGGGAGATTGTTTTGGATTTCAGTGGGGCAAATTGTTTTGGATTGAGTGCAATAGGTTGCAGTGGGGCAAATAGTTTTTTATTGGGGCAGATTGGAGTGGGGCAGATTGTTTTGGATTGTACTGGGGCAGATGGGTTTGGATTGTAGTGGGGCAGATTGGAGTGGGGTAGATGGGCGTCGGGCATATTGTTTTGGATTGGAGTTGGACAAATTGAAGTGGGGGAAACTGGAGTGAGGCAGATTAGATTGGGGTGGGTTGGGAGAACTGGAGTGGGGCGAGTTGGAGGGGTTTGGATTTTGGTGAGTGGTTTGGATTGGGGTGGGGTGGATTGGTGTGGGGTGAGGTGGGGTGGCTTGTAGTGGGGCGTATTGGAGTGGGGTGGATTGGGGTGTACTACACAATAATGTGTTGAAGTATGATTTCAGAAATTACACATAATAAAAAAACAATGTTGCTTTGCAATATTTAGAACAAGATAATCGTCATCTTTTGAAAACAGCGCCCATGAGCGGAAACAATAGAAAGTGAGAAAAGACGACTTGTCAAAATAAAAGAAAGTTAGCTACAAAATAAAATTTAGCAATTTTGTTTGTCCTGCCAGGTACATTTTTGCCAGCCATAACCCTCCTGTTTGCAGCATACTAGAAGTTAAAAAGAACAGAAATACTACCTCAATCATATCGGGAGCAGCAGATGGGGACTAATTGAGTTGAATCAATCAGTGATTGGTCCCTGCTCCACACAGAGGAACAGAAATGATGCTTGGCCTGCAGTGACGCATTACAAGGCTGTAAAGAAGGGTGCCACGCAAGTCAACAAATGCTAAGTTACAGGCAGGCTCCACGCCCTTTACTGACATGCAGGCTCAACCTTAAATGTCGGCTAACATGTTTGAAAATGTATTCAATGCTTTTTTGTTTATGGACCAGTGGCAAGTAGAACATGCTTCTCACACAGATAGTAAATTGCGGTGCTAGTAGTCTGTATTTTTTGCCAGGAAACGGAATGCTAAATAGATTCATCATACTTTTTTTTAAGCACACCACAAACCAAATTGCCTTATACAGGTGGTAATCTTAATGGAATCATATGCATCTCTATGACATTCCTTTTGTTGAGCTGAGAAGGATGAAATCCTGAGTTGCATCAACTAATTACAAACCGATCTCTACTTCTAGTGCTCAGCTGTCTGAATTATTTTGCTGACGTGCAAGATCTGAGCTCCCTAAGTTGGTTAAATGGCATCGGTCCTGTCAAGGAAACTGCCAGTAGTGCCACCCACCAGAGGCTGCCATATTAAGGAACAGTTTGTGATCAG
Source organism: Pleurodeles waltl (assembly GCF_031143425.1). Classification (NCBI taxonomy): domain Eukaryota; kingdom Metazoa; phylum Chordata; class Amphibia; order Caudata; family Salamandridae; genus Pleurodeles; species Pleurodeles waltl. The sequence goes on from NC_090442.1 coordinate 713,040,142, forward strand.
GCTTGATTCTGGCCCGACAGGACGTTGTAAGTACCCATGAGGCATTCTGTATTTGCGCTATACAACTCTGCTCAGCTAAATACATACAAGTAGAGGGCTTAGTAACTGTTGGTAAGCGGGGTACCCTCTTTAAGATGGGTTTGGCAGATGTGAGGCGTCAAAACGCAGAAGGATACTGTAAACAGAACAAGGGAGTTTAGATAACTTCAGTCTCGCCCATATAACAGCGGGTTTCTCTAAGATGTGCACTGTTTGTGGAAAACCTGGGAGAGTGGAGCAGATTAGAAGATCCCTAATTCCAAAGTAGCCACAGAATGCACACCGCGCAAGTCTCAAACCACGCCTTTCATATGACTTTATCTTTTGTTACAATCGATCTTCTCTTGGCGCTACTACTAAGCCAAGACTAGCTATGCAATACATAACAAATTAGAGTACAATAATATAGCATGTTAAGACAGGCAGTGATCTGTAGAATGATACCTATTGTGTGAACCATATAACACGAGCCATATAGTGTAGGCTGCATAGTATGAACAGTAGGAGTTGTATATGCTGCACCATGTAGCATGAATGTATACTGTAAGTTGTGTATCTTGAAACGTGTAGCATGAGCAATTTAGGATGATCCGTGTGGTGTGAACCACACAGTATAGGCGGTGCGTACTATAATGAAGTGTAATGTATTGTTGTACTTATATGGTGATTTGTATCCATGAATGGGCACCAAATCACATATGCTGAAGAGTTAGCTGAATAATATAACATATACAGCATGAGATATAATATATGCAGTTTAGAAGCAGTTCTAAGAATGATGTTTCTGGTAGGAGATATAAAGTAGGAGCCATATAATATGAGTGTTATGGAATGCCTCTATAGTATGAATTATACACTTTGGGTCATACAGGGTGAACTATGTTATGAGCCATGTAGACACCTTACACTCTGCTGAAACCTAGCTCACCACCGCCGTCTCCCAGACGGTTCCCAGACACCATATCCACGACCTCAATAGGCCTCTACATAAAAGATCCAGCTATGTAAAGCAATAACATAATGCCAATATATCTGATGCAATGCGTGTACACTGACTACTGGCTATATGTTCTATGCAAGAAAAAAACATAAATGCACAAACATGAAGCAGATAAAATGCCAGAGAGAGATATGACAACAGATGGACTAACAATGTCCGAAGAGAACTCAGGTGAAGTTTTAACTTTTAACCTTGCTGGAGGTACATGATCATCTCACAAGCATTTTGTGAGTGGAAGTGAAGCAACCTACTGTGGACGCATGGATGTGGCGGGACTGTTAATACCTGAATGGGACATGCATTTAAAATGGTAAGAATGGTTTTCTTACAAAAAGGACATGATCAACATGTAATTCTATCAGCCCTGAAGAAGAGGATCAGACCTTGAAACATGTGTTGGTTGACTGTATAATGATTCTAATTAAGATTTATTTTATTTGAATAATAAGATCTGGATCTAATTGGATTTAATCTGTTATGGGAAGACACTTCAATGTTATTTGCCATTTACTAAAATAATTGAGATGATCATATACCTACAGCTAAAGTTTGGACTAAGTCGTGGGCTTTGATCTTGGAGGAAACAGCACTTAACCTCAATTTGTTGTTTGGTATCATGTGTGGTGTTAACTTTCAGATGCAATTGAGTTTGATATTGCTGGATGTTGCAACATTTCCAGGAATGTACTGAGATGAACCAAATAGAGGCCATATTCATGACGGTTTATGTTGTCACTGTTGCATATGTTGAACTTTGTAATGTTGTAGGTGGGTCTGCAGGGTTTCTATATAGGTGAATGCACCTACATAAGGGGAAATAGATCTTGTCCTGGGTAAGCAAGTTTTCCAGCAAGAAAAAAGTCATACCTTTGAATCACTTGAAATTGCTATGTCCACTGCGGTATGTTATACAATATTCAAAAGTTGCCAAAATTCAGGTGGCTTGTGTAACATATAATGGCATCTCAAATATTTCCAAATTTAACTTTGCAAGACTCATTATCATGAATAAATTCATATTTGTTGGGGCTTTATGTCCTTAAACAGAATACGTGTTTGCCCCTGTGCATTGTGACTTCCACAATAGTATATATCGCTAAAAATAAAGCAGTCTACTATATCCAGTAAAGAAGAGAAACCGTGGTAGGATTTGCCCGGTGTGGATAACAGAAGATCCTGCATGTCTTTAACATCAGTCCCACATTTCACAACTATGTTCTCTCTCTTTCAAGCCCTTTGGCCCTATGTAGACAGTTGTGCTGTAACACCACGATATCCCAATTCTGCTGTTAACTTTCTCTGGAACTTTGAGCTACCCAGAATCATTTGGCCTTCTGTTTCTTCACTAGGATTTTTCAATAGCAGTAGTAATTTTCTGTTGCAATTCCAATGCAAACTCACTTTGGACTTCTAAGCTAACATTTTGGTGGTGGATGGGAGCTTCACATTATCTCCTCTTCTGTCATCCTTGTCCCAGACATCACAAAGTGTGGTTTTCCTCATCTAACGGATTGTATTAACCTATCCTACCACTAAAAGCAAATATTTCTTTAACCAAATACACATTGTCCATAGCTTTAGTCTCATCCTGCTGGTTCCTCTCCTAGGAGGAAATGTGTGGGCAGGGCTGCAACCTCAGAACCAAGTGTGTGGAGGGAACCAGCACAGTTTTGGGGCTGGTGTGCTTGGCAATCTCCAACTGAAAGGTGGGGAGTGCTTCAAGGAGTGATGGGAACAGAACTGGTGGGTTGAGAAAAGGTGGCATGTAGTGTTTAGGTGGGAGGAGGCAGATCGGCTCAGCTGTGAGGCTGAGTGAGAGGTAGAAAAAAGGTGAGCTAGATTAACATGCTTTTAAGCTTGTGAGATGGACACGGTGCAAAAGTGTCATGGGTTAGGGGTTCTAGCTAAGAGTGGTGTAATGTTTTGGGGGTCCTCAAGTATTAACCGGTGGGTGGAGGACGGTCATTCTCACACTGACTGGGAGTATCTCATGAACCCCAGTACAGAGTGAGGCCAAATATTAGCAATCGGGTTCCTTTACTTTCCAATTAAGTGTCTCAGGGACAGGACACTACTGTCATTTACAAATCTGCTCCAAGACACACTCAAGAGGGATGCATTTTATTTAGGTCTGATGGGTTTCCTTCCAAGCAGGTTGATTGCACCCACAGTATTCTTAGAATCTTCTTTGCCAGCCTTCTGTTTTGGAAGCACAATGTTTTAGGGATATCATGCCTTTGACTCCATGTGTGACAGTAACTCCTGAACTGAATAATTTCTCCTGTGATGTGTTGTCACAGTTTCCAAATTTGACCAGTGCCAGCCCTCTGCCTTTTTCACGAGACTGAAGTCATGAACACTTGCGCCTTTTTGGCATAATTCCATAACATTATGACACAATATTATAAACTCTGGCCAGTCCTGCTTTACAGTAAACATTTTCCTACCCCCTCAGCATTTGACTGGTGCTCCATTATCCTCATACCGTAGTGCAAGAAGTTTGCAACTTGGGGTTTTGGTTTGACCAAGTTCTGGTACTGTAGCCTCAAATCAAAAATGTTTGTCCTCTTGCTTTTTTCATTTACACCTACTGTGCAAGTTTATTCGTCTCCTCCACACCTGACATCAACAGTCAGTTGTTTGTGATCAAACGTTTGCAGCTAGATTAATGTATCTGTATCTGTCACCACTTTGGTCTCCCAGCTTGTCTTCTTAACATCCAACTTGCCACGATCTACATAATTTTCAGCCTTCCTAAATATGCTCACATCTCTTCTGTTATGTCAGCTCTGTATAGGTTTCTCTCTGCTTGGTTTAATGTGCTTTTCACAGGCAGGGTCCTCTCTATCTTCACACCAAATTTCTCCTCTATCGCCCTTCTCATTTTCTATGCACTGTTTCACTTACAACAATCCCTGTTCTCAGAATTTTTCATTTTCATATTTGAGACTCCACTTTCAATTTTCTAGCCCCCAAGATCTGGAATCCTCCTCCCCTTTCCATCCATACCACTGATGATCATTTCTCTTCCCACAAAGCTCTCAAAACTCTACTCTTTCAATCCCCCTTTTTATATTCAGTTACCAAATTGTTCTGCTCTAATAATCCTCATAGCACCAGAATACACTGCTGGTTGTTAGTCATGCTTTATAAATAACCTTATCATCACCCGTGCTTGAGGGAATTATTCCTAGAGAGGGTAAATAAGCTCAATCTAAAGCAAGACACAGCAGTAATTATTTTTATATCAGATGTATTGTCTTCTGGAATGTCAATTTGATTCTGTTGATGGGCCTGATAAGGGTAATCTACTTTAAGTATCCTCCATTACATCTGTTTTTGCAGAGCTGGAGCATTACACCGCCCTTCAGCATTTCCTGGGCTTCTACCTACGAGGTGGTCGTTGGTATGGAGAAAGTAATTTCCTGATAATGAGAACAGGGAAGAGAATGTCTCAGGTAGCTTCAGAATTTGGAAGCCTGGGATCAGTGGTAACTTTTTGGTTGACTGTTAAATAGAGTGGAATGATGTGCATGTCACTAGGGACTGGTTATCAATTAACATAGACTGATCATTGAAGGAAGGATTCTTGCTCGTGAATTTCCTGTGCTTCTAGCAGGCACTTTCTCCATCACAAACCTGGCGAGGATGTTGGCTTGTTGTTCAATCCTCTTGAGAATGGGGTACTTCTCAACAACAACAACATGGGCTGTAGAAGATGGAGGAGACTAGAAACCATGTCAAATGAGGTATAACATTATTGCCTGGACTCTGTTGGCATCATATTATGTTTGATGTGGCATAGCATGGGTGCCTGGAATTTTAATTTGGGCAGTAACTGTGTGCTGGGCATGATAGTGTTTGGCATCCTATAAAGCATACTGGGTCCGTTCTAATTACACATTTTTGAAGGTAGCTGAACATTTAATTACTTAGAGGTTTTGGTTGGAGGAGAGAGTCAAAGCATTATGTCAAGACTACACTTACTCCTTACCCAAGACTTACTCCTTAACCACACAGGTGCATGTCGGTGGGGGGGGGGGTGCGATCTACCACCTTAGTCATTGATGTGTTCCTCAAGAGTCAATAGGTCTTCAAGAGCTATGACTGTCCACCTTTTGCATTGATTCTCATAGAAGCATAGAGCACATTGTTCTTGTAACTGTGAATAGGTAGAGACAGCATTGTTTCCATGCAGCACATGAATTGTTGCACTCAGGACCTCTCAAAGGAGGTAGAGGGAAGCATTCATGAGTTGCAGTTATCTGGGAATTTTCTACTGAATGTGTCATGTAAATATTCAGGCCATTTGGACTTTGTCAGTGGTTGTTTGGAAGAGGCTGCCTACTCCTTGTATGGGACCTGTGGCCTAGGCTGCAGGAATACATAAAACCAAAAAACATGTCCACTTGGTCAGACTGGACTCTTTTGAAGGAGGGGAATATATTTAAGGCCTGATGTACCTTGCAAATTGAATTGGAATTTTCAATGTGTCCTGTGTAATAATACATTGCACTGCAAACTGTCTACTGGCAGGGGGTGCAAAAATATTTGTCTAATGAATATTAATTAGGCAGGTTGCAAATTGTGACCCCCTAGTGAATGGCTGCCAATGCAGCTATAGAGGCCTTCAAGTGACAGCAGATCTTTGACTCTGTATTTGCTTGCAGAAGCTAAATATAAGCAAGAGGTGTTCCATAAAGAAACTTCCCCTCTCTCCTAAACATAGGGTAATTATGAGATCGTCTAATCGGGCTTCTAATTCAGAAGGTTGGTAGATGTCAGCATAGCAAAGACTCCTGTAGAAGTCTTTGAAAAAGGTAATAAGTGTTTAGCATGAACCTTCATACTTGCAAGAGTAAAGAAAAGCAGATAGGTCTGTACCCCTTAAAGTATGAAAGGAATCTGCTTACCTACTAACCATATGAACACCAGTTAAAATAACAGGAGGTTCAGCATCATTTGTGTCTTTTCTCACACCACCAGGAACCAATCTATTCATTACTCGTGATGAACATTTGCAAAATCCCTTGGGTTTCCCATTGCATCGAAACTGAAACAGTAACTGCAATCTTGAACATCTTCGTCCTGGTACATGATGAACAGGAGGCTTCTTCTCACCATTTAGTCTTCACGGTTTACCACGTTAGTCTCTTCAGGCCTCACTCTAAGAAGTCTAATACAAACAATACTCTTTTCTCTAGCTAACAAGGATCATGATAAGACGCCTGTAAAGAAAGAAAGAACACCCTGGCGTAGCTGAATTGTAGGCCTCAAAATGAAATGCATTTAGCTAAATTAAAGTAGCATTTAATATAAGCTTGAATACATGTTTATGCATACAGGAATGTAACTTTCAAAATAAATGCAAAACATGAATAAAAATGTTATGATTACATGTTTAACCAACCATTAGTGTATTCGTGTTTACATTTCTAACCTCTATAATGGTTACAGTTCATTAATACGTTTAAATGTTTCACGCATGTTAATGAAATTAAGGCACACTGAGTATAATGTCAAATATCAATACATAATTACATAATTATCGACGTTTAAAAGGGTGGAGCCCAAATTGACCTATTCCAGCACCTTTGCCTTCTGTTTTCAAATCAGTTACCACTCCAACTTGGAAGTCTTTAACTCATCAATACTTTTCGACTGCAGCTGCAGTCACAGACTATTGACAGATTATTTCCAAATCGTCAATAGAAGAGGTACTCCCTTAGTACACTCCTTTTATGAATCGTAAATAATAGCAAAAGCCCTTTTAAGATTCAGAAACAATTTTGGGACTCCTGAAAGGGCTTTTGCACATTAAGAAAAGCACTTTTTTGTGATTGCAAACCCTTCGATATTATTAATTGCAGGGCTTGCGACCCAAGAATGGCTTTGTACATTGGGCCCTTAGACCCGACTGACGAACGTGTGAAGGATATAGTTAACCTTTTGTTGCAAGAGGGGTAGGAGTATAGAAATATCATTGTCTTCTGATCTGGCTGATCACCACCCGATTACAGGCTCTGTCTTGGAGTGTGATCCTCTGGTATGTCACCTGTTAAAGAGCATCTGAATCAGGACAGCCTCTGTCGCCAAAGCACACTTCACTGTTTCACATCAACAGGATGCTTCTGTTGTTGAGCTCCTGGCAAGTAACCCTATATTTAACCTAAAGTGGATCTCACTAAAACATGGCACGGCCTGTGAAATGACCAACAGGGAAGATCTACGTAAGGGGTCAAGTTTATTATTTCAACATTGACAAATAGTTAATGGGTCTTACATTTTTTAAAGATCTTGCAGGATGTTATTATGGGGACTTCAAAGGGATGTATGTAGCCTGAAGAAACTTGTCGGTGTTGCTGCACACTCAGGCTTGTAATGGCATCCGACACCTTTGGATGTTTGCAATGATCAAAGACTTGCTTATGCAATTGAAATGAACTGACTGGGTCGATATATAGTTGAGAATATATTTATTTTTATTATTTTCCATCGCACGGAGCAGGTCTTCTAGGCTTCAAAGTTTGTGCAGAAAGTTTCTTTATATATTACCTAAATATTTGTTTGGTGTATTATGCATTTATTTTCGTCTGGTTGGTTCTCCAATAAAACACTGGTAATGGTTTCCAATATCTTATGAGCATAGAACACACTGCTTTGCCTGCTGGAAGCAGATTACATTATTTGGATGAGTGTGCGATCTGTGATTTCGAGAGTAAAGACATCCATGGCCTGTGGAGTGACTGAAGGCAGCTGGATAGGCTGAATGAGATGAAATCAGAGTTTATTAAGTGCACTGCTGCCCCAAGGGGCATCCTAGCGCTGGCCGAGACTAAGTAAAGTGCATGAAATCAATGCACTTCCAGTAAAAACCTGAAATGGGAGACAGGCGGATAGCACCGTCTGTTAGGAAAACTGACAGGTCTATAATTGCTTCTTGAAGGTGTGTTCATATGCTTCCTGCCTCAAGGTACACAGGAGCTGGTTTCAGGCTCTAGCTGCTAAAACCGAGATCTCCCTCCTCTAGTGATCAGTCTGAAATTGGGGTTGCACAGAAGATTTGTGAGGATGGAACCTAAGGTTCTCTGGGTGACATAATGGGTAACTCTATCAGTGTCAGTGAGGAACTTTGGACCACATTGATGAAGGCTCCAAAGAGCGTGATCAAAGATTTAAACAATATACCTTTCTGTTCAGGCAGCCAGTAGAGTTGCCTCAGGCAGTCAGATATGGAATCCTGATGGGATCATTTGAGCAACAGTCTTGCAGCAGCATTTTGACCCACTGCAGTTTTTTTTTATTACATATTTAGTTAATCCTAAATAAAAACTTGCCATCATCAATTATTTAGGTTCCAGACATTGATACAAGTTGTGGGTGGTAGGACAAGTACCTATTAAATTGAATCTGAAATTCCTTGCTACCAGGAGAGGTTGCAAGTTAGCAAGTCCATCACGCCACCAATCCGAGGCGGAAAATGTGTTATTTATGCCACATAGAGGGATTTCCATTTTATCTGAGTTGCACTTTAGGTGGTTTCATTCCATCCAGCAAATGGCTTTGGTTAGACAAGTTTTAAAATACATTTCAGAGCCTAAGGATTTTTTTTATCCAGGGATAAAATCAGTTGGGTTTCATCTGCGTAAGAAATAACAGTGATCCCGAAAGACTCAATGAGGGAGACCAGCTTGGTCAAATGAACATTAAACAGCATCGGGCTAAGAGATGAACCACGAGGCACCCAGTATATAAGCATTTTGTCCATTGAGCTAAAATAAGCAGCAGTGACTGCCTGTTTTTCCTATTGGCAATGAATGATTGAAACTAACGCAAAGCGAAGCCACCAATTCCAAGCTTGACAAGACGCTTTGAAAGCAAAACAAGTGACACAGTGTCAAAAATTGGAAACCGATCTACAAGCATTGGCTTTCCGACCCTTATCTAGAATTATTTTTTGTGGATTCAGAAACATCCAAAAGACCTGACACTGTACAATGTTGAGGTCTAAAGTCTGATTGAGAGGTGAAATAGTGAATGGGCATCTTAAGGGTTTAAAAGATTCTAGTTCTCATTCTTTTCTGATAATTACATCATTTTGCTCTTTTGCTGTGAGCAACTTAAAAAATGCCTTGATGCTAAGGAAAAACCAGCCATTCTATTAGAAGATGAATCTCAGACTTTGCACTACTTGCCCTTGCGTCTTTAAAAAATCTTCACTTTCTTTTTACTAAAGTTAGATATATGCTCCATTATTCTGCTCTTCGCCACCATCTTGGATTTGAAGGGTCATGTATCCCAACTTGGTTACCATAATAATAATTTTGTCTGTTTTTCTGATATGTTTCAAGAGCATTACTGGCCGCGGACTGTTTCACTGAACGGCTGTGAAGCAGAATGAGTAGAACCATTTCTAACACGTTGGGTACATAGTTAACCAATTACTAGGCGACCTGTGCGTGTGGGCACTTCCTGAATGTGTACACAATCTGGGTGCCCAACTATTCTGGCAATCTCTACCATTATGTGTTATGCTATGAATTATTTGTATAAAGTTTATTCCTTCCAATGTAGCACACATGCACCACAAGCTGAAACACCTCCAGCTGCCATAAGGTTGGCGGTTGGAGAGTTCTGGAGGCTAATGTCCTCCCTGGCAGCATGAAGTAGTGCCCCCTGCCTTTCAGTGAGCCTTATTCAGGGTCCAGCGGGTGCTGGGGCATTGGCAATGAGAAAGTAATGTAACCCGTTGCCCACTTGCCATTCATGAGAGGCTTTTAGAAGAGCGCACATCCTTCCCTGACACCCGTCACTTCTCAAGTCATCCAAATGTAAGTTCATGTTGACTAACCTAGGGCCCAGTCCTAAACTTCTCTTCATTCCCTTGTTTTATTAACTCAGTCTTTGCAAAACGAAGAGTTCTTTCCTCTTCCTATTTTTATGGAGGCTTCTCGGAAGGCTGTGGGTAACATGCCTCTCTTTTCAGTCTGTTTTGGCATATTGTTTGAGTGAGACAAATCAGCATCCATTTTGAGTATCCTGCCAGACAAAATTCACAATGTGTAAAAAACAAATTCAAAGAAGCAGTAAAAGTGAAATAACTAGGGGGGTCATTACGACCCTGGCGGCCGGCGGTATGTTGGCGGTAACACCGCCAACAGGCTGTCGGTGTTCCGCCAGCAATTATGACCGTGGCGGAATTGCCACGGCCATACCGCCGGCACCTCCATTTTCCCGCCAGGATTCCGCCTGGCGGTCATAATCCCTGGGGATTATGAGTCCCCGACCGCTGGCCTGTCCATGGCGGTACACACAGCCATTGAAAGGCCGGCGGTAAGGGGACTTGGGGTGCCCCTGGGGGCCCCGGTACTGCCCATGTGGGCAGTGCAGGGGCCCCCAGGCATAGCCCCGTCGCGCATTTCACTGCCCGAATTTCGGGCACTGAAATGCGCGACGGGTGCTACTGCACCCGCTGCACATCAGCATTGCCGCCGGCTCTATTACTAACCAGCTGCAATGTTGATGTGACATTTCCGCTGGGCCAGCGGACGGTAACACTGTTACTGTCCGCTGGCCCAGTGGAAATGTCATAATAGGGAGACAGGAATACCGCCGGCAATGGCGGTATTCTGTCTCCCGCGGCCTCGCCGGTCTTTTCAAAAGACCGCCGAGGTCGTAATCACCCCCTATGTCTCTGTTGGTAAACCCTCCAGGAAAATGCTAATTTCCAACAAGTTTGCTATAAATATTTTGCCTTTATAAAGTTAATGGGACCGCACCATATCTATATTGTGTTGCATTTCTGCAAATGTGAAGGAGTGATTGGTTTGACTACAGAGAAAACAAGCATTTGCAATGCAACGGGTCTCGCATTTGCTCGAGTTAGAGCTATTAGCGCTATAAACTCCTAACCAGACTTTTCTTGCCACACAAATTGAATGGAAAAAAATTAGAACGATCGCACTATATCACGCTGAAATTGAAAAACAAAAAACTGAGCGCTGCATGGAAAATAAAATGATAAAGTAGTCCGGGAACCATGCTGAAAACATGGCACCTCACACGTTTTCAGTAGTTGGCCGGTGCGCTTGAGGAGGGCTAAACACCAGAAAAGGCATGAAGCATTCATGCCTTTCACTAATGAAATCAAACGGATTTTAAAAATCAAGCCCAGGAACCAATGAAAGTGACAGGCGTGACATGGGCGTGGTTAAAAGCCCAAAAACAGATTATAACAGGGATGGAGTACTTGTGTGCTCTACCGTGAAAACAAATCTATATGATCTAGAAGTGAAGTGCATGATGGTTCAAGAGAATTTAACCTTTTATGGGCAGGTCTGCTTCCCCAGCATCTGTGCTTCTCACCTTGATGCAGGAATCTGTGTTATTAAGGAGAGAAATGGATAATAGAAATAGAAATACAGTCAAGAAGGACACTCTTTAAATAAATCTGACTGACAAAGATTGTAGTTAAAATTACAACGTACTGTCATAAGGAAGAACAAATGAATGCCATTATGGAGAAAAATTTTTCATCACCCAAAAAAACCATTCCCAAATGGGCCATTTCATAAATGATGTCACAATAGATGTTACAACCCAACAGCCATCATCAAATAGACATTCCAGAACACTTATTATTGGTCTTTGTTGAAGAAGTAAGATTGGGTGAGAGGACAAGCATTTTACTTTTCACTTGATGCCCATGCCCCTTTAATTCCGGCCATCACGCCAAATTGAAACCTAACTTTACCTTTACTCCTTATTTTAGCTCTTTTTGAAACATGTACTCTTTATTAAATGCTAGAAGTGGACACTGTACAGTTGCTATGGTATTATTTATATTGTAAGTTATGAATGCATGCATCACACTTTTCTCCATTAAAGTTTTGCTATAGAGAATGTCTTCATCGAATTTTCTTTGTAACTACATAATCCCAATCTGGGACAGGAGACGATTCTGAGAATGTTATTAGCACTGATTAAACACAAACAATAATTTTCTTTCAATTTGTATGTGGCAAGTTTGAATTTTGCCATGGCCAAAAACAACCCAAAGGCTCCTGAAATTCGGGGTGTGGTGAGTGCCTTTTAGGGCTGAACCTGACCCTAATTTAAAGGCATGGTTTCCTTGGCTCGGAAAGCCTTGGACTGGACTATTGTATCAATATTTTTAAAATAGTTCATCTTGGAAAGATTGCCAAATATTTAAAGAAGTAGGCGTGGTTGAGCCTGCATTCGCGTGCATATCAGGACCTGCAGCCTTTCTTGGCATGAAATCCACCCACGTAGAAAGGAAAGAAAATAGACTGAGCTTTGTCACTTCTGTGTCTCATCAATTCTGTTTCGACATCAATTTCGTCATCTAAAGTTAAATACTGCGGCATGTCCAGAGGAAGCTTGCCTGCAGGAACTGGTGCCCGTGCCCATGATCACTGGGGCATGTTGAGGCACAAGTTATACTCATTCCGTTGCGAATGTGTTAGTCAACAAATTGTGGTGGAGAAGATCATCAGTCCATGCAGCCAGGCGCTGGTCGTGATTTGATGACTAATGTATGGGAACATCAGGGTTCCACAAGGACCTTCTTGAACATGGCGTACGATCAACCCAGAACTGCACTGCCAATCAAGCATTTAACATCCTTGTTTTCTGTGACACACTAGAATGAAACAAAAGCGAATGTGACACCATTTTCAATATTTCTTTGGCTTTCATTGTATGTTGGTCCTACAGACCTCCCTCACAAGTGTATGACTATTGACATGCACCCTCCTGGGTTTCATATTCTAACGTGGGAACTCATATGTCCATCCAGATCCGTCTGGTACAATAAGAGTCATTGTGTTGGACAGATGTATTACTTGACATATAAGCGGCTGAAGCAAATCAGTTTTTGGTGGGCAGTCGTGGCATGGGCACCCCTCAAACCTCTCCCAAAGCCTGTTTCGAATAATTTAGCAAGGATATAAAGCTACCCACTGGCAGATTCCAGTCCAATTTCTGGTTATTTTTTCAAACAAAAGGTTTGTCGGCAATGTAATACTTTCCTTACATTTTATGAAAAAGCTTGCTTCCTGTCGGCAGATTTTGTAGGTGACGTGAAGAAATTTATCAAAAGTGAGTTATCGCCTTTGCAAGACTGCTAAACGGATAGGCCTCAAAGGCTGCTTGATGCCCGACCCTAGCAATGATCTAGTGTTTCTTAAAACCTCACCCTGTGTTGCTGCCCTGGACGTGATGGTGCGTATCACACATAGTATTGTGTCTGACTGTCACCGAGCCCAGAGTCTTCAATAGTTATAGACAAGCTGGGTCCGAAAAGCACTGCGCCATGTCAAGGCATTTCATTTAACCAGTTCCAAATGTTTTTTCTTGGAGCCATACCCTAACATGTATTTTTGGCCCTCTTATGAATTTCTTTAAAGACAAATCTAGAGGATCCCGTCAGTGGATGCCCCCCGGATTAGTCATGCATCCTGAAAGAAAAAAAGCGTTAGCTTTTGAAAACAGCCTTTGGGTTGAAAGCTGTATTTAAATTTAAAAGTATTTTTTTTTGCTCTTGACTTCATTTTTCGAGGCAGTCAGTGATAGCAACTACTGGTCCGTGTGAAGACGCCTAGTTGTTTGCGTTTCTGATGTAGTATTTGGGAAGGGTTTATGTAATGCGGGGGAGTTCGCCGTATGCTCCTCTCTGGTAGTCGGAAGGGTCTCCGGGTGCAGGTGGTGGATGCTTGTTTGTTTGGACCTGTTGCTGAGCACTGAGCTGGATGACGCTGGTACTTGAGTCATGACTGAGTCCTGCCTCTGCAGGATGGGCTCAGGGAGGTCAGGGGGAGCGATGGGGCCTCCAAGCAGAACATGGGGAGGGAACCCTGAGACTCCCATATTTCAGAGATATTAAAGGGTATTGGGCCGAACAGGAACCCCGAAGTCCTGTGGAGGAGCTAGTGTTATTTGTTTGCCTTGGCACTGGTGGACTGCTCATCAGTAGCGGTATTTGAAATCTGTATATCATTGGGCAGAGTGAAGCTGGCGTGGGTCTGAGAGCTGATGTGTGATTTTCTCTGTCTGGTTCATCTCATGGCATGCATGTCATAAATGCCAGGTGGTAGTTCGTGTGAACAAGTCCGTTTTCGAGAGCGATAGCATGTTGTACATGCTTGATTCAGCGATGAGAGTAAATGACAAAATAGGGAATGTTCTGCTCCGGAAATACATATCTTTCTGTTCCTTTGTGCTCTTCTGGCTGGCCCTGGATGGGATGATGTAGCTTAAAGATTTAAAATGAACCTTACAGTTAGTCTCCTCCTTGGGATGCAGCTTGACTCCTGACAGCCTTGGCTCAGGAGGAAGCTGGGGTTGTCAGTCTGGCACCAAACCTCCCACATGCCTGAACTTAGATCTGAGCTCAGGGGCATGGCTTAGTCAGTTAGAATTGGGGGTTTGGGAGGATGGGAAAGGGTTGTGGGGTATTTCCCAACCTTCGCTGCCATTGAAATGGCAACACTTATTAAAATAGCCTTACATTTAAAAGGCTCTCTGCACCACGTAAGAGCCATCCAGTCCTTTGTTTATTCTTGGCCTTGTGTGTGTGAGAGGGAAGAGTAGAAGTGGGTATATTCAATCTCTGCAAAGTTTCTTAGAGATGTGTGTCTGTACTATGAGGGCTGCTAATACAAGTGGAAACCTAACGACAGACACTGCTAGCCCAACTGGCCAGCCGGAGTTCACATGCCTGTATTTTCTAAAGGTGTAAAGTCTTGAACAGACCTAGAAGAAGGACTATCTGTCTTAAGTGCAGCGGGTGTTCAGCGTTAGCACTGCATTATCCAATTTAATTTTGCTTAAAGAGAAATAATTACATTGGCGACCTCGAGGATTTTCCAGTGTACAACGGCATTATGAGCCTGGCCCATCGTGCACTATTTCCTCATGGCCTTCATCCTGATTCAACCTGTCAATAGCCTAGGATAGAACTTCAATCATGCCAGTCATAGCTAGCCTTTCTTAACTTGAAGCATTAACATGGAGAATTCACATTGGGTCAGAGGGGTCTTCTCAGCCAAGAAAGGGGAGATCCATTAAACATGAAGGGAGCAAGAGTTCCACCCCTTTAAGCAGCACCTTGTCACAGTGTAAATGCTTGTTTGCTGTACCACTCATGGTGAGTTCCCACTATCTCATCAACACCATCCCTGTGCCCACCTGCAGCTATGCCACACTTCTTGACTCCCACCCTTCCCTGTAAGCTGCATACAAGCATATCTTGCCCCTATTTTAACTTCCTATCCCCAGGGGCGTAATGCAGGTCCCTGTAGCCCCTGGGGTGCACGGAAGCCAGTGGGCCACCAGTCCTTCAGGGAGTTCCCAAGCAGCCCACAGAAAATGTATACCTGCGCAATATGGTAGACTCCGGGGCCTCTTTTCCTATTCTGCAGCTAGGGGCCCATCATGTTGAGTTACACCACTATATGTCACTGCTACTTTCTGCCCAGATCCTCTTCTCTCTACACCCAGTCTTCATAAGGATAACAAGCATTGGCAAAGCCAATAGCTCTCATCTGCGCAAGAGCTATTGGCTTAGGCAATATGTTTTAGATATGTTGTACACCAATGTGGCTGCTGTTCAGCATGGATAAAAAATACTGGGGTGGGGTAGGGTGGAATGGGTGGACTGCTATGGGGTAGACTGGGGTTAATTTGGAGTGGAGTAGATTGGGTTAGATTGCAATAAAATAGAATGGGGTGGAATGGAGTGAGGTTGATTAGGGTAGCGTGAAGTGCGGTATAGTGTGGTAGATTGGGATGGAGTTGGGTAGACTGGGGCGAGTGTGATAGATTGGGGTACATTGTGCTAGGGGGTAGATTGGAGTGGGTTAGATTGGGGTAGAGTGGGGTAGATTGGGTGGATTGTAGTGGAGTGGGGTAGGCAGATTTGGGTAGATTGAGATAGAGTGGGGTAGAGTGGAGTAGATTGGGGTATATTAGAGTAGATTGTAGTGCATTGGAGTGGGGTAGATTGGAGTAGGGTGGATTGGGGTAGATTCTAGTGGGGTGGATTGGAGCAGATTGGGGTGGAGTGGGATAGAGTGGGGTAGATTCTGTGGGGTGGATTTGAGTGGGGTAGAGTTGAGTGGTGCAGATTGGGGTGAGGTAGATTGGGAAGAGTGAGGCAGATAGCGGCAGAGCAGGGTGGGTTAGATTGTGGTATCTTGGGTGGGTAGTATGGGGTAGATTGGGTAGGATGGAGTGAGGTTGACTGGGGTAGAGTGGAGTGGATTAGGGTAGCATGGAGTAGGGTACATTGAAGTGGGGTAGATCAGGGTAGATTGTAGTGGAGTTGGATAGACTGGGGAAGACTGGAGTGGGGTAGATTGGGGCAGAGTGGGGTGGAGTAGATTTGATAGAGTGGAGTGGGAGAGAGTGGGGTAGATTATAGTAGGATAGATTGGTGTACATAGTGGTAGAGTGAAGTGGGGTAAAGTGGAGTGGGATAGAGAGGGATAGATTGTAGAGGGATATAATTTGATAGAGTGGGGTAGATTGGACCGAGTGGATTAGGGTAGATAGGAGTGGGGTAGATTGGGCTGAAGTGGAGTGGGGTAAATCAGAATGGAGTGGGGTAAATTAGGGTAGAGTTGAGTGAGATAGATTAGGGTAGAGTGAGGTAGATTGGGGTTGATTCTAGTGGAATGAAGTGGGGTAGATTGAGGTAGATTGTAGTGGGGTAGATTGGGATAGAGTGGAGTGAGGTAGATTACAGTTTATTGTAGTGGAGTAGGTCACGGAAGGCAGTGGAGTAGATTGGGGTGGAGGGGGTGGGTAGATTGGGGTAGAGTGGAGTGGGGTAGAGTAGGGTAGATTGGAGTGGGGTAGATTGGTGTAGATTGTAGTGGACCGAAGTTGGGTAGCGTGGAGTGGGACAGAGTGGAGTAGATTGGGATACAGTGGAGTGGGACAGAATGGGGTGGAGAGGGGTAGATTGAAATTGAGTAGAGTTAGGTAGATTGGAGTGGGGTACATTAGGGTAGGTTGGAGTGGATTGGAGTGGGGTAGATTGGAATTGGTGGATTCAGGTAGATCAGAGTGGGGTAGAGTGTAGTGGGGGAGACTGGGGTAAAGAGGAGTGGTGTAGATTAGGGTGGAGTGGGGTAGATGGGGTAGAGTGAAGTGGGGTAGATTAGGGCAGTGTAAAATGGGATAGACTGATGTGGGATGGAGTGGGGTAGAGTGGGAAATATTAGGGTGCAGTCAAGTGGGGTAGAGAGGGTTAGAAAAGAGTGAGGTAGATTGTAGTAATGTAGGGTAGATTAGGGTAAAGTGGAGTGGGGTAGATTGAGGTGGAGTGAAGTGGACTGGGGTAGATTTGAGAGGGGTAGAGATGAGTGAGGTAGATTGTGGTAGAGTGGAATGGGTAGATTTGGGTAAACTGGAGTAGATTGGAGTGGGGTAGAGTGGAGTGGGGTATTTTGGGATTGTTTACGGTGCGGTATAGTGAGGTAGATTGGAGTCAATGGGAGTAGAGTAGATTGCGGTGGAATGGAGCAGGGTAGATTGCGATAGACTGGAGTGGGGTAGATTGGGGTTGACTTGAGTGTGGTAGATTGGAGTGGGATAGTGTAGGGTAGGTTGTAGTGGAGTGGGGCAGATTGTTGTAGAGTTGAGAGGGTAAATTGGGGTAGAGTGGAGTGGGGTCCATTGGGGTAGAGTGGGGTACATTGGAGTAGAGTTGATTGGGGTCATTTGGAGTGAAGTGGGGTAAAGAGAGTGGAGTGTGGTGAGGTAAATTGGGGTAGAGCGGGGTAAATTTGATTAGATTGTAGTGGAGTGGGGTAGATTGGAGTTGGGAATACTGGGGAAGACTGGAGTGGGGTAGAGTGTGTTAGATTTGGGTAGATTGTAATGGGGTAGCTTGGGATAGAGTGGACTGGGGTAGATTGAGGTATGATGAAGTGGAGTACAGAAGGGTAGATTGGGGTTGATTAAGGTGGGGTAAATTAAAGTGAGGTAGATTGAAGTGGGGTAGAGTGAGGTACATTATAGTTGAGAGGGGTGGATTGGGTAGAGTGGAGTGGGGTAGAGTTAAGTAGGCTAGATTAGGGTAGAATAAAGTGGGGTAGATTGAGGTGGGATAGAGTGGGGAAGATTAGGGTGGAGTGGAGAGGGGTAGAGTGGGGTAGATTAGAGTGGGGTAAATCTTAGTGGAGTGTGGTAGATTGGATTGGTCTAGATTGGAGTGGAGTAGATTGGGGTACAGTGGAATGGGTTAGATTGGTGTAAAGTGGGGTAAATTATAGTGGTTGGTGTGGAGTATATTGGGAAACAGAGGAGTAGAGTGGGGTGGGGTTATTTAGGGTGGAGTTGGATATAATGGGGTCGATTGGAGTGGGGTAGATAGGGGTAAATTAGAGTGGGGAAGATTGGAGTTGGGTAGATTGAGATAGGATGGAGTTGGTGGATTGGAATGAGGTAGATTGGGTTAGAGTGGAGTGGGGTAGAGTCGGGTAGATTGGATTAGGACAGATTGGGGTAGACTGGAGTGAGGTAGATTGAAGTTGGGTAGATTGGGGTATGGCAGAGGGGGTCAATTTGAGTAGGGTAGATTGGCGTGCAGTAGATTGTGTTAGATTGGAGGGAGGGAGACTAAGGTAGAGTGGAGTGGGGTGGATTGTGGTAGATTGTGGTAGATTGGAGTAGCGTAGATTGGGGTAGCTTGAGGACAGCAGCAGCAACAGAGCTCCTGTCTGGGAGCTCAGCACCACAGCAGTGTTGTTCCTATCTGTTCTGCTGTTTTGTTGTGTACAAGCAAAATTCTGAACTAGGCTTTGCATACAGAGTGTCATTAGTGATTTATTGATGCAGTGCATTTCATAGTGACCTTATTCTAGTCTATCATGAGGGGGAGCAGTGTTTATCAAGGGAAATATAATTATAAGAGGAGATATTAAATTGTTCACAGCTTGATTATTTGTGCCTTAAAAAAAAGTGCTATGGAGAGAGCAGCAGGCAGGGCAAGTGGGATGGGGGAAGAAATAGTACCATCCCATCGGGAGCAGCGGAGGAGTACAGATTAAGTTTGATTAATCTGTGCTTGGTCTCTCGATCGGAAATGACATTTAGCCAGCACTGGCCAATTAGGGTGGCTGCAAATGAGAGGGATGCTGCAGCCAACAACTGGTAAGCAATGGGATAGCACCAAGTCCTTTTTGTAAACATTAGTGTCTCGCAAGTGCGACGCTTGTGGTAGTGCAAGCTCTCGCAGGCTTCACCCTAAAATCCTAGGTGAAAATGACTTGTCAGTAAGCATTGAATTGCAGAATCGGGAAACAACTGCAAAGCAGGTTTGAGCTAAGGTTTTAAATGATGCACACCTGAGATGCTGATTGGGGGAATCTGTGTTGCGGGTAGTAGCAGAGTT
The DNA here is from genome assembly GCF_031143425.1 of Pleurodeles waltl. Taxonomy (NCBI): domain Eukaryota; kingdom Metazoa; phylum Chordata; class Amphibia; order Caudata; family Salamandridae; genus Pleurodeles; species Pleurodeles waltl. The sequence goes on from NC_090442.1 coordinate 713,059,602, forward strand.
TATGGCGATGAAGGATATAAAAGTTTCATATCAGGTATAGTTTTTCTCAAAAGCACAGGAAATGGTGCAAAGGACTGTTGAGTGGATGCAGGCTGCAACTGCAGGTGATTTTTAAACTGGGTTTCCTTGCAGGTTGACATTGGGTTTCCATATTAAGTCACTGCTCAAACCTTGATGCAGTCAAAAAATGAGGTTTGTGCATTGGACACAAAGCTTAAAGCTTAATGGGTGTGATATAGACGTACTAAGCCCTCATAAAGTTGCGCCTCCCTTCACTTTGACAAGGTAATTCAGTATAATGGAATGACAAACCACAAACCACTCCAGAGTAAGCTAAAAAAACACTTGATATTCAGAGACTAAAGTGCCTTCTAAGCTAATCAAACATGACGGTGAAAGAGCAAGCACATACAGGATCTTCATGAACAGAACACAAACTCAATGGTCCAGCCACCTGGGTAAATTGTCTGAAAACCTCCACCTTGTCACTATGGTTTTTTCCCAGTCAATCAATTATTCAATCAGTAGATCTGTAGAGCACTTCTTTACACTCGTGAGGGTATCCACGTGATGGTAGGATCCAGTTGATTAGCCAGGACTTCAGTGACTTTTGGCACTCTGAAAGAGATCCCACAATTTATTCGAGAGGGTAGCCAGAATTAAAACAAATCCCCTGGTTTGACCATGAACAACTAAATCACATCTCATCCAATGGAAACTCTCTTTGTGACTAAGGTATGAAGGTCCCATATAGCTGCTCCATGTTGGCAAGAACAGAGAACATCCATGAATGACAAGTGAGTCTAACCCCTCATGTGGCTCTAATACCAAGGTTTGGAGTTTTGAGTTATCAATTTACAGGTCCCATGGGCACTGCTCTTACTGCAGGTCATGCTTGTTTTTAAAAGACCTAAATTGAATCTTTAGTCTGCCAGAGGGAATAGTAGGAAGTGAACCAACAGCATCTGTCCTGATTTAGGTGAGACAAACATTAATCAAGGAAGAAACTGTTCTGAGACAGCGTCTGTCTCCATTGGTCATGTCCTTACTGGTCTAGAAACATAAGCGTATCTCCGTCAGTTTCTCCTCCCAGTTGAGCTCCACTTAGGGTGATCATTGCATATAATAATGAGGCCGTGTTGTATTGTGTTTTAGAATTATAACACTAACCCTAGCGAGGTGTTAAAGCTTTGTAAGCAGGTACCCCACTACTCCATAGGGCACAGAGTTACTTTAGAGTGCTAGTTTAAAGTGTTGCAGTTAGTTGTATGTTATGCAGCACAATTAGAGTTGCTAAACCAATTGTTTGCATGCAGTTTCTAGTCTAGATAAACATTAGTTGTTATTTTTTGTTATTGATGCACTTGCTTTAGTTATATAGCGATCTGCCTTCATTATTCTGTCTCCAAGATTGTCAGTGAGTTTGGGGGGAAGTACTCAGTAGGATGTAGTTTTGAAGGACCAGCAGAAATGACAGAAGGAGATCTGGACTAATAGGGATTCAGTTAACAGGGGTATGAAACAAGCGTGTTATGCAAATCATGCATGTTTTGGTGAAGGCTCATGTGGACTGACATGCCAAGGGTTACAAGCACAAGGAGATGTGTTTATTGTTGTATTTATTTGTAAATTATAATGCTGTATCCATCTGATTATATGAGTACTGAACGTAGTTGGAATTTTAGTGGTAGTGTTCGGATCTGAGTAGATGAGCGCGATTGAAGCAGGGTGTACCTCATATCCCAGGTTAATGATGATGTGTAAAATTAAATATACTGTTCTGGGACAGTGACATTTTTAGGTCGTAGTCCGGAGTATATCTAGTTTCTCGGTGTTACACTAAGTTCCCACTGCCGGATGATAGTGAGATCCTTACGCTATTGTGTACTACAAAGTTCAAGGTGGGAAGAGCCACATTTTCCGCATCCTTCTAAATTCCAGGTGATTAACCCTACCTTTACTGCGAGTTAATTCCATAGTTTGTCAGCTTGGACAGAGATGAATGGATGTGGGAAAAGGAAAACTAGTGTTGTTGAGCACTGCGTAGCTTGGAAACTAGGATGTAGCGCTAGAGAAATTGCGAGACCAAGATAAACAAGAAGCGTCATCACACTGTGTTGTGTAATATTGTTTACAACCTAAATTACAACTGGAGAGACTCATGCAGGCCTCAGCGGCCGACCTGTGTACTTAAGACTTATTATTTCTTATAAACAAGCAGAAGAAAGCTGTAGCAAACAAGGGATTAGAGGATGAGCTCACTCATGTATTCATGGCAGGGATATCATATTCCCACCACGGCGTCAGGAAGGTGGGCAGCGAGGGAGTGCGGCCTACTCACAAGAGATGAGCTCACAAGAGTTACACATTTGCACTGGTACTGTTTGTGTGCAGCAATCCCTTCTCCATTGTTCACATGTCTTTGCAAACCAGGAAGCCTTATCGTCTGTGCAACTAATTGGAACCACGTGGCACCACAACTTCAACAAACACCATGTCAGTAAACCTACTAAATAACAGCAAAAAAGATTATCTCTTCCTCCTGGTAACTGGTCTCTCAGGGGTGACAGAGGCACATATCCTTCATCGGGGCCTCTCAGATTATTCACCAGTAGAATTGTGTTTTTGCTGCTCAAGGTGGAGCTTGGCTCGGTAGATGACTGAGAAAGCATTCTGAGCCCTACTAAGTGAGGTCGCAGCAGCCTTTTTCCAACTCAGCCATGGGGCAGTCTCCTCAGCCTATACCCAGTGGGAGGCCCACAGAACAGTAGTCAGGGGAAAAGCAATGACAGACTTTTGAATTCAGTATGGCTGCTCTAGAAGTGGAGGCCCTGGACCTTTAGCCGAAATACATAACCACACAGGAAGGGGCAACTCCCAGGAGGATCCAAACTATTAAAATCCAATTAAGAGAGGTGGATTGTGATGAGGCCCGTTTCTTATGGGTGGTCTTCGAGCACCATGACAATGAATCGGGTGACAAGGTGGCAAAGCTGCTTTATTGACTAGCCAACCCGTAAGTTGCCTCTAGGATAGGACTGATTCTGTACGATACAAAGGGCTAGCATGCTGAGATTTCTCCAGCTGCCTTGACATCTTGTGTGAGCTATTACCTGTAACTCATTAGAGATTGGCCACTTGCAGAGGCTGAAATAACTCGTCCTACAATCCAGGAGCTTCAAGTCTGATCCCTTTCAGGTCTGGACCATGCAAAAGTAGACTGACACCTTAACTCCAAAAGAATTATCGAAGGCAAGGACTGCGATGCAGCCAAGAATAAAGATCAGATCCAAATGGGTTCCCAGTTGAATTCTTTAAGAAATTCCCAACACTATTTTTTCCCTATTTTAACAAGGCCACAGAGACTGGCACTTTCCCATGAAGTCTTCGGGGAGTGACCAGGTCAGTTATATTAAAAAAATAAAAATTGGAGATAAATATCCCTCCTAGCATCCTATTTCCCTTATCAATATAGAGGCCAAAATTCTGGCCAAAATCTTAGGAACTTGATTGACCAGACTCATCACATCCTTGATGCATTAAGACGGACATGTCTTCATGCAAACCCAAAGCACCCAACACTATTGTTTGATTTGCTCAATTTGAGATTTCTTGATCAGGTATTTTGAGAAAATGAACCTCGAGGGCACGCTTTCTCACTTGTACTATGTGATTCCCCTTGGGCCCAGGTGAAGGTTCCTATTGAGAGAGGCACCCACCAGCTGAGCCAGTCATCTCCGTTGTTTCTTTAGTTGTCCATAGTGCCTTTAGAGGAGTTGATCAGAAGGAATGGACTGATAAAGGGTTTCCAGTGTGAGGCCAGCACTGAGGACAGTGTTTCATACTATGCTAAGAATGTGCTTCTGTTCCTTCAGTAACACACATAGGCAGGGTAGAGGTTAATGGGCATTTTAGATTACATTGGCTTGGCATCCAGCCTCATAGTTAATTTGGACACATCAATTCTTGTCCATGTCAAGGGGGAATCTTAGCTCCAGCTGGTCAATCCAAACTAAAGATCACTTGACCCCTTTCAAATGTAGGTATGCACATCTTGAGGAAACTTAACACTGTACCTTTAATTGCTAAGTTTAATTAAGATTTGCAGGGATGGGGATCACTTCCCCTTATGATCATGGGCAGAACTGCTCTGTTTAAAATGATAACACTACCCAAGATGCTTTACATACTCCAGACCTACCTCTGTGGCATTTCAAAGTCTTTCTTCAATACCTTCCAATTAACTCCTCTGCTTCTTCCTCTGGGTGAGTAAGCAAGCTAGGGAATTCTTTGCCACTTCTGTCCATTCAGTCTGTGGTAGGTGTTTGGGTGTATCCACTCTGCAATTATACTGTGCATCCCAGCTCACTCCTGTCGGTGACCGTCTATTTGAAAGCAGGGGAGTTATGCCATTCAGATTGGAGCAGGGCTAATTTGAAGGATCCAATCTACTAAGACCTCTTTATGGCTCAGTGATCCCCCAGAATCTGCCGAGTTAGTAAGGTTATCTTGAATTGTTGCTGCTGAGCTTTGCGGGGCCTGGGTTAGGCCCACTAGGAAACCTCATTATGGCATTAGCCCACGTGGCACGTCTGTTTAGATTTAGGGTGTGGGACCTAACTGGAATATCCAAACCTGGGAATGTGCGGGGGGAAAGGATCATATGAAACCTTTAGAAAATCTAAGAGAGGAATTCACTCTCCATAATTTCGTCTTTTAGCATTGTCTATAGTTGTGATATGCCTTGGAGCTCTACTGATTGGAGCTTGCCAGGCTCCCTTTAGGAGCTAATGTAACAGCTGAACAATTGGGTAGAAAGAGAGTCTCCAGATGATATCGATCTTTGGAGGTCAATATCCAGACCACCTTGTATGGCTCAGCGATCACTTAGGATTACAACATAACTGGAGAGAGGTCAGATGGCCCCCACTACCCTGAGAGTTTGCAATATTCACACCCCTAAGTCTGATAAAGTTCAAGTACCCTCGCAGGCGCTATTATACCCTAGAGAAATTGTGGTAAATTGAGAGGAACCTTTCTGAGGTGCGGCATGGTAATTGGGAACAACTTACACATAGCATGAGAATGGCCTAAGAAACAAACATACTAGGGAGCATACAGCACACACTAGTGAGGGGCATGTGATAGTCCCTCAAACGTAACTTAATGATAGCAATTCTGTGACTCAAAGAGGAAAAGGGGGGTGCTGGGTCCTGTATACTGGTGGAGGTAAGCCTCAGGGATGAGAATGCCATCTCAGTGGCTGAATGACTTAGAGGTATGGACTACTTTTCTCACCTCAAAGGGGCAGTGTATGTGGCAAGGAAATGTGTGCCTGGGAAATATAATCAAATATGAGGGCCCATGGCGGGATCACTTTCATGAGTTTGTCCCTTAAATTGTACCATTCTTATAGTGGCTCAGCTACCCAAATTGGTCATTATATTGAAGAAATCTGCGTGTACTATTAATCTCTTTGTCAGCTGTTTGGTTTTATGCTTTAAAATTAGACTACAACACCAAGGTGATGGATGGAATGTTTTAATTATTCACACAGCTGCTGGCAATCACTCTGGGCTGCATTCCAATCTTTTGTTTTCACCCACCAGACTAGACTAAGGCACACTCTATGCAAATTAGTACCGACCCTGCCCCTCATAGGAACAGTCTGTCCCAAACTGCCAACTGAAGTCACCTCTAGAAGGGACCACAAACAAACCTAGACTGTTTTCTCCCTACTTCGGCATCATCAGTAGGGTGCAGCTTGAGTCTTGGACTTAGTTTGTTATTATTTGTTTACAAAAAGAGTGCAAATTCAGATTTAAGGAAAATGTTGCAATGGTGCAAAAGGTAGGTGTAATGCTTTAGGATAAATTTAGGGAGAGTAATGTTTGGTCCATTCTTAGATAAGCAAGAATGAAATGTGCAAATGGCTTTGATGCGTTTTTGCCTTCAAGAAAACTACACATTCTGGCCCTAGTATGCTAGTGGCTGTTTCCTCTCACCCTTTAGGACTTGGATGAGGTTACTCCTGTTTTCAGTTGCATCTTGCTGAGCTCAACATGAAGTAGTGGACGGAGAAGCTCTCATATGAAACTAATCAAAATAGCTGGACTGCAGAGCGATGAGTGGTCTGATTTAGGAAACTATATTTGGCCTTGCTTTTGGGTACCTAAATTCAATTTATGCACACAGAAAACAAGTATTAGCAAAGCCAGTAGGATTAGCTGCATTTTGGGTCCTGTCTGAATCAACTCTGCAATAGGAAACAAAAAAATAAGGAGTGCTTACCGTTTAATATGTGACTAGTTGATGTACTTTTGAGATGTAAAATAGTCCCTCATATGTTACAATGTAGGCACTTCATTAGAGATTGAATGATACACCAAACAGCTAATAGCATGAGGTGAGATGGAATACACTTATGGGAGAAGCTAATGTCCAAACTATGAATACGTTAAAGAACAGGCAACAATAAGTCAGGCTGGTAGGTGTGCTTTCAGTCAGACCTAAAACCCTGATTCACACAATTAGGAGTGGCAAATGGGATTTGGCAATACACATTTCAGGATACTCAAACCTAAGGTTACAGGACAGTTTGTTGTAAATATGGGTGGATCTTGGAGCAGTGCAATTTAGACTCCATCCTTTACACGTCACCATTGCACAATTACGCATTTATATTTAACATTTTACTCTCTGTGTGCCGTAATCATATTAATGTGTCTGGGATATTTAAAAGCATTAATTAAATGTAATCGTTGTAGGAGTTAGAGATTTATATACGTGAGCACTAATGTTCAGTCGAAATATATTTGCATGTATTCTTTATTAATATTTTACTCTTACATTTCAGGTTACATTTTGCAAATGTAAACGTGTTCCTTTATTAACCTTTTGCATTTATTTTGAAAGTTACACTTGTGAGGGCATAAACCTGTATTCAAGTACTCATTAAATGCTAGTTTAACTTAGCTAAATGCATTTCAGTTGAGACCCACAATTTTGCTTTGTCAGCATGTATTTTCTTTTCCTTTGCTGGAGTCTTATCATGATTTTCATTAGTTACAGAAAGGAGTATTGTATGTATGACACTGACGCTTGAAAAGAAAATTTGGCAAGAAGCGTGGCGATTAATGGTGAGAAGAAGCCTCCTGTTCATACCAGGAATGAGAGATGTTCAATGTTGCAATTACTAGATGATGTTATAGCTATTCTATGTTTAGGAGAGAGAACAGAAGTTTGTACCTATTTCTCATTCTCAGATCCTGTATTGCTGTGGCTGTTACTATTCTCTCTCTTATTTTGCTATGGTTGAACTTATTGAAATAGTTTAGCTTGCCAGCTGTATTGCTGTATCCTTTGGCTGTGATTCTGGCATGTCTGTATACTGGATTGATCAATTACCTGAAATAAATGCTTGTTAACTACCTTCATTGATTCCTGGTCCTTATTGTGGAGTCACATTGGCTTCACAAAATAGAAAATGTATTTTTGATGTTTGCTCCCTTTGAATGCTTTATGTCTACCAACAAAGATCCAAAAGACCAATGGGGGAAAAAGCTTTGACAAATTTACCAGGAGGCTACTGTACACTTCCCTGCGTGCTCTCAGTCTACATAGAATGTTCAGTGAATACCTAGAAATCATGGCTTCCAGTCTTGAGCATACATGCAGATTTACCATTGCAGGGGAAGCAGCAAATACATTTCTATGGGTATTTGGGAGAGAGCATGTTGGAAGGTAAGTTGGTTCTCCATTATGAAAACATTTTCCCTAAAATGAAGCACAGAAACGTGAAATGTAAAAATTCACAATTATTTTCCAATTTACACATGCATAATTATATGTGCTGTTTACAATTTCTCAAACAGAAGTTCAATTATGGAATTTTCTGATTGCAGCAGATTTTCTTTTTGCATCAGTTGAAAATTCAAAATCATTCAAAACCTAAACTAAGACTAAGCAAATTGGGAACTACCAAATAGTTGCCATGCTGTTGCCCTTGCTAAAATAATGGAAGGAGGCGAGTCTCCTTTCACTACATGTTTACGTTTTTGTACCCTGAAATAATAATGTAAGTGGAAGTAGTTTTTGAGGTAGAAATTCTAGAAGGTCATAACCTCTTTTTTTTCTTCTTTTTTTTTTAAACAATCTCCCTTACCTGGAAGTAGACTCTGCTAGCTTGGAAGTGTGTATTCAGCCTGTCTGTATCCAAGGAGATAAGGAGATTCTGAATAAAGCAGCAGCTTCCTCCTTCCTCCTCCCTTCCCACGGGGCTGAGGCTTGCTGATTGGTTCTCTGAGTCCCAGGCAACCTGAGCCCTCCTCTAACACCTGCCCTGGCCCTTAAAGTTTGTGGAGGGAACCCCAAGACAGCCACCTCAATTTAATGAGCCCAGCTATCTCCCTACGCCCTAATACATCCCAGTAATCAAGGATTCCTAGGAGACCTAGGTAAGCAGCCTTAGTCTTTTCTGAGAAATCTTATTATTTGTTTAAAAGTGTTTTCTATGCTACCCGTGCCTATTTACTGTAGACTCTCTGGCCCGTATTTATACTTTTTTTTGCGCCGCATTTGCACCTCTTTTTGACGCAAAAGCGGCGCAAAGTTACAAAATACAATTGTATTTTGTACATTTGTGCCGCTTTTGTGTCAAAAAGTGGTGCAAATGCAGAGCAAAAAAAAGTATAAATATGGGCCTCTGTGTTTTTCAGGAGGCTTGGCCTTTTTATAGTGCTGTTTGTTAGCCGTGACTGTTAAAAATATCCCACCTAGTTTTTGGCATAAAGTCCTTCCCCCTTATTTTTTAAGTAAAAAGGCTACATACACCTCAGTGGCTAACCAGTGCTTGACAAGCAGTATTTCAATGTTTTTTTATAATCTCTCCCTTACCTGGAAAATAGACTCTCCTAGCTTGGAAGTGTGGATTTAGCTTGTCTGTATCCAAGCAGATTCTGACTAGAGCAGCAGCTCCCTCCTCCCTTCCTTCAGGGGCTGGGGCTTCAATTAACTTGGCCCTTTTATATGTTTCTATTGGTTGTTGCATATGGTGTTGCGATAGGTTGTTTGGGTTTGTCTTTCTATTGACTTAAGGATTAGGGTTGGGTTTTTGATTGGTACTAGGGTTGAGATTCCTATTGGTTCCTGTTTTTAAGGTTGGGGTTGTGATTGTTATTATGGTTGAGATCCCTATTGGTTCCTGTTTTTAGGGTTGGGGTTGTGATTGTTACTAGTGTTGAGATTCCTATTGGTTCCTGTATTTAGGGTTGAGATTGTGATTGGTACTAGGGTTGAGATTCCTATTGGTTCCTGTTTTTAGGGTTGGTGTTGTGATTGGAATTAGGGTTGAGATTCCTATTGGTTCATGTTTTTAGGGTTGGTGTTGTGATTGGTACTAGGGTTGAGATTCCTATTGGTTCATGTTTTTAGGGTTGGTGTTATGATTGGTACTAGGGGTGGGATTCCTATTGGTTTGTGGTTTTAGGGCTAGTGTTGGGATTGGTTGTCAGGAATAGGGATGTGATTGGTGAATAGGGCTGGGTCTCCCATTGGTTGTGGGGTTTAGGGTTACAAATCTGATTGGTTAGGGTTAGGACTAGGTTCCTATTGGTCAATAGGGCTATTTAAGCCGAGGGCTCAGGGTGTCTCAGCCCGGGTGTCGAGGCTAAGGGCGAAGAGGACAAGGGAATTTGCCTGTTTGGGCCTGTTCAGGACTGGTCGGGCCTAGGGCCAGAAATGCTGTCCAATTTTCCATTTACCAGAAAGGACCTTACTCCCTCCACATCCATCAACATGCAAACACATTATCATCAAAGACATCCAATCAAACTGACATCATACAGATTCCAATGTCTCATCAACCAGCACAAAACCGCACATACCACACCTATACACATATCCACCACACATACAATAGTAAAACACCTTCATTCTCATAGCAAACACTACTCTGTCCATTCCCACTAACCCAACCTGCCATCGCCCACACAACACAAAACTACATTATACATTACTTTCAGCCATCCAGATACACGCTCCTTGTTCATACAAACCAACAACACTGTCCTTTATTTGCTCCACAAGGCCCCCTTTTATCATGACAATACCTAAACCCAGTCTTCCAACACACCATTTACAAACACCCTTCCCCTCTCTTCACCAACTACACACAACCATACAATCCTCACACAGCACTCCACCACACATATTACCTCTTCCAGTCATCACAACTAACACAAACACCCCTGACACACGTCCACCCCCTCTTACACACCTCATTCACTCATCTCCAAAACATAGCAGCACTCCGTAATACTCTAATACCACTCACCAGCACTTACTCGCACACAAATCCCTCATAGAAAACCATTACATCAATATCCTCTCACTATTCCACAAAAACAAAACAGACCACACACATCAGCACATCAATTAACACAAACTTTCATTATACTTTACGTCACACCCACTCCCACCCTCATAACTACATAAAGAAAATACTAATCCTGACCAATCTCTACCTCTAAATTCTCACTCTTCACAAACATCTACCACCAGCAACCCAACACAGCAACATTCATTCACCCGCCTCTCATCCATTGCACAATTTAGAGCCTTACATTATAATCCACATGCTCCTGCACCACCCCTAAACCATACTCCTCCCACACTAAACAGACGCAAACAAAATAAACAACACGCCACTCTTAACAACTTCACATCTCCTTGTCTATTACATAATAAGGCTACCTTACCAAAAAAAAGTACACTTTTCATGTCTCTCTCAGCCACCAAGTCCACCACTGACACACACAGACCCAGCAAAATGCCTCCTCTGCCTGCTGGAAAAGGAACACTATATTGAAAAACAGGACTATTGTAACCCTCACACAGTTATCACAACTAACAACCAACTGCTACAAGCTCACAATATACTGCTCACCCTTCTCCTAAACAAAACAATACCGCCACTAACACACTTTTTATAAGCTGCCTGCTCATTAATGCTCGATCGCTCTAAAAAAACAAGCACCACATCTACGTTCTGCTCAAGAACACACAACCTGACTTACTATTCAAAACAGAATCATGGTTGGGAGATGACGTGGTCCCAGTGTTGCATGAAGCCGTTCCTTGGGCTATCAAGCCATCACACAAAACTGTATAAACAAGAGAGGAGGTAGACTAGCTTTTATATTCAAACAAGCAATAAATCTCAGTAAAACAGACAACATTTCTATACAAGGCCCTCCTCACCAGATGCAACCCTACTCCAACTTCCTCCTGTAACTTTCCCCTCCGTTACAGACCTCCACCTAACAACTCAGCATTCCCAGATGCTTTTCTAGATCCAGTCTCAAACCTTATTACATTATACTCAAACAAATGCATTCTGGGGACCTAATTATTTGGTTTGACATACCCAAAATGCCCTATCCAAAAGTTATCACCATTGGCCTAGTCGCATTGAACCTACATCAGATTGTACAAAATCCCACACACATTCTGGACTCATCCTAGATGTCATTTTTGCAAAGCCTGAACTAGTTACCCTTTGTAGCATCATGCCTATCACATGGTCAGGCCGCCATTTGATAACTTTCCAACATAAAACATCACAAATCAACACATCCAACAGCAACTCACATACACGCACCTATTGACCATGGAGCAAACTCACTTTTGAACACTTAGAAACACAACTAACATCCAACACAGATCTAGATACAATTAATTCTGTTCCAAAACATTATCAGTGGCTACAAGAGGTTTTGATATCCTAATACCTCTCAGAAAAACTAAACAAACAGGACAAAAGAAAACCAACACCTTAGAGAAACACAGAACTTAAAAAGATAAAGCAACAAATCAGAAGGTTGCAGTGGACCTGGCTCAAAACAAACAACATTCAAGAGAAACTGCAGCTACACAAACTTAACAGAATATGCAAATCATCAATCAAAAAAGCTAAAAAAAGTTACTACTCAGCATTGTAAATGCTAAATCGGCAACCAAAGAATTTGATAAAATTCTCAATGAGTTTCTAAAACCTAAATGCATGGAAGGAAGTCATCACGCTACTCAAGATTTCACAAACAAACTGGCAACTCATTACACAACCAAGGCAGACACATTGGACTCCTTTTCAAAACAGAAGAAAACCATCAGCACCAACCACTTTCCTATAATCCCCTTTAAGAATAAACCAACCTAGCCTCTACAGTCCTTCAAACAAATATCACAAGGTGAATTTATGGATGTGGCCAAAGCAAGCAGGCCTTCCGGTTGCTCTTCTGACCCTTGTCCACCACACATGTTCAAGAACATTCTTTTATCTACTTCTGCTGCCACGCCTGTAAGAAGAATCATCAATAACTCTTTTCCTGAAGACCTGAAAAAGACATACATACGTCCGTTATTAAAAAAAAAAAACCTAGACCCACAGGACACCAACCACTACAGACCAATCACAAATGGACCTTTCCTGGGCAAACTGATAGAAAAAGCAGCATTTGCACAGATGGCACAATTCATTGAAGACAATTCCATACTTTCAGACTACCAAACTGGATTCCGCCCATGAAGAGGCACTGAATCGGCACTCATAGCAATCTGGGATGATCTGAAAAACAGAGTCGACTGCAATGGAGTTGCTGCACTACTTCTCTTGGACCTCTCGGCTGCCTTTGATGCGGTTGACCATGACACCCTAATTCAAAGACTCCACGAAGCCAGCATAGAAGGGACTGCTCTCGATTGGATTACATCCTACCTTCAGAACAGAACTAATATTATCTATTCTCCCCAATCATCTCACCTTTGCTTTTCAATATCTACATGATATCATTACCAGAACTGATCAATGATTTCCAACTCACATGCTACAACTATGCAGATGACACACAAATCTTCAGTTGCCTCAGAGCCGTTGATCAGTGGATGACTTGGAGCCATCTCAAACTAAATGCTTCCAAAACAGAAATACTCCCATGTGGTGACTAGAATAATTATGACCCACTGTGCGACTGGCCAGACGATCTCAACAGTACAATGCATGATGTGAATTTGTAATGGTTAAGTGGGATTTGTCCTATATGTCCCATATTTAACTGTGACGCAGTTATTATCCAGGGCCTGCCCCCCCCCCGCCCCGAAATGGCATCCGCCTGTACTGTGTGGAGGGACAGGGGGAAGTGAGGTAATTCTGCTGACGTTCTGCGCGGTTGCGTTAAGTGGTCGCGAACAGCTGTGCAACACCTCATTGGTTAACATTGGGCCCTGTGGGGTATAGTGGCCAATGGTGATGTACGCTGGCGGTGACGGTATGCACCGTGTGGACGTGACCGCCATTTTCTATCTGATCACTCACTTGTTTCCTGACCTTCAGCAGGAGAGGACCTACACTGCATGTGCAGCTGGGACCTGTGTCTGGAACCTACCATGGACCGTGTGACTGGGGAAAGGGCCCCTGCCTTCACCTCAGCGGAGTTGAAGCGACTGTTGGATGGGGTCCATCCCTAGTATGGACTGCTGTATGGGCCTCCAGACCAACAGGTGAGTACACTGTAGGCACGATGCATGTGGCATGGATGCATGGGGTGGTGTATGTGAAGGCCTCATGGGGGGTGGATGTCCCCTGGGCGGTGTACAGCTTCTGTGCTGGGCCATGTGGGTGTAAATGGTGAGGTGAAGGGGTATGGTGGGCCATAAGTGTAACAGGCAGGACGGTCTGACTGATACAATTTCCTGTGTGTATTTCTCTGCAGGTCAGCAACCATCAAAAGAAGGGTATATGGCGTGCCATCGCCAAGGACATGCGGACCCTGGGGGTTTACGGCAGGCGGAGCACCCACTGTCAGAAACGGTGGGAGGACCTGAGACGATGGGCACTGAAGACAGGGGAGGACCAGCTGGGGATGGCCTCCCAACGAGGAAGGGGTGCCCGCCGAACCCTGACCCCTCTGATGGTCCGCATATTGGCTGTGGCCTCTCCGGAGCTGGATGGGCGCTTGAGGGCATCACAGCAGCCACAAGGGGGTGAGTACAGTGCCTATCATTACAACTTGCGCATGGTAGGGTGGTATCCAGGTGGGGGATGTGTGTCAGTGGGTGCCCCTAGGCCAGGCCTGACATTGCAGAGTAGGTCCCATGTTGGCCAGGGTTCTGACGTGATAATCCTGCTACCTAGCTCGTAGGCATCCACAACTGGTCAGGGCTGTGTGGGTTCCAGGTGTGCTGCATTTGGCGGTATGTGCCATGCCTTGGTGGCTAGATTTATAACTGGTATTGCAATGCATAGTGCGTAGGGCTGTTCCCTATGTGTGAGTGTGGTGTATATGCCAACTGTGGTGTTGGTGCAGCCATTGACCCAGTGTATACTTTGTCTCTTCCCCCCCCCCCCCTGTTTTTTTTGTTTTGTCAACCTGTCCTTATGTGCATTAGCATCATCTGGTGGAGGAGCAGAGCCACTGGCAAAGGAGGGAGCTGCATCCCACAGGAGCCAGGAGGTAGAGTCCACGACGGTGAGGGCACCAGTGGGACGGAGGGACGAGGGAAGCACCACGGCAGAGACTGGAGGGGACAATGTGCCCACCCCAGCTACAGACGCCACCCCCGTGCCTGCACCGCACTCCCAGCAGCCCCTCAGCGAGTTGCCCGTGCCCACTCACCCAGAAGGGTGGGCATTTCCTTCGCCCCTGGCACCTTAGGCCCTGCCCCAGTTAGCCCTGCTTCCCTGAGTAAGGAGGCTACTGACTTCCTGAGATCCATCTCTGTAGGGCAGTCAACCATTCTGAATGCCATCCAGGGACTGGCAGCCCAGATGCAACAGACTAATGCATTCCTGGAGGGCATTCGCACTGGCTTGGCGGCCCAACAGAGATCAATCAAGGCTCTGGCCTCCTCTCTGATGGCAGCCACTGTCCCGGTTTCCACCCTCCCCCCTCCAACTTCCTCTTCCCAATCCCATTCCCCTCAACCTCAACCTATCCCAAGCACACAGGCAGACGAGTATGCACACAAGACAACGCACAAGAGTGGCACAGGCAATAACAAGCACCACACATTATCCCACAGGCACTCACACAAACACCATACAGATGCATACATACCAACATCCACAATTTCCACTGTTTCCCCCTCCTCCTTCTCCTCCACCTTGCTCCCAGTTGCGTCTACACTCACACCTGCATGCAGTACATCCTCATCCACTACCAGCATCACCACCACACCTAGCAGAACACAGACCTCACTGGCAGATACCTCCACAACAGCCATGCACGTCCCCTGTGTCCTCTCCCACTGTGTCTGTCACCCCCCTCCCAAGGCACACAAACGCAAGCACTCAGACACCCAACAGCCAACCACCTCACAACAGCATCCAGTCCAAGCACCTGCACCCAAACACAGCAGACAGACAACTACTCTCTCTTCCTCCACTCCCAAACCTTCTCCCTCTCCCCACCCCAATGTCCCTAAGAAGTTATTCTACTCCACCACTGACCTCTTCCCTCCCCAACCCCCCCGTTCTTCACGTCTGGCCAGGGTGGCAAAAATCCAGGCAAGCACCTCAGCCACCCAGTCCATGGGCACAGTAGTCTCCACAGCCACTCATGGTGGGAAAGGATCCAGGGCACCAGGCAGCCTCAAGGAAAGGGTGCCTGCCCTAGCTGTGGGCCGGAAGACCAAGGAGCCTGCCCCAGCTGTTGCCAGGAAGGGCAAGGAGCCTGCCCCAGCTGCGGGCCGGAAGACCAAGGAGCCTGCCCCAGCTGCTGCCAGGAAGGGCAAGGAGCCTGCACCAGCAGGCAGGAAGGACAAGAGGCCTTGTGCAGGGACACAGATGGAGCCCCCACCACCAATCATGGTTGTGCAGCCATCTGAGGCTGAGGGGATGGGCTAGAGCTTCCCCCCAACCACCACCACCAGCAGCAGCACCACCACCACCACCACCTCCAGTGAGCAGCCGTCCGAGGCTGCAGGGGATGGGCTGGATCCTCCCCCCCACCACTACCAGCACCAGCATCACCACCACCAGTGGGCAGCCGTCGGAGGCTGCAGAGGATGGGCTGGAGCTTTCTCCCCTTCCCCCCACCAGCAGCAGCATCACCACCACCAGTGGGCAGCCGTCCGAGGCTGCAGGCGATGGGCTCGAGCTTCCCCCACCAGCAGCACCACCACCTCCAGTGAGCAGCCATCCGAGGTTGCAGGGGATGGGCAGGAGCCTCCCCCATCAGCAGCATCACCACCTCCAGTGAGCAGCCGTCACCGCCGGCAGACGGTATGTAATCCTGCCTCCATGGGCTGCTGTGTGTCCTGCCCCCTGCAAGTCCTGTGGGTATGACATCCAGCTGAGAGACTGTGACCTTGCACTCCCCAGGATCAAGAGCACAGGGCACGATGCCCCCACCAGAACCAGTGGGTAAGACACCCACCAACCCCATCCTCCCCAGGACCAAGAGCACAGGGCACTATGCCCCCTCCAGAACCATTGGGTAAGACACCCACTAACCCCATCCTCCCCAGTATCAAGAGCACAGGGCACAATGCCCTCTCCAGAGCATGTGGGCAAGTTACCCACTTGAGAGACTGTGGCCTTGCACCCCCAGGATCAAGCACAGAGCATGTTGCCCCCTCCAGAGCATGTGGGCAAGTCACCCACTTGAGAGACTGTGGCCTTGCACTCCCCAGGACCAAGCACAGGGCATGTTGCCCCCTCCAGACATTTGTGGGCAAGTCACCTACTTGGGAGACTGTGGCCTTGTTCTCCCCAGGACCAAGCACAGGGCATGTTCCCCTCTCCAGAGCCAGTGGTCTTGTTCCATCTGCCGGCTGAGGTGCCCCCGTTCCCCGTCCCCCTAAGGTGCCTGACTATTTTCCAACTGATGCCCCTGCAGTGTTGTCTCCGTGTTGGTGCAGGTGACAAGTGGGGCCATGGACTGTGGCCATGTGGCCCACGCACACTGAGGACTGGGCAGTGTCCCTTGAACTGTACGTATGTATGTACCATTACTTTGCATTTTCACATTTCTACTGTGCTGTTATTATTACACTCACTTTAGCACATTCCTGTTGTCCTTGCATTATTCCTCAGGGGTACGGTGTAAATATCTTTTAGTACTGCAGCTGATTGTGTGTATGGTGTTGGGGGTGGGGGCGTGTGATGTGCGTGTGTGTCACTCTCTTTTTCCTCCCTCCCTCCCCTGTGTGCTAGGTGGCTCTACTCCCCGTCGTCGTCTTCACCGACGTTGGTGTTCGTGGTGGAGCAGGACGTAGAAAATCATTAAAAATATTTGCAGTTCAGGCTCTATGGTGGCGTGGTTCTTCCCTGTGTTTCCAAAGGTGTGTCCTTTCCCTTCTGTGCAGTGTTTCAGCCAGGCTTTTGATGTCATTGGTACCGTCCTGGAAAAGGTGGCGGTTTCCCGTCTCATAATACGGTGGGCAGAACATTGACTTCTGCCTGGCTGTAAGCGGCTACCGCTGTGATGGCTGTTGTTTCCACCCTGGCAGTCGGTGTGGGAAGGTGGCTGTCTATCTGAGTTATCACCACCATGGCCATAATTTGGTGGCACTTACCGCCAGCCTGTTGGCGGTATTACTGCCACTTTATCAACAACCGCCAGGGTTGTAATGAGGGCCAAAATCTTAGTGAGAATTGCTCCAATTACATTAATGTAAACAAGATTTAAAAATAAGCTATTCTGAAATTGAAAAGCTCTTGGGACTGCAATCCTCAAAGATGGGCCTAGATATCTAGGGCCAGATGTATCATTCTTCACAATAGCGATTACCCAATTGCGATTTTTAGCGAATCGCAATTAAGTAATCACTATTGGAATGTATGAAACTCCACAAGTTTAATACTGCGATTTGCAAGGGCTTGCAAATGGACGCACCTCATTAATATTCATGAGGAGGGTTGCAATTTGCAAGCCATTGCGAATGGCTACAATCACAGGGGCGGTGGCCTGCTGGGCTCAGCAGACCACCATGTCTGTGATTGCTTTTCAATAAAGCAATCTTTTTTTTAAAAATGCAGCCCGTTTCCCTTACTAGAAAACGGAATTTGTTTAAAAATGAAAAGCTTTCTTTTAATTTTTTAAGAGTAGACAGTGGTCCGTGGGACCACTGCCTGCTCTTAAAAAACGTTTTTACATGCATTCACAAAGGTGAAGAGGGCCTTTGCGAATGGGTTTCCACCAATTTGAAATTGGTAGTAACTGCAATTGTTTTGCGACCGCATTCACGGTCACAAAATAATCATACATACCTCTGCGATTCGGTATTAAGAAGGGACGCCCTTGACACGCCTCTTCCTAATACCGAATCGGTATGTAGTCGCAAATCCAATTTGCGATTCGGTGACAAGTTACTGAATCGCAAATTGGACTTGTTACATACCAAAATGCATGTTTGCGATCCTTCATTTTGCTACCCTCTGCCTCCATGGTCACACTTATTTAACACCTGCATAAACATATGAGCTTCTTCTTTGGGTCAAAAATTGAAAAAAATATTTTCATCTGGAGGCAACTGCTAAACCTCCAGCTCTTAAAACTGTTGCTTCTACTGCTTAGGCTTTTTCTCTCTCAGTTCCACTTTATTGTTTCTATAACCCTTCTTCACCCATTGAGTCTTCTCCTCCTCCTCTATTTTCTTCTGTACGGTCCTGATCACTTCTGAATTTTGTGCAGACATGGCTGGACCTGTCACTGGGGCAAATAAAGCAAAGTACCCCACAGAAGCATTCAATATATGATAGTGTGCCATAGCATTCACAAAAGTATTGCCTCTCGAAATTTAATCTGACCTCCCAGCTGTGCTGCATACTTCTCAACAGCTAATTGAGCCAGCATTTGCAGAGCTCGCAATGAATCAAACACCCTGGGGCCATTGCTTACTGGTGCACCAGAAGAAGTCATTAACCCTCTCTGTGATCATACATGGACAAATTCATGGACCACTCCAAAAACATAACCTGAATCAGTAACAATGGTTACAGTGATATTTTTGGTCCAAGAGCAGGCCCTCATGAAAGCTATATATTCAGCTGTCTGTGGAGTTTGTATATTTAATAAAGATGCTTCAATAATCTTTTCACTTGTACAAACAGCTTGAGCAGCTCTTAACTTTCTGTGTTGTCCCTCAAACAGGAGTCATCTACAAATAACACATAATGACAATTTTTAGGAGTTCATCCTAATGACTGGTCAGGGCTTGGTGCACAGTTCTGTCATTTGCAAAAGCATAGCAACATTCAGAAGCCTTGGGAAACAGCACACTTTTGTTTTAACCCTGAAAGCAAATACGTATTGACTGTCCTCATGCAGGGTTATGGAACAGAATGCTGAGAATAAATTGACAACCATAAACCATTCTACTGAATCAGGGATCTGTGATAGGATAACATTGGGATTAGGGATAACGGGAAAGTGGGAACCACAGTATCATTAATAACTCCTAGAACTTGGACCATTCTTCAAGAAACACCATTCTCCTTTTGAATGAGGAGGAATGTGTTGCAGGGGGCTGCCCTTTATCCTTTTAATTATGCCCTGTTGCTGTAGGCCTTGTATCACTGGCTCAATCCCTTCTTCCACTTTCTGAGATAGTTTATACTGGGAAATTTGGGGCAAACTCACTCCCTCTATGAATTTCACTTGTACTGACTGGGCACTCAGCATTGTTCCTATCTCTCATCCCTTCACTGGCCAAAGCTTGAATGATATAGCACTTTGCAAATCTTTCTGAATCTCACATGACTCAAGAGATAGAAGATTTCTCACTTTTCGATAGCGACATCACTTTAAAATACATTTCAGGGTCTCTTGTATGTACAAACACACCTTCAAGGGTACAATACACAATACAATTCAGTTTGCATAGAAGATCTCTTCCCAACAGATTTAGAGGGCTGGTATGACTGATCTAGAATTCATGTTCTGTATTAGGACCTCTCGCTTTGGGGGCAAGGACGGAAACTGGCTGGTCAATGGCAAAATTTCAAATGCCAACTGCTTGCACCATTTTATGGAGAGAGGTTTTTTGGAGAAGTTCTGTTAGTCTCATGGTAAATCGGTGAGCTTCAGTATAAATCAGAAAATTCACAAGATGTCCATTTACCATACCCTGCCTGTAAGGACTTTCCTGATCAACTGCAAGGAGTTGTCAGTTCCCAGCAGCCCTATTTTGCATAAAAAGGCCCTGTACAATTCCACGCAGCTGTGGCAATATTGGAAAATGCATCACTCAAGTCTTTTGTTTTTATTCACACCAGCAGACACCACTAATAAAGGTGTACTATCACACAGGTGACTGACTAGGTATTTTTACTTCTTCCCTAGTATAGCTGGATCCCATACTTTTCCAGAAAAATCTAATTTACGCACTCCCTCCTGTTCTTTTAATGGGGAGGTTGAGTCCGCCCAGGTGGCACTGTCCTACCTGGGTGGGGCTAGGTGGTCATATGATAAAGCATGACACTATATAGTGTGTGAGACGACCTTGTTAGCCTTCTTTCTGTTTGCCCAAGTTTCACCCGAGTGTGGTGTCCCACCAGGTTTTCCTTTGTTGTCTGTCCTTTTTGCCATCTATGTGGCTCCCCGGTTTAACCTATTTATTGACTTCATTTTTCTCATTAATACAATAATTCTATGCTTTCTTTTTTCAGGGTGTCTTTGCAATGATTGTTGTTGCATGATATATTTTTAGAACAATAAATGAGCAAGGATGATACCTAAGCATTTGATAATATGAATCCAACTGATAATAATAATAATACTCATCATTGTAGGAAAGTCCCTCTTTCTGGCATGGTTACCCCCATGTTTTGCCTGTTGTCAGTGTGATTAGACTGTTTTTACTTGAATCCTGCTAACCAGGACCCGAGTGATTCTGCTCTCTCCTCTAAGTGTGGTTGTCTTGGTACTCTTTACACCCTACGATTGGCATACTGGTGTACCTCTGTAAGTCCCTGGTAGATGGTACTTAGGTACCGAGGGTATTGGTACATCATGGGTCCCCCATGGGCTGCAGCATGTATTACGCCACCAATGGGAGCCCATGCAAACTGTGTCTGCCGGCCTGCCATTTGCAGCCTGTGTGAAAAGGTGCATGTGCCTTTTCACTTCAGGTCAATACACCAGAACACTGTATGTCACCCCTATGGTAGGCCCTTCCAGCCCTAGAGCAGGGTGCAGGTCCCAATGTGTGTTGGTACCCCTGCAGGAGCAGAGGTGCCCCTTTGAACTCTAGTTGCAATTCCCTAGACTTCGTAAGTACGGGGAAGCCATTTTAGCTATGTACTGGCCGTAGGTCACTACCTCTGGGCCGGCTACATAATGGTAACTTCGAACCAAGACATATTTGGTATCAAACGTGCCTGAATCATACCCCAATACTGATGCTAGTATCATGATTCCATGGACTCTGGGGGCTCCTTAGAGGACCCCCCTGTATTGACCCTACCAGTCTTCCAGGGTCTGTGAGCAGCCCATGCTGCTGCAGCCAATCAGACAGGATTCTGCCCTTCTGCTGCTTGACCAGCTCAAGCAGGGTAAAGCAGAACAAAGGATTTCCTGTGGGAGAGGGGTGCAACCTCCTCTCCCTTGGAAACAGGTGTTACAAGGATGGCTAGAGGTAGCCTCCCCACGCCACCGGTTTGCTTTGAAGGGCACATTTGGTGCTTTTCTTGCACAATCCAGTTTGCACCAGCTCAGGGACCCTAGTCCCTGCTCTGGCACGAAACTACACAAAGGAAAGGGGAGTGACCACTCCTCTGTCCATCACCGCCCCAGTGGTGGTGCCCAGAGCTCCTCCAGGTAGCCACTTGATTCTGCCATTTTGAAAACAAGATGGGCAGAAGCCCCTGCTGGTAGCATGTGACTGGTCAGATTAGGCAGTGATGCCAGTGACCCTCTCTGGTAGGTAGTCACCTTCCACAGTGACCAAGTCCCTTTTTGGGCTATTTAGGGACTCCCTTGCGGGTAGGTCCCCAGATTCGGACTGCAAGACTCCACCAGGACGCCTCTGCAATGACCTCTTCTGCTCCTGGCCAACAGAACCGCTGCTGGACTTCACAGGAACCGAACAAGACTGCAATCCCGAGATGACCTCTCCTTGCAATATTATTTCTGATGTTCCTGTCAGCAACTTGCAACATTTCCATGGCTGTGCATCCTCTGGGGCCAGCTGCACCAAAGAAGCAAGAAGGAATCTCCCTTGGAGTGAAGGAGTCCCTCCCCTGCATCTCCAGGCACCTACTGCAACAACATCTGCTGGGATCTGCTGTCCTCTGGACCTGCGTAGATTCTCCAACACAGGTGGTGGTTCTAAGAGGTCCTCTGGGTCCTCTCTGCCTTCTGTCCAACAGGGGAGACAGTGAGCCCTTGCCTCTTCGTCCAAGACAGGACCCATGTGCACCATGACTGTTGCAGCAACCAAGACTTGTTGACTCCTGCTCAAAGGGATCTTCAGGCTCCAAGTTGCCCTGGCCCTTAGCACTCTACCTATGCAAGGACAGTCTCCTCTCTGCTGCTCCAGCGACATGGGACTTCTCTTCAAGTGTGCTGCCTGGGCCTCATTGTGACTTACTGTGCCTGCTGCCAGTGGGTGCTTGTGGGGGCTCCGACTGCTTCTGTTGGCTCTCCTGTCTTCTGAAGGTCAGCCTGGACTCCCATCCAAGGGTTGAGTCCCCCGACCTCGGTGATCCTCTTCAGCTCTTCAAATCTCTAACAGCTCCAGTTGCACTTGCTTGTGCTTGTTTGGGGTCCTCCTGACCACTGACCCATCTGAAATCCGGCGACCGTTGAGGGACAGCTCCTAGGTGACTTCAGGGACTCCTCTGTATCTCCTGGACTCCGCAGCTGGACTTTATCCACCACCGACGACCCGGATCTTCACCCACAGAAGGGTGAATACAGCCTCCTTCCCCACCTGGACACTTCTGCTTGGATTGGACTCTGTCCCCTTCTTTTGCAGTCCTGTTCTTCCAGAATCCACTGTTGAGTTCTACCGGCCTGGTCCTGCTTTTGCAATATTCTATTTACCAGTCCCCATGTTAGCCCATGGGACGACCAGGAAAATTACCTCTGCTCTCCTGGTCACTGGGGGTATTCTAGATACTTACCTTTTGGGGTTCCACTCTCTCCCAGCCCTTGACTAACTACTCCATATACTCTGGTGGGGGACCCATTCTCACATTCCATTTTTTTTGTATATGGTTTGGTCCGCCAATAGGGCTCTTGCTATTTTATGCTATTTCCTAGTACTTACCTGTGTATATTTTGTGTGTACTTACCTCTGGGGGGTTTGCCTATAGTAATCTAGTTTGGTGTGCCTGTAATAAAGTACCTTTATTTTGCAACACTCTGTGGGTCCTTTCATGTGTGATAAGTTACTGTGTGACTACTGTAGTATTGCAAGAGATTCTGACTCCTCCTAGATAAGTCTTGGCTGCTCACCACAGCTACCACTAGAGAGCCCTGGCTAACTAGATACTGTAACACTATCTAATAAGGGTTGTCTGGACCTAAGTGTAAGGTGTAACACTATAGGTGTCCACCACACACTGGGCCAGCCTCCTACAATCATCATCATTATTAAGTGAATTACCTTCATCAGTGGAATGTTTGCAACCAACAAATGCTGGACTAGGCTATAAATGCAGCCCTGGAGCAGTTTGTTTTATAGCTTCATATCATACGAAGCAAACAAGTGTAGTCAGCGTGTCTACCTGCCTCTTAGATAGTTTCAAGTGACTTTCCCCCAAGAGTCAACTTTAAAAAAAAAAAATCCTAAATGATTAATTTCAAGAAATATTACAAAGTATTTGGTCCGGCACAGAGTTCGGGACTACGGTTTCTCCGCAGTAGCTAATTATATCTGTGTTGCCAGGAGAAAATCATGCATTGCTTTCATAGAGCTACTTCGAAGCCTTAACTCAGCCTTACGAGTTCCCCTGATTTAGGTGTGATTTTATCAGAATGCCTGCTTCTAAGTCTGGGGATTACAGTTATTTTCTCCAGAATAGGAAATGGCACATAGACCCAAGAATACAGAGTCCAAAGTCCTGTTTTCCTCCTTCCTTTGCATGTTCCATCAGGGGATCCTTAGTAAAAAAGATTCAGAGTTTTTTTTGTGTGCAATTCTATATAGTGAGCTTGGCAAAAGGGCATTAGAGCACTTTACTTAAACACCAGATTACATTACTGAGGGTGAGGCTCAGCTTTTTTTTTTAATATGGAGAGAGTAAGTGATTTGTCCAGAACACAGGATGTTTAGTCGATGCTGGGACTAGAGTCTGGCTTGTCCAGTTCCAAAGTTGAAAGCTCTGGCTGGTAGGCCACATCTCCTACCTGGATGTTGAATTTCACGAATGGTGTTAATGTGAGTGAGACTGAGTGAATGAAAGTATTTATATGAAGCCCCATGGTACTCCTGGCACTAGAACCTAATGGGAGGATCTGGAAATCAAGTTAGGCAACTAGTACACTTGAATTGCATTTGTCTAGGCAAAATGGTTGGGAATTGAACTAATGCTTAAGGGTGTATGTGTGGAAATATGAGTAGTATGGTGGATGGTGTGAGACAGGCCTGCACACTCACAAGGTGTCACTGTGTGTCACACGATTTTGGCTCCCTTCACACGGCCGCCCGGTGATGGCCAAAATCACACAGTGGCAGGAAAAAAGAGCTGGAAACCATGCACAAAGTGTCCTCCCAACTTGTCTTTCGAGAGTGGAAGCAGCCAATGTCCATTAAGTAATGTGAAAATGCCCCAGGACATAGGCGGAAACCTCAGCGACCCTTTTGGGTTTTTTGGAGGGAGTAGGAGAATTGGTGGGTGGCAAAGCAGAGTGCCCTTGGGTAATTTGTGGCACGAGTCTCTGCCCGCTCCAAAGCCCTGCCCCATCTCACACACTGAAATATATTATTAAGTAGGCAATTCTGGAGGCAGTGTGGTGTTGAGTGGGTGATGTTTGTGAGAGTCTGTTGGAACAAATTACTATGAATAGCTATTTTTTTTAATTTAGCTGTTACTTGCCAACATTCGCAGCAAAGGGATGCGGGCATTTTATATACTGGTGAATAAAACCATCAAACCTCAAAAAATAAAGATGCAAAATTGAATACAATTATAAGCTTGTTTGACAACACCATCCAAATCGTTTAAGACCCTTTAAGTTGTAATACTACAAAAAGCCCTTTTATAGCGATCTCATCCGAAAGAGAGTGCCATCGTCCAGGGGTAGCAGATGAAGGGCAATTTAGTATTGCAAAATCAGGGGATAGTAAGTTGTAACATACACCTACATCTGGCAACCTTTGAACTACCGTCGCCCTGCAGCATCTCCGGCACATACACCTGGCGAGAGGACAAAGGCCTGGAATCTGAGAAAGCATAGTCCGAATTGGATTCTCTAATGTGGATTAAACCAATGCACATAAAAGACTAGTTCAAGTTTTCATGTGTCAGCCACCAATAGTTGTACACTATAAAAAACCCTTTATTAGGGCAAACCTCTAAAGAGACAAGTTGTGCCGTCCACGATTGAAGTGAGGAGAGGCTGTTTTGTGGAATGTAATTCAGGTGGCAGAAAAGGCTGGTTTAACTCCTATGTGCTGGGCATATACTGCGCTCAGTACCTCAATAAAACACATTTTTATATGTGCTAGTGTTTTTACCTCTTAGTACTAGCTAGGGTAGTTGTTCCCAAGCTCTGGTCCGAGGACCCCTGGGAGTCTGCAAAGTCCCCTCAGGGGGGTCCATGACTGCTTATAAAATTAAATAATATTGACAGATTAGGTCCCCAGCTTTTAGTAATGGCTCCTTGGGGGGTGCCCGGATTTCAATAATGATTCTGTGGTGGTCCCCGCGTTTCAGTAATGATAAAGTAGGGGTCCACAGAAGTCAAAAGGTTGGGAACCACTGAGCGAGGGCATTCTGCTGCCGTGGCCTAGCTTAAATCCACGCATGAAGTGCTTTTACAGCAGTTGACATGAGTGAAATATGTCTTAACCCTGGAACCAACCACTGCATGGGTTGGTTGAGATCTCACAAATGCACTAAAACATCTCCTGCAGACAAAAAAGACAACAAGCAACATACACAATCCAACAGAATCGTTGTGACGTATAATCTACTTGCACCTTTGATGCCCAATAAGTATGTAGTCGGGCTCTTTCATTCATTGTAAGAAAAGTATCTTTGCTAAATTTAATTTCTATGTACTGTTTTCCCTAATCAAATGTATTAAAGTTATGTTTTTCACTAACAAATACTGTTTGTCTGTGGAGAGGTTTTCAATGTGTGAAAGTGTGTTCAGGTAAGCAAGTGTGTGTAAATATGTGTAACCATGTGTATGTTAACGTGTATTTTTCTTCTTATATCTGTGAGTAGCTCTTACTGTGAGTTTACACACAGTTGTTTGTGTCTGTGTCAGGTTTGTGCATGTCAGGCATCCCTCTAAGTGGGCATATGTGTCTGTGAGAGTGAGTATGTGTGTTTGTCTGCATTGAGTGTGGTAGAAGTAGTACATCCTTCACAGAGGTGAATTGTCATGCTTTCCACAAAGCACTAAAAGAAGTCTTGTGTCTTTTAGTGTGCACCAATGGACGTGCATCTGTGCCTACCCTTGTATGCATTTATCAGTATATGAGTCTTATTCTAAATGTATAGGTATGTGAGTGCATCAGACCTTATGCCTTTGGGTGTTAACATGTGTCTCTCAGTTAGTGTCTGTGTATAAGCAGGTATGTATTTGTGAGTCTGTTTTGCTGTGGAAGTCTAGTTATAGCTCTGTGTGTGTGTGTCGAAGGTGTGTGTGTGTGTACTGTCTGTATCTGCGTTAGTATGTGTGCATGTGTTTGTGTGTAATTCACATGTCTATGGGTTTTATGTGTAGGGGTGTTTGGACAAACGAATATCGAGGGCGAATATCGTGAAGGTATGTTTCTATGACTATGCAAAGTTTTAATATACTGAACTCCACATATCTTCAAAGTATGTAGATGTGGTTTTAAGAATAGTAAATCAATACCTACCTTTTTGCACTTACCTTCTCGATATTTTGATCCTCAATATTTTTGACATGATATTCTGTCTACACAATATTTTTGTCCTTGATAGTATCTATGTGGCTAGATGCAGGTCTGTGTCAGTGCGTGTGCACCTCTGTGTGTGTATTTATATTCATTGGGGTGTCAGTGTGTGTATCTGTCCTATTAATAATGGCTCTGGGGAAGCAGAGGCTCTCCCCTCACAGCACCAGCACAAACCTTTGTTTGATGTTACTGTGATAACATGGCTCCTTCGGGAAGTTGGCAGGAGATGCCAGACAGGTACATGAACAGAAAGGTTTGTTTGCTTCGGGGGGTGTGAGGGAGAGGGAGTGGGGGGACATAGCGTGGAACTGGGCCTCTGAGCAGGTACTTAAAGCACCATGCTGGCCTCTTTCGCTGCTTTCTTGCATCTATTTAACAATGTTATAAATCATTTTTATTTTAGCATGGGTTGTTTGTTTTGGCCTACCACCAAAGAAAGTGGTGCAAGCTCTCGGTGGAGCTGAGCAAGGACAAATAGGAGACTTTCTGTTTGGGCGTGCCTGCACTTTCAGGCTCAAACAAGAGCTCCTTGTTATCGCTCACAAGGTAGCTGAGTTGCACTAGTTCCAGAGGCAGGCTGGCTTCCCCTCAAGCATTGGAGTGCTTAAGAGAGGTGCACCGCCCTGGAGGGAAATTACCAAACTGCCTGACATAGCGATGTCTGCTGCCTCTGAATGTGGGAAGGCTGGGGCAAAGTCAATCACGCTCAGTGGCAAGTGGTGATCTTTGACAGTGATGTGGTGTAAATACTCACCAGTACTTGCACCGAGGGAGTCAGATTTTATCTCTGGAGCTTTTAGGGAGGGTGAGGTGGTCTCCCCCTAGGCCTTTGAGAACGTTTTGAAAAAGTTATGGCATGGTGTGAATTCTATCTCTCTATTTCCATATAAATTAGCTAAAAAGCCATAGGTTTGAAAGGGCACGGATTGAACATTCTAGTCCTTTTCCGGTGTTGCGAGCAAGCCTGTCTCTCCTTAGAAGTGTTGAGGTTCACCCTAAGGCCTGGCAAAGTGTTTACTTTGCTGGCAAAGTTGGGAACTTTTCCCTTCACAAGGTTTGGAAAGGGTTTCTGACTTTGTTCAGCTGCATGCAACGTAGGTGAAATTTCCAACTCCACCCCCGGCATCGGTGACAATTTTCTGTTGCTTGAAGTCCTGTGGGCAGCACATCCTGCAGGAAGAAATTACATCGAAAGACTGCAAACCAGAGGTGGAATTGGAAAACATGTACTGTGGGGGCCCATAAAATAGGGGTTAAGAGGTAGAAGAGAAGAGGGGGTGGAGTCATTAAAAGTGGAGTCTGATAGTCAACTTATACATTTATTTATTTTAAAATCTTCTGCAAAGAAATTGGCAACAAGGACTAATGTGACAGTAAATATGTGCTCGCTTACTCAGTCACAAAGAGGCTGCATTTTCGAATACCTTACAGCAGTGTTCCCCAACCCCCGGGCCGCGGACCGGTGCCGGTCCGTGGATCAATCGGCACCGGGCCGCCCCACTGTGGCGGGTGGTAAATGTTTGATAATTTTTCCGTGGCCCGCTTGTCACACAATGGGACAAGCGGGCCACGGAAAAATTATCAAACATTTACCGGTCCGCGGCGATAAAAAGGTTGGACAACACTGCCTTACAGGGTTAAGTAGTCTGCTTTGCAGATCTTTGTGTGCCCAGCAGCTTTCAAGGGTTTATAAGAATGGTAAGATATCTCTGGTAGTTAATGCAGTTCTGATAGAGTTCTGTGTTTTCCACAGTTTTGACTCATGAAGGAGCATAGATGATTGCTGCTGCAAAACACATCATGTAACATGCAGATCACACAGTCGCGGCTCGCATCTTCAATGAGTAGGGGGCGGCATGGGGCAAGGGGAGTGGGGGGAGCAGCGTGGGGAGCGGATCGAAAAATTAATTAAGATAACATAAAATCAAATAAAAACTTACCCGATCCTCGCCGCACCTCTCTTCCGTCTCCTCAGGCAGGCACAGGCTCCCAGCCTGCCCTGCGGCCAATCCTGACACTGCTCAGAGCAGTGTCAGGATTGACTGGGAGTGCCCTGGCTAGGCGCTCCCAGGCAGACTGGGAGCCTGTGCAGGCTCCGTTCAGCCCAGCATCCGTTTTGCTGGGCTGGAGAGAGCCTACAGCGCATGTGTGTTTGGCTGGCCCGAGACGGCCGGCCAAATACACATGCGCTCAGAGGGGAGTGCCCAGTGCAATCCCCTCAGCTGGTCACCCCCGTGGCCAGGCCCCTTCCACCACAAAGGGATAATATAAACAGAGTTTATTATCCCTTTGTGGTGAAAGGTTTGCTGCTTCTGCTGCTGGTGGGGGGGGGCAACACTCCTCTGCCCTAATGGAGGAGCTGCCCCTAGATCACAGATTTGTATTTTTTGTGGATAGGTAAGTAGGTTAAAGCTTTGACATTGAGAGCCTATTGTTATTTCCAGTTCAGAAGTTGCAGTCCTTCTATTATAGCACAGCGAGCTATGAACCGACATTAAGGAGCAGCGTGAAAAATTCAAGTCATGAGTTTAGATCCTTATTGTTTTTTTCTGTATCTGTTGTTATTCTAAGTTTGCAAAGAAAGGCTCATTTGAATAATATTAAAGTCTTGTTGATACAGACAACCACACACACTTCATTTCGTTTTAAATCATTACTTGTGCTTCTCCCACCCATGCACTCTTAACATTTAATCGCTAAAGTGCAATGATACTTGACTACTATGCTTTATAACCCTCATTGTGTTATGCAACGTTTCCTAGATATTGATTTACTTGTATGATTTATTTCCTCTCTCTGTGTAATTTAAAGCACCCTGACACCCTACACTGGGATAAGTAGTGCTATAAAAGAATTAAATATAAAATAAATTAGTATGTGCCATTTAAATAATTTGTGTAATTACCCACATACACAGATGCAGCTGGTATTTATTCCAGTGCACGCACGTGTCTTACATGGGGATGGGAGAGTTGCACAGAGCTAAATACCTGCCTCCAAATCATAGTTTCTATTCCGTGCTTGTGAAACGATAAGATGTGGGCTTTTGTTTCCCTCCTTTGGAATCTAGGTGATAGGCTCTAGATAGCTCCCAAACATACAAAAGAGGGCCCTGTGTCAAATACTGGAGGGGCAGAAGCAGGGGAAACAGCTAACGAAGCATTCAGGGTCTATTTCACATTTTTATCTTTATTAATATATAGTATACTCTTCTCATTAGTCTTACATCCCAAGTATATAGCAAATATAAGAAATTTAACAAAATGATATACACACACAACATTTTACTGAGTGGTCCCAGTAAAGTTCTGTGTGTGCGTGTGTGCGTATATATATATATATATATATATATACACACACATTATTATTATATGTATATATATATATATATATATATATATATATATATATATATATACATATACATATATATTCATTGTATGTTCTATGCTTGGGATGTAAGACTGAGAAGAGTATACTATATATCAATTAAGATATAGATGTGAAATAGTCTACATGTATTGCATAAGTGTGTAGGCTCAATGTTTATTTTGAATTGTTATATTGGTTATATCAAACTTCTATTTTCGAGCAGGCAGTCTTTGAATTCTTCATTTCCAGATAGCTTCCAGCCAGAATGATTTTTCAACAATAAATCAGGCTTTGTTGTAAACCCAGCTGGAGGTGAAAATAAGAAAGCCCCCTCTCCACCTTCAGGTTGTTGCTCCGGACAGAGAGCACATATCGTGCAGGCAATCCCGAATTGTGTCCGGGTGTTGGAAAATTAGTCCAGGACAAAATTAGCATATTTCACTGGTATCGGCCAACTCCCAGCTCTGGATCAGAAATACTTGCCAAAACTGGGACCTGACAGGATCCCCTCTATTTCCTAAGCTACTGCAAACTCCTTCCTATCTTAGATATAGTGAGTTGGGGAGCTGATGTTCCACAAAGTGATGGTACAAGGGTAGGACAAGGCGAGGAATTGGACAGTGTGAAGAACAGGAAGTGAAGGAGCCTGACCAGGACTTTGCCTGGTGGGTGTTAAGGACTTAGAGCAAGGGGCAGCTTTCAAGCAGTGCCATCCCATCAAGGCACCTTTGTGGAGAGGGTTCTTGCCGCTGCGTAGTGCTGCTTCAATGCCAGGAGGCTTCGCAACTTCGCACTGCCCTTGTTCACTCACTTCACGTGAATTTTGAGAAAGGGATGGTATTGTGATGCATTTCTCAGTGCAATGTCAATAAAAAAAATAATCTAAAAAGCCATAGGTGACATGCAGTTTAGGAAATCGCCATTAATATTCATTACATCTTTCTTAAATTCTACATTTTACTTTCTTTAGTTTTTTTATCGTACCCCTTCCGATTAGAAGGATCACAAGATGAATGATATATCAAATACAGTAGTAGTATTTGTGTGTGTGTGTGTGTGTGTATATATATATATATATATATATATATATATATACATAATTGGAACTGCTACTTCATATTTGGAAATCAAATATTTTTGTCTGCAAACAATACCACTTTACTCTAGGAAAGGGCATGCATTTTGTGTTCAAATACAATCTTTTACTTTTGAAAAAAAACTCAATCCACCAGAACAAAAATGTATAATTTCCTCAGAAAATCACTGTTTTGGCCCTGAAGTTCCAATTTTTCAATTTTGAGTAAATAGATGTTAATTATTGAAAGAACTGTTTATCATTTTCATCAAGTACTCACATATAGCATTGCTACACATAGGTTGATTCTGGCTTATATACCTATAAATCACCATCTCATGCCATAAATGCTCATAAATGTGCCAAGATTTACCACCATTATGGTGTGGTCGGCATCCTTACACAGAGATGTTGACCATGATGTTCCAGGAATTGCCACTATTTTACCAGCATCAATATTATACAAAGAGTAAACAGCATTCACTATTTTTTTAGACGCTTACCCTGTGACACGTCCTGTTTCATCTGGCTGGTGAAGTAGTGCTCTTCCACTCACCCCCTGGTGTCTGCTTGCCTCCACGTAGCAGACCCTCTGCCACATTTAAAGTGTTAGCACAGAACCTATAATACAGCCAATCCTATGGCTGGAGCTCCATGATGATTTGCTGTGTTGCTGGTGGTGTTTAGGTAAAACATAGGAGACAAAATATTGGGTGAACAAATTATAGTGTCAAGAACATCAAGGCCAAAAATGTGTAATAATACGCTTCTATAGATAAGCGTAGTTTTATTATGTATAACTCCTCATATATGTACCTTGAAGCTATATCTTCAAGGTACGTAGATGTGGAGTTAAAAGTAATAAATCTATACTTACCTAGTTGCACTTACCTTCTCAATATTTTGGTCCTCAATATTTTTGAGATGATATTCTGTCCATGCAATATTTTTGTTCCCAATATTCTGTCAGTGATCCGTTATGGTAGTGCCCTGTGAATCATAGTGACATTGTGACCTAGTGTCCATCATTGGCTCTGGAGCATTGGTTTAGCTTGCACTGCTAAAAAGCAGCAGGCAAAGTTCCATGTTCCACCGCTCTAACAGAGAACGCTTGTGCATCAATGCTCCAAACAACACAAAATGAGCTTGTCTAATGGGCTGAGGAGGGACCACCTATCCTTCAAACACTGACAGATTTTCCCCTCTGTCACTTTGATAGTTTGGTGTGGTGCCGAGGCTTTACCACACAATGCCAGCTGCCAGGGATGGCTCCTCCATTAGGGCAGAGGAGCATTGCCCCTTTGCCAGCAGCGGCAACTGCAAAATCTTTGCAAGAAAATGATAATAAACTGTGTTTATTATCGCTTCTTGAAAAGGGGCGGGCCGTGGGTGTGACGAGCAGTGAGGGGGAGTGCACAGCACTCACCATCAGAGCATGTGTGTTTGGCTTCACATCTCATGCACTGTGTAGCCGGGCTGGAGAGAGCAGGCACAGGATTCCAGTCTGCCTGGGAATGCCCTGGCTGGGCGCTCCCATCCAATCCTGATGCTGCTCTGAGCAGGATTGGCTGCAGGAGAGGAGACCAAGGAGAGGGGTGGCGCGGCGACTTGCAGGTAAGTGTTTTTTTTTAAAATTGATTTAATGTTTAATCTCCCCCTCCTATGTGCGCCGCCTTGCCCCTTCCATGTCCCATGAGCCGCTACTACCAGATCCTCACAGTCACAAGTAAGCATGAATGTTGAGTACTGACTAAATGCCAAAAAAAGTTCAGCGTCCCTCGTAGACTGCACAGTCTTTAAAGTTATGAGTATGGTTTATCATTCTTTACATGATCACTGTCCAGCTATTGCCAGGAAGCGCCTCTAACATAATGTCCGTAACAATGTCCTAAATTAGCTTCCACTACAGAAACATTCTGGTGTCTGACACTCTTCAAAAACTTCAAAATGTCATATAACATAGGTGAGCTGGTGGCAGCCATGTTTGAGAAAGACCCAGTCCTTTTTCTCCTATTACAAATGGCATGTCACAGGTCTGAGACCAGAAGTCTAATGCCTGTTCTTGCTGAACTGCATTTGAGGAATAGATAACTGGTACAGGGAAGCTGACCCAAGCTGAACAGAAGGGCACAAACAATATTGAAAGAAGCTCGTTCCAATCCTTGTAGGAACCTGTGGCAATACAGAGAGTTTGAGAAAAATCGCCCACTTTTTAACATTGAGCAAGTGAAAGGCTTGAGGGTGAATGAAGCAATTATCTTAATGACTACGCCCCAACAGAAATCTATCCGTAACAATTACAGACTTCTGAGAACGTAGTCTGGAAGTAGAACACTTTGCCATTTTTCAAGTGTGACTTAACAGGGTGTTAATTTTTTTCTGGGTGTCAGTAGGTACCTCACCTGTTCTGAAGATGATTTTATGCCATTTTCCAGGCATTTGGTGGTCAGGCAAACAGTCAGACACTTGACAAACAAATCTGCCAGATAGCAGGGCCTACCGGGATAGCCCTGCGGAACCACATCCCACCTCTAACATTTGCTTATTTCTTCTAGAGCGAAGGCAGACGGTCAGATGGGACATGGATGTTGCCCTATCAAGTTAAGCTTTTGTTCTGATGCCACAGCTTTTGTTGAGCTTGTGAAAGCAATGATATCGCTGACCACCATGAGTTGCAAGCTATATGCGCCATCAAGGCTGTACATCATCTCAAATCTATTGACTACATTTCGTTTGTCAAAGAGATGCATTTCCTAGGCTTCTATCCCCGTCTACACACCTGATCAACTGAAGATGTTCTTTAAAATATGCATATCAGAAACTCTCTTAGAACTGTCAGAACAAGGGGCCTGCTTTTTAGGTGTCTCCTGCACTCGTGCTTTTGTGCTGTGCTTGTGAAATCTGTGGTGAATAAAAAAAACTTAAAAGGGGCTTTGAACCTGCCCCTTACTTACCTTAACTTACCATTGGCTTAGTCCATCTGTCTAATTTACCTACTTCTGATTGGGCAGCACGTCACCTGCTATCAATTCCTGCTCTCTGCTGCTTTGCCGTCCTTCCATTGTGTGGAGTTGGGACCAAGTACTCTTTACGGTCACTGCCATTGGCTAATGGTCAGTGTTCTTAATCTAACCATATGCTTCCAATTGTACTTTTTTGTTTATTTTCACATTGCACAGGGTTGCGTGAAGCGTGTAGGCTGACTCCATGTTTTTGTGCTGTTGTGCTTCTTATGCCTGCTGTTTTCTTTTTGGGCATCACTGTACGTCTCCACAGACACGTGAAACTGGGCAGCTCAGCTGTGTTTTATTGGCGCAGGCAGTAGTAGCATGCTGGTGATGTTCAGCCCCTTGCTGCATAAGAGTCCAAACACAACCCTTGCACCAGATGGCATCTTAAACTCAATGGTTCCCAAACATTTTCAACCCACGGCTCCCTTGACCTATGGGCCGTTGGTTGCGGCTCCCCATTATGTTAATTTTTTCTGGCTGGTAGGGGGAGGTAAGCCTGGCCTTGGGTGTTACTTCCATTTTTCTCCCTGAACATAGTTGGGATGAAGCAGATGAGGTTATTGTAATTATTATAGATATAACTGTAACAAAATAAAAATATAACAGTTGTTTAATTCAGCATGCATAGGGCAGTTTAGTAAGGGAGCAAGTTTGGCTGACGGTAGCCCTAGTAAAACAGGGCAGGTTTCATTTTTTTTTATAGTTATAACATAATTTTTGGCTTAACAAATTGTGACTCTCTTGCCTGAAGCTCATTTATGGGCATGCTTGCACCAGTGAGGTGACATGAGCAGAATAAAAAACATGCTCTGCACTATTGTTTAATGTCTATAATTTTACAGGGCTAGATCAGCTGGCCACAACACAAGCTATAAAATCCACCATAACACCATCAACCATTGTCCTACTCTGACCCCATTTGCTCTCTGCACCAGAGCATTATGAATTCTGTTTAATGCACACTTACAGAAATATTATGCACTTTTAAACATAGAAACATATGTCAGTAAATCACACTAATTTATGGACTGGAATCTATTTTGCTAGAAGTGATTTTTTTTATTTTTCTTGCTCACAGTACACTGCTAGTGTGTCACCTAGTCGTTTGTTTTACTGGCACAAGTATTGTAATGTCCCAGCTGTTGCAAATATCAGCGTTATTTTTTCCCTTATTAGTATTTACCTAAAACAGTAAAATATAAGACTAAAACACTTTTTAAAGTGTTCTGGGACTAAAATGACTGGCCATTGTGGACTACGCAAACGCCATGTTTAAAATAAAAGCAGAGAATGTTATTAATCTTCTGAACAAATGGCTGTTATTGACAAAAGGGGACAAAACTGGCGTTTTCTGTCACATTAAGTTTAAGGCATTGATGAGATAACTTATAGCATGCTTCATTTCCAAACCACACTACAGCAAAAGCATGACAAACTCATTATTAATTACTTTGCCGTCTCGTGAAAAAACTGTAGCAGGTTGAACAAAATGACATAAATAATGTTTTTTTCAAAATGCCGGTTCTAATGAATCACAAGGATGAGGCTTACTTTGTTAAACTTATGATACATAACAACATTTTGTACCTTTGAAAATACTTGCGTTGCAGCTGTTTAACACTCATTTTCGCTGTATGCATTATCCAGTGATCACTTCTAATGCAATTGTCAGCAAGTGCAGTAGCGGCCAGAGCGTCCCCAACCAAAACACACAGAAATGGCAGACCAACTACAGCGACACCTAGTCTCCTCAATGGAGACTGCAGGCAGCACTTCAACGTAATTCCCTGTTAGTGGGAGCATATGCTGAGACAGTCACAAAAGAGGCATACAAAATAAAGTCCATTGGTTCCCAAACTGTGTGTGGCGCCCCTGGCTAGGTTTGACAGTGCCCTGAGGAGCCGTGGTGCACAGATTGGGAACCACTGTCTTAACTGAAAACAAACACATGTACTCATCTTTAAGGCTGATTTTTTGGGGAATGAAGTAGAGGCACAACGCTCGCACACCCAGTGTCGGAGGACTCGGTTTTCCTGAGACTGCCGTCTGCCCTCTGTGTTTCCATCTGGCTCCATAACCTTGTGACACACGGTGGGAGCATGTGATCCATCTCTAGTTTCCTTTACCAGGGTTGGCCAGGGAGTCTCTCTCAGGCTAGGCCTTCCCTTAAACCTCCCGCTGCTCTTGCGATAATAACTTAAAGATTGGGGCTGTTTCCTGGCCCTGCCTCCACCCATCCCCCTTTGGCAGAGCAGGCTCAACTGCCGCTGCAGCAGTCATGTCTGCTGACTGGGTGGATGAGCGCTTGCTGCTGTCCGCAGCCAGCTCTGGTAATGTTACTCCCACTGGACCGCTGTACATCGACAACAACCTTCGAGGTAAGGCTGCCTCCTCCTTCTTCCCCAGCCGGCGTCCTGACAGGAGGGGCCTCCCCTGCTGCATAGCCTACTTCCAACACTCTCAACTTGAGAGCTGGGCGGAGAGCCTTCTTTGGTGAATCCTGCAGCCGTGCCTGACTAAAGAAGCTTCCCACTTTGCATGTTCCAGGCTTTGTCCTCGTCCATAAATATGGCAAGTAAGGGCTTTTATTAGGGCCCTCCTGTCATCTTGCATTCTGCTGTCAAACCTACTAGAGATGTGGGTATTGGGCAGTCCTCGAAACAGCATTTATAGATGCATTTGGAAAGGTGTAGAAATTCATGTATTCATGCACACTGCATTATAGATACAATATGCATGCATCTATACCCACTCTTTTGCAGAGCGGGAAATACCACCCTTGCACCCTATTATTTATCCCTCACCACTCTTATGTCATTGTGTTCATGTGCACATCTGTTCAGAAACACAACCCAATTTAAAAGTAGCCTAATTATGAGATTGTAATGAACGACACCGTGACCCCTAAGTTTGCTTGTTCTTGAAGATGTGGTACAAAGTGGCGTACATGTAGTCAGTCAAAGCTGGCCATGCCACACTGCGCTTTTTTTAAAACTTTGAGTCATGTTGCCCACCATGTAAAAAAACATTGACTTACACAATAGATTTTCCATAGGCGAAACCTATTGGCTTTGCCAATGTTTATGTTACATATGGTGGCATGGAGGCAAAAAAGCTTGTCCCCAAACCCATGACAACCAGAGGCCCACTTCATGTTTCTCTATGTCCTAACTCTTTTATTGTCAGATGGATCACTTTCTGTATCTTTCATTGGTTCTTCTCAGAGCGGTTTCAAACATTAGGACAATTCCACTGTAGTGAAGGTGCCTTTCATTGCACTTTTTCGGCATGCTCCTGTCCAGAAGATGACCCGGGGAAATATATGGTGTGGGCTTGATTCCTTAGCGCAGCACTATGTAATTAGTCAAAACACTATGGGCCTGATTACAACTTTGGAGGAGGTGTTAATCCGTCCCAAATGTGACGGATATACCACCAGCCGTATTACGAGTTCCATAGGATATAATGGACTCGTAATACGTCTGGTGGTATATCCGTCACTTTACCGTCACTTTTGGGACCGATTAACACCTCCTCCAAAGTTGTAATCAGATGTACTATTTGTCCAAAATGCCATAAAATGCATTTGCTTAGATAATTGGTTGGCTGGTGCTGCACTTTTACGCCTTTGTAGTAACATTGCACATACAAATCTGGTATCCAATGCTGTTTATTGCATATAAAAGTTCTTCACAAAGGTGTACACAGCTCTGCCCCCCACATTCCCTGACCTCATATTTATATACAGACCACGAGTGCATTCCCCTCATGCTAATAATTCTACTTAAAACCATTCTAATGATTTAGAGTAAACCCATGTACTACAGCCTTTTTACATTGTTCCTCTTGCTGTGAAATCTGCGCAGTTTGAAATGGGAGAGCGGCGGGTTGGAGGGTTAGGATAGTGATGCCAGGATCAGAGTCCATATAAATGTACCTTTACACTTTCAAAAGATCAAGAAAAAACATTGAAAACTAGCACTGTTTCAGTACATATGATTGATTAAATCTTACCACTGAAACCGTCCTGAAATGTATGGGAAGGGCCTGCCTCATTACGAAAAATGTCTTGATATATGTAAAGATTGTACAAGTGAAATGTTTTTGTTTCCCACAGGTGTCCCGAATGCAGTGTGCAAAGATAACTCTCAAACCTCCAGAAACTTTCATATAATGAACAACCATCCTGAATTTGTGGAATACCACAGGGAGACTGCCAGGTAACCTCTGCTGTGTCTGGAGCTGCAGTGCATTACTCATCCAGGATTTCTGATACTTTTGATCCCTTTGAGCTAGAAACATGTTTTTCTGAATTCAGCATATTATGAGGCAAACTCTGGTTTGTGTTGCAAGTGCCACATTCACCTAGTTGTGTCATCTTTTCTAATGCTACAGAATCCTATAATTTCACTGGTAAAAGTAATTGTTTATAACAACCTAAGCAGTTTACTGAATCATTATTCTTGCAAAAACATTAAGGTACCACCTATCACTATCATACCTTCTCTTTATTTTTAAAAGAGAAATGTTTGTTTAGTTGAAATATGATTAATTGGTTAAATAAGATTAAAGATAGGTGAAATAGAGTGAAGTGAATATTAAGCATTCCAGAATGCTGGAAACCGAAAATGTATTTTGGGGTCCTACAAATTGGGGGTGGGAGTGGTGCCAGAAAGGGGAGGAGTCATCAGATTGCGAGTCGCAAGAGTTGAAGTCATGAAGAGTTGAGTCAACGATGGTCAGCCTACGCAATATGTTTCTTCAAACTATGTCCTGAAAGAACTTGTCAACTCCGAAGACTTTGATAGTTAAACTGATAGTTAAGCTGCTCTGGCTTTCTCATCTGGTCACAGGCAGATTGGTTTTTAAGGCGGCTAAGAGAGCTAAGGAACCCACTTGGAAGATCTTAGTGCATCTAGCAATGTTCAGGGTAGAAAGCTGGTAAGGTACGTCAGGGGGTCATCAATGCACCAGCTGCAGAGGTGTATGCGCG
The DNA here is from genome assembly GCF_031143425.1 of Pleurodeles waltl. Classification (NCBI taxonomy): domain Eukaryota; kingdom Metazoa; phylum Chordata; class Amphibia; order Caudata; family Salamandridae; genus Pleurodeles; species Pleurodeles waltl. The sequence continues at coordinate 713,099,155 of NC_090442.1, forward strand.
TGTGTGGATGTCCATGTAATCTCAGTTGAGAGAGCTAAATCATCATGAAATAGCTCCAGAGGAGAATGTGTCTGAGTTACCCACTGCTAGAGAGCTCAGTGGTTAATGCTTTTGTTGTAGGGATCCGTATGTAAACTGCAGGTCACATGTTACCATCTTGGTAAAACTTCTCAGTGAGTGACATATCATCTACAAACTGCTGACTGTAGACAACAAGGTATTGTTCTGAAACCTTCCAGCTCTTAATCGGATCTTTTTGCCATCAAAAAGTGGTCTGTTAAGTTTTAATATGTTTAGACTTAAATGGCAAACAAATCACTTTGTACTGTGTGCCATTAACATCGTTATTGAAAAGAAACAGACACTGCTAATAGCGGTATATACTGCACAAATACCTGTGCGTGTTACATAGAAACAGACCTTGAGAAAGTTAAAAGTTCTTTAAGTTCTGGGCAATTTGGTGACTGACATTTATTTTTTGCCTCACGGGGGACTATATTCTTGCTGTCCTTGCACAAAAGAGATTGCTGATTAATCTGCGAAGTGAAGCATTTGTTGCTCTCGGCTTCTGAGAGGAAACCATGGCCATTCAGCAGTTTTTCAGACTATAGCTCTGCCTGCGAAGGACACAGTGAGTGTTGCTGGCAACGGTGCGTTGTCTTGTCGGCTCGTGGCACCGGGAGAAATCAGGGACGATTCACTGGGACTGAACTCAAGAATAGCTGCTGCAACCCCAATCGGCCGGACCCTATAAAATGCTAATGCTAGAAAGAAGTAAAAAATCGGACTGTGAAGTACCCTGGTACCTAAATTCAGCGTTCGCCTGCGGCTTCATTTCAGACCGCATGAGGACAATTTCTGTGAGCGGGAAAAGAGGACAGGGAAGGAGTTGACGGGGAAGGCATGCAAGGGGTTGTTCAAAAGTGCACGGGGTGAGAGGGTAAAGGTGAAAGGTTAGGGGGAAAGATGAGGCGAAGGACAGGGTAACAGCAGGGATGGGGTGACGGTGGAGCGTGAGGCCTTGGCGTGGTCAGAAGGGTTGGCAGCATGAGTCAAAGGTCAGTGGACCGCAGCCAAGAACTGGATGGAGAAGTGCAAGTCCATAGAGTAGAGATCCTGGTGGAATTAGCGCACGAAGGAGCGGAGGGGTAGTGAAAGAGGAGAGAGGAGGAAGGTAAAACTGATGAGGAGAGGAAGACGACAGGTATGTGTGGGTAAAATACAGCAAGTAGGTATTAGAACAAGAGAAGGGAAACAGGCTTTAGAGAGGGGACAGGCTACTACTAGGCGAGGGTAAATGTTGTCCATCGAATCCGACTTTATGCTTGCTAATGTTCTGTTTTAAGTTTGCAACCTGCAAACCAAATCGCTCTCTTAATTGCTGCACATGTTTGATAGAGACAACACTTACATTTAAAGTGATACACAGCACAGCTCACAAAAAATATTTACTTTTGCCTTGTGCACAAACTGATGTGCAAAGTGACGAAAGGACTTCCCACGTATCCTCATGTTTGTGGTGGTAATATCACACCCGTAGAACCTCCCAGTTCCAAACCCCAGACTGGGGGATAACATTGTGATACTACATGCTTTCCTCTTTTCGAAGCTGTAACACTCCCCGGCACAAGTTCCTCCACGCAACCTGCTATTTGTGCGCTAATTGTAACCCTGGTTAGAATGAGGACCAAAGTGGGCCAACAACATGAGTAACACATTATATAAAGGGTGATTGTGCTTGCACGTCTTCTAGTGTGTGACTGTTCTAACTCACACAATTGTGCATTACGCTTTGCATCGATGAGCCACACACTCAGCTTCTGATGATAGGGCCCAATATCATATGAATAGAACATTACTTTGAACTTTTATTCAGAGTCTGTGACAGTGGCCGGCCTCAGTGACAGTGCATGCTATAATCTCTGAAGGATGTTTACCCTAAATCAGACTTGGCCCATGACACTGGAATAGTAAAAACAAAATGAGGGCTGTCCATTTATCAGCACGAGAATCGTAATTTAGAGCCAAATATAATGGTCATGCATCCATCCCAAATTTAGCTCCTCCATGATCACTGATGGCCAGGTGTATTGCACTGTAAACACAAACTTCTGTTTACAGGACATGTACATTATTTGTGAAGTGGGGTTACCTGTGAGGATGTGACGCTTTGCTTGATCCTGAGTGTTCCATGTTCACTGGCCTTTCAGCAGTAGTTCTTCTCTGTTTTAATTTTTATTTCTTTTTTTTATGACCTCCGTGCTTGCTGGTGCCGTGACAACCTCAGGCTCCCCACAGTCATTTGCTCCACAACAGTGGGACAGTAGCCTGGGTAACCCATGGGCAGCTCTCATCCTGGTGTGGATGACCCAAGTGTGTGGTCCCTGCACCCCTACAAGGACCGCTGCACCATTGTGAAACACCCCCAGTCTGTCTATAGCAGTCTGAAGTTAGTACACCCTCCCTTCCGAGCATTCCCTGCATGGCATGCTGGGTCCAGAAGGCTAGTTGTAAGTCCACCCAGTGTGTCTGAAAAAGACTGCAGCCTAAGGCTAAGGCTTTTGCACAGACAAGCTAAAGCTCCACAACAACTTCTTTTTGCCTCTTGACCCATTCACAGCCCTGAGAACACTCCTATTTCTCGACAGGAACCCAAATCTGGAGGAGGCAGCAGCACGGCATCAAAAGTCAAGAGTTCAGGAATGGGAGGAAGCTGGGTTGCGTTTAAAGGTGTTGAGGGAGCTGAAGAGCCATTTTAGTGATGTCTCTGGGCACGTTATTTTAGGAACTAGGCCTGCTGCCTGTGCCCTTGGGCCTAGTGAGGTTTTATTTTATTTCATTTTATTCATTTTAGCACATTCACTGTAGTGTTTTATTTTCTTTATCTTGTTGTCCTTTTGCCTAGAAAAGCATTACATTTCTTAGCACAACATTTTTCACTCTGTGCTTTCCTCAAGGCTGCAATGAGATAGGATTGTCAGCACAAATAGTTCACTGTGTCTCTAACATTCACAGAAACACACATCTTTTTACGTGGGGACATTTTTCTCAGAACATCAGTTGTTTTATTATAAAAACATTTCCCTGTCCCATGCACATTAGAGGGAGGTTTCAGCCGGATGACCATGACTGCATACTGTCTGACTTCGTTACAGCTGCTTGCTGAGACCACTGATTCCCTGACCCACATGGTGATGGTGTCTCCATAGATAACAGGCTTCTTCACTACTGTCATACTTAAGTATGAGGGATGATGTCTTCCCAGGGGGTAATCCTGAAGTGCGCATTAGGGCTTATCCTGCTGTGCTCTAACATAGCTTAGGTAGGAATTGTATATATTGTGCATAGTGACAGTAATGTGGGACTTTTCCTATGTTTCACTTTCCTTGTCACCATTTTGCTTCTAGTATGTTTCATCATTCTAATTATTGCATTTCATGCCATTTTATCTAAGATGCAGATGATTCAATAAATCGTATTAAACCATTATCTGCCTCTGTTTGTCTTTGCATGTGTGAGACTAATGTAACAAAGAAAAGCATGAGATCTGTTCCACCATTTTTCCCTGAGAAGTCACAATGTCATGCGCCTGGTTGCCACAAATCGTCCCTGCTCTTGGGCAGAGATGAGGCACTGCTAACTGGCCGGAAACAGATTAGGCTGACAGTTGTCTCATAGAGTGGGATTGGACTCAGTTCCCCACAATTTAGGTGGTACTGCTGCCCAAAATCCAGCAGCCTCATTGGTCCAATGAGATCCAACTTGACATGGCGCCACCAATGTTTGGCCAGGCACTGATTTTCAGATCCTCCTGAGTATCTCTGTCTCACCCCGTGCTAAAGGCACCTCAATACTATATTTGGAGACGTCCATGGTATTGAGTATTTCCTCCTCAGCTAGGTACTACCTATCCGATGCTGTAGGTTGTTCAACCTTATAAGGATCGATCCCCATTTCGTGTCCTTATCTCTGAACAGTATATCTACCATGGTGAACCCGCAGTAAACCCCTCCCCTCACTGCTCATCTGTTAGCTAATGGCCTTACAGCCCAGGGAGGTCCTGTAACATTTGTAGTTAAGGCTCATCTAGCCCATAGCACAGAAACATTTTATTCTTGGGTCAATTTTCCAGCAGTTGATGGGAGCACTAATATATTTCATCATTCTACACCTGCTAATATGCCTGCGCAAAACAGAGCTTAGCCATTTTTAGAGATACCGCTATCTTTTTAAGACTACAATGACCGGCTAGATGGTGCCCTAACCTACTCCATACTACATGTTAGGTTAGGTCCTCTGGAGCAAAGATGGTCCTACCTGGCCTTTATTGGCCACATATACACAGCATCCTGATGCAGGCACTTCGGCGAAAGCTGAGGTTCGCCACTTATACTTTGAACTTACAGCGATATATAGACTGTTAGTACAGTTTGTAATGAAAATATTAAACACTAACCCAGTACGAGCTGCTCCAGCACAACCACATGCAGTAACACCAGGCATTAAGCCTGCAACTGTACATTCGATTATGGGTAAGGTACCCGCCAAACAGCAAGACATTTTACTTTGGTTAGCTAAAAAAAATGCACTGGAAGCAGTTTTTCCCCATACGGGACCTAAAGCTATACATAGAATTCTCGCTATGTGCTTGCCATTTGGGATGGTTCCCACAGCAGATAACTGCAATACTTGGAGAACGGAATTTGCCACGCTCTATACTACTGTACATGGTGCACCAACACTTGCCAATCTTCTGGAAGTGTTAAAACAAATTCAAGGTGAATACAGGCTGCCCTGGATTTGGGGATGCAATTAATGGGCACTTTTGCCACTGTATCTTCAATAATATTAAGCAATCCTAAAGGGGAAGCAGTATCACTAGCAGGACGTTCCTGTACAGGACCAAGAACATGAGCTGCCAGAGATTATCGCCCAGACCTACTCTAGTATTGGACAGGATAATCTGGGAGCCATACCTACTAAACCACAATTACTGGGTAAATCTAATAAGGATTCTACCAAGCAATCAACCAAGGGATCTAAAAAACACTGGGATAAACAAAAATATACACCTAAAAAAGAAAGGGGAGAATCTCCGCATTTGGAGACCCCTCAAAACCGCTATATTCTTAGAAATAGAGATCATATAAAAATGCCTGATAGATATTAATATACTGATGCATGCCAATCTTGTTCCTTTCAGGGCTCACCGGATAAACGTAGTGAGAGAGGTGGGTGGTGAGAACACCGAACTGAGTACATGAAACTGAGAAAGGAGTGACAACACTTGTCAGAAGTTTCTATTAAGAAAGAAGAGAAACTTCCCCAACAAAAAATCTCAATTCAAAAAGAAAAAGGTGGCAACGATTTCTATATGAAATGCCACTCGAGATGAGAGCTTTACTGAAGAACAGGAAGTGGGCACCGGCCCTGCTAGATAGCATAGCAGAGGTCACAATAGTTCACCGGAATCTTCAAGAGCATCTGGAGGTGAAAGCAACTAACAACTTTTTACAAGTCCACACTGCGGACATGCCGTCTCCACATTCGATCGGATGTATAAACTAAAGATACAAGTAGAATCTTTGGGGATCGTGTAACTACCATTAATGATATGTTATTGGCTGAAAAAGATTGGCCACCAGAGTTTGTCAGTAATCTCCTATATGGGGAAGAGGTAATTGAAGCCTCTTTCTTGCCCCTTGTTCCAAGAGAGCTCAGGGAGGCTTGCACTATTGATTGGACATTGGCACATGTACCCGTGTTATATCGCAACCATGTAGGGTGGGATAAAGACTCTCCCTACCATATAATACCAATTAGATCCTAACTACAACCTCAACCTCAATATCCAATAAAGTGTGAAGCTAGAGCCGCTGTGAGGGAAATCCTCACACAGCAAGACTACCAGAGTGTAATTGAACCCTCTGTCTCGCCAATGAATGACCAGTTGTTCCCAGTAGCTAAACCAGGCCATTCATATAGAATATTACTAGACAACAGGCATTTAAATAGTCACACACACACATTTGCCATTCAAAATGCACACAGTACAGCACTGATTAACAATATAGTGCACAAAAAATATAAACCTACCTTGGATATTTCCAATGCTTTTTTTCTGCCAAAATATAGCACCTAAAAATAGGGATTTAATAAGTTTTAGTGCTTTAGGCTCATCGAAAAAAATTGCTAACTTGCACAAGGGTATAAAACAATCCATGATTGTTTTCAGCTCGTGTCACTTAAATTTTACACAACATTGACCCAGAGGCATTGACCTATGCAGATGATATCTACCTTACAGATGATGATCTTGTTCAACATATAAGACGGGTAAGCCACATCGTTGTGGGATTTGCCGAATTGGGCTACAAATTTTATTTTTTTTAAACAAAAATAGCCTTCGTCAGTGTCCTATGTTTGGTATAGAAACTATCAGATGAAGGCAAGAGCCTAGCCCCCCAAGTTTTAGAAAAATGTGTACAATTGCAACAACCAAACACTATCAAAATCCTTCAGTCATTGTTGGGCTTTTTAAACTTTGGCAGAACTTACATTCCAGAATACGTACAATGCATTAAACCATTATATGACTTAATACATCCTGACTTTTCAAGGAAATATTGGACAGTCGAACGTACACGCAATTTCAGAGCATTGCAACAAGACACGCTTTCAGCTAAACACACACAAAAGACAACAAGACACACTTGGTCATCAGAGTAATTGCTGGTGCCATTGGTTTCACCTATGCAAAATGTAATGAGGGTGAAACTGTCCTAGTTGCATACAAATCACATTTGTATTCCCCAGCTGAACAATGTTTTGCTTCCACAGACAAAATCCTGACTGCTGTTCAGATGGCTGTCATTACAGAGAGGCCTCTGGCCCAGAGGAAACGCATTATTGTGGTATGTCAGATCTCAGCCCTCGAGGCTGTCACAAAAGCCAGCATTCATAACTCTAAGGCACTACATCCACATTGGATTTATTGGGCAACATCTTTGACAGCCACTGACGTTGATTCTGTTTTTGATCCAAAATTACAAACCCAAGAATGTCTCCAATACGAACTAGAATACCCAGTTTCAGCAAACACTTTGCCTATTGAACAATATTAAATAATTATGTACACTGATGGCTCAGCCCAACCAGCAGTAGGCAATAAACACCAACACTCTTCTGCCTGTATGGTTGTGAGTGGCTACATGAAGGCTGGTGAATTCCATTAACAACACACCTACGTGCAGACTGTAGGGGACTGCACTGCTCAATTAGCAGAGATCAAGGTTCTTTTGATGGCAGTGGAACACACGGATCCAGGACAGTTAACACCAATTGTCTGTAATTCGTATTAGTGTGTCCAGTCCTTTAATGAATACCTGCGTTACTGTCGTCAGAATCAGTTCAGAGAGTCAATAGGCAACACCATTAAACACAGACTCTTGTGGGGTAAAGTAGCAGCTCTGAAACAAATGCTACCCAATGTCCATGTAGTTCATACATTGGGACATCAACATGTTGGATTACATGTTACGGTCAATATATTAGCTGATGAAGCAGCCAACTCAGCAGTAGCTATGGCTTCTGTTGTTGCAATAACTCGTTCACGGACAAGGTTGGATGATGAAATACTGGCTGTTGTGAAAGCTTCTGCTGAAAGCTTACCCATGCCAAAGGCCTATCCTGCCAAATATTCCTACTGCATATTTAGCCTCAATACTGCCCTGGTAACACCACCAGGGGTGGGTATGTGTGTGATCCCCAACAAAGATCAAAGACCTGAATTGATTAAAGCAGCGCATGAGGTAGTTGCTTCTACCCATGCTGATGTGGTGGCTACTATTACACTATTCAAGCACGTTACTGGTGGCCATGTCAATACAAACAGATTAAGCAGTATGTCCTTTGTTGTGACATCTGTCAGCAAATAAAAGGGTCCACCGTCAAACACCCACTGCAACAAACCTTTACAGTGTGTCCCTGGACCATTGTGGTCCTTTGACACCTGATGGTGCAAAAAAATACATCCTAGTCGCTGTTGACTCATGCTCCAGATTTCTATAGGTATGGCCACAATGCTTGGCTGACATGCAAGCTGTTATTAAAGATTTGAAAGTCTTTAGCGGCACATATGCAGTTGTGACTTTCCCCTTGGGCAAGAGCCCTGCTTTCGCCTCAAGGGCATTCAGGGACACCATGGCTTCATTAGTGGTCCAACTGTATTATTCGTCTCCATATCATCCAGAGTGAAACAGTGTTGTGGAGAGAAGAAACCGTGATTTAAAGCAATACTTAACAGCTAGACTATTAGGCAGGGGTGTAGTTGGCTTAATCACCTGTATGGAGTCCAGAGAGCACTTAATATTCTGCCCAGACGCAGTGGCATAGCGTGGGTTGTCAGCACCCGGGGCAAGGCAAGTAATTTGCACCCTCTAACCCGGGGCAAGGCATGTAATTTGCGCCCCCTAACCCGTGGATTTAGTCTCTTCCAAGATGTTGCGCCCGGTGCGGCCGGCCCCTCCTGCACCCCCCATGCTACGCCACTGCCCAGACGGTCCCTGGGAGGGCGTACCCCATATGAATGCCTGTTCAGGATGCAAATGTATGTTCCAGATCTTGATGGTCCCAACACAAAGGTGGCAGATACACTTTTCTCACCTAAATTAATGTGTCCGTATCTTGCAAAACTTACAACAGTTCTGTGATGACAATGCATCTCCCAGTGCCACCTCCTTAGGAACAAAGGATGCACCAATTACACCAACCGGCTGGATTCCAAAAGTTGGGGATCTAGTGAGTGAAAATATTGATATGAAAAAGGAGTTTGGTCCTTGTTATCGTGCACTGGTTCCAGTCCTGGGAATACACTGTACCATAACTGCTATTCTACCACCACTGCCTGGTTCTAAAGAAAACCGCTTTGTCTCCATCGACAATGTCAAGCTACATCCTATGGCCAATCCTGAACAGCAGACCTAAAGGACTCCTGGGTAGTACCCGACTCCTCTCACTACAGACCCGGATGTTCCTCTACAGGTTTTAAGCAGCAACGCTGCCATCTCTCCGAGTTTGGGGAGGGTGGAAAATAATCTTTTATCAGTCCCATTGACTTCTTTTGTAACAAGCAATGTTAACAATATTGAGCGATTTTACTCAAATTCAACTCAAACGGATGGAATAGTCTACTATGAACCACCAACGGAGACTTCTACCAGTTCTCCTCTAAACACGCCTCCTGTTTTTGCACAAACTGCTTCTGGATATTTTGCAGATGTGAATGACTCTTTCACCGACTCATCTGCCTCTTGTGCAACAAGATGGTCAACAGCATGTAAGCCGATAAATTGGCTCAAAATTAACTATTTCATTCTTCCATGGAACTATATGTGGCTCTTATTAACTGTACTTGCCTTCTTTCTTTGCATTGGGTTTGTCATTGTCTTTAAACACATTTTTCTACCCATAAGGTACCCAGAGACTTGTCCCTAGGGAACATTTCAACTATACCAATTCATAATGGGATTGTTTGGGATAAAGTATATTTTTATATATATGGCCCAAAAGAGATTATTCAAATTCCATAGGTATTTAAACTTTCAATGAAAGATGTAATAACACATGTAGTTGTTTCTGATGATAGGGATTTAAAAACAGTATGTTATCTCAATTAGAATATTTACCTGTATTTGAAAGTGAAAATGTTTATCAATGGAAAGAAAATTATGGAGAAATGTCCTGCTACAATTATTATGGACATCATTACATTCACAGAGCAAGTATCCCAAATACTATTTTAATTACACACAATTGGAACATTGTCCAACTATGCCAATGGGGAGTTCTAAAACATACCCTGAAAAGTTTGCATATTTTTCTGGGCACTATGTTATAAATGCAGTTTCATATTCTTTTAAATTGCCAATACTGGAAATGAACCATAGCTTATCAACTGAGACAAAAATGATTTATTCTTATTCATTTGTTTCCCGGTTGGATAAAGAAGTCTGTTAATATTGGCTGAAGTCGATTGATTCAAAAAGTGTATGGGGAACTAAAAATTAGCAAATAAGGGGAAAGGAAGCTTTATTTAGAGCATGCCTGTTACCAGTTCAAATGATAGTTTTAAATGAAACTGTACAACAGACAAGTTGTTTAGGCTTAGCAAAAATTAAGGTTTTGAATGCGCCCAGTATCTCCCCTGCTACATTTTATAAATAACAAAAATATATTAATGCAACTGAGGACCAGATCAATGGGTGGGTCCAAAATGGAACATTTAACACATCACTTTCACATCCTGGTGGGGGGATATTGTGGCCAGTGAACACAAATGGTTGGCATGCATGTTTTGTAAACTCCACAGGGGTTTTTAGAACGAATAGACCAGACCCTCACTATGTGTCATCAGAACATTTGGGTATAGTAACAACATACAGTGTAGGAAAATTATGCCAGCAATTGGTAAAACGTTCCTCACTAGATGCTGTTAAAGAACACCTTAGTTTCCTGTCTAATAACACAGACTAGCAGGATTTCCTGTTAGGCCCCAGAAGACAATGTAAAAAATGCTTCTTATATCCGGAAAATTTACAGGCATTAGCCGTTGTAGATAATGGGATTAACACCTTGTCCGACTGCATATACACTTTAAACAACATTGTTTCATCTGCAATAGACATTGTGCAAAATGGCATGTCATTTTTACATCATGGACACAGTCAGCTTAGGTCCATTATGCAGCTGGGTTGAACACTACAAACACTGAAATCTGGGTGCGTTCCCTGGCAACATGTCAGCGCGAGGGACATATTTTCAGCAAACAAATATTGGCTAAGAAGGAAGCGACTATCAATAAATTAGAAAAGTTGCCTTTTACTGTGGCTGAAATACCATCTGCTGAATGGTTAATACATGGGGCCATTAATCTGCCTATTTCAACACTGCAATTTACATCCTGCTGTAAACACATTCCAGTAGGTAGATATGAAAGGCTAGGAGATAGTTACATTCATGAGGTGTGGGAGCTTCCCTTTTTGCACAAATGTCTCAATGGAATGAAAGAAGTCTTTCTTAGCGGCAGTGAATGCAGGCCTTCTGTGAGCCATTTGATGGTTTGTAGGCAGCTGTCCTTGCATGGGGTGTGCAATGCTTCAGCAAAACATTTGGCTTGCTATCTGAAGGGACTTCCATTCCCCTTGATTAGACCTGCATTCCAGGTGCTCCCTACTGGAAGCTATGTGCTTCTTAACAGTGAGAGCTGTTATGGAATGCGAGTCAGAATAACTTATGTTATTTCAGTCTCCCAAATTGTCTCCTGTAGCGGGAATGTTCTTTTTCCCCCTACACAACGGACGAAAGTAGCAGATATTTGGCCTCACATTGCTACTTCAAATGTGAATTTTGACAAGTTAAGCAGACTAAAAGCTTTATTGTTTCAAAAACACATGGCTCTATCTGCACCCGAGACCAAGTGGCAAGGCCATCTGCAGAAATACAGTCCCTTTAAAATACTAGCTTTCCGAGACACTTTGGTGAACTCATGGGATGCATTTTTAACGCGTCTAGTACTACTGGGATTGGTCTTTTCTTTAAGGCTGTTGGTTCTGGTTTTGTTAACACTTTCTCCTCTATATTTGCCATGATATCTTCAGCCATACACTCGATATTTTCAAAGTATTTTTGACAGATTTCCGATTACTTTGGCTATAATAGGTAGCATCTTGCTGTTGCTGATTTTCATCACAATGGCTGTCCCATCGCAAGAAGGAGGATTGATGGCGCTTCCACCGACGCAACTGTGTCGTGAACGCATGATGCAATGTTTCAGAGCACCACTCCTGGAAGAACTGGAGTGCAACTGGTCTCTGACATTTGGAGCAGTTTTGGATTGTGTCCAGCCCGTGTTTCGATGACTGAGGTGCCCTTTTGAATGTGCACTACAAGTTTGTCTTTCTACGTGGCGTTTAGTTTCACTGGATCCTGATCTGTTGATGTTCTCACTGAGGGCTCCTGACCAGACATGCACATTGAGGGTGCGTTTGCTATGGGAAGCTGTTTATTAGCTCCTGACTCAACATCGGGCACAACATGGTATGCTGCTGCCTCAGCTGGAGCTCAGGCTTTAGAACATTAGGGCACTGCAATTTTCCTGGGCACCAATTTGGTTACATTGCCACCTGCTGAAGTGGAACATTTCCTTCCTTCAATTGTCCTGGCTGTCATTGGAGACTTTCAAAATGACACAGATTTTTTTATTTGGTCTCATTGCCACCACTGCTAAAAAAAAATATTGACCTCTTTTAACATTTCCTTTACATTCACATGCTCAAGTGTGTTTTAACTTGTCACAATTGACATTTTTGTAGATATGTTTTAAAGCATTGCATTTTGGTTGCTTTTAAATTAGGAACTAGACTGCTTTACCACTTCTGAACCGACAAGGGAAGGGTGTTGTAGAGCCATTATAGTGATGTCTCTTGGCATGTTATATTAGCAATTGGGCCCTTTAGCCTGGTAATGTTTTATTTTATTTCATTTTATTCTTTTAGAATCAACCACATTCGTGGTGATGTTTATTTTCTTTATCTTGTTGTCCTTTTCCCTAGAAAAACATGAAATTTCTTAGCACAACATTCTCTCACGCTGTGCTTTCCTCAAGGCTGCAATGAGATAGGATTGCCGGCACAAGTGGTACACTGAGTCTCTAACATTCACAGAAACACACATCTTTTTACATGGGGACATTTTTCTCAGAACATCAGTTGTTTTATTATAAAAACATTTCCCTGTCCCATGCACGTTAGAGGGAGGTTCCAGCCAGATGATCATACTGTCTGACTTCGTTACAGCTAGTTGCTGAGACCACTGGTTCCCTGGCCCACATGGGGATGGTGTCTCCATAGATAACAGGCTTCTTCACTACTGTCATACTCAGGTATGGGGGTGATGTCTTCCCAGGGGGTAATCCTGAAGGGCGCATTAGGGCTTATCCTGCTGTGCTCTAACATAGTTTAGGTAGGATTTGTCAATATTGTGCATAGTGTCAGTAATGTGGGGCTTTTCCTGTGTTTCCCTTTCCTTGTCACTATTTTGCTTCTAGTATGTTTCATAATTCTAGTTATTGCATTTCATGCTATTTTATCTAAAATGCAGCTGATTCAATAAATCTTATTGAACCATTTTCTGCCTCTGTTTGTCTTTGCATGTGTGCATATGTAACAGAGAGAAAAGGATGAAATCGTATCCACCACGGTTTTACTGAGAAGCCTCAATGTCATGTGCCCAGTTGCCAAAAATCGTTCCTGCTCTTGGGCATAGATGAGGCGCTGCTAGCTAGCCGGAAACGGATTAGGCTGACAGTCGTAATCTGGTGTGGGATTGGACTCAGTTCCCCACAATTCAGGTGATGCTGACTCCCAAAATCCAGGAGCCTCATTGGTACAATGGGAGCCAACGCGACAAGAGTGGTAGAGGTCACTCTTCTTTGCATTAAACACCAGAACTGTTGCTTTGCCAGGAAAAGCAAATAACTGCCCCCTAACCATCTTAAGACATCCTGTTTAAGACAATCAAGCCCTGTATCAACTTTCTATGAGGACCATCAATGCCTCACCCCACAGAAAAGTGCAATGCCAGCATCCTCTTCTTCAGTGAAAACATACTGTAGATCCAACAGCACATCAGCAAAACCAAGCCTCCTTCATCTACTACACCCACCCCTTTCCACTGAAACCCGCAATAGTCAGTATTCAAAGCCCTACCTCTCCAAGATCTCGCTGACATACTCCACTCCCTCAAAGTCACTTCTTAAGACCATGATGTTGTACCATCATTGTTCAACAAAGCTCTCTCTGGGGGCGTCCTTTTACCCACTCATCGCATCTTCCCAGAAGCTCTCAATACAGGCCAAGATCTTCCTGCTCTTTAAGAAACCTGTACTAGACCCTGACGACCTCCCCGACTATCATCCCATCACTCACCTACCAATCTTCGGTAAGATCATTTAAAAAGACAGTCTATGTTCAACTTTAAGATCACATCAATACTAACCATCCTTTGTAAGACTACCAGTCTGGTTTCTGATCATGCTATAGTATGGAGACCACTAACTTGCACATTGTATGACCATGGCCTCCTGACCACAGATGAAAATGACCCATGACTCCTGATATTGCTGTATGTCTCAGCTGCATTCATTACCATTCCACACTCAAAAGCACCCTGGACTCTCAAATGCGATTCACCGGCAATGTCCTCCACTGGTTTTTACATTTCCAACAAACACCAGTTTGTTTGTATGGGCACCTCCCGGTCACAAAGGATCTGTGCTACCTCTTGAGTCCCTTGGGGTTACATTTCTTCATCCTTTACACTGAACCACTTGTTGCCCTACTCCCTGATAATAGCATGCATCATGTTTCACCAATTTGCTGGTGATTCATAACTCTACTTGAAAGTCTTCTCTGCTTCAAATATCCAACACTTCAAACATTACCTGCACAAAATCCAAACCTGAATGTCCAGCACCTACCTGAAGATCCATGCAACCAAGACAGAATTCCTGTTATTTTTCAAGAACAAAAAAAAACTACAGTTCAAATCTGGCTCAACTACATGAACCTGGACTGCTTCGAACCCCAACTTTGATTGAGTACCAAGGGCCTGATTTAGGAAAAATGGTGCTGCATCCAATGCAGAACCACTTTTCGTGTGCCCCTTAGCGTCCCCTACTGCCTCCATGTGTGCACCGTATTTAATATACGGCACACCATGGCACAGGGTAGGTGCAATAGCGTCAAAAATTTAAACGCTATTGATGTACTGTGTTGAATTAGCACCAACATTTTGGCACTAATCCTGCACAGTACATAGGGGCCCATTGAAAGCAATGCTCTGTGCCGGCGTTAAAGGTAGCCGCAAAAAAAGTAGCAGTAAAATCTCTTAGATTACACTGTGCCATTTTTGCAGTCCCCCTAATGGGGGACTGCCCCCCCTTGCATACATTTTGCCTGGTGCAGGCAGAATGTGGCGCAAGGGGTTACTAAGTGGCACACTGCATGCATTGCACCACTTTGTAAATATGGCGTGGCGATTTTGGCCTTTTTGGGCCAAATTAGCATAAAAAAGTATGCTGATGTGGCGCAAGGAGGCACTAGGCCCTTTTAAATCTGGACCCAAGTCACTTGGATTATTCCTCGACACCAACCTCACCCTCAAGGAACACATTGCCTAAAAACAGATGGGCTGTTACCAGCTCTTTCTTCTAAGGAAAGTCAAACCAGTTCTTCCAGAAAGTGACTTCAGAACTACTGTTCAAGCCTATCTCTTGCATCTGGATTGTCGAATGCCCTACACTCATGACCTCCCAGACTCCACATTGGCATTCTACAGGTCACAGAATTTCGTATTCAGGGCCTGAAGAAATATGTTCACATCACCTCCATCCAGATGGAACTCCACTGGGCTTCCCTTGTCGGCCCAGACCATCTTCAAAGCCATCTGTATCATTTAAAAAGCCATCGCAACCAGCGCCCAGGCTTATCTTGAAGACCAGCCTGTCATCTCTGGTGGTTCTAGACACACCAGGACCCCATCAAACATCAGAATATGTAGTGTAAGAAAGAAAAAACAACACAGCATGTGCAGGAAGGGAAACCTTCCTGCACATAAACAACCATTCATGGTCTTTTGCTCTTTCTATGTGTGTGCTGGAGAAAGCAGCACACATGGAAAAAGTAGAAAACGAGGAGAAATAAAAGTATTCCTCCTCGCTGTGCCATGCGAACGGCACCCCGGGGGTGACGTTAGTTTTTGGCGCTGCCACAGATTTATGCCTTCTTGTAAATCTATGGCTGTGTCAAAAGCAATGGGTGTTGCTGTGGAGCGCCCACAGCAACACCCAGTGCACACCCATCTGATGCACAAAACTGCGTCAGAAGGGCCCATATTTACAAGGCGACGTTAAGCCACAGAAAGTAGCCTAGCACCACCATATAAATGTGGTGCACTACACAGCGTCACTGAGGCATTAATAAAAGTGATACTCCAGTGGCGCTATCGCCTTGTAAATCCGTCCCTTTGCGTCCCAATTCTTTCCTATTTCGCTTTCGCTGTAGCTTGCCACTCAATATTGCCACTACTTTAATCAGTTTTATCTTTTCATAGTACCCTAAATATTTAGTTGACTAAAAGGCCTAGGTTAAGAAGCTTGCACTCCTATAAACCTTCAGCAACTTTCTCCATATGCCAAATACAACAGCCTTTCGTCATTAACAAGTTCTTATTATCACAGTTGCAAGCTACCACAAAACGTTTTTCTCATGACTTGTCAAAGAGCCACATACAAATACACTGTAATCAACCCTCTGCAAACCAGTGTAAATGGTTACAATTCACAACACCTGTCAAGGCTCAATACATATATCCATCCCCGTTCAATAATAGTCACTCTCATGGCAATAGCAGCAAGTTAGGCTTACTGAAAGTAAATGCATATCCAATTACCCAGTATTTTGGCACACTCTCCAAGATTGATCAAGGATCATCCCCTGTGGACACAGACTGTCCTTACCCAAATTATCTCATGAACACAAATTGAAAACCGTCAGAGGTGATGGTTGCCCAAGTACATTACAGAAATATGATGTTAGCTAACCGTTCTGTAATCCAGCTATCGTCCACCATCGACACCCCCTATCCTATGTCTTAGTAGAGAAGAATAACTCATACTATTAAGAGTTTAGCCTTGATTATCTCAGATGAGTTTCAGTTAGAAGAGACAGTACACCTGTACACTATCTAATCATCCTCCGTACAAAATCACCTAACTACATCCTCTGATAGCATGTTAGGATCGCTTAACTCAATACTTTCTGCTGCTATAAATACGTTAACCTTGCAATTGTACAAATTAGAGCTGCCCGAGGATTTATTATAATCCCTGACAACATGCATCTCCAAAATGGATAACAAAATCAGCAATATAAAAAAAAATTGATAACTTGACTTCACCGTAATCAAACTCTATCTGTACCCACAGTGGGTCGACTTTGCCTAACTTACTGTAATTAATATTCGAAATTCCTAATCATTTAATCTTTCTAATTCAGAGGTTTTTTACTAGAGTGGTATAACATAGGTCGATACAGCATCCTCAAACTCTCATCCATTGGTCTTCAGGGATACTGTGGAAAAGGCAGAGTGCAACTTAGATATTCCAACAGACACCATTGAAAACTCTGATGAATTGCCCTCCGAGAATGACATTCCTTGCATAAAACCAATGAGCAGGAACAAAAAGAAAGAAAAAAGAAATTAAAGAAAACAAATCAATTATTTTGATACTCTATTATCAAAAACTCGGCTCCAGGACAGATCACCAAGATATGAATGTGTCCCCTAGTTGTAAACGACAAACCTGTCAAAAGGTATTTAAACCAAGTCATTCTTGAAAAAGAAAAACTGGAAGACAAAGAGCTCATGGGAGCCTCTCAAGTAAGATTTTCTTTCAGAGGCACCACAAAACATTGTAAACTTCAGACTAACGAGCTCCTGCATTCTGCAGAACCCCACCCCCAATCTAGGTCATGGGTTAAACCACAGCCCAGCCTTCCAACAAAAAGTAACTCTTTAGACCCTTTTGAGGTTGGTATCATCCATGAATTTTCATCCAGTGACGTGATTGCTGATGTCACTCATCAACACTCAATTAGCGATGTGACCACAGACAGCAGTCTTTCCGATTTAGGAGCACTTCTTCATAGATCTTCCTACTAGAGGATCCTGAATCAAGAGCATTCTTCCATACTCATCTTCACTCCAGAACACATCTTGCATAGTGGAGACTAAATTTTAAACATAACTAACTTACTGTGCTTAATTCAACATATACCCTCTCTATCATACACAAACTCTGAAGGCATCCTGAGGATTCAATTAGTTTCTTCATTATAACACCCAGACATGGAGAGCACCCTAGTCATGTAGAAGGCTAGGGACGTACCCTAGCTGGTTTAGACATAGAGTCCTTCTTTCATTGGGGGATCAAGGTACATAGGAAAGAGATGGAGAAATATCTAGCAGTACGCTTAACGGCACTGACTGTCCCAACCTCGATCCCGGGCCTTAAAAATATCCTTAAGGGCACAGGGAGGCTTGAACATCTATTCAAATAATAATAGACTTTGCAGTACACTTTCACCAATGGACATGGACAATCACATGGTTTGGAATTGGCTACCATTCGTATAAGGGATCCACTCAAATCAGCATTGCTAGCATGGCACAAGCTCAATCTTCTCAAAACCTACCCCTGTTCCCTGCTTTCTAGGAATGTCACAGAATTAAGAAATTAATTAGAAATGGATGTTCTCTGTCTTTCCTTTCCAAGTGGGTCATATTATGCTTACAGTAAACATGGAGTATCACGGCTGTGTCAGTTAAGGGATACGAAGAAGTATTCATCCCCGCAGTCAAGTCAATAAGTTTCACAGAACTTCATGCAGCCTCTTCATTTATGTCTCAACAGCAATAGAATCCAAAGTAATTTCGATAGATCAACCCAATGTTTCATTACAGGCAGCAAGTTTAGACCATTCTTATGTTTATGATAATACTCTTTCTGAATTTTTAATGAATGTCTGTTTTCAAATACTCAAAGGTGATCCAATAGGGAAAACCATTACTTTTTGTGAAATACTTGAGCATTTAGCCTATCAACCCCTTGGGCATGGAATGATAGCATCAGGCAATGTTAATTTTAATTTAATGGGGAAATTGAATGGCCTCCTTCTTAGTGCAACCAATAGTGTTAAACCTTAATATCCGTTTAACCACGTTACCTTGAGGATCATCAAACTCTTTCAAACTTTTAATTTTTATTCTTTATCTAGCAACGCTGCATCTAAAATGCATCACGTCCATACACACTGTTCACATTGGTGTCCTTTCACATTTCATTACACTGACGTTTCCCAATTGTTATTTGCTGCTTGTGCAAAATTTCACATTCCACAGAGATCCAACAGAGTTAATTTCCCTTTTTATACAGTTTGTTTCCGATCTAAATAGGGCTGCAAGTATCCAAATAGCAGGGAACATTGAGTGCAGCATAGAGTCTGGTGGAATACTGTTTTTAAAGCAAAGCTAAAAGAACCGAAACTGTTCATAGGAGACACGGAGACATTTGCAGTTTTTTTAGTCCAATGATGACAGAAGGAAGACTTGATTCACACCGACATTAAAAGCACTTAGGGCTGATATTAGGGCGACCCAAAATTATTTTAACTAGCAAAAACATTGAGGCCATTTTCAATTTTCGACTGTTTGAGAAGAAATGGTTAAAAAATCCTGCTTTGGAAAAATAAAATAACATTGAAAAGCATTGGTTACTAGTTGACAATCGCTCAAAGCAGATCGATCTGGCCAAGTTCTGGCAATTTGTAAAGAACTATAAATTAATTGCATACATACAATCAAACAACTGATGGTTAATGAATCAGAAACCAAGGTAATGGTCTTCGGGAAAGATATAAAATAGAACTAAACAAGCTTGGTAATTGGTTCCTTTCACTCCGAGCTACACATAACTATTGAGGCGCCTAGGCCACTGATTAGTGCTCCAGATTCCAAAGTTTTCCTGCTTAAACAGTTTAAAAAATTGTCAGAGCAAACTATTTACCAAAACTGTCTATGCTCCACATGCTTTTCCTGCTAATTTTGCACCTGTCTCAGATTTGCTCCAGTGTAAGGTTTACAGGAAAATATTTAGTATTTCCCAGTGCGCACAAAGAAGTCAGCTTCCCCTGTAATTTCTCCTGCTCAATCATGACATAGCTTGTTTAGCTGCCTTCATTAAATATTGCAATCAAATGAGATACCCCAAAGCAGCTCCTTTAACCCCTTTGCTGCCAGGCCTTTTCCCCCTCTGGTGCCAGGCCTTATTTTGGCTATCTGGGGCTTAGGCCTTCATAGCTTTTTCTCCACATAAGCTACCCACGGCAAATTTGCGTCTCTTTTTTCCAACATCCATGGGATTCTAGAGGTACCCAGAGTTTTTTTGGTTCCTGTAGGAAAATACCATCTTGCCTGGCATGTTACCCCCATATTTAACTGTATATATGTTGTTTTAGTCTATGTGTCACTGGGACCCTGCCAGGCAGGACCCCAGTGGTCATAAGTATGTGCCCTGTATGTGTTCCCTGTGTGATGCCTAACTGTCTCACTGAGGCTCTGCTAACCAGAACCTCAGTGGTTATGCTCTCTCTGCTTTCCAAATTTGTCACTAACAGGCTAGTGACTAAATTTACCAATTCACATTGGCATACTGGTACACCCATATAATTCCCTAGTATATTGGACAGAGGTACCCAGGGTATCGGGGTTCCAGGAGATCCCTATGTGCTGCAGCATTTCTTTTGCCACCCATAGGGAGCTCTGACAATTCTTACACAGGCCTGCCAGTGCAGCCTGAGTGAAATAACGTCCACATTATTTCACAGCCATTTAACACTGCACTTAAGTAACTTATAAGTCACCTATATGTCTAACCTTCACCAGGTGAAGGTTGGGTGCACAGTTACTTAGTGTGTGGGCACCCTGGCACTAGCCAAGGTGCCCCCACATCGTTCAGGGCAAATTCCCCAGACTTTGTGAGTGCGGGGACACCATTACAAGTGTGCACTGTACATAGGTCACTACCCATGTACAGCGTCACAATGGTAACTCCGAACATGGCCATGTAACATGTCTAAGATCATGGAATTGTCACCCCAATGCCATTCTGTAATTGGGGGGACAATTCCATGATCCCCCGGGTCTCTAGCACAGAACCCGGGTACTGCCAAACTGCCTTTCCGTGGTCTCCACTGCAGCTGCTGCTGCTGCCAACCCCTCAGACAGGTTTCTGCCCTCCTGGGGTCCAGCCAGGCTTGGCCTAGGAAGGCAGAACAAAGGACTTCCTCTGAGAGAGGGTGTAACACCCTCTCCCTTTGGAAATAGGTTTGAGGGCTGGGGAGGAGTAGCCTCCCCCAGCCTCTGGAAATGCTTTGATGGACACAGATGGTGCTCATCTCTGCATAAGCCAGTCTACACCAGTTCAGGGATCCCCCAGCCCTGCTCTGATGTGAAACTGGACAAAGGAAAGGGGAGTGACCACTCCCCTGACCTGCACCTCCCAGGGGAGGTGTCCAGAGCTCCTCCAGTGTGTCCCAGACCTCTGCCATCTTGGAAACAGAGGTGGCTGTGGCACACTGGACTGCTCTGAGTGGCCAGTGCCCGCAGGTGATGTCAGAGGCTCCTTCTGATAGGCTCTTACCTCTCTTGGTAGCCAATCCTCCTTCCTAGGTAGCCAAACCTCCTTTCCTGGCTATTTAGGGTCTCTGCTTTGGGAATCTCACCAGATAACGAATGCAAGAGTTCATCAGAGTTCCTCTGCATCTCCCTCTTCACCTTTTACCAAAGGATCGACCGCTGACTGCTCAGGACGCCTGCAAAACAGCAACAAAGTAGCAAAGACGACTACTAGCAACCTTGTATCGCTTCATCCTGCCGGCTTTCTCGACTGTTTCCAGGTGGTGCATGCTCTGGGGGTAGCCTGCCTCCTTTCTGCACCAGGAGCTCTGAAGAAATCTCCCGTGGGTCGACGGAATCTTCCCCCTGCAACCGCAGGCAACAAAAGACTGCATCACTGGTCCTCTGGGTCCCCTCTCAGCACAACGAGCGTGGTCCCTGGAACTCAGAAACTCTGTCCAAGTGACTCCCACAGTCCAATGACTCTTCAGTCCAAGTTTGGTGTTGGTAAGTCCTTGCCTCCCCACGCTAGACTGCATTGCTGGGTACCGCGTGATTTGCAGCTGCTCCGGCTCCTGTACACTCTTCCAGGATTTCCTTTGTGCACAGCCAAGCCTGGGTCCCTGACACTCTAACCTGCAGTGCACAACCTTCTGAGTTGTCCTCCAGCGTCGTGGGACTCCCTTTTGTGACTTCTCGTGGACTCCGGTTCACTCTTCTTCCAGTGCCTGTTCAGGTACTTCTGCGGGTGCTGCCTGCTTTTGTGAGGGCTCCCCGACTTGCTGGGTTTCCCCTCTGTCTCCTCATCCAAGTGGCGACATCCTGGTCCCTCCTGGGCCACAGCAGCATCCAAAAACCCTAACTGCGACCTTTGCAGCTAGCAAGGCTTGTTTGTGATCTTTCTGCGTGGGAACACCTCTGCAAGATTCTTCACAACGTGGGACATCCATCCTCCAAAGGGGAAGTTCCTAGTCCTCTTCGTTCTTGCAGAACACCAAGCTTCTTCCAACAGGTGGCAGCTTCCTTGTCCCCTCAGCTGGCATTTCTTGGGCTCCTGCCCACTCTCAACACTGTCGCGACTCTTGGACTTGGTCCCCTTATCTTACAGGTACTCAGGTCCGGAAATCCACTGTTGTTGCATTGCTGGTGTTTGTTCTTCCTGCAGAATCCCCCTATCACGACTTCTGTGCTCTCTGGGGGTAGTAGGTGCATTTTACACCTACCTTTCAGGGTCTTGGGGTGGGCTATTTTTCTAACCCCCACTGTTTTCTTACAGTCCTAACGACCCTCTACAAGCTCACATAGGTGTGGGGTCCATTCGTGGTTTGCATTCCACTTTTGGAGTATATGGTTTGTGTTGCCCCTATACCTATGTGCTCCTATTGCAATCTATTGTAACTTTACACTGCTTGCATTACTTTTCTTCCTATTACTTGCATAATTTTGGTTTGTGTACATATATCTTGTGTATATATCTTATTCTCATACTGAGGGTACTCACTGAGATACGTTTGGCATATTGTCATAAAAATAAAGTATCTTTGTTTTTAGTACTTCTGTGTATTGTGTTTTCTTATGATATTGTGCATATGACACCAGTGGTATAGAAGGCGCTTTACATGTCTCCTAGTTCAGCCTAAGCTGCTTTGCCATAGCTACCTTCTTTCAGCCTAAGCTGCTAGAAACACCTCTTCTACACTAATAAGGGATAACTGGACCTGGCACAAGGTGTAAGTACCTCTGGTACCCACTACAAGCCAGGCCAGCCTCCTACAGTTCCCCTGAAGAAGAGCAAGAAATTAGCCCAGACAGCTAAACATTTCTGAAAAGTAGACAACATTCTGAATTTAGAAAGGGATCATTTGTTTAGATTCTTCAAGGTTTTCCTACAGAAGATAACAGGTGAAATAAAAAAAATATTAAAATTGAGGTGAAAAAGCAGCAATTTCTCTCCACGTTTTACTCTGTATCTTTTTCCTGCGATGTCAGATTTTCAAAAGCAATATACCGTTACGTCTGCTGGACTCTTCTGCTTGCGGGGATATATGGGGCTTCTAGGTTCATCAAGAACCCTAGGTACCCAGAGCCAATAAATGAGGTGCACCTTGCAATGGGTTTTCATTGTATACTGGTTATACAGCAATTTATTTGGTAAAATATAAAGAGTCAAAAATAGGTATCAAGGAAACCTTTATATTTCCAGAATGAGCACAAGATAAGGTATTGAGAAGCAGTGGTTATTTGCACATCTCTGAATTCCTGGGTCCTCATACTAGCATGTGAATTACAAGGTATTTCTCAAACAGACTTCTTTTTTACACACTGTCTTACATTTGGAAGTAAAAAATGTAGAGAAAGACAAGGGGCAATAACACATGTTCTTCTATGCTGTGTTCCCCTAGGTCCCCCGGTGAAAATGGTACCTCACTTGTGTGGGTAGGCCTTATGCCCGCAACAGGAAACACAACGTGGACACATCACACTTTTACATTGAAATCAGACGTGTTTTCGGGAAATTGCCTAGTTGTGTATTTTGGCCTCTAGCTCAGCCGGCACCTAAGGAAGCCTAGCCACAAAATCTGGCAAAAAAAAAACTTTTCCTCATGTTTCGGTGATGGAAAATTCTGGAATTTAAGAGGAGCCACAAATTTCCTTCCACCCAGCATTCCCCCAACTCTCCTGATAAAAATGGTACCTCACTTGTGTGGGAAGGTAGGCTTAGTGCCCGCGTCAGGAAATGCCCCAAAACACAGCATGGACACATCACATTTTCCCAAAGAAAACTGACCTGTTTTTTACAAAGTGCCTAGCTGTGGATTTTGGCCTCTAGCTCAGCTGGCACCCAGGAAAGCCCAGCAAACCTCGACATTTCTTAAAATCTAGACACCTAGGGAAATTCCAAATGGGGTGACTTGTGGGGCTCTCACCAGGTTCTGTTACCCAGAATCCTTTGCAAACCTCAAAATTTGGCAAAAAAAATGTTTTCCTCACATTTCAGTGAGGAGCCACAAATTTCCTTCCACCCAGCATTCCCCCAAGTCTCCAGATGAAAATGGTACCTCACTTGTGTGGTTAGGCCTCGTGCCCTCGACAGGAAATGCTCTAAAAGACAACATGGACGCATCACATTTTCCGAAAGATAATGGACCTGTTTTCTGCAAAGTGCCTAGCTGTGTATTTGACCTCTAGCTCAGCCGTCACCCAGGAATACCTAGCAAACCTGGACATTTCTGAAAACTAGACAGCTAGGAGAATTCAGAATTGGGTGACTTGTGGGGCTCTCACCAGGTTCTGTTACCCAGAATCCTTTGCAAACATCAACATTTTGCAAAGAAAACACTTTTTCCTCACATTTGGGTGATGGAAAGTTCTGGAATCTAAGAGGAGACACAAATTTCTTTCCACCCAGCACTCCCCCAAGTCGTCTCCCGATACAAATGGTACCTCACTTGTGTGGGTAGGCCTAGTGCCCGCGACAGGAAATGCCCCAAAACACAACATGGACACATCACATTTAGCAAAAAAAACTAACCTATTTTTTGCAAAGTGCCTAGCTGTGGATGTTGGGCTCTAGCTAAGGCGGCACCTAAGAAAACCTTGGAAACCTGGACATTTCTGAAAACTACACACATAGAGGAATTCAGAATGGGGTGACTTTTCAGGCTTTCACCACGTTCTATTACCTAGAATCGTTTGAAAACCTTGAAATTTGGCAACAAAAACTGTTTTTCCTCACTTTCCGGTGATGGAAAGTTCTGGAATCTAGGAGGAGCCACAAATTTCCTTCCACCCAGCATTCCCCCAAGTCTCCCGATAAAATGATACCTCACTTGCGTGGGTAGGCTTAGTGCCCGCGACAGGAAGTGACCCAAAACACAGCATGGACACATCACATTTTCCCAAAGAAAACTGACCTGTTTTTGCAAAGTGCCTAGCTGTGGATTTTGGCCTCTAGCTCAGCTGGCACCCAGGAAAACCCAGCAAACCTGGACATTTCTTAAAATTAGACTCCTAGGGAAATTCAGAATGGGGTGACTTGTGGGGCTCTCACCAGGTTCTATTACCCAGAATCCTTTGCAAACCTCAACATTTGGCAAAAAACAATTTTTCCTCACATTTCAGTGATGGAAAACTCTGGAATCTAAGAGGAGCCACAAATTTCCTTCCACCTAGCTTTTCCCTAAGTCTCCCGATAAAAACGGTACCTCACTTGTGTGGGTAGGCCTAGTGCCCGCAACAGGAAATGCCCCAAAACACAACATGGATACATCACATTTTCCGAAAGAATACGGACCTGTTTGCAAAGTGCCTAGCTGTGGATTTGACCTCTGGCGCAGCCGGCACATAGGAAAACCTAGCAAACCTGGACATTTATGAAAACTAGACACCTAGGGGAATTTAGAATGGGCTGACTTGTGGGGCTCTCACCAGATTCTGTTACCCAGAATCCTTGCAAACCTCAAAATGCGACAAAAAAAACACTTTTTCCTCACTTTTCGGTGATTGAAAGTTCTGGAATCTAAGACAAGCCACAAACTTCATTCTACCCAGCGTTCCCCCTAGGTCTCCCGATAAAAATGGTACCTCAGTTGTGTGGGTAGACCCATTGCCTGCATTAGGAAATGCCCCAAAACACAATGTGGACACATCAAACTGATCTATTACAGAACTACCTGTTTTTGCGCAGGGGAATGCGTTTTTGGTCGCGGGTGCGGCTGTTATCTAGGGAAGCCTACCAAACCCAGATATTTTTGAAAACTAGACACCTGGTGGAGTCCAGGGAGGTGTGGCTTGCGTGGATCCCCCAACATTTTCTAACCAGACTCCTCTGCAAACCTTAGATATAGCTTTAAAAAATCAAATTTTCCACACTTTTCTATGTAGGAACAATGTGCCGGTACAAATTTCCTACCACCCAATGTCCCCCGCCGTCTGCCAATAAAAATGATACCTCATTTGTGTGGGTGGCCCAGGTGTCTGCAACAGAAAAAGGCCAAAAATGTGTAGAGATTGAGGGGATAGCACAGTGAGTTGATAAGCACAATTTTCTTTATACATTTTTAGGCTAACTCTGCTTTGGGGACCCACACAAGTGAGGTATCATTTTACTTGGGAGACTGAGGGGAACGCTGGGTAGTAGGAAATTTGTGCTGGTGCAGTGATTCTACAATGAAAAGTGAGGAAAATATGCTTTTTTAACCAAATTTGGAGGTTTGCAGGGAGTATGGATAAGACAAAGTTGGGAAATCCACGCAAGCCACCCCTTCCTGGACTCCACTGGGTGTCTAGTTTTAAAAAATGTCTGGGTTTGGTAGGTTTCCCTAAATGACCGCCACACCCGGTACCAACAATGCAGGTGCCCTCCCTCCCCCCGTTCCCCAGAAATAGAGGTTGTTTTGTAATCAATCATTTTGATGTATCCATATCCTTCGGTGATGTTCCAAACACTAAAACTGTGAAAAGAAACGTACTTAGGTTATGTTAAAAAGACCCCTCACCCACCAACCAAATTGGTGGCATACTTCAGCATCGGGTTCCCACCTGAGACACCTAGCATGTCACGGGTGTGCTTTGACGCCTGATTACAGTGGTGCAGGTTTTGTCATTTTCACCACACATACTAGTTGGATTTGGCATGAGGGTGAGTGATGGTTCAGTAAATCAAATATTTTTAACAAGAGATTTCACAAAAATGAAATGCACTGTTAAAAACTGAACCAATGACTCACAGCTCGTGAGCTGTAAAGCCGCATCAAGGCACCAACAGCTTTACAGTCCATTCACACACCTTTCATACATGATATGCACAAGACCATTCATGCCGCCAGCCGCGGGCCCAGCACATTACAACACTCGCATCAACAGACAGCGCCATTCAAGGGCCCATCACTTTCATACGCCCACATGCCTGATACAGCAATCACTTCAGCTGATGGGAGTGTGTGGACTGGTGTTTAGCTAGCAGTGTGTTGCAGTGCCCAACTGAAAGTCACTATTTACACCGCCAGCCAAGCACCACTCCACACACACCTCCAGCCTATTGCCACTCCACGCACACCGCTAGCCAAGCGCCACTCCATGCACACCACTATTACTTTTTTTTAAACAACAAAGAAACCACTTACTAATTATAAACAAGTACAAAACTACAAACACAAAAACTCTAGCTGAATACATGACAGTAATGCCAACCGTGAAACTGAACATATGAAAATGTAAAACAGGCAGTTTACGTTCACGGTAGTTCCCAGTAATTCTTCTGGGTGTGGTAACTCCTGAAACAGCCATCCAGACACAGCCTAGGCTTTTAAGGACAATCCGGCTCTCCCTCCGGATATCTCTTTAGGCACAGACTCTACATTTCTAAGTGGGCAAGTCTTTTTTGGGAGTGGGAGGAATGTGATCAGGAAAGTGGTGATCTTTCAATCTAGCTACATCCTCCACCACTGCTACTCTAGGAACTCTTGCCTGTTCCACCACAATAAGGCTCTCTATCACTGACTCCTGAAATTGAACAAATTTCATACTTGACTCCGGAGAACAATCCTTGAGCACAATAAAAGCATTAAAAGTTGCTAAATTAAACAAATGAATGGCTAACTTTTTATACCACACATAAGACTTACGAACAGCAGTGTAAGGTTGCAACATCTGAACTACTCTATCAACACCACCAATGTGCTTAATGTAGTCCAAAATGCACGCAGATTTGCACACTTCCGCAACCTGACCCCAAACAGTCACAGGGGAAGTACTCTCATCATGGATGGTAGTTAGCATGTACACATCCCTCCTGTCTGCAAATTTCAGAGCTAGCAGCTCATTATTATGCAAGGCATTGCCCTGTCCCCTCTCAAGTTTTTACAGACAAGCTCCCTTGGATAGCCTTTCAGGTTATAACGGACTGTGCCACAAGCAACAGTGTCCACTCTGAACAATTCCTTGAACAACTGCACTCCAGTGTAGAAGTTATCTACGTACAAATGGTGACCTTTGTTAAACAGTAGTCTATCACGTTCCCACACAATGTTCTCACTAACTCCAAAACTGGGTGGACAACCCGGGGGGTCAATACTGGAATCCCTACCCAGTGTAGACCCGGAAATTATACACATATACTGTACTACTTTCAGACAGTATATACATTTTAATTCAATACCATGCCCTCTTGCTAGGTATGTAATGCTTAAAAACCAAACGCCCCTTGAACAGGACCAAAGACTCATCTACAGATATTTCTTTCCCTGGAACATAGACCTCTGAAAACCAATCTACAAAATGATCAAGTACGGGCCTAATCTTAAAAAGACGATCACAATCAGGGTGATCTCGTGGCAAGGCTGAAGCATCGTCAACAAAATGCTGCATCCGAAGAAGAAGCAAATACCGATTACAAGTCACGGTTGCAGGAAATATAGCTGTTGCCATCAAGGGACTAGTAGATTAATAGGAAGCCAGTGACAGCTTCCTTATCAACACCATCAAAAAAGTCAGACCCAAACTTTTTCAACTCTTTCAGATATATTGGAATTCACTGGGTAGCTCTGAACTGAGGCCTATGTCTGACAGTGTTGTCCATCAAATACTGCTCCGCATACAAATTAGTCTGCTCAACAATCTCTTCCAAAAATACATTGTCCATAAACAACTGTAAGAAATTGACAGGCAAAAGGTTTTCTGTATTCACTCTACACCCTGGGAGACCAGTAAAGGCAGGCAACTGTGGCTGCTCCATGTTTGGGGCAACCTAGAGTTCAGGTCTGTCAATGGGAAACCTTTGCCACATATCATGCTTGCGCCAGGCATAATGTATGCAAGGGGAGCGTGCCGGCATTAGGAGGCCAGCAAAAATGGTGCAATGAAATCCATAAGATTTCATTGTGCCATTTTTTATGTCATTTTTAACGCCTGCTCAAGGGAGATGTTAAAAGGACACACCCATTGAAGTCAATGGGCCTCCTTGCACTTTGCTGCAATTTGCTGCATTTTGACGTTATTGGACTAACGTGCGCCATGGTGCACCACACTGTAAATGCGGCGCACCCATAGTGTCTTTAGGTGGCGTGCGGGGGTGCAAGAAATCTAGTGCATCCGTACTGATGCACCTGATTCTTGTAAATCTGGGCCTTTGTTTCTTTTGTTGATGCTCTGCAGTAAAAGACAGAAAGATGCAAATTCTTGAAGCCAGTGTTTCATCCAAACCAGGATTTTCAGGAGCTTTGATGCTCTGAATTATTGCTTAATTATGGACAGCGTTTCAGAATTGTCACGTTAGGCCAAATTTTTCAATGTTGTTTTTAAGAAGCTGTTGTATGCTGCTCTGTGGTAGAATGGTAGGTGATGTTCAAGCCAGTGATTTTCCAACTTACATGGAATAGAACAGTATGGTACGCCATACTATGGACATTCTTTTTAATATCTATTTAATTATTGTGATTACGTTTGTACATAAGGTTACGCTATGTACACGAATTCCGTGTGTTGGTTGGTCGTGGTTTGTTGTGGTTTTAAAAAAATCATGTACAATACAAATCATTTGTTCTTTCATTCATTCATTCATTCATCATGCTGGACATTTGAGGCTGCAGTTCATCATCTTTAATTCATGTTTTTTTGCTATTGTTTTGAACTATGGACAATAACAAGTTGGGGGTTTTCAGTGAAAATGTGCATACCCATGCATTCAGCAAAGTCTTGATCTTTGGCCAGAAAGTCATGACAAGTACCACGAAGCGGGTTGTGTTATGAAAAAATAGACAAGGGAAATACCTATTTTCTATTGATTTTTGGGTCTCGTCTGTGACATTGCATGCGTTGTTGTTTGCAATATATTTTGTATACTTACAAGGGGCTTAGAGCCCCCCCCCCCCATTGCTTACCATTGTTTTGCTTCATTGTCACGCTCATTTGCTTGCTTCTGGTCCATTTGACCCACCCCTGGATGATAGCCAAAGTACTGTGTGTCCCTGTGTATCCTTCCACTGTTTCTATTGTGGGGCCTACTTTTTTGTTTTTTTCATTTGCTCCTATGACGTTGGCTTCATTCCTCTTGTTATTGTTAAGACCACCTGCATACTTCCTCTTCTTTTTACACATGAGTGCACACCTTAAACAGTCCCTACGACTGTATGTTTGATGATATTTTTCTCCCATGTCCGTGTCTTTGGGTACACCTTGAATACATTTAATACCTCTGCATGTTTTCTTATTAACACATTTTTTAATCTGCTCCCTTGACATCTGCTTCATTCCTCTTTGCATCTTTAGACCCGCCTGCATACTTCCTCTTCTTTATACACATGAGGGGATACTTTAAACAGTCTGTACTACTGTATGTTTGCCCCTATTTCTCTCCCTTCAGGTCTGGGTCTTTGTATACAAATTGAATAAACCCATCATGTTACTTTCCCTCTCTGGCTGTCCCTCAGGTTGCTTGCTGCCTCTCGCCAGCCTCCCACCAACCTCCTGCTGTCCGTTGTCTTGAAACACCCTTGTTCAGACATGTTTCTACTGCTGCCCACTCTCATCCCACTATGTCTCATGTTGCTTGCCCCCCCTTGCCCTACTCCTATTGTCCGTTTTGACCCACCACCACCTACCAACCCAAAAAAATGATATGACCTGGCCAGCGTAAGCCCTGTCAGAACACTTTTCTTCCCTAACTATTTTTTTTGTTTGTTGTTTAAGCTGTGGCACCCTTTCCGTTGTTGCTTGGCCCCTACCCTGTTTGTTGCTTTCACCCTCTAACCCTCCTGTCCTATCCCTTGTTGCTTGCCCCTCCTGTCCCACCACAAAAAAAGAATTGACAAAGCCAAATACCTTGCACATGTATGAGAGATATTTGTCTTTGTTATTGTTTTTTAGTAAAAGTAAAAAAATGGCGCTATGATGCATACAGTGATGACTAAATCATAGCACTTTTTTTTTACTTTCAGCCATGTTGCACAGCAGACATGCAGATGCGAGACTTATTGGCTTTGCCATAGTTTGTTTGTTAGACCTGTCATCCGTAGAGTTGTCATCCCCCAAACGTTTTGGCTGCCCTCTCCTACTTTTCTGAATTTGTTTTTTTTCTGGCATTAGGACTCTGTGCACTTTACTACTGCTAACCAGTGCTAATGTTCTTGTGCAATTGGTACAATTATCTTACACCCGATTGGCATATTCATTTTACTTGTAAGTCTAGTAAAGTGGTATATTGTATACCCAGGGTCTGTAAATTAAATAGTACTAGTCGGGCTTCAGCACTTATTTTGCCACCCACTTAAGTAGCTGCTTGATACATGTCCCAGTTCTGCCATTGCAGCTTGAATGCAGTTCTAAACTTCCAGTTCAACTTGACAAAATATACCCCTTGCCAAACCATAAACTTCCCCTTTAATACATATAGGCCACACATAAAGTATGCCAAAAAGGAAGGGTGCATTGTTATTAAAAGTTTGGACATGTACTTTTAAGTTTTACGTGTGCTGGTATTGCAAAACTCCTAAATGTGTTTTTCACTGCTGAAAGGCCTAACTCTCCCATGGGATAACATTTGGTTGTCTTACTACATTTAGTAAGTACTAACTTTTGATTGGGGACAGGTAAATATTTCATGCTTGGTGTCTAAGAAATTGTCATTTTAAATCCTCTTTCATTGTAAAGATGGATTTTCAGTTACAGTTTTTAAAATATTGCTTGTATAAAGTGGCATTTCCCTGTCCCATGTATTTTGCGCCTGCAGGCCATTCCTGGATCACACGTCTGGGTGTTGTTGACAGCTGGACTTTGTTTATTTCTCTGTGACAGCCACATAAAAGAGGGATTAGTCGTGCCAGGGTGGACAATTATTACCAGATTTGGGAGTGGGCAGAGCAGGGCACAGCCCCAATAGACTGTGCCATGCCTTCACACAATGCACTTGACACCAGTGCATTGCTCATGCAGATGGCCTGGAGCCAGGGCAGGAGAACCAGGGAACTCCAAGCACTTCAAATGGAGTTCTCTAGAAACTTATCCTACGTCAAAGATGGCAAAATCCAAAACTTGGGACTTGGAAATTTTGGGGCTAAAAACTGCTCTTAGAACTGAGAGGAGAATCGGAGCAACCTACTTATCCAAGGTGCATCAAAACTGCCTGACTTCGCAGCAGCTCCCAATATGTTCTCTGCAGCAGCAAATCCTGTTCTGTGGTCCCTTGCAGAAGGGGCATTCTGTTTCATGGAACCCTTTATGGCTACTGCCTCCTGTTTCGTCCTGCTGGAGAGTTTTGACTTTCAAAAAAGAGAGTAAGCCTGAACATGGAAATTTTCACTGTGACTTCATCCAGCAGCTCCCTGACACTAAGGCCTCCTCTTCGGACATCACCTGCAGCCTTTCCCCACAGAACTTCTACCTTCTCAGAGTCATTTTGCTGGAACTTATACTAAGTCCGAAGATAAGAGCCAGTTTGGCCCAATCCAGTTTTTGTATCCGACTTGTGCTCCATTGTGGTTGGCCATATTTTTTTACTTTGACCCGGTATTGTGTGGCTAGGTGACTAAGGTTGGCACTTTGATCTTTTAGGTGCAAGTTTTAACGTTAAACTTTAAAAAATTCATAACTCCTGATTGTATTTTTGTTGTTTGGGTGTCCAATGATTAACTAAAATGGACTCTGTTTCTAAATTGTTGGATTTTTTCTGTATTGTTTTCACTTTATTACTGAATGTGTGCTGCATAAATACCGTACACATTGCCTCTAAGTTAAGCCTAACTGCTTTTGTGCCAGGCTACCAGTGGGTTAAGCACAGGTTACCACAGGCAGGGATTGTAGCTATTGCTTGAGCAGGGTTAACACCCTACTCAAACGCCAACCCAATTTCTCACATTGTATTTTTTTTTTGGGGGGGGGGGGCAAACATCCAGTGCTGTGTATCACCCGCACTGTATGGACAATCTCTTTGGTGGATGAAAGTCTTCATGGTCAGGCTCTGCACAAGCCAACTTTGCTTTTGCTTTTTTGCTGTTTTCGTGGCTTGTATCATTCATTATAAGCACCATTTAGCGTCTAGCATTTACCGTCTGGCAGTGCTTGGTGGGCAGTGATCCAAAGCCAAATCTGTGGGCATTCAGGTCTTCCAACAAAGTATCACCTGTCCGGAAGACTCCTGTGTGTCTTCCTTCTTCAGTAATTGCACCCATCTCAAATGCCTTGGAATTGCTATAATGAGAATTCCTCACTCATAATCTGTAGAAGGATCCATGTACCCGGCCAAGATGACTGTCTTAATCACAATTTGGCATCTCGTCCCAGAATAAAAGCCTCTCTGCACTTTCCTCACGTTGCACTATAGTTGCGGAATGGCTTTTGCAGACTTCTAATCCTTTAATTACACATTCATGTTTTAAACAGGAGAGGTATTTCACATATGCACACAATGTGAATAAGCCCAGGTAAATTGCAAGGTCCTCCAGTAGGCCAGGTGCAGCACTTGTTTTTATGTGGCGAGTGAGACAAAGCCCCGTTTCTACAAACTTGTCGACAACTTCTGCACAGAGTTGCTGTGAATAACTTTTACTTTTTGACTTGGAAGAGTTTTCAAAAGTGAAAGTAGATGGTACATTAACTTTTGGATGAACTTTCTTGGCCATAGAACGCCATCTTTTCCATAGGTATATGCCCAACATTTCAGGGAGGCAAACGATCGAGGAAGGGCCTTGTGTCCGGGAAAGACCTACTCTTCAAAACAAATGTATATGCAACCTGCAGAGTCCACACTCGCAAGTGTCACTTGTATACAATGGTCCAGCACTGAAACCAATGGCTGAAGTCTGTTCTATTAACAACACAACTTCTATCAACACCTCAGTAACACATGCAACTCCTGATGCTTGATCTAGTAACAAGCTAAGATCTGGTGTGTTGACAAGTCCAACATCTGGTCTAGCAATTCTGTTATCGTGTGGCAGAGTAACAGGTCCATTGTTCAACCTATTAAGAAGTTTAACATCTATTCCAGTGAAAAGTCTGACATTTGTTCCAGTAGACAGTCCACATTTCATATCCAGCCCAGTATCATGTCTGCTGTGTGATGTTGGGACACCTATCAATTTCTGATGTATGAACCCTCCCGCCTCCCGGTTTTGTAACAAGCCTGAAATCTGGCCCAGTAATAAATCAGAAGCTGGCTGCTATAATAAGTGACCATGCCAAACATCTGGCCAGTCTGAATTTTGCAGTGTGGCTGAGAAGAACAAATCGGATGTTTGACATCTGTCTGCTCCTGTAACTTTTCCATTAATGTTGCTGGTCAATGAAAGATTTTACATCAGGCGGAATTACAGGCTAGCCAGAATTATTCAACACGTTTTCAGACTCTTAAAAGTGTAACACGAGCATTGACAGAGGCAGCCTCAGGGACCCATCGAAAACAGGGAGCGATGCAACAGAGACCTGGGTTGTTTTGTCAAACACTAATGGTGCAAAGGCTGCTAACCAAGAGCTTTCACCTCCACTGAAGCTTCCTCAAGGTAAGGACAAAAACATAGGTGGAAAAATATATATTATTAGTGTGCGCCTATTATACCCAGCGTTTCTGGGACATATGGTTCCGAGTTTGGTATCTCCAAAAACAGCACTACAAGGATACAGAAAAGAAAGATAAAGATAAAATATATTCTGCAGACTACGAGGATACAGAAAAGAAAGATAAAGATGCAAATATATTCTGCAGACTTAAATTCCTTCTTCTATAATATTGTTTTTGCTAGCTCATTGTAATATCTATGCCATTCTCTGGAAAGCTCTACCGCTTTGTGCTTAGGGTCTTGACTTGTTATATCAAGTGTCTAAATAAATATAAATGAAATACTGCCAGGTCACAAATCCAATAAATCCAAACTCCTACATTTCTTCACGAGAACAAAATATACATTTCATACCCAAATACATCTGAATATTTCTCTCCAAATACAATACCTAACCTCCCATTTCCTACTTAGGAGCGCTGATTTATTCTTTGTCACAGGCTTTGATGATGCAAAATGGGCCTACACCTTGAGGTGACATTAAATATAAATCTGAGCTACACTTGGAGTCAATGTGGTGTTTCGGCAGATTTTGGTGCTCCGGGTTTTCCTCTTAAGGCTCTTTTACAGTCAGTTGCTGTTGTAATTTCTGGTGCCTGCTGCTGTATTTTGGGACAGCCAGAGATAACATGTTCATTGTCCATTAATGGTGATGAAATTGGAATTCTCTTTTGTCTTCAGCGCATGCTGTCGGGAAGCATATTGAGCCACTTAAGACTAGTGGCTAGGATGGCCAAGGTAACACTGGGTAGATTCTGCTACCTCTTCATAGAGGGACCTTTGCTTGTTATGCTATCCTGGTCCTAAGTGCAGTGCTATGAGGCTCCACCCTGCTAGAGATGCTATGCTTCACCAGAGCAGTGCTTTCTGATGCACATATGATGTTATTTTACTTTTGGACACATATTGGTCTCACTTTTAATAGAAGCCACTTTCTTAGATATCATCTTCACACAAATTCTAAACACATTTCTTATCGCTGGAACATTGCTAATACTTACCTCCACTCACATCTTTGAAATATTCATGCTCAAGCACAAAACATTCACCCCTTCAACAGCATGCACAAAATCAGTGACGGCCTACTTGTCAACCACAAGTCCACACGGCCAGGACTAATTTCAACCTAACTCCCATCATCTCCTTCAAAATCATTGCATGCCAAGTCTTTTACCAGCACAGAATGTCACAATCCATCTCATAAACATACCCCCAGGCTACAACTAATCCACCATTGCTGGCTAACTCCTGATCACCATGAATCACCAAGCATAAAAACATAATATTCCTTGGAAATTTCAACCTACTGGGAATTAGGATCCTACTCTTGGAAAAACCTTAGACTTAACCCAACAAAGACTAACCCCTATATTCATCATATGCAACATTGTAGACCTGATCCGCTCTTCCATTTACATACTCCAAAACTACACGTCCAGTTCACCGACAACACCATGTCACTCCAGTCAACTCAAAAGCAAGAAGGTACAGCACTGCCAGGACAACTATGACGTCTTGCCCCTTTTCAACTTTTTCTGTCCCTGTCTTTGAGTGAACTCCACAAGGGTGCTCCATGTTTTCTTTTGAC
The DNA here is from genome assembly GCF_031143425.1 of Pleurodeles waltl. Classification (NCBI taxonomy): domain Eukaryota; kingdom Metazoa; phylum Chordata; class Amphibia; order Caudata; family Salamandridae; genus Pleurodeles; species Pleurodeles waltl. The sequence goes on from NC_090442.1 coordinate 713,135,587, forward strand.
AACCCGACCAGGTCACAAGATTCTGCAAGTAATTGGGTGCAGCCAAAGTGCACCCCAATTATAGTACGGGTAGAAAATGGCTCCTGCCCTATTGAGCCAAGTTAAGTTCAGACCAAGGGCTGGTGGCAGCTGAATCAGTAGTTCAGAGACCTAGCATTTTTACCTGTGCTCTTGGTGGGGATAAGTCTGCCTATAGTAAAGTCTGTTAATTTTGTGAGTTGTATTCACTTGTGGTGTCTGTGAAAATGTTATGCAGTATAACCGATGTCCTCTTAGATGACGCACTTTCCAGGAAACCAAAAACTGTGGTTCCTTTGTACAGCATAAGAACGTTCCATTTTTAGAGTCCATTGAGCAGCTGATGACCTCATCCTCAGAGACTCTACAGGAGTTTTACTCACATCTAATGTGTGGCTGAAGCTACATTCTGACCAGAGCAGTGGCTGAACAAAAAAGGTTAATCAAAGACAAATCTAAGTGGAGCCATTATAGACTGGGTTAGAGCAGTAACTGGAAGGTGTGTAGACAGGAGTGCAAAGAACAGCCAAAAAATGAAAAGAGGGACGAGAAACTAATCTCCTGCTCGGACAGTAATGCCAAGGGTATCTTTCATCACTACCTTCTGCTTAGGTTTTCACAATATGTGGATTGAATCAATGGAACAGGCTTGAGGCAGAAGAAATTGATTTGGGGCAGTAGACGGAACAACACCCATACTTGTAGCGCATGTAGGTAAAGCTGGATTTGCCTTGAGAGAAAACTTAGCAGGGGAAGACTAGATTCTGTTTCTGTGCTACGTGCCCTCTTGCTGCATCACGCAGGTACAGGTTCACACGCTAACCCACTCATGCACGGGTATCTGAATGCAGAACCTGTTTGATCTCCGAGCATATTCTCTATTGATATGAATGTGTTGTTACATTGTATTTAACTGACAGAGTTCTGTTGAACTACTCAAGTGTTGTTCTCTGGTTGTTCTCTGGTTTGTTTTCAGACATTGGCGTCCAATTGACGGGGCACAGTGCAAGATCCGCCTAGCCCTCAAAAGGTAGACCAGCTTCAAAGTAACTGGTTTTGGACCTGCAGTGATAGCGCTGCACTGACACACCTGTCCAGAAACCACAGCTGATTACCATGTAGGTTTGGACTTAACCTCAGCCCGTGGAGCCGGGTGCGTAATTAAGGCCTCTTGGCTTCACAGGTAAACAGCCTGCTAGGCTCCTGCGGGTCAATGTGCTCATCAACGCCTTTGCCTAACTGCAGGTAACGCGGCCTCCCGCCTCCTCTCCAGCCACGCGCTGCACCGCAAAAATAATTCTTGCTTCTTTGCACAATTACAGGTTAGCTGTCGGCCCCACCCTCTAGGTAGGTTATTTCCACCTTTAACACACTGTGGCTCAAAAGTCATAAGCGGGCTGTTATCATCTCAGATAATTACACAGCTTATACAAGTAATCACCTGATGCTGGTGTTTATGTCCTCCCGCTGCAGACTAAATGTGGCAAGGGGGACTCCCGAAAACATTGCAAAAACAAGTAGTTTGAACTTGGCAATTATAAGGTTGATCAGCCCTCAGGCTAGTCACTGGGGTCACGGTGTACCACTACCTAAAGGATTTGTCTGTGTTTTCCCACAAGCCTGGCAAAGTGAATAACTGTATTAAACAGGGCAGCAACACCATAATTATTTTAAATGCCCTTTTGTATCCAGATCTGCCGCAAAGAGAGGGCAGTGAAAACACAAAAGGCAACAATCTTAAGAATGTGAACGCAGCCAGATAAGTCCTTTGACTCCACATAGAATGTCCCCTTATGTAAAGCAGGGTCTCCTACGAATATCTAGTGAAAGACCAGTATTTTGCTGGCAGTCGGAGAGGTTTCAAGGCATGGGCAAAGTGTGCAATTGCCCAGGGCCCTAATATTCCAAGACCTCCCTCCCCCCCCTGCGCAAATCCTCCCCGGTAATGTAATAGTTCTCTGGCTCCATCTATTTTTGTATCAGATCTCTCTGCCTCTGCTTCTGACTCTGTCTCTCTCTTTCAAGGACTCCCAACATATATGTGTGCATTTGTGCATACATTTATAAGCCTGCAAAAAAAGAATGCCAGTGGTAGTCGAATTGGATCTAGTGCAGGACTCCTGGAATTTATTTGGTTTTATTCTATTCCTTTATTAGCAGAATGAAAAAATTGGCCAGAAATGTTGTACATAGCAGCAATGGCAATACATAGGTAATGAATAAGGTGTTGGCTACATAGTAGGCAGCGATAGCAGATTTGCTCAGGGTGGGGTGCTCCACCGGCTGAATCCACTTTCCAGAGGAACCATGCAACGGAACTCATATGAACAGTAGCTAATGGCACATATGAGAAATACTATTTACACAATTGCATTAGAGTGAGTAGTTATCCATTTTATATTTCTAGTTGCAATAAATGTCTTCTGAGTGTGATTTTGAACTGGCAACGTGTTGGTTGTCCAATTGATGGTTGGTGAAAAAACCCAATGGAGTGTGCCGAGTAGGCAGAATTGGAGGTGATGCAGGTGGTTAATGCATTGTCAGAAGGTTGTGCTTAGAATACATCATGTTTTGAATTGCTGTGTAGTCTGCTAAGTTGTCAGAGATGTAACTCGGAGCAAAGTGGTTATTTGATTTGAGTACTCTTATTTGTTACAGCGCTCTTGGCAATGAACCAATCATATTGATTTTGCCAGGCTGTTTATCAATGTTGATTATAGAGCGGACAGTGTCATTTTAAGCATTTCAGGGGTAAGGCATATTTTAGGGGGCCCTGTCCGGAACTGCTTAGTATTTTCTTAACAATTTTCTACTAATTTCTACCCCACCTCCTCAAACAATATTGAATAATACATTTAAGTCTGAGATGAAGAAATAGACAGATGTGAGATAGAAAGTTTACTTTCCCAGGGGGCCTCCTGGAAGGTAGGGGCCGTGGGCGATTTCCCACTCTGCCTGTGCTTTAAATTGTCTTTGAGAGTGAGTAGAAAAGTGTAAAACCATGTCTGGAGGTGCATAGGAATACCGAGGAAGGCTCACCAATGACTATTACAGTAGTCATGTCGTCCGAAGACTAGTTTGTTCGTGCAACACTGGCTCTACTTATGATGAAAGCTTTCATTCTCAAAAATGGGCTGATCGGAGCCCAGAGGTTTCTAGTTGATGGAATGAAATGCAGTGGAGCACAGAGGATTAGGATGGTATTGGGGTAAGGTGTAGGTGCAATGGAAGAGTTGAGTTTGGAAGGGATCCAGCATGAGGAACTGTGTTCCAATTCAGTGTTGGGACTGTAAAGTATTCAGAGATGCATGCCTAGAGGTAAGGTATGAAATTTGGGAAGGAAAGGATGGTTTGGGCATCCTCCCTGTAGAGGTATATGTGAATTTGAGTGGAATTGTGTGAGGTGTGTTTAGGACAGCCCAGATGCAATGGGGAGCAGGCACTGAAGTGGAAGTAGAGACAACTATCTGAGTGAATTGTGAGGGGGTAGGTACGGGGTGTACACACAAGTGCACCTCTGCGTCAACATGTGCAAGACACTGTGCATGTGTGAGTGATAACCCGTGATGTGGCAGTTCTTCTTGGCAGACAGTGACCTTTTCTGATAGAAATAACTGCCATATGGATCTGGGGCTAATTTGGTGCAAAGACAATACGTGTGTATCCACAACCTGGTTGCTGGAAAACACTGCAAAGCATCCTCTTTTAACTTCCACCCCCACGCCTCGCCAGGAGTGAGGGCGGAAGTGCCAGGCCAACCTGACGCACAACTAGTGCGGAGGGTTGGGCCACGGAGGCCCCGACCCCTAAGGGCCGCGCTCCCCCCATCTTGGGGTTGCGCTTTTCCATTCTTTGTCTTGTGTGTACGCACACAGTGTGTGGCCTGCAAGATCGGCAGTCATCATGTGGGTTTATTTGTATTGCAGGCCTTGGGGAGGGGGCGCGCGTGTGTATGTGTACACGTGTGTGTGTGGGTGTGTGTGCACGTGCATGGGATCTGTCTCCCAATGCAAGCAGCACTGCCTCCTGTACTCTGCATAATGTAAGGGCAGCAGCACTCACCTCTAACACTAACCTACGGGACTTCATGTCCGCGAGTTACTTATTGGTATGTGGACCGGTAACTGACGAGCTGTTCCACGGAGCCCCTTGTTTTAGTCAGACCAGAGAAGGACCTTCTACAGTTGTTACCCGTGAGCTATAGCTCCGCCTCTAATCGCAGCGCGTCCTTTGCATTTCAGCGCTTGTGGTTTTGTTTTTCCCAGTATAAGTGTGCGATACATGGCCCATTGCAGTGGCCAATGAAAACAACTGGATAAGCAACTCGCGGCCGACAGGTGGCACCTGTCAACTTTATCATTGCTGAGACGTCTTTGATTTTATGTAATTGAGGCCGTAAGGTCAGTAACCTGCATATAGATAAAGGTGCGTTACCTTTAGGTCACAAGTTTTTCATTCTTGACTGAGTCACTGTGAGAAATACATTCTCCAGCTAGTAAGGAAATAGCGTTGTCCATTATGAAATGGATTGTGCCCAAGCCGTGGAAGTGTGTTGAACGCATCATTAAGGAGATCTCCTCGCCGGATATGACCGACTCTTCCCCAGCCCTGACTTCATTTCAGATGCCCGGGCCTGTAGGTGATTTTTAAATCAACACAGCCTTGGGTCAGCACCGGTGCATCCCAGTACTGGTATTTAAGCGCTGCCCTCTACGGAAAGCTACCGACTGATTCGGCCCCAAACCCACAGGCGCTTCAGTCGCACCTGGCCTTTAGGGATACCTGCTATGTGTCACTCCCACCTCCCCCAAAACATTGGCTTCAGGCGTTTATCAGGGGCTTCCTCACATCTCCTGAAATCGGATGGGCGCCCTTATCCCTCCGGCGTGGCCTGAGGTCTGTTCATCAAGGTTAGAGTCCCCTGTGGGGCATCATTAGTCCGGCCCCGGGAGAGAGGGTGGGGGGGCACTGGGAGGGGAGGGGCACTGGGATTTTCTTACAGACCGGTGCCCTCAGCAAGTCTGTAGCTCAGCAGGGCGCCGCGTGTAACCAAAGCATTTGCTTTGTTTAGTAACTTTTAAATCCGCAAGTCCCAGGGTTGTCTGTCAGCAAACAGCCTGCCATTAGCGGCTCATTAGACTCCATTGAACTGGACGCGGTTTAAGTGCCACTTGTTAATTGTCCGTGGTTAATCAGCCTATTTGTGAGATGTAAGGGGAGAGGAGAGGAGCAGAGAGCCTGCTGCAGGCTGGGGGCCCCGTGGGGGGCTGATTGAGGAAAAGGCTTCTCTGAGCGAGTGCCAGGGGCTTAATCTGTCTACCAGGGCCCTGCCAGGCAGTCTCGGGCAAAGCCCTGCTGGGAGACATCCTGTACGGAGGAAATTAAACAGCTGCCGTAACAGGGAGAGGTCCCTTTAATTCTTAATTCTGCACCCCCTAGAAGGCACCTGTGTGGTCTCAGCAGCTCAGGCACGGCGCCACCCTTGCATTTCTATTGTTGGCCCAAGAAAATACATTGCCACCAGCGAACCAGCGCGGGAAAGGCGCATGTAAATGATATACAGAGCTACGTTTGCGTCTACCTCAGAACATCTTAGCCCTTAGGCGATTAAAAAGGGGGTTGAAAAACAACCTTGTCACTGTAACCAGTTTTCAAAACATAAAACGTAGAAGTCGGTACATTGCATGTGTTTCATTGATTTGCATTCAAGTTGCACATTACATTCGAGCGTGTCCAGGGTTTAACGTGTAGTCTGGTAATACGTGACGAGCCATTTCACAGGAGGAAGGGGCAGGTGCACGGGTTTTGGTTACGAGGCCGCGTAAAAGCAACAGTTGCATCTGAACCGGAAGGACTTATATCTCATGCACCTATGACATCTTTAGGGACACCGCAACAGGGACATCTTAAGGATTTTGGGGGCCCTGGGCCAAACGTGATTTGGGGGGCCCTGTCCTGTACAGCTTTGAATTTATGGTCCAATTTCAGCTTTTCATGCCCTCTTCGGCCAGGCCACTAACAGTGCACAGGCACACTCGTGCACATTCTAAATGTGTCTACATATAATAATTAGGGATAGTGACTTGTTTTAATATTGTAACACAGCAGCAGCTCACTAAAATTACTGCAAATAATCTCTGACACCCTCCCATTTCTCATAAGTGAGGTCCTGCTTTGATCCGAAAGAAGCATTTTTATGGCTGTTGCATGAAACATAAACATAAAATATTTAAGCAAAATGTAAAAGTCTCTTATACACCCCAACATTAAAAATAAATTTGAGGCAAATGGTATTTAAAACAACCTGTTTAAGAATGACTCAAGGTGATCAGGGTCAAAACTCTCTGCAGAATAGAGTTGGCTGTATCAGGGGCCCCCTGAAAGGCGGGGGCCCCGGGCCAGAGCCCACTTTGCCCGTGTCTTAAAACATCTCGGGCGTGGCTTCAGGCGTCAAGATGGCGGTCGCACTCTAAGAGTGCTCCGGACCCCTCTGTCACCAGCAGCGAAAAGCCCCATTCGTCCAGCATCCAGTTTGCCTCTGCTGCATCCCTGTGTGTTGTGGAGGGTCCAGTGAGGCGGCGTGAGATCCCTAGGTGCCGCCGATCTGTGGTGCGGACGAGCCGGGCCCCGTAAGGCCGCGGGCCTGGGCCTTCGGCATGGCCTGGTAGTGGGGGGGTGGCGGCCCTCTGGATGCGGCGGGGGCATGGCCTGGAGCCCCCATGCCCTGTGCCTGGTGAGGCTCGGGCGGCCGGGGATGGCCCCGGAGTGAGATGGGCGAAGAGGTGGGCCCAGGAGCGGTGCAGGAGCCCACTCCCGGCCCCGGAGGAGAGAGGAGGTGTGGCCGTTTCGGGCCGCGGCCGGGTGCCCAGAAAGCACTGTGGGCACGGGCCTCCCTGTCGCAGGGGCTGGGTCAGGGTGATCGGGCCCTCGCCGGTGCCGGATTGATTGGGGCCGGCACAGCAAGGTGAGGTGATGGGCCGGCGAGGCAGACGCCAAGCAGATCCCCCTGGGCCGCAAGGGGCTGGGAGCCCCCCCCCCTGCCTGGGTCGGCACTTCTCTGACTGGTGGGCAGTGTGAGCGGAGAGGGGCCACGGGGGCCATATTGACATTGTATACGGGTCCTGGGGGGTCGAGGGGTTGCGGCGGCTGCCTCGGGCCACAGAGCTGTGATAGGGTACGCAGATAGCGCCGGGGAGGTGGGCCCCCTGTTGCTGGGCTGGAGTGGCCGGGCCTTGGCCGGTGTTGGGGCCCACGCGGAGGAGTGAGGTGGCGAACAAGTGAAGAGGATGCCGAGCGGCTCCGCGGGACCACAGAGAGCCTGGGCGTCTTCCCCACCAGAGCAGGGGTGTGCGGGCTGGGGCCCCTGGGGGTGAAACAGCGGATCCGAGGCAAAGGAGTGGGAGACATCCCATAAGGCACAGGTAGTGTGACTGAACCGCGGTGCTGGCCAGTAAGCTGTGGAGCGGCGCCAATTGACTGGGCGCGGGCTGGCCCTGATCCTGGGGGGGCCTTGCGGCCTGTGTGGCCCTTGTGGCGGGACCCTGAGGCGGCCTCCCAGAGGGGCATAGGACCTGCCCCCACCCCCTTAGAAGATCTTCGGAAGTGGTACATCGGTGTGCTGTGTGGACCTGTGGCGCCCCGGGCACACACAGCTTTCATGGGGAGGGACAAAACCGGCAAGCAGCAGTCAGCGCCCCAACAGCACATCGACCAGTTCGCCACACAGACGTCCTCTCACAGGGCATGCAGGGCGACGCAGGAGGCCCCGTTCGCGGAAGGTGTGGGTGTGATCCTGCAGGCCATTCAATCCTCACAGCTTGGGGAAGTACGAGAGGATGTGGGTCTCCTGCGGCAGGGCTTACGGACAGCGGTCGAAATCACAGATCTGAAATCCAAAGTGGCCCAGCTGCTGACTCGCACTGGTGAATTCCATCATAGAGCCGAGGACGCCGAAAACCATTGGCTTTCCTAAGGGTGTAGAGAAGGCTCGGGCGGTTGCGTTTTTGGAGCGCTGGATCATATCCTGGGTCCCATATCCTGGGTCCCAGAGCAGTTACTGTCCCCCTGGTTTGCCATCGAGCGGGCCCACAGGGCCCACAGGGCAGTGGCGCCCAGACCCAGGTGCCCAATGATTGCAAGATTTCTCAACTTCAAGGACCGTGATACTATCCTCAGAGAGACGCAAGCACGTCTGGATCTTTGTTGGGACAACCATTGGATCCTTATCTTTCCTGACTATACCAGGGAAGTGCAGGCCAAGCGTCACTCTTACGAGAGAGTCAAGCAAAAGTTAAAAGTCAGCACCTACGCCCTCACCTCTACGGACTACATGCTCCTCGGCAACCTGAATTTTTACCTAGAGAATGCCAATAATAGCAACTCCTCAGCCTTGATCGACAACCTCGCCAACCTAGGTCTCAAACAACTCATCATGACGCCCACCCACTCAGCGGGCCACACACTCGACCCCATCTTCTCCGCCCGCAACCACATCACTTTCACCCATACCACCAAATTCCACTGGACCGGCCACCGCTGTGTCCATTTCACCTTCCAGAAACCCATCACTCACCACCACCTGCAACAGATCCCTCCCATAGCTGGAACAAGATCTCGAAAGACCAGTTGATCTCCACCCTCACCCACGCCCCACCACCCACCACCAGCAAACCCAACACTGCTGCCCTCAACCTCAAACAATGGCTAGACGACTGCGCCAACACCCTCGCCCCACTTAGGAAACCACCCATCCCCCGCACCAGCACAAAAGCACCCTGGTTCACCGCCGACCTTCAGGCCTCCAAGTGGGAGTGCCAGAAAATCGAGAAGATATGGCGCCACGAACAAACAGAGAGCAACCACGCCACCCTCATGACAGCCATCCGGACTACCAACAGATCATTCTACAAAGACCGAATCGATGCACATGACAGCAAAGAGCTCTTCAGCATCATCAAAGAACTCGCCAACTCCAATTCCTGCTCCATCGACCCCCTCCTCGCAAGACCTCTGCAACTCCCTCACCACCTTTTTTCACCGCAAGATCGCAGACATCCATGCCAGCTTCGCCAACCCGATCCCCATGACCACCGCGGCCAACAGTAACCCCAACGCATCCAACCACACCAACCTCCTTAGCACCAGGACCCACACCAACGACGAGGACACCACCAAGACCATGAGCACCATCCTATCCGGATCACCCGCCGACCCCTGCCCTCACCATGTCTTCAACAAAGCCAGCCAAATCATTGTCCCCCAACTCTGTGCTATCATCAACAGCTCCTTTGAGACCGCCACCTTACCGGAGAGCTGGAAACACGCCGAAGTCAACGCCCTGCTCAAAGAACCCAAGGCACACCCCGAAGACCTCAAGAACTACCGGCCCATCTCCCTCCTCCCTGTCACTGCGAAGGTCATCAAGAAGATAGTCAACAGCCAACTATCCCGCTTCCTGGAGGACAACAGCTCACTCAACATCTCCCAATCCGGCTTCTGCAAGGACCACAGCACCGAGACCGCTCTCATCGCCGCAACCGACGACATCAGGATCATGCTCGACAAAGGTGAAACTGTGGACCTCATCCTCCTTGACCTCTCGCCAGCCTTCGATACCGCCTGTCACCACACACTCCGCACACGCCTCCAAGACGCCGGAAACCACCACAAGGCCCTGGACTGGATCACATTCTTCCTCTCCGGTAGAACTCAGAGAGTCCACCTTCCTCCGTTCCTGTCGAAAGCCACCAAGACCATCTGCGGAGCCCTCCAAGGATCGTCTCTCAGCCCAACCCTTTTTAACGTCTACATGGCACCGCTCGCCAACATAGTCTGATCCCACGGCCTCAACATTGTCTCCTATGCGGACGACACCCAACTGATCCCCTCACTTACTAAGTACCCCGCCACCGCCAAGATAAATCTCCACAACAGACTTCCTGCCATCGCCAACTGGATGGAGATAAGCCACCTCAAAATGAACTTGGATAAGACTGAGATCCTCATCCTCGGGTCCAACCACTCAGCATTTGATGATTCCTGGTGGCCTGCCGCACTAGGACCGCACCAGTTCTCACCACCCACGCACGCAAGCTCGGCTTCATACTAGATTCATCGGTCACCATGACCCAGCAAGTCAACGCCGTGTCATTCTCATGTTTCAACACCCTCCGTATGCTTAGCAAGACCTTCAGATGGATCACCATCAAAACCAGAAGAACGGTCACCCACGCCCTCGTCAGCAGCAGACTGGACTATGCCAACACACTCTACGCGGGAACAATAACCAAGCTCCAGAGGAAACTTCAGTGCATTCAGAACACCTCTGCACGCCTCATCCTCAACCTCCCCTGCCACAAACACATCTCAGCCCACCTCAGAGACCTTCACTGGCTCCCTGTCAACAAGAGGATCAGCTTCAAACACCTCATCCACGCTCACAGAACTCTCCATGACGCAGGCCCTGCCTACCTCAAAGAGCATCTCAGCTTTCATGTTCCCACCCACCAGCTCTGCTCCGCCAACCTCGTCCTCGCCACTGTCCCCCGCATCCACCGTACCACAACCGGCGGAAGATCCTTCTCCCACCTCACCGCCAAAACCTGGAACTCCCTCCCTGTCAACCTACGCCTGACCCAGGACCTCCTGACCTTCAGTAAACGACTCAAGACCTGGCTATTCGAGCAGTAGCAACCCCCCCCAGCGCCTTGAGACCCTAACAGGTGAGTAACATGCTTAACAAGTGACTGATTGAAAGGCGATGCAGCTCACCTACATGCTTCTCTTCCCTGCACGCCTCAAGGTCCTCATGGACGGGAAGTCCTTTTTCTTTGACTCGCCAGAACTTGCGTGGGACTGGCTCACTTCGAAGGGGTCCCCTTCGACAGGAGAAGATCCTCCCGGGGCCGGGTTGTGTCGGCTTGCCAGGCTCACGAAGGGGACGCAGGCGTGCCGGGTCTCATCGGAAGTGGCGGAGTGTGCCGGCACGCTGCCACTGGGGTTGAACCATCGAATTCCGAGAGTCCGAGAGGGTGGGTCAAGCTGGACGGCTCTGAAATTAAGAGACCCACGCCTGCTCTTGAGGACGATCACCTCAGCCAAACTCCCTCGCTCCCATAGGACTTGATCAGCATTGACCTCAATGTCTGGTGGCGGTGTAAGGGGGAGACCTCCTGTTTGATAAAGGACGCAGGACGGGGGTGGCAGTATTGCAGAACTCCGACTACATGTTGGGGTCCACCAATCCACACCAATGACATACACTTTGTTATTATGGTTATGGTTGGGTTTAAGGGTGACAGATGCTTCAGGGCTGGAAGTATGGGAAGTGGGGCAGTTGGGGGGGTTGTCACATTGATACATCAATCCATGGTTACATGGGGGTTGAGTTTCAGTTGTTTTATCATGTTTTCCTTAGTTGGTAGCATTGCAGCCCTTGGGCTGGCACACTACACACACCATTTTCATTTCCCCGCGCGTATTGGCCCACTTTAAGCAGGTTCTCTCATGGAATGTCAATGGGCTCCTAGATAAAATCAAGAGATCTGCAGTCTTTGGTACTCTCCGCCGCTTTGCCCCCTCTGTGGTCTTGCTCCAGGAGATACACCTACTTGGAACCAAGTGCCCCATGCTCGCACAGGGTGGGTACAATAGAATCTACCATGCGAGTTTCGCCAGGGGCTCTCGGGGGTGGCTATCTTGCTACATCGTTCGCTGCCCATAGTGATAACTGCTTCACAGCTAGAGCCGCAGGGGCGCTACGCAGCAGTGTCCGGCACGCTTGGCGGACAACCGATCAACATCCTGAGTGTATATGCACCTCTCAGGGCATTTGAGCGATTTCTGAAGACCCTCCAGGAGGCGGTGGCGGGACTCCCCCTGAGACTGACCTCCTGGGGGGGACTTTAACTCCGTCATGAATCCCGATCTGGATATCACAGGAAACCCATCTGCGAGCCACTCGACCTGGACTTCCAGGCTAGGCCACTGGGCGGATGGCCTGAGCCTATGCAACTTGTGGCAACTCTGGCACCCTACAGTGTGGCAATACACGCACACATCGGCAGCACACCACACTGACGAAAAAATAGACCTCCTCTTTGTGCCGGCTCTGGACGTATCCAGAGTCCCTGGGGTAGAGATCCTGCCCCATGGGGTCTCGGGTCACGCACCACTCCTCGCCCCGTTTGACGCTATAGAAGCCACCCAGCGCCCCCTGTGGAGGTTAAACGCCTGGCACTTACAAGATGGTGACTATTCCCAGGCCCTGAGGGACCAGCTTACCAAATACTTTGCAAACAATTTAGGTCAGTGCCATTGTCTGGCATTATTTGGGTTGCTTGTAAGGCCACCGTCAGGGGGCAGGCCAAGTACCTCCTTTGTGTGAAGGAGCATGCACGGAATCAACAGGTGGTGGACCTTGAAGCTGCGAGTGGAGCGACAACTCACCTCCTCCTCGCACAGCTCGGTATTGAGACAACTAAGCCTTCTAAGAGAGGAAAGCAGGCAGTCTACCCTTAAAGCAGCAAAACACATGTGGCGGGCCTCGACAGCCCAGGTATTTGGGTGCAGGGACAAGAACAGTAAACTCTTACACTGGCTTGCGACTTGGCCCTTAGCGAATAGAGTTGTCCCCGAAGTAACCGACGGATCGGGCGCTGTCTCCCAGACGCCCTGCGAGGTCGGGCAGAGCTGCCTATTACGGCAGACTTTATGAGGAACGGCCCAGACCCCGAGCGGAGGTGGAGGCCCCCTTGCTGGGAGACGTGTCCTTTCCTAAAATCTCTGTAGTCGGGAGACAAGACCTTGATGAACCCTGAGCACTAGAGGAGGTCAGGACAGCTATCTCAGCTTTGGCCGTGGGCAAGACCCCAGGCTCCGACGGGTTTCTGGCTGAGCTATATAGCAAATGCAGCAACATCCTCGCTCCTTACTTGCTGAGCATGATTGAGGAAGCTGAGCGGGTGGGAGGTTTCCCTCGGGTCTCGACCAAGCTACCATTGTAGTGATCACCAAGTCCACTCCCATGACAGTGCTCTGCCTACCGCCCCATGTCACTTCTTAACACCGAAGTTAAGATACTGTCCACGATATTGGCCGCTAGATTGAAGAGAGTGATACTGTCGCTGAAACACCCGGATCAGTGCAGCTTCATGCCAACCATGAGCACAAGGCACTGCATTAGACGGTTACTTGCAGCACTGGCCCACTGTGGCTCCCTGATCCCTCCCCTGGCACTCCTCCTCCTTGACTTCCAGAAGACGTTTGATACAGTGGACTGGTCGTACCTCCACAGGTCCTTTTGTATGCCGGGTTTGGGCCTAAGTTCCGAGGACTAGTGAAACACCTTTACTCTAACCCAATGGCTCGGGTGCAGGTGAATGGAGTGGTCTCGGACCCCTTCCCTATGCTTCGGGGTCCCCGTCAAGGGTGCCCTTTGTCTTTGCTTCTCTTCACTCTGGCGATGGAGTTGCTTGCGAAGATTATAAGGGAAGACCCCTTGATCGAGGGTTGGTCTTGTCCCCCGGGACAGGAGGACCGCGTGGCATTGTAGGCGGACAATGTACTCTTGTTCTTGGCCAACCCAGCCAGCAGTGGACCCGAGCGTTGCAGCTACTGGAGTTGTTCACTGAGGCCTCTGGTCTGACACTCAACCCCTGTAAGTCACTGCTGGTCCCGTTGCACCTAGCGAGGGACTGTTACAACTGGCAGAATGAAATCCTGATCTGGCACAATAGTTTCAGGTGCCTGGGAGTGACTGTTGCCCTTCTGCCCGAGCTAGCCTGGTCGCTCAACATTTCACCGCTCACCCGGAGGATCAAAGCTGACCTCCAGCGATGGCAGACCCTACCCCTTAATATTCTGGGTAGAATAGCGCTCTACAAAATGATGGTGCTACCTTGGTTCCTTTACCTGCTCCAAAACTTCCCATACCACATACCCAAAGAAGTGGTTTAAGGAAATAGACGCAGTAGCACAGCAATTCCTTTGGTACAATACTCGCCCCCGGCTTGTGTTCTGCACTTGTCAAGGTGACATATACGAAGGCGGATTGGGCATGTCCAATCTCTATCTCTACTACCTCGCAATGCACTTTCTGGTGATCAATGACTGGTTGGGGGCGGCTGATCTGATCCAGCATACCAACTTGAACTGTTGACTATGGGCTTCCCTGGCCTGCTTGGGATGCTGTATGGTACCCCCTGCCACGTAGGATCCCGGAGGTGACCAGGGTGGTGCTGACAGGGTGGAGGGCGGCACAAGAGGTAACGGGATGGGGGCGACGCCTCACCCAGCAAACCCCGCTATGGCATGGGACATGGCTGGAGGAGATCTCAGACCTGGAGGGGTTCCAAAAATGTATTTCACTCTTGGGAGACGTCTGGGCGGTCTCTCACATGCGGTCCTTCCAAGAGGTTCAGCGGCAATACTCGCTCTCTGGGACCCAATTCCATAGATACTTGCAACTCAGACACGCCCTGAGTGTATACATTCCAACTGGCTCGGCCCTCCCCGAATTAAGTCCACCAAAGGCTAAATCCTTGATGGGTGGTTTGGGCAAAGGGGGAGTGTCTCAGATATACCGCACCTTGGTCACCAATACAGCACAGACATTCAGGAGGCTCCGGGAGCGGTGGCAGGATTGGCTGGGCCCTATAGAGGGTGAGGACTGGCGGGACGCTCTGATGGCCCCAAAAACCTTGACTATGATTTTGTGTGGTGCAAACTTACTATCTGCACACAGCCTATATTACACCTGATAAAATGCAGAAAACAGGTCTCCTGACCCGCGCAGACTGCTCCCGTTGTGCAGGCCCCTATGCTGGCTTCTTTCATATGGTATAGAGTTGCCCACACATAGCAACTTACTGGCGAGCGGTTACGTCCAAACTCACTAGAATCCTACAGGTGGAGGTCGAAGCGGCCCGCTGCCTCTTTTGCAGGGTGTCCTGGAGAGAGTGGGGTCCCGTAGAGCGGATCGGGCCTTTTTGGGAATAGCATTTCTGGTGGCCAAAAGGGATATCACTGCGTGTTGGAAGGCAGAGGCGGCGCCGGCTTGATGAAATGGTGGCATGTGGTGGACTAGTGTGCCCAGCAAGAAAACTCAGTATAAGAAGCAAGAGGCTGCCCGGCCAAATTTGACAGAGTGTGGGGTAAGTGGATCGGGACATGGGATATCTGCTCAGCTGCTACACCTGTCAACGCAGTCTCCTTGGTGTGATTTGTCTCTGGCTAGTATGATCAGTATTGAATATGTGCTCATGTCACCTATGTGAGAATTGTATAATGTTGTGCCTCTGTGGGGCAGATGTGACAATTTGGTTTTGGTTTTAAGTCGTTATACCAAACTAATAAACTTGCTTATCAAAAAAAAAAGTCTCTGCATCGCAGTTGGTTTGCAGCAGCTTCAAAGGCAAAAGATGTACAGGAGGTCTACGGTGCTTATGGGGGTTTCTTAGTGGCTTTGTGGGTTCATGTGATGGTGGAAAGGAGGGAAACTAGGCCGAGGTTTTTTTTATTATGGCGCGATCACGGCAGTAGGGCACTGACACCGGAACACACTTCCTGCCTCTGTGGTACCAGCATTGACATCAGGACATTACAAACAAAGGGCACTGATTCTGCCTTTGAAACGCACGACTGGTCCCCAGGACCCATGCCAAGAGTAATGACGAGGTCGAACTGGGTAACTCGGACGTGGCTGATGGAAAGGTCATATTGATGTACAGCAAAACGTAGGTTGCAGACGTAGTGCTAAACCACAAGGCATGAAGTGCCTGCATCATTAAAAGTGATGCCGCGATAGGAAAGAAATAGTCTGTTTTATAACTACTCTGATAGATGGATCTCAGGATCGTTTCCCTCCGTTGTCGTTACTATGCCAACAGCACGAGCGTGTAACCAATTGTACGGCAGTATAAAAAACCTCCCGAAAATACAAGATTTAATAACACAGGAAGAGAGGGGGCTGAAGTAAACACACACTCCAATGTAACTGAAACAAATATTTGGGAGGAAGATGTGGGAGGAATGATAAGTGACTAAATTTAGAGCATTTGCAAGATTATTATCAACAACAGGAAAGGTCAGGGCAAGCTATTTAAAGCAATAATTACACAGTAGTACAAGATGTGATAGTGAAGATTGAATGGAAAAATCAGGGTCAGTTAGAGAGCTCATGTAAGTGGAATCTGTTCAGGTTTTTGTTCTAGTGTTCATGTGGGTATTACAGGCAGCTACACTCATTTTAATCGACTGACAGCAACACTGTGGACAGAAATACTACTGGTATTTCAGTAGAATCTTGAGTGCTGTGAAGTCCAGGTTTCCCTACAGGGATATCGGCAGGGCCACTGGAATTATGCGATTGTGCACGATTTTCGCATAATTGCCGCATTCGCCACATTATCCATGATCTTCCGCATAATCTGTAGATTTTAACAACAAAAAATGTTTCTAGCTCAAAATGTTCAAAAGTTAGTAAAACACAGCAGCACGTGTTGCTGCACAGTGGAAGGCCCTTTACAAAGTTTGAGTGGTCACCTTTCTGTACCTTATTGCTATATTTGGGTGTTACTGCACAAAATGTGTCACAAAATGTGGTGCATAATGCCACATAATTTGGCTCTTCTTGCCACATAATTTACTCAACCCTGCTGCAGAATTTGACCCTCCCCTGACACATAATTCCAGTGGGCCTGGCATCTAGGCCAGTACAGCACGGCTGGTGAATGTGTTTTTTTAACAGTAGTGTTGTTGATATCAGTGGGCAGCCATATATGATTTTGTTAAAGTCTTCTCAAGATTAGATGAACACTTGACAGACTGCAGGGGATGGGGGGTTGTTTTTTTACAGAGATTCTATTTATAGAGATTGCAGTTATGGGCTTTAAACAGAATCAAAACAAGGCCATAAGATCCGAAAAATGCAGTCATGCTCTTTAAAATATAGAAGATGGTGATCTCAGAGATCTTATACAATCATGTCCCATGACTTCAATTCAGAATCGTAATCAGAAAAATAATGTCAGGAAAAGAAGTGCCTGTGTCATGCACAGTGATCAGAATATTGCTTTATGGCACTCATGCAGCACAGAAGGGCATAATCATTACATAGCTGAATTTTGTGGATCTTCTTAAGGAAATTCCTTGCTCTGGTGTGAAGTGGGTTGTAGAATCGGTGCAAACGGCAAAAAATATTATCTTGTCCTGGCTCTTTTCATGTCCTGATTTACCTTACAAATGTCTCAGAGGTGAACAAAGGACTGGATTTTCATGGATGCCCCTGTGGTGAGAGAGTAACCCAATAACCAATCATTACGCAGCATTTCTGAGTATTCGTTACTTGATAGAACCAAAGAGCAGATTGGCATATTCTCAATTTAAGTGAGTTTACCCCTTGGGGTGAGAACGAAGGATTGAGATCTTGTGCATTGTTTCGGGCTGTAGCCCCCAAATCTCTCTGCCAGGCCTAGGACCACGCATTAGTTGGTGGATGACGAGTCAGGTCTGGGACTTACGTTTAGTTTGGCAGTGGCCGGCGAGGATATTTCACCATCAGTAGAAATTTGTGTGGTTTTGCCTGTGTGTGCTTGGAGAGAACGGAAATGCAGCAGTGAACTTTAGTATTGTAAAACATTCATCTTCAGATCTGTTACTATGTTAAATATATTTTGATGTATGTTTTAAAAATATTTCTCAATTTGTTTTATTAGACCATTTTGTAGTCATGATAATAAATACGTCCTGTTTAGTATTCGCAACAATTACATTTGAAGGCTGTCTTTGGCTCATTTGAGTGGGAGAGGTTTGGGAACCTAACTGGGCTCATCTCAGCCTATTGCAACAGATATGGCGTCTGTAACAAGCTCCAGACTGTGGTACATACTGGATAACATTTCCTGTTAATAATTAAAGACAGTAAAACTTGTAAAAATACCAATTGTCCATTAATCTATCATAGTGAAATACACAAGGAAAAGGCATAACTAATACAGTCTAATCACACACAGTACATAAGAGCACATGGGAATGCTTGGTTGCTTTGAAAGAGACCAAGCTGCACACCGAAGGAAGGTGATTAAGGGGAGGGTATTTAATACTGTAGTCAAAGTGGCTTTCAGTCAGGGGCATAGCTTTGGAGGGGTGTTTGGGGTGTTGCACCCTTCTAATAAATGTATTTTATTATAAGTAGTTGGGTATAGGTGTTTTCAGTCGGGTATTGTGAGGTCAGTCGGATTTCACCAGGGATGTTTACATACATACAGATAAATTTGCGTACACACTCTCTCCCTTTCAGTTTTGAAAGTTCTAAAAATAGTGGTTATTTTACAAAATATTGTGTTTTCTCTCTCTTAGTACTCCTACCAATCCGCATTCCTCTCCCTTTCCACTGCCCCGTACACCCCTATCATGCACCATTGCTTGTTGACTAATGAATTCAAACATGATATGCCAGCGTGATTGCTGGAAATTATGAAGCTCACACACCCCCAGTCTTACTGACCAAGCTATGCCTCTACTCTCAGTAAAAGACTCACCATCGTTTTTAGGTTGCGCCTAGGCAGCGTGCAAGCGCTGTCTCTCAAGCTATTGTAATGTACATTTGTGGGCTTGCACCATGCCCATCTCATGCCCATCACTCTCATTAGTTCCTTGGCCTGCTTTTCAAAATTCCCTTGATTTTGTAGGTAAATGCTTTACGTTTGTCCCTCCATGAGGCTGCTTTGTTACCGCCTTGGAGACTGACCCTGTTACATGGATTATTGCGCAATCAGCCATATACGTTAGTGTGGTGCACTACTTTTTTCTTTTACCTCGCCGCTTCACTCTGCGTGGGCGTATGTTGTTTCTTCCTGTTCCTTGTTTTGGGCATGCCGCTATTTCTTTGCGGTGTCTGCGCACAAAGGTTGCAAGCTGGAGTGGGGTGGTCTTTTTTTTTTAAAGGAGGTTCATATAACTCAAACTCCAACGGAGAAGCAAGAAGCACGTTACATAAGTGCGTGAAGTTTCATATAGTACGAACTCGATCAGAGGAGTGCTTTACACGACTATGTGAAATTTTACGTAGCGCAACCTCAATCTGAGAGTTAACAGTTAAAAAACATACAAACTGGAACATTTAAAATGGAAAAAAAACCACAGAAATACTCAATGCGCCTCTCCTGGCACATCGGGAGAGCCGATACTACAATATTAACTGCACTCGTGAAACTGACCCCGTATTGCTTTGCGGGGCATTTCTTTTTCAAAACCTTTTTGCCGTAACTTACCATGTGGTGGTCCTAGGACAATGGGACCACCATCAATATGTTCAGCACAACAGACTCCTTCTGTCTAGGGCATCCCTGAGTCCCCACAATAGGTTGGGGGGCCCAAAATAATAACCCTCCCACCAGTCAGTGTCTTTTTAAGTTCTCTCATGGCTGAAACTTTTGTTTTACATCTGGGACCAGTTTGTGTTTTAAGGGCCTTGTTTGTAATATTATTCTCGTAGGCCTACTAGGCTTGAAAATGTGCAATGCATTATGCCCTCTAAATATATGATTACACTGCATTACATTCTGCCGTTTTGTTTTCATGTGGTTATGCTCTCTAGGGGTTGACTATATGGTTACATGATCAAGTGTCTTACAAATGTTATTTTCATAGTGGTGCCATATAGGTCCTGTTCTGAGCATTACAGCGAAGATAATACAATATTTGCTGCACTCGGAAACTCTTCCCATAATGCTTTGCGGGACATTCTTCTTCCAAAAATTCTTTACCCATAAGTCACTGCAAGATATGCTCTTTTTGGCGAGGTCATCTTTGGGTTTCCACACCAGGTTGGGGCGGACCCCAAAATAGTAATATAAAAAATATAATAATGTCATTTTTTATTTTTTGCTGCAGATAGAGGAAGAAGGTAAATGGAAGTGCTTTAGTTATATGAAGGGCCACTGCAATTATGTGACAGAGAGGACCAAATTATGTGGCACGTTTGACCAATTTATGTTACAAGAAAAGTCCAGTTATGCATTTACAAAACCATTAGTTCTAACTCAAGCAAATGTGAGACCTATTGCATTGCAAATACTTGTTGGTTTTCTAATTGTGGAGAGTGCATGGCAGACCTTAGCACTGAGTTCAAAGGCATCTCATAGTTTAGCTCAGTATTTAAGCAAGTATAGTCTTCTGGTGGTCATATTTCCTAAAACAATTAGACCCATGACCAACTACTTAGTGGGTCAACTAGTGGAAATTGATGGCTTTTCATTGATTAGCCTAAGTCATTCAAAAAAGTGTCCCTGCCTGTCATTCTCAGAATAAGGGCACAGTTTAGAAAGGTAGCTGTATTTCTAAAACTGCCATTACAATGGGGTTTATTAAAGACCTTTCAACATGTAAACAAAGCACAAGTTAGTGACTGGTGTTTAGTTACCCTGCGTACTCTCCTTCAGACAACAGAATTTTCACATACCGCTTTTTCCAATCCAAGAATAGGAACGTTGTGAGAGGTTAAATACTTTGGTAGTCAAATGAATTAATACAGTGCAAAAATCCAGAGGGCCTATTCACAAAGGCTATTTAGAAGTACGTAAAGTAGCACAACTTTACACACTGCAAAATGCAATTGATAAACTTCCATTCAGAGACTTCTGCCTTTGCCCTTCTTATCTTTTCTGCTGCGAGATCTTCATATACAAAGGTATATGATGTAGTGATAAATATGGAAGGGACAAGGTGGGGTGTTTGGAAAATTGTGAATAAGTTTTAAAAAATGATGGGTTTAAGGGAATTTGAAGGAGAGGCTTAGGGAGAGACATGCTAATAGAAGACGCACATCCCCATAAGAGAAAGACAATTGCAATTCACAAAATGGGTACTTAAATCTATTACACTAGTACTACTGATAAAAGAGGCTCCAACATAGTTTAGCCTTTGAATTAGTCAGGCACCATACATGGACAATCGCTAGTATTGCTGCAAGCCCCCGTGGAAAGCAATGCTGACAGACAATAACACAAACACAATGGGAAACCTCAATTAAAACGAATAAACTAAATATGATTTTGAAATAACTTTATTTGATTTATTTTAAAGTTTACTATTAAACATTTTAAAAACCAAATTATTATTAATTTCTTAGTATATATAATATTTTAATAAAATATATTGTAAGTTAGAACATTTTGTTAAAACATGTAAATTACAAATAAAATACTACATAAATGACATCAAGATTGTGGCACCGTCACACAAATGATACTGTAATGGCTGGAGGTGGGAGGGGAAAATGATAACTTAATTTAAATAAAAATAAAAAAGTGAGTTACATTTAAAGAATATGTTACATATCGGTATAGGTGTGTTGTTCCTTGTTACTGTAGTAGGTGTTTGTGAATAGGAGAACGAGAAATCTGTTTGTAAGTACTTAAAATTATATTTGTATTCAAAATTAATGTTCTTACTATTGCTTTCTATATTGAGATGTCCACCCTGTCTGTGGAGATCGCCACAAAAAGGTGGCAAGCCATTAACAGTAAATGTTCGTAGTAAATCCAGCCATAGGAGTCACCACCCCCTCAGCTGAGGGAGTAGGCACTCTTAAGTCTACATCTAGGTGTAAATATATATATGTAAATAGTGTATTCCATCCATGAGGAGATTTATAACCAGGTGTAGCTCCGCCCATATCCAAAGTTACCGCTATGAATTGGGCCAGATATCGTTATGAATAAATCATTTCCAAGGTCATTTTAAAATGTACTCGGCCAATGATTCCCCAAAGATAAAAAAAACATGTCCTGAAGTAAATTCGGCACTTGTTCAGCGTCATCACTACAACTGCTCCAATGGTAATGTTTTGAATTTTTAGGTTTGTTGAAGGGTTCAATGTTGCTAAAAAAAACCTGTTTTTGACCCTGCCCTGGAATTTACATGTTCTTCAAATTTAAGATTATCGCCTCGCCCTTCCATGATATGATTACGTGTCTGCTCGGATTCAGTATTTGAAGTGGAGTTGCCAACTTGCCTGCTGAACAGCAGCGGGTGTTGGCTCAAGTTGAGAGGAAATGAGCCATCATTTTAGAGTCAGACATCCTAATGCAAAATTACTTTTTTGCCTTTGATCTTTGTTACACGATTCTTGTAAAAGTACATTAAGTACAAGCTAGCATTATCGGATTATGTTTTAATATCAAAAACAGTATAATAACCACTTTACAAACTGCTTGGCCTCAGAGTCATGCTCTCACATCTACTTAGGTTCATCAGACAGGTAGATGATACACATTTGGGTGCCTTCTTGCGTGATACATAGGAACCCTGGGCAAAGTGGAGGGCGAACCGGGTTTGCGGCAGGGGGGCAGGTATAGCTCTCAAATTGGCTCACGTTGCACTCAAAGTGTGATTTATCTGTCACTCTTCTCTCCTGGTATGGCGGGATTCTCTTGTTTGCCAATTAACTCTCTCCTGAAGGGGGAGGTGGTCTGGCCTAGAAGCAAACTGGGAGCATCCTCAACACAATGGAGTCTCTGAAACTGTTTGTGGTTTGTGCTAAGTCACATGTCTAGCTTGCATATTGCATGCATAAATGTTAGCACTAACACAGTTTGGACAAGTGTGTAACTTCTGCAGATTCTTGCATGATTGTTGTACTTTCCACATGTGGTACTCATACTCTGAATGCCTCTTTGTAAGTGCATTGGTAGTTAGTGAAGTTTGGCTCCTGGTGACAATATGTGTGTCTGGAATGTATCTACCATGAAAACAAGCATTTCCAAAGCCAACACGTTTGGGGTTCATGCAATAACATGCAGCTTTAGCACATTAGAATGAGAAACACGGAGGAGGAACCAGCAAGAGTGGATAGAGAAGACCATAGTTATAAAGTAGCCTATGGTTCAGTTCAGTACAAGCACTTCTGTGGAAGTGAAAGGATACATCAAACATGGACTGATAACGTCTCCAACCAATGGCTGGAACAGGGCTGGTCCAAGAAAGCCAGTGGTTGGAAGGTTAGAACCCAATGCTCACTCTGTGTATATTGTTAGCAATATATATTTACCACATCTACTGTCAAAACCCAAACCTAAACATGAGGATGTGTGTTGTATGTCTCTCTCTCTCTGTCTGGTAGGAGTAAGTGCCTCTTACAAAGCCTGTAGACTTTCTTGTAAACAGAACACTTAAACTATTGACAATCACTATTTACAAAGTCAGTCCCATTACACACAGTATTTGCTTCTTTCTTTATTTAAGAATTCTATATAACTCTATATGCTGTCCTCCTAATGAGCACTAGTTGGTGATGAGAATAGTCCAGTTACGGAAGAAGTTAGAACTCTAGGAAGAATAACAAACTAACAATGACCCAGATCAGCAATGAGGTGCATTCAAATCATCGGTTTGATTATTCAAACCTACCTGGGAGGATCAGATGAGAATGGGAGAACTTAAGGGAGTCGGGTCTCTTTGATGAGGATGGAAGTGGTCCCATGGAACCCGAAGAGTGGTCAAAGTATCTCTGAAAAGGAATTGTAAATTCCTAAATTGAAGATAGCTGAACTGCTCTCCTACGGCTACAGGACTTACAATGATAATAACTTTAAAATTGATTGATTAGAACTTGAATGTGAGTCATACATTGTTGATGCCATATATGACATTTACTATTATATTTTCCGAATCTGAGCACACAGTGCAGTCTAGTTGCTGTAAAGGAGAAGGTGGCCCTTTCATTCTAACCTGGGTTGCTGGGCTCCCACCTTACCACAAGAGGTCAGACTCACTAGGAAGACTACCCCACTCTTAGTTAAGAGATTGGACCACTACATTAAATAACACTCTCATGTTCTCCTCAAGTCTTTGTACCCAATAGTCAGATAGATAGTCACTATTGACTCAGAAAGGGTTCATCCACTATAGAATACCACCAGTTGCCACCAGACAACATGTAGAAACTGTGTAGCACGCTTAAATTAATGAGAGCCAAGCATCCAAAATTACCCTTTGAAAAAAAGGACATAGGGAGAGGATATGTACACAAAACATGACTGCATGTTTTTAATTTCGATAAAAGTATGGAAGAAGCCCTAATATGTGAAATGAGCCTCCTCAGACACCGTGTTACCGAGGGGAAGACTAAAGATAACTCTAAGCTCTGAGGCAATGTTTGCTTCACTGCCAGATTAAACCCTGTGGAGGCCCCTAGGCAGTCAAAATGTCGGGTCCCCTCCTGCAAATTATCTCCTAATACGTTTTTGATTTTACCAACTGACAATTTTAATAAAACAATTTTATTGCACAAAACTAAACATTACACGTACGTAGTTTGCACAAAACGTTTTTTTTACAAACTGACAGCCGACAGAAGATGAGCTTTTAAGAGACAAACTGTTATGTGAATCTGATGTCTATGGTTAATGTACTTTAAGTTGTTAATGGGTACATTACATTAATACAGTATTTTCTATATGGAGTAGTCTTTAATGTAAAGTTTTCGTTGCTTTGAGTTGATTCATTTTTTTTTTATCTTTTGGAAACAATTTAAGAAAGCTTGATTGTAATTTTGTTTCAAGATCAAATCAATACTATTGTGATCCATTGTCGCTGGGCCCCTAAAAAGAGTGGGGCCTATAGGCCGGTGCCTACTTTGCCTATATGGTAATCTGGCACTGGTTTGCTAATGTATGTTTGTCCTGATGTTAACCTGAACTAATAAACTGAAAAACGTTCTGCAGTTGTGGATCACTGGTTCTTGTAGTTAATAAACAAAGCCCTATTATGATAGGATTTGCTAGTGCAGTGCAGAGCAGGTGACACATCTATTGAGCTTGGGACGCTTGAAGTGAATTCACTTAACTTGACATTTCCCTGGTTTAGTGCTTTGTCTCGAAACATTGGGTTAAATGACCTGAGTTTACTCAAAAGGCTTTTATCTCTGCGCCAACAAAGTCCATCAAGATACTGAGCTGACACACTCCTGCATACCAAGGCCTCAATCTTGGTATGCATTACAGGACCACGGCTGTGTGCACTACGATGAACGTGGGAATCACGCAAGCGCCCACGCTCAGTAGAGTGCACAGAGACTCTTCTACAGTGCACACCAATGCATCAAAGTAATCCATATTCAGTGCAGCATTTATGAAGCTTCGGAGAAGCTTTGACCTGGCCCAGAGCAAGCAGATCCATCAGAGTTATCCACACTTGCACACTGACGCCTCAGAGATGCTTGCACCTGGTCCAGAGCACGCAGATCCATCAGAGTTATCCACACTCACTGAAGCTTCAGAGATGCTTGCACCTGGTCCAGAGCACGCAGATCCATCAGGTCCAGAGCACGCAGATCCATCAGAGCTACCCACACTCACTCACTGAAGCTTCAGAGATGCTTGCACCTGGTCCAGAGCACGCTGATCCATCAGAGCTACCCACACTCACTCACTGAAGCTTCAGAGATGCTTGCACCTGGTCCAGAGCATGCTGATCCATCAGAGCTACCCACACTCGCTCACTGAAGCTTCAGAGATGCTTGCACCTGGTCCAGAGCACGCCGATCCATCAGAGCTACCCACACTCGCTCACTGAAGCTTCAGAGATACATGAAGTCATTGATGTGCACACTCAGGCTTCTGAGATATGTGCAATTCATGCAGCGGACACTAATGGTACCATTAGGTGATGCTTGCGCTTTCTTTTTCCTTCCCATTAAAAACCTTCAGGTTCTCAGTGGGCTATCAAGAAGTTTCTGTGTCTTTATATTTGCGTGCGCTAGGTTTCCTCAATGGATAGATTAGGAATATGTGTTGTACGTACCTGCTGGACAGAACCACATTCCTGGAAAAAATCCCTCTTCTCTGGGATGGAGCCATTAGCTGGGCCATTTTTAGCCACTGCAGGAAGACTTGTTGCCTGATTTCATCTAATCTACTAATACCAGACACAGAACATCTGTACTAAAGGGTAAATGTGGATACTTGCCTGGTGATAGTGCTTTACACCTGATACATTGTAGAGACTGGTTTAGCTATGCATGTTGGGGTAATACGGGCCTGGCTTTGGTGCTCTAAGTAATTAGTTCCCCTTCAGAAGTGCCTGAGAAATCTAATATTTCACTTCTAACACATTTGATAACTTTTGCTGTGAAATACACTGTTCAGCCCCATTTTTCCTTTACGTGTTTAAATAAAGGCTGGACTCGTATGTTATACTTCCTTGCTCAGGTCAAGTTAGGGTTGGTATTAAACATTTACCAAGGCTGATTTGCTTTCTCAGTCTCCCCCTCACAGTGACACAACATGGCATGCTATGTCTCTCGCAGCCCACGGTACCCATCTTGTTTATATAAACTGACCAGAAATAGCTCAACGAGTGCATTAGGAGCTGTGCATTAGTGAAATGAGAAAAGGGTGGCTTGAGGGGGTCCATAGACCCCCCTTCCAATAGTCCCCCTAGAGGGGTGCACTCACTGTGTGCCACCTCTAAGCAGTGCACTATCAGTGTGCCTCCTGCCAGACTCTTTGCCTCTGAAGGGTGTGAGAGCATCCTACAGAAGGAACAATTGTGCTTGGACTTGCAAGTACCTGGGGGCCTGCCACATGTTTTTTTCTTGTATGGCCAGAATGCAATCACACTTTACTATGCATTGCCTCATTGGGAACCCTAAAAACAAATTCAACGATAAAAGGAATCATTGATATTTTTTCTTCCATTTCTACAAACAAATGCAGAACCAACTGATCCCATTCAGGCTGCACAGGGCCGAGGCCCATACTGGGCAACGGAGGTTAAGTACCATTGGTACCCGTATTGTTGGCAACATCCTTCTGAACTGCAGCTGCTCTGGGAACAGTTTGCTCACTGGGATCAGGACTGCTGCCTGCCACCACTACCTGAGATGCCTGTTCGGGAGCTAGCCCAGGCGTAGGCCCAATCCTGGTGAGGAGCTCACTTTGGGTATCTGATGCACCACTATACCCTGTCCCTACTCTCAGTTGCCAAAAAGTAACTACCAATCCCCTAGTCTAAACCACGCTGTCATCTTTGGGCATCTCTGAAGGCACACACCTTTGAGGGCAGTCAACAACCCCTCTATCGTGGCAGGCCATGGCAGAACTCTCACCAGGCTGGATATTAAATCAGGGCACAATGCTAAGGGGTTCACTATGAGTTGTCCACTACCACTGTGTACCACCTCCTGGTGGAGGGACAGACCCACTTGCTGCATTGAAATATTGCTGATCTGCACAATGCTGTGGTTAATGAATGACCCTTCAGCGTTGTGTTGCCCACTGACAATGCCAAGAACACAACCTAGAATCCTGAACCCTGATACCTTGCTGGCATTCGCTTCACCGCCTCCTGAAGCAAGTCCTGTAGGGCTAGACCTCTTCCCCATCTCTGCTGGCCCCTCCCCATTCCTGGGATTTGTGGATAATGGTAGAAAAGAAGCACTTGGGGGCACCCTTTTTCTACTAGGCCATTCTGTTACTGCCCCAGCAGTGCTTGGTGCACTGATTTCCTAGCAAGAACTCCTCAATTGAGTCCAGCCTACCTGTGATTCTCGACATGTCCTGATCTCTGTTGGTGGGGTTTACCTGGAAGGCATACCTGCTGCTCAGACTACCCTTAAAGCAGTCATGCACCACTCAACAGCAACAACACTAGCAAGAGGACCAATCTGTGTTTACTCTCAAGACTTTGCTCTGAAGAGGAGCTGACGGATCACACGGGCTGGAGGCAGCAGCATGGCAAGGACGGCAGGAAAAAAGATACTGAGCCCTACCTCACCATCCTCTCTAAATGGAAGGCTGCCCCATTTCAGTGAGATCCACCAAGCAATGCAGGCACAAGAAGCAAAGTGGCAGGCAAACTCAAATAGGCTAATGCCTCCTGGCCTGCCATTTTGTTTCCACCAGCTCCAGTGTGTCCTCCTTAACATAAGCTCTCCCATTGTGGGGGAGAGCCTGAAGACAGTAGATCTGATCCCACTTGATCCTGTGCCCCACACTATACAGTAGTCTTAGAGAAGCGAGCCATCGGCATCCTGGAGTTAGTCACAGTGGGGAGGCTGTGCCGGGGGGATAGAAAATAAAAGTGCCCTCCCCCCACTAGCAAATCAGAATCCTCAAGAAAGTGACCCATGGTTGCAAATTGGGTTAGTTTTTAATTTGCAAAGACGCTTCATAGGTGTTTTGCAAAGTATGTGGGACTGCATGGATTTCAGCTTGTTGCAGGTAATGTCTGTGGTAATAGCAGAGAAATCAGCAGTAAAAATGTGTCACCAGACCATTAAACAAGCCATCAAATAGCCAAAAAAAAAGGTCCACACGCTGACCTGTCGACCAGCTCTTACTGTGCTGCGGGATTGCCTGATAGGCTAGTGCATGGGTACTCACAAACATTTACTCAGGGGCCAAAAAGTTTAGTCTGTGGTGTGACCGAGGGCTGTACTGATGCCAGCAGGATGTTGCTTGGGGTGAGTGGGTAAGATGGGTGTAGGGGAAGCAAAGCATGTACATCTAGCTGCTGAATTGCACAATCTGAGACCAGAAAACCTGGGATCAATCCCGGCTTTGCTACTCGACCAATTTGTGTGATCCTGGGCAATTAATTTAGTTCCGTTTCCCTCCTTTTTCTTCATTATCACTTATAAGCAGACTCAGAAGTAAATGACTTCAGGGTGTGCACAGTACAAAATCTACTCCTGTGTTTCAATTGATAAGCTATAATGTTGTTCATGTGAAAAATCAATCCAGTCCACTCAAAGAGTGCACATAACAACTGACTTGCCCCTTAGTTCACTCTTGGCATTGTTGTCAGGGTGGGGAGAAGCATGAATATTTCTAAATTCATGTTTGAAAACTATCAATTAAAAAAACCTTCTCAAAGCACTTAAAAAATACTCTTATATCATGTCCCAAGGTGACACAATTCTTCATCTTAACAAAATACCCTTTTTGAATTTTAAAGAAACTATCATATTTTCACACGACAAATAAAGGTGTTCCTAAAGTTAAGTAGTGCATGCCACCCTAGTTGCTCCCTTTCTTTTGTCTTCAATTAACAATTAAATAGATGTATGCCCTTTTATTTAAAATATTTTTCGTGTCAATAGTCAGTGGAGTAAACAGCAAGTGCTGTGGGGAGGGGGGGGGGGTGCATGTAAAGGTCAGGAGGGCCGCATGCGGCCTGCGGGCCGAACATTGAGTATCACAGGGCCACTGCGACCCTGGGTAGGTTGACTAGCCCGAAACTGCGTCCCTGCTACCCCAAATATCAATGGAACCACAAAAAACTTTAGGAGTTCGGGGACCTACATCCTTTCCCGTCTGTTTTGTTACACTTCAGGACAGCATGTGTAAAGCATGTCTTTTCTGAATTGCAGGCCCCCCAGGAGGCCCCCTCAGCTCAACTGCAGCACAGAACAGCCCTGGATAGTCAAAGAGCCCCTTTATTGTTCTTTTTATATTTTAGAACACGTGCATTTTACAGTTCAAGGAAGTGCCTGGCCACAAGACATACAGTTACCATCAGCGACCAAAATTCTAAAGCCTGCTGGGAAATTACAGGAATTCAAGGAAACTAACACCCGTGGCGCCTTCCAAAATTCCTCCCTATTTAATTTACATTTTCCTCGTGTGAGTTATTAATGTCACACAGGGAAGACCCCCATAAACTGCACTTTTGACCTTTTGTACCTTCCTTTTTGTTATGCTTGCATTCAAATTAATCATTTTATTGTTCTTTTCGGTTCGGAAGGCTTCAGCGATGGTGTTACGGTTTAATCTGAAAAATGAACAGCGTACCATCAGTGTAAAACAATGTTCCAATTTATTGCCCCTCACACCCCTAGCCAGTTTTAGAAGTAGTAGTTTTGGAAGAGGAGGCAATTATAACAGTTTTTTTGGTTTATGTTTTTTGAACACCAAATATGATATGTGTTTTTTCTTTTCACCATCAATGTTATTTTTGAATTTCGCATTTTCGAGGATAGGAATAACTGTAATTTGTATGTGTTCCATCACGTTTACATTGGTGTGATGGTTCAGTGAGCTAACCACTTTTCACAGGTAGGTATTGTAGTGCATGTGTCGCAAGTATGATTCATGGCAAGGGAAATATAGCCTTACATCTTTCTTAGACGAATAAACTTGGGTACTAATAATTTGGGTAAATAGTAACATATGTAATTTACAGTGCCTAGAAATGCCAGACAAGTGCGACATATGAAAAAAAAATACTGCTATTATTTACTAAATTCTCCTACACAAACAGGTGTAACTTGAGAATGGTGAAACTACAAGACGTGTGTGTGTGTGAGTGAGAGAGAGAGGCAAACATATGTTCACCTGGTTTCTGAGCCCTACTATAAATGTACGTGTAAGAAACTTGCACATTTTCAATGTAACTTTAGCATTCTTTTTTTCTCCAATGGGAGATATTTCCCCTAAAAGTCTTTCTTTCTACAGGCAACAGTTAACCATGGGGCAAATAGCTCACTTCGCCACACTTTCTTCCTCAACTGCACCTGCAATTTTGATGCGCTTCTTAGGGGTGCTTTAAAGTGTAGCACAAGGTTTGAGAAAGGTTTGAGAACACCCACCCAGTTGCATCTGATTCAGCGTTCAACATGTTTTTTCTAGACTTCCATGACGACTTCTTTGACAGATCTCTTGGACACGCACAAGTTTACTCTAGCTTAAATTTCGATGTGCGTAAAATGGGTTTTTCACAGACCTACCCTTGTTTTTAGACGATTGAATATATGGCAAACCTTCCTCAAGAGGAAGTTACACCTCTTTCCAAGGATAAATCTGTCTGCAGTCAGCTAACACTTCCTAGTTAGGACCGGTGGTCCTCGGTTATTAATCTGAAGTACAGGCTCAACACAAGTTGTTCTACAATCAGACCATTGCCAACTCTCCACCACGTGCACACTCCGTTCACACTGCTGTCCACTGATGCTGTATGCAGAGCGGATTGAGTGCTGTGTGATAGCACCTTTGTTTGGCCTTGGAAAGGAGCTGTGATGAGTGGGATGCTGGAGATGGGGGATACTGAGGAACATAATAGTGCCTGTTGATTAAGACAAAATGTACACCTAACTCATTATTGCAGTCCCCCTAGCCAACGGCTGGTCCAGGGGCCTTGGAGAAAGGGAAAGGCAATACTTTATTTAAGGGATGAAAAAACATATGATGAGGAACATTTTCATTAATAATCATATTTCGGAACAAAGACAACACATTTTTTTCTATTCAGACATCTTGAGGTTTTAAATCATACAACTTTGCACTATAAACTGATGGTGAAATGTCAAATACACTGCATTCAGAAAGAGTTATTCCTATAGCAGAGAGCGTGCCTAATGTACTTCAGATGTAGTGAGTAATGTTAGTGCTATTCCAGAAGTTTGTGCTTTTGCCCAATTACTGCTTAACTTTTAAAATGTTCAACTCTAATGTTTCAGCCAAAAGAAGAAATTGGGTACCAGTCCAAAAATTAATATTTCTGGCAAAAGTGAAGCCGGGTACTGAGTTACATCCTCATTGATAAAACACACAATGACTGAGTTGAAAATAACTTTGGACTTGTAGGAACTTTAAGGGAGATGATAGTGTATTATAGGGTGGCCTGACGCAGGCGCAACCAGCCATGATACGATTACAGTATTACCATTAGTATGAGTTAATTTGAGCAGAGGTAATGTGAGTTTGGTAGGTGAATTGACTACAGTAATGGAGGGCTGGAGGAGGAAAGAATCCAGAAGTGTTATTTGGGAGTTTATAGTAATAGGATGAGGTTTGGGAAGAGTAAAGGAGAGATGGAGGAGGGACAAGTCTGTGGAAAGGGGTTAGGGAGATCATGGTAGCAGAAGGGATTTTGGATGAGTCAAAGGCGAGCTAAATGAGAGTGAATTTAATAGGATTGTTTGGAGATCTTTAGTTCACATCAGCTATTGGAAAAAACACAGTGCTTGGTGTGTAGAAAAAAATACATTTTTTAAAACAAGCATTTACAATGCAATAGGTCTCGATTTTGTTTGAGTTAGAGCTATTGGCGCTGTAAATGCATAACTGGACTTTTCCTACCACATAAATTATTCAATCCTGCTGCATAATTTGGCCCTCTCTGCCACATGATCCCAGTGGCCCTGCATATTACTAAAGCACTTCCATTTACCTTCTTCCTGTATCTGAAGCAAAACAAATGAAAATACTGCCATTATTTCTTATATTTTTTATAATATTATGTTGGAGTCCCCCAACTTAGTGTGGGGACCTATAGATGACTAGACAGAAAGAGCACGTGGTGCTGTGAGTTATGGGTAAACATGTTTTGTAAAAGGAATGCAGCTGAAAAGCATTATGGGCTGAATTTCCAAGTGCAGCAAATATTGTAGTATCTTGACTGTAATACTCAGAACAGCCTCTAGAGGACACCATAATAAAAATAGCATTTGTAAGAAACATGGTCCTGTAACCCTATAGTCAGCCCCTATAGGGCATAACAGGCAATGAACCTCAGTAAAACAGACAACATCTCCATACAAGGTTGTGAAGCCCTCCTTACCAGATGCCACCCTACTCCAACTTCCTCCTGTAACTTTCTCCTCCTTTACAGACCTCCACCTAACAACTCCACTTTCCCAGATGCTTTTCTAGACACAGTCTCAAACCTTATTACACTATACTCCAATCTATGCATTCTTGGGGATCTAAACATTTGGTTTGACAAACCCAATACGCCCCATCCAAAAGCTATCACCACTGGCCTACTCGCATTGAACCTACATCAGATTGTACACAATCCCACACACATCGCTGGTTACATCCTAGATGTCATTTTTGCTAAGCCTGAACTAGTTACTATTTATAGCATCACACCAATCACCTGGTCAGACCACCATATGATAACTTTCCGACATACAACTCCACAAATCAACACACCCCACAACTACTTACATACATACACCTATCGACCATGGAGCAAACTGAATTTGGATCACTTAGAAACACAACTAACAGCAAACACAGATCTAGATACAATTAATTCTGTACCAAAACTTTATGAGTGGCTACAGGAAGCTTTTGATGTCCTAATACCACTCAGAAAAACTAAACACAACAAAAGAAAACCAACACCTTGGAGAAACACAGAACTTAAAAAGATAAAGCAACAAATCAGAAAGTTGCAGCGGACCCAGCTCAAAACAAACAGTCAAGACAAACTGCAGCTACACAAACTTAACAGGATATACAAATCATCAATCAAAAAAGCTAAAAAAAGATACTACTCAGACAGAATTCAAAATGCTTTATCTACAACCAAGGAATTTTATAAAATTCTCAATGAATTTCGAAAACCTACATGCATGGAAGGAAGTCATCCCACTACTCAAGATTTCACAAACAAATTGGCAACTCACTACACAACCAAGGCAGACACATTGGACTCCTATTTAAAACAGAAGTAAAACATCAGCACCAACCCCTTTCCTAAAATACCCTTTAAGAATAAACCATCCCAACATATATAGTCCTTCAAACAAATATCCCAGGATGAATTTATGGATTTGGTCAAAGCAAGCAGACCTTCTGGTTGCCCTTCTGACCCTTGCCCACCACAAATCTTCAAGAACATCCTTCTATCTACTTCTGCTGCCACACCTGTAAGAAGAATCATCAACAACTCTTTAACTTCAGGAACTTTTCCTGCAGACCTGAAAAAGGCATACATACGACCTTTATTAAAGAAAACAAACCTAGACCCGCAAGACCCCAACAACTACAGACCAATCACAAATGGAACCTTCCTGGGCAAATTGATAGAAAGAGCAGCATTCGCCCAGATGTCACAATTCATTGAAGACAATTCTATACTTTCAGACTTCCAAACTGGATTCCGCCCAGGAAGAAGCACTGAATCAGCACTCATGGCAATCTGGGACATCTTAAAAACACAGTCGACCGAAATGGAGTTGCTGCACTACTTCTCTTGGACCTCTCAGCTGCCTTTGATATGGTTGACCATGACACCCTAACTCAAAGACTCCACGAAGCCGGCATACAAGGGGTTGCTCTCGACTGGATTACTTCCTATCTTCAAAAAAGATCGAATATCATCCACTCGCCCCCCTTCTCATCCGAACCCTACCTCACAAAAGCAGGGGTCCCCAAAGGGTCAATCATCTCACCTTTGCTTTTCAACATCTACATGATATCTTTACCGGAACTGATCAATGATTTCCATCTCACATGCTACAACTATGCAGATGACACACAAATACTACTTAAATTAGAATGCCCCAAAAACATGGAAAACTAACAAATCTTCAGTTGCCTCAGAGCCGATGATCAGTGGATGACCTGGAGCCATCTCACACTAAATACCTCCAAAACAGAAATACTCATATGTGGTGACTGGAAAAATTATGACCCTCTGTGCGTCTGGCCTGACGATCTCGGACCACCTCCTCAATTATCCAAGGAAGTTAAAAACCTAGGAATAACCATGGATTCCAAGTTAACTATGAATGCCCAAGTAGACAAATTAGCACGCACAAGCTTCATCACCTTAAAGACTTTACGACGCATCTTCCCCACCTCGGATTTCCACACAAGGTGCAAGCTACTATCTTGCTTGTACTATCCAAACTGGATTATGCCAATAGCCTCTACCATGGATCATCTCTATCTGTTATGAAAAACTACAACGTATCTAGAATTCCGCAGCCAAGCTACTATTACATATAAAGCCGCAAGCCCACATCTCCCCTGCCTTGAGAGCACTACACTGGTTACCCGTTGCCAGAAGATGCACTTTCAAGCTGCTTTGTATCACCCACAAAGCTATACATTGAACAGGACCGCTTTTTATCAGAAAGAAAATTACCAAATACATCCAACAAAGAACCCTCCGCTCAAGATTGGCACCCCGCCTTAGAACACCACCATACAAGAAAAAGACTATAGGAGGTACATCCTTCTCCGTCCAAGCAGCCAAACTATGGAATTCATTACCCCCAACCATGAGAGCCACAGATAACGTTCTTGTCTTCAGAAAACTACTCAAGAGTTGGCTCTTTCCTTCATAACCACCTTATTCAAACAACTATGAACTGCATATGCCTATGTTGATAAATATTTTTTTCAGATTATATGTATATTTCTATTTATTTATAGGTTCTTTAGAAAATATGTATTGCTACTATGTCATAACAATAAAATACACTCACACTCTTTAAACCTGTTTGACTAAGTATTTTTTACCCATGATTCTAATTATGTATTGTATGTGCATATGTGTGTCTATTCATGTGTGTGTACATATATCTATATATATATCTATATATATATATATGTTTGTACGTATATATGTTGTTTCTGTGCTTGGCATGTTCGTGGATCATTGCATGGCTCCTGGGTGGGTTGTTATACTAGATATCTATGAATTCCTGCTCTCATCTTATCACACTTATCTACTCATCACTCTTATGTCATGTCTCTATCAAACTATCCTCCATTCTCACTCTGACTCATCCCAAATCCCTTCTACCACTTTCATCTCCTAAATATCTCTGCCTAAGCTCTTCCCTCCGCTTCCACATCTAACTCACCAAACCTCACTCTACTACTGTGACCTCCCACACAACCCTACTAAATTCTCCTGCATTTATCTCACCCTGCTACTATGCTCTCCCTAACCCTTCCACATACTCTTCCCCCTCCGCCCCCCTTTACTCATCCCAAGCCTTTGGGTTGAGTAAATGAAGGATATATATTCCCAATTAACACTTCTGGATTTCTTTCCTCCTCCACCCCTCCATTACTCCACTCAATCTAACTAACAAACTCTCATATCCGCGGCTCAAATTAACTCATAATAATACTAAAACTTTACTCATTATTTAACGATACTAATCCATCACTAATTCTTGTTGGGTTCCAGAGTAGCGTGCTACTCATCGAAAAGCGCTTCGACGCCTCGTCAGGGGTAGTAAGCGCTATATAAATACGATTACAATACAATACAATACAATAACAACATGAAAAGAGAATGGCAGAAAGTAATACAGTGTAACCATATATGTAGCCCCTAGAGGGCATAGTGCCTTACACATTTTCAGGCCTACTGCAAAACTATTGCAAACAAGGCCCTAAAAACACAAACTACTCCCAGCTGTAAAACAAAAGTTCCAGCCATGGGAGTGCTTCAGAAGCCATGGAATGGTGGTAGAGGTTACTAGTTTGGTGCCCCCAACCGAGTGTGGGGACCCAGAGATGACCTAGACAGAAAAAGTGTGTTGTGCTGAACGTTTAGAGGGTGGTCCTGGTGTCCTAGGACCACCACACAGTAAGTTATGGCAAACAATGTTTTGCAAAAGGAATGCCTCGCAAAACGTTATGGGGTGAGTTTCCGAGTGCAGCCAATATTGTAGTATCTTGACTGTAATGCTCAGAACAGCCCGTAGAGAACACCATAATAAAAACATCATTTGTAAGAAACATTGTCATGAACCATATAGTCAGCCCCTAGAGGGCATAACGACATGAAAACAGAATGGCAGTAAGTAATGCAGTGTAACCATATATGTAGCCCCTAGAGGGCATAGTGCCTTACACATTTTCAGGCCTACTGCAATAATATTACAAACAAGGCCCTTAAAACACAAACTACTCCCAGCTGTAAAACATAGGTTCCAGCCATGAGAGAGCTTAAAAATACATTGAATGGTGGGAGAGGTTACTATTCCTCCCCCCAACCAAGTGTGGGGACCCAGAGATGGCATAGACAGAAAGAGTGTGTCATGCTAAATGGTTTGGTGGTGGTCCCACTTTCGTAGGATCACCACAGGCTGAGTTATTGGCAAAAATGTTTTGAAAAAGAAATGCCCCGCAAAGCATTATTGAATGAGTTTCCCGAGTGCAATGAATATTGCAGTATCAGCTCTCCAGCTGTACCGGAAGAACCATGTTGAGGATTTCTGTTTTTTTTCTTTTTTTTTCAAATGCTCCAGTTTGTATATTTTTTAACTCCTAAACTTGTATGTAAGTGGTACTCATGTAAAGCGCTCCTCCGATCGGGTTTGTGCTATATGAAACTTCACATACTCATGTAAAGCGCTCCTCCGATCGAGTTTGCGCTATATGAAACTTCACGTACTCATGTGCAGCACCCCTCTGATCAAGTTCGGGCTATGTGAACCTTTTAATAGAAAATATTAAATTAATAAAAAAGAACCCCCCTCCAGCTTGCAGCCTTTGTGTGCAGACACCACAAAGGAACAGCGGTATGTCCAAAACAAGGTACAGGAAGAAATAACAAATTGTCAAGGAGCACGAAGTGGAGAGGCAAAAGAAAAAACATAATGTGCCACACTAAAATATATGGACGATCATGCAATAATCTATGTAATAGGGTCAGTCTCCAAGACAGTAACAAAGCAGCCTCAAGGTAGGACAAACGTAAAGCATTTACCTACGAAGTCAAGGGAATTTTGAAAGGCAGGCCAAGAAATGAATGAAAGTGATGGGCGTGGTTCAAGCCCACAGATGTAGATTACAACAAGTCGAGAGACAGTACATACACACTGGCTAGGCTCGAACTAAAAGGTGTTAAAAATTGCCTTTTTCTTAGAAAGGCCTTTCACATTTGCCAACACCCATATCCAGCAATGGGATGCACAAAGCCTTCATGAAGAATGGCCAAAAGCCAAATTGCAGCCTCAATGAAGTTCTCGACTGGAAATTTTGAAAAAAGGGTAAAATACAGTGCATTTACTGCCATGTTTTCACTTAAAATTTCCCAAAATTGCCATAAGCTCTGAAAAAGCATTCTAAAAGGGCACTTTGCGATGCTGTCATGATCCATCACCAGCTTTGAGTTGGAAGTGACAAATCTTACATATGGACTCTAAGTCACAAAAGAAAGACCCACACAAAGGTCTCTAAGCTAGATGGTGTCTGTTCCTACCAAATGCAAGATGGCTGAAGAGAAAGGCTCTCACAGTGAGCTCTGGAGTGGACAAGACACATTTCTTGTCATCAGCTGGAGTTGGAAAAGTCTGACTCTCCCAAACCCTCAGTATAGAGAAAATGCTGCTAAAGATGGGCCTTTAACATTGTTTCTGAGGAGGAGACGAAAGACCACCAAACAAGCAAAAGGCTGCTCGAGACAGACCTTCGAAGTGAGTTCAGACATACAAGAGACAAAACCGCTATCAACTCAATTTGTCAGGTGTTTTGTGCACTACTTACTAATATGTATACTGATTCAGAAATAGTGTGTATTTATTGAGAAAGCACTGGACACATTCACTTTTAACAAGCCTGAGCCAGTAAGTTTTCAAAGACAGATGTGGAAACAATATTCTCACCACCTTTTGGAAGGGGGATGGATACTGAAAGGATAGATTCACAAAAGGCACTGACCAGCAGGTGGGTGCACGCGCAGAGAAATGCTGGTCTCGGCTGAGGCTTCTACTTAATGTTGCCAGAGACAGTGCGCGTAGTGCATGCAGTACAATGATCAGAGTGTCGTACGTCGCAACTGCGCCATCCCAGGCAACGTCAGCCTGCCAATCGATGGGAGGCAGGCAGAGACAAGCGAGGGGCGAGCAGCATGGACTATCAGTGAATCTGGAGAGCCTGTGTGGCATTCACATGCTGTGCTAAAAAGTATTGTTACTACTAGGGGCTTACACAAAGTCTGTGTTATGTACCTTGGGAAGGCCTGAAACTTGAGGTAGCTGGGCTAAGTGAGGTAACTTTTTCAACAGGTCTTAGGCAATAAGCCACACCCTGCAGGAGGGACCAAAAATGAGTTTCGGTCCCCTATAAATTAGTGCCATTGGAGCCCACCGTGCACAAATTAACCAATGGGTATAACTCACTTATAAAAATTAAAAAGTGATGGATGGAATGCATGAGTTGATCACCACCACTACTAAATATTCCGGCTCTATGCTGGTCCATTCATTTTTGCCCACTGCACAAGTCAAGACGGTGGCAAGCCGTATGAACATCCTAAAATGTTTGGCCAGAACCCAGGGGCACAACTAAGCTGAGACTTTAGAAGGGAGCGGGGCGACTAACTCTTCGAAGAGTAGGAGGGGAGTCATCTTCAGAGCCCGAGCCAAAATTGTTTGTGAGTGCACCCTTCACTGTTTCATAAAGTACAGTAACATTGTTCTCAGAAGAGAGTGAACAGCTTGCACAAATGGTTCAGGCTTCTTGCTCAAGAAGTTTTAACAAAAGGAAATACAAGTGTTGCATTTTAAGATTTATTGGGCATGTAGACTGGTAGGATGTGGAATTTAGGGTATTAGTTTTTGTGGCAATCAGTGGCAAATGACGCATCCTAATACACATTTGAACAGTGCACAGGCATCACTCTGATAGGGCTTAACAAAAGCAACTGTTGAAAAATGTTTGGGTGCATGCCCCCAAATTAGGTTTTGGAAAAATGCTGTCAAATGGCGCTGGATAAGAACATTTCTCTGGCTATTCCGTTAATATGTTTACCAGCACACAATAACTTGTATTTGATTGAAGCATTTATTTGGCACGTACTACCCCTATGTGTGGCACTGAAGTGCTTGCATACATGGGTAGCGCGCTACACCTTGCAGGATGTGTGGTTGGAAGTATTTTGTCTTTCTTTTGATCCTATGTGGGTAGTGTTGACAAGCTGTGTGTATTGACCACAGAGTGTGGTTATGTCAGGGGTAGTAGTTTGATGAATGATAAAGTGTGAGCGTCATGCACACAGTTTTATAGTTATCAGTATGCTGGCAGGTTTGATCAGCTCTGCAGATCCCTTTATGGTATTTCTTATGATTATAGTCAGCTTAGCTGGTTACTGCACTACGTTAATCAATCTGAGATTTTGTGTATAGTTGTCACCCTAAGCTGGCATGGTGAGGGGTGAGGGGGAGGGAGGAGAAGTGGAGAGCTCTGTTGGGATGGGAATTATTATCATCTCATATTTGACTATCATTGTAAGATGCAAAGATGCGATTAGAGTGTATAGGTATTTGGGATCTGCAGTGGTAGATTATATTAACGTCTTGCAAATTGTCCAGCAGAGTGTGACAGCTCTGTCATTCCATGCCTGTTTATTCGGTGATGTCTGTTTTTTGACTCTGCAGTACTGGTGATGGACAACCATCAAAGCAGATAAGTCTTATGTGAATGTAAGAGTTTGATTTGCTGCTGACCGCTGCATACTATGGTCTTAGAGTTCAAGCAGCTGGGCGTGGTGTGCACATGCAAATCTTTGGTGAAGATTCAAGTACAAGCTACACTCGAGTGGATGGACCTTTGACTCGAATTGAGGCTTAACTTCCAACAGTTGAACAATATATCAATGACAGTGAAGCACACTTTGCCATACAAGGATGACAGAGTAGTAGTAGATTTAGAAACCGTGAAAGTTTATGAACAGACTAGAAAAGTTACAAAATGAAATCAGTCAGAATAGTCCTAAATCAATAATATCAATATTCACCTTGTTAAAGCATGACTCTGCAAAATCGAAACCAAGTCAAAATAGCAAAGGCAAGTTATTTAAAGATAGTCATATGCAAATTGCATAAGATTTGGTTTCCCTTAAGGGAAACTCCCTAAAATTAACCTAGGGTTTCAAGAATAGTCGTGAGAATGTAGGCAGCAGTTATCAGCAAGGAAAGACAGAACCAAATGAAGGTTAAATCAGGCAAGGAAAAATAGATTAGCTTGAGAGTTAAATGAGCAAGGCAAAATTAAGCATGGAGTCTCAAGAGAGGCAAGTGCACCTGCTCTCGAAAGAGTAGAAAGGATCATCTGAATTCAAATGTGGACCGGAGAAATGTGAATCTGACTAAAACGGCAAAGCATAATTAAACGTTTAATTTGTAAAGCAAAATACATCTCCATACAGTTCCCAAGAGGCAGAAACCAATCAAAATCTAGCATTTTGCAATAAGGTGTCTGTGTTCCCCTTCCCAGGCATCACACAAAGGAAGCTCATAGCTGCATAGCCTTCAGAAGATATCTTATTCTATTTTCAACTATGATTAACTATAAAATGAAATTTACTTATTATGGTCAAACTTAACATAGAAATCATACTTTGTATTTAATATGCATTAGAATAAATGTTAAGCAAAACAAACAATAGTGATAGTGTGTCACTAGTATTATGGACTATAGCTGCTACATATTCAAGCACATGACCATTTATGCCAAGGTGATCCCTTCTCAGCTTGCCTGCATATCAAAAGCAGTTTGCTGGCTGGATTATGTCCAGTCTCTGGGTTGTAACCTTAGGTTTGCCCTTGAGGGTGTGAACGTTTTTCTGGGCTCTGTTGCCAGGATGTGGGGTGGCACAGTTATTGAGGAAATAGCCATGTTTTTGATTGTCTTTGGATGCGCTTTTCTTGGGAGGTTCTGAGGACAATGCATAGTGCCTTGAACATTGCTCTTCTACCTACGCATTACCAGTAGAGCAATTGAGGACATGTGTTCTTTTGGGTGAAGATGGAGAGTAAATGCTGAAGCATTTTGGATAAGTTGTATTTTGTGTATGATGAATATGGGTGTGCCATGGTATAGCTTGTTGGCATAGTCAGGCCTCAAGGTTATGAGTGTGAGAATGGCTTGGTATATAATGTATGGGACGTTGTGGCATTGTGTTTTCATTGAGTAGAATACACTCTTTGTGAGATTGTTAACATGCTGTATCAAGGATATGTCTGAATCCATGTTTACCACAAGATTTCTAACTTCTCTGGATATTGTTGGGGGTGGGGGGGGTCAAGTTTCTTAGGCCTCACGGTAGTAGGCTGGTATTTTTGCCATTGTACACAGGTCATAATTTCTGTCTTTGCAGAATTGAGCTTTACATGGTTATTCATCATCCACATGTTCATGGCACAAAGGCAGCCATCATGTTTTGAATTGGAGACATCATCTTTAATATCCATTTTAAAAATGATTTGGATGTCCTCATAGCTGTAACGGGTGAGATTGAATGATTTATTCAGGTTTGGTAAGGGGGTTAGGTAGATGTTGAATAATAGAGTGGATATGATGGACCCCTGAGGACTGCCACAGTGTTGTGTATGAAGAGGTGATGTGAAAGGTGATACGCAGACCACACTTTGTCTACATACAAAATAAGAAGCAATCCATTTTAGAGCATTTGCAAGGGCTCCAAGATTGTGGAGTCCTTGTAGTAGCATATGGAGGTGGACAGTGCCAAGGGCAGCTCTGAAATCCAGAAGCAACTTGGCAGCTACTCTGTTTCTGTCCATTTTGAGTGTTAAATTATCCCAGAAGGATAAGATAGCTGGCTGTGTACCTCTTTCAGGTCTAAAGCCACAGTGTTTGGCTGACATGAAGTCATTATGTTCTACAACATTAGAGAGTTGAGTGAACACTGATCTCTGAAAAATGCTTCCAAAGAATGATCCATTCAATATGGAACAGTAGCTTGCTGGGTCAGATTAGTCTATTTCTTTCTTTCTGAGGAGAGGTCTAATGTAGGAGGTTTTCAGCTCATGTGGAAATTAACCTAGTTCCAGAGACCTGTTGAGTAGGCAGCTGGCTGCCTCCCCTGCACAGCCTGTGAAGGATATCTCTGAAGAATTTTAGTGGTGCTTGGTCTGAAGGTGACCCTGATGATCTGGCTGCAGTGATAATGTTGAGGAAATATTTTGTTACAGGGTATTGAACGTATGCACTGATGGAAAAGTATTGATGTCTCTTTATATTGTGGTTAGTTCATGTGGTGTTGTGGTGTTGTCTGCTTTCTCCTTAAGGTAATGTTTTATCTTTTAAATTTTTTTGATCAATTCATCGGAGTACTTTTCACAGTGTACCCATGTACAAGCAGAATATTCCATAGTAATTCAACTGATGGAAAATAACTATGAGCAACGCATAAAGAAAAAATCACTTACCATGTAAGTCTGTAGAATTTCTGCAGACACCATAATGACTTTCTTCTTGTAAAATTCTTCCTTAAGGTGAAGCAGTAGTGTAAAGGTCTTGCAGAAGCAATGGTAAATGCATGAATTTGTCTACCAGCAGGAGCGATACAGCTACTTAGAAATAAATTATACTCCTGTTTTTGGCAATCAGGAGTAATTCTGATATTTTGGAAAGAGTGGTCTGAAAACATTCTAGGATCTACAGTGGAGTATCAAGTAGGGAGGAAAGCACTCTATATAGCCTTAGCTGTCCTAGTCCCAGCTTTGTTTCATTTTCAGAGACAGAGTACTTAATGTTCTGGCAAGAAGTAGATTGTCGTACAGATCAAAAACCTGTAGTTGATATTTCATACACTGCCATTTCTGCTAACTTCTTCAAAAACCTGACATCTCTAAGCATGATGGACTCTGCCCGCCAAGAGGTCCTTCCTTCATTCATCTCCATCTTCAGCTGTGGGCAGACCGCTTAGTTTAAATATTAGTAAGATTCTCAGCCAAGATCCCCATGGAGTGTTTGCATTGTCTACTGTCTCTCCAGGGCTCTCTCTGGGTTGCTGCAGTACTATTTAATATTTAGAGCCTACGTTCTAAGTCTCTTTTTAAGAATCTCTTTGGGGGCCAAGGGCACACTGAAGTTACTGCACCCCAATTGTATAAATTTGATCTGTTTAGCCCTGCTGTCTTGGAGTCTCTCTACTGATGCACCCAATACTGAATGCCAAGGGCACGTCTTTTAGCATTTGGCCATCAGGATTGCGAGCAACTGCGGTG
Organism: Pleurodeles waltl; assembly: GCF_031143425.1. Lineage (NCBI taxonomy): Eukaryota > Metazoa > Chordata > Amphibia > Caudata > Salamandridae > Pleurodeles > Pleurodeles waltl. The sequence continues at coordinate 713,179,340 of NC_090442.1, forward strand.
CAAGGCTTTTTCAGCAGCTTAATTAATCAATATCCTGCCTGTGATTGAGCTTAGATAAAGAAAAGTGACTTTTTTCTACACACACAATGTAATACTAACCAATGACATTTGGGGGCAATAACCGTAGCTATAAATATACAGAGAAGTAGCAGTCAAAGTTTCACAGTCAACTTGCAACAAGGCGACACTCTGACTATTGAGTCTGACTTCGAGGATGGTCCATGTATTTGAAGTGTAGTGAATAATTAGCCTAATTAAAGTAAGAAAATGGATCTTACTCATCTCACTTATGCTTAAGCCTACTGGAGGCTCCACTTCCAACTGCTATGCTGTGGAGCTGCTCGAGGATGAATTGTCAAGGAAGCCGACCTGGCCTTTCTTTGCAGCTCTTCTTTTAACCAGGTGCCTCGGCATACTTGCACTGGGGCTGTGCTGGAGTCAGGAGTAGTTGGGTTCAGCGGCTGCTACGGTCCCCACACACTCTAGTCTAAAAACAGATCTAAGGTCACCTGGAGGTTAGCTGAAAACAGAGGTGAGAGAGGAGGCTGTTGGATGACCATAATTGTCCTCTTGCGTTTTGCTCAATGATCCTGGCTCTCACTGATGCTGAAGAAAGGATAGCAACAGGAGGGTGCACCTTGCAGAGCTAGACACTTGGAGACTTTGAATGCAAGAACTGCAAATTGCGGTTTGGATTTCTACTTGCTGTGAGATTCGGGGCGCTGTTGGAAGAACTCACAGACACTCAGGGCAGTGGGGACTTCATACACAGTTATCAAAAATGGCACTGAGCACACTGGGGTGTGATGCTTGAAACTGTACCAGCAATCCCACTAATCACTCCAGGCTAGGGAGGAGGCTGAGCACACTTGTAGTCAAATGGGAGAGGTCAGAGGTAAACTTGAGGCACAGCGTGTAGTGCTCACCACAATCTTTAGAAGTGCTGTTCCTGTCCCCGGGGCACACAGTGTAGTTGCTCTTAGGTCTAGTCATTGCTTTGGTTAGCATATTTTTCTTCACAGCAGCAAAGAAGGGCTCCTCTCTTGTGCAGTTCCTCCGCACTTCCAACAAGAATTCTTGGATTCCAGGTTATGTCCCCTAACCTGCCTCCGATGCTGTTAGGGACACCAGCTCTAGATTACAGAGTTCTTTCACCAACGCATTGTGGAGTGTCACCTGAGCACTGATCGAACACCGACTTGGTGTTCTTCTAATAATTATATTCTGTTAGCGGACAGAGTTTTTGGACATCACAAGACTGGGCTTAGGCAGTTCCTGCCATTTTAAATATTCACCCCGACTGCTCAAGCTTTGTCCTTTAGAATTAGGATGGTGGTGTGGGGCTTGGGGCTCACTGTCAGTGAAACCCAAAACAAAAGCACAGAGGAGGTCAAGGATGCTTCACCCAGCTACTTCTCTGTTAGAAATGGGGTCTTTGGTTGGCAGTCAGGTTACCCCCTGTCCAAGCAAGGACCCTCACTCTAGTCAGGGTAATCCAAATTATCATGTGCCCACCCTCTGGTAGCTTGGCACTGAGCAGTCAGGCTTAACTTACAAGGCAATATGTAAAGTATTTGTGCAATAAATCATCAAATCACACAGTAGAACACCACAAAAATACACCACACAGTGTTTAGAAAAATATATAATATGTATCTGTTAAGATGCAGGTCAAAATGATTAAGATGCAATAAGTATATTTGGAAATATCACTGTAAAAATGATATCAAGTGTCTTTAGTCTCTTAAAAGCAACAAATGTCTCTTGCAAGCACAAAGTACCTGGAACCACAGAGGAGAAGTGTGGAAAAACAGGGAGGTATGCGTCAATTTCTCGCGCCGCAGACAGCGATGTGTCGTTTATTTTTCACGCAGGGAAGGCTTTGCATCGATTTCCGGCGCTCGGTCTTGGATCCTCTTAAGGTTGCGGGGTTTTCAGACTCCCCGGGGATGATGGGCTGAAGTATGGCGCTGGCAGGATGAAGTCACATGGGCTGCGTCGATCCGGTGGGCGTTGAGTGGAAATGTCTACCGCATGGCAGGCACTGCGTCGATTCCTCTCAGGAAGTCGTCGGGCTGTATCGTTCCGGCTCAGCTTTGAGTCAATCCAGTGGGCTGTGCTTTGAATTTTCGGTTGTTACGCTGGCGCTGCATTGATCTTCTTCTTGCGAAGTCATGCTGCGTCGTTCTGGTTCGGTGTGCGGTGATTTTCTCACCGCAATGCAGGCTGCGCATCGTTTCTGGCAGGCTGTGTATCGATTTTCACCGTACAGGGAGTTCTTCTTGCAGGAATGACGTCTTTTTGGTCCTGAGACTTCAGGGAACAGAAGGCAAGGTCTATCCAAGCCCTTGGAGAACACTTCTTCATTACAGCCAGAGAGCAGCAAGGCAGCAGGGCAACAGCAAGGCAGCAGTCCTTCTCAGAAAGCAGTCAGGTGAGTCCTTTGGGCAGCCAGGCAGTTCTTCTTGGCAGGTTGCAGGTTCTGGTTCCAGTTGGTAGGGTCAGAGACCCTGCTTAAATACCCAAATGTGCCTTTGAATTGCAGGAGACTTCAAAGAGTGGCTTAGAAGTGCACAAGGTCCCCTTTCCGTTCAAACCTGTATGCCAGGATCTCAGTAGGGGGTGTGGCAGTCCTTTGTGTGAGGGCAGGCTACTGTCCCTTGACATGTAAGTGTCAGGCCCTCCACCCCCCAGCCCAGGAAAACCCATTCAGTATGCAGATGTGTGCAAGTGTGACTAAGCATCCTGTGTTTGGGGTTGTCTGAGTCAATGCACAAGGGAGCTGTCAACTAAACCTAGCCAGACGTGGATTGGAAGACACAGAAGGATTTGACTGTAGAGCAATGCTCACTTTAAAAAAGTAGCATTCCTAAAATAGTAATATAAAATCCAACTTCACCATTAAGCAGGATTGTGTATCACCATTCTGGCCATACTAAATATGACCTGACTACTCCTTTCAGATCAATCAGGATCTACCACTCAAACAGTATAAGAGGGTAGCCCTAATGCTATCCTATGAAAGAAGCTGGCCTCACAGCAGTGTAAAACGAATTTAGGAGTTTTACACTATCAGGACACATAAAACACACATGTTCATGTCCTGCCTTTTACCTACATAGCACCCTGCCCTACGGGTTACCTTGGGCCTACCTTACGGGAGACTTATATGTAGAAAAAGGGGAGTTTAAGGCTTGTCAATTACTTTTTTAATGCCAAGTCAAAGTGGCAGTGAAACTGCACACACAGGCACTGCAGAGGCAGGCCTGAGACATGGTTAGGGGGCTACTTATGTGGGTGGCACAACCAGGCCTGCAGCCCATTAGTAGCATTTAACTTACAAGCCTGGGGCACATGTAGTGCACTTGATTAGGGACTTACAAGTAAATTAAATAAGCCAATTGGGCATGTCACCATGTTTTAAGGAGAGAGCATATGCACTTTAGTACTGATTAGCAGTGGTAAAGTGTGCAGAGTCCTAAAGCCAGCAAAAATGAGGCCAGAAAAAGAGAAGGAGGAAGGCAAAAAGTTTGGGAGGTGACCCTGCAGAAAGAACATTTCCAACTCCCTCAACCTATTGGGGGTAACGCCTCTGTCTTCAGAAAGGCCTCAAAAATCAGTGCCAGCCCTAAAAATTAAGGGCTTGTGCCCCGCACCGGAAACCACTGGCTCAAATTGAGCACTGTCTGTACGTGTGACATTCATGAAATACATGAAACACATGGATGGAGCTAATGTGTGGTTGCGGGGAACTGGCAGGCCATTTACAAAAAAAGTGTGACAGGCAGCTCTCTTTATCAACGTGTAAAACGGTATGTCCTGCATCTACAATAATTTGCTGCAACCACTGTCAGTCCTCTATATCCCAGTGAGCTGAGTCCAGCCCTGGATAAAAATCCTTGTCGCAGTGTCCATCTGTGTACACACACGAGGTTAAAAATCAAAATGAAGCTTACTTGTGAAACTCAGGACACAGGTGCACACTCTGCAGAGCCATGCAGCAAACACTCTGGTACCCAAACCCTGTCATCCCTATTTTTTGTCATTGTGAGTTGCCTCCCCACTTTTTCCTCTTTCCATCAAGTGTTCCCTTTTGCTTTTTTCTACTTCCCATTATATCATGATTGCCTTTCCTCCCACCCCGTTGTCCAGATATTTAAGACCAGCTGGCAATAAAGCTCTCTTGTGCTGTGCAGATATCAGATTCTTCAGAAGACCACTGCACTGAAGTTGCTCCTTTCTCATTCCTTCTCTATTGTCTCCTAATTTAGTCTCTACTGGTCTCTTTTCCGAATGTTTTGAGGTGACCTAATAATCGCTTTAATAGAGTTGTCTAAATAAGCAACATAAATCTCAGGACAAAATGTTTTCCTTTAAAGCATTACTGGGTTTCTGTCTACTACTCTCCCCAGGGCCACTCTTTCGTGCTCTTACATTGTCTCTCAGGGCTTCTCGCTCTAACTGCGTCCCTCTCAGCTGCACTATTTCGGGCTGTACAAAGCAGCTAAATGGAAAATATAAGAATTATTAGTAGGCAAATATAAGCAGGAATCTGCAATTCCTGCTGCCCCTCTCCTCATCCTCCAAGAATTATTCCTGATGGGTCTCATGATGCTGCAGTGGGTTGTTCCTTAGTATGTCACTTGGCCGTGGCAATATGGCTGAAATAGTGGTACCTTTTTCATCCCTTGTGGGCAGTGTGTTAATCCTATTCAAGGCAAGTTTGTTATGTTGGCTGTTAGATTTCTTCACTTGGCAATAAAATGCAGTAATTTCTGTTTTTATCTTCTGTAACCCTTTGTGGGGCCGAAGGGTCTTACATGAGTGCTACAGAAACATTAATAGGTGGATCTGGTTGATTCTAGTGAGAAGGAGGCAGTCGAGAGTCGAAAATGTTACTCGCTTCATAGGAGAAAACCACATTTTCCTTATTTGGAGTTCAAGGAAATATAATGTGGCGCAGTTCACCCCAAAAAATTGTTGCCAAGTTGATATCGAGAAGGGCGAGCATTCTACTATCCCTTAGTCTGATAAGATACAGAATCCTTCCTTTGTTATAAGTAAAGTGGAATTAACGTTGGACAAGACTGAAGATGTTCACAATTTTCTCTATGGTGGTGAATGATCTGCAATTCGGACTATACCAATCAATGATAAAATCAGCCTCGAAAATGTTATTTTCAACATCATTAGACTTAGAGAGAATGTCACATTATTCCTGCTGAGATGTGCAGACAGATACTCCTGTCTGTCTCATCTCCTCACCCCTTCCCCTTTCTTACCAGTATGGTGGTAACACCCACTGTGGTCCGGGGAACCCGGGACGTCAGGCACCAAGAAGCATTGGAAGTCAGGCCTAGGAGCAGGAAATCGAAAGCAAGAGCTGCAGGAGAATTGTGAAAAAGGCAGAACCGGAAAGGCCTGGGTGGAAGAGCAGTTTTCTTGATGAGGAAGCCACATGTTGAAAATGGTATTTCTGGATACTACAACAGGTAAAAGAAGAACTGAGGAGTCGGAGCCAAACAATGTGAAAAAGAGCACAGCAAACACGACTTCTGAAAGATTCTAGGTCTGACAGAGATGTACAATGTGTATCTAACCACTACTGTCTGAGATAAGAAATCAGAGGATTATGGGGCAGGGCACCGTCCTCCTCCCTATCTACTGGAATTGACCCAGTTATGCATCACCCCATACCATCTTCCAAGACATGCACGGGGAAAGGAAGGCTGATGACAGGTATCACACCTCTTTCACAAGAGCTCCATCTTATTCCTCAGCTGCCTCTTTCTTGTGTTTTTCCATCCTTGTAGTGTAGACCGAGACCTGATGGACAAGGTCCAAAGAAGGCACCAGCCAGTGAGGAGTAAACACAGCAGCAAAGCACTGCCAGGTGACCAAGATTACTCGCTTGTTTTGACACATCACGTGATCAAAGTACAGACAATGCAATCATACTTCTGGTATTGTTTCCTTTGGACACCTTCTAGAGAGTTACTCTGTTATCTGGCCGGTGAATTTTGTTTTGGTGACAATACAAGGGAAGCTTAATATTTCTTCATCTCTTCTTCAGCTTCTTTATTGAAGCTACAGATTGACTCTTGACATCTCTCCAGGTCCTGTGCTAGGATCTTCTTCATCTGCCTTTTGGACACCAGATTTTGGGGAATACACTGAGTTCCCCTCAAAATGGAGCACACACAGATCCATAATAAAAGTGGACCGGTTAGATTCTAATTTATTCCACCCACCAGAAAACCTTAACATGGTATTGTAGGCTACCCTATGGGCGCTCACCCCACTCATGTTTCAGTATCCATTTATTTTAGTGAAAAAATCAAATCTCCCCCTGTGCAATCGCTATTCAACACTCATGCAAAAAGCCACCACGTGAGCCTGTTACAGTCAATTTCCCAATATCAGTGAGACCAGTCCCATAACAATGTAAAGAATCACAGACTTTAGATGATGGGTATACAAAACACCTTCTTTAATGACAAAAAATATTTTTTGCTAAATGAGCATACAACCCATAATAAATCAGTCATATCGCCAACATACATATTAAAATCACCCCACATTTAGAAAAACCTACATTCCGGCGCAAAATATTTAAAAAATCAAAATAATTTGTTTCACAAAAACAATAGTTTATACGGGAGAGACACAGAAGACAGCACACAATTGTCTATTGCAATGACACCAGTCTGCTCAACCGTTACGTTTGCATCAAAATCTCCATCTATTGTAACTTGCTACTAGACAGATTCAGGGTATGGATATTTTCAGTGGCAGGGTGCTCTGCCTCCTTGTCGCGAGAGCTGCTCTCTCTTTTTGATTACACTCCATTTATTTTAGTGGCAGACTCTGGTAGTGCATGCTGAAAATAACAGCTGCTAAAATCCTTTGAGGCTTTGCTGCAACAGCAACCACGCCTCTGTCCCCAACATGTTTCAGTAAGGCGAAGAATGTATTCCACAGGAAAGGAAAAGGTGTCACAGGACACCTTTTCCCTCATCACACTTACCTTCTCTATGCCCTCCCTACGTCCCCACCCACACCTGCCCGTTGGCTTAAATTTACCACCTTCTTAGAGCCGGTGGTAAATGTGAGCCTTAATCCTTCCAGAACAGTGAAAACCATTTGGATTTCTGCCCTGTGAACTTGGTCCGCACAGTTATTCCCCATTGCAGGAGGGATTAACGTTTAATTGCACAGTGCAATTTTTTACAGGTGCCTATTTACCACTCCACCGTACCAAGCAACTCATAATCAGGCCCTTAGTGCTTTACGCAATGCATGCTTCAGCAGCTTTGTAACACTGCAATAACCAAGCGCTCAAAGTCAACACAGTGGTACTCTATTTGTCAGCCTTAGAAGGATGAAAGATTGAGATCCCTTGCTGCGATTCAAGCCATACCCTGCAGATTGCATATAAGTCCCTGCAAAAGGTGCAATACTAAAATACCCACATATATACACATGCTTATCATATCTATTACATGGAATGACTAATCCAGTGGTTAGTTGAATAATTGCTAATGAAAAATGATGTGATTATCAGGTCACAAGTCTGAATCCTGTAAGGCAGATTCAGCCATCTATCCTTCTGAGGTAAGTAAACTGACTATAGGTGAACTGTGTAATAGTTACATCTGCTATTCCCAACACTTAGAAACTGCAGAAGTGTGGTATGAAGCATTTAAAAAAAAAAAATGACCGACAAAAAATGAACTTCACAGAATGTCAGAATTCAACATTTCTTTTGCTAATGTTATACTTAAATAACGTTACATGTTCTGAAAAGCCTCACAGAACTAGGAAATAAAAGAGACCACAACTGAGACTTATTGTCTCATGTCATACCCACCTTTACATGCTTGCAGCTACAAACTCCTTGCCAAATAGATTCTGCCACACCACATCACAGTCTCTGCCACTTAATTAAATAGTAATTAAGTACACCGTATTTTCTTGTAGATGAAGTTCAGCAGGCTATTTTGTAGGTCTCTCCTAGAAAGCACATACACTGTATCTTTCAGACCTTTTGTTTTCTTTCCGAGTCAGCCCATTGCTTACCATTGTTTGGCTTCACTGTCACTCTCATTTTCTTGGTTCTTATTGGTCAGTTACTGTATGTTTTCTTCCTTTTTGTGTATGTCCCTCCCATGAAGCATGGATGCACTACTTGTGTCCTTCCACTGCTCATTTTGTATGCACTACTTTTTTCTCTGGGTTTAAGCAGTCTACCAGAGTGTGTCTTTTTCAGCTTGTTCCCTCGTGTACCTTTCCCTCCTTTGTGTTTCTCCTTTGTGCATCTGCCCACCCTCCTTCCGTTGTTCGTGTTGCTTGCCTCCAAATCTGTTGTCTGTATGGAGTGCCCCTACCTGTCCTCCCTCTGTTGTCCATGTTAGATTGCCCACACTTGCCCTCTCTAACCTGTTGTCCATGTTGGCTTGTCCCCACCCACATTTCCTCCCTTCATTATCAGTGCTGGATTGCTCCCTGTTGCCCACCCTCACTCTTTCTGTCCGTTGTCCATGTTGGCTTGCCCCTGCCTGCGCTATTTCCACTTGTTGTCCTTGTTAGCTTGCCCCTACCTGCCCTCCCTCCCTCCCCTCTTCCATTCGTTGTCTGTGGTGGCTTGCACCCATTGCCCTCCCTCCCTCCTTCCATTCGTTCTTCAGGATGACTTGTCTATACCCTTCCTCTCTCCCGCCGTCAGTCGTCTGTGTGACATGCCACAACCCGCCATTCCTCTTTCCCTTCCTCTGTTTGTTGCCATGTTAGCTTGCACATACCTGCCCTCCTATCTTCCACCGATTGTTGTCCAAGTTGGCTTGCTCCCACCCTCCTTCACCTCCATTGTCCGAGGATTGGTTTTCCCCCACTCATCATCCCTCCTTTAGTTCATTGTCCATGTTGGCTTGCCCTCATTTGTCACTCTCCCTGAATTTGCTCTACATGTTGCCTTGAGCCCTCTGTGCCACTCTCCTTCCATTCATTGTTAATGTTGCTCTGCCCACCCGCTTCCCTTTTGTCTATTTTGTCCCACCCTACATGCCCTCCCTCCATTGTATGCCTTGGCCCTCCTACCTTCCATATCAAAACAAAGTTCTATAAAGAGGGCACGGCTGGCGTGTCATAGCACTTTTTTCCTACAACCTTTGTCTTCACCTCCGATGCCCTTCAATTACAGAAGTCTAGTTGTAAGAAGATTAAAAGGCTTTGCAGAACTAATTATGATGAGAATGCTAAAGTGATTCATCAGTCTGCTCTCAAGAAATACCATGGAGCTATTTGCATGGCTTGCAGAGCATTTATTACCCTGTCTATTTCTGAAGGACTGTTTGAGGTGGTTAGTACCATTCTTTCCCCTTTGGTGAGTAAAAATACTCTAATTTCCTCATTGGAGCTTTGTGAAAGCCTTTCAATCTTTTTTCATGATATGATTCAAGCTATTTATGATATTTTTCATAAATCTCTCCTTACTTCCCTGAGTCTTCCCTCCTTTCCCTCATTTCCTACCTTATTGTCTTGCTTTGTTCCCATTTCCCTTAAAGAATCGTCCAAGGACCTTGTCAAATGTATGTCGGGGTCTCCACTCGACCCCTGACCATTCTAAAAATGGCAATTTCTGTGATTAATCTCATTGTGAATTTGCTGCTTAATGAGTCTCTGGCACAGGCGGTCGTTCCTTCTGGGTGAAAGCAGGCCCTTCTACTCCCCCTACTCAAGAAGCACTTTGCTGATCCTAAGATTTTGAGTAATTTTAGGGCTATCTAGGTGCTCCCTACTATTGCAAAGCTGGTGGAAGTTTTTTTAATAGATAGCTCACATCTTTTCTAGAAGAAAATCAGCTACTTCATGACTCCCAATCAGATTTTTGCCCTGTTATAACACTGAGACCGCTCTTCTTGAGGTCTCTGAGTATATCAAAGCTAATCTTGACCGAAACTCCCTAGTTATGATAATGCTTTTGGACCTCTCTGTGGCGTTTGATACGGTCTCTCATGCTATCCTCTTTTACCTCTGCAGCTAAACCCTTGGTTTGCTGAGTTCTGCGGGGCTTGGCTCTGAGCCATACCATTTTTAATATATGTATATGGCACCACTGGCCAGTATTGTTGATTCCTTGGAAGTGAGATTACATTCCTAGGTGGATGGCACTCAACTTTTTCTGGACTTTCACGAAAATGCTCCCTCCTCAATGAATTCTTTTAAGTTATGCCTCAGATCTGTTATGGACTGGATGAACTCAGACAAATAAGAGATTCTTTTTTTGGTAGCAAATCTAGCCCGGATCCTTGCATCTGGTGGCCAACAGAGATAGGACCTCCTCCCTGCCCCTCCCTGGTGGTAAGGAACCTTGGGGTCAAATTTAATTCTGAACTCACTTTTGAGCCGCAGATTAAAGCATTGTCCAATTACTGTTTCTTGAGACGTATGCTTTACCTTATTCCCGTGGAACACCAGAAAAAAATTGTGCATGCTTCGATCACCTCCAAACTAGATTATTCCAACAGTTTATATCTCAGGCTTCCAATCTGATTCAGCGTCTTCAAATTTTTCAAAACATGGCTGCACCCTTGATCCTAAAAACTCCTCCCTGGGTTTCGATATCAAGTCATCTGCGACAGCTTCAATGGCTACCGATCAATAGAAGGATCCAGTTCAAGGCCCTCATCTTTGCCTTTAGAAATGTTATTCTAAAGGGACCTCTTTATCTAAGGGGCCGGTTCAGATTGTCCTTTCAGGCACACTCCTTGCATTCTAGCAACCTCAAATTGTTTCAAATTCCCTGCGTATATAAGTCCAGAAGAGGAGGCTGTTCCTTTGCCTACCTGACAGCCAGACTTTGGAATGCACTGTCTTTTGCCTTGAGGAGCTGTCCCTCTGAAATGGCTTTCAGAGAAGGTTTAAAAACGTTTCTCTTTGATCCTGTTCAAATGATGTCCTAACTCTGACTCTTGTACTTGGACAATGTGACATCCCCTTCCGCTAGGGCACCTTCTTAGGTAGTTGTGCACTTTAGAAAAGTATTGATTGTATGGTTTTTAAAATTGGAGCATGCTAAGTTACTGCAAATGATTAAGGCACTAATGTTATGCATCGTTATTTTCAGATAGAGCAGTAAGTCATGAGTGACATTCCTGAAGGGCCCTACCAACCCTTTAGAGCTTACAGGCTCACTCCATTTCCCTATATGCAGTGTGCCTCAGTCTGGGAAAGTTCTGCTTTAACACCAGCATGTCCTCAAATTACAAAACAATTAGAGCAGTATCCAACTTGGAAAGATGTAGGCTGGCTCTACCCCATCTAGAGGGATGGCTTGGTAGGGCAGCAGGACAGATTGTTCGGTATAGTATCTATCATACCCAGGCAGTTTATAGCTATGTGTGCCCTGTTCATGCATTTACTTTCTCAATTACCGATTTCTCCGTCCCTTCCTAATTGTTCCCTCTTTATGCTAAACACAGATGATTTATTCTAAGTGCCTCACATTAAGTGTGAAAACGGGTGATCTCACTTCCCATTCACTACAAACATTGGGAAAGCCATTAGGTCTCGCCTACGTGAGGTATTGGATTTATCAATGTTATTTTAGTCATGTTGTACAGCATCATGGCTGCCATGCAACATGGCTGAAAGATAAAAAGAAAACACTATGATGCAGCCAATGTTGGCCATCAGTATTGCGCCTTTTGAAAACAATTTTGGGGCATATTAACGAGCCCCTTGTGCCGCCGTTGCTTCACTTTTTGTGACGTAACAGCAGCGCAAACCTTAAAATCACATCTATGAATAACACAAAGCCACATTGCGTGGCTTTGAATGGTCTCATAGATATGGAGTAAGGCAAGGCAGCACAAATCACTGCGTTGCCTTACGCTGAATTAAGGACGCATTCCATGGGCATTCCAGTGGGTGTTCCCACACAACAACCATGGATTTTGATGCATCCCCAGAATTACAAGACCTTGTAAACCTGGGCATGCGCCAAAACCTTACACCTCCCCAGCACACATAGGACAAAAAAGCCTCCCAGGATTGTTTTTGTACAGGAAGGTGGCCTTTCCTGCACAAAAATAATCCTGCCTACAACGCAGACACCCTTGCACCATGGTGCAAGGGTGCCTACATTGGTGTTTGGCTGGTAAAACGGTGGCAGCGCAGTGGGAAACGACAGCAATGTGCCGTATGCCATAGATATGCTGCATATCTGCCCTTTCCCTTTGACACAGAGCAGCGCAGCAAGGTGATGAGCAGGGCCGGAAAGAGGGAGTGGGTATTAAAATCTCAAACGGAATTAAGACATGATGCCGGAATAATTTGTGTTTGTTTCATTGAGATTTATATTTCTTACGAGAGAGACTTCCCTAGCTTTCTGTTTCTTCATCTAATTTCTGCCTCCACTCCACAGGCTCTGCGGCTATGAAGTGTCTGCTCTTCTGAAAACCACCTTAAAGGTCGAAGCCTACCAGACAGTGAAGCTGTCTGGTTTGCTAAAGACATGTTTGGGACATTCGGAAAGCTTCCCTGGGAATGCATTCCACCTTTTGCTTATCATGGGCTTTGTGGTTTGTAACTCACGTTTGCTTGCTTTCTATTTGCTGGCTTTATTTGTTTTAAGCTGTCCAGCTTAAGGCTGTCCCTCGCAAAGAGCATTGTTTATATACTGTATACTTCCAAGTGCTCCTTTTCTGTAAACAAGCCTTTAAATCTTTTTCTTAGCTTGTCACATTTGTTGTGCATTCAAAGACAGAGGTCAAATTCCTTGCTATGTCTTACGAGGGAGCTTGGTGCTTACTTTTCTGTCTCTGACTTCAAGGTGAGAGGATTTATGTAACAATCATACTGCCTACTGGGGGTGTGCTGGGGTAAGGTTGTACAATGTTATTTTTTTCTAGCTTACAACAAACTGTACGTCTGTTATGAACTGTGCAGACATTTTTGAATATATCAGAATTTGGAATGTGCAAATAAAGCACATGTGGTGGAATCAAATATTTAATATAATCAAAACAAATCAATACACTAGTCGGTGACATTTCCACACATTGTTTGTGTGCTGCATAATGTTATCAGTAAAACAGTATGTTTGTGCAAATGTAATGGTCATTTCAATTAAAAATATGTCTCTAATGAAAGTGTTGTGCCACACCATCCATACTCCACTTTACATCACTGCACTCTACTCTGTACCACTCCACTCTTTGCCACTGCACTCTCAGCTGGTTCACTCTGTGGCTCTCTACTCTACTGTGCACTACTCTACAATGCACTCTATGTCACTCTGCACCACTACACTCTTCGCAACTGCACTCTACACCAGTCCAGTCTAGACCACTCCACTTTACACAAATCCAATCTAATCTGCACCACTCTACTTTACATCACTCCATACCACACTACTTTGCAACACTGCACCCCATGCCACTGCACTCTACCTCAATATGCTCTATGCCAAAGTACTCTATTCTAATGCACTGTGATCTGTACCACTCCACACCACTGCCATCTATGCCAGTCCACTCTATGCCACTCTAATCTACTCTGCAACATTGAACTCTATGCCACTCCACTCTGTCACTGCACTCAACCCTGCTCCACTCCACCCTACCCTGCACCACTCCACTTAACCCTGCACCACTCCACTCTACGCCACTTCACTCTACTATGAAACAATCCACTCTATTTCACTGAACTCTTCGTCACTCCACTCTGCGCCACTCCACTCTACGCCCTGCTCTCTACTCTGCACCTCTCTACTCTACGCTGCACCATTCTGCTGTATGCAACTGAACTGTACACAACTGGACTCTAAACAACTGCACTCTATGCCAATGCACCCCACACCACTTTACTCAACAACAATGCATTCTATGCCACTGCACTCTACGCCAATTTACTCTGCACCACTGCTTCTATAGTCAACTCCGCAACACTCTAATCTATGCCACTGCACTTTACGTTCCACTACTGTACACCATTGCACTCTATGGCACTATATTCTACTCAGCACCACTGTACTCTATGCCACTCTACTCTACTTTGAACCACTGCACACTTCACTACAACACTGCACTCTACACCACTCTACTCGACACCACTGCACTCTATGCCACTCCACTTTGCACCATAGCTTTCTACACTGCACCATTCTATGCTGTTTTACAGCAATGCACTCTATTCTGCATGCGGTATGCCATTGCGCTATACAGCACTCTACTCTAGGTCACTGCACTCTACTTCACTGCACTCTGCGCTACTGCACTCTACACTACTAGAATGAATGCCACTGTACTCTGCACCATTGCACTCTATGCCACCATACTCTACTCTGCAACACTGCCACTGCACTTTAAGCCACTCTACTCTACACAATTGCAATCTGCGTCTCTGCACTCTATGCCACTCTATTGTACTCTGTGCCATTGCACTCTATGCCACGGCATAATACTCTGCACCACTGCACTTTGTGCCACTCTATTCTACTCTGCACCAGAGCACTCTACATCACTTCACTCTACACCACTGCACTCCAGGCCACTCTAGTCTACTCTGCCCCAAACAAATCTACGCCAATGCATTCTATGATGCTGTGACACACCACTCTACAACACTCTATGCCATCTTATACGACTCTATGCTACTCCACATTACTCTATGCCACTCTCCTCTATGGCACAAACTTTAAGCCTACAACATGACTACAGCACATTGGCAAAGCCAGTAGCTCTTGCATAGACGAGACCTATAGGCTTTGCCAGTGCTTATTTTTCTTATTGCGCTTGCCCCTTTCACACATCCAAATTTTTAGGACATTAGACACAGCTTAACCTGTGCAACTTTGTGTACGACAACCCAGTTAATAACAAAAAGACACACCAGCAATCATTGAGCAATGATTCTGTTATTCGATATTTTTTCTCTTCGAGAAATTAACTGAGTGCCTCAAGAGCTTGTTTGTCCACCATGAGCAACCTTAGCCACTTCAAGGCCACATCTCACACCGCCCTCACAATAGGCGTTCAGCCTTGTTGCTGATACTTTATTTTTGTTCCTGCACATAAACAAAATAACTTTCTGTCCCCCCGCGTGTCCTGTCATGTTGGTTGTTTGTGCAGCCCTCAGGCCAGCCATTATTAGACCTCCTCAAAACATTTCGAGGAATAGAATGGCAGGGTGTGGGGCAAGAGAAGGAAGGGGGGCAACACGTTATGCAAAATATAGCATAACAAAACAGGACCTGCTTGGTATCAAAGTCCAATAAAACTTTACAGATAAACATTTTTTGATGTCAAAAAACCCGTTCTTACGAAATCAACTGAATTCCTCCTTTCCTTGTATTTCTTTATATGTTGTAGCCAAGCTTTCCTTTGCATAGCCCCTCTGCTTTTACTGGCAGTCGTATGAGTGCATTTGTGCCTAGGAATGTAGAAGGCCTAGCACAGTGGCGTAACAAAACTGGAGGGGGCCCCCCTGCACAGAACATGAAGGTTCCCCCCACCGGACTCACTCAGACCAGGTGCTGTGCTGAGGGGCCCTCTGGACCTAGGGACCCCCCTCCCCGGCACTGCAGGTCTTGTAAAGGCCTTTGTTACGCCACTTGCTTAGTGCACTCTTAAGAACTTGAGTTCAGAGGTCCGATGCATAGTATATACTCCATTGCAATGCATCATGGCCAGATGTGTTATCGACTCTAACACTGGATTGGTAATAGGAGTGATCTGTAGTCAGCTAGGGCACAACTCTATGTTCGGGAATGAGATCCTCTAACTGCTGTGTCCATTTTGTGCCTCAAAACAGTTGTGGGTGGGCAAACCAAGAAACATTCTGGCACAAAGACTAATATACAATCTCAACATTCCGCACTTCATCCAAGTAGTGCGTGATCCCAGGCACACATGCAGGCATGCGTCCATGTTCATACACGATGCTAGAACCTCAAACCCAGCCCAGAAACTAGATTATGGTGGTAATCACTTTCCAAATTTTGAATCTGAAATATAGACTGCGGATCCAAACTAACTCACAGTAAGACTCCACGTGGCTCAGACACTTCTAGGCAAATGCATCGAACAAAACTGTTTTCCAACTTCTCAGGTCTTTTAGAAGCCTCCTTAACCTAAATGATGGATTTAACAGAGTAGCCCTGCTAGAAAACTGAAAGCAGGGAGTTAACTAACCAACAGCAGGTTCAACATAATGCTCTCCCAAAGAGTGGGTAAGAACCGGGAACATTAATTGCCCTTTCTGGATTTAAACTGAATAATCTGTGCCACAAAATCAACAGTAGAGGTTGAGACAAGGGAGTGAAGACAGCTAAGGCTACAGATTATGAAGTGTACATAAGAAAAAAAGAAGGCAGTAGGTATTTTTTCGTCTATGCATTCAGGATGTGGAACAACATCCCCACATCTATCTGGCCCACCGTAGCGCTGCTCCAATTTAGGAAGCAGCAGAAGATGCACCTCTTCAAAGAACACTACATCACAAGCATAAACAGCCCACCAACCAGCTTGTTGACTTTATGCTTGTCTTTGAACCTGCACAGCGCTCCACTGCCTTTGTGCTTGGATTGTGCTTTAGATATACCACATACATACTTACTTACATACATAAGAGTGTACTTCCCCAACTGTAACACTGAGAAAGTGAAGTAGATAGTTATCATCTTCCAGGAAATTACTTATCCATATGTCTTGGAAATCCTTGCATGTGTACCCAAGAACATTATGAGGATCTTCTCTGACTTTTCACTGCTAAAACACAGAATATTAAGTACACCATAGCACAGAACCCAGATTCGTCCCCATGCGACCCTGTTGAGCAACCCTTCTTTAATCATTACAGTCTTCTCACATTCTCACAATGCTCCACGTATGTGTCTGGAAATAACAATTAATAAATGCATCTTTACTTAAACCTTACTGTGAAAACCAACATCCAACTGACTCATCTCTGCACTATGCCCTTGTTTGGGTCTTACCTCAGCTCCCTTATATTTTAGTTATCAACATTATAAATACTTTCATCATGGAAAGTGGGCTACAGCTTCATTTAACAAACATTGCTAACACCAACAGGTCTGGTTTATGAATGAAAGTGCCTTTTGTGTCTTTCATGGCTATAGGCACTCAGCAGGTAATTGTACATACACTGTCACTCATCTTTGCACTCATGGATCCATTCATCCATCCACTGACTCATTCCTGCATGCACCCTCTGACACAACCCTAATAAAACACACACAAACTCAACAGCATATGCAAGATCACTTAAAAGAATAAATGTAGAAAAAAGAAAACGTGCTGCCATAGAAACATGACAGGAACATGCATGCAATAACAAAATTAAACATTGCAGCACGTGTTCATCTTGTAGAGGTGTTGTCCATAGTCTATAGTAGTTTAAAAATTCTAGCGTGGCCACCATTTTTAGAACCAATGTGTTAGCTATCTTGGAATGGTAAACAATGATACACTATGGAAAAGAGTATTTAATAATGGTTGCATGGTTTCAAGGAAGTGGCCACGTGGGATGTAGCTCACTGCAGATGAAACCACGTTGGATGAAGCTCACTGCAGATGAAATGAGCAGCAAGCAAACAAACCATTAGTGCTGCTTTTTGAGCTGTAATATTTTCTTGAGGAAAGAGAAAAACTAAACTAAAAAGAGGCAAAGTAATGAAAGGAGAACTATAAGAGGAGAAAAATTAAACTAAAGAACTTGACAACCAGCCTGGACACCAAAGTGCACTCATTTTTCAGGTGGGTGTGCACACGTGACCAGAAAATGCCATCCTTCACAGGGCAAGAGAGAAAATGATTGCTATTGATGGAACCATTATTCCATGCAGTACCTACCGTGAATGGAAGCAGAGTGTAAATGACACTCAGACAGACCAATAGCGCAAAGGCAGACCCAGAGGCCCTCTGTCTATCAAAAAAGGGATAATTATTTCTACATGTGGATTTTTTAACATTTTTTTATTACAAGATCCTAGCAGACTGCTAAGCCTGTCAGGCCTTCCGAAGAGATTCTAGCAAGAATTATTATTGTGTAAATCTTTAACAACTCTAGTTTGTTGGAGCAGGTAATCATCACCAAAATCCTTCCCTACTAAATTAATCTGTGGATTTCAAGTAACAAAATTCCTAATAAGCCACCCTTAACAGCATATTGCCTTTAACATATGCATTACTTAGTAAATAAATCAGACATACTGTTTTAATTGTATTTTTTTTTAATAAACAGATCAAACCCATGGCATCTAAATTAGCTCTTCTTAGACAACAAATCAGACCTATGGCTGTTATTATTGGCTTGAAACCATAACCAACTCATGCTTGCTGTATTGAGGTTAAGCTTTCCTAAAAGGCAACCATAAGGCATACACTATAAAGATGCAAATGTATATCAAGTACAGTCTTAAAGCAAAATACTATCTCTCTTAAAAAGACTTTACACGTTTTCTCATGGTTCAAATCTTCTGTACCAACAGTTTGTCTGAGAAGGTAACCAACACCAAAACCCTTGCCTACTATGGTAATCTGAGAGGTTTCATCCAGCAACATACCTATCTATAGCCTTGAATGCAGCCTAATAACAATCCACCCTTAAATGCCTACTGACGTTAACATAGACTTTTCACAGTTGGTAAGTCAGGCCTACTTAATTTGTTGTAAGTTCTCATTATGAACGGTTCACTCCTACAGAATATGACAAAACAATCCCTAGAGAACTGATGAGGCCTATAGACTTTCCCATTGGCACTGTATCCAACACAGACTTGCTTTTAAACTGGCAGCCACCATGCATACAATTCTAAAATTAAAATATGTACAGAATTACAGTTGCAAAAACATTACAGAACCTCTCTCAATAGGACCCATACAAATCATCACAGTGAAAATCTTCTCCACCCAGGGTTTGTCAGAATAGCTGACCAACATCAAAACCCTTGTGTAGGAAATCGGTATATTAGTTGTGAAAGATGTGAGTCCTCCACAAGTAAAAGATCTGCAATTGTCTTATTACTAGGAACGAAGTGACTCTCTCAGGGCAGAGCAGTCCAAGGCCTACTCAGGGGAGTTGGTGTGGGCTAGCATTACCAAATCTATAGCATGCAACAGCACTACTCAATATATTATTGCCAATTTATTGTTTTTTTTTCTTTTAAAAAGTACATTTATTTCACACACTACTAAATTCTAAGCATTAAATTACAAATATATACATCAGGTAGATGGAAATATTTTTGCTGAAAACATATCACATTTCACCACTAGTGGGTCCTGAACCACATAATCACAACTCTCCACCGATACAACATCACAATATAGGGGGATATTATTTTAAATAAGGCAGGCCTACTGGCTTTGTCATGGGTTCTCCACAATAATAGCAATAACCATACATTACACTTTGTCACTGTAATACATTATACACATTATTACAGTATATATAAATCAGGCCTGCTGGCTTTTTCAGGGTGTCACCACACTAAGACTCTCAGCCACGTCATGTTTCAATCTTATGACACCCGTGAAATCAGTAACATGGTATTAATAATCAATAGCATTCACCAAAATGAAAATAATTGTTGTTGAGCATTAGTTATGCCAATAAAGCGTTTGAATTTAATAAACATGTGCCAGAGTCATTTGTAGGACCAACCATGAGGTCCTCCAGATCCAACAATGGACGCTCCAGCTGTTGGAGTCTCCTGGGGTCATCATTGTATTGGCCCAGGAGACATTGGACTATTTTTTTAACGTCTTATAGGGGGGGGGGCACTGCTGCCATTATGTAGCCCCCAAACACACTACAGTAACTGTTGGTGCTGTTCTCTATCCCACCTTGGACACCACAGACAAATTAGGCAGATTGTAATTCCCTGCACAGGGGACGAAGTGGCACTCCCTCGTCTAAGTGCTGCATAATAGATGAGCTTCTTTTTTTTCTAGATTCTGTGGTATCTTGTAGTAGCACCATTTCGCTTTTGTTTTTGTTTTTTGGGTGCCCAAGTTTTTCCAGAGGCACCCATACTTTTCTTCATTCATTGAGTGGTGCGAAAGGAAGCCCCAAAGCTCCTGGAACCCCGCCAGCTCTCCGTGTGCAGCTCTTGTGAAGCACAGGAGGTGGCACCTTAATTTCTGCTCCTGCAGTGAGCATACTCTTTTGTTGCTCGCACCTGTGGGCGGGAGCATGCACAGTTCCCTGCCCAAAGGGAGTTTAAAGGTCAGTGTGACCTGGCACCCCCAGACACAGGCATGGGGATGCAACGTGCCCAGCATGCATTCTTGCTTTGTGTCTCAGGGGCAATCGGGTACACCAGGTCATTAGTTATTGTGGTGGGCCACAGGAGGAGGGGTTGTCGAGGCCAGAAGGCTTTTGGAAGGGGCCTCATGAATGCCCCTCTCCTCATTAAGGAATAGAACAACATTGCACCAACCCTTAGTGCAGCGCCATGCACTTGTGTTTCTTTTCAAACAGGCAGATCCTCAAATCTGAATAATTCTGGCCCTGTTCTCCATCCTGGCCCTGTTTAGCTCCTGGTGGCATAGCCACCAGGGGCATTTTGTTAGGCCTCTTGACCTATAAAGGGGTGCATTTGATTTTGGAGGCCAAGCACCCCTGGCCATGTCTACAATGGCACATCATCCCTTCATCCCTGTCCCAACACATCTGCACAGCATTCTGGGATAATCCAAAATAGCAACTTCAGTATTTTCTCTGGTAAGCACTCCTTTAAGGGCCTTAGCTCAGCCCCTAGCTAACACGGCTACCTGATCCCTTCCCACTAAAACTTCAAAGGTGAGCCCATCTTGTATTGGCCCCAGAAATCTGGGCTCCCTCCTTTGGTACACTGCAATGTGATAGGCTAATTACCAGATGCAGACTTCTTCCCCACCTCTTTCCTCCCTCAGGAACTGGGTCAATCACTGTTGATTGCCTTCTTCTGTGGGAGTCCTTTGCACCCTCTGCTTGAAAGCAGAGTATTTAACTTGGCCCAGTAGGGAGGGAAAAGTCCTGGAATCTGATTATGAGCTAAGTAAGAGAAATATGATACATCCTAAAGCACCATATAATGTGGATGAAGGTTATTGGGAACTGCAATGTCAAAAGTAGGGGGCATGTTTTACCTCAGTTTGATACCCTCCTGGACTACATAGGCCTTAGTTGAGCTAAATTGTACTGAAGGGCAGATTTCGTCTATATGTGTAATATAGTGAAAACACCACAGATACGCACTACAGACCTACATTATGAATGCCAGCTCACACTCATAGTGTAGGCCTACTCCAGGTCAGTCCCAATACTTGCACAGTCCTTTCTGCCCCAAGCTATCTGTGCACAAGTAGCAGTCTGTGCATGATGGTGTCCTCACACATGCGAGCTGCATAAGTGCTCAAGTGTAACCAGCCCAGTGCCTCTTACCTTAACTGCACAACAACAGCCTTATCATAAAAGGCAGACACTGGCGGGTCGCATACTCCGGTCAATTTACAATGAATGAGTCTCAGATATTAAGACTAACTCACAATAAAATTGAACAAACTGTGTAGTCATATGTGAAACATCCTGGTGAACTAAGTAGTCCGAACCCATTTACTGCATGTTGCCTAACATAGTTGCACCCCAATTAACTGTTAGAGGCCTATTGGTTTTAACAAATACTTTTTACAAAAAAGGCAGCCTTTTTCATAACGTTTCATATTAAACAGGTCAGATCTTCAACTTCTGGCATAACCTATCCAAGCACACCAATCAGGTAAATAGCTGTTGTTTTTGGCTTGTCTCCAGAACCAACTCGAGCTCACTGCACTGAGAAAGGCAACCATTAGACATATAGCCCCTCATTCTGATTCTGGCGGGCGGCGGAGGCCGCCTGCCAGAATTCAGCCCTCCATAATACCGCTCCGCGGTCAAAAGACCGCAGAGGGTATTATGAGTTTTTCCCTGGGCTGGCGGGCGGTCTCCAAAAGACCGCCCGCCAGCCCAGGGAAAAACTCCCTTCCCACGAGGATGCCGGCTCGTAATCGAGCCGGCGGAGTGGGAAGGTGCGACGGGTGCTGTTGCACCCGTCGCGTATTTCACTGTCTGCCAAGCAGACAGTGAAATACTTGAAGGGGCCCTCTTACGGGGGCCCCTGCAGTGCCCATGCCATTGGCATGGGCACTGCAGGGGCCCCCAGGGGCCCCGCGACTCCCCCTCCCGCCATCCGGTTCCCGGCGGGAGAACCGCCAGGAACTGGATGGCGGGAGGGGGAGTCGGAATCCCCAAGCCGGCGCAGCAAGCTGCGCCGGCTTGGAGGATTCCTGGGGGCAGTGGAAAACCGGCGGGAGACCGCCGGTTTTCCCGTTCTGACCGCGGCCAAAGCGCCGCGGTCAGAATGACCAAGGGAGCACCGCCGGCCTGTCGGCGGTGCTCCCGCCCCCGTTGGCCCTGGCGGATTGTATCCGCCAGGGTCAGAATGAGGGCCATAGTCATAAAATTACAAAAGTATACCAAAAGCAATGCCAAATACTATCAGTCCATTCCTACAATTTGTTCAGGTGGGTCACCAACATCAACATCCTTCCCTACTTCAGTATTCTGTGAGATTGCATGTAACAAAATACATGCCTGCACGTTTTAGCCCAGTGTAATAGCAATCCATCCTAAAAAACCTTTTGCCTTTAACATGTTGTTTCCATAATAAGTTGGTCGGGCCTGCTGGGTTTGCCATAATTATCATTATAAAGGGATTAAACCTATGGAATACAACATATATTTTCCCAATGAACCAATAATGACTATAGTCATAACCAGTGGCTTTACCCCCTAATCAACATAGGTCTAATCAAATACACATAAACTGGCATCCATCATGCATACAGTTATAAGATTACAAATAGGACCAAAAATATAGTTTGCAAAACAACCTACAACCCCTTTCACTAGGGCCTACCAAGAATCATCACAGTGAATCCCCCTAGGGTTTGTGAGAGTGGTTGACTATCATTGAAATCCTTGCCTACTGCTCTAATCTGTGAGATTAAATGTAACAAAATACCTGTCACCTGTATCGCAATTTGATAACATCCAACTGTTAATGGCCAACTAGTTTTAACTAATGCTTTCCGCACTAAATAAGCTAGGCCTATAGCCTTTGACATAACTTTTCATAATAAGCAGATCAGACTTATGGTATCAGACATAGGCCCTCATTACAACCCTGGTGGTAAATCACGCTTTCCACCGTGCTGAAGACTGCCAACATACCGTTGCGGCAGCGGAATTCCGCTACAGGTATCACAACCCACATCTCGGAATCCGCCACAATGCAGACACCCACACAAGTCCGTCCCACCAAAGGTCAGTGATAAACTGGCGATACCAAAACCTAACCGTTACGCCAACAAGAATTCGCCCACTTTATCACGACCCACGAATCAACGGGGTGGTCTTTCAACCGTGGTAATCCATTGGCGGTACACACCGCCGCGTTCAAAATACACACACATTAAAAAACACAACCACATTGGACAATTCAAAATACACACACCTGATACACATTCACACACCACACCCACACACAAAATCCAATATAAAGCACACACCCACATTACCCACAAACACTTACAACCAAAACTCTGAAAGAAGGCCAGAGAGAGAGATTAGCTAACACAACACCAGCATCCACAGACACACAACACCATCACTCATACAACATCCACGCACCTCAAACAACACACACCAACACACCCCCCACACATCACAACAGACAGCACCTCACACATCACCCACACCACATCATGGCACCTCAAAGACACCTCAGGTTTTCTTAGGAGGAGCTCAGGGTCATGGTGGAGGAAATCATCCGGGTAGAGCCACAGCTATTCGGATCACAGGTGCAGCAGACATCCATTGCTAGGAAGATGGAGCTATGGCGGAGAATTGTCGACAGGGTCAATGCTGTGGGACAGCATCCAAGAACACGGGATGACATTAGGAAGAGGTGGAACGACCTACGGGGGAAGGTGCGTTCAGTGTTATCCAGACACCAGATTGCTGTACAGAGGACTGGCGGTGGACCACCATCTCCTCCCCCACAACTAACAACATGAGAGGAGCAAGTCTTGGCGATCATGCATCCTGAGGGCCTTGCAGGAGTAACAGGAGGACTGGACTCTGGTAAGTCATATCTTTACTACCATATCCCCCCACCCCACCTGCATGCCATCACCTTCTCCCACTCTTACCCTCACCCCCATCACTCCATCAACTCCATATGTCCCACAATCACAACCCACACAGCTCAATACCAAGGCCCTGCATGCAACACCTATGCATGGACCACCGTCACCAAAGCATGGCCAGTACAGAAACCCACACAGACCCCCAAACCAACTATCACAAAAGGGCTAACACAATGACGCAAGCACAGGAGTAGAGGGTACCGCACCCAATGCACAAGATGGCACACACAGATACTAAAATTATGCATTAACACCCCAACAGGACCCATAACCAACGTCACCGAACAGGAGGTGCCAGACATATCCAGTCCCCCCACAGAAGAGGCCCACAGTGATGACAGCAGCTCTGCACGCCTGGATCAAGATGACCAGCCCGGCCCATCAGGGACCTCGGGACAGTCGGTTCCCCTGACACAGTCACAAACCACCACAGAGCCTCCCCCCTCAGGAAACACCACCACAGCACCCACCCAGCAGGCCTATCCCTCTGTCCCCAGGACACGTCAATCAGCAGTGTGTCCACCACTACAGGGAACCCAGGCAAACCCACCAAACCAAGACAATCAGGGACCTGGGGTCAGTGACAGTTAGCACACTGTTCAGGGGACAGAGGCACGGGACAACAGGGAAGCTGGGAGGACTGCTGTGCGACAGGGGGAGGACAGGCGCAGGGAACCCACTCTCCACAAGGCCCTTTCCAACATCATGGGAGCATACCACCATTTCCAGGAGACCATGGGCACGGTACTGGCCAAGTTTCAGGCGACCCAACGGATGCAGGAGGAACACTAGCTTGGGATCAGGGAGGACTTGAAGTCCATTAACACCACCCTGGTCACCATTGCAGGGGTGCTGGCAGACCTTGTCAACACCATGAGGGACACAGTGGGACACAAACGCGCCCCTGACACTAGCCTGGACGATGAACAGCCCTCCACCTCCGCTGGCGCTAGTGGACAGGAGGCACTGCCACAGGACCAACAGGCTACCAGCATCCCACCCCCTGCAGAAGGAGAACCACCCCACAAATGGTCCCTGAGATCCAGGAACAAGACAGAGAACATTGCCAAGACCCCTGCCAGGAAATAAGACCCTCCTAGGTGTCACCCCTCTGTCCCACTTTGTCATCCTGTCCACCTTAAACTGCCATTGCTCCACTTCCTATGCACCATTGGACAAGGCACCTGTGATACCAAGAGACTGGACTTTGCCATGGACATTCCCCCACCATCACCCCAGCCCATTTCACACCCTTGATTCACAAAACAATCTGGAGTCAGTCTGTGCTTTCACAAATGTGTAATTGCAAAATCTCTGGAATATAGCAACGTCAATGTACTTGTTCACATACCAAGGATACACAGCTGTAGGCCAGGAGTAAACATGGCAGAGGGCACAAATTGTGAGCCACATCTGTGAAATGGAAAGCCAAAGTGACAAGTCAGGGTCCATACACAGAGTGAAAAAGGCAGATTTATGTTAGCTCCTACAATAGTATGAGATGTGGGAAGCAGTTCCTTCTTCTTACCTGTGTCTAACTGGAAGTATTGCATGATGATGATGTTTCGGTTGTCTACATCTTCTTCTTCTGCCTCCTCTTCTTCACTATCCAGAGGCTCCACAGCTGCCCCAGACCAACATCAGGCCCATCCTCCTGGGGAAAAGGCACCTGGCGTCGCAAAGCCAGGTTGTGCAACATACAGCAGGCCACGATGATCTGGCACACCTTCTTCGGTGAGCAGTATAGGGATCCACCTGTCAGATGGAGGCATCGGAATCTGGCCTTCAGGAGGCCGAAGGCACTTTCTATTATCCTCCTAGTTCGCCCATGTGCCTCATTATAGCATTCCTCTGCCCTTGTCCTGGGATTCCTCACTGGCGTCAGTAGCCATGACAGGCTGGGGTAACCAGAGTCACCTGCAAACATCGAGGGACATCTGTTAGACATCCTCCAAACATTAGGGAATCTCCCATTCCCAGACACCAAATGGAACTGTGTGGGGACTTTAAGCTCACTTATTAGCCACACACGGTGCCTCTGGAGTTGTCCCATCACATAAGGGATGCTGCTATTTCTCAAAATGTAAGCGTCATGCACTGAGCCAGGATACTTGGCATTCACATGGGAGATGTACTGGTCTGCCAAACACACCATCTGCACATTCATAGAATGGTAGCTTTTCCGGTTTCTGTACACCTGTTCATTCCTGCGGGGGTGGAGACAAATGCCACATGTGTACCATCAATGGCACCAATGATGTTGGGGATATGTCCCAGGGCATAGAAGTCACCTTTCACTGTTGGCAATTCCTCCACTTGAGGGAAAACGATGTAGCTGCGCATGTGTTTCAGCAGGGCAGACAACACTCTGGACAACACATTAGACAACATTGGCTGGGACATCCCTGATGCCATGGCCACTGTTTGAAAAGACCCACTGGCCAGGAAATGGAGTACAGACAGAACCTGCACTAGAGGGGGAATTCCTGTGGGATGGCGGATAGCTGACATCAGGTCTGGCTCCAACTGGGCACACAGTTCCTGGATTGTTGCACGATCAAGTCTGTAAGTGATAATGATGTGTCTCTCTTCCATTGTCGACAGGTCCACCAGGGGTCTGTACACCGGAGGATGCCGCCATCTCATCACCTGCCCCAGCGGACGTGCACTATGGAGGAGAACAGTGAGCAGAGGGTCATCCAACACTTAGGTATCACAATGTGTTTTTTGCAAAAAAATTACAAATTTGCCATGTGCCTTTGTCTGTCTGTATTCCTGGCCTAAAAAGGTGTGACGCAGTTTTTTTGCCTGCCATGTGGTCCCCTGAAATGGCGGCTGCCTGACCTATATGGTGGGACAAGGGGAAATGAGGTAACTGTGCTGGCGATGTACACCGTTGCGGTAGGCGGTCGAAGACCGCGGCGCAATTCAGCATTGGTTAACATTGGGCCCTATGGGTTCCAGGAGCCAATGGCGATGTACGCCGGTGGTGACGGTACGCACTGCCGCGGACATGGCCGCCATTTTCTAACTGTTCCCTCACTTGATACCTGACCTTCAACAGGAGAGGACCTACACTGCAAGTGCTGCTGTGACCTGTGTCTGGAAGCGACGATGGCTACAGTGTCTGGGGAAAGGGCCCCTGCCTTCACTTCGGAGGAATTGGAGAAACTGGTGGATGGGGTCCTCCCCCAGTACACGCAACTGTACGGTCCTCCAGACAAACAGGTGAGTACACTGTGAGCATGGTGGATGGCACATGAATGGATGGAGTGTTGTGGATGGAAGAGGGTGTGGAGGGGGACAGGCCAGCATGTGAGGATAGTGTGTGTGTATGTATGTCTGGGCCAGGGTGGGAGGTGTTTAGGCAATGCGTGAGATGAACTGTACGGGATAGTAACATCCATTCTAACTTCACTTTTCCTCGAGGTCAGCAACCACCAGAAGAAGGGTATTTGGCGTGCCATCACCAAGGACATGCGGACCCTGGAGGTCTACCATAGATGGAGCACCCACTGCTGGAAAAGTTGGGAGGACCCTGCTGGGGATGGATTCCCAACATGGAAGGGGTGCCTGTCGCACCATGACCCCCCTGATGTACCGGATCCTGGCGGTGGCCTATCCAGAGTTGGATGGGCACTTGAGGGCATCACAGCAGCCACAAGGGGTTGAGTACAGTCTAATTCAGCTGACTCAGCACACTTTACAAGGTGTCTGGCTGGGGGAAGTGGGCTGTGGGTTCCCCTAGGCCAGGGCGAACTTGGTAGGGTAGGTCCCTTGTTAGGCAGGCTCTGTGGCACTCCAACCCCAATAGTGGTAATCGCCATCTACACCTAGTCAGGCTCCTGTGGGGTCCAGGTGTGCAGCAAATGGGCTTAGGCATCGTCCCCCATGGGCATGTGAATTTCCTAAGAACTGTTAGTGCATAGGGCTGCTCCCTGTGTGTTGTGTCCGCCAACGGTGGTGGTGTTGCATGCACTGAACATGTGTTTCTTCTGTCTTTCCCCCCCTTTTTTTTTTGGCACCCTGTTCTTGCGTGCATTAGCATCATCTGGTGGAGGAGCAGTGGCACTGGAGCAGGAGGGAGCTGCATCCCACATGGCCCCGGAAGGTGAAGTAACGGAGTCTGAAGCCACCAGTGGGACGGAGGGCGAGGGGAGCTCCACGACGGGGACAGGAGCATACACCAGCGACAGCAACTCCTCCTCTGATGGGAGTTCCCTTGCGGCGTTGGGCGCCTCTGTGCCCACTGCATCAACAGGCACAGCCGCCACCCCCCCCACCAGCACCCCTCTCCCAGCAGCCCCTCAGCGTGTGTCCCGTGCCCGCTCACCCAGGAGGGTGGGCATCTCCTTCGTCCCAGGCACCTCAGGCCCTGCCCCAGTCAGCCCTGCTGCCCTCAGTGAGGAGGCTATTGACCTCCTGAGATCCCTCTCTGTTGGGCAATCTACCATTATGAATGCCATCCAGGGTGTTGAGAGGCATTTGCAACAAACAAATGCATACCTGGAGGGCATCCATTCTGGCCAGGTGGGCCAACAGAGAGCATTTCAGGCCCTGGCCTCAGCACTGATGGCAGCCATTGTCCCTGTGTCCTGCCTCCCCCCTCCAACTTCCTCTACCCAGACCCAATCCCCTGTACCTCAGCCTATCCCAAGCACACCATCAGAACAGCATGCACACTCTTCAACACACAAGAGTGGGCATGGCAAACATAAGCACTACACATCCCACAGGCACTCACACAAGCACCATCCCCATGCAGACATACCAACATCCATTGCCTCCACTGTGTCCCTCTCCTCCACGTCCTCCTCCTCCCTCCCTGTCTCGTCTCCACTCACACCTGCATGCACTACATCCTCAGCAACTACCTCCATCACCAGCACGCCCATCACCACACACCGCTCATGTGCAATCACCATCCCCACTACCATTCACACATCCCCTGTGTCCTCTCCCAGTGTGTCTGTGAGCCCTCCTCCCAAAGTACACAAATGCAGGCACACACCCACCCAACAGCCATCCACCTCACAACAGCCTCCGGCCCATGCACCTTCACCCAAATTCAGCAAACGTACACCTCCTACAACCACTACCTCTTCCTCCACTCCCAAACCCCCACCATCTTCCCATCCCAGTGTGTCTAGGAAACTTTTCCTGGCTAACATTGACCTCTTCCCTACACCTCCCTCCCCGTCCTTACCCTAGGGCCAGGCTTTCCAGGTCCCAGCCCAGCACCTCAGCCACCAAATCCCAAAGCACAGTGGTGCCAGCAACTCCGGTGTCATCGAGTGCGCCACAAATCAGTGCTGCCAGTGTGCCACCTAGCAAGGCCAAGGAGCAGGCCATTCTGCCACCTGCCAAGGTGAAGAAGGTGCCCACATCCCGGAGGGAGAAGCCGCACCTACCAGCAAGCAAGGGCTCCTCCAAACCAAAAGGGGACAGTGGCAAGACACCAGTGGCAACATCAAAGGTGGGGAAGGGACACAAGCCGAAGAGCAGGTCAGGACAGGGCACGGTGGCTCCGACTGAGGGACTAGAGTCAACCCTTTTGTCAACCACTACAACAACCTGTACGGCGGTGGACACCGCCACTTGCACCGCCACCTGCACGTCTGCTGCCTCAGCAACAGTCCCCAGCATCATCCCCAGTGGGCAGACGTCCGAGGCTGCAGGAGACGTCCTGCTGTGTCCCTCAACAGGTGCAGACACATGCACCACCGCCAGCACCTCCGCCACAGACATCACCGCAAGCACTGCCACAGCCCCGCAACGTGCTCAGACAGTGCCACCACAGCTGACATGGCTATCATCCCCAGTGGGCAGCTGTCCGAGGCTGGAGGAGACGTCCTGGACCCTGCCCAGCTTCCATGATGCATGACTCTCATCACTGTTTGCACCTACTGGTGGCAGGCGAAGCCGCAGCAGGGTGGGGTATGTCTCTGCCTCCATGGCGTATCATGCTACCTGTTCCCAGGCAATCTCGTGGCACACACACCCATGTGAGGGAATGGGACCAGCCACACTGCATGTGAAGCACTCTGAGCACCAAGCCACCTGCAGAACCAGTGGAGATTCACATCTACTTCCTCAGTCCTTGGCAGGATGAAGCACTCTGGGCACCAAGCCCCCTCCAGAACCAGTGGAGAAAAGCATCCACTTCCTCAGTCCTTGGCAGGATGAAGCACTCTGGGCACCAAGCCCCATCTGGAACCAGTGGAGATTCACATCCACTTCCTCAGTCCTTGGTAGGATGAAGCACTCTAGGCACCAAGATCCCTCCAGAACCAGTGGAGATTCACATCCACTTTCTCAGTCCTTGGCAGGGTGAAGCACTCTGGGCACCAAGTCCCCTCCAGAACCAGTGGAGAAAAGCATTTACTTCCTCAGTCCTTGGCAGGATGAAGCACTCTGGGCACCAAGCCCCCTCCAGAACCAGTGGAGACTGTTATCCACTTGTGAGACTGTGGCTTTGCACTCCCCAGGAAAGAGCAGTGGGCAAACCACCCACTGGAAAGACTGGTGAGACTGTGGCTTTGCACTCTCCAGGATAGAGCAGTGGGCAAACCACCCATTGTAAAGACTTGTGAGACTGTGGCTTTGCACACCTCAGGATAGAGCAGTGGGCAAACCACCCACTGTAAAGACTTGTGAGACTGTGGCTTTGCACTCCCCAGGATACAGCAGTGGGCATGGAGCCCCCTTGTGAAGCAGTGGCTTCATGCGTTCATCCGGCTGACGTGCCCACCTCTCCCTCCCCCTGAGGTGCCTGTTTCATTTCGATCTGATGCCCTTGTAGTTTTCTCTCTGTTTCGAGTCAGGTATCTTGTGTGGGCTTTGCCCATGCATTTTGGGACACTGATCCACGGACGATGTTTGATTAATATCCGGACTTGTGTAGTTGGTGTACATATTTGTATATACTGATTTTTTAACTTGCACTATCTGATTTTTATTGATTACAATTGTTACAATCATTTAATTGTGTCCTTGTGTTCTTCCAGAGGGTGAGGGGGTATATACGTAATGTTGCTGCATGTATTTGTGTGTATGGTGTTGTGGGTGAGGGTGGGGCTGGGGGTATTGCGTGTTGCGTGTGTGTGTCACTCTCTTTTCCCTCCCCTGTGTTGTAGGTGCAGTACTCACGTGGTCGTCGTCGACGTCTTTCATGCTCCTGAAACAGAAGGAAGACCAGCATGGGCAGGACGTGTAGTTTGGGCTCCATGGTGTCCTGGTTCCTTGTTGGGTGTCGAGAGGTGAGTGGTTTCCCTTTCAAGTCCTGTTTCCGCCGTGCTTTTGATCGCGTTGATACCGCCCCGGAAAAGGTGGCGGATAGGCCTCTTGTAATAGTGTGGGCGGTACATTGTGTTACGCCTGTCTGTTGCCGGTTTCCGCCGCGGTGTTTGTTTCTACCGCCGTGGCGGTCGGAGTGTTAAAGTGGCTGTCTGTGTTGGCGGTTTTCACCATGGTCGTGATTCCATTTTTTTTCTGCCAGCCTGTTGGCGGTATTACCGCTGCTTTAACACCGACCGCCAGGGTTGTAATGAGGGCCATAATGTTTCCCAGCGCATCAATCAGGCCTATAGCCATAACCAAATCAGACCCACTGTTTTGAACTTAAACATTTCCACAAGGCCACAATCAGGCACACAGTTATACAGTTGGAAAGGTGTACAAAATTACAGTGGGATAAGCAAAATACAATCTCTGTTAAGAGGGTCTAACCCATATTGCCACATAGCAACTCACATATCCACGGTTACTCACTAGGGGTAAACAAAACCAAAAACCTTGCCTACTAGTGTAATCTCTGAGATTCCATGTAACAAAATACCTGTATCTGTATGCTTCAATATTGTAATAGTATTTATATATTGCTTACTACCCCTGGCGAGGTGTTGAAGTGCTATTTGGTGACTAGCATGCTACTCAAGAACCCAAAGTGGATTGGTGGTGGATTAGTATAGGAAAAAATAATTTGTTAAATGGAGATGTGGACAAGTGTGTATGTTAGTTGGATTGGATAGGATGAAAGATATATACAGGAGGGAAGAGTATAGAAGGTGTTATTTGGGAGATCATAGTAGTAATATGAGGTTTGGGATGAATCAAAGCGGAGGGCTAGACGAGAAAAGAGTTTAGAAAGGGTTATTTGGGAGATTATAGTTGTAAAAGGAGGTTTGGGATGAGTCAGTGGGTGGAGGTAGAAGATATATTGAAAGAGATATAGGATGAGACGCAAAGTAGTGAGCTTGAGAGAATTGAAGGTTTTTTTTTTTCTCTACAGTCGGAGTAAAGTAAAACATATATAGGTACATAACTACATAAAAAGGTATACATATATATGGAAAATAATAGATATAAAATTGTATTATATAAAGTCCCATATGTACATGTATGTTTAACTATTTAGAAACTCAGACTTTCAAGAGTTTCTATACTGAAGGCTAATTTTTTTTTTTTTTATTTATTTATCTTTGTTATTCTATTGTTTTTTGTTTACTTATATTTATTTATTTTTATTTTATGTTTTTTCCTAATATTTCAGTAGTGAGGCATCTGTAGATACAATTGTTATGACCATATTTACACATTCTGATAGATAAATAAAATAGAAGAGAGACTCATAAGTATATAATCAAATAACGTATATAACTTATCATATATTGTGATGGATAGAATAAAATAAAAACAGAGATCCATAAGCATGTAATCAAATAACTTATATGTATACTATGTAGTGACCTATTTACATGTTAGGCATAAAATAATATATATTTTAACCAAAAGTAATATATACATTTGTCAAGCAGACCTATTAGACTATCTAGATATTTTTTAACCGTAAGTTTGTATTTCTATAAAGAAATGCATAGATCTAAATACATACATATGTATGAGATAAAGTACCCCCTGCCGTACATTATGAGGATATTGCAAGCCACTGAGGAGTTTCATAACCACATAGCGGAACAAGGCTGAGATTCTTTATAAAGTTATGGAACTCTGAGGTGCCTTGCAATGTCCTTATCATGTACACCATGGGGTACTTTATCCTATATAATACATGGTCACACCATGCATCATCTTTCCCACAATCCCCTTAAAACATTGGTGTGTAGTGCTTTCATATGAAAAAGCGAGCATGTTTGCATACATGAAAAATCTAAATAAAACCTTGTAGTGCAAAATTGAACACATCAAAAACCTGTTGGATATTTCTTGCAAACAGATATTAGAAACAGATCAATGCAACTCAGTTTAAATATTCTAGCTTTTTTCTAGCTAAGGAGTGCAAAAAATGCACATGTTCTCTCTGCTTGTCATTGAAAGCTGGAAAAATAGAGTAGAAGAAAGAAAAGCAAGTGTAGTGTGGTAGAAAAGTAGAAATCACAGATCATGAAGAGCTCTTGATATGGATTGTAGGATTTATTTAGATCAATATCCATTAAAGAAACTCCAGCCACATAACAGCGTCCTACCTCCCATCTTCATATCGCTCATCCACACTCCAAGCATTCCATTCTAGAATTTCACCACGGGACGCTACCACAGTGAGACTAAAGATGGGAGAAAGGGAATATACCAAAAAATACTACAATAAAAATAATGGATACAACGATAACAATACTACACCACTTTCCCCCCAAAACAACAAAAATTTAAATTTGACACATAAGAACAGAGAACCTTGACTAATAACATACAATTTCAATTTAATTAACTTCACAACTCCGTTCATATTCCAAATGCGACCATCATCACCTTTGATAGCCCTTTTAAATACTTTATTCACTTTGAATATTTTAATAAAATGGGAATGATAATTGTTTATTTTTCCAGGCAATTTTATTTTCACCAAATCTCCCACTTTCACCTCTATTCTTTTAACTGATTTGTGTATGTCATAAATATGCTTTCTTCTTTCTTGAATGTGCATTTCCTTCCTTCCCTGTCCATCAACATCATCCAATTCTTTAGCTTATAACTTAAACCATGGTAGACTAACTTTGGTATGTGGAATGCGTTTTCTAAACACAATGATGATGAACACAAATAGAGCTTGAACAGTGTTAGACTGAGGGGTATATCTGTATTCATCATCCTTGGATTTAATCATTTCCATATAACTTACTCCCATCTGTTTAGCCATTTGAATGGTTTCTTTTAGAGTCCTATTAAAATGTTCAACCATACCATGCAACTGTGGATGATAAAGAGCACATTTTTTATGTACTATACCTCTAGACTTAAGACAATCACACATTATCTTTGATGTGAATTGAACACCATTATCTGTCAACAATTTCTTAGTATTCCCCTCCTTTGCAAATACATCAGTTAAGAACTTTATAATCATCATCGAAGTTATACTATTGGTAACTAAGACTTCCGGCCAACAAGACAAAGCATCCATCAGAACTACAACATATTTTAATGAAGATCCACAATTTGATGGACCCATAATATTTAAGGATACTACATCCCATATTTCTTTTGGAATTTTCCTTATCACCATGGGATGAGTTCTAGTTTTTAAAGTCTTGTCAGCCACTTTACATTGCAGACAGTCTCTCACTTTCCTTTCCACTGCCACATCCATTCCAGGCCACCAATGTGTGCTCCTTAATCTTTCTTTCATCTTGCATATACCTTGATGACCTGAGTGTGCCAGATTTATTAAACTTTCATGTAAATTCGTGGGAGGGATCAACTTGCATCCTCTCAAAATTAATCC
The DNA here is from genome assembly GCF_031143425.1 of Pleurodeles waltl. Taxonomy (NCBI): domain Eukaryota; kingdom Metazoa; phylum Chordata; class Amphibia; order Caudata; family Salamandridae; genus Pleurodeles; species Pleurodeles waltl. Next base: position 713,214,335 of record NC_090442.1, read on the forward strand.
CACCCTCGTTGCAGATTGTAGTGTGTTGGAAAAGTAGAAATCATAGATCTTGAAGAGCTCTTGATGTAGGCTGTAGGAATTTTTTTTTATCAATATCCATTAACGAAAGTCCAGCACATTCATATGTCTCCTCCCCACTCCAAGCATTCCATTTTGGAATTCCACCATGGTACACTATTCACAGTGAGACTGAAGATGGGAGGAAAGGAACATATCAAACAATACTAAAATAATGGTTACAAAGATAACAATACTACATCAAGGTTCCAATGTCTTTCGTTTAAACAGCTGGTTCAGTTATGCTTAGTGACCTAACCTGCCTGTCACCTCTGCTGCTGGCTCTGGTATAAGGCATTATGACATTAGAACTCAACTATAATAATTTATGATAGTCAAATTCTGATGTCTTTTCTTTATAAGTAGCAGCTAAGTGTGTCACAAGTCGCAGATTATAAAGAAATTAGAGACTGGCATTTATACAGGGATTACAGAATCAGATATATTATAAAGAATTTACACATGTCTACATACAGAAGCATATGCTATCCGTTTGTGTTTTGATATGGTGGTCTTGTAGGAAGTAGACAACTCTTGAGTAGTCTTCTGAAGATTAGATAGTTACCCCTGGGTCTTATGTTTGGGGTAATGAATCCCATAGTTTGGCTCATTGAACAGAGCAAAATGCAACATCTGTGTTTTTTTTCTTGTATGCTTGGGTTTTGAGGAGTATTGCCAATCTGGAACGGAGGTTAGTTTGTTGCAAATATTTGGTGATTTTATTCCCAATGAAAAGCGATCCTGTTCCATGTAATGCTTTGTGGGTGATACAAAGCAGCTTAAAGGTGTATCATGTGGCAACAATAACAAATATAGGGCCCTAAAGACATAGGACATAAGAGATGTGGGCTTGTGGCTTTACATGTGGGAGTAGTCTGGCAGCAATATAGAGTAATAACAATCCCCCTTAATGCCTATTGATTTTAGCCTATGCTTTTCACAATAAAAACATCAGGCCTACTGCCTTTATTGTAACATTTCATAATAATTTCCTAATAAACAGATCAGACCTGCAGCAGTGATCATTGGCTTGCCACTATAACCACCCAGGACCGGACTAGGAACCCAAAGCAGGCCTGGCAAATTTGTCAGACCAGCCCCCATAGGGTCCCTAGTGAGTGAGCTCTACCACTATAATGGGGTTTGAAAGGTTACCTCCAAGAACATTTGGGAGAAAATGTCAAATACAGTGCATTATGCAACCCATTTCTCATTATATATTAAATTGTGTTCGTTTTGAAAGCATAGTAAATGATGACCCTACAGAGCACCAGGATCTTTATTGGGGTCCTTCAAGCGATTCCCTCCCTCTAATAGTGACTCTCATATCTCCATAGCCCTTCTCTCACATGTATTTCATTTGTTTTATAGCGCCTCTCTTACCAGTGTAGGGTGTTGGAGCACTTTAAATCACACACATACAGAGACAATGAATCATACGTGTATAGAGAATGTAGGCAAAGGGGACTACAAGGTGTAGGATTCACATGTCACTCATATTGTTAGGCATTTTTTAAGAGTGCTTAGCCTGGGGAAGCTTAAATCCAGGATACAGAACGTAACACAGTGGTTATGGTTAACTTTACTAATAACAACTTATTTACATCCAAACAAAACCTTTTTAGCAAAATTAGGATAACCAAAGACTGGGAATAAAACATAACTTTCTAACCTGTGCCATGCAGTTTATATGTAGCTCTTTGATGGTAGTTCATATCTCACTGTGCTAGATCGATTTTAATTTATGAACTTCACCGTAACAAAAGGAGCGCTGTGACAAAAGCAGAATCCCACTGAGCTATGCACATAACATACCATTCTGTGATCTGCATAGCTCATGTTATTTGCAGCAGGCACATTACCCCACTGTGCTACCTTAGATGAGTCAAAACTGTCACTAGACAAAACTCCGATATCACACCAGCAGGCACATTAATCACCAGAGTTAACTTGGCACTTTCATTGTTGCCCAAAAACTGTTGGATATACAAGGAACTCTTCAGTGCTTTTGAAACTGCTGCACTGCTACAAAATCGGCCCCCACCCTTCTAGCCTTCCGGGGAAACATCTGATGCCTGATATGGCCAGTCTGGCCTTGTAACCACCTGAGCCCTGTTGTATTGAGTATAAGCTTTACCACAAGCCACCACATTGCAATATAAGCACTCCTTTTAGAGGAAGTACACAACTTAAACCCAAACAAATCCTCTACTCAGGGAAACCAGCTTGTGAATAGATCCTAAGGCTCCTGTCTGAATAGTACTCTGAAAGATCTGTTTTGTTGATCACATAAAGTCTAGCAACATCTGCTTTGTCAAGAAAGACTTAAAAATGCATGCTGATAAGTGTAGCCCTGAGCATTCCATACTGATCTCAAGTACACAACCACAATTTGAAGTCTAAGGTTCATGATTGAAATAGAAAGGTGTCTGTGCTGTTGCCAGAGAAATAAAAATAGGTTTTGTGTCCCCTGACAAGCTAGGGTAGGAAGGAAAGGAAATTCCAGACACCCCTGGAGGTGGAAACTTAAGAACCTTCTCCTACTTCAAAGCTGGCAACAAGTATACATATTGGACCCTCAGACCCAGATTTTCAGTACACTTCTGGACCTATAGAAGACTCAGAAGGATGCCCGTGTTGATCTGCTACAGGAAGGACTGCTACTCTGCTGCCCAGCTGCCTCAGTGAAAAGGACTGGACCTGCATCTTGAGCCCAGGACCCTCAAAGTGATTCTAGGGCTGTTGGCTGGCCTCCTGATAACAGCCTCAGGAATAGAAAAGGCTTCAACCACCTTGAACCTAGCACCTGGACTCTGCCTGCTGAAAGTCTTGCCCTCCTAAGTAGTGCTACCCCAGCCTTGGGTCCTTGGAAGTGGGCCTGAAGGCGTTCTGCCAGCTCAACTGTGGGTTCTTGGACAGAACTAATGTACAGTGTGACACATCCCCAACACAAGACCTTGCATCACAGCTTCTCAGAAATGCCACTCTGCAACACTTCACCAATGCAGGACCTCATATCGCAAGCTCGGTTGATGGCTTCACCAATGCTGTGTGATGCAGCTCCAATGTAGGACCTCACATTGCAGCCCACAGCTTCTTTGGAACAGCCACTGTGCGACTCAATCTTGGGATCTTGCAATGCTCTGCAACCAGGATTTAAAGTATTTTGCTCAGCTGGATTAACTTGGGCCCGGTATATGTCCCACACTACATCGCTGTCGGTCTGAACTTGTGACTTGGTCCTGGACTAGCGTGACCAAATAACCACAGCGGGCTTCCTGTTTGAAGTGCTGCATAAGTGCTTTACAGATTGCTTTACAGATTGCCTCTACGTTAATCCTGACTGCTTTTGTGCCATGCTATCAGAGGGTGAAGCACAGGTTAATTTGGGGTTTGCTTGTTTTTCACCCTGACAAGATTTGTGATTGCTGCTTGAGTTGGATTTCACCCGCCCCAACCAGTAACCCAATCTCCTACAGGTACGTAAATATTTTGTTTTATTTTCAGTTCAGGGATACTGAGAAGGAGCTCTCATGGATGTTGATTTACCAACATGCCAGGGGTGGAAGAGCCACATTGTACATCCTTTCATCATTATTAACATCACAGAGTTCATCTCTTGTTGCAATGGCCTCCTGTTTTCTGCTGGGACAGCTGAGCATGGGCAAACAATGTCGGTAGCTGCTGCTCACTTCATGAGCCCTGAGACAAAAGTTAGCAAAGTCCAGAGACTTTTTAAAGTCACACACAAAGTGGACAATTGTCCAGGGATCCCAGGGAAAAGTGAACTTACTCTTTAGTTGATGTTTTTCTATTCTATTTCTCTATCTAAACTTTCCTTCCTCTTCACATGTTTCTACCTCTGACCTTGCCTGTCTACCCAGCGTCATCTGAAGGGTTGTTTGAGTCCCGGGGAGGACCTTCAACTGTCCATTTATTTTAGGATAAGTTTACTATAGATACAGTCGTAGTAGCTTTAAAAAGCCCTGGTGATGACAATGAATGGAAACCTATGCTCTGCAGAACATACTACTTTTGTGGCACATGTAACACAAATGGATTGCATCTTAGTTTGCTATCACATGAGCCACCCAATGTTCATTTTCTAAATATTCTGACCACAGCACCTTCCATGGTTCCTCCCACTCTGCGCGCCCCCATGCTCCTTCTCTTAAGGCGGTCAGGTTTTTCATGACAATGCGCACAGCTTGTTCTCACTAGGCTGTGGTGGGGATTCATGTTTTTGCCTGCCTGTTTGATAATGTTAAAGTTAAAGGTTAAACTTCTAATTGGCAATAAACAGCTTCAGTTGCTGCAGGGTAGTTGTTTGGCTAGTGCAGACTATCTCCAGTGAGGAGAAACGAACATTTGTGACTGGAAGGAGACCGAGCAAGAAACTGGCCTCCTGTGATGCAAACCCCATTACCCAACTTGGAAAGAAACGTGCTCGCGATCTGCCTGTGTCTGTTGGCAGTCGGGTGTGCCTTCATCATCTTTGCAGGGATATGTACACAGATCTACATGTATGTGGTGATGTCGCGTTTGGTCGCGTGTGAAAGCACTTCGGAGAGCACCCATCAGATAAGTGGGTGTTCGGGAACAGCCCTTCCTTAATTGTCACACGCTGCCGAACTTATTATATAACAGTCCTTGCAAGAAATGCCAAGACCCACAATTGTTGTTACTTGCATTGGCAGCAGACATGTTTAATCAAGAGGGAAGTGGGAAAAGAAATATTATTTCACTGGATGCCAGCTTTCTCATTCTCAAAAAAATACAAAATGTCTCAGCTGAGGGTAAAAATGTGCGGTAAAATAAGAGTGTGGGAGATTGCACCGCAAACCCCTCTAAAAATAAAGAAGGATTAATATGTGTGCTCCTGCAAAACCTAAAACTATTTTTTTAAAACTTGAAACACACCCATACAAACAGACATTGTCTGACATGAACAACAGCCTAAAGGGCAATTTAAGATTTGTACATGGCTCACAAATTGAAAAACAAAAATAGGCTGTGCCTTGTAAAAACAGTACCAGGCAACAGCTACATTTTATGTCCTCACTACTATATAGCTGCATGCAATGCTGAGCAAAGTGTGTAGCTGTGACTGAGATTAACTTACATTGTGGCACACTTAGAACTCAAAGCTCAGCTGAATGAAGTATGTTTGTCCCAAGCCTTTTTCGTAATACTGATAGCTGTAATTATCCCACAGTGTACTTTTTCAATGTATCAGTCAATGAAACAGTTAAAGGGGTCAAAGGCCTATGGAAGATATATGTATAAAACTTGCAGGAAGGAATCCCACTCAGTTGCTTAGCTTTGCATCCACCTGAAATTGGTCAGAATAGCGCCTTGGCTAGGCACCATAGCACCGGTCCTATATGGGTGCTCTTCAGAAACTAATTTTATCCTCTTTTCATTCCCTGAATGTTTTCTCTTATCAATTATGGACCAGGTTCTTCCCTCCTATCTTTAACCATGAACCTGTAGATAGAGAAAGTACACCAATAATGTAGGGTTGACTCCTGGAGAAGCCCAACAGGCTGTCTGTTTGCTATTAACAGACATATTGCTGTCTGAATCACTATGCAATTCCTCTCTAGCCCCAGCATCCCCTGCCAGCCTACTGATACTTCCTATGACACATTCCAAGGCTCATGAACCAAGATATTTTGCTGGCGCCCGAGTGTGGCCTGATGCCCTGGGACTGATGAGTGGTGAAAGAACCACAATCCTGCCAAGTAAGTTGGTGCTAAATGTGAGGTATACCATCAGTATGTGATGCAACATTAGAACTGAACATATGGCCGATGACTCTTTCCTTCCTTGCTGCACACCTGCCTTTGTGGAGGCTCAGCTCTTGCACAATAATGTTTGAACAATACGGACTGTGGCTTTCTAGCCTTGACACCTAAGAAGGTTGTATTGCTCCAGTAACCATTCTGAATACAACCACAGTCCGGATTGTTTGCCAACCAGATCTCATATTGTTGATTTCAGGCAGTTTCTAGCAAGATTTAAAGGATTTAGTGGATCACATGTCTTTTCTGTGCACAGCACACCGATACTGTCTGAAAGCTGTGCCTTGCAAAACCAATAATGGGGTGTCAGTTTCAAACAGGTGGGGTCGATTCCTAACATAGTTTACTAGCATCTTTGAACACAAGTGACTTCCTTACTGTGCAAATGTGCTTTAGCAAAGCGTCATGGTGTTTCTTCTTCTGAAAAGATATCTTTGGGGAAAACACTCCCACCACAAAAGTCTCGAAACCTAATTTGTTATTAACCAATGTATGTGTGGGCCCAGAGTTTCCGTTTTTAGCCGGAGTTCTCCAGCGGAGCACATAAACCCAACATAACAGTCACATTCTTAATTCGATACGGTCACACCACATGGCCTTGAAAATGAAAGTCAAGGCAGAACCAATTTTAAGACCCACCAAGGAATGTAAAGTCATGAAACATTAAAGAGACAGGATTTGTGGGTAACCTGCAGGGCACAGGCTTCACTCTTAAAGTCCTGACTCAGTGGTTCTCCCCTCTGAGTGCCACTGAAGTGGTTAATGTTAAGCATGTGCATTGCCCTTTAAAGGAGGCCAGTGTAATGTGAGCAGTGAATGCCTTCCTTTTAGTTTATGTTTGTGGGCAGTGCGTATTGCTTTAACAGAGACCCTCTGAAGAGACCTTTATGGCACACTAGTGTGGAGGGCAGGGGAGCAAAAAGTATCATTTACAGTGTCAATATGACTCCGACACACACGTGCAGCTGCTGGGTTTTATTTTGACACCTCTGTGATTGTAGGACAGAGTAACACTAGAGTGCCCGTATTAAAGAATGTAAATGTTTCCAATCGATTAGTTGCTGTTAAAGTACACTGTAAGCGGCCTGAAGAGCAAACACACAGCGCCGGGCTTACAAACAGACTCAAACAAACACACAGCGCCGGGCTTACAAACAGACTCAAACAAACACACAGCGCCGGGCTTACAAACAGACTCAAACAAACACACAGCGCCAGGCTTACAAACAGAACCAGGCGGGCTGTCAACACCCAAACACCGCTTTGCACTTCAAACACTGAGTATGTACTGATCCCACGGCCCAGCACCCGGAAGAGCGTCCGTGGCCAATCGCGACCTCCACGAGCAGCTTCAGGTGCACGCGAGTGTACTTTGTTGTTTGTCTAAGAGACAGGAGGGCCCACAGCTGAGCACTCTCACAACAGACAGCCAGGCAGGGGCACCGGGCACCAGCACTGCTCCAGCAGAGGCAGGAGAGTGCACACTGCGGTCAGGAGAGCCGAGCAGTACTTTCTGACTAGGAAGGGGCGATGTCTAGCTGGAGAAACACATTAATCTGGACAAATACTATGGTACCAATGAAAGTGAGCCACTGGTCTCACATGATGCCGAATGCCAACACCTTTTGTAGTGTAACACAAGCTTTGGGCATCGTGCACAACATTTTCTAAGTGAAAGAAAAATGAACGTACAGCTAGAAATAAATTGTATAATTTCATCAGCTGAGACTAATCAGAACTGGTACAATTGTAGGTGAGGGCATGGTTGTCTAAGCTTGGGGCGTGACGTGGGTCTCAGAAGCCGCGTGGGTAAAGAGATGTCCCATTCAACCCAAGGTACTTCAATATCTGTAGGTTCTTTGTTGAGTTTTAAGTGCTCGCACCTACAGGACGATCACCACTTTTCAAGGAGGTCCCTGTCTTTTTGTGCATTTTTATTATTTTGCTAGCTGTCTTGAATTTCTTTTTAAACTTTACCAAGCCTGTGAGCTAAATTTCTGTGGTAAGCACTTGTGCTGATATCTGTGTGCAACCTGGGTCATATAGGCTAGCAGTAGTTCCCCTCTCCCTACATCCTGCTGAAGTCAAATAAGTACATGTCATTGAGCTGGGTAATGGCCCCTGATATTTCCCCACAGCGCTGCGAGGCCTCTGCTGTAGCGGAATGTATAGCACTAAAAAGTTGCAAATGTAACGGATTGGTTTTTTTGGGGAAGATCTTGTAAACCACCTTCCTTTCTTCTGCTAAGAGATCTTCAATGAGTCAACCACTCTCCAAAACACCATACTGAGATATTCTTGGGGCCATCCGACAATTACTGTGCCCTGACTTCCACAGCTTGTGAGATAAGGTTCACGTTAATATCCAACCACACTTCTGTGTAAGTAGGCATCGAAATGAATTTTAGAGTTTCCCGTACAAATCTTTGGAAACATAGCTATTTATCAGTTTATGAGTTTTTAATATGTTATACCAAATTGTTTGATGATTTATACCATGATTTCCTCTCGAAAGACAATTCCCCAGGCAATAACTTGGGCATCTTTGACCAGGTGTTGTGAGATACTGAGTCACTGCACTTCTCCTATTTCAAAGCAGGAGAACCAGCACTTCTCACAAGGTGTTTTATATTTTTTATTGGGAGAGGACTGCTACTTCACCATGGCAAAATATTTCTATGTAAAGCACTACCTTTATCATTGTGTTTCATAGCTCCCAAAGGTCTTATTTACAACCAAGCAGCTATGGGTTTTTAAATTTAGTAAGTCAAGTTCAAACTTCAACTATTTCAGGCCCATAGGCAACAATCCATTTATTTTAGGATATGTTTACTATAGATACAGTCACAGTATCTTTAAAAAGCCCCGGTGATGACAATGAATGGAAAACTATGCCCTGCAGAACATACCAAGGCAGTAACATAGGTTAATACATAGAAGTAAATAAATATGACTGTACTGAGGTTTTTTGAGAGATTTAATGGCACATGATGCTTGGCACCGCTCAGTGGTGGTATGGAGCCTGCCCTTTTTTGCACTTCTGTAAATATTCCTCGGTGCATCTCTCAAAGTCTTGTTACAGGGATTCTTGACCTGGGCTCTGGTAGAAATATATTGTACATTGCACTCCTTAAGTGCACTTTCTGTGCTGGATGAAACATCTCATGAGGTCAGGCCTGAAAATCTGATCTGATCCTGATCTGGTGCTTGCGGTAAGGCAGATTGCCTCTATTTTGCTTCATCATTGGTTGCAATGCGGAGCCCAGATTCTTCGAAGTCTCTGGTCTAGAAGATACTCATTCCCATAGGTTTGTCCATGTACCGACCTGGACAAGATTCTGCGTTCTGTGCAATCCAGGCTTTCAATGTTCTGTAACATTCTGCAGTTTTTCTTAAGTATTTGTGGCCCTAACCCATTTAGGCTCTGTTCTGTAATGTTGTGTCACCTTAATTATTTGTGGCCTTAAGCATTATATAATGGTAGCGAACTGCTAAAGTAAGACTCTCGTCGCTCAGGAACCATTGAAGAAACTTTAAGATGAGCATTATGTAGTTTGTTTGTTTTCAGGCTAGAACTAGGCTAGTTGAAGCAGACTTAGCACTTTTTGAGGATGGATGTCAACATGCTATTGCATTAGTGTAGGTTGTAGAGGACTGTCCTTTGCGCCAGTTATGCATACTACTGAAAAATTGCCAGGGAGAAACTAAAGTTTGAAATATGTGTTCACTTGTCAAACCTGATTTAGGTTAGCAGGTCTAAGGGGGTTTTCCATTGTTTTGAGTTTCTTTTTAGTTATGTGTTGTATGTTCTTTCTATTGACAAATCCCATTATTTATGTGTTTGTCACAAACAGTTCTCTACCATTCCCTTATTAACACAGGCCGGGGAGGTTCAAGTTTTTTGTGGTTTTCATAACCTCCGTCTACACAGGCCGGTGTTTGCACGTCTTTGTCAACCTGTTTGTAAATGCAAGTTACGTTTTTAAATTATGCTAACCAGGATGTGTGGGTGTAAGGGTTTCATGGCTGCAGTGACATTTCTGAACTTTGAGGGTCGAGACAAGTTACCTCTCTGACTGTGAGGTGAGTGGGCCTTTGGAATGTATTAAAAAAGCTTGTTTCGAAATCAAACTGGCTAAGTAATCTGGCTTTATCATTTCTGTTTTAGAACATTGTTAATATTTCTGTGTTTCCTGTGTAATAGTTATATTGTTTGTATCATATTTGCTGCATGTCTGTTAGAGAAGTGCCCTGAGTCGCCCTTTATAAATCCAATATTCAAACACACTTTGATTCAATACCCTCCTCTTGCAGGCATCGGTTTGAGGTGCACTTTTTCTTGAAGAATGTTCCTTATCTACTGTGCATTATGCTGCACATCACATGAGATGCTTTTTAGGTTGAGCGCGCAAGCACTTTGACCTGTTGCAAGTATTGTGGGCTTTTAGCCACACCCACTGCACGCCCATCACTTTCACTCGTCCGGGCTTGCTTTTCAAAAGTCCTTCATCATTATTGGTAAATGCTTTACGTTTGTCCCTCCATGGGGCGGTTTTGTTACCATCTTGCAGACTGCCCCTGTTACATGGATAATTAAATTTAGGAGTTCTTCTCATCTTTGGCCTTCGTGCCTTTAGTTGATGCATTTATTAAAGCAGGAGTGTTTGCTAAGGCTCAGGTGTGTCCCAGTTGTGTTTCTGCCTCTTTATGGGCAACATCTGCAAGACTCTGCCAGGAAAGTGCTCCTAAATTAAGAAGCAAAGCCATCAATTAATGGATATGGATGGACCGCATCATTCTAGTTAATGTTCAGCTCTAACAACTTACCTATGTGGTGCTGATAGAGACATATTTAGTAAGGACAAGCTCGTAATATCACGCAACAGACCAAAGTATAGCATAACATTGTAACATAACATCACAGCACAGATGTAGAGTAGGGGTACATCCAAACATCCAGGGAAACGAAGTAGGTGTCAACAATAAGTTTATTTATGTAAATAAACCCACGACACTGAGCTGCACAGAAGTTCAGGCTTGTGCGGTGTTCAGCTCCCAGGAACGACGCTCACCACCATGACAACCCGAACCTTCCAGAACGCCACCATGTCATGGAATAAAATCAAGCTTAAAGAAACACTACAAGAACAAACTAATATTCTAATACAATACTACACATCTTCCTCTTTTCACAAAAATAAAAATTAAAAGAAACCCCCTGTAAGGTTATGCTTACAGGAGTGGAATAGAATGTGAAGGGAGACAACATTCTAGGATGGGATTGAAGACAGATGAGTTGAAGCTGAGCCCTGGGTGGAAGCTGGGAGTTATGTATGCTGTTCAAGATGACTAAACAGGAATAAAGGATTCCTAGTTCATCTGTTCTCCGTGTAATTACTACATGAATTGGCGAGGAGGGACTCTGTGCAGGGGGCAGAGACATTTATAACTCCCAACCCCTGGATAAAGGAAGATGACGCCAGAACAAGGATAAAGAAGCTAAAATTGACGTGAGTTAATCAGTTTTATCAGTTTATCGAATCTACGCTTCATTTGTATTCGAACGAGGTGTTCTGTTTTGGAGCAAGAATTTCAACCCGGTACTTTTCATCCTGGGGACTGCACAGACTAAATTGCTAAGCGAGGGGCTTTAAAACGAGTGTTGAACACGCTTATTTAGTTGTGCCACTTGTCTTGGTGCGAAATATTTGCTGTGAATTGACCGTTGTTATGATTTATTGTGCAGTCGCATTCTGTGCTCGGCCGAATGCCGGTGTCCGGACATTCCAGAGGCGACAGTTGGAGTCTCTCTTGGATATGGCAGGACGCCGGGTCGTGTCGTCTCCAAATAAACTTACCTTATAAATGTATTTGGAGACTTTGACTTCTTATTTACTACATTTTTGGCGACGAGTTTCAGACAGAGACACGACCCGAGCCAACCTGCGCTCTTCATTGTTGTTTTCTCCTGTGCTCTTGGTGGCGCAGTGAATGTTCGACGCTGACATTGCTGTCGGAGTTACTTGCTGTTTGGAGATCCTGGGTTCCTTCGGTGTTCCTGGTGGCGCAGAGCGTGTCCGACGTTGATACTGCTGCCGGAGTTGTGAGCTGTGTGGAGACTCCTGTGGAGATGTGAGGCGGTACTTTCTTGATTTCCGGTGCATGTTCTGACTTGACGTATATATTTTTGGCAAATGGAGGCGTGAGACGGCTTTCCAGTGTATCCTGCAACCGGGTGACATTATCTTAAAGCTGTCAAGACTGTTCAGAACACTTCTTGATCTTTGCTGATCTGCAGTTCCTTTGAGGTTCACAGTGATCTGCATACTATTTAACTTTTGTGCATTGATGTATGTTACTTTTCAGGTCACGCGGTGATTTGCACACCAGTTTTTTTTTTTTACTGTGTTTTCTGTGTACTGTAGTTTTTATCAGTAGCTGTGCTCTGCAATGTATTATCTGCTCAGTTTTTGTAACTGTGTCTTCAGTGCTAATATTTGATCCATTTGATTATTATTATAGTGATGGCCAATCACAGCAATATTTCTCCACCACCTCCATTTTTATCTCTTCCAGGGTCACCTGCTGTACCCTGGGAGGATTGGATAGAAATGTTAGAGAACTATATAGTAGCCTTAGATGGACAGGGTTTTTCGTCTCAAAGGAAAAAGGCTATCTTATTGAGCACATTGGGGTGTGAGGGTCAGCGTATTTTTAAATAATTACCAACAGCGCTTGGTGCAAATGGTCAACCAATGGATGACGTGTTTAAAGAGGCCATGAAGAGGTTGGAGACTAAGGGCCAGATGTAGGTACAAAGCAAATTGCGAGTTGCAATTTGCGAGTCCGAGCGACTCGCAAATTGCAACTCGCAATTTGCTATGCAGAACGGTGTCTCAGACACCGTCTGCGAGTCGCTATGGGGTAGCAAAGACCCACCTCATTAATATTAATGAGGTGGGTCGCAAATTGCGGCCCCATAGCGACTATGGACATTCTCTAACATGGAGGCCTGCTGTAGTCAGCAGACCTCCATGTTCGTGACTGCTTTTAAATAAAGCATTTTTTTTTTTTTTCAAGTGTAGCCCGTTTTCCTTAAAGTAAAAGGAGCTGGACTTAAAAAAAAATCCGAAACATTTTGTTTCGGAATTTTTTCAGGGCAGGTAGTGGTCCCTTGGACCACTACCTGCCCTGAAAAAATATTTTTGGGTCCATTCACAAAGGGGAAGGGGTCCCATGGGGACCCCTTCCAATTTGCGAGTGGGTTACCATCCACTTCAAGTGGATGGTAACTGCGACTCCAATTGCGACCGCGTACGTGGTCACAAATGGAATTGAATCCCACTGCGACTCGCAAATAGGAAGGGAACACCCCTTCCTATTTGCGACTCTGAAATGCATTTTGCGAGTCGGTTCCGACTCGCAAAATGCATTTCTGCATAGGAAACTCCGGTTTGCGACTCGCAAACGGCAATTTTTGCCGTTTGCGAGTCGCAAACTGTTTCCTACATCTGGCCCTAGGTTCGCTAAGGAAACCAATTTAGTCCTAGCTAGATATAAGTTTTACACTCAGCCTCAAGATCATCATGAAACTATTGATGAGTTTGTTTCAAGGTTGAGGGAGTTATCAGTCAAATGTAGGTTTGGGTGTATGGCTGAAGAGTTGATACGTGATCAACTGATAGTACAATGTCGTGAGAGAAAAATACAAGAGAGGCTCTGGGCTGCAAAAGATCCCAGCTTGCAGGAGGCTATAGACATGGCAAAAGTTGTTGAAGAATCGCAGCGATGTATGAGAGAATTAGAAAGGAAAGATAAATCTGCTGATGTTATGGTATTGTCTACTGAGGCTATTGGTGCTCAGCAGGAAGTTGGTGTTATTTCGAAGAAATCTGTATCTTCGAAAGTAACACTTCGGCAGTGTATACCATTTGGCAGATTCTAAGAGGTGTTTTGCTATTAATAAAGACTGTTGTAGGTGTGGTCGTAAGGGACATTATGCCCGCATGTGTAGAGAAAGTGCCAAGTCTTCTAAGGAAACCAAATCCGGGATAAATGTGGTGGGAGAGTGTCATGACATTCCTTATGAAGAGAGAATTCTAGTAGTGAGTCAAGAGGGGAATTCTGTTGAGTGTGGTAGTGCGCGCAGAATGTCTAGACCCGTTGCTTTCTTTACCATTGATGAATTTTGAGTAAGTCTTATGGTTGATTCGGGATCATTATACACTATAATTCCCGAAGTTCTCTTTAGGGAACATTGGAAAAGTGAGAAACTGTTTCCCAAAGATATCTCTCCTGGTGGTTACCAGGGTGGAGAAATTCATTTGTTGGGGTATATGGTAAAGCAAATACGATTTGGAGGGAGGAGTGTCATGGGGAAAATGTATGTGGCCTCGTATGGTCCACCTATCTTAGGGTGGATGCACCAATTTGATCTCAACATTGTGATCAATCCAAGTGCACCTCACCAGATTTGTGTGGTTGAGGATGTACAGTTGCATGATATTTTAGAGGGGTCAAAGCATGTTTTCAGAAAAACATTGAGATGTTTAAGAGGCTATTAAAATATTGAAAAGAAAAACTGGTGAAGCATAACGGGCGATGCACGTGACCTTGTTTTGACGGAATACAATGGCACGCGCGAGGAGAGGCAGAAGCATCTAACGCGGCAGCAATTGAATGTGGCGTATGAGCGCGGTGTTGCCTCCCGCGCATATACCCAAGAAACAAAAGAAAGAAAATTGAAAGTGAGTAAATAGCGTGCAAGGCGGCAGTGTCGGAACGCAGCACATAAGCACGGTGTTATCATGCAGTACTCCAGCCGAACACTGTGTTGGTAGTGGCCGCAAGACGTTGTGAGCAACATTTGGACACGCGGTGAGGAAATATCCATTTCCTTATTGTTGGAGATTACGAATCGCTTGTGTGGGCAGTGAAAGTGAAGAAGGACTATTCGAGTAAGAAGAAGAGAAAGAGGACTACAAAGTAGTGGACTCTACTTGGAATACTTATTAGGATTATTATTTTGAATTGTTATTTTAGATTATTATTTTGGTTTATTAATTAAAATGTTTATTTTAGTATTTTTTGGTAGTTTGTTGGTTTGTAATTTCTTTGCAGGATGGCAGAACAGAATATTTGTGCACCACCATGTTTCCTACCCGTACCTGGTGAACCAACTATAACCTGGAAACGGTGGAAGAACATATTTACCACCTATTTGTTAGCAATAGCTGGTGATAAATATAGTCCAGTTAGGAAGCAAGCGATTTTACTACACCATCTAGGAGCAGAATGAAGAAGAATTTACGACTACTTGCCTGAAGTAGTTTTGTGTATGGGAGAAGGCCAACCCATGAATGTCTATGAAATGTCCTTGCAAATGTTAGAAAAGCATTTTACCCCCAAGTTAAGTGTTGTGTTTGAACGCCATAATTTTTTTTCCTGTATTCAAGGTCAAGATGAGGATGAAATGTCCTATGTGTTTGCCCTAAGGGGTTTGGCTGTTACATGTGATTTTCGTGATTTAAGTGACTACTTTATACAGGATCAAGTTGTACGTTGCACAAGTAACAAAAAGGTAAAGGAGAAGTTGTTGTCCATGGATCCAACATTAGAGGAATCTATACAAATTGCGAGGAGTTACAGTGTTATAGAGTTTCTTAGAGAAACATTTTTGGAGGAAGGTGTTCCCAAAATCTTAGTTATGGATAATGGTGTACAGTTGGTTTCTGTGGCTATGACAAAGTTTCTTGGTGAATTAAGGGTGAAACATGACAGGGTGGCATTGTTCCGACCACAGGTGAATGGTTTGGTGGAGATGGTGAACAGAATTGTGATGGAGAACATACAGCTTTCATTGGCAAATGGATTGAATTGGTAAGAGGAATTGAACAAGATGTTGTGGGTGCATAGAGTGACACCTCATTCTCTAACAGGTGTGTCGCCTTTTATTGCCCTTTAGGGAAGGGAACCGGGAACAAAAGAATCTCCCTGGTGGCTGAATGAGAAGAAACAAGTGTGGGTAGATAATGAGAGCTTGAATGCAAGAGCCATGAATTTTCAGAGGAGTAATAAAACATGTTATGACAGAAGGAATGGTGTGAAATGTGCCAGTGTAAGTTGTAGTGATTTGGTGGCAGTGAGGAAAGTTGGAACTATAAGAAAGGGCGAGAGTAAGTTGCATGAACCACGAAGGGTAACGAAAGTGAAGAATTCTGTAGTTACATTAGAAGATGGTAGAGAGTGGAGTGGAGGAAATTTGTGTAAAGTTACATGTGAGTAGAAGTGCTTGCTGAATTAAAGGGATGGTTTATGGAGTATTATGTGTATGTAGTCATTTAGAGTCATATGATTTGTATCATGTGTATATTGTGTATATAGTTTATTTGGAGTTATATAATTTGTATCATATGTTAACTTTAGCAAATTGCCATGTAGACAAAGTTTTTAGGTTTTATAAGGGAGGAGATGTGTAGGGTTATGCTTACAGGAGTGGAATAGAATGTGGAGGGAGACAACATTCTAGGATGGGATTGAAGAAAGGGGAGTTGGAGCTGAGCACTGGGTGGAAGCTGGGAGTTATGTATGTTGTTCAAGATGACTAAACAGGAATAAAGGATTCCTAGTTCATCTGTTCTCCTTGTAATTACTACACCCCCCTTAAATACACACTAAGTAAGATCAAAACACGACGATCTTGATGGCAACATAATGGGCCTTTGGAAACGAGAAAGTTTGACAGTTTTTGTTGCCTCCACTGTTGGCACTGTTGAGTCCTCTTGAGAAGTAACACATTCATTACCACAAACGCTCATCTTCCCATCTGAAAAAGGGATATTTACCTCTGTGCTTAACATAGAATCATCCTCTTCTATGTCCTTTGAACACGTTTCCAGGTAAATCCTGACTTGCTGAGCAGTAATTGGTATAACTCTGTTCTTATTCCACCACCCCTTACCAGAAAGTAACACAGCACTCTTACCAACTTTCATAACTCTGGTAGGCTTATGGAATTTCGATTCTTCTTTCAACACCCTTGTGTTTTTGTTTAATATAGCCAACCACCTTCTTGGAATTCAATTTCCTTCACATGTCTTGTCTTGTCAAAGTATTGCTTCTGTAACAACTGCTTATTCTCAACCCTTTCTTTGATATTTTCCCTAGACACAAATTCACTTTCCTGCCCTTTACACAACCAATCTGGAACAAATTTCAAATTTGGCTTGCGACCTCTGAGTAACGAAAACTGCAAAACATCTGTAGTTGTATGAGGTGTGATATGATAAGCCCAAACCTATTCTTTCAAATAACTCACAACATCCATACCAGATGATAAAGCAGTCTGAATTCCTTCCTTTAAAAAACGATTTGCCCTTCCTACAAGTCCATTAGCTGCAGGACTATATACAACTACTTGAAAGTGTTTAACATCATGGAAATACAGAAATTGTTCCTAGTCTTTGGATAGAAAATATGAGCCGTTGTCTGTGACTAGTTCTTTTGGCGCACCTTCCACACAAAATACATTTTAAAGAAAGTTAATCACATGTCTGGATTGTGTGGAATCCACAAAATCAAAATAAATAACATTTGTAAAAGAATCAATTCAAACCAACATATACTGACTTCCTTGAGGCAACAATTGAAAGGGCCCTGAGAAATCCATTGCCTCTTTGTGCCAATTACCTTTTGGTAATGTAACTGGTGTCAGTGTTTTCTCTCTGGTCACCCAACGTTTGTCAGACACTACATATTGAGGAGAAACATCAATAAAAGATCTCACTTCTGAGTCCATTTTAGGCCACCAATAAAAACTGTCTCGACCTCCTTACAAGTGTCTGAAACCCCTAGATGACCTAAATGTGCACTTTTCACAATCTTGGACCTAATACTTCTTGGAGTAACGAATAATCCACCCCTCATGTAGATATTTCCTCCACAAGTTAGTTCCGACGACACTTGTTCAAAACTCTGCAACTCTCCTTCCACTCTCCTTGGCCACCCTTCTTTTCTATATTTCAACACTTTTCCTGATATAACATCACTCTCCATGGCTTTCTCCCAATCATTTTCAGAAAGCTGCCCCTCCACACCTTGTAAAGCATCCACCACGCATACCACACATTCAGTATCCTCATCATCTGAGACATATTCCGTATTTATCGGCAAATGCGACAGACAGTCTCCTCTAAAAATGTTCCCACCTTGAACGTATTTTACACTCGTCATATTCCTGCAATTTGGCTAAAATATGAACCAAGCGAACAGAAGCTTTACCAAGACCATCCTCTGAAAGTCAGAAAACTAACGGCGTATGATCAGTAAACAGATCAAATTGTTTGCCCCACAAATATGCTTTAAGTTTTTGCAATGCCCAAACACAAGCCAAAGCCTCCCACTCAAAAGTGCTATAGTTTTTTTCTGCATTCGATAGAGTAATTGACGCAAAGGCTACAGTCGTCTCACAACCATCCACAAACTGTCCCAAAACTGCTCCTGGTCCTTTGAGACTATCATCAACAGTGATAAAACAATTACCTTTAGGATTAAACAGTTTCAAAGCCGAAGCTCTTATTATTAACCCTTTAACTTTTTCAAAGGCATCATTAACTTCCTGAGACCAGACAAATTTTACTCCTTTATGAAGCAACTCCCTTAAAGGCAGAACAATGATGGCGTAACCGGGCACAAAACGAGCATGGTATTCACAAAGACTTAAGAAAGACCTAAGGGTATCCTTATCAGTGGGTGCCGGTGCTTTTTAGATTGCTTCCAAATTACTACACTTAGGTTTAATGCCTCCATCAGAAACCACATGTCCAAGATACTCCACCTCTTTAACTAGAATTTTACAGTTCTCCGGTCTTACTGTCATGCCCCTCTCCCTCAAAATACCAAACACTCTTTCTAATTGTGTTATTTCTCCCTGTCTCTTTTTGGTGAAAATCAAAATATCATCCTGGAAAGCTTGCAAGCAATCTAAGACACCAAAAAAATAATCCATCATCCTTTGGAAAACACTAGCTGCTGATGCAAGCCCAAATGGCAACCTTAAATATTTGTAGGGTCCAAGTGGTGTCACAGATGTGGTAAGCTCCTGTGAACATTCATCTAATGGAATCTGATGATAAGCTGAATGTAAATCCATTAAGGAGAAATATTTTGCCTCACTAATATTTGCTAACATGTCTTGTATGTGTGGTAGTGGATGACAATCTACAACTAAGTTCTTATTGAGTGACCTTAAATCAACACATAACCTCAAATAGCCTGATTTCTTCTTTGTGATGACAATGGAAGGATCCCACTCTGACGCCCCAGCCGGTTGTATCACTCCTTCCTTACGCAAATTGTCCAATACCATTTTCAAATCAGAGCGAAGACTTAATGGTATTGTGCGTACTTTGTGTACTACCGGACATACTTGATACTTTAATTTGATATCAAACCTATCACATTCCCTATGTCTTTTTTAAATACCTGTGGAAACCTATTCATAATCTGTCCCAACACATCTTCACCATCCTCAATGAAGTTGACTGGCAATTCACCTAAAGTAACTGGCTCATCATGACCTGGTCTCAATGCTAAGTCAATCTTAGCCAGATCCTTCCAGCCCACAATGTCACGTTCCCTGACAGCAACATACATTTTTGTTGAAATTTTCCTACTGAAACACTCTACATCACCAACAAAGTAGCCCAACATTTCAATGTTGAACTCCCCAGAAGCTTTAGGATTGATGTCCGTGCACTCTAATTTAGAGCACTGTGGCCACATTTTCATAAACGTGTGATCTGCTAAGATGCTAACAGGTGAACCAGAATCAGCCATGACTCAAATATGTCTGTTGTCTATGTTTGCTTGAACTAGAGGGCCTTTAATCTTTGACATATCTCTATTACCTTCAACTGTCAGTAATACAGTCTCACATTTCTGTACACATACATCCTCATCACTCATTTCCACACTACTAATTTTGACTCTATTATTAACCCCTTTCTACAACTGATTTCCTGCCCTACACATAGCCTTAAAGTATCCCAACTTTCTGCAAACTTTACACCTTTTATTAATAGCTGGACAAAACATTGAATTACTAAACTGTGTTTGAGACAAACATCGAAAACACACACTTTGGCTCCCCCTTTTTCATTTGGATTTTGTGTTCATAGCACAAACAACTTCTTCTTCTACTGAAGCAATAGAGAAATTACTCTCACAAACCGCTAAAGCTCTTGAGGAAAGATCTGAACATTCAATGTTGTTTGCAACATCAATAACTTCAGAAAGAGTTGGATTTCTACAAGTCAGCAATGTTTCCTGAATTAAAAAAAAAAAAACAATTGAAGACAAACTGATCCCGTATATAAATGTCCACATTGTTTTCAAATTTGCATGTTGAAGCTAACACACGAAGATCAGCAATATATTCCTCTGCCGACTCATCACTTCCCTGTTTCCTTCTAGCAAAATTGTGTCTCTCCAATAGTACACTAGTCTCTTCAGAATACTGTTTTGGCATTCTATTTTTCACTTCTTCATATATATCCCACCTGACACCGTTTGCAACAGGTGCAGGCACAACAGGCAGATTGTCAAAGACCTTTTGGCCAGCCACACCTAAATGGTTAAACAGTAATGCAGTTTTATTATCTTACTCATATCTTGCTGCTCCAATAGCCATCAAATAATTTTCGAAAATATGCAATCACTGTCTCCATTTTATTGTGGGTCTTCCAGAACATTGTAAAAATGGCAGTGGTTGACAGCTATGTCGGCTAAATTCACAAATTGCACCAAGGTTGGTGTAAAAACTGCAATTTCCCTAGCGACAAAGACTCCACGCTTCATCAGTGCTTCGACGAAGAAACCTTCCTGCATAAAGAAGCACTCGTCGTTGCCCCTGACAATGAGAGTTCACACTGGGTGATGCGCCTGCCGCAGAAACCTCTCCGTATAAAGAAGCACTCATCGTTGCCCCTAATGATGAGAGCTCACGTTACGTGATGCACCAGACCTTGATGTCATCAATCCCACAAAGCTCCAATGCCGAGGAAAGCTCCAGCGTCTATGTTTATGCTGTGTAACCTACGTTTAAGTCACATAACCATGGATTCCTCAGTGGAATTCCTTAACCTTTGAACACCGGATACTGACCATTGAGAATATTTTCATTTAAGTCCAACGACGAACGTAAGCAAACATATCATTCTTCTTGTTCTCTACTTCTGACATAAAAATAAACATCAACTCTTGTCTTTTTGACAAATCCAACCGGACTATCAGTGGGTTTGCCTTTCCTTTTTCTTCTGATGGATGTTTTGAAATCGCACTGTCTCTCTACCCCATTCTTGGTACCAATAATGTAGAGTAGGGGGTACATCAAAACATCCAGGGAATCGAAGTAGCTGTCAACGATAAGTTTATTTATGTAAATAAACCCACGACATTGAGCTGCACAGAAGGTCAGGCTTGTCTGGTGATAAGCTCCCAGGAATGACGCTTACAACCATGACAACCACAACCTTCCGGAACGCCACCATGTCATGGAATCAAAATCAATCTTAAAGAAACACTACAAGAACAAACTAATATTCTAATTCAATACTACAACAGAATAGCATAACACGCTTCACCATAAACAGGAACATAGTGGGCAGTGGTGCACACTTTGTAATAAGATATATGGAAATAATGGCATTCCACTCAATATCAGCATTATGTTATCTGTATTAAATATTATTTGCTTTCTGAGGTAGAAGTGGAGACTTTGGTTAAAAGTTTGTGTGGAAATGTGTTTCTACCACCTTTCCATTTGGATCGCGCCCACACTGAGCTGGTACTAAATTGTTGTGGTTCCAGTATACTTCCTGTTAGAACATGTTAAGCATCAAGACATTCTTTCAAGTAGATACAATGCAGGCTCTATAAAGCCGATCAGGGAAGAGTGGAGGTGCATGCTGGTACTTCACAGATTTCAATCAAAGGTAGGGATTAACAGCATGAATGGTCTTAAAATGCCAATTTAAGCAGATGGCACTTAATGTCAGCAAATATAAAAGGGGAGGCAAATTCCATCGATTTAATGCCTGGCAAGGAAAAATAATGCTTGCCTCTCAGAAAAATCCTAAATAACAGTCTAACTGAAATCGATTCAGAAAATATAAGTAATAGTCTATGATTTGCATATAGCTATCTATCTATACGAAGTTGTTAATAGAGTAGTTTATCAGGAATATCAATGGCATCAATATTTTTCCTGTTTAAGAAACTGAAATGGCAACTTTGGCTCCTGAGATCAAAGGAGAAAGTCAAGCAGATTTCAGCATCCCTCACAATAAGCAGGGCAGTGGGTCCAGATACTGCCAAGGACTGGGTTCTGTTGAATGGCCTTCCAGATTGCCTGTGAAAACGAGATTCCTCCCAACTGCAGAATGGCGGCCACAGTGGTCATTCTGGGTGCAGGAAAGGACCACAGGAACACTAGTCCAAATTGTGACAAATACTTAATGAGTGTGGATAAAAATGTATATGCGGAGATGTTGGTAACAGTGGGAATAAATATGACTGCATTACAACTCCATGACCAATAAGGCAGGTAGTTAACATACCATAGTCAAATCTTGGGGCTGAAAATCAAGACACTACATTCATGAGCATAACAGTTGTTGCAGAAACGGCATTTCACCCAGTGAGCTGGAGCTTCGTCTACTGTGTTCTAAAGAAAACCAATGTCCAGGATGTTGATATCTTGTTATTCTTAACTTCTATTGGAATATGAAGACGTCAATATTAAATAATTCAGAAAATATAGAGCTATTTCCTTCAGAGAAAGGACCTGGTCACAGGATGCTCTTGTTGATGGATCAGAGGTGTTTCTTTTATTAATGGCACTCTTTTCTCATCATTCCAAGAAGGGAGTTGCAAAAAGGGTGGAAGTATATGTGAATGTTTTGTTAATCTTCACGGTAAGTGTGATCCTGACGTGGATTATTTTAATGGAAAGTGCTGTTTAATACAGTACTTTTTCTGAGCGCAAAACGAACTGCAAAATTGATGAAGTAGGCAGAAAACATTGCTGATACATTCTTAAATTAGATTCCTGGCCTTCAGTCTATGACGGCAACAAAATATAAGAATCCTGTCAATGAAGGTTCATCATGGAAACCACTTTTATTGACTGAGCAAATAAATGTGGTAGAGAAAGATGACATACATATGCTTAATGTCCTTTTGAGTGATCACACGGTAGAAGTAGAATGATTTGTTACGAATGGCAATATATGGCTAATGACTCTGGGCCTGATTTAGATACTGGTGGCCGGATTACTTACTCACAACGGTAACAGATATCCCGACTACCGAAATCTAAATCCCATAAAATAGAATGGGATTTAGATTTTGGTGGACAGAATATCTGTCATCGGTGTGACGGAGTAACTTGTCCACCAAGTTCTAAATCAGGCCCTTTTCTGGATATTTTGAAGAGCCCACATGAAAGCAGCTTGTGTCAAAGACTGAAAGATTGTTTTTAAAGAGTGGCTAGGTATTTCTGGACAAGATACTGTGGCCCTCATTACGATTGCGGCGGTCTTTTCCGAAGACAGCTGCAGCCGCTGCTGCCGGAAGACCGCCAGTGCTGGCGGTCTTCCAACCGCCATATTACGACTGCCACCGGATATCCAGCGGCCTTCACGATGGCGTTCGGCAGCGCTTAGCCAGTTCAACCACCAGCACCGCCACCCCAGAAAAAGACCGCCCGCAGAATTACGACCAGTAATTCTGTGTGGCTGTCTTCTGGTGAGGGGGCGCTGCCGGCAGTGGGAGCGCTGGGTCCAGTCCCCTCACAGAGGAGCACCTCATCGGACGAGGTAAGTGTCGCCCACAAGGGGAGAGGGGTGGGGGGTATGAATGGGTGTGTGTGAGTGAGTGCGTGAAATGTTTGTATGTGTATATGGTGTGTTTGTGTGCCTGTGTGTGTGCGTGCGGTAAGGTACATTTGGGGGCTGGGGGGTGAGATTGTGTGAAGATGAGTGAGGGGGGTGGGGATTGTGTATGTATGTAGTTGAAGGGAGGGGGTGGGGGAATAGAGAGTGTATGCATGTGTGTGATATGTATGGGTATGCATGCGTGTCCATGGAGGTGAATGTTGTGAGCACATGTGTGAGTGGGGGTGTGTCTGAGTGTGTGTGTGTGGGTGCACGCATGCGTGTGTGCAAAACTGTTTGGGGGGTATCCCAGTGACAGGAACGCAAGTTCCTGTCATAGGGATACCTTTCCACCAGCATTTTTGTGGCTGTAAGACTGCCACGAAAATGCTGGCGGTGTCCCGAGTCGAAATAACCTCAGCAGGTATTCGACTCCCGCCATGCTAGAGGGGGAAACCTCCAGTCCGGCGAGCCGTGGTAGAGCGGCAGGACGGACGGGAAAGCTGGGGTTTGGCAGTGGCCAAACCACTGCGGTCGTAATATGGCGGTCTTCACCGCCGGTCCCACAGCGGTGAGACCACCACCACGGCCATGGCAGTCCATGGACCGGCAGGGTCGTAATGAGGGCCTATATCATTTGGAGGGTCCATCTGAAGAATGTTCGGTATTTATTCCTGCCAGCTGTTCATGATAAAGTATCAGAGAAGGGAATTGATTTTATATAAATTTGTTGAAACCAAGCTTAAAACTGTAAAACATAAGTTCTTGTTTCACTGCCCAGATCATCGTACAGTATAATGAAAGCGTCCAAGATCCCATTTAGGTTTGATTTTCAAGGCTTCGGGGCTTGTTCTTACACCGTAGGATTTTGATGATCTGTGGGCCATGTCACTTCATACACAAGGCTTGCATTTTGTTATAGGCTTTTTCTACTGGAAACATATATGAAACTTTGTTTTTTAACACCAAGGTACCGTGAATGGTGTATAATAAGTATGTTTTTAAAAATGTATCAAGATTCTGTGGAATGTGATATTTATGGCTGAGAAAGATGTAAAATTGAATGTGATCAAATTAATACCCTCCGAGGCTTGGGCAGTCAAATTGTTTTTTTTACAAGTAAGCAATGGTTCTGGAGGATGGGGGTGAAACTGTAGTATAAAGTGGACAGAGCTTTTTCAACCATCAGAAAGAACAAATTTGATGGAACAAGTGACTAAGGGCACGATTGAGAGTTTGGCAGACGGTACTCGGTCAAAATGTAAACGATTTCCTGTCTCCCTTATTACAAGTATGTAGGGCATATTGCGCTAATAAGGCAGATGGAATATTTGTCATATTTGTAACGAAGTGCCTGTCTGCAAAACTGTAAATCAGGCCCTGAAGTTTTCAATCAATATAATTGTGGAGTCTTTCATTTTGACAGGTTCGATTGCATCTATTTTAATTGAGGATACTGACTTATTTCTGCCTGAGACATAAGCCAAAAAAACATGAAAAGTATTTTTATTGTTTGGTAACTGATATCCAGGCTCATTAGAAAACTGTGGTTATGATAGTTACCCAAGTCTGAAGCATAATACACAAGGAAGCCCCTTTTCTGGTATTTTTGGCTGCACAGCAGATTTTGAAGAATTTAAATTGAATAACTAAAATTATATTGTTTACTTGCTAAATTTGCTCTGTATACAACTATGCAAGCAATGGAAGAATTCAAAAGCAGCAGGTGCATTGTGATGCATTGTATTGTAAATGTATACCTAAATGATTCGGTGGAAAGACTAATGATGTACAAAGTGTGAGCTGATTGTGGCACTTAAGTAGAATGAAATACTGTCGACTTGAGGCCAAGTCCTATAAGCAAAGGTGTGTCAAACCCATGAAGCAGTCATTATCAAAGCCAATATGTCTGGCTTTGCCTTTTTAGGATTTGACAGTGCAGCTAATAGAAATGTTGCTTACCATATATATGCAGGGGGCCGTGGGATCACCCATTTCAACAATTGGCTTCCTTTGACCAGCCTCTTTCAGACGCTGGAATGAGACATGGTCAATCACAACTTGTGTCAGCCCAGGAGAGTGTTACTCTCTTACTTCATGCTGTTGGCTTATTGGTTGTATCCTTCAAACTCCAATGGATTACTTGCAATGAACTGCATGAGGAGCTCCTTTACAATGGTAGCCTTCTCTGTCTGCTCCTGCTAACTTCCTCGCTTCATGCATGAGCACATTAAATGTAGACCTGGAGGCTTAGTTCACGCTTGTTTTTGTTTTGTGAATCTTCTTTGTAGCATGACTAGTGTAACTAGATGCAGAGGCAGACTGGCAATGCTGCATCACTTTTGAGTAATTACTGTAGTCAGGCACTACAAAATATGCACAATGTACTTGGGATGCAAGCTGCAGTCCTACGATGTTTGTATCATGTACATGTAGTAGGCCGGCACTAATGCATCTAGTCATTGCAGTATTTGCATCATGGAGTCATGGACATACCGTAGATAGACACTTTTAAAAACTGGAGGGATTCTTTATCCAGAAAATTACATTTTTATATTGCGCCTAAGAGGCAGTGCAAGCTGTCTGGTTGCAAAGACCTATTGTGAACCTTCAGTGGGTTTCCATCGCTCCCATTGCTTACCATTGGTTAGCCCTATAGTCACTCTAATTTGCTTGCCTTTCTCTTCGTGAGTTTGTCCCTCCAGTGGAGTGTAGCATCTTTAGGATCCCTTTAATGGATGGAAATTACCCTTCTCCTTATCCTTCAGCACTCTATGAGAGTATGCGTGCTGCCTACTCCTTCAAATGCTTGCACCTGCACTGTGTTGCTCCCCACCCTTTCCAGCTTGTCTATATAGTACAGCATCAAGGATATTTCTGTGGAATATGGCTGAAGAGCAGGCTGTAAAGGTTGTTTTGGTTTTATCTCCTGTGTTTCACAGATTGCAGGAAAGCATAAGCTTTGGTATAGATAGGTTTTTATAGATCTTGGGGGTGGGATGTCTGCTGCACTCACTCAGCTGGTGATTGAGACAGATGTACTTCATATGAGGCTTCTCCTGCAGACCCATTACGTTGTTCTAGGCTCTACAACATATGATGAAATGGCTGAATGCAGTGGAAAGTTAATTAGACCTTGGCATATTTTTCCTTTTGAATTCAGAAACTTCCTTATTCTATTTAAATTGTGTTCAGATTTTCCTGAGTGAGAAGTATTTGAAAAAAAACCCACAAATTATACAGATTTAAAACATTGAATTCAATGTACAGTTTAGTTTTGAGATGACAAAAGATATATGTATGCTTGATCTTGAGTATTTTAAAATAGTTTTTCTTGTACTTTTTTTAATCAGTACTTTACAGAGCTCGCACTGTGAAGGTGAGACTTGTTGGCTTTGCCAGTGCTTGGTTGTATAGTCTTGGCTTTCATGGCTTCCTATTATGTTACATAGTTTACATCCTTTAAGTCACTGCTTAGGGGAACTGAAGGAGCTAATATAGGTTGCAGTTAAACCCAACAGCTTTTGAAGAAATAATTATCTAAAATAGGGTGAAGTCAACCTTAACAGCAAGTTTTTGAAGAAACAGTAAATAATCTTCCAGACAATAAGACTCTACTTTTTCTGATGGGTGGTCAATTTTATTAAGTCATTGATTTCTTTGATGGTACCCTGCGTTCTTTACCATGCAGAACATATGATGTTTTGTTAAAAGTCATGTGTATAATGTTAATACAGCTTCCAGCGTTTCATTGTCCTAGAGGATAGAGAAAGCAAACTCCCTATGGTCATGTGAGAAGAGAGGAGCTCCTGACTTAAATGGCACAGTTGTGGAAAGTCTGTATTGTCCATAAATAGCCAAAAATATTATAAACCAAAGAAATTCAGAGTAGATTGAGAAGGGCCAAATCCATGGGCTATCTTTAGGATAACTCTAAGAAATTAGTGTATTAGTTGAGGGGGTAGGTACCCACCTCAGGGAGTAACCACAGACCATGCCGGAATGAACCCTCAAAGTCACTAAAGTAACCTGAGCTCAAACCCCTGGTAGCTATGGCATAGATCAAACAATCTTAATTTAAAGGCAATGTGTGAAGTATTTATGCACAACTAAAGCAGCAATAAAGTTGAAATGCAAAACAATAAACATCCTAAAACAAATAGGAAACCAGAGTAAAATTAATATATATAATGACATCAAATGACAAAAATCCAATAAGGGGAACCAGAGATGGATTTTTAAAGTTTTGAGTAAAAAAAGTACTAAGAAGCAGAGAGTGCCAATGTTAGTCAATGGTTGCAGAAGAACAGGGCCTAGGAACAGTTTAACACTGACAGCGATGGAGCGTGGGTCGGATACACTAACCAGATTCATCTTGGTCAAAGACTTTACCTACTGACTTTCCAATCCACCACAGGAGTACACTTCTACCGATCCTGTGGACTTGAGGGGAGGTACTTAATGACTGACATGGTGGCAGGCAGAAGCCAACAGGAATGTCCAGTCCAGGTCAATTTGCCACTGGTCATCTCGGTAGTTGCAAGAAAAGGCATCTTGTAGCTTCTTGTGTCCCTGTCGCTTTAACAGGTGGTCAACCTTATGACCTCTGGAGTCCTATGTGCACTATGGTAATCCCAGTGCTCTCCCACATCTAACATCAAAATCTAACTTTATGCAGTCCCTGTACCCACAATAACCTCAGTGACAGACATTTGTTATACCAACACTGAGCTTTCAGCAACCAGACAGTGGATACACAAAAATTGTTTTGACATTCTGTTTCCCCTCCTTTAAACTTTAAAATGTGCAGCAAATCTAATACACAAAACTAGCAGACCTGTTAAACAGACTGATTGAATGAATGAGAAATTTTGTAAAGTGCAACAGCTGCTCCAACCGGTGCATCCTAGCACTACTTGCAGAGATAGCAAGAGACTAGACAAGAAACCCTCCCAGAGAACCCTAATATTTCAAGAAGAGGGACTGAGTAGAAACAACCGGGAGTTCAATCTCTTTGAAAAGATGGGTTTCAAAGTGCACAGAGTACTATAGCCAGCAAAAATAGGGTTTCACAAAAAGGCAAAAAACCGGGGTGAGCCTGAGGAAAGTGCACATTTCCAACAATATCCAAATGACAATCTAACTAGGGTGCATTTAAGAACATTCTGAATACATTTTTTTTTTTGCAGATAGGCTGAAAGTCCAGCTAGGACATTTCCCATCTGGACGTATCACATTTAAATACAAAATATTTTTTGTGTGGAGTAGAAGGTGCTGTGTCATGCTCTTTCCCATATAAAGAATCATTGTACGAAACAAGATTTAAAGTCTTTATATCGACTAACAGATGATGTCCAAAGGCCGAATCCAGGGTTGTCTGAGCTACTGAAAAGTAAAAAGCAGTAAACACTTGAACCATTGCTCCTTGTTTTTCTGCTGCACCAAGTCTTGAGCTGATCACAGGAGCTAAGGATTGCACTCTTTCCGGTAAAAGCAGGTATGTACCCACTATCCGTTGGGGATGCAATCAATGTTGATGCAGCTTTCTACATATTGTCTTTCTTTCTTGCTGCATGTGAGTCTTTTTTCTCACGAAGAGAGCTGGCATCTTAGATTGTAGTTGCATTTCTATAGCGCTTTACACACCTTTGCAAGGCGCTGAACTGCATTATTAAATGGGTAGCATGCTGCACCATTGGAGAGTGCATGGTTGGAAGGGTGATGCATTTACAATGAGCTGCGCTTGAAAGACATCAGAGGTGTTCTATTACTGTCTTGGCTCACATCGCTTGATAGTGTGATGGAGGAAAGACTAGTGAGAAATCTAAAGCATGCACAGCCTACATTATTCAGCTGCGAGTAGTTGCTCTGCAGGTCTCCTATCGAGCCGTTGGTGACTACTGATCCTTCACACCACATCCAGTGCTGGATACAGCAATTCAGACAACCATGAGGTAGATCTCGTAGAGTGTAGAGAGAGAAAAAGGGACACATATCCACCTGAATGGTTGCCTCACAGTTATTCTATTTGCAAGATTTTATTTTTACTGAGAGAACTGCTAATGCTTTAGGGCGTATAGTCCTGAAACTGGGGCAGGGCAGACGTGAGATCTGCCAGGATGGACTAGAATAAACTCATCCAAGATGCCTGCAATTGTGTAGTAGATCTCTTTGTGCGTCTAGTGTATGTCCTCATTGATATTGTGTGGCTTGGTTTAGCTGTGTTGATGTAGGCCTATCCTCTGGGTTTTTGATTACCGAATTCTGTAGTATGATTGTTCTTCAGATTGAAACCTGAATTAATGATTGAATTAATCAATTGAAACTTATGTAGCATGCAATTACCCTCTCTAGGTGTGCTGGTCCTAGTATAGTAGAAAAGGTTGGTGATTCAGACTGAATAGTGCGTCTTTAATTTGCAAAATGCCCACATGTCCATGTCGGAGCAGATGGGCAGAGGCAGGCTGTTCTGGCATTTTGCGGAAATAAACACAAAGGGGTCATTACGACCCCGGCAGTTGGCAGTACATACCACCACATTATGTACCACACCGACCGCCATGCGGTACTTACCGTCAAAGTTATAATGTGGGCCAAAGTCTCGACCTCCCAGGCATGATTTCTTAATCCTGGGAATGATGATAGAATGGCAATCACTGGTGCAGAGAAGTCTAGTGGGTGAGATGTAAAGCAGGTTTTTCAGGAGGGGTAATGAAGGGCTTTGTGACAGAAACACAGGCCCCTGTAGGTGTCCCGCTTGCAGGTGGGTCTTATTTTAGGTACTGTATGAATAAATCACTACTGTATTTATTGGTTCACTTTATTTTCGGTTTGTGCACTACCCCGTCAGAATTATTTCAGCACTTGAAACGATTTGTACTATAAGAATTGTGCAAAGATTGTATGCAATAGATGAAGCGTAATCTAACTGTAAGAAA
This sequence comes from Pleurodeles waltl, assembly GCF_031143425.1. Lineage (NCBI taxonomy): Eukaryota > Metazoa > Chordata > Amphibia > Caudata > Salamandridae > Pleurodeles > Pleurodeles waltl. The sequence goes on from NC_090442.1 coordinate 713,245,067, forward strand.
GATCCTTGATAATATAGACATACTTTTATATTGTCACTCTCCGCAGGATTCTCAGACATTTATACTATACATCCTCATTAAAAATGGTACATAAATGAACCCTTGTGAACAGTTATTCTCCTTCACAATGACAATAGTTGGTCTTGTAACTTCATTCATTGCGTTAGTTCACAGCTGGCTTATTGCGTTTATGATCTGTAAATTGTGTTCGTCTGTAATTCGTTTCGACATTCTGTTGTTGCAGATAATGAGGCTTTGTGTATTATAATGCCTGTAGTGCTTTATCTAGTAACAAAGAAAAAGCCTTTTTATTGTCATGACTAACGTTGACATTATTATATTTACTTTTGATAATCCAGTTGACGCAAACTAGTACCTGGTTTATCTTCTCTCGAGAATAGCTGCATTATTTATCAATCAATCAATCAATGATAGTATTTATAAAGCGCGCTATGTACCCGTTAGGGTTTCGAGGCGCTGAGGTGGGGGGGGGGTGGAGAGGCTGTTTAGCGGTCGAAGAGCCAGGTCTTGAGGAGCCTTCTGAATGTGAGGAGGTCCTGGGTCTGGCGTAGCGGAGTGGGGAGAGAGTTCCAGGTTTTGGCGGCGAGGAAAGAGAAGGATCTGCCGCCGGAGGTCTTGCGCTGGATTCGGGGTACGATGGCTAGGGCGAGGTTGGCGGATCAGAGTTGGCGTGTTGGGGTGTAGAAGTTGAGTCTGGTGTTGAGGTAGGAGGGTCCGGTGTTGTGAAGCGCCTTGTGAGCGTGGGTAAGGAGTTTAAAAGTGATCCTCTTGTCTACTGGGAGCCAGTGGAGTTCCCTCAGGTGTGGGGAGATGTGGCATCGGCGGGGTATGTCGAGGATCAGTCGGGCGGAGGCATTTTGGATCCGTTGGAGTCGTTTGATGTCTTTGGTAGGGATGCCTGTGTAGAGTGCGTTGCCGTAGTCAAGTCTGCTGCTGACGAGGGCCTGGGTCACCGTCTTTCTGGTTTCTGTTGGAATCCACTTGAAGATTCTGCGGAGCATACGAAGGGTGTTGAAGCAGGAGGAGGAGACGGCGCTGACCTGTTTGGACATGGTGAGGGCGGAGTCCAGGATGAAGCCGAGGTTTCTTGCGTGGTTGGCAGGGGTGGGCGGGGGACCAAGGGCGGAGGGCCACCAAGAGTCGTTCCAAGCCGAGGGAGTGCGCCCGAGGATGAGGACTTCCGTCTTGTCGGAGTTGAGCTTCAGGCGGCTGATGTTCATCCAGTTGGCGATGGATTTAAGTCCCTCGTGGAGGTTGGTTTTGGCGGTGAGCGGGTCATTGGTCAGGGAGAGGACGAGCTGGGTGTCGTCGGCGTAGGAGATGATGTTGAGATGATGTTGGCGGGCCAGTTTGGCGAGGAGGGCCATGTAGACGTTGAACAACGTAGGGCTGAGGGAGGATCCTTGGGGGACGCCGCAGATGAGGTTGGAGGCTTTGGAGCGGAACGGGGAGAGGCGGACTCTCTGAGTTCTGTCGGAGAGGAAGGATGAGATCCAGTGGAGGGCTTTGTCTTGGATCCCAGCTTCCTGGAGGCGGGTCAGTAGGGTGCGGTGGCAGACTGTGTCAAAGGCGGCGGATAGGTCGAGGAGGATGAGGGCTGAGGTTTCGCCCTTGTCCATTTGAAGTCTGATGTCATCTGTGGCGGCGAGGAGAGCAGTCTCAGTGCTGTGGTTTCGTCTGAATCCGGATTGTGAGGGGTCCAGGATTGAGTTGTCTTCGAGGAAGTGGGTGAGCTGAGAGTTGGCGATCTTCTCGATGACTTTGGCTGGAAAAGGGAGGAGAGAGATCGGTCGGAAGTTTTTGAGGTCGTTGGGGTCAGCCTTGGGTTTCTTGAGAAGGGGTTGGATTTCTGCGTGTTTCCAGCTGTCCGGGAAGGTGGCGGAGGAGAAGGAGAGGTTGATGATCTTGCGGAGTTCGGGGGCGATGGTGGCGTTTGCCGAGTTGAAAACATGATGAGGGCAGGGGTCCGTAGGGGAGCCTGAGTGGATGGTGTTCATGGTTGTTATGGTTTCTGCATCGTCCACGTGGGTCCAGGCGGTGAGGCGGCAGTCGTGGGAGGAGACGCCGGGGGTGGGGTCTGGCGGTGGGCTGGAGTTGAAGCTGTCGTGGATGGTAACGATTTTCTGGTGGAAGAAAGTGGAGAGGTCGTCGCAGAGTTTCTGGGAGGGCGGGATGTCGTTGGAGTTGGCTTTAGGATTTGAGAGTTCCTTCACGATCCCGAAGAGTTCTTTGCAGTCGTGGGCGTTGTTGTTGATGCGTTCGGTGAAATGGGTGCGCTTGGCGACGCGGATCCGTTGGTGGTGTTCACGGTTGGCGTTTTTGAGGGTGGCGAGGTTGTCGGGTGTGCGATCTTGGATCCATTTCTTTTTGAGCTTCTGGCAGATGCTTTTGGAGGTTGTAAGGTCATCTGTGAACCAGGCTGGTTTTTTCTTTCCTTGGATGGCGGTGTGTTTCTTTAGGGGGGCGAGGGTGTTAGCGCAGTCGAGGATCCATTGATGGAGGTTGATGGCGGCTGTGTTCGGGTCGGTTGCGTCGGGTGGACGGTTGTTGGTGAGGGTACTGGCCAGTTGGTCCTGGGTGATTTTGCCCCAGCGGCGGTGGGGAGGTGGCTGGATGCGGTGATGTTCTGTGATTTTCTTGTAGGTGAAGTGGACGCAGTGGTGGTCGGTCCAGTGGAGTTCGGAGGTGTGGCTGAAAGCAATGTGGTTGCTTGAGGTGAAGAGGGGGTCCAGGGTGTGTCCGGCGATGTGGGTGGGAGTGTTGACTAGTTGGCGGAGTCCGAGGTTGAGGAGGTTGGAGGTCAGTGAAGTAGTGTTGACGTCGGAAGTATTTTCTAGGTGGTAGTTGAGATCTCCCAGGAGGATGTAATCAGTGGATGCTAGGGCGTGGAAGCTTGCGAGGTCTGCGATGGTGTCGTTGAAGGGGGCTCTTGGTCCTGGAGGGCGGTAGATCAGGGTTCCTCTGAGGGTTGTTTTGGGGTCCGTGTGGATCTGGAAATGGAGGTGTTCGGCTGTTTTGAGGGTGTCGTCCGAGTGGGTGTGGATTTTGAGGGTGGCTTTGTGAACGATGGCTATTCCGCCGCCGATCCCGTTGGTCCGGTCTCTTCTGGTGATTTTGTATCCGTCCGGTATGGCGATGGCGATGTCCGGAGCAGAGGAGTCGTTCCACCAGGTTTCGGTCAGGAAGGCCACGTCAGGTGTGGTGGTGTCGAGCAGGTCCCAGAGCTCGATGGCGTGTTTTCGTGCGGAGCGGGTGTTGATGAGGATGCAGTTCAGGTGATTGGGGTTGAAAGTTTTTGTAGTTGGATTCGTCGTTCTGGTGCAGGAGAAGTTGCAGGTGCGACAGGAGAAAGGTCCTTTAGTGAGCTTCGGGGATGCCCGGAAGCATTCAGTGGAGGGCCCGGGGTTGAGGGCACGGAGCTCTTCGGCCGAGAAGTGGGCGCGGGAGGCGCGAGGACCAGGGGGGGTGGCGCTGGGCGCGGTACAGGCGCGGACGGGCGCAGACGGGCTTGCCTCTGGCGCGCCAGCGGCGCGGACGCGCAGCGCCAGCCATTAAGAAGGGAGGGGGGAGGGAGGAGCAGCTGGGAGGCGGGAGGGAGCGGCAAATGGGGGCGCGAGGGGGGCGGGCCGCAGGGAAGCAGCGGCTGGGGTCGAGGAGCGCACAAGGGGCGAAAGGCACAGAAATCGGGCAAAAACAGTCACAAATGCAGGAAAAAACACAATATGGACACAATACTGGCACTAAATACGATCGGGGAGACAGCAATCAGGGGGGCACAATGGGGCAAAAAGCGCCGGCGGCGAGGCGCAGAAAAGCGGAAAAAAGCTGAAAAACAAACTTACGGGACGGCGGAAGCGGCACTCGGGTCAAGTGAGCCCACTAGCCACCAGGGATGAGGCGCAGGAGGATGCCTGCGGGTGGAGGAGGGCCTCGAACACGCAGACGGCAGCGTGGTCGTGGGGCAGAGGCAGAAGGCAGCAGGTTGGTGCTGCGGTCGTGAGGGGCGAGTTCAGGACCTGAACCAGGTCCGAATTCGCTCACTGGCGACGCGCAGCGCCAGCCATTAAGAAGGGAGGGGGGAGGGAGGAGCAGCTGGGAGGCGGGAGGCGGGAGGGAGCGGCAAATGGGGGCGCGAGGGGGGCGGGGCTGCAGGGAAGCAGCGGCTGGGGTCGAGGAGCGCACAAGGGGCGAAAGGCACAGAAATCGGGCAAAAACAGTCACAAATGCAGGAAAAAACACAATATGGACACAATACTGGCACTAAATACGATCGGGGAGACAGCAATCAGGGGGGCACAATGGGGCAAAAAGCGCCGGCGGCGAGGCGCAGAAAAGCGGAAAAAAGCTGAAAAACAAACTTACGGGACGGCGGAAGCGGCACTCGGGTCAAGTGAGCCCACTAGCCACCAGGGATGAGGCGCAGGAGGATGCCTGCGGGTGGAGGAGGGCCTCGAACACGCAGACGGCAGCGTGGTCGTGGGGCAGAGGCAGAAGGCAGCAGGTTGGTGCTGCGGTCGTGAGGGGCGAGTTCAGGACCTGAACCAGGTCCGAATTCGCTCACTGGCGACGCGCAGCGCCAGCCATTAAGAAGGGAGGGGGGAGGGAGGAGCAGCTGGGAGGCGGGAGGCGGGAGGGAGCGGCAAATGGGGGCGCGAGGGGGGCGGGCCGCAGGGAAGCAGCGGCTGGGGTCGAGGAGCGCACAAGGGGCGAAAGGCACAGAAATCGGGCAAAAACAGTCACAAATGCAGGAAAAAACACAATATGGACACAATACTGGCACTAAATACGATCGGGGAGACAGCAATCAGGGGGGCACAATGGGGCAAAAAGCGCCGGCGGCGAGGCGCAGAAAAGCGGAAAAAAGCTGAAAAACAAACTTACGGGACGGCGGAAGCGGCACTCGGGTCAAGTGAGCCCACTAGCCACCAGGGATGAGGCGCAGGAGGATGCCTGCGGGTGGAGGAGGGCCTCGAACACGCAGACGGCAGCGTGGTCGTGGGGCAGAGGCAGAAGGCAGCAGGTTGGTGCTGCGGTCGTGAGGGGCGAGTTCAGGACCTGACCAGATTTACAAAATCTTGATTGAAAATCAGTGGCAAAAATATGTCTGGTTTAGAGGGAAGGACAAATTTTAATCTTTGTGATTTGTGAATTATTTTACAATTGGCTCCGGATGTTAGGGTGTAGCACAGTCTCCGATCCAGTGAAATGCGGGAGATCTGAGTGATGTAGCTTTTGGGGTGTCCATATTTTGGGGTACCATTTCTGCTGCCACAGGTTTGGTGGCTGAGGATGATTGCATGTTAAAGAGCACCTCCTCTCTGCTTACACGTCCCTAGCTTAATGGTTTTATCCACACTGGAAAACTGACAATGGGTGTGGATTATCCTGGTGCATTTTGCATAAGAATTCTACTTGCTGTGCTGTTCCTGTGCAATTTGGGTTGTAAGTACGAAAAGGGCAGAATGATTCTGACGATTGTGAGTGCTTGTGAACAGTGTGTTTTTGAGGTTTTGTGTTTTGTGCTGGTAAATGGATTGTAATTCTATGTGTGAGATTTCTGGTTATGTTATGTGGATTTTGGGTTCAGTTGGTGGTTTGATCACTATTGTTTTATTCTTACTTGTGAGTTCCTTGTTGAAAGGATTTTTGTTTAATACAGGTTGGTTTGGGGGCATGCCCTACGCAAGATGGCTGACAGGATGCGCTCCCAAGAGGCTCCTGTCGACCCGCTCGTATCCTGCAGAATCCTGCAATCTATGCGCCTGCCGGAGGCTCAATTTCCGGCATACAGGACTGTTGAGAGCCCTCTGCACCCAGCCATCGAAGTTTTGGTGACTGTGGCACTGTCTACTGTGACTAGCTGAGGCCTGCGCTGGGCCCCGGCTGGGTTGGGTCAGTGAGGCTACAGGTGGTGACGGCAAAGGAGGGCTGACAGGTGGCTGGCCGGGTCATTCCTGGTGAGCAGAGGTGGCGGTCCCTGCCGTCTGCATAGTCCGGTTGCTGGAAAATGAAGTGGAAGACTGGTGCGTCGGCGGAGGCAACATGGTGGCTATGCCCACCCTAATCGGTGGGAGCATAGTGCCACCGGCAGCTAGGAGTTGAGTGCTGTCAGCGTGTGGCCCTATTGTCAGGATTGGAGGAAAGCATGGGTGGGGCTAGGTTTCCTGATCAGCCCCCCACAAGATTAAGTGCAGCACTCTAGCTCCCTGGCCGGCGTTGCAGACTTCCGAGCCCTTCTGAAGATCGGGCCTGGGCTCTGGAGGCAGCATACACAAGGGCATGCTGTCTGGAGTAACACATCTGGTTCTCCACAGTTGCAGGACACCACTGAACATGCTGTGTGGCCATTGTCTGCCTTCTCTGCCAGCCATGTGACACCCTGGAAGTCCCTGTGTGGTTACTGGCCCCCCTTTGGTGATCTGGGAGGGCTGTACTGGCTTTTGTAGGCCTTCATCGGTGGATCCAAAGGGTAGGGACCTGGCATCTGGGGGGGCAACCCTCCCAGTTTTTTTCTTTATCCTAGCGGAGTGACTGTAAGGCATTTACCCCTTCTGCTCCTGTTTGCTGCGGGCTGACTCAGGGTGGATCCCCTTCATGGGCTGACTCAGGGTGGAACCCCTTCCAGCGGGAGCTCAGTGCCACTGGCAGCTAGAAGTGGAGTGCTGTCGGTGTGTGGCCCTATTGCCCGGATCAGAGGAGAGCATGGGTGGAGCCAGGTTTCCTGATCAGCTCACTGTGCGATTAAGTGCAGCGCTCTAGTTCTCTGGGCGGCAATGCAGATCTCTGAGCACTTCTGAAGATCGGGCCTGGGCTCTGGAAGCGGCATACGTGAGGGCATGCTGCCTGGAGTAGTATATCTGGCCCTCCACAGTTGCAGGACACCGCTGAACATGCTGTGTGGCCATCGTCTGCCCTCTTTGCCAGGCTACTGATACCCGGTGTGGTGATCCGGAAGGGAAAATTGAGACTGTAGCCATTGAGGTAACCCTCCTTCATACTAACTTGCTCAAGGTCTCTGATGAAGTCCGGGTGGCTGAGGGATACATTGTGGACTTTCTGGCTGAGGTGACCTCCCTAAAGAAGCAGGTGGCTGTGGTCACCTACAGGGGCCGGACTCCTGGAGATGCGGGTGGAAGATGCAGAAGGGAGGGCCCACCGCAATAATGTGAGATTGTTGGGTTTCCCGGAATGGGCCGAGGGGTCCTCTGTTGAGCACTTTGTTGAGTGTCTGAGCTGTGATACCTTGAGGCCCGGCGGACTGTCTCCACTGTTTGCTGCTGAGAGAGCACATCAGGTGCTGGTGGTGCCTCCAAGACCAGGTGCACAGCTGCGAGGTATCATAGCGTGCATTTTTAACTACCAGGACGGAGATTACATTTTGTGGGCAGCCAGGGAAATGGATCATGCCTGGTTTGAAAATCAAAGAATCTCCATTTATCCGGACTACACTAACAAGTTTCAGGGATCTCAGAAAACCTTCCTACAGGTCAAGGCCAAGCTCCGATTCCTGGGACTTCATTATATGCTCCTGTACCCGGCTAAGCTGCGGGTGCTGGCTGGGGGCAGGTCTCACTTCTGTGAATGTACGGTGAATGTGTGGAGATGGCTGGAGGTATGGGCAAGGTACCTAGGGATAAGACTGGTCGCTGGAAACCTGGACCATGCGTTTCATTGGGGCCCGTAGTCCCAACTACAGGCTGCACCAGGAGACAGTGGAGGAGGGGCATCAGTCCCTTCCCACTGATGGCCCGACAAGAGTTGTGATTCAAAGCAATGGCACTATGGCACTGGCACTATGGCACTGGCACCCTCGACGCAGGAGGTGAATCTGGAGGGCCCTCTGCCAGTGACTGAGAATGTCTCGACGATGGGGGACTCGACTGCGGATTAAGATACTGTTTATCCTATGTCTTCCAATGAACTCCATCGAGTTTTGAGAGGGGGGAGTCTGATTAATGTGTAAGACGATTTTGTAGATATTGGTTCATGAAACTATACTTGGTGCATGGAGGGCAGGGGGTTCTATACACTTTTGGTAATGTTGTATGAAATGGCACTATTTACTGTTCCGTAGGGGTCAAGGCGCTGCCTCTCCACGTCAGTGGTAGGTACTAGTTGGGGGGTTAGACTGTGGGTCCTGGCAGCAAGAGAAATGTTGGATTTTCAACACCTGGTTGTTATTGTTGTTTCTACTGCTTATCTGGGGAGGGTGGAGCTGGGATGGTTCGACGTTTATTGACTTCCTATGTTGGGGAGTGTTTCGTTCTTCTTACGGGGCGGGGGAGTACACGGGATGCGGGAAGTCCTCTTGAAGATTTCAGGGCAGGGCACCGGCAGGTGCCGAGGGATGCTTGTGGGTGTGGGTGTGGCTTTCTGACACATGGCTGAACATATAAGCATGGTTATGTGGAATATCAGGGGGCAACAAAAATATTTTACACATTATAGAGTACACTCTTTCCTTCGGAGACCCAAAGTGCAGCTAGCCTGTTTACAGGGAATGCATTTGATGGATGGGGAATCCCAGATATTAGGAAAGAAATGGCATAGACAACTTTTCTCTGCATCATCCACGTCATATGCGAGTGGTGTAGCCATTTTGGTCGTACCGGGGGTCCCCTTTAGACACACTTACAGTGAAGCAGATGTGGAAGGGCATTATCTCCTTCTTCAAGGTACACTGGATGGGGAACCACGTACAATCCTGAATACATACGCGCCTAAACCGATGATCGATCTTTCTATGATAGCACGTTGGATTTGCTGGAAACTGATGTGGGGGTCTCCCATTATATGGGTGGGAGATTTCAACTGTGTTATGGATGGGGAAAGGGATCGTCACCCTCTGCGGTGGGGGACTGAGCCCCTAACTGCTTGGGTCCCTCCCCACGGTCATCCATAATTTAGGACTCTGGGATAGTTGGAGGGAGCTGTACCTGGAGTACTCGGAGAACGCTTGTCACTCAAAAAACACAACACTTTTAGTCACCTGGATCACTTTCTACTGGGGAGCCTGGATCAACCACAAGTGGAAACAGTGACACACCTAGGGTGATTTCTCTCTGACCAGGCTCCTGTGCTTCTTAGATCATCTTGGGGGCTGCGAGGGGAGGGGTTTATCCTGGTGCAAGTCTCCTGACCTCTTAAGTTATACAGCCTGTCAGGAAGTATTGGCTACCTCTGTGACTGAATACCTGAAGGTGAATTGGGGTATTGTGAATACTAGAGCAGGTGAGTGTGAGGCACTGAAGACAGTCATCTGAGGGAAATGTATGGGAATTGTATGTGGAGTTTGCCGGCATTTGGAGGCTGAGCTTAAGAACTTGGAAGGGCGCTTGGTAGATGTGCAAAGAATGGAGATGCACACTGCTGATGCGTGCACAGAAGATCTACAACTGCATAGAGAGATTCGCAGGCGATGGGGTTGCTTAATTACTTGACGCAGAGATTACACAGGGAGGAGATAAATCGGGCCTGCTGTTGGCATGGATACTCTGGAGGGAAGTGGAATCCCCTCCCATATTGCATCTCAGGAGTGCTGCAGGTGTGTTGGTCACTGGCCAGCAAGACATCCTGGCTGTTTTGGTGGATCATTTGCACACCATTTTGTAGGGCTGGTCCGGTGGGCCCTAAAGGGGCATTATATGACTTTGTTCAGAGAGTGGAGCTTCCTCAGTTGGGGCCGGAATATGTGCAGGAACTGCAGGAGGATATACCTTTGGAGGAGGTAGGGGTTTCTATAAAGGCTCTGAACAGTTCCAAGGCACCGGGTGAGGATGGCTTTCCAATTGAGTTTTTTCTGATGGATACAACTACCTGTGGATTCCTCACCTGATGAATACTCCCATGGCGCCAGCATTCGACGGAAATCTTCTTACTAGTCTCTGCACGTCGATGAGGACGTCACTCTAGCCCACGCAACGCCATCTGACGTCATACAGGCAATAAGAGGTCCTCGCCGACGTGCCGATGACAGTTCCCTTTTTTCCGTGCATTCGAAACGGTTATCTTCGAGGGAGCTACTGTTACCTTCGTGGTTACAGTGTATTGTCTGCTGCGTAGTCTTCTCTGCGGTAATAATGTCTCAGAGGAAGTCGGGTTTCAAGCCCTGTCGAGAGTGTGGGGGCAAGATGTCAGTTACAGATCCTCACTCCGACTGTCTATGGTGTTTGAGCTCCGACCACGACGTCTCGACTTGCGATTCATGTCAACACATGAATCCGAAGGCCCTCAAAGAGCGTGAGGCCAAGTTATTCATGGCAAAGTCAAAGAAGAAGGAGAAACATCATAAGAAGTCTTCTTCGCCAAGGTCTCACCGGCGTCATCGAGACTCCCGGCGCCGTAGAGACTCACGACGTCATTCCAGCAAGGAGTCTCGTTCGAGGTCACCTTCGGCTCGGCGTCGGAGGACTTGGGAGGTCAGCCCCACGGTCACGCCGCATCCATCGACGCCGTTGCCCTCTCCGGCGTCACCGACTTCGCCTGGTCAGGCGTCAGTGATTGAGGTGGTGCAGCCTCTTGTGTTTTCTCCGGCGTCGCAGACGTCGAGGCCGGCGTCGGGGTCGCCCTCGATCCAGGCACCCCAGTATCCGTTTTTTCCCACTCCTGGAGCCGATAGTACCGCGTTTCTTAATGCGATGTATACCATCTTTCAGCAGATGGCTCCAGGAGCTGCTCCGGCTGGTCCTTCGGGGCCCTTGGCCTTTTCGTTGGGTGATCCTGCGCCTCTTCGGCCGGCACCCTTTATGCCCTTTCTCCCTTTTGGGAATGTGGGCTTGGCGCCGGTGCCGGCGTCGGTGGCCGCTCCGGTGGCTTCGGATGTTTCGGCCCCGGAGGTTGCCCCTCCGTCGAAGTCAGGATTTTGCCCTGTGACTCCGGTTGGTCCATCGGCTCCAAGACCTCGTCCTCCGGCTCCTGCCTCGGCGCCGAAGCTGCCTGTGGCGCCGGACGCGGCGTCAGATGCTTCTGGAGATCGGCGCCGTTCTTCGACGTCGGCGGAGGCCATGTCGACTCCGCGTATCGAGGAGAGACTTCATTCGAGGAGGCGTGCTCTCCGTCTTTTAGAAGAGCAAGAGTACCAGCGAGTCCTAGAGGAGGGAGAGATTGAGGACTCTGGAGACGGACTGCATGGTCTGGATAGAGCCAGTGGGCTGGACACTTCCCCTGAGTGGGACCTTTCATCTCCAGGGGAATATACGGAGGAGGCTGCTTCCTTTCATGCTGTGGTGAGGAAGGCAGCGAGCTTTTTGGACCTGCCTATGCCGGTGGCAGAGGCAAAGCAGAATTTGCTGACAGAGGTATTGCATCCGGCCTCTGCTGCAGCTGAGCCTCTCTTGCCATTTAATGAGGCTTTGCTGGATCCGGTGTTGGAGGTGTGGAAGAAGCCGGTGTCTTCCTCGGCCGTTCATAGGGCTGTGGCCAGGAGGTATCGAGCTGCACCATCTGACCCTGGCTTTCTCTCTAGACACCCTACGCCGGAGAGCTTGGTGGTGCAAGCCTCCTGTTCCTCAAAGTCAGCGCCTGGTTCCTTCCCGACGGTGCCTGGAGACAGAGACTCCAAGAAACTGGATGCGCAGTCCAAGAAAATATTTTCGTCATGCAGTTTGGCGTTGAAGGCCACCAACGCAACGTGCATTCTGGGGAGGTACATCCATGCTCTGATGGATGATATTTCGTCTTCATTTACGGAGCTTCCCCAGGGTCTCTTGGATGTGGTCTCGGACGCCCAGGCTGCCGCGACCCAGATTATCCAGTCTGGGCTGGACACGACCGACTCGGTGGCCAGGGCGATGGGCACAGCTGTGGTGGCAAGAAGACAGGCCTGGCTCCGAAACTCAGGGTTCTCTGCGGATGTGCAGTCGACCCTGCTGGACCTCCCGTTTGATGGGGACAGACTGTTTGGAGCCAAGGCAGATTCGGCCTTGGAACGATTTAAGGAGAGCAGAGCCACAGCCAAATCGTTAGGACTGCAAGCTCCTTCTTCCTCTGCCTCTTCTAGAATTTTCAGGAGGTTTCGGGGATTTGGGCGTGGCTCTTATTCCTCTTCCTTTCGGGGGAGGTTCCAGCAACCCGCCTCTTCCCTCCCCTATAGGTCATTTAGAGGGAGGGGGAGGGGTGGGGTCCGTACCAGAGGAGCCTCTCAACAGCACTCTGCCTCTTCCTCGTCCTCTGGAGGGGTGCAGCAGGGGAAGCAGCCTTAGGCTTCCACCGTTTCCCACTCACTCCTCTCCTGTAGGGGGAAGATTACAGCATTTTCTCCACAAGTGGAAGTCTATCACAACGGACACTTGGGTTCTCGGCATTGTGGGAAAAGGCTACGCCCTTCCCTTTCGGTAGTTCCCGCCCCTCATCCCGCCCCGCCCATCTTATTGTTCAGAAGAACACCTCCTGTTGCTAGAACAGGAGGTTCAAGTCCTCCTTTCAAAGGGCGCGGTAGAGTTGGTCCCAGAGCAGGAAAAGGGTCGAGGTTGTTACTCAAGATACTTCCTGATTCCCAAAAAGGATGGTCAGTTGAGACCAATCCTGGATCTGAGGATCTTGAATTGGTTCCTCAAACAGGAAAAGTTCAAGATGCTGACCCTAGCACAGGTGCTTTTGGCGTTGAACAAGGAAGATTGGATGGTGTCTGTCGACTTGCAGGATGCTTACTTTCATATCCCGATACTCAAGTCGCACAGGAAGTATCTCCGGTTTGTGGTAGGGTCGCAGCACTATCAGTTTGCGGTCCTCCCGTTTGGTCTTACTTCAGCACCTCGAGTCTTCACAAAGGTGATGTCAGTGGTTGCGGCGGAGCTCAGAAGGAAGGGGATAGCAGTATTCCCTTACTTGGACGACTGGTTGATCAAAGCCAAGTCCCCGGAGCTTGTGTCGCATCATCTGCAGTCAACAACCCAGTTGTTGTTCGACCTGGGCTTTTCGGTGAACGTGCCCAAATCTCACCTGGAGCCCTCTCAGCGCCTCCTGTTCATAGGGGCAGTACTGGATACAACATTGAGTCGAGCCTTTCCTCCGCCTCAGCGGATTCAAGATATTCAGGAATTGGTTCCAATGTTTCGAAATGGAGCGGTAGATCCAGTCCTCAAGGTCCTTCGTCTGCTCAGTCTGTTCGCCTCCTGCATTCTGTTGGTCACGCATGCTCGCTGGCACATGAGGGCTCTTCAGTGGTGCCTCCGAAGGCAGTGGTCTCAACACAAGGGAGATTTAGAAGGTACTGTCAAGATCTCCAGAGATGCTGCTGTGGAATTGAAGTGGTGGATTGCGGGCAACAATCTTTCACAGGGAAAGCCGTTCGCGCAGTTGCCACGGTCATAACGGATGCTTCCACCCTAGGATGGGGAGCTCATCTGGGGGATCTGGAGATCAAAGGGCTTTGGTCTCCAGAGGAACAGGTGTTTCATATCAATCTGTTGGAGTTACGGGCTGTACGTCTGGCTCTCAAGGCCTTCCTCCCATCCCTTCGTGGTCAGTCGGTACAGGTCCTGACGGACAATACTACCACGATGTGGTACATAAACAAACAGGGAGGAGTAGGGTCGTACCTTCTCTGCAGAGAAGCTCTTCGGCTATGGTCCTGGGCAAAGGACCATCAGATTTGCTTGGTGGCAAATCATCTGGCCGGGGTCTTGAATGTACGTGCGGACAGTCTCAGTCGCCAATTCTCAGCAGACCACGAGTGGCGTCTCCATCCAGATCAAGTCTGTTTAATCTTCCAGATGTGGGGGTTTCCTCGGATAGATCTGTTTGCCACTCGGGAGAACGCGCATTGCCCGTTATTCTGCAGCCTCCAGTATCCGATGCAGGGAGCGTTGGGGGACGCGTTTCAGATAACCTGGTGCGACCAGTTGCTTTACGCGTTTCCCCCCATACCCTTGATTCCTCGAGTGTTGAGGAAAATTCGCCAAGACCGGGCCCAAGTCATCTTAATAGCTCCGGATTGGCCAAGGAGGGTATGGTACTCCGACCTTCTCCAACTCTCACTGTGCCCTCCGCTCCGTCTCCCTCTCAGGGCAGACCTCCTCTCGCAGTCGCAGGGGCAGGTTTTACACCCCAACCTCCAGAGCCTGCACCTACATGCTTGGAGATTGAACGGGGCAACCTGAGTTCCTTCTCTCTCCCGCCTGATGTAGTGGATGTTATCTTAGCGGCCAGGCGACACTCCACTAAATCTATCTACGCTAATAGGTGGTCTAAATTTGTTATGTGGTGTGGAGAGAGACAGATTGATCCCTTACATGCTCATCTGTCACATTTCTGATGGATACAACTACCTGTGGATTCCTCACCTCATGAATACTCCCATGGCGCCAGCATTCTACGGAAATCTTCTTACTAGTCTCTGCACGTCGACGAGGACGTCACTGTCTCGCACGCGACGCCGTCTGACGTCATACAGGCAATAAGAGGTCCTCGACGACATGCGGACGTCAGTTCCCTTTTTTCCGTGCATTCGAAACGGTTATCTTCGAGGGAGCAACTGTTACTCTTGCGGTTACAGTGTATATCTTGCTGCGTACTCTTTCTCTGTGGAAATAATGTCGCAGAGAAAGTCTGGATTTAAGCCTTGTCGTGAGTGTGGAGGCAAGATGTCGGTGACAGATCCTCATTCCGATTGCCTTTGGTGTTTGAGCTCCGACCACGACGTCTCGACTTGTGATTCGTGTCAGCACATGAATCCGAAGGCCATTAAAGAACGCGAGGCGAAGCTGTTTATGGCCAAGTCAAAGGAGAAGCATCACAAGAAAAAGTCTTCTCCAAGACATCGGCGTCATCGAGACTCCCGGCGCCGTAGAGAATCTCGGCGTCATTCAAGGGAGGCTCGTTCCAGGTCTCCGGATCGGCGCCGGAGGACATGGGAGGTCAGCCCCACGGTGACGCCGCATCCTTCGACGCCGTTGCTCTCTCCGACGTCTCCAACTTCGCCTGGACAGGCGTCGGTGATTGAGGTATTGGAGCCTCAGGTGTTTTCTCCGGCGCAGACGCCGAGGCCGGCGTAGGGGTCGCCTCCGAGTCAGGCACCCCAGTATCCGGCTTTTCCCACACCTGGAGCCGATAGTTCCGCATTCTTGAATGCGATGTATGCCATCTTCCAACAGATGGCTCCAGGGGGTGCTCCGGCTGGGCCTTTGGCCTTTTCTTTGGGTGATCCTGCGCCTCTTCGGCCGGCACCCTTTATGCCCTTTCTCCCGTTTGGGAACGTGGGCTCGGCGCCAGTGTCGGCGCCGGTGGCCGCTCCGATGGCTTCGGAGGGATTGGCCCCAGGGATTTCCATCCCGTCGACGTCGAGATTTCGGCCTGTGACTCCGGTGGGTCCATCCGTTTCATCTGCTCTTCAGTCGGCGCCGAAGTTACCTGTGGCGCCGGATGCGGCGTCGGTGGCTTCGGAAGATCGGCGCCGATCTCCGACTTCGGCGGAGGTGTTGTCGACTCCGCGGATTGAGCAACGACTGCATTCAAGGAGGCGTGCTCTCCGGGTACTAGAGGAGCAGGAGTACCAACGAGCCCTAGAGGAAGGAGAGCTAGAGGACTCGGGTGATGGGCTGCGTGGACTGGAGTCGGCCAGTGGGCTGGACACTTCCCCTGAGTGGGACCTTTCGTCCCCGGGGGAATATACCGAGGAAGCTGCTTCCTTTCATACAGTGGTACGGAAGGCAGCTAGTTTTTTGGACCTGCCTTTGCCGGTGGTGGAGGCGAAACAAAACCTTTTGACAGAGGTGTTGCATCCGGCCTCAGCCGCGGCGGAGCCTCTATTACCTTTTAATGACGCTCTGCTGGATCCGGTTTTAGAGGTGTGGAAGAAGCCGGCATCTTCCCCAGCAGTTCACAGAGCCGTGGCCAGGAGGTATCGGACGGCTCCAACTGATCCTGGTTTCCTATCTAGGCACCCTACGCCGGAGAGCTTGGTTGTGCAGGCCTCCTGTTCGTCCAAATCAGCGCCTGGTTCTTTCCCGACGGTGCCTGGGGACAGAGACTCAAAAAAGCTAGAGGCGCAGTCGAAGAAGATTTTTTCGTCCTGCAGTCTGGCGTTAAAAGCCACTAATGCGACCTGTATCCTGGGGAGGTATATTCATGCTCTGATGGATGACATCTCCTCTTCGTTTACAGAGCTTCCCCAGGGTCTTTTGGATCTTGTCTCTGATGCCCAGGCTGCTGCGACCCAAATTATCCAGACGGGACTGGATACCACCGACTCGGTAGCCAGAGCAATGGGCACAACTGTGGTGGAAAGGAGACAGGCCTGGCTACGTAACTCGGGCTTTTCGGCAGATGTACAGTCCACATTGTTGGATCTCCCGTTTGATGGGGACAAACTGTTTGGGGCTAAGGCTGATTCGGCCTTGGAACGTTTTAAGGAGAGCAGGGCCACGGCTAAGTCGTTGGGACTCCAAGCTCCTTCTTCCACGGCCTCTTCCAGATTCTTCAGGAGGTTTCGTGGATTTGGGCGTGGCTCTTCCTCCTCTTCCTTTCGGGGAAGATATCAGCAACCTGCCTCTTCCCACCCCAATAGATCTTTTAGGGGGAGGGGTAGGGTCCGCACCAGGGGAGCCTCTCAGCAGCACTCTGCCTCTTCCTCATCCTCTGGCGGGGTGCAGCAGGGGAAGCAGCCTTAGGCTTCCACCATTTCCCACTCACTCCTCTCCTGTAGGGGGAAGATTACAGCATTTTCTCACCAAATGGGAGACTGTTACGTCGGACACTTGGGTTCTCAGTGTTGTGGGAAAAGGCTACACCCTTCCCTTTCGGGAGTTTCCGCCCCTCATCCCGCCCCGCCCTTCGTATTGTTCACAAGAACACCTCCTGTTGCTAGAACAGGAGGTGGAAGTCCTCCTTTTAAAGGGCGCGGTGGAGTTGGTCCCGGAGCAGGAAAGGGGTCAAGGAGTTTACTCAAGGTATTTCCTGATTCCCAAGAAGGATGGTCGTTTGAGACCAATTCTGGACCTGAGGATCTTGAATTGGTTCCTCAAGCAGGAAAAGTTCAAGATGCTGACCCTAGCACAGGTGCTTTTGGCGTTGAACATGGAAGACTGGATGGTGTCTGTCGACTTGCAGGATGCTTACTTTCATATCCCGATACTCAAGTCACACAGGAAGTATCTCCGGTTTGTGGTGGGATCGCAACACTACCAGTTTGCGGTCCTTCCGTTTGGTCTTACTTCAGCACCTCGAGTCTTCACGAAGGTGATGTCGGTGGTTGCGGCAGAGCTCAGAAGGAAGGGGATAGCAGTATTCCCTTACTTGGACGATTGGTTGATCAAAGCCAAGTCCCCGGAGCTTGTGTTGCGTCATCTGCAGTCAACAACCCAGTTGTTGTTCGACCTGGGCTTTTCGGTGAACGAGCCCAAATCTCACCTGGAGCCCTCTCAGCGCCTCCTGTTCATAGGGGCAGTACTGGATACGACATTGGGTCGGGCCTTTCCTCCGCCTCAGCGGATTCAAGATATTCAGGATTTGGTTCCAATGTTTCGAAACGGAGCGGTAGTTCCAGTCCTCAAGGTCCTTCGTCTGCTCGGTCTTTTTGCCTCCTGCATTCTGTTGGTCACGCATGCTCGCTGGCACATGAGGGCTCTTCAGTGGTGCCTCCGAAGGCAGTGGTCTCAACACAGAGGGGATCTAGAGGGTACTGTCAAGATCTCCAGAGATGCTGCTGTGGATTTGAAGTGGTGGATTGCAAGCAACAATCTTTCACAAGGAAAACCGTTCCAGCAGTCGCCACCAGTGGCCACAGTCATAACGGATGCTTCCACTCTAGGGTGGGGAGCTCATCTGGGGGATCTGGAGATCAAAGGTCTTTGGTCTCCAGAGGAACAGATTTTTCACATCAATCTGTTAGAGTTACGGGCTGTACGTCTGGCTCTCAAGGCCTTCCTCCCTTCCCTTCGTGGTCAGTCGGTACAGGTCCTAACGGACAATACTACCACGATGTGGTACATAAACAAGCAGGGAGGAGTGGGGTCGTACCTTCTCTGCAGAGAAGCTCTTCGACTATGGTCCTGGGCAAAGGACCATCGGATTTGCTTGATAGCAAACCATCTGGCCGGAGTCTTGAACGTGCGTGCGGACAGTCTCAGTCGCCACTTCTCGGCAGACCACGAGTGGCGTCTCCATCCAGATCAAGTCCGTTTAATCTTCCAGAAGTGGGGGTTTCCTCGGGTAGATCTGTTCGCCACTCGAGAGAACGCGCATTGTCCGTTGTTCTGCAGCCTTCAGTATCCGATGCAGGAAGCATTGGGGGACGCGTTTCAAATGACCTGGTGCGGCCAGTTGCTTTACGCGTTTCCTCCCATACCCTTGATTCCTCGAGTATTGAGGAAGATTCGCCAAGACCGGGCTCTAGTAATCGTAATAGCTCCGGATTGGCCAAGGAGGGTGTGGTACTCCGACCTTCTCCAACTCTCAACGTGCCCGCCGCTCCGTCTCCCTTTCAGGGCAGACCTCCTCTCGCAGTCGCAGGGGCAGGTTCTACACCCCAACCTCCAGAGTCTGCACCTACATGCCTGGAGATTGAACGGGGCAACCTGAGTTCCTTCTCTCTCCCGCCTGAGGTAGTGGATGTTATATTAGCGGCCAGGCGACACTCCACTAAATCTATCTACGCTAATAGGTGGTCTAAATTTGTTGCGTGGTGTGGAGAGAGGCAGATTGATCCTTTACAAGCTCATCTATCGGACGTTTTGTCTTTTGCTCTATCTCTGGCGCAGAAAGGTTGTGCAGTGGCTACCATTAAAGGTTATTTATCGGCCTTGTCAGCCTTCATATGTCTTCCAGACCAACCATCTTTATTTAAATCCCCTATTGTTATCAGATTCTTGAAAGGTCTTCTAAATCAATATCCTCCAAAGCCATTCGTTATGCCGCAATGGGATTTGTCCTTAGTCCTGACTTTCCTTATGGGGTCCCCTTTTGAACCTATGCATTCTTGCCCCTTAAGGTATTTGTTTTTAAAAACAGTCTTCCTGATAGCTATAACATCAGCAAGGAGAGTGAGTGAGTTGCAGGCCTTATCAGTAAAACCCCCTTATACAACTTTTTATGGGGATAAGGTGGTGTTGAGGACCAAGGCTGCTTTCCTCCCGAAGGTTGTTTCACCCTTCCATTTGGCTCAGGCAATTACTTTGTCCACGTTCTATCCTCCGCCTCATCCTTCCAAAGAGGAAGAAAGACTGCACCGTCTGGATCCAAAGAGAGCGTTGAGCTTCTTTATCAATAGAACAAAGGATTTCAGGCTGGAGGATCAGCTGTTTATTGGATACGTGGGCAAGAGGAGAGGAAAGGCAGTCCACAAGAGAACACTATCCAGGTGGGTTGTTCTTTGCATTAAAATATGTTACTCTTTGGCAAAGAAGGATCCTCCTGAGGGCATTAGAGCTCATTCCACCAGAGCTAAGTCGGCCACTTCGGCCTTAGCCAGAGGTGTTCCTGTGGTCGACATCTGCAAGGCCGCAACTTGGTCGTCCCTTCACACTTTTGCAAAACATTACTGTTTAGATTCTGAGGTTAGAAGGGACGGCCATTTTGCACGGTCAGTGCTGCAGGATTTCTTGGTTTGACCATTTAGGCACCCACCGCCGGGCGTGGTACTGCTTTGGGACTCTATTCATGAGGTGAGGAATCCACAGGTAGTTGTATCCATCAGAAGAACGAGTTACTTACCTTCGGTAACGACTTTTCTGGTGGATACATTAGCTACCTGTGGATTCGTCACGGTCCCACCCGCCTCCCCGTTGCCTTTATGGTCTTGCCAAGTAATCCTTGAGTGCGCTCCTCTTGATCTTTGAGGGTGCAATAGATGTATATATATAATATATTTATATATATATATGGGTATATGTGTATATATCTTTATGTATATACTTGGTGTGTGTATATATTTTTAAAAAGAAAGAGTTTTATATATATATATATATATATATATATATGTACATAAAAAAGATTTACAGTTATTCATACAATGTGGTGTATTTTTACAATATAATGGATGTTGCTTTGTTCTTTCATTGCATTGCCTGGTTGTTCTCATGCACGTAAAAAATGATTGGTACTGACGTCCGCACGTCGTCGAGGACCTCTTATTGCCTGTATGACGTCAGACGGCGTCGCGTGCGAGACAGTGACGTCCTCGTCGACGTGCAGAGACTAGTAAGAAGATTTCCGTAGAATGCTGGCGCCATGGGAGTATTCATGAGGTGAGGAATCCACAGGTAGCTAATGTATCCACCAGAAAAGTCGTTACCGAAGGTAAGTAACTCGTTCGTTTTGTATTTTGCACTGTCTCTAGCGCAGAAAGGTTGTGCAGTGGCTACCATTAAGGGTTATTTGTCGGCCTTGTCAGCCTTCATTTGTCTTCCAGACCAACCATCGTTATTTAAATCCCCTATTGTTCTCAGATTCTTGAAAGGTCTTCTGAATCAATATCCTCCAAAACCATTCGTTATGCCTCAATGGGATTTGTCCTTGGTCCTGACTTTCCTTATGGGGTCCCCTTTTGAGCCTATGCATTCTTGCCCCTTAAGGTATTTGGTTATTAAAACAGTATTCCTGGTAGCTATAACATCTGCAAGGAGAGTGAGTGAGTTGCAGGCCTTATCGGTTAAACCCCCTTATATAACGTTTTATGGGGATAAGGTGGTGTTGAGGACCAAGGCTGCTTTCCTTCCGAAGGTTGTTTCACCCTTCCATTTGGCTCAGACAATCACTTTGTCCACGTTTTATCCTCCGCCTCATCCTTCAAAGGAGGAAGAAAGACTACATCGCCTGGACCCAAAAAGGGCGTTGAGCTTCTATATCGACAGAATGAAGGATATCAGGCTGGAGGATCAGCTGTTTGTCGGATACGTGGGCAAGAGGAGAGGAAAGGCAGTCCACAAGAGAACACTCTCCAGGTGGGTTGTTCTTTGCATTAAAATCTGTTACTCTTTGGCAAAGAAGGATCCGCCTGAGGGCATTAGAGCTCACTCCACCAGAGCTAAGTCGGCCTCTTCGGCCTTGGCCAGGGGTGTTCCTGTGGTCGACATCTGCAAGGCCGCAACTTGGTCGTCCCTTCACACTTTTGTGAAACATTACTGTTTGGACTCTGAGGTCAGAAGGGACGGTCATTTTGCACGGTCAGTGCTGCAGGATTTCTTGGTTTGACCATTTAGGCACCCACCGCCGGGCGTGGTACTGCTTTGGGACTCTATTCATCAGGTGAGGAATCCACAGGTAGTTGTATCCATCAGAAGAACGAGTTACTTACCTTCGGTAACGACTTTTCTGGTGGATACATTAGCTACCTGTGGATTCCTCACGGTCCCACCCGCCTCCCCGTTGCCTTTTTGGTCTCTCCAAGCAATCCTTGAGTGTGCTCCTTTTGGTCTTCAAAGTTGCAATACATTTTGCATATATGATATTTGTATATATGTGTATATTTATATATAAATCTATATATATATTGGGTATATACATGATTCGTATGTATAAATATATTTATTTGTTTAAAAAAAAAAAAAAAAAAGAAGGTTATATTAAATCTACAGCTATTTTATTGCAATGTTGTGTGATTTACAATATTAAGAGATGTTGCTTTGCTCTTTCATTGCATTGGGTTATTATTATTCTCATGCACGTAAAAAATGTTGGTACTGTCATCGGCATGTCGGCGAGGACCTCTTATTGCCTGTATGACGTCAGACGGCGTCGCGTGGGCTAGAGTGACGTCCTCATCGACGTGCAGAGACTAGTAAGAAGATTTCCGTCGAATGCTGGCGCCATGGGAGTATTCATCAGGTGAGGAATCCACAGGTAGCTAATGTATCCACCAGAAAAGTCGTTACCGAAGGTAAGTAACTCGTTCATCAGTCTTACTCTGCTGTAGTACGGGATAAGCTATTAGAGGTTCTTCAGGAGGCGAGAGAGAGGAGTGTATTGCTGGAAACTTTGCGCCATGGTCACTGTGGAGCATAGTTTCTGGCACTATGCTTAATACAATATCATATA
The DNA here is from genome assembly GCF_031143425.1 of Pleurodeles waltl. Classification (NCBI taxonomy): domain Eukaryota; kingdom Metazoa; phylum Chordata; class Amphibia; order Caudata; family Salamandridae; genus Pleurodeles; species Pleurodeles waltl. The sequence continues at coordinate 713,267,057 of NC_090442.1, forward strand.
GGCTGTTCACTATGCTTAACTTCAATATCAAGACCTTATGCAAAATCCTGGTCACTAGGTTGCGCAGTGTTATACGTGACCTGGTCCATGAGGACCAATGCAGCTTTATGCCACCGCTCAGCATGACTTTTAATCTACTTCGCTTAGCACATGTCTTTCAACACCATCTCATGCAGTGCATGAGATGGTGTTGGTATCTCTATACCTGAAGAAGGCCTTTGATACGGTTGAATGGTGTTATCTGAAGGCCATGTTGTAGGGTATTGGGTTTGGACACAAATTTTGTGCTTGGGTGTGACTTTTGTATACTGACACCTCTGTTCGTGTTCGAGTGGGCAGTGATCTATCTGAGGCCTGGGTAGTTGGGCCAAACAGGGGTGCCCCCTGTCATCGCTCCTATTTTGATTAGCAAGTGAGCCTTTGGCTCTGTTGCTCTGTTGGGAAATAGATCGCTGGGGTATTCAGGTAGGAGATTCTACCCACATTGTACCCCTTTACACTGATGATGCACTGGTATATCTCCAGTCGCCAGGTGAGTTGATACCCTTGATGATGCACCTGTTGGCAGAATTTGGGAGAGTCTCTAGTCTTAAGGTAAATGCCTACAAATCACTTCTGTTTCCTTTGGGGGGACTCTGTGGTCGGTCAGTGTATCAGTTGCCGAAAGTCAGTCTTTGTTGGGAACTGGAAGGGTTCTGATACTTAGGTATCTGGGTCACCCACACCGATGTGGCACTTAGACGCCTCAATGTAGATAGGGTGGTGTCAGGCCTTGACCACTCAGTTCTGTTTTGGAATAGACTGCCCCTCTTGGTGATGGGTAGGGCTGCCATTGCCAAAATGGTGTTCCTACTGCGTTGTCTGTAGCTAGTTCAGAATTTGTTGTTTCCACTGACTTTGTGTTTTTTTCTAGATTGGACAGTCTCTTGGTTTCCTTGATTTGGGCTGGGCGCTGCAATAGAGTGATGTTAGCCACGCTTCAAAGGGATCTATAGGACGGGGGATTAGCAATTCTGGCTATCAAATTATAGTATTATGCAGCACATCTACAGATTGCCACAAGTTGGCTGACTGAGACTGATACGTGGCAGAAGCTGCTGTTCCTTGCCATGCTTGGTGCAGACATGCCAGCTCAATTCTTAATGAAGGGGGGTCGATCGGAATACCCAGTCCTGTATCTGGTCAGAACTACTGCGGCTCTCTGGGAGCAGGTGGTGAGGAAGGTGCTTCGTCAGGCTCCGTTTGATACAGAACTGCAACTTTGGGATCTTTCCCCATTTCTGGCTATTATAATATGTCTATCGGACATTGGAGAGTGGGGTGCTGTCAGGTGGCGGACGATGTGTACCCTGGGGAACTTTTTATCTTATTTCAAGAGACTCAGGACATGTCTAAAATAGGCCCAGGTCATTTTCTGCACTATGCTAAACTGGAAAGTGTTGCAAGGGAGGTGTGGTGTGACTTTCTGGCCACAACAAGGTCTTCAGAGGTGATGGAGGGCCTGATTTGGTGGGAAGAAAGGTGGACCTTGATTACCCTGTTCTATAAGGCCCTTAGGGGGGACATGTCAACAAAACTCTGTGTGTTGCGTCTCACCTAGGAGCGGGAGCTGGAGGGTCCAATATCTGACACTGACTGGTCACAAACTTTAGAACTAGTGTGTACTGTCTCTTGCAATAACAGATTTAAATTGTTGCATTTCAATTTTCTGCACCGCACCTATGTGACTCCTTACAAATTAAACAGAATGGAACCCTCTGGCGGAGCTAGAAATAAGCACTATGGTGAGAAAGATGTAGCTTACCTACATCTAGCTTGGCTATGTGCTGGGGTCCAACAGTTTTGGAGGGTGGTTGTCCCCAAGATAGAGAAGGTCCCTGGGTTGGTGATACCTCTGACTCCGACAGCTTGCCTGCTCGGTGTGGTGGCCCAGCCTAAAGGGTGGAAAATCCCTCATAGAATCGCAGAGCTCACCCTATTGTTGGCTAAACGTAGAGTGACCATAGGGTGGTTAGGATCCAGGAGACAGCTGGTTGACCACTGGCTTAGAGATCTCCTGGAGTGGGGAGCAACAGAGTAACAGCATATGCGCCTGGCGCGTTCAGATGACGGGGTAGGGGAGGAGATACTGGCATAGGGACAACTCCTAGATCAATTTAATGATGATGATTCTACTTTTGACGTTAGCACTGATGTTGAAGGATGATATATTTGACCACTCTGCTTTTTCGTGATTAATGTGACAACAAATTGTGTTAATGTCAAGTTTATCGCAGTAGGATTGGGTTATATGTCTTGGTTTATCTATTACACTCAGATATACACGATGTAGTTATTTCAAAATAAGTCTGTTCTGACGTGTACTGTGTTGCTCACTTATGGACCCTTGCATCTCTCTCTGCATGAGGATTTACCTATGTGATCTTGTGACTCTTACACTGTATGGTTTGTTTCTGAGGTATATGGAAAACCAAAAAAATAAAGTTTTAAAAAATGTATATAGGTTGATTTGGTTATTGGATTACTCGAAATCCAAGCTCTCGAGATATTGTGGTTTAACTTGTTTGAATAAGGTAGTGTGTTTTACGAGGCACCACATTCACAGAGACAGTTTTTTTCTTCATTTCTAGGCGTTTGTGTGTCTAATCTAGGTCGGTGTTCTTTGGCTCATAAATGCACCAGAGAAAGTACATTAATGAGGGGTAGATTAATGCTGGATGGGAGTCTGCTTAGTGTGAATTTCGTTTAACCAGTGCTGTGACAGTACTGTTCTTGTTTCTGTTGTGCGATATCTCTTATTCTAACTTGCTGAATTCCTTCTTATTTAGGTTTATTTTATTTGTTTAGTTAAGTTAATTGATAAAGGCTTAGTAATTGTTTTCCTCATTCACAGAGAAGTTGTGCTGGGATTGACTAGACAACCAGGGAGCCAAGCTGAGATTAGTGTGACACTCCCACAAAGCCACTCTGGCATTGGTTGGTTGCTGACAGAGCCACCCTACGATTGGTTGACATTTGGCATTGCTGCACTAGGATTGGTTGTTATCCGGTAGCATATTCTGTGTGATGTTTGTGTCATGTTGAATAGAAATAATGGGTGATGTGTTGGGAGAGCCTTAAGTTTCTATTGTACCTTATATTGAGGGCCTGATATTACCTGCCAATGAAATAATGACAGGTAATAGGTTCTATACGTGTACGTGGATTTCTGAAGGACATGCATGTACCCTTCAGGTAAAGACTTGCAATTTTCTTTAGAGGATACCTTTAATATTAGAAAACTAGATTTTATGAGACAAACTATGAATGACAGGGAGAGACCTACACAGTTGGAGGCATTTAACAAATGGGATTGCATGCCTCCTGAGAAAAGAAGGAAAACATCAAAGCAAGTGAAGGGTTAATTTAGACAATGGCTTTAGACCAAATAGGATTAACAGGAAAGATGCTGGAGTGAGGATACAATGGAGTGAGGGAGAATTTTTCCCACAATAGTCAAGGGAACAGCAAACCATAAGAAAACCGATGAGGGAAAAACAAAATCAAGATTCTGATGAGGAGGAGGGTCACGTTTTAAATAAACCTGGTTACTCCAGACTTCATCTGTGTACTGATGGAATGCAGAGATAGGATCCTGGTTCTGCAACAGTGTCTAATATGGGTGCAGCGGGAGACAGTATGGGTGTGAAAACAGAGGGACCAACTATTTCTGTGGTTGTAAGCATAACAGCGAGAGCCCTAACTGATATTCCAATGACAGAATTGCTGAGTACTAGTGTAGAATCTGCAACTGTTGCTGTAGTTCCAATGGATCAGCTAGTTACTACAGCTATTATTGAAGAATTCTGAAATAATAGTGTTGGTCTTTTAAAAGTCACATTTGGACACATTTTACAGGAGACAGTTGACTTGAAGAGACTATTGTCACATAATGTTGATGAAATGAAATAGTTGATCAAAGAAGCTGCAAGATGTGCAAATGAGGCACATAAGAAGCTTCAATAATGAGCTGACGAGTATGAGGTGGAAGTCAGTACAATGAAAAATGTAAGAAGAAATTACAAAATGGATTTGATCAAAGATAAAATAAAGGAGTTGGGTTTGATGACTTTAAGTGCTCATATTGAAGATTTAGGTGAAAAGACACAGGAATGGAGTGATTTAAATAAAAACAGAGAGTGGATTGTAAGTGAAAAGAATGTTTTAGAGACAGGACGGAAGGCAAAGGGGTCAATTAGTAATTCAGAAATAGGGACAAATTCAGATTTCCCATTTAGAGAAGTACATGAAGGGAATTATGTGCTTGTGTCTTTGCAAGGGCTGATTTTATGCCTTTATGTTAAGTTTTCCAAAACTATGAGAGGAACCTGAAAAGTGGTGTAAGGACGTTTATAGGCTGACTACCATTTCGAAAATGCTTTGGACTGAATTGAAATCATTGTTTAAGATTGTGATTCCTAGTGACTTGTGGTCTGAGTGTAGGACGGCTGTTACTTGGCTGACAGAGGAAACAGCTAGAGATGCACCTAATAATGCCCCTTCTGATGTAGCTGCTAACAAATACAAGCAGACAAAAAAGCATTTGAAAAAAAATGTGTCTGAGGAAAATATGCATGGACAAAGACTTTGAGAGCTTCAAAAAAGCTGAAAGAGTCAGTGCATGCTTAATCTGAGAGATGTATGCAAATATTTAAAAAAACATAGCAGAGTTGAAAATCCTGAGAATGATGGTGCTAATGGTTTCAGCTCTGCTTTTGTCATGGGTTTGCGTCCGCATCTTAGCAATCATATAGAGCAGTGGTTCCCAACCTGTGGTCCGGGGACCCCTGGGGGTCCGCGAAGCCTTCTCAGGGGGTCCGCGAGAGCCTAGAAAATTAAAAAATATTATCAAATATTGACAAATTAGGTCCCCAGCTTCCAGTAATGACTCAGGTGGGGGTCCCCGGATTCCCATGATGATTCTGTGGGGGTCCCTGGGTTCCATTAATGTTAAAGTGGGGGTCCACAGAAACCAAAAGGTTGGGAACCACTGATATAGAGCAAAGTGAAATTTGTTGCCAGACAAAGAATGTAGATGAGATTTTAAAACTTGCCAAACACAGCAGTGATTGGTTTGATCGAAAGCTGAAAAGGATCAAAGAGAAGTTGCCCAGATAAAGCAATTTGAAAGGGATGCTAGGAATCAGTTGATGGGTTCTGATCTGGGTTATGTTCAAACTGACGATGCTGGAATGAATGAGGTGTCCTAATGCAGGGTGTGAGATGGGAAATGCAGTGATGCCACTGCAGGGTCAAGGAAGAAGCATGGTGAATAATTCTGGAATGAAGGTTAACATGATGAAGAATACTGCTTGTCAACTTCTGTGGTAAAATCGAGACCTGAAAGCGAGAATGTTGCTAAACCCTGATTGAAGATTTTGTTCCTCAAGAGCAAAGAAATGTAGAATCATTAGCCCCAGCAAATTTTGAAAAACAACTGTAGTGAATCCTAGTTTGTTTTAATGGCATTACAGGAGTCAGCTTAGCCTTTGGCTTGCAGACTCGTGCCCCTGTCAGTTAGTGACTTTTAACCTACCTAGCTTGCTCTGTCTTAGCACATTTAATTATTTAATTAATCTAAGATGGCTGCCTTGTTTATAGTTAGGCCACTTGTAGTGCTTTGCATTATCAGTGCCATTGCGCTAAGGCGTCAAGATCAAGCAACAAAGACAAACAAACAGTAGGTGTTCACACTTAGGGGATTTCCCTCTCTATACTTTCGAGGGATTGTTTATATTAATTGCCGTCCCAAGCATGTCTGTTATCTATTGTTTGGGAACACACCTACGTCAGGGGTCCTTCTAGATCTGTATAAATACATCGCACTTTAGACAGATAATCAGAGGGATTCCGACAAGAGGGCATCGCCACCATCGCTGATATCGATGCTGCACGTCATCTTGACCAGTGGCGGCCGGCAGCTTTAGGAGGGAGGGGGGCAGGCGGGACACACACACACACACACTAATTCTTTCACACACAGACATGCATGCACGCACATCCATTAACAACACTCATACCATTCAAACATGCACGCACACACCGAACATTCATTTTAAAAGATTGCACACACATTCTTTCACACACACACGCACGCACGCACATCCATTAATAACACTCATAACACTCAAACATACCCGCGCGCACCAAACATTCAATTAAAAACATCACACACATACACACACACACACACACTTACCTTCAGCCTCCAGGTCCCAGGAGGGTTGGGACTACTGCCTTCCCTCACTGGCTGACCTTAGGTCAGCCAATGAGGGAAGGCAGCAGTCCCAGCCTCGTCACAGAGTGGGATGTGGTCAGTGAGACTGCTGACCCCACCCCACTCTGTGACGAAGTGTCACTGATTGACACTCACCCTGGGCACTTCAGGGCTTAAACCTGAAGCGCCCAGGGAGAGTGTCAATTGGTGTCGCTTTCCTCGTCACCCAGGGGAGGGCCTCGAGGCACCTTTGCTGAGCCGAGGAGGTCACGCCCATAGGAGCTGTGACCTCCTCAGCCCAGCAAAGTTCAGCTCAGGCAGCCAGGAGTGTGCGCAAATCGCACATGTCTGCCCCTGGCTGCCTGACCTGAACATGAAGAGTGTCTGTCAGGCTGACCTTTGTTCAGCCTGACAGACACTCGTCATGGGGGGCAAAAGGTGGGGGGCGTGGCCCCTCCACCCTAAAGGACGGGTGGCCACTGATATTGACGCTGACCCAGTTTTCGTGTCCCTGCGGAGTCTGAGATAGAGACCTCTTTCCAAGGTAACGAGGGTTGGGGGTTCCTCTCATGGACATGGCATTGGCAGATTAGGTTTAACAAACCCAGCTCTCCTTTAGGTAGAAGGTTAGGCCCATTACATTAGGGTATTAGGGCATATTACACCTCGTATGTATTTTACATGCATTGCAAGATGGTGGGGTCTTTGTAATAATGACTCTCGCCTTTACAATTCTGTTTCTTGCACTATTCATTATCCTAATCATTGCAGCCCATGCAACATATCACAAATTGCAGTTGTGTTAAATAAAAACTATTGAAACTTCACTGCATCCTTGTCATTGCCTGTGTTTGTATGAGACATGATATATCTGTGAGAAAGGGGTAATCTCCGTTTAACCACGACACTCCCTGAGATGTCTTATTCTCGAGTCCATGCGTAAAGGCTGCCACAAATCACCTTTTACTATTGTGTTTCTGGTGAGGTGCTGCTAGTGAGCCGGTAAGGTCGGAACAACAGTTGCAAGTTGTTGTAGGATAGGCATAATCGCCTACAAACAAAAGTACTGTCATCCTCGAACCAGCAGTCTTGCCTAGAGCAAGAGTCCAAACTACGACACAACATGTTGTATAATTAAAGAGTATCACCAGAATCTATTGATTCTGAATAATGATTTTCTTCGGTTTTCTCAAGAAAATAATTCCAAATGACAGTGCCTGAAAGCGGAGGAGGATTGCCTATTTAGAGCCAGTGGCCCATACATTCATGGTGAAGTCAATGGGTATGTGTTTCTTTCATAATAGGTACGGGAGCTACCTGTTCCACAGATTGTTCAGTGGAAGCCCCAAACATAGCCCTCTCTGGAAGAGATGCCCAAGTTCTAGGAATCAGTAATACGCAGATTGTTAATCAGGTCACAGCAGATGTTCCTGTTAAAATAGGGCCAATGGAAAATAATCATCAGTTTATTTTATGTGATTCAGGTCCTGTAAACTTGTTGGATAGATATGTGCTGTGCAAGCTGAAGTGCGTGATTTATTGCACACTGGATAGTATTGCAATTGGAACTCAATATGAAAATTCTATAATTAAAACAAGTTCACATGACTCAAGAGTTTAGTTGTTTCCAGTCCTAACCAATGATCATTTAGCTCTGCATTTAAGACATGCTATCAAAGACGAGGTATGGGAGATCTCTGGTAAAGATATAGGGCCCGATTATGACTTGGGCGGAGTGGGTTAATCCGTCCCAAAAGGGACGGATATCCCGCCCGCCCTATTACGAGTTCCATATGATATAATGGACTTGTAAGCCCTGACAATTGAGTCATTGTTAGAAGAGCTGTTTGGAGGAGGGGTGGCATGGCCCTTACTAAGTTATATTAGTGACTAACACTGCTGTAAAGTGTGCTGGAACTCTACACTGGATCCACACCACTCGCATGAACAAAAGTGAAGGCAGTGGACGAAGGAGCGAAGAGAGACAAACACTGATTCACAGAATCCAGCTCAAGTTTGCAGTGATTTGAAAGGGGGGTGAAAAACCTGATAAGTCTAAAATTGGTGAACACAATGCAGTTATAGAGGTTCTGGTTAATGAAAGTGAAGATCTTGGTGAAGAAAGCAGTAACAGTATCCAGCTTCAAGGTGAGGGCCACTGAGAGGAGCTGTTGCAATGTCAAAGGCATGAGTGCAGCAAGAAGATGCCTCTGATCCAAATAGTGAGAAACTTCAATTTGAGTCACAAGAACCCCCAGAGAAAAAAGCTGTGCAAGGTGATTTGTGCTCCTGATGCTGATCAAAGTTCAAGTTCATTAGTGAGTAGAGAAGATTCAGCAGTAGTAACAGGTGAAGAGGAAAGGGCTGGAGTAAATAAGTCACTGAAACCACCGAAAAGGACCTAAAAAAGAAAGCAGTGGTAGAATGAGAGTCTGAAACTAATCAAGAAACTGTAGTAATTGAAATTAATTCAGAAAATAGTTAAAGTGAATCACCTGCTGCTGAAAGGCCAGCAAAAAATGGAACACCAAACAGAAAGTACGATTCACCTGAGTTGGGTGCAATCGGCATCAATATCTGAAGAAGAAGAGTCAGAATTAGAGATCTACAGTCCAATAAATCCTTGCCAATACACATTTGAAAATGAATCTCGGAGGTAATCAAGGAGAAGAGACATCTTGGCAAATCCCAAAGACTAGAAGTGTAAAACTTCTCAATTGTTATTTTTTTTTTTAGAAACCTAGCAAAAAGAAAAATCCTTTAAGAGCATTAATTAATATGACCTGAAAAAAGAAGGAACTTTCTTTTCAAGTTTTACATTTTTGATAATTGTTTTCAACAAAATAAGTAGAAACCTTATTATTGTTTGAAAGAACATTGCAGTACATTTTCACAATAATTTTTGCTTTTTGTCTCAATTGAAAATGACTTGTAGCAGATGCTGCAAAATGATTAGTATGATCATTCTATTAATGATACTAGTGCTCTTAGTTGGTACGTTTTTGTGACTACTTTCTCCGGTGGGATTTATTAGTTGATCGTGTCGCATTTCTGATTCTGATAGTCAGGGAGGTGTCTTAAATCAGGGGCACATTGCCTCATAGTATTGGAGTTTAGCATCATCTCCATTCCACTGAAGTGTGTGTGGTCTGACGGATGTAAATTTTGGGGTGTCCAGATTTTGGGGAACCATTTTTGCTACAACATATGTGATGTCCATCTTATGAGTGCCACACCACCTACAGCTGGTGAGTCTGGCTTTGAGGAACTGTTTGGGTTGAGTTTGTGTGTGTGTAGTGTACCAGCTCTGAGCACCCCCCTTCTTAGTGCTGTGGATAATGTGTTTATATGGTTCTGCAGGGCAATTACCCCATGGGCCCCCTCTTGTAAGCACTACTTGTAGTGTGTTTATGTGGCTCATGCCATTCTAGGCAGCCTTTTTTTAGGACCTGTGAATTGCATGTTTGTGTATTTGCATAACAGCCAGACTGTGTGGTCGCTCTTTTGAGTGTGGTATGTTTGGTTTCTCCTGTGTGGCTCTACCCTTTTGCTAGGAGTGCCAGTGTTTGTGCAGGGGAGCCTCTCCATTTGGTCCCACTTCTTGAGCCCATGCACCACTGATGCTTCTACTGGTGCATGTCTAGCCCCATAGTTACATCTTCAAACCACTGTGGATGGGGTATCTATGCATGGGCAGGCTCTGTTTATTTCCTCTTGTGAGAGGCTTCTGCTACAGATGAATGTATGTGTGTTGCACCTTCTGTCACAGGCTTGCAGTTGCAGCAAGGTGGAGAGCGGGGCATAGGAGAGGCAGACCAAGAGAGTGAGTAGGTAGAGGAGGGAGGTGATGATGGAGAAGGCTCGGGGTCTGGAGTTGGGACACGAGGGACTTGGATGGGAGATGGGTGCGGTACAAAGATTAACATACAGAGAGGTGAATGGGGTGTGGGTGGGGGGACAAATAAGAAAGATGGTGGTTGGAGTTTCTAGGACAGACAGAGGTGCCACCGGGTGGCTCAGGGATGAGGGAGTGAGAACTGGGGACGAATGGGTGGAGGTGGAGAAGAGTGCAGTGAAAACTTGGAATTGTTTGTCACAGTAGAGTATTCTGGGGTTCGATTCGAGCAGGTATGCCCCCAATATGCACACAATGAAGTGTGCACCTGGCTGTCATTAGCCTGTCTGAATTAGGAACAGACAAAGGATAGACCTGGCCTAGAAACATTCTCTCCTTGAACATCTGAAACCAAAGACTCAAATTCACCCTTATCATCTACCAAATGGCACTCCTCATGAAGTACGAATATTGACCCCAATGCTAATAAAGTTAATGGAATTGCTAAAGGTTGCCCTATCTACATCACCCATACTACATTGCCTGAGTCTACACCCTTCAGCACAGGAATGCAAACAATACACTTCCACTGCCTTGGAAAGCTAACCTCACACCTATCTTGTAAAATACAGCAACCAGAAGCATCCAAAATGGATCCCACGTCACTTTGGAATTGATACAGTGACCCACACTTTAACAGTGAAGATCAGAAGACATCTGCTCCAGCATTTGCAAAATATCATTTTTGATGATTGCATTATTTCACTTCAGTACTCTCTCCTGGTGGTATGGTTATGATATTACTGCTGCCCTTCAGCACATGAACAGCTCTCAGTGTTTTCTGAAATACTTGATCATTACTTGACTCTTTCAGACCTTGAGCTGGTAAGCTGTTCTTGCAAAAGGGATCATCTAAGCTGTGACTTTTTCAGGGGATAGAATGTTTGTCTGAATGTAGTACTTATCACAGTAGCTACTATGGCTCTATCTTGCATACAAATAATGTTGTTTCCTTCTACATTGTTGCATCCTTCAATTGTTGCATGCAATCTCAAAAAGTCTCCTCATTAAATATGACCTTGTCTTAAAACTTCCAATTGTTGCCTCTCCTCTTCTTCCAAATGGATATGTCCTTATTTTTCATCCTCTCTCCCATCAGAGCATACTCTAAGTCATGTTCATGGTTGCCTTAGTCCCTCTTATTATATTTCTGCAAATTGCCCACTCCTCCTTTTCAAATATGGGAATCTCCTTTAAAAGTCATAGCCCTGCAGCCTGACCATACTAATCTCCTGTAGCTGGTCCATTAATACAGCACATAAATGCACAAAGTTGCATATCCTCCTCTCACTAAAGATCACACCTACCTCCTTTTATTTTACTCTACCACATAGAAACTGGAGTACATGCATAAAATGGTTTCTCTAAAAGCAGAAAACTAATCCAAAGAACCCAAAATAACCATTGGAAAAAAACACTAACTTGAGTTTTGAGCAGAGTGCTGCCCAGTGTAAAGCTTTTCAAAGTTGCGTCAGGGGAAGTAAGCACTATATAATAAAATTACAATAGGATGTAATATATGAACCCCCCCCCCCCCACAATCCCCGCTATACTAATATGAAAACCAGAGCCCTCAACAATCTGGTGGTCAATTGTAGCTCATACAGTCTGCTCATAACTGCTACAGGTTATGCTCTTGACCTAATACTGTACTAGGCCACATCAATAAACCACCCATCACAAACTAAACAGTCATGGAATAACTGAAGATATCTGCCACATGACGATGGCCAACGTAGGACTTTAATTTAGCCAATTACTTCAGGTCCCAACAAGCAACATACTATGACAGCTTTTGGCAGCTCACAATGGCAATTAGATATAGTACAGAGATTCATCCCAGCAGATTGTGCCACCATGTCTCCATTCAACCTACGCCTGCTCTGGATCATAAACTTTAAACAAAATATCTCAGAACGTGCAATCCAGTGCAATAACCTGCTAAACGGACTATGGTCATAACAAATACCATAAAGGGACCTGCAGAGTTGTTCAAAGCTACCAGCTAAATGAAAAACATATACTTTGTGCCACTTTCTCACACTCCTTCAGCCATCACAATGCTAGACACTGCATCCCATAACACGATATTCGTATCTCAGTGGTCTTCCCACGCAGCATGGAACCACCTCCCACAGAAGATCAAAACAAAGACAACCCACTTCAAACCTAACACCCTGCTCAGCCACCTATGTAGGCAAGCGCTACAGCACCCCACATTGAGGTGGTAAGTGCAATATAAATGTTGCAATACAATACAATTCCAAAGCCAGCATCTTGGAATGACAAGACAAAAGAACTCAACAGCATATGTTTGAGGTGTGTTAGTGGATGAAGGAAAGGCCATTTTTCCAGTTCATGACTCACTATGAGTTCTAGGGACGGCCAATTACTGCCCACCAAAGACAAAACTTTACTACATTGTGAGAGGAGAAGCTTCTTGTCACTTACCTTCTCCTCCTCTGCTCAGGACTATAAATACTAAAATAATTTATAAGGGCCAGTAGTCATTGTCTCTGTCAATTGAAGAATATGTTGAAAAACTGCAATGTCTTTTGCTACTTAGAAGATGTCCTTTGATTACCAAATTAATTAGTGCTTATTAAACGACCTAGAAGAAATAATGGCTGAGCCAGCCAACTAGGACATGAGCCCATGATCTGCATGTTGCCACACACTTTAGCCAAACTCACTATGCTGTAGTATTTGTATACATTACAACAGATGTGTCCAGCATTCCACGCATATGGAATTCAGTTACTAGTGTTTGTAAACTAAAGGAGTCGACCAGTCAGTGTGAATCCATTCCTACTGAAACAAAAATCGCACACAAATTGATAGAAAAGTGATGGAACATGATGTCGTTTGGACAAAGGAAGCCAGCCACAATCAAGTAAAACCTGGTAGCCTCCTCGCCTAGTTATGATAAAACATGTAGGTAAAGATACACCCACCAGGTTGATGCAGCTTCCCCGTTCAGCCTCCCAAAACAACTTGCAGCATCCCCGATGAATCATCACGTTGCACTCCTGAGCAGAGAATTGCAACATATAGAAAACTGTAGCGGGTGTAGTAAGCAGAGAGATGTAGCCTGCGTTGTGGTGGTCAGGGATATACGTTCATGCATATTATGAAATGTCTCAAACTTTACTACAAGATTAACATTACATTTTATTTATTAAACCACTTTTTTCTATTGCCTGATGCCCTGTCAAAAAATGAACCAATCTTTCACAAAGCTTTTAGTAAGTTTATTTGGAAGTGAAAGGTTTGGTGTGGTCTGGTTAACTTGTTTTCAGATAGCAGGACATGTGGTGAGAAGTACGATCACTAGTAATGCTTTTAAATAAAGTTATCTTTTTTTTAAACCTATTTTGTTTTTCTTAAAGGAAAATGGGATGTGTTTAAATAGAAAAAAATTAAATGTTTAAGTTTAATTTTTTTAAGAGCAGGCAGTGGTCCAATGGACCACTGCCTGCTCTTAAAAAATAATTTTATAACCATTCCAAATGGAAGTGGTCCATTGGGACCACTTCCCATTTGCAAATGGGTTACAACCAACTTTGAGTTGGGGGTAAAGTGTGAAAGTTTTGTGACCATATTTCCGTCGTAAAACATTCATATATGCCAATGCAAATCAGTATTTGGAAAGAACACCCCCAACACGCCGCTTCCAGTTACTGATTCGCAGACCTAAATTGCAATTCGGCAACAGGTTACTGAATTTGGACTTTGTACAATTGGAAATGCTTTTTTGCATTTGCAAATGGCCCACCTGTGAATCGGGCCGTTTCCAACCTCAAAAAGGCATCGTATATCTAACCCATAGTTTAAAAAAACTGTAAGTTTGAAGTGTTTTAATCATCTGCAAATGAACTGGCAAATCACCAGACTGAAAATGTTTAGTGAAAAAAATAATAGGTAAAGAAAAACATAGGAAGAGAGTTAGGAAGAATAAACAGAGGAAGAACAGAGCAGGTAGAGGAAGAACAGGGGACGGGAGAGAAGGAAGACATAAGAAAAAGGGACGGAAGAAATGAGGAAGGGGAATGAATAAAGAAATGACAGGAGTACAGAAGAAGAAGAAGGAAGAAAAAAAGAGAAGATGAAAAGGAAGAATAGAGGGAAGGGGAGAAAAGGATCAATAGAAGAAGGGAGAAGGGATGGGTGCAATAAGTAATGGAATGGAAGGAAAAACAAAAAGATAGGAACTAATAGGTATAAACTAGCTAGAGAGTAATAGAAGAGAACTGAGGAAAGAAGAAGTAAAGAGAGAGGAAGGTAAGGTTAAGTGCACAAAATGAAGAATGAACAAGAGGAATAGAGAGACTAAGGGAGCAGTCAAGATAGGTATAGAGAAAAAACAATTAGATATGAGAAGAGGGAAATCGTTAAGTATATAGTATAAAAGAATGGAATCAAGGAAGAGTTGGAGGAAGCAAGTGTTAGAAATGGGGTCTCTAGTTGGCAGTTGGTTTGCACCCTGTCCAAGTAGGGACCCTCATTCTAGTCAGGATAAGGGAGATACCCAGCTCAGATAACCCCTGCTTCACAACTTGGTAGCTTGGCACGAGTATTCAGGCTTATCTCAGAAGCAATGTGTAAAGAATTTGCACATAACACACAGTAATACAGTAAAAACACTACAAAAGGACACCACACCAGTTTTAGAAACAAATAGCCAATATTTATCTATGTAAAACAAGACCAAAATGAGAAAAATCCAACATACACTAATAAAGATATGAAGTTTGTAAGATGAGACTTAAAAATCCAGTTCCTTGAAGTCGATAGCTCCGTCTGGGGTTATCATGGCATCATGAACAACAAATCCAACATTTCAGGCTGGCCACTGCATTGTGGGCCAGCTAGGGTGATGGGAAGACCTGCAAAGAGTAGCTTGGAAATGCAGGGCGTCGTGATCCTCACTATGAGATCCAGAGTGTGGCGTCGCTAGTGCTGCAGGTGTCAGTTCCGGAGGTCAGTGGGGGGGTCGTCAGACCTTTGAAGTCACTGAAGTCCCACACATTGCAGATCGAACTCTGGCTGATGATGAAGTCAGGAGCGCTGGAGTTGATAGTGTCGGGGCTGCTGTGCAAAGCGGGACAATGCGATGTACTGTGTCCACAGGTCACGGTGCAGTCAACGGCCCAGTGACAGCGTCCTGTGGCATCGTTGAGACCAGGGCTGCGGTGTGAAGTGGGGCAGTGTGATGTGCGATGTCTTTAGGTCACAGGGCAGGCAGCGGAGTCGTCGTTGCTGAAGCGCTGTTCTGTGTAGGCCCAAGACGGCAGTGCAGTGCGGGCCCAATGGTCGCACGCAGACGGGGGCATCTATTGACGATACTGGAGTGGAAGGTGCTGGCGTCGGTGGACCTGGGGTGCGGTGCAGGACAGTGCATCATGTACCTCACAAGCGGTGTCCTCAGACCATGGTGCAGGCAGCGGCATTTGTGTCAGCGTGGAGCAGCAGCCTCGGGAAGGCCAAGGCTGCGGTGTGAGCAAGGCAATGCAGCGTGTGGGGCCCACAGGTCACAGTTAAAGCAGCGGCTTGGTGACGGCGTCGGGTGGCAGTAGCGGTGAGACCAGAGTTGAAGTGCAACATGGGGCATGGCTCAGTGTGGCATAGTCTGGTTGTGGTGCAGGCAGTGGCATCGTTGATGGCATTGCAGTGTTTTTTCTTCTGTTTCAGCACAAAACATACAGTTCCCAGTGCTGTAGGCAGATGAAACTGACGTCTTCGATATCCCTGATACTTCCAACAGGAGGCAATCTCTACTCCAAGCCCTTTGAGAAACTTCACAAGCAGAATACACAGCCAACACAGCAAAGCACACACAGCAACGGGGCAATACTCCTTCTCCAGCTCTTCGGCTCTTCAGCTCTTCTCCTTGGCAGAGGTTCCTCTTGATCCTGAAGTGTTCTAAAAGTCTGGTGTTTTGGGTCCACTACTTATACTCATTTCTGCCTTTGAAGTAGACAGACATCTAAGTAAAGTCTCTGTTGTTCACAAGATTTTGCCTTGCCCAGGCCTGGCTCCAGATGCACTCCAAGGGGTCGGAGACTGTATTGTGTGAGGACAGGTGCATCTCTTTCAGGGGCAGGTGTCAGGTTCTCCCTCCTCACTCTAGCCCAGGAAGACTCACCAGGATATGCAGGACACACCTCAGCTCCCTTTGTGTCACTGTCTTCAGGGAATTCGCAAACAGCCCAACTGTTAGTCTGACCCAGACAAGGATTCCACAAGCAGGCAGAGGAACAGAATGGTTAAGCAAGAAAATTCCAACTTCCTAAAAATGGCATTTTCAAACATACAATCTAAAAACCAACTCCACCAAAAGATGTATTTCAAAATTCTGAGTTCAGAAACCCAAACTCCACATCTCCATCTGCTCCCAATGGGAAACTGCACTTAAAAGATATTTAAAGGCAGTCCCCATGTTAGCCTTTGGGAGAAATAGGCCTTGCAATAGTAAAAACCGAATTTGGCAGTATTTCACTATCAGGACATGTAAAACAGACCAGTACATGTCCTACCTTTTAAATACACTGTGCCCTGCCTATGGGGCTACCCTGAGCCTATTTTAGGGGTGCCTTACGTGTACAAAAAGAGAGGGTTTGGGCCAGGCAAGTGGATGCAATTGCCAGGTCGGCATGGCAGTTTAAAACTGCACACACAGACACTGTAGTGGCAAGCCTGGGACACGTTTACAGGGCTACTCATGTGGGTAGCACAATCAGTACTGCAGGCTCACTAGTAGCACAGGCCATGGGCACACATAGTGCATTTTACTAGGGACTTACTAGTAAATCAAAATGCCAGTCACTGATAAACCAATTGCCAATACAATTTACACAGGGAGCACTTGCACTTTAGCACTGATCTGCAGTGGTAATGTGCACAGAGACAATAAACCAGCAAAAACAGATGTGAAAAAATACAAGGAATAAGGCAAAAAGTTTGGGGATAACCCCGCAAAAAGGTAATTTCCAACAGCAAGTAAATGTGAGGAGAAGCAAGCAAGAAAGGGTGTGAGAGAGAGAAAGGGATGGGGAGCAAGAGAGAGAGGACGTGAAAGAGACAAAGGATAGGAATAGAGAAATAGAACAGAAACCTTGCTCTGCTTTCCAGGTGTGTCTGTGCCATCATCTTTCAGTTAATGATTGCTGACCCTGTTCTTTGCCATCAGTTGCCTACGTTATGGAGATCTTCGCTGTGAGTAGTTACCCTACCATGATGCAGGTCATACATATAATTCTTTGGTTTTTCATGTGCCCTATATATTGTATCAGTGTTTCACAGTGAGTTAAATTAATTTACTTAAAGTGAATTGAAGCTTGAGACAAAGACGGAGATGGATAATAGATTAAAGTCTCGATGAGGCAAAACAATTTGCGGTGAAACGTGAAAACATTGCAGCCGGGTGAGAAAAAGCACAATTGAAGACCATTTGCTTCTTTTGCCACCTTGGTGCCCCACCTCAGCCTCAGTAATGACAGGCTTCCGATGCAAGAGCATTGCTTGACAGACTGCAGCTGAACAGCACTCAGAAACACGGAGGCCCACCAGCAACATCTCCAAAGTCATGCAGAGAATCTGCTGGGCTGGGGGTTGAGGCAAACTTAAATGTTGGGAGTCAAGGTGTGTTTGTGGATTTGCTTATTTCTAATATTTTGAAGAGGACGGGCCAGTGTATCAGAGCAATGCACTATGGTGGAAGCAGAAAAGCAGCATAGGAACATAGCATAGATTCACAGCACACAAATATGGACTAGAGTAACACAGTAAATTGTGATGAATCCAGAATTAAAAGTAACATATGATGTGTGGTCAGGAAAATAACCCCATTTCAAGGCACACACAACAGAAACACAGTTTTGACACATGAAAAACTCACAGCCTGCAGTAAGAGTTAGAGGACAGGAGGATAAAGCTAGAGATACAATGAATATAGGCTGTTGCTACAATAGGTAGGGAAATGGGGTACTCACCTTGCTGCTGCACTTTTTTTTCCTATCACTTTCTATTTGAAATGTGACAGCTGCTTGCCAGTGGCCATCTGTTTATGCACACACCACAGGATCACACCCAGCTTTGGACCCTTTCCCTGCTGGACATGACACTGATGAGAAGGAATGGGAAAGAAAACTTTCCATTGCATTGATGGGAGAGTTGAAGTGCTCCAAAATGACGAAAAAAAGGTTTATATAATAATAATAATAACAAAATAAAACGTACCTTTTGTGCTGCGCCTCGTTTGTCCGATCTGCTCCTCGACTGGACTGCCGGCACAGGCTCCCAGCCTGCCCTGCATCAAGTCCTAATGCTGTTTTCATGCAGCTGTCAGCATGAAAGCAGCGTTAGGATTGGACAGAGCGCCCAGCTAGGACGTTCAAAGGCAGAGTGGAAGTCTCTGCCTGCTGTCTCCAACCTAGCAAAGCAGTGCCTGCGTTGCTGGGTTGCAGACAGCCCAGTGCGCATGTGTGTTTGGTCGGCTTGAGAAGGCCGGCCAAACATACATGAGCAGTGAGGCGGACTCCCCCTCGTCCCCGTCACAGCCCCATGGTCCTGCCCCTTTTACTATAAAACGATAATAAACTTAGTTTTATAGTAAAAGTTTTGCAGCTGCTACTGCTGGCGGGGGCTACGCTCCTCCGTCATAGCGGAGTAACCGCCCCTGTTCTCACCACCGAATATTTACTTTTGAAATAGCCCTGGTGAAAAGAAAAGGAAAAGCATGCCACAATTTGAAACTGTAGTTCAAGACTTTTCAGGACACATTGTGATGGTAGTAACTCAGGAGGGTCATGCTGTCGGAGAAAAGTGAGGCCTGCAATGCAGTTTAATTCACATGGGCCCAGTGATTCACTAGACATTTTCAGAGTAAATTTAGTGGCGAACGGTGTATTTTAAAGCACAGTAATGATGAGCTTCTCATGTCCAATTGAAACTGTGTGCATGTGTCAAGCGTTCCCTCGGCGCACTTTATTCAGTCCCAGGAGCAGCAGCTAGCTACTCTGTTCATTTTCTTAGCTTTACTATATTATTGAATGACGAAAACTGCTCACTTTGGTCAGAAAGAAGCTCATATTGGCAAAAAACTGCTCCAGGCTGGCCGTTTTGAGTCAGTCCTTCTGGAATTACCCGGATGGCAGGTAGGCCAGTCCAAACCTGCTGACATTCCAGAGTGTCACACTGGTGTTGCACAGAGCTGACTGACATGATGACAGCCCATCGCATAACAGGCGCTGCCCCTAGCAACTCCTCAGTTCTCTTCCTCGCACTAGTGCTGCCAGGAGAATTTTGAATTTTGTTTTGCTGGTGCTGTGTTTTTTCATGGCAACATAAGCCAACTGTTTTGAGGGTTTGACATCTGTGACACATACAAGAAAATGTCACAAACAGACTGCAGTGCGCATTGTATGTGGTATTTGGGAGTCCATTATGCAGTGAGCATTGTAAGTCCTGTCCCATGTAACACTGAAGGGTCACCATCCTAGAGAAACTGCTGAGCCTGGCACGTCTGCTTCCCCGAGAAGTGAAAGGCCCCTAAGTGTGAGGAATGGGTTTGTTTGCTGCATGTAAGGGAAATGGGACTCACATCAGAGCCTTTGGTGGGACCAACGCGAAGAAATGCTGAATCTGTCATGTTCACAATGTTCGAGTCAACATGTTCTTTATAGGCATTGACATAAGAAGATGAATAAAGTAACCCTCTTCCAAACCCAATGAGGAGCCCTTATCAGTACTGGAAACATTAGTAAAAGAGGACTTCGGTGTGGCTTTGATTGAAAGTTGTGGCCTTCAAGGCTGATTTTCAAAGCAGGATGAAGAATCAAATGGCATTCTCTTCTCCACTGTACCATCTTCACAGTGTGTTTGTAGGTTAGTGACCCACCAGCGCCGAGAGAGTTCCTAAACACTGATCAGAATGACTATGGGCGATCTGATGGATAATTGGTCTTGTTTCCTGGAATGGGAGAGGTCTGCTGGCTGAGGCTGTTGCGTATGGCACCGCCCGTATTACATGTGCAGCCAGTGGTTGACATTACGCTACCCAGGTCTAATTCCAGGGCACCTGCAGCATCAGGATTGATGCCTATTGCTTCTGGTACAGTGGCAAATAGGAACATTTTGCCAGAAATTATAGAACAAAATTACGGTGAACTAATGAGCGCACTTGCCTATTAGAAGACCGGATTGATACTAGAAAGTAAGGAGTTTAATTTCCTGAGAATACAGAACATTGTCTTAGTGCGGTTGTCCACATCACTGCTTTATCTGATTATGGGTCCTATTTAGCACTATTTAAGAGAGCTCTTGGCTGTGTTGGCTTATAACCCCCTCCAACTGAAGACGTGGATATTCGTTTTAAACTTACATTTGCTGCATGAAGGATCATAGTGTTTGCTCTTGGATGGATCTTTTGGGAACTTGCCTGCTGATATTTTGGAGAAACTGGCCCTGATTCCTGCGATCACCGGTTTTATTTTCAATAAATATAGAGGAATGACTGATGACCCGCGTCACTTTCCAGTCAATCATGTGGCAAATTCTATGAAAGTTTGTGAAGGCCTAATATTTTGTCAACTCTACCAACAGAGTCTGGGAGGAAATGTGCTTCTACGAGGAAAGACTTTCCTTCATGATCTCTGCCTTTAGGATCTGTTAATGTGGCGTGTGATTCAGTCAGGAACCAGTGGAAAAGGCTGTTTATGGTGATGTTTTAAGGCATGGGCAAAGTGGCCAATTGCCCAGGGGCCCCGTCTTAAAAGGAGCCCCTAAAAAAGTGAACTTTTTCTCTATATCACTTCTGTGTGCTTCAGATCACATCCCTTAACGTGTAGTTCTGATGGATACAACTACCTGTGGATTCCTCACCTCATGAATACTCCCATGGCGCCAGCATTCGACGGAAATCTTCTTACTAGTCTCTGCACGTCGACGAGGACGTCACTGTCTCGCACGCGACGCCGTCTGACGTCATACAGGCAATAAGAGGTCCTCGACGACGTGCAGACGTCAGTTCCCTTTTTTCCGTGCATTCGAAACGGTTATCTTCGAGGGAGCAACTGTTACTCTTGCGGTTACAGTGTATATCTTGCTGCGTACTCTTTCTCTGTGGAAATAATGTCGCAGAGAAAGTCTGGATTTAAGCCTTGTCGTGAGTGTGGAGGCAAGATGTCGGTGACGGATCCTCATTCCGATTGCCTTTGGTGTTTGAGCTCCGACCACGACGTCTCGACTTGTGATTCATGTCAGCACATG
This sequence comes from Pleurodeles waltl, assembly GCF_031143425.1. Classification (NCBI taxonomy): domain Eukaryota; kingdom Metazoa; phylum Chordata; class Amphibia; order Caudata; family Salamandridae; genus Pleurodeles; species Pleurodeles waltl. The sequence continues at coordinate 713,288,476 of NC_090442.1, forward strand.
AATCCGAAGGCCCTTAAAGAACGCGAGGCGAAGCTGTTTATGGCCAAGTCAAAGGAGAAGCATCACAAGAAAAAGTCTTCTCCAAAACATCGGCGTCATCGAGACTCCCGGCGCCGTAGAGAATCTCGGCGTCATTCAAGGGAGGCTCGTTCCAGGTCTCCGGATCGGCGCCGAAGAACATGGGAGGTCAGCCCCACGGTGACGCCGCATCCTTCGACGCCGTTGCCCTCTCCGGCGTCTCCAACTTCGCCTGGACAGGCGTCGGTGATTGAGGTATTGGAGCCTCAAGTGTTTTCTCCGGCGCAGACGCCGAGGCCGGCATCGGGGTCGCCTCCGAGTCAGGCACCCCAGTATCCGGCTTTTCCCACCCCTGGAGCCGATAGTTCCGCATTCTTGAATGCGATGTATGCCATCTTCCAACAGATGGCTCCAGGGGGTGCTCCGGCTGGGCCTTTGGCCTTTTCTTTGGGTGATCCTGCGCCTCTTCGGCCGGCACCCTTTATGCCCTTTCTCCCGTTTGGGAACGTGGGCTCGGCGCCAGTGTCGGCGCCGGTGGCCGCTCCGGTGGCTTCGGAGGGATTGGCCCCAGGGATTTCCATCCCGTCGACGTCGAGATTTCGGCCTGTGACTCCGGTGGGTCCATCCGTTTCAACTGCTCTTCAGTCGGCGCCGAAGTTACCTGTGGCGCCGGATGCGGCGTCGGTGGCTTCGGAAGATCGGCGCCGATCTCCGACTTCGGCGGAGGTATTGTCGACTCCGCGGATTGAGCAACGACTGCATTCAAGGAGGCGTGCTCTCCGGGTACTAGAAGAGCAGGAGTACCAACGAGCCCTAGAGGAAGAGGACTCGGGTGATGGGCTGCGTGGACTGGAGTCGGCCAGTGGGCTGGACACTTCCCCTGAGTGGGACCTTTCGTCCTCGGGGGAATATACCGAGGAAGCTGCTTCCTTTCATACAGTGGTACGGAAGGCAGCTAGTTTTTTGGACCTGCCTTTGCCGGTGGTGGAGGCGAAACAAAACCTTTTGACAGAGGTGTTGCATCCGGCCTCAGCCGCGGCGGAGCCTCTATTACCTTTTAATGACGCTCTGCTGGATCCGGTTTTAGAGGTGTGGAAGAAGCCGGCATCTTCCCCAGCAGTTCACAGAGCCGTGGCCAGGAGGTATCGGACGGCTCCAACTGATCCTGGTTTCCTATCTAGGCACCCTACGCCGGAGAGCTTGGTTGTGCAGGCCTCCTGTTCGTCCAAGTCAGCGCCTGGTTCTTTTCCGACGGTGCCTGGGGACAGAGATTCAAAAAAGCTGGAAGCGCAGTCGAAGGAGATTTTTTCGTCTTGCAGTATGGCATTAAAAGCCACCAATGCAACCTGTATCCTGGGGAGGTATATTCATGCTCTGATGGATGACATCTCCTCTTCGTTTACAGAGCTTCCTCAGGGTCTTTTGGATCTTGTCTCTGATGCCCAGGCTGCTGCGACCCAAATTATCCAGACGGGACTGGATACCACCGACTCGGTAGCCAGAGCAATGGGCACAACTGTGGTGGAAAGGAGACAGGCCTGGCTCCGTAACTCGGGCTTTTCGGCAGATGTACAGTCCACATTGTTGGATCTCCCGTTTGATGGGGACAAACTGTTTGGGGCTAAGGCTGATTCGGCCTTGGAACGGTTTAAGGAGAGCAGGGCCACGGCTAAGTCGTTGGGACTCCAAGCTCCTTCTTCCACGGCCTCTTCCAGATTCTTCAGGAGGTTTCGTGGATTTGGGCGTGGCTCTTCCTCCTCTTCCTTTCGGGGAAGATATCAGCAACCTGCCTCTTCCCATCCCTATAGATCTTTTAGGGGGAGGGGTAGGGTCCGCACCAGGGGAGCTTCTCAGCAGCACTCTGCCTCTTCCTCATCCTCTGGCGGGGTGCAGCAGGGGAAGCAGCCTTAGGCTTCCACCATTTCCCACTCACTCCTCTCCTGTAGGGGGAAGATTACAGCATTTTCTCACCAAATGGGAGACTGTTACGTCGGACACTTGGGTTCTCAGTGTTGTGGGAAAAGGCTACACCCTTCCCTTTCGGGAGTTTCCGCCCCTCATCCCGCCCACCCTTCGTATTGTTCACAAGAACACCTCCTGTTGCTAGAACAGGAGGTAGAAGTCCTCCCTTTAAAGGGCGCGGTGGAGTTGGTCCCGGAGCAGGAAAGGGGTCAAGGAGTTTACTCAAGGTATTTCCTGATTCCCAAGAAGGATGGTCGTTTGAGACCAATTCTGGACCTGAGGATCTTGAATTGGTTCCTCAAGCAGGAAAAGTTCAAGATGCTGACCCTAGCACAGGTGCTTTTGGCGTTGAACATGGAAGACTGGATGGTGTCTGTCGACTTGCAGGATGCTTACTTTCATATCCCGATACTCAAGTCACACAGGAAGTATCTCCGGTTTGTGGTGGGATCGCAACACTACCAGTTTGCGGTCCTTCCGTTTGGTCTTACTTCAGCACCTCGAGTCTTCACGAAGGTGATGTCGGTGGTTGCGGCAGAGCTCAGAAGGAAGGGGATAGCAGTATTCCCTTACTTGGACGATTGGTTGATCAAAGCCAAGTCCCCGGAGCTTGTGTTGCGTCATCTGCAGTCAACAACCCAGTTGTTGTTCGACCTGGGCTTTTCGGTGAACGAGCCCAAATCTCACCTAGAGCCCTCTCAGCGCCTCCTGTTCATAGGGGCAGTACTGGATACAACATTGGGTCGGGCCTTTCCTCCGCCTCAGCGGATTCAAGATATTCAGGATTTGGTTCCAATGTTTCGAAATGGAGCGGTAGTTCCAGTCCTCAAGGTCCTTCGTCTGCTCGGTCTTTTTGCCTCCTGCATTCTGTTGGTCACGCATGCTCGCTGGCACATGAGGGCTCTTCAGTGGTGCCTCCGAAGGCAGTGGTCTCAACACAGAGGGGATCTAGAGGGTACTGTCAAGATCTCCAGAGATGCTGCTGTGGATTTGAAGTGGTGGATTGCAAGCAACAATCTTTCACAAGGAAAGCCGTTCCAGCAGTCGCCACCAGTGGCCACAGTCATAACGGATGCTTCCACTCTAGGGTGGGGAGCTCATCTGGGGGATCTGGAGATCAAAGGTCTTTGGTCTCCAGAGGAACAGATTTTTCACATCAATCTGTTAGAGTTACGGGCTGTACGTCTGGCTCTCAAGGCCTTCCTCCCTTCCCTTCGTGGTCAGTCGGTACAGGTCCTAACGGACAATATTACCACGATGTGGTACATAAACAAGCAGGGAGGAGTGGGGTCGTACCTTCTCTGCAGAGAAGCTCTTCGACTATGGTCCTGGGCAAAGGACCATCGGATTTGCTTGATAGCAAACCATCTGGCCGGAGTTTTGAACGTGCGTGCGGACAGTCTCAGTCGCCACTTCTCGGCAGACCACGAGTGGCGTCTCCATCCAGATCAAGTCTGTTTAATCTTCCAGAAGTGGGGGTTTCCTCGGGTAGATCTGTTCGCCACTCGAGAGAACGCGCATTGTCCGTTGTTCTGCAGCCTTCAGTATCCGATGCAGGAAGCGTTGGGGGACGCGTTTCAAATGACCTGGTGCGGCCAGTTGCTTTACGCGTTTCCTCCCATACCCTTGATTCCTCGAGTATTGAGGAAGATTCGCCAAGACCGGGCTCTAGTAATCTTAATAGCTCCGGATTGGCCAAGGAGGGTGTGGTACTCCGACCTTCTCCAACTCTCAACGTGCCCGCCGCTCCGTCTCCCTTTCAGGGCAGACCTCCTCTCACAGTCGCAGGGGCAGGTTCTACACCCCAACCTCCAGAGTCTGCACCTACATGCCTGGAGATTGAACGGGGCAACCTGAGTTCCTTCTCTCTCCCGCCTGAGGTAGTGGATGTTATATTAGCGGCCAGGGGACACTCCACTAAATCTATCTACGCTAATAGGTGGTCTAAATTTGTTGCGTGGTGTGGAGAGAGGCAGATTGATCCTTTACATGCTCATCTATCGGACGTTTTGTCTTTTGCTCTATCTCTGGCGCAGAAAGGTTGTGCAGTGGCTACCATTAAAGGTTATTTATCGGCCTTGTCAGCCTTCATATGTCTTCCAGACCAACCATCTTTATTTAAATCCCCTATTGTTATCAGATTCTTGAAAGGTCTTCTAAATCAATATCCTCCAAAGCCATTCGTTATGCCGCAATGGGATTTGTCCTTAGTCCTGACTTTCCTTATGGGGTCCCCTTTTGAACCTATGCATTCTTGCCCCTTCAGGTATTTGGTTTTAAAAACAGTCTTCCTGATAGCTATAACATCAGCAAGGAGAGTGAGTGAGTTGCAGGCCTTATCAGTAAAACCCCCTTATACAACTTTTTATGGGGATAAGGTGGTGTTGAGGACCAAGGCTGCTTTCCTCCCGAAGGTTGTTTCACCCTTCCATTTGGCTCAGGCAATTACTTTGTCCACGTTCTATCCTCCGCCTCATCCTTCCAAAGAGGAAGAAAGACTGCACCGTCTGGACCCAAAGAGAGCGTTGAGCTTCTTTATCGATAGAACAAAGGATTTCAGGCTGGAGGATCAGCTGTTTATTGGATACGTGGGCAAGAGGAGAGGAAAGGCAGTCCACAAGAGAACACTATCCAGGTGGGTTGTTCTTTGCATTAAAATATGTTACTCTTTGGCAAAGAAGGATCCTCCTGAGGGCATTAGAGCTCATTCCACCAGAGCTAAGTCGGCCACTTCGGCCTTAACCAGAGGTGTTCCTGTGGTCGACATCTGCAAGGCCGCAACTTGGTCGTCCCTTCACACTTTTGCAAAACATTACTGTTTAGATTCTGAGGTTAGAAGGGACGGCCATTTTGCACGGTCAGTGCTGCAGGATTTCTTGGTTTGACCATTTAGGCACCCACCGCCGGGCGTGGTACTGCTTTGGGACTCTATTCATGAGGTGAGGAATCCACAGGTAGTTGTATCCATCAGAAGAACGAGTTACTTACCTTCGGTAACGACTTTTCTGGTGGATACATTAGCTACCTGTGGATTCCTCACGGTCCCACCCGCCTCCCCGTTGCCTTTATGGTCTTGCCAAGTAATCCTTGAGTGCGCTCCTCTTGGTCTTTGAGGGTGCAATAGATGTATATATAATATATTTATATATATATATATGTATATGTGTATATATCTTTATGTATATACTTGGTGTGTGTATATATTTTAAAAGAGAGAGTTTTATATATATATATATATATGTACATAAAAAGATTTACAGTTATTCATACAATGTGGTATATTTTTACAATATAATGGATGTTGCCTTGCTCTTTCATTGCATTGCCTGGTTGTTCTCATGCACGTAAAAAATGATTGGTACTGACGTCTGCACGTCGTCGAGGACCTCTTATTGCCTGTATGACGTCAGACGGCGTCGCGTGCGAGACAGTGACGTCCTCGTCGACGTGCAGAGACTAGTAAGAAGATTTCCGTTGAATGCTGGCGCCATGGGAGTATTCATGAGGTGAGGAATCCACAGGTAGCTAATGTATCCACCAGAAAAGTCGTTACCGAAGGTAAGTAACTCGTTCGTCAGGATTATTTGTCTTCATGGGGAAAATGAGAACTAAAATTCAAATTTGTTCCGAACAGGAGCACAAAAATATTTCTTTCCCAGGGCCACCAAAACCATTAAGATGAGACTGGCTGATCAATTCCAAGGGAGGGGGCTAAGGTGTCGAAGAACGTGGTAACTGATGGCGTGAAACAGTTTAAACACATATATGAACAAAGTATGACGGTCACTGACAGACGCATGATAACGTGTTCTGCAATCAGATAATATTCCTGCTTGTGTCTGTGAGGCTCCCTCAAAAGGCAATCTTTTATGGGTATGTCATTGATTGCAGAAAAACTCTTCCAGTACGAAGTTGATCACACATGAACGTATTTTAAGGAATTGAGGGAGATGGTTAGATTTGTACTGGTGACTCCATCCCCCTCTTACAGGCAGCAGTAGAAGCTAAACCCTCCGTTGTATAACAAAGATCGGGAGACATAACACAAACCTATCCTGGGCCTGCACACAAGCGCCGAATAGAGGTGTGTGTATGTTTTTTTTAATTGTGCTGTTTATACTGCATAGACTGAGTCATGGCACTGTGATTTAGACCTTGAGCTGCAGTTAGCACAGCTGAGAAACACAGAGCAGTGGCAAGCTGCCCATAAGCCCACCGTGACCCCCTGCATCAGGAGCACCGGGCCGCCCCCAGCCCTGACAAAATCCACCAACCCACCTTGAAGAGGTCCCCATCAGACCTCTTGGTCCTCACCTGTTTTTAGAGAGAGGAAGCCTACCCTTCACGACAGGACATCCTGTAGCTGGTAGACAAACCAGTTTTGCTGCCCATTGGTGATAAATGTTTGCCTAGGGAAAGCCTAAAAACCTCTTCTGGCTTCAGTGCAACAAGGTTTCTGAATTGGCTTTCAGATGCAAAGGTTTTTATTTCCACTGTCCCATACCGCTACTACTTCTGAGTCCAAACTGGGTAGCAATATCTTGGAAGTGATGTATATCAACATGGATGCACAATTAACCAGACAAATCGCTCCACCAACTAAGAACGGCCATGCACCACCAACTAGCTATGTGACCCCCCAGCCCAACACACAGTATTTTATTTTAAATAAATTCATTCAGTTTTGGCCATACACGTTTGGCCTGTATAATAGAATGTACCATATTTGATGAGTAATGTACTTTTAAGTAAATGCATTTGGTTATATACTACTCATAACTGCAATATGTGCGTTAACAGAAGTTATTGCACATATTCCAATTAATCAGACTGACAGTAACTAAGACCTAAGTGTAAAAACACTGTGATCATAATAGTGGTGGCACGACAGAAAAAAATATAAAACTATCTACAATTCACAAAGTGGGCTCTGGGTGCCCACCGTTTGTCAGCAGCGGAAGTTCAAATGCTGGTCTTGGCTCAATATCCCGTGATTCTGGGCAAATTACTTAATCTCCCTATGCCCAGAAAATGTGTTACATATATATATACACACTGAGGCCCATGCAGAGCACTCCAATGAACCCAGGCAATGTTCAAGCTAAATAAAACCGCAACAATTAAAAAAGTGAGCACACAAGATGCTTATGGTTGTCTTTTATCTGGACTTCAGGTGAGTGGAGCAGATTTGCAGCAAAAATGATGGAGGCAAAAAGAGTCAAGGAGTAAAATGAACTGTGGCAGAAACAGGGAGGAAATGGACTGAGCAAGCTGGAGACCTTTTATGGTCTGTGAGTGCGGAACAGTCGCAGGAAAGGGCAGGCTCCAGGGGTCTGGAAACCCTTACCTACCGTTGGTTTCTATGATTTCCTTCTGAGGACTCCTTTTTGTTGTGTCTGAGGCTAATTTGCGGGTTCTGACTCTGGGCCAGAGAAAACAGAGCTGAGAGTTACTTGGACCGCAAGTGAGAGTCTCTGGACAAGGTCTGATTTGTCTCAGATCGGCCTGGGAACGATTAGCGTCTGCACCGAATAAAAACAAGCTGACAGATGCCATATAAAACGGTTAATACGTTTCATATCCCATAAATAGAAGCAGTGAGCAGAGGAGACATCCAAAGACAGGCTCTAAAAATAAATGGGTCTGGCCGGCCGTGTGTATTGTAATGTAGCTCAGCAGCATTAAGGGCCATTCTAATTTTAGAGCGTTGCTTTACAGCTATAAAATACAGTAACCAAGCATACATCTCACCCAGTCAGTGCACATTTATAGTCACGCGCAGAGGGGGAGCTCGCGCGCCCGTGACTCCGGAGAGCGTGGGTGATGCCTGGAAACAGGGATAACAAGCGGTGTTTGCTTCAGTCCGCAGAGTTCAAACTGGCCGTTGTCCCAGGGACCCTTGGCTCCACCGTCTTATGAGGTACCCCCCCCCCCCCCCGCAGTGTGCAGAAGCCCACTGCAGTAGCATTACAGGAGTGTGACGTAAGGCAGGAGGAGAGAGGGTTTACCATTTTGCACCGCCATTCATGGAGTGCATTGTGCTGTAGCGCCTAGAGGAGCAAACATGACATTCTTATCCCACTGAATTCAGATCGATCATGCTTCCCTGTGATTGGTTTATTTACCATTCTTAGTTAAACAACAGTCTTGGAACGGTGATTCCCTTTAGTGCTGCAACAGCTGTCACTCGCAAAGAAAGTGCAACGTTTGCAAACAAAAGGGCATAGTTTCAATAAGTTCACATAAAACAGCGCAGCAAGTGAAGTTGCTGCGTTGTGCTGTGTGAACAGGAGAGAGAGGAAACTGTGTCATATCCTCAAAGAAGGGGCACAGTTGTGCTTTCTCCATGCACACGTGGCTGCCTAATGCCAGCACAGACACCCTTGTGCCCTAATGCAAAGGTGCCTGTGTTAGGGTCAGGATAGTTTTCGTGCTGGAAGAAAGGAATACTGTTTCCTCTTTTTATGTGTGCTGTAGAATACAGACCACATGCAGAGAGGAAATAATGAGAATAAATACAAATATTTTTTCTTGTTACACCATTTTGTTGTAAACCCATGTCTACAGATCTTTGTAGATATGGATTTGTGTCAAAATCTATTGGTGGATGCACAAGACCATCCGTGCACCACTCATGGAACAGCTCTTTGACACAAAGTAACACAAGGCGTGACATTTACGTTGCTTTGTAAATACCGAAATGGATCTTGTATCGAGTCTGCTTAAAAACAGTGACTCAAACCTGAAGCAAAATCTTTGTACAGCTGGACCAAGGTATTTGAAAATCTAGGTTCTCACTATTTGGATAAACAGTGGTAATAGTTATAATTATACAGTTATTGTTTGCTATCAATGTTCGTATAGCATCTTTTTATTAGAGCTGCACAGTTAATGACAAATGTGTACCAACCAAGTAACTTTATTGACAAGATTACTTACCAGTAATCTTCATTACTTTGAGTCGTAGTCTTCCTTGCCAAACTCCTGATGAAATGGGCAGATTTTTGGCTTCCACACAGTTTTCACCTACATAAATATAGCAAATGCACTCAGGGCAGTCGGTACTTCCTAACCCATATAGACGGGGCCTAAAAAGAGATCATCTAGAAATACCAAGCTTTCTGAATCAATAACCGTGTTTCACCCTTGTCCTCGGGAGGGAATAGGAGAATTTAGTAGCTGAGGAAGACTAGGATGTGGAGTATTGAACACTACCAGTAAGTAACAAAGTCATCACCTACCCTGCCCGCGTTCCTCACCACAGTCTTGAGGAAATGAGCTTGAACCCATACAAATAAAAAAAAATTGCCTCACACATAAATTGCTGCTGAACCCAGTGAATTTCTTTGCAAAAGTAGAAATTGCTATCACCAGCTATTGTAAAATGATAGCTGATCCAAAGGACGATGAATAAATATTACCCATTCTCAATATATAATAATCAATGAAAGTGTGATGACTGGCCCAAGTTGCAGCAGCGCAGATGTGCCGGAGTGATGCTCCCTTGAAAGCTGCCCAGGAGTAGGAAATTGTCCTTGTTGAGCATCCTTGAATGGAAGCTGAATTAAAAAGGCGAGCCTCTTGATAGGCAGTTGAAATTACTGTCTTGATCCTGTGCCTTAATTTGGAAACCGTAGCCCAATGACCCTTATTGGCCAAACCAAAGGTGACAAATAAGAAATTGACTTTTCTGAAAGGGGGCATTCTTTCTAAGTAGATGGATAGAGCCCTAACCAAATCTAAAGTATGCCATAATACTTATTGGTCTGAGCAAGGGGTGGGAAAAGGGCGGGAAGGGTTACATCTCTATAAAGAGGGGTTGGGTCTTAGAACTGCCTTATCTTGAAAGAATCTGAAGAAGAGCTTGAGAAATAGAAGAGCTCCAATCTCTGCCAACCTTTAATCTGAAAGTATTGGTCAAAGAAAAAGTGCCTTTATACTGTAGTTAAAAACTTTAAATATAACACTGGACGTGGCTCAAAAGGAAATTCTTGCAAAAAAATTATCACCAACAGAAAACCCTGAAAAGGAATTGGGGAATGGACAATGTATCTCTTGAGATGGAAGCTCCTCAAAAGACAAGAAGCAAGAGGATCCAATGGTGAAACTCAAGGACCTTTGATAGTCTTAATAGCTGCCCGCTGACTACGAAGGGTAGACACGGCTAACCCTAGGAGAAACCAATCTCATAGAAACTCTAGGACTTCCACACCTTCGCATGAAATAGGAGAAGGCCCCTAATAGAACACCAGCTACAAATATCACTCCTGTGTCTGTCATCAGTGTCATAGAAGTTAATGGTTGTATTCTTTCTAGAATTTGGGATAACAGCAGTGAGTTAAGAAGAACAATTCAGAGCTTCTAATCCTTTCTTCTCCATCTCCATACCTCCAGAGGTAGACATCAAAGGGAGATTTCTTGTAAAATCAGCTACGTCAGAGGAGATGGGTCTAGAAGAAATATACAGGGAGGTTAAATGGCAAGATAAAGCAACCATAAAAACCAGGTCCGACATTTCCAAAAAGGAGCCTCAATAAAACACTTCTGTCTTGTTCCACTTTATCTTGGCTACCACCTTGCTAATGAGAGGAAATGGAGCGGAAGGAAGGCATATAACAGACCACTTGGATACATGAAGCTCATCACCCCTATCCCCGATGCAATGTAGCATGGAAGAAGAGAACATAATTGGGCAGGAAAACATCCTGCGGAGATGCAAATAGATCCAGGGAAGGTGTTCTGAACTGATTCATGACCTGCTGGAAAAACCAAAGACAGAGAGACTGGGAAACACTCAACTCAAAGGGTCTGCATGCATATTCTCCCTTCCGAGAATGTATTTTGCTAATATGGAGAGTAGGTTGTTCTCTGCCCAGATTCCTACCTGATATGCCAGAGAAGTCAAATGAGGGACACATGTCCCTCCCAGATGGTTCAGATAAGTTCTTGAAACCTGACTGTCCGTCCTGATCCAAACATGTTTCTTGTGGATCTCAGGAGCAAACAAGAGGGCTTTGAGAATGGCTGCCAGTTCCTTAGAGTTCCTGGACTCCTGTATTGTCTAGCGACCTTGTACCATAAGGTTCTCCATCGTTGCTCCCCACCCTAGGCTGTTTGCATCTATGGTGATTGTAACCAGAAGAGAGGGCGAAGAGTGGCACTCCCTTGTCCAAATTCGAAGCCGTTAGATACCAGTTCAGCTTAAGGACTATGAATGGCGAGACTGGGATCTGAACCTTGAAGTTGTGTGATGCTCAATTCCAGAAAGAATGGATACAATATACCAAACTAAACGAAAGAGATTGAGGCATGAACGAAACACTGAGAACAATTATTCTGCCATGTAGTCCTGCACCCTCAACCAGTCACATGAGACTGGGGCAAAGGCAAAAGATGTGGCTGACCACGATGGATTGACACACAAAATGGATTAGGCCCAGTCTTTGTTTACATTCTGACTTAAAAGAAATTTCAAGGAGAAATGTCAGAGAAGGTAAAGTTCAGCAGGGCAAGGCAGCTGGCGATACTTGAGAAGGAGACGTCGTAATTGGGGAGCTGCTGGACGAAGTCCCAGTAAAGATTCCTTCATTCGGACTTAGGGCCTGATTTAGAGCTTGGTTGAGGGGTTACTCCATCACAAACATGACAGATATCCCATCACTGTATTACAATCCCATTATAGCCTATGGAACTTGTAATATGGCAGGCAGGATATCCGTAACATTTGTGGCAGAGTAACCCCTCCGCCAAATTCTAAATCAGGCCCTTAGTCTCTTTTTTGGAAGCTGAAATTCTCCAGCAGACAAAGCTGCAGGCTGTAGCTGACAAGGGTTCCATGAGGCCACATACCTGTTTTGCAAGGAGTCACAGAACAAAATTTGCTGCTGTGCAGAAGAACATAGCAGAAGTTGCTGCAAAGTCAAGCCAACCAGAGATGCACCTTGGGCAGATCAACAAGCAGGTAGACCCCAGTCTTCTCTTGGTTTTCAGGGCACCTTTTAGCCAAAAACTCCCCCAAAAATCTCAAGTTTTGGATTTGGGCTATATGGGTACCATTAGAACCACTTCCAAGAGTCCAGAACTGGAGAGGCACCATTTGGAGGGTCAGGACTTGCTCAGGCAGGGTCCAGGTTCAAGATGGCTGGAGCCTTTTCTGTCCCTGGGGCTCTGATCAGGAGGCCAACTAACTAGCCCTTGGAGACACTTCTGGAAGTTCTGGGTTTAAGGAGAAGAGCTGGAAGAGCTGGGCTAAAGCAGCAGGGCAGACCTCTGGGGCTTGGAGCAGGCTTCAGGCAACAGAGCTGGCCTTCTTGGTGCAGCAAAGCAGTCCTTCTGAAGTACACAGCATGCCAGAGCAGCAAGCAGTCCCTTAGAGTCCACAGGTCCAGGAGTGAACTGAACAGTGGGTCTGAGGGTCCCCTTTTTATCCAAGGTAGTTCAGAGCAGCGAAGAGTCCTCTGAGAGCCCTTCCACAGGTCCAGGACTGAATTCTAGAGTGGGTATGAGCATCTCTTTTTCATCACTGATGTCTTCTTTGAAGTGGTAGAAACTTCTAGAGGCTTCACTCCACAGAAGTATCTGGAATTTTCTGCCTCCCTGCCCTGGCTCCAACCTTGCTACAGCACAAACACCTAGTGAGAAGTTTTTGAGCAGGGACCAGCCTATTGGTGTATAAGTGGGGCTGTGCACAGCTAAGCCCACCATTCTGCCAGTGATGCCCCCATTCAGGCACACCTACCCCCTCTTTTGTCGGGCTGTCTGTGAGGAATAAACAAAGGCCAACTGCAATCACACGTAATAATGTGATCCATGAACAGGGTGCATGCACCAAATGGCTTGGACAAGAAAATGCCAACTTTCGAAAATAGGCATTTTCAGAATTGTGACTTAAAATCCAACTTTACTATTGAAGAGAATTTAAAATTGCAATTCCTCAGATGCCAAACATGACTTTTCTATCTGCTCCCAATAAAAAGGTAGCACGTATTATGTGCAATAAGGTAACACAATGTTATCCTATAGGAGAGGTAGGCCTCACGGTACTGAAAATGAATTTGTGAGTTTTTCACTACCAGGACATGTAAAAATTAATAGCACATGTCCAACGGACTTTTAGTTACAATGCACCCTGCCCTATGGGCGGCCTAGGGCCTGCCTTAGGGGTGACTTATACATGATAAAAAGGGACTTTTAGACTTGGAAAAGGGATTATTTTGCAAGTCAAATTGGCAGTTTAAAACTGCTGGCAGGCTGCAATGACAGACCTGAGACATGTTTTAAAAGCCTATTTAAGTGGGTGGTACAATTAGTGCTGCAAGCTGACTAGTAACTTTTCAATTACAGAGCCTGGGTATATGGTATATCACTTTACTAGGGACTTATAAGTATATGAAAATATGCCAATCAGATGTAAGCCAATTTTTCTATGTTTTAGGGAGTGAATACAAGCACTTTAGCAATGGTTGTCAGTGATAACGTGCACAGAGTCCAAAGCCCAACAAAAATGAATTCAGAACAATACAAGGGCGAAGGCAAAAGGTTTGAGGTATAACCATCCTAAGGCTCACGTGTCTCACATAGGTAATGACAGCTGTTCTATACTTTAAATACAAATGTTTTATTTCAAGCATCTCCTATATGGAAACATACACTTACTGTGTTATTCACAGCTCATAAAAGCAAAACAAGAGAGAAGTTCAGCATATGGCTGACAAAGAACCAGCGGTAAAATCACATAGTCAGTGACATCTTCTGTCTTTTGTTTACTCTCTGATTTCCAGGAAGCTTTGCATTTGTGGGGGTCACAGGTATAAGTCATGTTATTCAATTTCTTGCCTCGTAGCTTGTTAGGTGAGAATATAAAGAGAAGAAAAGAGGTGATCTATATGTATGTGCTTGTGTGTGTGTGTCTGAGAGACAGTGCACTGATGCTGTCCATGCTTTACTGGCAGTGTGTGAGGGAGCATGCACTGTCATGGCTCTCCTGCACTTGTACTTTATATGTTTATGGATAGTCTTCAGGGTCAAGTAATTACTGTTATCTCCTACTCTCTGCAGAATTAGGTAGTTAGTTTAATCTCCTTCTGCAGTCCATTAATTGAATTCATCTGTGACCAACCTGCTTTAACTTAATGCACAGTAAGCTTACGATAGTCACTCGTATGGTGAGGTCATTCACTCCAGCTATCTTCCCTCATTTACCGCAATTCAGAGGCAATACACAACAGCTGACTCTCCTGCATTCCTTAAATTTGGAATCCATTCACAAACAGGAGGCCCTCAACTTTTTGTAAATATCAGTAATTGGAGCATATAGGCCGTGACCCAGTCATTCTACTGGGAGTCCATACACTTCCAATTTACTCCATCTATTCTTTTACTTTCAGGTAGATGTGTGTTTTTGGAAATCTGCAGCCACGCAAGCTGTTGCAGGTGAAAACTAACTACTGGGCAATACCCAATAACTTCTGTTTGGAAGCTTGGTGCCTAGGCAAGGTTCCGAGTCATTGGCTTGGTTCCAGGGCCTTCACCCTGGCCTACAGGGTATAGATAAATTGGTAACATAAGAATTGGGGCACTTTCTGAAAATCAACTCCATAAAGGTAATGCCCAGATATAAGAAGAATAAAAACTTTATCTCCCATTCTACTATTTTGCAAAATCAAATCACAGAAGATAAAGGAAAAACACAAGCCCACAACAGAAAAATGGAAGAATAAATATATATAAAACATTACAAAATAAATTTCTAATTCCAAATGTACTTACAGATCGAGAAAATCTCATTAAAAAATGAGAGACCTGTACAATGTTTTTACATTTCCTTGGTGAAAAATAGGTTCAGGCCATTCCACCTGGATTATTCTTATAACAGTGCTTCCAGGCGCTAGGTCCATTAAGTCACGACAGGGAGGTATCATCATCATTAGAGAGGCATAGTGCATTGAGTCCTTCTGACTTGTTGCTATGCACTGCATCCTGTTATGTGTTGATAATTTTCTAAGAAGAAAAAAAACCCTGGAGGTAACACAGAAAGTCAAGACTACAAAGCACAATCCAGAAAGTACAGCAAAACATAAAAGTTGCTTGTGATCTACAGCCACATGTGAGGGTGAAAACTACGGAGGCAAATAAAAGTAGTACGTCTCTGTAGCCCGACTGTTATGCTTGAAGGGCGAAGGCCCTCACCCTCCCTAGGATGGCATGATTCATCATGGGGCCCTTCCTCATACCACTGTTAAAAGACAGCGACGTGGGCTAAAATCCTACGTGGAATGGTGGGGACGACATAAAGGCATGGTGTCATGATGTGGGGATTGTATGAGGTCTTCGGTGTGGGTGTTGAACAGAAGAGTAGACCACTTGCACCTTTGTGTTCTGAGGTCTAGTATTTTCTGACTGATATGTTGTCTTTTGGGACCTGTTGGGGCGGAATCCTCTTGTATACACGGTGTCAGTTAAGGGTTTCTATAGCCCAAGGTTACACACATTTTGTAAAGAAAGGTCATATTTCCAGCGATCTTGTTTATCCACTTTATCAGATGGACGTACCCATCCCTTCTGCTCTGTTCCCAACACTTGGACCCGTGCACAGTTCCAGTGCACCTAATTAGATCAGAATCCACTACAACTACAGTATCAGGACTATGGACATCAATTCACCAAAATGCTAGGGGAAGCATAAGTGACATCATATATCCTTTCACCTTAATGATGTCACAGGAATTGACGTCACGTGACCTTTGACTTTAAGTCTTCAATCAATCAGGGATTTGTAAAGCGCACTACTCACCGTGAGGGTCTCAAGGCACTGAGGAAGGGAGTGGGGAGCATGCTAAGAATTTCCTCCAGTGTGCCAGCATCAGCAATTATCCACAGGTGTGAACTATGTCAAGAATTTTATCCAATATGTCAGGCAGATTTACAAGGCCACATTTGCGGCAAAATTGTTGTCATAAATGTGATACTAACGAGCCACTATCATAGCGCCATATTTACAAAGTGGGGCATGCTAGGTTTGTGCAACCTTGTAAATCCTTTGCGCCACATCATGTATAGTATATGCATGGTGTATGCAAAGGGGGCATTTCCTCGTTAGAGGGTCGCTAACTTCATTTTTAATGCCTGCTGAAAGCAGACGTTAAAATAAGGCCCCCATTGATTTCAACGTGCCTCTTAACACTATATTGAATCCAGTATAGCGTTTCAATAGGGCCAAAGAAATGACGCTATTACCCCTAACATGCACCATGGTATTTATGGCACTACCATGGTGGGGTTAGGGGCGCAAGGGGGCCACAAGAAAAGTGGTGCATCACTTGTGATGCACAAATTTCTTGTAAATATGGCACATAGTGTGGCCAGCGCAAGCATTTTGCTGTGGGTATCCCATGCGCAAGTATTGACTCCAGTATGCCATTGATAGCATTTTAACAATGGTGTTTCTATAAGCCAAGAAGCATGCCAGGTCCAACATCAGACTTGCAAGCATAACACATTCTCACTTGTGCTTAAATACATTCGCTCACACTCATTCACTCACACTCAGTTACTCTTTCCCTGACTCACTTATTCACATTCTTTCACTCACTCTTACTTATATTTACTCAATCACACACACATGATCCCACATACAAACATAAATGCTCACAAATATACACTCTCAGACAAATTCACTCTCATCCACATGCACTCACACAACTTACACTTAAAGCCATTTTATTTGCTTACCTTAAACACCAGTGAAAGTCTGATCCAGATCCTTCCGCTCCACTGTTTACTACATTAATAGTGACTAATAGACCATCATTCACTATTAATGTAATAAAAATGAGTAGAAAACGAGTTTGGAGTCAGAATGGAAATGTGAGATACTTCCGTGCTCTTGGCACTGATTTTGCTACCCTTGAGGCCAGGGGTTGCAAAGGCAGAGCGAGGTGTCGCAAGGGGAAAGCTAGGGGTCACAGCTGCAACCCCTGGTGACCCCTAAATTATGGCCACGACCAGGACCTGCACGCAGGCCCATCATTGCACTAATGACCTACCGGGCCAAAGATCTACACACATCTGAGCCTCCTAATGACGTGGGACCAGTACTTAATTCATAAAAGAATAAGGGTCTGATTTAAATGTTGGAGGCAAGGATACTCCATTGCAACAGAGTATCCTTACCGTCACATAAGGGTCTGCCCCCCCAATTTAGATGAGCTGGACCATTGGTGCAACCACAGTTGAGTCTGCTCCGTCTCACCAAGGTTTCACGCCTCAGACGGCCTGATGGAGTAAGGACTGTCAGAGTTTGATTTCTATGTCCGCCAACCTAAGTTAGATTTGCAGCGCTATAGCTCTGTTTTCATTGCCCATCACTGCCAGGAAAACCCTGGTGGTAAAGGGAAGTGAAAACTGTCTAATGCCTTCCTC
Source organism: Pleurodeles waltl (assembly GCF_031143425.1). NCBI lineage: Eukaryota > Metazoa > Chordata > Amphibia > Caudata > Salamandridae > Pleurodeles > Pleurodeles waltl. The sequence goes on from NC_090442.1 coordinate 713,305,876, forward strand.
GTTATGGGAAATATCTCCCATGGTGGAAGAGAGCGTTATTTTTAATTTTATAAAAGAAAATCCTGCTTTGGGATTTTCTTTTTGAAAATAAAATACATTTGACAGACACCTTTTTCAACATGACGGAGCTGCGCCTCAAACTTAAAAAAGCATTGATAGCAACTCCTCTGACAGCAGTTCCTGCCAGTGCTTCAGACATGACCACCAGCTTGGAGGTGAGTAATTTACTACATTGCTCTGATCTGCCTGCCCACCAACATATAAATCGAGCTGTAAGTACTGGAGTTCAAACTCTTGATAAGAAGCCCCACTACTGGCAGTTTCGAAGTTTGGGGTGCTGTATACTGAGGGTGACTAGTCTTGATCCCACCTCATGTCTGTAATTCATCACCAGACACAGTTTCATCTCATGCTTGAAGGTCCCTGCTTTCTGCCTTTGTCACTGATTTTTTGTCTTTCTCTTTACACTCTTTTCTCCCTTTTGTGTTTTTTCTCTCTTGCTTCCAATCAAAGTCTGTTGAGGAAAAATAAGTGCTGGTCCCCAAAAATGATTGCTGGTGAGACTCACCAATAACCACCTTAAACACTGCGTCAGACCCACACACAGGTCTGTCAATGAGCCTAAGGCACGACTGAACAATCCCACTGTGTTCCTCGTGACCTCCTCTTCAGCACAATGACATTTTTGTACTTTTTGCGTAATTAACAAGTACATCATTGATTAATGTGTGCATAGTAGGGCATTAGCGCTGCTGGCACTCCACCTTTCCCCCACCCCTCCACAACTGCATCTAGAAACGTCCTCCTCCTACGCAGTCGTGTTTTTTTTCTAAAGGTTCTCTGCAAAATAACAACGCAAAAGCGACGAATGCTGATTCGGTTCAATATTTACTCTCCTTCTTGTCTGGGCATGAAAGTCTGGCGTGTGGACACAGTGTTCTCTTGCTCTGTAAGCCGCAGCTCCCTGATCCGGGGTTTAAGACGCAGGCCACGCCCTCTCACCTGCGGCCCGTGATATTTACAGCGCGGCCTCCACGGAAGCAGCCAGGGAACGGGGGAGGGGCAAGATCCCTCTTAAATGATAACAACAAGCAGGCGTGTTCCTGCTTGGGCGAAAATGTTCCAGTTTTCAGGATTAATACGGATACTGGGATTAACAGTAGAGCTGAGTTTAGGACGCTCTTGTTTAAGAACAATCATTTTGTTACAGACTGTGCTGTGTGAACATATTTCTACTTTTTCGATTTTCTTTGCTGTCAAACTGTGAAATCAGTGCAGTTACAGGAATTTACTGAAGAACACTGCTTTTATGAATGTTTTCTGCAGTCAGTGTTCTCTCTAGCACATGACGTAGCAAAGGACGAAGTTAGCACGCCTCACGTGACCTCATCGCCCCTTACACTTTCTCTCACTCTCCCCCTACGCCCTCACTCTCCCCTTCTCCCAACGTCATGGCCACAGCCTTTCAACACGTGTTCTTTTTTAAACATCTTTATTCCGTTTTTTTCAGCGAAGTACACAGCACATGGGCTGCAGCACTGCATGCACCACATCGGCCACCAGCGGAAACAACCATTGGCACAGCAAGTAGGTCTCGCCTACGATTGCCATTGGCTTTGGCAATGTTTGGTAACCATGCTGCAATGGTGTGCGCATGCTTTGCGGCGTGGCGAAAAGTAATTTTAAAAAGTGATGCAGCCAGGACTAATGTGTGTGTCTTTTTTAAGTGCATTAATGCCAGATGCATCCTTTTTTATTATTATTTTTAGCCATGCTGCGCAGAAGCCATGGTTTTATAAAGCATGGCTGCAAATCATTGCCAAAGTTGACAATGCCCATACTGTACAGCATGAACAAAAGGCAACGGCAGAGCAAATAGTCTCAATGGCTTTATCTATGCTTGTTAGGTCTCGGCACAACACTCCTGTAATACTAAGCAAATCAGTTAATCTCCCCATGTGTGAAAAAGAAAAAAATGACATTTTGCAAAAAACCCAGACACATAAGGAAGGCAATTATGTCCATGTCCATGACTTAGTGAAAACACATTTGGAAGCAGATAGCATATGTTGTCATCTGTTGTCACAAAAAAAGCAGATTCCGTCTGTTATAAACATCCATTTCAAAGGAGAAAGGGGCTTCTTTGAAGTGGTGTGACATAGTAAAATATAACTGCAGATCCCAAGAGGTTCAACAACAACGAAGAAAAAATAAAAGTAGTAGATTAGTGTTGGAAATGGTTGGCAGTCAGGTTACCCCCTGTCCAAGCAAGGACCCTCTCTTTAGTCAGGGTAAAGGAGAATCACCCTCAGTTAACCCCCGTTTACTCCCTTGGTAGCTTGGCACGAGCAGGCAGGCTTAACTTCAAAAACCAGGTGTAAAGTATTTCTACCAACACACACAGTCATACAGGGAAAACACCACAAAATGACTCAACACAGGTTTAGAAAAATAGCAAATATTTATCTGACCAAAACAACAAAAATCTGACGTAGACAAGTCAAGTTATGAATTTTTAAAGATTAAACTCACAAATAGCGCTTAGAAACACAAAATGCTTTGATGAGGTGATAACACGGAGTAGTTCCCAAAACTCCAATGCCAATGGCCCCGTGTGCGGAGTCACGCAGACTTCCAGGTACAGTACTTCAGTAAAATGTGAAAACAAGCTGATGCGGGAAGTCGGGGATCGCGGCGTCGCTGGATCCGAGGCGGTGCCGATTCCGGTGATGAGGGGCAAAAGAACGGGGGCGTCCCAAAGTGGTGTTGAGTCCTTGCTGCGGAGCGCTGGAAGTGAGGTGGCATCAGTGCGAAGCGTTGAATCTGCGCACTTTGGCCGGAGTCGATATCTGGCAGTCATGACATGGTGCAGCGACTTCCACAGAGTCGTGGACTTCGGTGGGCTGTAGCGATGTCGGGCCTGGGAGTGTCGTCGCACTCCAGCGAGGACCACGGAGTCTGTTGCAGACGACGTCACGGGATTCAACAGCGGTGGCAGTCCGTAGTCGTCCGAAGTCGGTTTTCTTGGATTTTTACCAGCTTCTCCTTTCAAGGGCCCAAGGACTGGATAGGGCACCATTTGTCAGGGCAGGAGTCTCAGCAGAGTCCAGGTGCTGGTAGGGGAAGTCTTTGATGACCCTGAGACTTCGGAACAGGGGGCAAGCTCAGTCAAAGCCCTTGGAGATTCTTCACAAGCAGGAATATACCACAAAGTCCAGTCTTTGTCCCCTTTCACAGGCAGAAGCAGCAACTGCAGGATAGCTCCACAAAGTACAATCATAGGCAGGGCAGCAATTCTCCTCAGCTTCTCAGCTCTTCTCCTTGGCAGAGGTTCCTCTTGATTCCAGAAGTGATCTAATCTTCAAGGGTTTTGGGACCTCTTCTTATACTCCTTTCTGCCTTTGAATTATGCCTGCTTCAAAGGAAAGACTCTCTTGTTTGTAAGACTCTGCCTTGCCCAGGGCCCAGACACACACCAGGGAGTTGGAGACTGCATTGTGTGAGGGCAGGCACAGCCCTTTCAGTTGTGAGTGACCACTCCTCCCCTCTCTCCCAGCACAGATGGCTCATCAGGGTATGCAGGCTACACCCCAGCTCCCTTTGTGTCACTGTCTAGAGAGAGGTGCGAACAGCCCAACTGTCAAACTGACCCAGACAGGGAATCCACAAACAGGCAGAGTCACAGAATGGTTTAAGGAAGAAAATGCCTACTTTCTAAAAGTGGCATTTTCAAACACACAATCTAAATAACAACTTCACTAAAAGATGTATTTTTAAATTGTGAGCTCAGAGACCCCAAACTCCATATTTCTATCTGAGCCCAAAGGTAATCTGCACTTTAATAATTTTTAAAGACAGCCCCCTTGTTAACCTACGAGATAGACAAGCCTTGCAACAGTGAAAAACTAATTTGGTAGTATTTCACTGTTAGGACATGTAAAACACATAAGTACATGTCCCACCTTTAAAATACACTGCACCCTGCCCATGGGGCTACCTAGGGCCTACCTTAGGGGTGCCATACATGTTTAAAAAGGGAAGGTTTAGCCTGGCAAGTGGGTACACTTGCCTTGTCAAATTTGGCAGTTTAAAAATGCACTCACAGACACTGCAGTGGCAGGTCTGAGCCATGTTTACAGGACTACTAATGTGGATGGCACAACCAGTGCTGCAGGCCCACTAGTAGCATTTGATTTACAGGCCTTGGGCACCTCTAGTGCACTGCACTAAGGACTTACTAGTAAATCAAATATGCCAATCATGGATAAATCAATCAACAATACAATTTACACAGAGAACATATGCACTTTAGCACTGGTTAGCACTGGTTAGCACTGGTAAAGTGCCCAGAGTCCTAACGCCAACAACAACAGGTCAGGAAAAATAGGAGGAAGGAGGCAAAATGATTGGAGATGACCCTGCAAAAGGGAAAAAGTCCAACACTTAGTCAGTGCAATCAGCGGAAGGACAGGAATCAAGTTGACGCAATCAATACTTGGTCCATGCACCAGTCGAAACAAGAGGAAGTGTAACTAGCAAGTGCTGGCCAATTAGAAAGCAGAAAATAAGAGTGGCAATGCAGCCAACAAATGTTAAGCGATGGGTGGGCTGCAAGCCCCTTACTGAATACAATATATTTCGCAAGCAAGAGCGCATGCATTTCATTCACTGTTGCCGATGAGGCCTAACAAGGATAAAGCAAACTTCAAGAGCTTTGAAATTATAGGTTAACATGGGAACTGTTTATTTATGCATCTTTGTATATAGGGCGGACATTACCCAAAGGTGCTTAAGGGCTTTATAGTACACATATGTTGTTACATGGATAGTTATAGACAGTTCAAAATTAACAAATATTACCAAATATAGTTAGATAAGGTCAAGAATTACAAAACACTAACAGGAAATAGCACATGAGCGCATCATTTTACAGCAATGCATGACATAGAAGCCCAAATTGCAGAATTAGCTTTAACAAAGTACAGTGAGTAAGACAGAAAAACACAGTATTTATAGAATAAACCACATTGTCAGTGATCATGGGGAGAAGTGGTAAGCAGTTTACAACGATAGACATCAGCACAAACGGGAGTACTAGAACTACTCTAAGTGTCATGCATAAACACATTACAGCCGCAGGCAGTGTACCTAAGCGATAACGCTTGTTGTGAACAGTCTGTACTCTCCTCCCAAGGTCCAGCAGTTCTTCACCTTTAAAGTTGGTCCAGAATGGTGAGGGAGCATCCGGTAGAACATAAGAGGATGGGCAAATGCCAAAATGCAGAAAAACAAAAATTGATGACAGTGTGTGGGGACACAGCTCTCGAGGCACTGCACAATGTGCAGTAGCAGCCTATGAATGACAAACAGGAAGCAGGTCAAGGTGTGTCTGGTGCCATCTTCATTAACTCTCTGCAACTCAATCAGCATTTCACCCCAGCAGTCGACTATGGGTGTTTACAGAGGCTCCTGGTGTCCTTTCTGTGCAAAGCCATACTCTCAGCCTCTCCCCATATCAGTACCACACCCAACCACTGTTGTTCTGCAGGGGGACGACTGCTCTTCCAGTTCAGTGTTGTAGCTCTCTTGGCCAGTAGGAGCAATTTGAGGAATTTGGATTCAGCAATGAGAGATTTTGAGTGTTTGAAAAGGCACAGCAAGTTGCGCTCAACCCCAATGCTACCAGTAAGCCCAATAATGTTGGACGAGTCTAATTTGAGCAGCCAATAACATATGCAGCATGTCAACTGTGGGAGTGTGATATCTTGGGCACTCAGATTCCGCATCAAAGAACTATTTCTTCAATAATTTGTAAGTCAAGTAGACCCTATGTACAACATAGAATTGAAGCCATTTAAACTGTGAATTACCCAAAAGTTCATGAGGCTATTCTACTATATTAGCCTATTCAGCATCACTGGAAGCCTTTACCCAGACCCAACTCTCTCTGATCCCTTGTCCTAGACAGGTCAATCCCACTATGAGTCAGGATGTCCCTGAAGAGCCACGAAATCAGACACCTACCAGACCCCATACTATAGAGGGACAGGACCAGTGAGTGCTCAGAAGATTTACGCCCATATTTATACTTTTTTAGTGACACATCTGCGTCATTTTTTGACGCAAAAGCGGTGCAAAGTTACAAAATACAATTGTATTTTGGAACTTTGCGCCGGTTTTGCATCACAAAGCTACGCAATTGCGGAGCTAAAAAAGTATAAATAAGGGCCTTAGTATTTGTGATGGCCCAGCGAGCTCGCAGGGCCGACACTAGTTTCATGTGTGTTAAGAAATGGCCAATATTGCTCCATGAGCATTGCAAAAGGGATAAGAGATCCAATGTGGAAAAGCTCACCCAGTGAACACAAGCCTAGCCCCTCCTATGACTCTGAGTTAAACCTTGGGATGTCCTGTTCTCGATCTGGAATACCACATAGTGGAATACAAGATGCATAGGAAGGCAGATGTTTTTAATGGACAAGCACGCGGAGTAACAGTGCATTGTGACATGAAGCAAGCAGATGGAGGCATTTTGGGGGCAGCAAGCCATGTAAGAACAACCAACGAGAGGGCAGCCAGGTAACAAAGGTCAAAATCAGGAGTACCCAGGCCTCCTTTGCTGGTCAGCAGACTCAGTTTGGCTGGGGAGACTCTGGGGGTCATTATGACTACCAGGGTCACAGCCACGGTCGTACCGCTGCCAAGTGGCGGTCCGACCGCGACAGTATAACCATGGCGGAGCCGCCACGGTCAAACCGCCGACACCGCCAGGCTGCCGTCAGCCTGCAGCTCCAGCGCTGACCTGGGGATTACAAGTCCCCATCGCCAGCCTGTCCATGGCAAAAAGGCTGGCAGTATGGGGGCTACGGGGGTCCCTGGGGACCCCTACACTGCCCATGCACTTGGCATGGGCAGTGCAGGGGCCTCCATGCACAGCCCCATCGCGCATTCCACTGCCCAAATTACGGGCAGTCGATTGCGCGATGGGTGCTGCTGCACCGCCATATTGCTGCCGGCTCAATTAGGAGCTGGCTGCAATGTTAAGGCCCTGTTCCCCGCTGGGCTGGTGGACAGAAACTCTGTTTACGTCCGACGGCCCAGTGAGGAAGCCGTAATAGGGCCTGCCAATGTCATAATGAGGGCCTCTGTGTCTACCTGTGCCCCATACCATATTGCCCTACAGTATGACCAGCATTCTAAAGAATTTTCTAAAGAGAAAAAGTGGAAGGTTTGAGAAATTAAAAAGTAATCAAGGCATCATAATAATTTTAACCAATGCAATTTTGACAATAGTGGATATGGGAAGCACCTTCCAAAACTCCACCTGAGATCTCAAGGCAGACACAATTTTGTCAAGGTTGACCTCTAATAAATCACTATTGCAGTGATGTATTTTGACACTAAGATACGGGAACGAAGCCAGATGATGCCCATGTAATTTCCCCACCGCGTGTGCCCAGGTTCTGTTTTGGACAACTGGGGGCCTGCAGAAACTAGGTGGATTTAGCCCAGTTAACCTCACCCTCAGTACCAGATGCTTATTTAAGTTCACTAAGAACTTGGAACAGCAAAGGAATATTATTACCCATACCCTTAATATACACTAGCAAATCATCGGCATATAACAATACCACACGTATGGTGTCAGAGAGTTCAATGCCCCAGTCCTGCCCCGTGGTGCACACTTTAATGGCCATTAATTGCATGGCGAGGGCAATCAAGAAGGCGGAGAGTGGAGCACTGCTGTTGTGCACCCCTATGGACATGAAATGCATCAGAGATGAAGGTGCCCATTTTTCCATTGCAGTAGGTCCAGAGTATATCAGGTTGATCCCTACGATAATATAGTTACCCATGCTAAATGTTTGCAATACCTCAAACATGTAGTACCACTGGAGCGCGTTAAACGCTTTCCCCAGCTCCAACAATAAACATGAGGAGTAAGACCATGAGTCGGGAGCTACCTCCATGAGGCAAAGTAGCCATCTTATGTTAAGGAAGGTGGATGTACCAGGTATGACAACATTTTAGTCCCTGTTGAGTAAATCTGGTAGGGAAGAGAGCAGCTGACCATCAAGAATTTTGCTTCATAGCTTGTAGTCCGAGTTAAGGATTTCCGGGGGTCTATATGAAGAAACGTCCAGTGGATCTCTGCCCTGCTTTGAGAGTGATGCAAGCAATGCCTCCCTCAGCATTTCCGTTAGCAGTCCAGTCTTGGTCGCCGTGTTATAAAGTTTGGCAAATAAAGAGTTTAGTGGCTTGGAATACATTCTGTAGAATTCTAATTAGTAGACTGTCTGAGCCAGGTGTTTTACCAGTCACCAATCATATGTATAACATCAGTTAAGGGCAGTGCTTAATTTGTAAATAAAAACGTGCCGGTGCTCAAAGCTCTCCTCTGAAACACGCGGCTGCTGCAATTAAATGTGCGAGCACACAATGCAGAGGCAGTGTAATCCTGAAGCCATCTCGGGCCTCTTTAATCTATTTACAGCCACTCCCTGCCCCTTCAGCTCACTCCTGCAGCTTTCTACTTTCTAACATTATGACGTTTTTTTCACTTTTGTCTTCATCCGTCTTTCCCATATGTGTCTTTTGCTTGCAGCAAATGCTTGAGGCAAAAGAATAAGCCCCGGCCCGCAAAAATAACTGCCAGTGCTCAGCACCAGAAACAACAAGCACAAATTAAGCACTGGTTAAGGGTTCTATTGTAAAGCTGTAAAGATTCTTGTCATGGAAGAGAGTATGTATTTCAGTTGGGTATGGGCAATATTGCCAGAGACTGAACAGATAGTTATGGTGGGAGGGGATTTATTCTACTGTTGTACGGGGTGAACCAGGAGTTTGCCAGCCTTATCAGCCTCCGCATGGGTCTTGGCAAACATATAGGTAATAGTCCATGCAAATGAGCCTCTCAGTGAGAAAGGCGTACTTCTCTATTGCAGCAATATTGGCTCATTTCAAATCTACACTGGCAGATGGTTCAATCTCACGCCATTCCAGTGAAACCTCCAGATCATTCAGGTTCATGGTCCAATACTCTGCAGGCTCCCACCCTGCCATGAATACTGCATCTGCGGATTAGTACTTTGAACGCTTCCCATCTACACCAACATGTGTTCTGCTCATATAGCATCACTGCAGAAGTAGATGTACCGAAGAGATGGTGTGAGGACAATGATCTTTTCTTACATTCATCTTTCTTAAACTAGGGGTCTCCTTCTGGCACGTCACCCTGCCTTTGTTATAATTTTAGATTTCTTGAGTTCTTGTTTTCCCCATGCTACCTTAATCTTATTTCAGAAGAAGTCAGCCTGAAAGAGAAATGTGGACAACATCTGTAAAGCTCTACGGGCTTCTGATCTTCCTGGAACTCCTCTGGTGCAAAAATGTTTGAAAGCCTTTACTAATATTAATCTGTAGGATGTTTTAATTACAGCGTGGTAGCACTTGGTTTATCAATTCTGGACTGTAATCTGTACATAGGGTACTTTCCATAAAGATTTGCCCTTTCCTTCTCCACGAGTTATATCGAAATCTGTTTGTGCTATTTATTTTCCAAGGATACAAACTTTCTTCTGTCTGTGGACCTACCACTGGCCTTTCCAGATCAGGCCTTTCCAGGAACACCCATGTGAGATGTTCTAAGGAACACAACACTCAATCAAGGGGTGCAAAGCCAAGCAGCTCTGCAGCGTCCAGATGTTAAGGAAGCTTTAGTCCCAGCATGAAGCGATGGCCAGTGGATGGCGCCAAACTTCAGCTCACCTCCTGGCCAGTACTTCATACCAGGACATTGCGTCCTGTTCCTGCCAGCTTCCATTTTAGTTTGTGTACTTTATTCAGTGCCAGGCACTAAGCACTTCATATTTCTAATTCCCCCTGCCATTTCGATTCGAGAAATGTTTTGATTTCTAGGAACTGTTCATGACATGAGCTATTGAGCATTCCGATCATGTTTAATATATTTTGCATAATGAAGCGAGCGATGCCTTAGAAGCCTTGTTTCAGAGGCACATTGGCACATATGAAAATCTGAAGACTGAAACTGATAGTCCCCATTTCCTCTAAACGTAGGAAGGGCTGGGGGAGAGTCAATGATAGAACCTTCCTTGATGTTCAGAGAGCTGGGACAGAGTCAGTTGTCAGCCTGTGTCCCTGAAAGGCTATTGGGCTACTGCACACCCAAGGGAGAGAGTGGTTGCTCTGAAAAATAAATCCTCTGCTCTAGGAGTACAACACCGTCAAACAGCGATTCCTGTCAGTGCCCATGGACGGTGCCATCCTCACTTTCTCTTACTTGTGATTTTGGCTGTGTCTGGAGGTCGTCGAGCCCTTAATTAAAACTCAGAGTAACTAATGAAGATTAAAATGACCTCCAGTTAATGTTCGTGGCACGTAATAAAAATGTATATGTCCTACATTTATTATGCAAATACCGAATGCTTGATGAATTTGCACCCACGTGGTTCAGTGGCTGCCTGGGTCTTACCAAAAGAAGTGGCTTGAGACGTCTGTGCTCTGATTGTCAAATTTTGAAGCGGAGGAGTCGATGGCAGATGTATTCTGCTGTTATTGACAAACATGTAGACTCGTTTCCTGTATTTGTTTTTTGGAGGGTTTGTTTGCTCAGCGCTATTGCAACTTAGGTTTGTCGCCGATCTATACAGGTTGATAGTACAAATAAAGCAAGTAAAGGAATTACTTTTTTTGTCGAACACACGTGATCTGGATCTCCCCTAAGTACTTGTGTCTTAGAGCTGATGTGGGGTGACCGTCTGAAGATGCTGGGGGCTGAAGCCCACTTTGGCAATGCCAGCCAGTCCACGGTGTCTGTCCACATGCCTTAATTCACTTTGAGTGGATAAAAAGGAATTGTGGAATTGACCCTGGACACGAGACAAGTAGAAGCCACCCTCCTATCTTCCACCAGGTAGAAGTTAATGCCCGATTACGTACCGGTAATCGTCATTACTCTGAGTCCCGACTTTTCTATCACAGTCCTGAGCCCCTCCTTCCCCTCTGTTTTCTCACAGTGACTGTTTCTTTTTTATTTCCATGATGTTATAGGAACTGTTCATTTCTACTTCCTCCCTTGAAGCATACTAGGAAATAGGTGCCATCTTGGAAGATTTTTTGGACTTCGCTAGGTTGTAAGTTTCTGTGGAGCAGGAGAACTGGTCATTGCGTTAGGACTGGGACAGGAAGACGAGCGAGGAAGTAATGGAAGCTATCCTACTCTCTTCCCTGTCTCTGAAATCTCACAGACATCTGCCTTCTATAGCAGCTATCACCGGCTGGAGTTGGGGACTTTCAGAGTTAAGGTAGTCAAGATGTCAGTCTAGAGTTCCTCTTCTCAGTGTACGACCAAAGACCAGTGCAGGCTTCTTTGCGCATCTTTTGCATAGCTCTGTCCCTTCGTGTGCTAGGAGGCGTGACCTGGGCACAGGGTTCTACTAGGCCCTGCAACTGCTGGGGGAGGAGTACTCAGAGTTGGGATGATGCCCATTGCACAGGTAAAGAAGAATTCAGTTGAGAAGTGAGTGGGGGTAGGACGCGCCTTCAAACGGAACCTTCGGCAGAGTAGCTGACACTCTTCCCCATCTGGAATAAAATGAACCCCAATAGATTGACATTCGAACGTTCAACTGTGTAACACAAAGGTTGTTGTTAAAGACCCTTCATGGTCTGCACGTTTCCATATGCATTATGAACATATATGAACGGCTGGATATACATGACTACACACTGGAGATAGAAACATTAATAGGTGATTATAGCTTGAATATGACAACTTTAGTTGGATCTAAAGCAATTTGCCCAAGCCTGGTCCCCAAATGGCAGGCATGAGAAGAGAACGAGGATGGCCCTTGAAGCAAGACAGATTAGTGACTGTGCCGCAAGGCTTCTGCTCTGTTTGACTGTGGCATGTGACTCTACACAGAATATATTTACATTGGAGCTTAGGCTGTTGGGAGTGTTTTGATAATAGTTGCTTTTGGTTCAGCTTCCGCGCGAGGGGCAATGAGCTTGCTTTGCTTTCCTGTGTAACACTGTGTGGACTGTAGCAGAGATGGAAATGATGAACACTGGTGAATAATAGTGAATGTGATGGTAGCGTCCGTTCTTCCCATATGCCATGGTCACTAAGGATTCAGCCCCCTTCTCGTCTCCAGGAAACTTAAAAATACAGCTATTCTGACTCCATGTCAGCTAAATGTGCACGTATTCACTTGCTCTTATAGTCCTCTTCTACAATCTCTTAAGTCGAATTTTCCATTGAATTCCGTGCCACTTGAGACATCCATGGTTATGTGCTCTTTTACGCTATATTGTTATTCACAAATTGCATTGTCTTTTTTGGTACTGTTGTACTGTAGAAAATGTAAAAGAAAATATATATTCTGTGCACTGCTTAACTTGAGCCAGTGGTTTCCGGTGCAGGGCACCAGCACTACTTTTTCTGCCTCAAGCATTTACTGTGAGCAAAAGACTCAAATGGGAAGAGGAAGGAAGAGAAAAACGAAAAAGCGTCACAAAGGGGGAAAGAAGGAAGCTGCAAGAGTGAGCTGAAGGGGCAGGGAGTGGCTGAAAATGGATTAAGGAGGCCCGAGATGGCTTCAGGATTACGCTGCCTCAGTATTCAGAGGTGGGTTTTAGGCACCAGCACGTTTTTATTTACAAATTAAGCACGGATTCTATGCTGAGGAAGCACAGGGGGTGAGTTGGTAATATTCTGGCTCCTTTAAGACACAGAACTGTTGCAAACGTTTTTTTTTTTATATTGGCTAACCCCTTTGGGTCAGGAGTTAACTGGAGCCCTCAGATGGGCTCATTCGCCAAAGCAATGTTTCCATTGTTGTTTCTGTCATGTCTGTCAGGTTTAAGCTTGGCATAGTGAATCCTTTCATACAAATGGCTGATTCTCCACCTTGGAGTAGCAGCCACTACTACATTGTCAGGCCCAAGAGGTTTAACGGTGTTCCCATTGTAGCTCTTTTCTGTTTCATGGATTCCCTGCAGTGTGTGGCAACAGAGCTAAATCAAGTGTTTTTTGATGCCCTCTGTGAAAATGCCCCAATATTCCCATCACACCTCATTATTCTAGGCCTGGACACCTCATCCACAACTCACACAAGTAAATCCAGTGGCATTTTGAGCAATTGAAAATCACATGCATCACATTTACACTTAAAGGAATAATGGAACTTCAGTGTTGCTCAAAGTGAAAACGTTTTAAAGCAAAGGGCAGGTTACCTTTTGTAGCACATTAAAAACATGCCGGTTTCATTGCCATTGAGGAAATAACAATCATTTGTAATGCAATAGGTCTCGCATTTGTGAGAGTTAGAGCTATTGGCGTTGTAAATGACAGTGGTCATCATTATGACCCTGGCAGTCTACTGACTGCCAGGGTTAATGTGACGATATGACCGCCAACAGGCTGGCGGTACATACCGTCACATTATGAGTGTGTCTGGTTGGCTGCAGCCTGCCCGCCACTTCTCCACTTATACCGCCATGGAGGTATGAGCCGCCGGGCCGGGAATGTTAATCTCCGACCCGCGGCTCAGAGAGTCCGGCTGCAGCATCATGAGCCTGCCTACCCCCATGGTTTCCGTGGCATTAGCAAGGCCACGAAAACCATGGTGGTAGGGCCTACCGGTGACAGGGAACTCTTTCACTCCACCCCCCCAACACTCACCTGACACCCCCCACCACCCCTCCTCTGCCCCATTCAAACACCCCCACCTCCCCTCCATTCAAATGCCCCTCCGATCCGATACACGCATACACCACCTCCCCCCATAAACGCACACAGACACCGACACGCACCACGCATTCCCTCATTCACTGGCATATACTCATTCAATCATTCACTGGCATACACGCATTCACCCATTCATTGGCATACACGCATTCACATACACATTCGTCCAGACATACTCACACACATTCTTACACACAGACACACTGACATGCAGATAGGCACACACTTCACCATTCTGACACGCTTTCACCCACACGAATACAGCCACGCATACAACACAACACACACAGACGCATTCACACACGCACTCACACCTGAACTCACACACTCAGACACACACAACTCCCTCCACCCGCCCACCACCCTCCCCTGTTGGACGCCTGACTTATCTTGGGAGAGGAGGTCATCCGGCTGGGAATGGGAAGTAACACTGCTACCTCCAGCAGCGCCCTGCCAGCAGAACACCGTCAGGCAGTATTTCAGCTCAAAATACGCCTGGCGGCGTTCTACTGGCAGGGTGGTGCAGGTGGTAGCAGCGCCAGGTCACCACCGTCCGCTAGTATGAACACTACCGGATTTCCTCACTTATTGTGGCACAAGTCAGGCAGTGCTCATAATCTGGTGGACGGATGGTCGCCCCGAGGTGGAATGGTGGAGGCCGTCACCGCGGCGGTAGGCAGTTATAACCGCCAATGTTAAAATGAGGGCCAATGTCTTTTACCTAAGTGTTTTGGTTGGAGTCTAGTAGATGTATGCCAGGTATCACAGCAACCCTCTCAGGCCTGTCGATGCAGGAGAGAAGACACAACAAAGCTGCCATCTTGGGATTGTTTTTGATTCATTCCTACAGACTGGCTGTGATATTATACACAGGAGTCCAGAGGGTAGTGGGGAAGCGCTCTGCACCTGTGACAGCAACTGTGGGGGGTATTCGAGGTGGGGCCTCTTCAAACAGGAAGCAGTGCTACTCGTGCGTTGTTTTAGACAGCGCTTCCGGAAGTGGCATCTGCAAGGTCGTATTAGCTGTGAGGGGACTGTCAAAGCCATGATACCAGTGAATTCTGAGAGGGGTAAGTGAGGGAGTTTGCTCCACTTCTGTGCCCTATGATACACTGCTCCTCTCACTGTGGCACCCTTGTGTTAGCTTCTTTGCGCTACAGGGTTAGGAAAATAGCTGCTTTTCCTAACTGATCTCTATTTGAAGAGGCCCAGTTTACTTCCAAAGGCTAGATGCTTTGTGCTATCAAGCTTGAGGCCGTGAAGTGCTTGTGTCTGGAGTGACGATTCCTTTTCCACTATTTTGGAGCAAACACCTTTCGCCATCTTCTTGCCTAGAACTAACCTATGCTCTTGGTTGGTGACCCTCGGGATTTTATCAAGAGCATGTGCTATCACCTATTGTGAGTTCTACTCAAGTCAATTAGTTAATGCACCCTCTGCAGAGGTCTTGACAGAATGAGAATGCCATAGATTAAAATCCAAACATAGCTTTTTAACCTCTTCATCTCTGCAAGGTCGATGCAAATTAATTATAGCAATTTTGTTAAGAACGGCACCTGCTTTGCAACGCTATGAAATGGCAGAACGTGTATTACCAAGCGTTATGTGAAAAAAAGAGTTATTCCCAGACTGCCCCAACACGCATCAGACAAAGAACCCTAGGGAAGAGGATGTGGCGTAAGGGCCAGAGCTGCCAACTTTGGAGCTGGGGAACATGGCTTAAGTCTCGGCGCCAGCTCAACATCCTGTGATTCTGGACAAATCACTTAGGGGGTCATTCTGACCCTGGCGGTCATGGACCGCCAGGGCCAACGACCGCAGAAGCACCGCCAACAGGCTGGCGGTGCTTCCATGGGCATTCTGCGTCAGAAACGGGAAACCGGCGGTGTCCCGCCGGTTTCCCGCTGCCCCTGGGAATCCTCCACGGCGGCGCTGCAAGCAGCGCCGCCATGGGGATTCCGACCCCCTTCCCGCCAGCCTGGTTCTGGCGGTTTCCACCGCCAGAACCTGGCTGGCGGGAACAGGTGTCGTGGGGCCCCTGGGATGGCATGGGCACTGCAGGGGCCCCCTAACAGGGCCCCACATAGATTTTCAGTGTCTGCGTGGCAGACACTGAAAATCGCTACGGGTGCAACTGCACCCGTCGCACCCCTTCCACTCCGCCGGCTCCATTCGGAGCCGGCATCCTCGTGGAAGGGGGATTCCCGCTGGGCGGGCGGCCTTCTGGCGGTCGCCCGCCAGCCCAGCGGGAAACTCAGAATGACCGCCGCGGTCTTTCGACCGCGGTACGGTCTTCTGGCGGTTCCCGCCAGGCCGGCGGCATCTGCCGCCGGCGGGGGTCAGAATGACCCCTTTAATCTCAAGTGAATGTGTTCTTGTGTAATGTAACCAGTACTCATGTGAAGAGTTGTATCACGTTTGCGGTAACTGAACTCTATTTGAAGAGGCCTAATTTACATTCAAAGGGTAGATGTTTTGTGCTATTAAGATCGAGGCCGTGAAATGCTTATGTCTGGAGTCATGTCTACTTTTCCACCATTTTGGAGACAATACCTTTCGCTATCTTCTTGCCTAGAACTAACCTTTGTGCTAGGTTGGTGACCCTCCGGAGGTTATCAATAGCATGTGATATCACTTAGTGTTAAGATCTACTCAAGTCAGTTGATTAATGCACCTACTGTAGAGGTCTTGGCAGAACAAGAATGTCACAGAGTACAATCCTGGCATGGCATTTTCACCTCTTCATCTCTGCAAGGTCGATGCAAATGAATTTTTGTGATTTTGTTAAGAATGGCACCTGCTTTGCAGTGCTATGAAATGGCAGAACCTGTATTACCAAGCGCTATGTAAAACAAAAAAACAAGTTATTCCCAGACTGCCCCAACACGCACCAGACAAACAACTCTAGGGGAGAGGTTGTGGCTTAAGGGCCAGAGCTGACGACCTTGGTGCTGGGGAACACGGCTCGAGTCTCGGCACCGGCTCAACATCTTGTGACTCTGGGCACATCACTTAGGCCCTCATTATGACATTGGCGGTAATCCCACTTACTGCCACGCTGACTGCCGCCAACATACCGCCGCCATGGCGGATATCCATTCACCGCCAGGGTTGTAATGTGGGCCTTAATCTCCACTTGCTACCAAAAATGAATGAGTTCTTGTGTAATGTAACCAGTGCTCATGTAAAGCAATGTAATACCTTTGATTCAAGTTTGCGCTATATAAAACTGCAAAATAAAAAATTAAAGTGCTTCAATACCTTTGTGTAGAGTTTGCTCTACATAAAACGGCAAAAAGAATAATTAAGTAAAGCGCTAAAATAGCTTTGTGTTGAGTTTGCGCTACATAAAATTGGGAAAAAAAATAAAAATAAAAAAGACCCCGCAGACATGGCAAAGAAACAGCAAGATGCCTGAAAAAGAGGAAGAAACAACATACAGCCACACAGCGCAAAGCAGTGAGGCAAAAAACAAAAATAGTGCTCTACACTAAGTTAAATTGCAGATCGTGCAATAATCCATGTAACAGGGTCAGTCTCCAAGGCGGTAACAAACCAGCCTCAAGGCGGGGCAAACATAAAGCATTTACCAACAACATCAAGGGATTTTTGAAAGGCAGGCCCAGAACCCAATGAAAGTGATGGGTGTGAGATGGGCGTGATTAAAGCTCAGAGAATAGAATACAACATGTCGAGAACAGCAGTGCTTCGGTGCTGCTATGCTTGACCTAAAAAGCCCTGCTTAATTTTTTAGAAAATGGTTGTGTGTGTTACAAAAGCACAAGCATTTCCTTTTTTTATCAAAAAATAAACAAAATAATAATTGTGTATTTATTTATCAGTGGCAGCACGTTGTATACCACTAGGGAGATGCATATGTGGGTCTCAATCTCAGCCTTCAGCATAGTCTTTGAGAAACAGACACTGTGGCAGTAAAGCAATCAAGCTAGGATTGACTGTTCTCTCAAGATGAAAGGATTTTGCATTCCTCATAAGGAACCTGAGCTCAGATCCTGCTTTCTCCACCCTGCCTGCAGCCACATCCTAAAACCAGTAGCTTTAGCCAGGCTGCCAATTCATAGACTGGTTAGCTGGGCATCTCCTAGAAGGTTGGTTTGCAGGCTGCTGAAAAGAGTGGGGAGAACAGGGGCTGGCATTGATTTTTTCATACTCAATGAGTGGGATCTCTTTGTCATTCTTCCCGCAGTCTCTTTGATTACATATTAAATAATGCAGCAGCTGATTGTCTACTTTTCAGTCCCCGCAGTGAGTAAGAATGAAGGAAAGAGCAGGAGTTGAAGGGCGATTAGACCGGAGTCCCCTTTATCAGGTCACAGACAACTTGGTCAGTTTGTTATTGATTCTTCTCATAGTCATTGAGGGCCTTAACTGAGAGACCGCCCCTCCACAGTCCATGAGGAATCATGTTCAACCAAGCAAGAACCGCCTGTGGAAAATTTTTGGCCAACCAACAAATCTCCAATACCACCAGCTCAAACATCTGCTGGTGCCCTAGTGAGACCAAATCATTACCCCCAAGATGCAAAATGATGGCGTCCAACAAGGAGCACCCTGCGGGCTGCATTGAGTCCAGAACTGTACTCAGTTGAGTGAGCCGCAGCCTGCCTCAGGCAAAGATAAAAAGATGGAAATCAGCCTTCTATGCGCGTAACCCAAAGGCACTCCTTGCATACAGTTCACCTGCCCGTCAGACATAAGAGTGGCCGATTACCCACACATCAGTGACCCCAGCAGCTACTGTGTGCACCGAAACTTTCGGGACCATCAACCAATTGTCATAGGCACCTACAGAGAGTACGGAGAAAACAAAGTGTAGAGAACATGAACTCATAGCATATGCAATCTCACATATCGATTGTAGCAGTCCGAGGATCACCTGCCAATTCTCCTAACTGCTGCTCCAGAAAACCCCATTGCCACCGCCGCCATGGCTGCCCCTACCCTAAAGGAGTGAGTGAAAAACTCTGAGGCATCAAAACCTGCTGTTGAAAGGGAGCGCTTGAGCACCTGTGAGAATTGGTACCTGGTGAGTGGTGTGTCGTCAGCATGTACCAAAACTCCACCCATGGACCCCGGATGGCGCTGTGCCAAGAAGACCTCCTGGTTATGTATAGGACAACACGCACTACCCTGGGCTCTTCGCAGTAGGATGCGACCCCCCCTCCCATCCTAGTCCGTCTTTGAGCGAGGGATGTTGATCAATGAATACATATCAGCCAACTGAAGCCCTCCTGTGATGTCCCCCTTATTCCTATCCACCAGTTTGCTCAATCTGAAGGCCCATAAAAGGCCAGGGTAAAGGCTGACCTAAATAAGGTGACCTCCCAAGGAGAGATAAAAATGCGATATAATGCGGCTAGCAAGGCTCCTAACTTTGACACATCTATAGGACGCCTAAAGTCTGGCTTAGCGCCCTGAATCCACTGCCAGCCCTTAAGGGCTCTTCTCACCATGAATTATTTTGCTCCATCGGGCACCACTCCCCCCACAGCTGCGCAAAGAAAGAAATAGCTGCAGTGTGACACCTGGCACGTGCAACAGACTTCCCCTCCACCCTCAAAAACTCAAAAAATGCCAAGACTGAAGATGCATCAAAACAAGATGATCCCACACCACCCAGGAAATTAATATAGCCTGCAAATGCTCCCTGATAAGCCTTCTTTTTTCTGGGTGCTAAGCTGGCTGCCACAAGGTCCGGTATTCCTTGGCACCAAACTGCCACAGATGCTCCGGGAAGGGCATTGGGAACTCACCCGCTCCCAGGAGGTGGGACATGAAAACCTGCATCTTAAAATTGGACAAGGCATCAGCAACATTATTCAGAACACCATGCATGTGTTTAGCTCTGAAGGTCACATTCAATCTCAAACACAGTAACACTATTTCCTTCAGTAGCCTCAGGATCACTTTACACCTGGCTGCTTGATGGTTAATGCACTCCACAACCGACATGTTATCCGACCAGCAGATCACAGACTGGTTCTGAAATCCCTTTGGCCAGACTGACACTGCCACTTGAAATGGAAATAGCTCCAGGAAACCGATATTAGCCACTAGGCCCTCCTGGACCCATTGCAAGGGCCATCACTGAGCACACCAGGCCGTACCAAATATAGCCCCAAAACTTTCACTGCCTGCCGCATCTGTAAAAAGGCCCAGTTCCTCATTGGATCTAGGTAAACTCGGCTACACTACCTTCCTGTTAAAATAACGCTTATCCCCCTTGACTTCATTGGAAAGCCTGGAGTTGTGGTGCTTGACCCTCAGCCCTGACATGGCCTGAGCAACTGACCGAGAAAATGGGTGCCTCATGGGGATGATTCGCAGCGCGAAGTTGAGCTGCCCCACCAAACATTGTAGCTGATGGAGCGTGACCTTACGCGCCCTCAGACATGACTGCAACATTTGAGAGAAAGAAACAACATTCTCCCAAGGTAGTCTAGACACTCCTGCCACTGAATCCAACTAAATCCCCAAGAATTCATTCGTAGAACAAGGCCCCACCATCTTGCCATTTGCCAACGGTACTCCGAATTCCATCATGAGGTTTCTAAAGACCTCCACGCACCAGCACACTAAATAGACCCAGAGGGACCAAGAATGAGGAAAACATCCAAGTAGTGCAAAACCCATTGGTGTTGTGCCTTGCGCCTAAAGACCCACTCCAAGAAAGTACTAAATTTCTCAAAATAAGAACATGACACAGAGCAGCCAATAGGCATATACCTATCAAAATAGTACTTTCCTTCCCACTGGAAACCCAAGAGATGGAAATGGGCAGGATGGACTGGGAACAACGGAAATGTAGATTCAATGTCAGACTTCGCCATCAGAGCTCCAGGCCCCTGCTCCCCCAGCGTCTGAATTGCCTGGTCTAGAGAAGCATACCTGACAGAACACAGTTCCCCATCAATGGCCTCGTTCACCAACTGGCCCTTTGGTGCAGACAAGTTGTGTATCAATCTAAGCTCGCCAGGTTCTTTCTTGGAGACCACCCCTAACAGAGAACAGTCAAAACCATGCGTGGGAACTTCCTCAAAAGGTCCAGCTACACGCCCCAACCCGAGCTTCTGTGAATTCTAGCCCTTGCCACGTTAGGGTTGGACCTCAGAGACAACTGATTTGTGCAGTGGGGACAGCCCACATAACCATGAGCTGGTATCCTGAAACCGTCCTTAACACCCTGATACAGAACCTGCTCAGCTGCCTGATTGGAGTAGGAATTAAGCCAAAGGACCGTTTCCAATATATTAACGGGGGATAAAGCCTTAATGAAAAAAAAATACTTAGCCCATTGCTTATCGAATCAACATTCTTGTTTCTTGCCACCCTTACACCGTGATTTCTTGAAACGCTTGAATTCCGGCTGGGAGGCCTGGCCACAGAAAGAACAGCAGTGCTTGAAACGGCAGGTCCTAGGGGACCGTGAGCAAGTGCGCTTGTTGAAATCCCAGCAGACCCCCTCTTGGCCACAAGCCCCCCGGCGGTGCCCGAGGCCGTCCCCGACGTACCATGAAAGAGCTGGTGTCCGGGCCCGGGAGCGTGATTCGTATACCGCAACCAAGTAATTATATGTATCTGATTCCATCCTAACAAAGGTTTATTGGCCTTGATTCTCCTAAATTCCCTATCATAGTCTTTCCGTGCTGTGCCTCCATACTCATCATGTGCCCCCACGAGCCTGTTCTGGTAACAGGCTAACTGGGCGCCTAAATCTCTGAAGCGTTCCACTAAAATGATCTGATAAATGTAGAAACCTTTCACCCAGTTGGACAGAGACTCTTCTTTCTTCCTCTGAGGCCCTTGGCCACACTCCCTTGAGTGCACACACCCCTTACACTGCTTTACCTCCTCCTTATCGGATTCGTTAACCAGTAAGTCAAATATATTGATGCAAGCCCCCTTCCAAATCTTCTCCCTCACTTCTACTGGTACATGCAGCCCCAATTGTTCTTGCTCAGAGCGAATATCACCCAGGTCCGTAAGGGGAGAAGAGTGACCAGTACCTGAAATTGTGGCTCCCTGGGCCAAAGAAGACATTGCCGTAGGGGTCACCACTGCTGGCACATTACCCGACTGTTGAGTAGATGCCCCTGACACAGAAGTAACCTGCTGCTCAGAGGATGTTGTAGAAGGAGTCCCCTGACCCTCCCGCCAGAGGAGTTAAGTACAGGCAGCTGGCTCTCTGTGCCCGTTCATTATTGCCTGTCCCCCGGTCTTTTCTCCTGGGACCAATGGCTGCCTTTCCCAGTACCTAGATGTGAAACCAAATGACGAGCCTGCTCCATAACGTCACCTTCACTCGTACCTGCCAAAGGGCCCCCCAGCAAAGCGGTAGGCAGCATACCCATTTCGGAAAGCCATGGCAACACAAACGCCAGATGCCCCACACACGCATTCCTAACAGACTCATTGCCCACAGCTCCTATTCCTATTACGCTCTGAGTCGTGGTCTGAGCTGCTACCTGACTTATACCAACACTCGTGGCTGAACCGTACTCACAACCGGGGATGCACCAAGCACGGACTGTAGTAAAAGCTGAGGTGAGGCCAACTCCTCAGAAGTCAGCACTCGGTCCAATACTTGCTCAGGCGTCGCCTCCACTCACCCCTCCCCAGCCACCTTTGCCCGTGCATCCTCTTCGAAACCGGGCGGAATGCCTCCCTAGGCGATACCCCCACCCGCTGGGTCCTGTCCACCTGATCACATGGAACCTCCACTGGAGAAGTTGGCTGGGCCTAAAGGGATGATATGGTCTGGTCCATAGCATCCATCCTAAGCATAAGGGCCTCTAAGAGCGCCTCTGTGTGTGAGCACTTTGCGCCCCTCTCCCCATTCGCTGCCATGCTGTAGAAACAATAAAGGGAAACTACCCACCGGCACCCGCACTAACCTAGCCAAGCAAGAACCCGAGTTATAGTGAATATAATTCCACCAATCAATGCTGTCTCAGGGGTAAGCCTGGCACCCTAGCCAGCAATCAGTAACCAGGAAGAGTAGCGTGCCCCCTAAAAACACAAACCAGGTCACTGCAAGCAGCACAACCTTCACTGTAGCACCATCACCAATGACCGCTACCTGCACACTTCCTACCCCAAAAGCGGTATTACAAAAAGAAAAAACAGCCCTAAAACTCTCCGAGAACCAAATGCCTAGTGCCTAACAAACACAAAGGCCAACACACAAAAGACTGGAATTTCTAGGGCCCACCGCCCTATCCCACAGAGGAAATGAAAC
Source organism: Pleurodeles waltl (assembly GCF_031143425.1). Classification (NCBI taxonomy): domain Eukaryota; kingdom Metazoa; phylum Chordata; class Amphibia; order Caudata; family Salamandridae; genus Pleurodeles; species Pleurodeles waltl. The sequence goes on from NC_090442.1 coordinate 713,328,906, forward strand.
CCAGCACACCTTCTGCACATATGGCCCGAAGGCCCCTCACCCAGCAGCCCCCGGAGCCCCACAGGAGCCGCCACCAAGATAAACTCGGGTCAAGTGAGCTCAGCTCGAACCCATACGGCTCCCAGTTAGGCGTGCTGGCCTGCTTACATCGTCCCTTCAGCTAGCATCGTCCTCCTCGCTGCAAACCTGCAATGAGAGGAGAAAAACTGAGAAAAAAGGATGGGGGAGGATGAGGAGCAGCACAGGTCTCACAGGTCCTTTTGGGGGGTTGCTGGAGCCCTAGGTCTGGACGACGAGTGCAAACAAAAGATGCATGCACCCACCCACCGCGGCCGCCTTTTAGGGGCAGGGCCCGTGATGTCATTGCTGCATGCGGCCCCGGAAGCACAAAAGTGCATCCAGGGCTGCGGCAGCCCAAACAGCCAATCAACTGCGCCATTGTACTGGGGTGGGGCCGGAGCACCTGTTGCTACCCAACCCCACCCCCTCCCAGCCCGGCACCACCACCATAAGTGGGGCTCCCCTGATTGGGGGGCCCCGTGCAGACTTCATGTTGAGTGGCCACCAGCGAGAGGGATCCTGCATACCACAGCTGCCTCTACCAATGATTTGAACTGTGACAGTGTTGAGAGACCTTGTCACATAGCTCAGCCAAGGACGCCACAGAGATTATGGGCCCCATTACAACATTGGCGGTCGGCCAAGGCCAACCGCCAATAATTGACCCCCAGTCGGCCGCCTATGCGACCAGGAACCCGCTGGCCGTATTTGGACATCCCTGCTGGGCCGTAACATTGCAGCCGGCTCCTAATGGAGTCGGCGGCAATGTGGCAGTGCGAAGGGGGCAGTAGCACACGTCACGCAATCCACTACCCGTAATTCGGGCAGTGGATTGCGCAATGGGGCTGTGCCTGGGGGCCCCTGCACTGCCCATGCAAAGTGCATGGGCAGTGCTGGGGCTCCCAGGGGCACCTGTGTCCTCTTACTGGTAGCGCTGCCCTGGCGGATTAAGACTGCCGGGACCACCATGGCGGTATTCCGCCAGTCCCGGCGGTATGACTGTGGCGCTTTCGCCACGGTCAGAATACGCAATGTACTACCACCAGCCTGTTGGCGGTACTACCGTCACATTTCCCCTGGCGGTCACCGACCGCCAGGGTTGAAATGAGGGCCTATGTGTTGAATTACGCACAGTGTTAACACTAAAAAGCAGATGCTGCTTTTGGTTATAGTCTCATGTTAATTTAAATGTTAATTCGGTGAGCTTGCAGTAATACCTGATTCCTGTATTTCCAAGGACGACTGCAGTACTTGTCACAAGGATTGCCTACCTCTCCTTCAGTGCCAAGAGTAGCACCGAGCTGGACTGATGGAGGAGCTATAGTGCAGAGCGCACAGGGGTGTTGGGTGTTTGGGGAGGTGACAGATGTGGGGAAGAAGATCAGAAGGCACACTTCGGGGGAGGATTTTTCTGGTGGTGGACAGTGCTCATGGTTTGGCTGGGGGAGGGCCGGGAAGGTTGGGAGAGGTTTGGGGAAAGATCTTTTCAAGGACGGAATCGGGTGCAGGCCGGCTGGAAAAGAAGTCAACGGAGATTCAGGAGTAAGGAATGGGATTTAAGAAATTAACAGATAAACAGTTTGAAAGGGTTGAGGTGTAAAACGAGATGTTGGATTGGAGAATTAAATGATGGGCATTGCTTTGTAGTGTGCTGCAGGTTAGATTCCATTGTTGGAACATTGTTGAAGGACTTTTACTGTGTGCAGCTAAACCGAAAGAATCTCCGTAACTGCGCGCTGTACTTGCTACCAACAAAGCAACCCTTTCTACCAAAGCAAAGAATCGTCGTATTCTTTAGGGCACGGCTGGGAATTGCTGCCTGGTCCATACCTGGGACTTCAGACACACTTCACAGTTTAATGGAACTGAAGCAGGTGGACAGAATCCACAACTATAGCATTTTTCCTTAGAAAATATACCAGCAGAGAGTACTTCATCGGTAAATTTTTGACATGAAAACTTTCCTACTAATACGTTTTAGATGGGCTGCTTCGGCTCAAAGTGCAGCCGAGTAAACTGACAAATTATAAAAGTTGTATCTTTCGCCACCAAATAATTTTGCGGAGCCCTAGTTAGTGACACCCAGTTTTTGATCACTTTAGGTAAAAGGTAAAACTGCGTTTTTAGATGTCTGCTTGCCAACACATAATGGTACAACAACAATTAAAGTGGTTGTTTAAACAAGAAATAGCAGGCATACTGATTCGCCACACCCAATCGATGCTGTTCCTCCTCTTGTTTGGGCTGCAACGAGAGGGAACCAAATAAAAACATTGCATAAGGGGGCGCGCTGTTTGGAGGTGAATGATATCACACTTGCGCCATCTGCTAAATTGAAACAAACATATTATATAATACTCCAGTATAATCTCGCCAAATGCTTGGCTCCTATCTGCTGCAAAGAACAGAGAACCCGCGGCCAATTAAAGTAGCAGCAAATCAACAACACACAGGCTTTGCCTCAACAAGATGAGGTGAGTCTATGAAGCGCTCAGGTCTAAGTCCCGGCACTGCACAGACTTTTAGTTTGATCTTTGTTGAGCTGTTGCCTTGTTTATCGAATGGGGACGGAGACCACCAAACAAGGAGCTGTTTGACTGGGTTGGCCATGAACCAGGGGCGTGGCCATATGCCCGGCCCAGTTGGCGAGGACAAGTGAAAAATGACATCTCTCCAGTGCTTAATTTGTAAATACAAAACGTGCCGGTGCCCAAAGCCCTCTTCTTAAACGCGCGGCTGCTGCAATTGAATGTGCGAACATGGAATACTGAGGCATCGAAATCCTGAAGCCATCTCGGGCCTCTTCAATCCATATACAGCCACTCCCTGTCTCTTCAGCTCACTCTTGCAGCCTTCTGGTTTCTCCCTTTGTTACCATTTTCCGTTTTTCTCTTCCTCCGTCTTTCCCATATGTGTCTTTTGCTCGCAGTAAATGCTTGAGGCAGAAAAATATGCGCTAGCACTCAAAAATAAGTGCAGGTGCCACGCACCGGAAACACTAATACAAATTAAGCACTATGGCCCTCATTATGACCCCAGCGGACGGCGTTAATATGGAGGAAAGTACTGCCAACAGGCTGGAGGTACTTTCCTCAATATTAAGAAATTGGTGGTTTGGCTAAAGCCGACTGCCACGGTGGTAATGACCACCGGGCTGGGGACTTCACTCTCCAGTCCGGTGGCCGTCACTTGCCCGCCTGCGGGATTACGACCCCGCCTACTGCCATGGTTTTTGTGGCAACCTAACCACCACAAAAACCATGGCGGTAGGCACTATCAGTGACAGGGAATCCCTTACCTGTCACTGATAGGGGTTTTCCCCGCCCCCCTCCCCCTCCACAGGTTTACCCCCCACCCCCTTCCTCTCCAGACCCCCCCTTCAGACACACAACTTCATTCACACATGCACACACGCATACACACACCCATTCCCACATTCAACCATGAATGCATACATCCATTCACACACACATCCACACACACTTACACACATACAAGCACACACGCATTCACACAACACAACATACACGCACTCACACATCCATGCATGCACACACATACAACACACAACACACACCCGCATACACCCACGCACGCACAGACATACACACACACCCCCACACACACACACAACACCCCACACCCTCCTCCCCTGTCGGAGCACCCAACTTACCTGTTGTCAGGGGGTCCTCTGGCAGGAGACGGGACGGGGCGCTGCTGCCAGCAGCAGAGTCCGCCAGCAGAACACCGCCAGGCCGTATCATGTGTCATGATACGGTCAGCGACGGTCTACTGGAGTGACACTGCTGCTGGGAGCAGCACCACCTTACCGCCTTCCGCCGGCATGGCCACAGCCAGATTTCCACCATCCTTCTGGCAGAAATCCGGCTGTGGTCATAATACGGTGGATGGCTGGTAGCCGCCGTGACAGTCTTTTGGCGACCGTCGCCACGGTGGTAGGCGGTTTTTACCGCCAATGTTATAATGAGGGCCTATGTCTCTCTCCACCTTACCCTCTGTGAGTGTTTCACCTAGCCTCTGATATTATGTCCCATTTATGCTTTAGGCTTTTCACCAGGTATTGTTTTTACAACAGTAAGACGGCATGCTTTCAATTCTTTGTCATTCCTGATACAGAGTTGCTGAAATTAGTAGCAGGTTATGTTGCTAACAACAGCACAGAGAATAAGTATAATTGAATGAAGGGAATTCCCACATTAGGCAGCCATGCTTGGATAGTGCGGATTAACTCTGTGGCGTCAAAGCCAGAGTTAACTCATTTGAGGGACGCATCAACTGGTACTTCTGATGCCAGGTAGACATATTAGGTCCAAAATTAACTTGAGAGCGGGGACCATTAGGTCTGGAGGAGGGCTGTCAAGTCTGGGAGGACTTTAGCTAATGTAAGCGGAGGAGAAATTGTTGGGACTTGTGCTCCTGGGGAAGTTATTTCTTTATGGAGTAGCAAATATGAGCAAGGGCTGGAGAATGAGGCTGTTAAATCTGGTGTAGTGGACCTGGGTTCAGGAGACCTTGCAGTGTTACATCTGTACTAGGGACCGCTAGTTCTGAGAAAGTGGTTTGGTGTAGGAGCTGTTCGGTCAAGGAGAGTAAGAGCTGTTGGGACTGGAGGAGGCTATTACACCAGAGAGAACTGTAGCCTCCAAGCTCAAAGAAAGGCGCCATAGGTCTATGAGGAGCTATAGCCAATAGGTTCGAAGGAGGGACCATAGCTTGAGGAGGTGAGAGCCAAGAACGAAAACTGAAGAAGGGCCTCAAGCCAATGAGATTTGGTTATTATGAGTGGTTGGGGTAAATATTAGGGTGGCAGTTCTATTCGCTAGCCACATTAGGCCACTTAATATTGGGATGAGCTAGGATAATTTTGTGATTGTAAAATTAAAAATCTCATAAAATAAAAGTGCAGGCTTTGTTCATAGCAATGTTTTGGGTACAAAGGTGTGTTGTGCTTGCATGCTTATTTATCCTGTTATAGACATGACATGCATAACACACTTAAAGAAAAGCACTTGTAACATTCTTGTCTGACTGGCAAGAGGGGTTTGAGCTTTTAATTCAGAAATATTCTGATTAAGAGATAATACCCTGTACTCTCGGTCTTTCCTCGACATGTTTTTATTTGCGACACAACGTGCTTTTCAAAGTAGCTCCCCATGGATAAATTGACTTGGGGAGAACAGCAGCTGCAGGGTGTAGGCCAGCTCATATGTCCCACAAGCAGTACACCAGCAATCAGCATGTGTGATACCCAGTGCTTAATTTGTGCTTGTTGTTTCCGGTGCTGAGCACTGGCACTTATTTTCCAGGGCCGGAGCTTATTCTACTGTCTCAAGCATTTGCTATAACCAAAAGACACACATGGGAAAGTCGGAGGAAGAGAAAAACGAAAAAGCGTCACAAAGGGAGAGAGTAGAAAGCTGTAAGAGTGAGCTGAAGGGGCAGGGAGTGGCTTTATATGGATTGAAGAGGCCCGAGATGACTTTAGGATTACGCTACCTCAGTATTCCGTGTTCACACATTTAATTGCAGAAGCTGCGTGTTTAAGAAGAGGGCTTTGAGCACCAGCACCTCTTTATTTACAAATTAAGCACTGGTGATACCAAACTGTACTTCAAGTTTCCACTCTTCCCCTCATAAACTGCCCAAAACACCCAGACATCATTCTTTAAAACCCCCTAGAAAGCACACCATCCCCACTACCAAAAGACACTCCCAGAATGACCTCTGTTCTGTAAGATACTTTTCCTTGTTCTCTTACAACCAACCAGAGCATCCCTTCATAGCACATTTCCTCTGCTTCCCTCTCAATGACTGCCTTGCCACCACCCACCCATGCCCTTTCCCTGCTTCCTCCCACCAACCTTCCATCTCCATCAACCAGTCCACTGTTCAGCCCCTCACCATCCCTCAAACACACAACCATCTCTACCAGCACTTGTCACAGTCATTCAATTCTGCCACCGGAACAGCAGACCCCTTGCCAGAAGACCACCTGAATCACTGAGCACTACTCCTCTACCCCCATTCACTGCCCCAGCTCCATCAAAGAGAGGTGCAGCATCGGCTCACACTCGACACACTGATTCCAAAAATCACCACCCCAGCTCTGATGTTACTAGACCTCTACGAAATTTAAATGGAACAACATTCACAACATTATGCATTAGGCAGTTTCGTGTGTTTTGTGCTCACAGGAGATTAGTTCAAGCAGAAATGTTCTTGCTGAGAAAGGTTTTCTGCTCTAACTTGTCTCGAACGTCTATGTCGTGTGATTCTTTTTTAATACGAGGTAAGCTCTTGTGCAAAGTTTTCACGTGAGATACATGCAAAGCAGTTTCTGATGGATACAACTACCTGTGGATTCCTCACCTCATGAATACTCCCATGGCGCCAGCATTCGACGGAAATCTTCTTACTAGTCTCTGCACGTCGACAAGGACGTCACTGTCTCGCACGCGACGCCGTCTGACGTCATACAGGCAATAAGAGGTCCTCGACGACGTGCAGACGTCAGTTCCCTTTTTTCCGTGCATTCGAAACGGTTATCTTCGAGGGAGCAACTGTTACTCTTGCGGTTACAGTGTATATCTTGCTGCGTACTCTTTCTCTGTGGAAATAATGTCGCAGAGAAAGTCTGGATTTAAGCCTTGTCGTGAGTGTGGAGGCAAGATGTCGGTGACGGATCCTCATTCCGATTGCCTTTGGTGTTTGAGCTCCGACCACGACGTCTCGACTTGTGATTCGTGTCAGCACATGAATCCGAAGGCCCTTAAAGAACGCGAGGCGAAGCTGTTTATGGCCAAGTCAAAGGAGAAGCATCATAAGAAAAAGTCTTCTCCAAAACATCGGCGTCATCGAGACTCCCGGCGCCGTAGAGAATCTCGGCGTCATTCAAGGGAGGCTCGTTCCAGGTCTCCGGATCGGCGCCGGAGGACATGGGAGATCAGCCCCACGGTGACGCCGCATCCTTCGACGCCGTTGCTCTCTCCGGCGTCTCCAACTTCGCCTGGACAGGCGTCGGTGATTGAGGTATTGGAGCCTCAAGTGTTTTCTCCGGCGCAGACGCCGAGGCCGGCGTCGGGGTCGCCTCCGAGTCAGGCACCCCAGTATCCGGCTTTTCCCACCCCTGGAGCCGATAGTTCCGCATTCTTGAATGCGATGTATGCCATCTTCCAGCAGATGGCTCCAGGGGGTGCTCCGGCTGGGCCTTTGGCCTTTTCTTTGGGTGATCCTGCGCCTCTTCGGCCGGCACCCTTTATGCCCTTTCTCCCGTTTGGGAACGTGGGCTCGGCGCCAGTGTCGGCGCCGGTGGCCGCTCCGATGGCTTCGGAGGGATTGGCCCCAGGGATTCCCATCCCGTCGACGTCGAGATTTCGGCCTGTGACTCCGGTGGGTCCATCCGTTTCATCTGCTCTTCAGTCGGCGCCGAAGTTACCTGTGGCGCCGGATGCGGCGTCGGTGGCTTCGGAAGATCGGCGCCGATCTCCGACTTCGGCGGAGGTATTGTCGACTCCGCGGATTGAGCAACGACTGCATTCAAGGAGGCGTGCTCTCCGGGTACTAGAGGAGCAGGAGTACCAACGAGCTCTAGAGGAAGGAGAGCTAGAGGACTCGGGTGATGGGCTGCGTGGACTGGAGTCGGCCAGTGGGCTGGACACTTCCCCTGAGTGGGACCTTTCGTCCCCGGGGGAATATACCGAGGAAGCTGCTTCCTTTCATACAGTGGTACGGAAGGCAGCTAGTTTTTTGGACCTGCCTTTGCCGGTGGTGGAGGCGAAACAAAACCTTTTGACAGAGGTGTTGCATCCGGCCTCAGCCGCGGCGGAGCCTCTATTACCTTTTAATGACGCTCTGCTGGATCCGGTTTTAGAGGTGTGGAAGAAGCCGGCATCTTCCCCAGCAGTTCACAGAGCCGTGGCCAGGAGGTATCGGACGGCTCCAACTGATCCTGGTTTCCTATCTAGGCACCCTACGCCGGAGAGCTTGGTTGTGCAGGCCTCCTGTTCGTCCAAGTCAGCGCCTGGTTCTTTTCCGACGGTGCCTGGGGACAGAGACTCAAAAAAGCTGGAGGCGCAGTCGAAGAAGATTTTTTCGTCCTGCAGTCTGGCATTAAAAGCCACCAATGCAACCTGTATCCTGGGGAGGTATATTCATGCTCTGATGGATGACATCTCCTCTTCGTTTACAGAGCTTCCCCAGGGTCTTTTGGATCTTGTCTCTGATGCCCAGGCTGCTGCGACCCAAATTATCCAGACGGGACTGGATACCACCGACTCGGTAGCCAGAGCAATGGGCACAACTGTGGTGGAAAGGAGACAGGCCTGGCTCCGTAACTCGGGCTTTTCGACAGATGTACAGTCCACATTGTTGGATCTCCCGTTTGATGGGGACAAACTGTTTGGGGCTAAGGCTGATTCGGCCTTGGAACGGTTTAAGGAGAGCAGGGCCACGGCTAAGTCGCTGGGACTCCAAGCTCCTTCTTCCACGGCCTCTTCCAGATTCTTCAGGAGGTTTCGTGGATTTGGGCGTGGCTCTTCCTCCTCTTCCTTTCGGGGAAGATATCAGCAACCTGCCTCTTCCCATCCCTATAGATCTTTTAGGGGGAGGGGTAGGGTCCGCACCAGGGGAGCTTCTCAGCAGCACTCTGCCTCTTCCTCATCCTCTGGCGGGGTGCAGCAGGGGAAGCAGCCTTAGGCTTCCACCATTTCCCACTCACTCCTCTCCTGTAGGGGGAAGATTACAGCATTTTCTCACCAAATGGGAGACTGTTACGTCGGACACTTGGGTTCTCAGTGTTGTGGGAAAAGGCTACACCCTTCCCTTTCGGGAGTTTCCGCCCCTCATCCCGCCCCGCCCTTCGTATTGTTCACAAGAACACCTCCTGTTGCTAGAACAGGAGGTAGAAGTCCTCCTTTTAAAGGGCGCGGTGGAGTTGGTCCCGGAGCAGGAAAGGGGTCAAGGAGTTTACTCAAGGTATTTCCTGATTCCCAAGAAGGATGGTCGTTTGAGACCAATTCTGGACCTGAGGATCTTGAATTGGTTCCTCAAGCAGGAAAAGTTCAAGATGCTGACCCTAGCACAGGTGCTTTTGGCGTTGAACATGGAAGACTGGATGGTGTCTGTCGACTTGCAGGATGCTTACTTTCATATCCCGATACTCAAGTCACACAGGAAGTATCTCCGGTTTGTGGTGGGATCGCAACACTACCAGTTTGCGGTCCTTCCGTTTGGTCTTACTTCAGCACCTCGAGTCTTCACGAAGGTGATGTCGGTGGTTGCGGCAGAGCTCAGAAGGAAGGGGATAGCAGTATTCCCTTACTTGGACGATTGGTTAATCAAAGCCAAGTCCCCGGAGCTTGTGTTGCGTCATCTGCAGTCAACAACCCAGTTGTTGTTCGACCTGGGCTTTTCGGTGAACGAGCCCAAATCTCACCTAGAGCCCTCTCAGCGCCTCCTGTTCATAGGGGCAGTACTGGATACAACATTGGGTCGGGCCTTTCCTCCGCCTCAGCGGATTCAAGATATTCAGGATTTGGTTCCAATGTTTCGAAATGGAGCGGTAGTTCCAGTCCTCAAGGTCCTTCGTCTGCTCGGTCTTTTTGCCTCCTGCATTCTGTTGGTCACGCATGCTCGCTGGCACATGAGGGCTCTTCAGTGGTGCCTCCGAAGGCAGTGGTCTCAACACAGAGGGGATCTAGAGGGTACTGTCAAGATCTCCAGAGATGCTGCTGTGGATTTGAAGTGGTGGATTGCAAGCAACAATCTTTCACAAGGAAAGCCGTTCCAGCAGTCGCCACCAGTGACAACAGTCATAACGGATGCTTCCACTCTAGGGTGGGGAGCTCATCTGGGGGATCTGGAGATCAAAGGTCTTTGGTCTCCAGAGGAACAGATTTTTCACATCAATCTGTTAGAGTTACGGGCTGTACGTCTGGCTCTCAAGGCCTTCCTCCCTTCCCTTCGTGGTCAGTCGGTACAGGTCCTAACGGACAATACTACCACGATGTGGTACATAAACAAGCAGGGAGGAGTGGGGTCGTACCTTCTCTGCAGAGAAGCTCTTCGACTATGGTCCTGGGCAAAGGACCATCGGATTTGCTTGATAGCAAACCATCTGGCCGGAGTTTTGAACGTGCGTGCGGACAGTCTCAGTCGCCACTTCTCGGCAGACCACGAGTGGCGTCTCCATCCAGATCAAGTCCGTTTAATCTTCCAGAAGTGGGGGTTTCCTCGGGTAGATCTGTTCGCCACTCGAGAGAACGCGCATTGTCCGTTGTTCTGCAGCCTTCAGTATCCGATGCAGGAAGCGTTGGGGGACGCGTTTCAAATGACCTGGTGCGGCCAGTTGTTTTACGCGTTTCCTCCCATACCCTTGATTCCTCGAGTATTGAGGAAGATTCGCCAAGACCGGGCTCTAGTAATCTTAATAGCTCCGGATTGGCCAAGGAGGGTGTGGTACTCCGATCTTCTCCAACTCTCAACGTGCCCGCCGCTCCGTCTCCCTTTCAGGGCAGACCTCCTCTCGCAGTCGCAGGGGCAGGTTCTACACCCCAACCTCCAGAGTCTGCACCTACATGCCTGGAGATTGAACGGGGCAACCTGAGTTCCTTCTCTCTCCCGCCTGAGGTAGTGGATGTTATATTAGCGGCCAGGCGACACTCCACTAAATCTATCTACGCTAATAGGTGGTCTAAATTTGTTGCGTGGTGTGGAGAGAGGCAGATTGATCCCTTACATGCTCATCTATCGGACATTTTGTCTTTTGCTCTATCTCTGGCGCAAAAAGGTTGTGCAGTGGCTACCATTAAAGGTTATTTATCGGCCTTGTCAGCCTTCATATGTCTTCCAGATCAACCATCTTTATTTAAATCCCCTATTGTTATCAGATTCTTGAAAGGTCTTCTAAATCAATATCCTCCAAAGCCATTCGTTATGCCGCAATGGGATTTGTCCTTAGTCCTGACTTTCCTTATGGGGTCCCCTTTTGAACCTATGCATTCTTGCCCCTTGAGGTATTTGGTTTTAAAAACAGTCTTCCTGATAGCTATAACATCAGCAAGGAGAGTGAGTGAGTTGCAGGCCTTATCAGTAAAACCCCCTTATACAACTTTTTATGGGGATAAGGTGGTGTTGAGGACCAAGGCTGCTTTCCTCCCGAAGGTTGTTTCACCCTTCCATTTGGCCCAGGCAATTACTTTGTCCACGTTCTATCCTCCGCCTCATCCTTCCAAAGAGGAAGAAAGACTGCACCGTCTGGACCCAAAGAGAGCGTTGAGCTTCTTTATCGATAGAACAAGGGATTTCAGGCTGGAGGATCAGCTGTTTATTGGATACGTGGGCAAGAGGAGAGGAAAGGCAGTCCACAAGAGAACACTATCCAGGTGGGTTGTTCTTTGCATTAAAATATGTTACTCTTTGGCAAAGAAGGATCCTCCTGAGGGCATTAGAGCTCATTCCACCAGAGCTAAGTCGGCCACTTCGGCCTTAGCCAGAGGTGTTCCTGTGGTCGACATCTGCAAGGCCGCAACTTGGTCGTCCCTTCACACTTTTGCAAAACATTACTGTTTAGATTCTGAGGTTAGAAGGGACGGCCATTTTGCACGGTCAGTGCTGCAGGATTTCTTGGTTTGACCATTTAGGCACCCACCGCCGGGCGTGGTACTGCTTTGGGACTCTATTCATGAGGTGAGGAATCCACAGGTAGTTGTATCCATCAGAAGAACGAGTTACTTACCTTCGGTAACGACTTTTCTGGTGGATACATTAGCTACCTGTGGATTCCTCACGGTCCCACCCGCCTCCCCGTTGCCTTTATGGTCTTGCCAAGTAATCCTTGAGTGCGCTCCTCTTGGTCCTTGAGGGTGCAATAGATGTATATATATAATATATTTGTATATATATATGTGTATATATCTTATGTATATACTTGGTGTGTGTATATATTTTAAAAGAGAGAGTTTTATATATATATATATATGTACATAAAAAGATTTACAGTTATTCATACAATGTGGTGTATTTTACAATATAATGGATGTTGCCTTGCTCTTTCATTGCATTGCCTGGTTGTTCTCATGCACGTAAAAAATGATTGGTACTGACGTCTGCACGTCGTCGAGGACCTCTTATTGCCTGTATGACGTCAGACGGCGTTGCGTGCGAGACAGTGACGTCCTCGTCGACGTGCAGAGACTAGTAAGAAGATTTCCGTCGAATGCTGGCGCCATGGGAGTATTCATGAGGTGAGGAATCCACAGGTAGCTAATGTATCCACCAGAAAAGTCGTTACCGAAGGTAAGTAACTCGTTCTTTTGTACTATTTGCATATTTTTGTGTATCTATGCAGACTTATTGTGGAATTTCACAAAGTATGTGATTTTGCACACCCCCGGACGTTACCATCTCTTTATTTAAATATCTCTCAAATTCTGAATTTCCATGTGTTTCTAACCTCCAGCACTACTTATACTGATGAATTCTAGAACCTGTGCCCTACTTTACCATTGTCCAAACACAGATCTCTGCTGGGACAAACTTGGTGACTTCATCATGGCCATCTGCTAACAAACCCAAGAACTTCATTTACCATACCCTGCTCCGATCATAAACTCATCAAGACACGAGGTTGAGATATGGGCTAGTGGCTGAGTTTCATATTTCAGAACCAGAAAACATTCTGGTAAATTCCGACTTCCGCATTCCACCAAGCTCTGCGATGCAGGGGAAACACTCTGGGGGTCATTCCGACCCTGGCGGTCAGTGTTAAAGCGGCGGCCAACCCGCCAACAGGCAGGCGGTAAAAAAAATGGAATTCTGACCCTGGCGGGAACCGCCAACACAGCCCGCCACTTTAACACTCCGACCGCCACGGCGGGGCAAACAAACAGCGCGGCGGTCACCGCCAACAGACAGGCGGCAGACAATGTACCGCCCACCCTATCACAACCCACCAATCCGCCACCTTTTCCGGGGCGGGAGCCCCGCCGATAAAAACACGGCGGAAACAGACCACGAACGGGAAAACGCTCACCTCTATACACTCCACGAGGAATCTGGACAGCATGGAACCCGAATTAAACATCCTACCAGCGATTGTCTACCTGCTCCTCTACCAGGAGCACGAACGCCGCCTCAGGAGACAACGGTGAGTACTGCACCTACGACACAGGGGAGGGGGGAGGAGAAAAGAGTACGGGCACACACATACGCAACACCCCCCCCCCCAAATCCCCACACACCAATGCAGAGCAACAAGTCAGATTTCCACCCCCCAAACCCCATGGAATAATTCAAAGACAAAATAAAATGATCATTAAAATCGAAGTATATTAAAGCATATTTGAACTTAAGTGAAATATGAGATTTTTAAAACAAATAAATCACAACATGAACAATGTATACATAGTCCAAAAGTCCGGCACATATTGGCTACATGCCATTGTTCGTGGGCCAATGTGCATAAACACATGGGCAAAGCCCACACACGAGACCCGATTCCATTGGAGAGAACACTGCAAGGGCATCAGATAGTAAAACTACAGGCACCTCAGGGGGAAGGGAAGGGGGGGCACCTCAGCCACATGAGTCCACGACGCCAGATCCACGAGGGGCCTCCATGCCCACTGTACCATCCTGGGGAGTGCAAAGCCACAGTCTCTCAAGTCTCTACAGTGGGTGGATTGCCCACTGTACCATCCTGGGGAGTGCAAAGCCACAGTCTCTCAAGTCTCTACAGTGGGTGGATTGCCCACTGTACCATCCTGGGGAGTGCAAAGCCACAGTCTCAGAAGTCTCTACAGTGGGTGGGTTGCCCACTGTACCATCCTGGGGAGTGCAAAGCCACAGTCCATCTGGTGGATTACAGACTCCACTGGTTATGGAGGAGGCATGGTGCCCAGAGTGCTCCGTGAAGCCCTGCCCAACACAGATCCGGCCCTGCCAATGGGCCAGCGGTGTTTGTGATGAAGGGCCAAGCAGAGCGGTGCAGAGACGGTGGGGCCCAGTGGAGCGGTGCTTGAGATGAAGGGCCCAGCGGAGCGGTGTAGAGACGGCGGGGCCCAGCGGAGCGGTGCTTGAGATGAAGGGCCCAGCAGAGCGGTGCTTGAGATGAAGGGCCCAGCGGAGCGGTGCTTGACAGGAAGGGCCCAGCGGAGCGGTGCTTGAGATGAAGGGCCCAGCGGAGCAGTGCTTGAGATGAAGGGCCCAGCGGAGCGGTGCTTGACAGGAAGGGCCCAGCGGAGCGGTGCTTGAGATGAAGGGCCCAGCGGAGCGGTGCTTGAGATGAAGGGCCCAGCGGAGCGGTGCAGAGACGGCGGGGCCCAGCGGAGCGGTGCTTGACAGGAAGGGCCCAGCGGAGCGGTGCTTGAGATGAAGGGCCCAGCAGAGCGGTGCTTGAGATGAAGGGCCCAGCGGAGCGGTGCTTGAGATGAAGGGCCCAGTGGAGCGGTGCAGAGACGGCGGGGCCCAGCGGAGCGGTGCTTGACAGGAAGGGCCCAGCGGAGCGGTGCAGAGAGACGGCGTGCCCTGTTCAGCGGTGCTTCTCACGGCGGGGCCCTGTTCAGCGGTGCTTCTCACGGCGGGCCCTGTTCAGCGGTGCTTCTCACGGCGGGGCCCTGTTCAGCGGTGCTTCTCACGGCGGGGCCCTGTTCAGCGGTGCTTCTCACGGCGGGCCCTGTTCAGCGGTGCTTCTCACGGCGGGGCCCTGTTCAGCGGTGCTTCTCACGGCGGGCCCTGTTCAGCGGTGCTTCTCTTGTGTTCCTAGGGAACCAGATCTGGGCAATCATTCCCGCTCAGTCGCCATCCGACCTATCGCTTGCGGGGCCCTCCTGTGCTGGACTCCTGGGCCCGTGGGTGTCCTCCGTCACACCCCAAATGGGGCTGGTGGGGCCCTCCTGGGCAGCTCGCCTGCTGCCGGACTTCTTCGCCTTGCTGCCCTTGCCCTCCTTGGAAGAATCTCTGGGGCCCTTGCCTCCCTTGGTGGATGGGCCAGGTGACGGTGCAAGGCTGGTGTCCTTGGGGGCAGCCGTCTCAGGCCTGTGGCACCGGCCCTTCCCTTTTATGCTTCTTTTCCCAGGGGGTGGGCTGGCTGTCCCCTTGCTGCTGGCCGATGTTCCTGCCCTAGGAGCTGGTGGACTCCAATAGCCCTGAACGATGGTCCGAGTAGGTGCAGGGCTTGTGGTGGCTGAGGTGCTGGTTGGAGTCTTACGAGATGGAGGGGGTGGGTCAGTTGTTGGAAAGAGGTCAAGGTTGGAAAGGAAAATCAATTTAGAAAGACTGGGACGGGTAGTTGTAGTGGGTATGGGAGTGGAGGAAGAGGATGTGGTTGTAGGAGAGTCAAGTGTGCTGTCTTTGGGTGCAGGTGCTTGTGACGGAGGCTGTCGTGAGGTGGATGGCTGTTGGGTGGGTGGCTGCCTGCGTTTGTGTGGTTTGGAAGAGGGGGTGACAGACACACTGGGAGAGGACACAGGGGACGTGTAAATGGTAGTGGGGGTGGTGACTGCACGTGTGCGGACTGTTCTGGTGGGGGTGGTGGTGATGGACGTACTGGCTGATGGTGGTGTGCATGCAGGTGTGAGTGGAGACGTCACAGGGAGGGAGGAGGGAGACGAGGAGGAGGGGGACACAGTGGAGGCAGTGGGTGTTGCTGTGTCTGCATGTGGATGTTGCTTGGGTGAATGCTTGTGTGATCTGTGGTGCTTATGTCTGGATGAGCTGCCCTTGGGTGTTGATGTGTGTGCAGGCTGTTCTGTAGGTGTGTCTGGGATAGGCAGAGGAACAGGGGAGTGGGACTGGGTTGAGGCAGTTGGAGGGGGGAGGCTAGAGACAGGGACAATTGCTGCCGTCAGTGCTGAGGTCAGAGCGTTGAACGATCGCTGATGGGCAGTCTGACCCGAATGAATGCCCTCCAGGTATGCATTGCTCCGATGCACCTCCCTTTCTACCCCCTGGATGGCATTCAAAAGGGTAGACTGCCCAACAATGAGCGTCTGGAGGAGGTCAATGATCTCCGCACTGAGGGCAGCAGGGGTAACTGGGGCAGGACCTGAGGTGCCAGGGGCGAAGGAGATGGCCGGCTTCCTGGCCGAGCGGGCACGGGGCGAAAGCTGAGGGGCTGCTGGGAGGGCGGAGCTGGTGCGCTGGGTGGCGGCTGTACCTGTTGTTGCGGTGGGCACGGATGTTGCCGCCACCACAAGGGAGCTCCCTTCCGAGGACGTGTCGGTGTCGCTGACGTCTCCACGGGTCCCCGTTGTGGAGCCCCCCTCGCCCTCCGTCTCACTGGTTAACTCGGAGTCGGTTGCAGGGCCCTCCGGGGCCATGTGAGATGTAGCTCCCTCGTGCGCCGATGCCACTTCTCCTCCGCCTGATGATGCTAATGCACACATGAACAGGAAAACCAAAAAAAGGGGGGGGAGAAGAAAGGAAGACATGTTGAGTGCATGCATTGGCGGCACCGTTGGCGGAGAGGACAGACACAGAAGCCCCCTGCACTACGCCGCGCACTCGGGGTACACTACTCAATGATAGTGACTTGGCCTACAAGTCTCTGGACGACAAATGCACACATAGGTGAGCCCGGGCCATGGATAGCTGTACTTAGCACCCTACAGAGGTGGGGGGCGGGGGCACAGGGCCATGTCTAACGGAGGGGCCTTGCCTACAGAAACCGCCCTGGCCTAGAGATAGCCATAGCCCTCCTCCCCCACCCAGACGCCTCCACTCTGCGCTAATATAGCGGAATGTGCTGATACTCACCCCCTTGTGTCTGCTGTGATGTCCTCACGTGCCCATCCAAATCGGGGTAGGCCACCGCCAGGATCCGGGACATCAGGGGGGTCAATTGACAACTGGCACCCCTCCTACGTTGGGAGGCCATCCCCAGCAGAGCCTCGGCGGTCTTTCTGCTCCCGCGGCGGATGTCCTCCCACCTCTTGCGGCAGTGGCTGCCCCGTCTGTTGTGGACCCCCAGGGCCCGGACGTCCTTGGCGATGGCACGCCAAATGTCGATCTTCTGATGGGCGCTGACCTATGTGACATGGACAGGGTTGAAAAATAAATATCATCACTTTTCTGCATGGTCGATGTGCGCGGCCCCCCCTCCCCAACCTTGCCATGTGGCACATGCTCTCATCTGTCATGCGTTGCACTCCTCATTCGCTCCCCTCCCCACCATCTTACATCCACCCCACTCAACACAGGCATAGCCCATACTACGTGCTCCCAGTGTACTTAACGTTGGTCTGGAGGACCGTAGAGTAGCGCATACTGGGGGAGGACCCCATCAACAAGTTTCTCCAATTCCTCAGATGTGAAGGTAGGGGCCCTTTCCCCAGTCGCAGCAGCCATTGTCTCTTCCAGACCGAGTTCACAGCAGTACTTGAAGTATAGGTCCTCTCCTGTGGATGATCAGGTCTCGAGTGATTAAGCAAGTAGAAAATGGTCGTCACGCCCGCGGCGGTGCGTACCGCGGCGGTGCGTACCGCCGGCGCACATCGTCATTGGCTCCTGAGACCCATAGGGTTCAATGTTAACCAATGCTGCTTCTCGCCGCGGTCTTCGACCGCCTACCGCCACGGTGTGCCACGCCAGCGCATTGACCTCACATCCCATTGTCACACTTCACAGGTCAGGCAGCCGCCATTTCAAGGGCCCACATGGCTTAATTTCTACTGCGTCACACAGGCCTAGGCCTTGCATCGACACTCATACAAGCCATTCAATGCATAGCGAATCGTGTTTTGTGCAAGCTGTGGTTACGTACCTGTGGGTTGCTTGACTCTGTGCTCCATGTTGTCCTTCCTAGGCACCGTCCGCTGGGACTTGCGAGGAGATGGAGGAATCCTCCTGTGTACAGACCGCTGGTGGACCTGTCGACAATGGAAGAACGACATGTCATACTGACATACAGACTTGACCGAGCCACTATACATGAACTGTGTGCCCAGCTGGAGCCAGACCTGATGTCCCCCATTCGCCAACCCACAGGGATTCCCCCTCTGGTGCAGGTGCTGTCAGTACTCCATTTTTTGGCAAGTGGATCATTCCAAACAACAGTGGCCATATCATCAGGGATGTCTCAGCCTATGTTTTCAAAGGTTTTGTCCAGAGTGTTGTCTGCCCTGATGAAATACATACGGAGCTACATTGTTTTCCCTGAGGTGGGAGATTTGGCTACAGTGAAGGGTGATTTCTATGCCATTGGACATATCCCCAACATCATTGGTGCCATTGATGGGACCCATGTGGCCTTGGTTCCCCCCAGTGGAAGTGAGCAGGTGTACAGGAACAGAAAAAGTTATCATTCTATGAATGTCCAGGTGGTCTGTTTGGCTAACCAGTACATCTCCCATGTAAATGCCAAGTTCCCTGGGTCAGTGCATGACGCGTACATCATGCGAAATAGCAGCATCCCTTATGTGATGGAACAGCTACAGAGACACCGTGTGTGGTTAATAGGTGACTCTGGTTACCCCAACCTGTCGTGGCTACTGACCCCAGTGAGGAATCCCAGGACAAGGGCAGAGGAACGTTACAATGAGGCCCATGGGCGAACTAGGAGGATTATAGAAAGAACCTTCGGCCTCCTGAAGGCCAGGTTTAGGTGCCTGCATATGACAGGGGGATCCCTAATGTACTCACCAAAGAAGGTGTGCCATATCATCGTGGCCTGCTGTATGCTTCACAACCTGGCTTTGCGACGCCAGGTGCCTTTCCTGCAGGAGGATGGTCCAGATGGTGGAGTTGTAGCAGCTGTGGAGCCTGTGGAGAGTGAAGAGGAGGAGGACGACGGGGACGACACAGACAACAGGGACACAGTGGTACAACAGTATTTTCAGTAGCACACAGGTACAAATCAACCACGCCATTTTACATTTACTTAAAGTCTCCTGCCTCTCTACTGTCTGAGTTCCCCCCCAGTTCCTGTTAACTGAGTTGTGACTTTCCCTTCCGTTTTCAGAGCTGTGGGCCCCACTCCGTGACCTCTGCTTTGTTTGCCCATGGACTACAGCTGTGTGACAGTGGTATGTTGTCATCACAATGTAACTGAACATTTTGGCACCGTTATGTCTAATACATTTGTTCAAAATACAAGCAGACTCCAGATTTTTTTAGTGCAAGAAGTGATTTAATTCAAGTGCTAAATTTAAGGAACATGATTGTAAAACGGTGATGGTGGAGTAATGCCCATGGCAGAGTCCAGTTCTCAGTCGCACACGTGCATTGTCCATATGCCTGTGGAAGGATGGAGCAGGGGCAGTTCAAGGTTGGACAGGGTGAAAATGTGGGACAGTGGGATGACATCAGGGGGTATCGTTTGCTGGCGGGGGTCTTGCAATCCTACTCTGTCTTCTTGTGAGATCTCAGGTTCCGCTTGCTGTGTGGTTCTTCTTCTGCAGGAGGTGGGGTTCTGGTGGCCTGTCGTTGTGTGGGGGCCTCCTGTCCACTAGCGCCGGCGGAGGTGGTAGGCTGTTCCTGGTCCAGGCTAGTGACAGGGGCCCTTTGTGGTGCCACATGGTCCCGCAATGTGGTGACTATCTGGGTTAGGGCCAGGACGATGGTCCCCATTACGGAACTAATGTTCCTCAGTTCCTCTCTGAACCCCATGTACTGTTGCTCCTGCATGACCTGGATCTCCTGGAACCTGGCCAGTACCGTCGCCATTGTTTCCTGGGAGTGGTGGTATGCTCCCATGATGGAGGAGAGGGCCTCTTGGAGAGTCGGTTCCCTGGGCTTGTCCCCCCCCTGTCGCACAGCAGCCCTCCCAGTTCCCCTGTTTCCCTGGGCCTCTGTCCCCTGGACGGTGTGCCCACTATCACTGCCCCAGGTCCCTGTTGTTGTTGGGGTGGTGGGTCAACCTGGGTGCCCTGTAGTGGTGCACACACCGCTGATTGACGTGTCCTGGAGACAGAGGCATGGGCCCGCTGGGTGGGAGCTGTGCTGGTGTTCCCAGAGGGGGTTAGGTCTGGTGTAGCCTGTGGCTGTCTGTGGGGAACCGACTGTCCAGAGGTCCCCGATGGGCCGGGCTGGTCATCAGGGTCCAGGGAGACAGAGCTGCTGTCATCACTGGGGGCCTCTTCTGGGGGTGGGATGGACATCTCTGGACCCTCCGTGGCAGTGTGGTGGCGTTCGGGTCCTGCAGGGGTATAAGAGTATGGTTATTGCTTATGTGTGTGGCATTTCGTGTAATGGGTGGGTGCCCGTGTCCCCCAGTGCTGGCATTCCCTTGTGGGGGCTTTTGTGACGGTGGCTTGTGGGGGTGATGGGTGTGTGCAGTGGGCATGCTTTGGGGATGGGTGTCCATGCTTTGGGGACGCACGCAGGGCTAGGTTTTGGGATGGGTGGGATGTGATGGTGAGCCATTTGCAAGGGGTTGGTGTGATGGGGGTGGGGGTGAGGGTGGGGGTATGATTTGGCATGCAGGTGGGGTGGGGTGAATGGAGTAGTGAAGATTTGCCTTACCAGAGTCCATTCCTCCGCCTACTCCTGCGAGGCCCTCAGGATGCAGGATGTGCAAGACTTCCTCCTCCCATGCTGTGAATTCTGGGGGAGTAGGTGGGGGTCCGCCGCCAGTCTTCTGCACCGCAATGTTGTGCCTTGGTACCATGGAACGCACCTTCCCCCGTAGGTCGTTCCACCGCTTCCTGATGTCGTCCCGATTGCGTGGATGCTGTCCCACAGCGTTGACCCTGTCCACTATTCTTTGCCATAGCTCCATCTTCCTGGCAATGGTGGTGTGCTGCACCTGTGCCCGAAGAGCTGGGGCTCTACACGAACTATTTCCTCCACCATGACCCTGAGTTCTGCGTCAGAGAACCTGGGGTGTCTTTGGGGTGCTATGGGGTGGTGTGGATGAGGTGAGGGATGGCGTATGTGTTGTAGAGTGTGGTGAGTGTGGTGGTGTATGGTGTTTTGTGCGTGGATGTGGTGTGGGTGATGTTGTGATTTGCCTCTGTGTGATGGTGTACTCTATGCTGTGCTCTCTCTCTCTCTGTACTTCTTTCTCAATTGTGGTCGTAGAGGTTTGTGGGTGATGTGGGTGTGTGTTTTATAATTAATTGGGTGTGTGGGAGTGGTGTGTGTATGTGTCTCAGGTGTGTGTATTTTGAATTATCCAATGTGGTAGTGTTTTGTAAAGGTGTGTGTATTTTGACCGCGGCGGTGTGTGCCGCCAATGGAATACCGCGGTTGAAAGACCGCTGCGGGGATTTGTGGGTCGTAATGGCATGGGCGTATTTCTGTTGGCGTGACGGTGGAGGTTTGGTCATCGCCAGTTTCCCGCTGACCTTTGGTGTGGCGGACTTTTGTGGATGTCGGGTTTTTGGCGGTTTGCCAGTTGCGGGTCAGAATGACCGTGGCGGTTTACCGCGGCCGCGGCGGTGTTATGGCGGCCTTCTGGCTGGCGGTAAGCGACTTTTACCGCTGAGGTCAGAATGACCCCCTCTGTCTCTTCCTACCTCTGTTACATTTTGCATCAATAACAGAGAGTGCTGCACAAGCAAAACACAGTTCAGTCATTGATTCTACCCGACCACCTATTCACACTGAATACTTCTAGACCTAATGTTTATCTTAAACACAACCTCCAACGAGTGACCCTTATTTTTATGATCTCTCACCCACAATAATCACAATCAATGTTTCCTCCTCTGCCGTGCCACCCACAAACTGGCCCCATCACATATCCAAATGAAAACTTTACCTGGAGTATCACACTTTATTGACTACATCCTATAGTCACTCTGACCTCCCTGCCTGAAACCACAGCCAATGCATGGTAGTTCACATCCTTCCTTTAGGTCCCTGCCTTGAGCAGATCTGAGTTAGGCAGGCAGTCCACCAACCCGCTGGGGCACCTCTGGCAGCCTGGAGGAGAACCCCACCATAGTTAGAGATACTGGTGGCTTCGCCTGAATCATGTATGACCAAAAATAATAATGGCTGGCATGTTTTTGTTTTTTAGAACAACCCCGAAAGTTGAGTTTTTTTCTGAAAAAAAAAACAAAGATAAAAAACAAATGATGAACCAGGGTAGAAAACATCAGCATCAGAAGGCCCGCCTTTACTAGGATAGGCCTTCTGTCACATGTCAGCCAACAACCCCGTGATGAAAGGCCACCCACAAGGATTTTCTGATGCTCGAGCCAACTGAGGCTCTGTCGAAGCTCAACAGTTCTCCCGCTCCTAAATGAGGTGACACAATCATGAGGTTGGCGGGGTGGGACATCTGACAGTCTGCTGTGACTGTCCCGCATCAGCTAACCTTGAATTGTCCCCGCATTGTTAAATGCCTCCAGTGCCATTGACACTGGTACTCCATCCAAATTCCACCTTCTACATTAGAAATTTCTATGAATAATGACATGAAAACACACGCATGCACTTGCTTTGTAAAGGTATAAAGTTGCACACCTATGGCTTGCTTGTGATTCACAACCCTGCCTGTGGCACACAGACTCACCATGACTTCCCTGAGCCAGGGCTAGGAATGGAAAACCCTCAGCAGGCTCTGCAAGGTGGGCACGTCAGCGCTGAATATGTTTATGGTCCTACCATTAACCGAGCCCTGAAATTAGCTGCTCAGTAGTCATATAGGCACATACAGAACTTGCTGCTGCGGAAAGATAATACTCGGGATGCTGTAGTAAAATATGTATTTTTCTAATGTTTAATCAATTTCTCTTTGGACCTGTCTGTAATGTTTGCTTTTTCCGCCTATATATTTGAAAAATAGTGGTGTAAATTGAATCCCTGATTTCAATCTACTCTCACTGGTGCAAAACATCTATGACCCTAAAGTTCCTCCTTTCACCACCCTGCGTACCGAAGACAAACTCCACATTGAACGCAAAGGACTTTACAACTTATTTTTGACAATGTCCACACAATTATGGCTTCCCTCGTATCCCTCTCGATTATCTCTACGACCACTTTTTTCGCCCAGCCTTTCCTGCGGAAGATGCTACCATTCGCTAACATTCACTGATGCGCTTTGGCTGTATTGCAACCAATTTGACCCTCAGTTGTCAAGCATGCCCTCCCGCCCCGTGGCCTCACTTCTTTTTGCACTGTAACAAGTGTTTCAATTTTTAAAAGAATCTCAAGCTCTTTGGTGTTCTTTCCCTAGTTTAAAGCTGCCATATTTCTTTCTCTGTCCCAAAAAACTATATACATTTGCATTTACACCACCTTAACCCAGCACCTAGACTCCGTCCCCCAGTTTTCCTTCCAGGATACTTGTGAAGGGGCGTAACGCAGGTCCCTGTGGCACAGCCCTCCCCCCAACCTTTCAGGGGTCATCCAACGTTTCCGGGAGTCGCTATAGGGCCGAGTCCATTAAATATCTGTGAGATAGGGGGTAGTCAGGGGCTCCTGATCATATTTTGCAGGGGTCTCCATAATTTTGAGTTAAGCCATGACTTGTGAGCATGTTCTTGAATCTACTCTTCCAGCACCCGACCATCAACACTGCTTGAAGGACCCAAGATTCTGTCAGATGCACACCGCTGAGGATGCGCTCGCAGCGTGCGCGTGCCCAGTTCCACCACGCATTAACCACTGCAACTTCCTGTCCTCCATCTTCCCTTTCTTGGTCCGCATGGTGCCTGAAGAAGGGTAGCCACAGCATCCCCCTGGTGACAGGATGTGGTCTGAGTATACCAGACACATCGTGTCACTGGCTCTCTTTTACTTCTCTGACCAAACCTGCTCAATATCTTGTGCTCCTCCAGTAAACAACCTCCCCCCCCCCCAAAAGCATGTCTTCCTCAGCTTTCCTTTCTATAAACCAAAAATCGTCTTTCTTACTCTCCTCAATCAAACTATATCATGCTGTGGTATTAGTATCTTGTTATCTGAAGCCCCTCCTTGCGTCTTCACCTCTGCAATATTATACAATGCCATTTAACTATGAGATATTCATTTAGGCAAATAAATGCAAATACTAATCATGAATTACTTATCAGGATGGCTTGTGAATATTAACTCATAAAAGGGTTGATTTTCAGCACAAGGTGATGTGAGTTTGTTGTAGGTGGTTACTGTTTGGTGTTGATTTGTCCTGGATGCTGATGACAAGTAGCACATGGGTCAGTGGCTTTACTACATACCATTCCTATGGTTTTGTAACAGATGGAAGTTTCCACGGTGTTTCACCTGAAAGCTGTGGTCGCATTGCATGTTCAGCACAGCAAAACAGCTTACGTTGCTATGTTGCATATTGATAGTGCCTCTGTTTCATATACGTGCTCTGATTGGGTTGCAAATTGAGGCAGTGGCTGTAGCGTGCGTGGATGCTATGGCGCTCATGGATTCTGTGACCCACACAGATGTTCTACCTGTGTTACCCAAGCGTGCTATGAACATGTTGTACATTAACACACTTTCACGTGGATGCTCTTCATTTGCACACATGTATTTGGCATTTGCTGTACATTACTGTTTTGGCTGTGTGGCAAATAAATAGTGTGGATGATTTGAACTTGTGATGTGTTACCTTACGCTTGCTTGATGTGGTGATGTTGCACGTATAGACAGGGGCGTAGCTTCATGAGGAGTGTTTACAATGAATGTATTTTCTGATAAATAGTTGGGTACCGGTGCTTTCAGTCGGGTATTATGAGATGTAGGTCGGATTTCAGCAGGATTTTTTTACATACACACAGACAAAAACGCACATACACTCTCACTCTCTGTTTTGAAAGTCCTCAAAATGATTGGTTATTTTACAGAATATTGTGTTTCGTCTCTTAGTACTCCTACCAATCCGCATTCCTCTCACCTTCCACTGCCCCTAAAGACCCTCTAAGGCACCCTGCTTGTCCTATAATGTATTTAAACATTGTATGCCAGCATGATTGTTGTAAAGTCTGAAGTTCACACTGCCCCCAATCTTACTGACCAAGCTACGCATAGAGAGAGGCTGCAGCATATATCAGTCTTATGTTATATTTGATGCAGGTGTGTGTGTGCTGTGCTGTATTGTATTTGTGTTTGTTTCTGCTGGTGGTTGTACTGCACATTAGTGCTGTTAAGAACCTGCATGCTTACTATATGCCTCTGAGTGTGAATGCAAAGGTAGTGTTCCGCATGTATTTCGCAAAAGTGGTAGACATGGAAGTGGTGGAAGCTTTGGCTAGGTTATTCATGGACGCTGTGGCTCTACCACACATGGATGTCATTACCGTGCACATTTTACTACAGTCGCTGTGCCGGATGCTGTTATCCTGTGGCTGTGTTGGCCATGCAAACGGTTGCTGTGTTGCACACAGAACCTGTGAGTTTTTTGTAAGCGGGTGTTGGTGTTCTGTCTCACAGAGGCTTGGCTATGTTTCAAACAGATGCCAGGGCTGCATTGTGGATGTAGCAGCAGTGGTGCACAGAGAGGTTGTGGCTGTGTTTACGGGTGTTGTTGTTACTGAGCTGAATGTGGATGCCTTGGCTGTGTTGGAATTGTATGGCACCTGTGCACGTAGGTGTTGACTCTGATACACATGGCTGCCATGTTTCTGTTCCCTGTGGCTAGCGTGGCTGTGTTGTGCATGGTTGCTATGGCTCCGTATCATGTTGACTGTGTGTTGCATGTGGATTTTGTGAATGTTTTGCACATGAAAGCTGTTGCTGTATGTCATGTGGGTCTTATGGTTGACTTTGCTGTATGTATATGCCTTGTCTGCACCTGACATAGGTCTGTGTGGATGTCATGGCTGGGTTGCATGTGTATCCTGCAACAGTGTTCCCCAGGTACATTGGGTTGCACATTGAGTCTGTGACTTTATAGTACATTCTGTTGGATTTCACATACAAGTATTTGTGTCAAGCATGGATACTGGTGCTATGCTGCACATGAATGTTGTGGTTTTCCCCAAAGGCATGTTGAAGTTCTGAAGTCGATGCTGCTCTGTGCAGTGATGCTGGGGCTCTGCTGCACGTGTATGATGTGTCGGTTTCGTGAACGGAAGCTGCGGCAGCGATGCACCGTGTGGCTGCTCTCTTGCAGGAGGATGCTGTGGCTAGCACGTCATAGAGAAACCACCCTCTCAAAAACACTTAAAATGTTCCTTCAGTCTGTGGCAAGTATCATTGTTACAGCTTCAGCACGCAGAACTTGCAGACTTTGGACACGACTGAAATTTAGAAAATAACAGCCATAGGCCGCATCGCTCTCGAAGGTGGCTCGGCCAAACACTGCAGCAGCGACCGCTGGATACTCCTCTGAGGACGCTGCTCCAAAGTTTCTCTGAACACTTATATACCGCAACAGTTACCCACGAGGGCATCCTGGCTCCACATAGTACAGCTGCAGCACCCGACTGGGGAGGACGAAGTTAGAAAAGCCAAGCTTTGAATGTATTTCTGAAACTACGTAATTTCAAAAGCTAACGGTTTCCACTGCTTGCAAGCCTGCTAGGAAAACGAGCAGTTACCGAGGCGGCATTCAACGAGCAGTCACCGAGGCGGCATCGCTTGATGGTGGAACAAAGACTAATGTTGCAGCTTTGGACCGTAGGGTCCAGTCAGTGGTGTAACAAAGGCCCCCGCGGTGCGGTAGAGAGAGTGGGGGAAGGGTGAAGGCGAAATTTAGGGGGTCCGCTCAGCCCATCACCTGCCCTGAGTGAGTCCGGAGGAGGGCCACCGTTCATGTGTATTGCAGGGGGTGGGGGGCTCCAGTTTCCTTACGCCACTGAGTGCAAGCAAGAGGATGGGGACTGCATTTTTTGGGAGATATGTTGCAACTTTCTGATTTAAAACTTTGTGGACCAAGAAAAGGGATTTAAAGATAGAGCACTTCTTTATAAGGAGCCAATGAAAGTATCCTTGAGTTGGGCTTTAACTGACGTGGTGGGAGGACGGGTGAGAGCAGTCTAGCAGCGGCAGTTTGTACTACCTTTAAACTATGGGTGAGATAGTCTGGGAATCCAAGAAAAAAAGGAATTCCCATAGACTACTGTGGACTTTATGAGGGCCTTCACCCCCACATTAGGGAAGAAGTCTGCAAGTGAAGTTGGAGTCTTTCTAAGCATTTCTAAGAAGCCCGAAACATGTAGCAGAAAGCTGAATGATCTACTTAGAAAAGAGAAGCTGATGTTCTTTAATAAAGCCAACGTTTTTAGCTGATTTAATCTGCATACGGGTAGAGCCAAGTTCAATAGGCCACAAATAAAGTCACCATTAAATGGCTAAAGAGTAATATTTCCAGACAGCTAACTAGCTGCTCATGTGATCTGCTGTGCACCGCACCCACACAGACACTGTTTCTAAACCAGGAGGTTATCCTGGAATGATTTTGTTAATTGTGTACCAATGTTTTACCATTTCGAGATGGTTGCCACATTTAGAAGCATTATGTCAGTCATCTAGAATCAGTACAACACCGATCCAAAATTGCCTTTCACATCATAGTTTATTAAGCAACAATCTTTGATTGGTTTTTGCATAGTGTATCATTATTTTACCAATCCAAGATGATCAATACATTGTTTGTAAACCTGCTGGCCATGTTGGAACTTAAAAACATTAATTCCGTATGCACAATACAAACTCAGTACAGCTGCCCACTTATGTATTTAATGTTCTATTGTAATTACATGCCCACCTTGTCAATGTGGTGGTATGGTTATTTTATTTTTTTTATTTTTTTTCTCTTTCGATTTATCTTTCATATACATTTTAAGTTTCTGTGTATGTTTTATCACGGTGGGTAAGTGGGTGAATGCAGAAGTGAGCCTGTGATGGATACATTGATGTGTGGGTGCAAGGATGAGTGACATGAATAATGAGGTGTTCAGTGCCTAAACTCACTAGCAACTGATGACAAACTTTCAGTTATAAGCAGAACCTATTGGCATTGCCAGTGCTTATTAAAGATGCTTTCCTCCATTGCTTTAAGTGGGATGAAACGATCTGAGTGTCTCTAAATAGAGATAAGGCCAAAGAAGTACAATTGGAAATCCTTTTCAGGCGGCATAGCCCATGTGACTTAAGACATGTGAACTAGAATCCTGTACTTCACACACTGTCCCTCTGTGAAGTTTTGTTATTGCATCCAGACATATCACATAACAACAAACATATACCTAAAACAAGCTTGATGTATTGGCTTGCCAATGATTGTTAGCTGTATCAAATATATGAATAACAGTAATGAATTTGCTGTGAATAATTTGAATTGAAAATGCTTGAATTCTGAATAGATAAGAACAGATTAAAGACTATTAAGGTCTGTGAAGGGGTGGTGGCCTTTGAAGTGACGCAGTCACTCCTGTCCCTTTCACCTCAAACCACTGTCCTCTGTTAGATATTTATGCCCCCTTTCTCCTGACATCTTTCTGAAATCCTCCATTTGTTTATTATTTCACAGGTCATCTCCTTTCTCTTCAACAACGTCTTTTCACTGTGTCCTTATGGAGGTGTTTCCTTGCGTCATGAATATAGGACTTGATTAATATAAAGCAAGCACACAAAAGGTGATGAGAGGAATGCTTGAAATACATCTAACCCATGACGATTACTCAAATTAGCATTCCAACCCACCGTTCTTTCTCCCACCTTGCCACTTGAGTTTGGACCAGCCACATACAAATCAATCTTGACCCTGGAAAAGTCCAGCCCAAACTGGGAGGCTAGGTTCTCCCGGAACCCGAACACAAGCAACCCAGCACCAGTTGTGCCCTGACTAAGGCTCTTCAGTATGTGTAGCTTGGTTTCAGTGGCAAAGTGAGCATGGTACCCACGTCTGGGTATACCCTTGGCTACTTAGGGTGTCACAACAAGCACATGAAACGGGATGTGTCATAGGACTTAAGCTACTCCCTACTTACAAGTCCCAAGTAGGGAGAAGTTGGTCTGGGGTTGCTTGTGGTCCTTGTGGAGGGGTCCTCGTTTGGTAGTTCGGGATGGACTGTTCCCATGAGGAGCATGGTCAGTACTGATTTGCATAAGAAAGGCATTTGTTTAGAGTGGTACGGAGGATGAAAAACAACAGACTGGAATGCAACCCCGAAAAATCTCCAGTGGCTAAAATTAATTCAAGCACTCCATCATCACCTTGTTTTTGGAGTTGGTATCCTAATTGTGACAGGTTTGCTCAGAAGTGAGTCCCGTGCTCATTGGGCCATAGGACTCAAGCTACATCATACTGATGAGACAGAACTAAGGCAAAACTGGTCTGGGGTAGCTTATTGTCCCATCTAGGGGGCCTCATCTGGTAGCTCCGGAAAGGACTGTTCCCATGAGGAGCATGGTTGATATTTATTTGTGCAAGGCGGGCATTTTGCCTAGAGTGCCATGGTGGACAAAAACAATGGACTGGAAAGCGACCTCATGCCATCACCAGCGGCTAAGATTAATTCAAGCATTCCATCCATCACCTTGCTGTGAATGAATATAACAACATGAATCTAGAGCTCAGTAGGGACCTGTTTCAAGGTCAGTTTTTAGTTTCTGCTGAGCTTAAGACCTGGTACGACCCACCCTACTTAAGTTCGGCTTTCATGAGTTACATGTTTTTTATAGTATGTTGGAAATGGCAAAGGGAACAACAATTACTCATGTAAAAAATCCTGATCTTGCTGTTGGGGAGCAGCTAGAGATGCATGCACGGATCTACCACACTAAATTCTGTACAGAGCTTCCTGTGACTACTTTATTAAACTCCTCATCTTAATAGTTTACTTATCAGCTTTTGGTCTTGGCCCAGTAGAGCTCCAAGCAAAGTCCTCTTTTCTATCCAATAAAAGCTGTATTTAGGGTGGTTAAGTAATCTCCTGGTTGTCTGTCTGTAGATGGGTACCTTCTTCTGTGCTTCACTTCTACATAACTTACTCTAGACTTTGCTAAATAAGCGTACCATTGAAACAATGTCATGGCCTACAGGCTTTGTTAATACAAAGTAATGTTCATTTCAGTGTACATTTGAGCAATGTTTAGGCCAGGTGAATGAGCTTTGCTGCTGTAGAGTAAAACACCCAGTGCGTGATACTGCAAAAATTTTACAAAGCCATAGCACCTTTGCTTTTGTCAGCTCTTGTGACAAGTCAGAAAGGTTAGCACCAACTAGATCCCAACCCACAACCATACAAAAGTGGGAGCTGTAAGTAGTGAAAGAAAAAGACCTTTAAGGCAGACCTGCTTCAGGGTTTCTGACTACAGCTTTGTTTCGATTCTTCAGGCAGGCCTTGATGTCGGGGTGTATTTATTTTACAGTACAACGTATGGGGTCTCTGAGATGCCGGGTTTTGTTCCTGTGCTCTGAGATGAGCGAGTGAGCCTAAAGGCAGTGTGGTGGTTCTTGGCTGGTGGGACTGTGCGGGCAGTAGCTGAGGGTGTTGAGGTTGTCCCACCCACAACTGGGACACTGTGAACATTTGGTGTGCTTTGTGTGTTTACACTTTTTTTCGGGAAATTTAGTTTACACTGTGCTATGGAGCACCAAATAGACTACTTCCTCTACTCAGGTGGCATAAGTTAGTTAGCTTTCTGTGGTGATATTCGTGGGAAGTTGGAAACCCAATAGTGTCAAACCTGTCATGTGAGTAAAAAGATCCTTCTATGAACCACCACAGACCATCCAATCTGTATGAAATACTCACTGACTAGAGCTACTGGATTATGTTCCCACGTGAAGGGTCTGTCCTTCCTCTTTGGCTGGTACCACTGCTTTTGAATAGAGATCACACTTCATTTAGGAGATGGAATAGAGACCAGGGCAGGAAAGGGGTGGGGTGACAAAGGACTTCTGTCTTCTCACTGGACAGAGGTGACTTTCTTCCAGGTGGCTACTCCATGGTTGGGCATTTGTAATAGAATATATGAGACATGGGTGCAAAACTCCTGAGAACTGCAGACCTTACACCATGCCCCTAAACAGTCTCCTTCACCATTCAGAGAA
Source organism: Pleurodeles waltl (assembly GCF_031143425.1). NCBI lineage: Eukaryota > Metazoa > Chordata > Amphibia > Caudata > Salamandridae > Pleurodeles > Pleurodeles waltl. The sequence continues at coordinate 713,359,870 of NC_090442.1, forward strand.
ACCACTTATCTGTATCCAGAAACGTCCCACTAGTGTGGTCTTCCAAAAGTTGTGAGGAGGCCTTGCAGGGAGAGCCTTAGCTGAGAGGGCACCCTAGTCTCTGGAATGTGGAAGGGAAGAGCTATACTGTTCCCTGTGATCTCATCTACACCATCTGGGCTGAGGGACTGCCCGAAACACTTTGGGGTATTGTGGTAGAGTCAGTTTGTTTGACGTTTTACGACGTTTCTCTCTTCCACCCTTATTTTGTGTCTGACATTGATAGACTTCAGTGTGGCTTCATTCAGTAAAAAGTTGTAGGGTTTTCTTTTTATTGTGAGTTTTGAAAAAAAAACAATAGTTTTTTTATAGAAACAACAGACTCTATAGCTAGGTGCTTTGCCTTTGACTCTCTTGAATTATAGGAACCATTTGGAATGCTTCTTGCTCAGAAACATATGTAGTGGTTGAGAGAGCCCAGGGTTATCCAAAGGACCCTAAGAAGCTCCCCTACCTCAATCGCGATACTTGCTCACTTTGGAAGACTAAATCCAACGAGTATAATGACAGTTCTTAATTATTAAAAAAAATCTCCTTACAGTGACCTTGTGCTTTACATTCAAGGTGGCATTTATTACCACTCTTCTCCAGATGCCTCGTTAATGACCTCTGCTCTGTCATCTGTGCACTTCCGGCAGTGCACGTCACTGACTTGAATCGGGTAGCTGGTGACTTCTGTTAACTTCCGTCATTGGTTCATAATGGGTGTTTATGCAATACTTGTACATTTTCAGTCATTCCTAAAAAAAAACTCCGTCCATAACAAAAGCAGGTGCATCTACACATGCGATACCCTTTAACCGATCATGCATAGCGGGTGACCATGCACTTCTGTAGTTATGCTTTCATTAATTCTCTTGCTTTGTCCTTCTTGATGAAAGTCAACTCCTGCGTCCTCTTCCCAATCATTTCTTGTTCTGAGTTAATTTTACTGCGCATACTCGATTTCAGAGCGTCTGAGTACAGAACATAGTTTACACCCACCGCCTCTGAGGGCTCCAGATTGCTAAACTCTCCCCTTGGCTGATTTGCTGTGACTTGGCACAGGGTGGCAACTCTTAATTGCAGCACCTTTTGCCCGCTGCAGTGGATCACTTTGTAAATAAGCCCGGGCTCTGGGCCAAAATAGAAAATGAAGAACATTATAAGCATTATTTTTCTAATTACATGCATTATTTTTTATTCGATTATTTATTTAAAAGATGTCATCTAAGGTGGCAGGAGACTGCTCAGCATCTTCACAATAACCGCGGGCTCATGGATGTGACAGTAGCATTAGATAGTAAAGCCCTCCTTCTAGCAGGGGTCTCAGTTTCCCAGCCATTTTTAGGGTCGAGCCTGCGCTGCATGCGCTTGCGCATGTGTATCGCAGCGAGACTCTTTTGTATTTAGAAAAGGGTTCGGAGCCCTGTCAACTTCACATCAGTGTTTTCTATTGGTTCGTGGTCTTCCCTAATAAAAACTGCTTGCTTTCATTAGTCGAAGGCACGCATATGGCATGCCTTTTCCGGTGGCTAGCCCTCCTCGAGCGCAGCGACAAAGTACAGAAAACATGCGAGGCTCGCTGTTTTCCATCGGGCTCGTGGACTTTTTTTTCTCTAATTTACGAGCGCGATCTCGCTTGGCAGAAGTCGAGCGCTTTACATACTTGATTTCACTTTTTCGGGTTATGTACATAAATGCACTTTTGCCCGATAGGTGAAAAGTCGGGTCAAGAGTTTACAACGCGATCAGCTCTAACATGAGCAAGCGCGAGACCCGTTGCATTGTAAATGCTTGTTCGGACAGTGGAGGCTAAGGTCCTCCCCTCCCTTGAGACAGCCGTCTCTACTCTTGTGTGTCTAGAGTGTGGCATCCCCCCGGGAGGTCCACAGTAGCACCCTGGCCTGTATACTTCCCCCTTTTGGGGGGAGCAGGATTAGTGCACAGTGAAGAGCTCCCCAAGGAGGGCGCACACACAGATCCGAATAATGGAGACTGCACATATTCACTTTGGAAGAGTAAATATCGCTGGCTGAGTCCATGGTCTCACTAGCAATCTCTCCATACGTTTGCCTTAAATTCAGGGTGGTACCTACTGTCCGTATTCACCATGGACATTAATCCCAGGCTGCCTCACGAATCCACTTTAGTGAGTGGCCATGAACTTCCTGTAGCTTGCATCACATACTGGGTTAACGTTCACTTCTGTTACCTTCCTTCATCTATTCATGGAGGTGGCCATGCACTACCATTTCGTTCCAAGAGATTCCTAAAGCATCTTATCCAAACCCAAACTGGGTGGACTCCCCCCTCTGGTAACTTTGAATCAGTCAAGCACACCGGGCGAGCTTACACCTCTGGTACCCATGCTTCCATTCATTCCACCAGCTGGTCGGAGTCTATTTATGTCTCTAAGTTATCTTGGAATTTAACATTAATTAGTGTAGAGTGTTTGAGTACATTCTTTCCTCCAATACACTCTGACCTGATGTACACTGCGCTGCACTGTTACTACTTTATCTTAGTTCTGTGCTTTGAACGCAGCTATTGTTACCTAGCCTTGGCTTTGCCTGGTAGTGCATGTGTGGGCGCTACTGAAATGAACACTGGTTTCAACTTTTACGCTGAACATTTGATGATTATTACGTTTTGACGACGTCAAACGGAGTACATTGTAAGGTACTTTCCTCTGGTCTTACTAATGCTTTCAATGTACTAAACCACCTCCACTAATTACCAATGGTAACTCAAGCTAAGGAGCTATGCAGCAATCTTAAGTGGACTTTCCCCTGGTAGCGCACTAAGAACTGGATTGACCATTTCTGCAAAGTAAGGCCCAGTGTTATGTGGGCCTACCATCATTCTAACACCACAATAGTGTAATTTTTTAATGCTAATGTGGTGTTAGAAAGCCAAAAACACTGCGCCATATATATAAAGTGGCGCAATGCTTGCTTTGCGTCACTTTGTAACCCCCTTCCACCACATTATGCCTGCGCCAGGCATAATATATGCAAGTGGGGCATTCCGGCACTGGGGGGGCAAACAATTGGTGCAAAGAAATCTAGGAGATTTCCTTGCGTCATTTTAATCCGCATTTTTTATTGCCTCCTAGGATCAGGCGTTAGAAAGAGGCTCCCATTGTGTTCAATGGGCCTCTGGATGCTTTGCATGGTTAGCATCATCATTTTTTATGCTAATCCTTCAACGCACCAGACTAATGTAAAGAATTCTGATAATAGTCCCCCTGACTACTGCCATGGTGCGCTGTATTTTAAATATGGGGCACACATGGTGGCGATAGTGGGGTGCGAAGGGCCGCAATAAAAGTGGTGCTGCACTAGGTGCACCACCACATCATAAATCTGCCCCTAAGTTTTTCCACACCTGTTTCAGTGCCTGGACAAAAATGTTGCTCTACAACTGTCTCTCCTGCACGTTTCATAGATACACTCTGAGGTCATGTACAACCCAGTGTGCATGACTTGCATGGCAACCATTTTGTTTTCCAGAACTGCGGATCAGTCAAATTGCTAACCACATTATGGCATTGTATTGTCATGTCTGAGGCAGATTTGCACACTTTGCTGTCAGAGGGCATCCAGTTAGCACTTTCTTGCAATAATATTTGTCAACTGATCGAAATGGCTTATAATCAGCTGGAGTCTATCCATTATTTCATTTTTTTGATTGTAGGTGGTGAAGGGGGGAATTTCAAGTGCTTTTGTGATTATAGCTTGCTAGCCACTGGTTATTCTCTAAATATATATTTAACAACCCGTTGGAGTAAATATCTCTAATACCCTGTTCTGCCACCAGTAATCTGATCTCACAATACAGTGCAGAAATCAACCACACTCAGGGCCTCATTTACGAGTTTTTGCCGCAGGACAGTGCAGAAAGTCAATTTGCTGCGCTGCCCTGCGTCAAAAGGAAAGGGCAGGAATGCGCTGTATTAATGAAATATGGCGCATTGCTGTCCTTTGTACCTGCGTGGTGCACAAATTGGTGCTTAGAGCCAACACAGACCCCCTTTCACCGTGGTGCAAGGGTGTCTGTGCTGTTGCAGCACTCATAGAAAGAGGAAATAACAAGAAGAAATAAAGTTATTTCTCCATGTTACGCCTCTCCGGGGGAGGCGCACAGTTTTGATGCATTCCCAGGTTTACAGATCCTCATAAATCTGGGAATGTGTTAAACCCATGGGTGTTGCATGGGAAAACCCACCACAATGCCCCTAGAACACCTCCTTGACACAGAGTTAGGCAAGGCAGTGCTTCGAGCTGCCTTGACTTACTTCATATCTATGAGGCCATGAAAGGAAACAAAGTGCAGCTCATTTACAAGAAATGCAGGCCTCTTGTAAATGAGACCATCAGTTTTGAGACAGGGTGTCATGTGGAAGTTGCAACAGTATCTGAAAAGTCTTATACCGAGAAATATAGACCTGGAAAACCATACGAGAACTGTCATTTGCAAACAGGAATTGAGCACTAGATAGTAGCCCTAAAACAGATAGATCTATGAGGTTCAGAAATCATATGTGCCATTATAGGCCATGCCCGCTATAGCTAAGAAGTGTTTCAAGTGTTGAAAGAAAGTGGGGCAAAACCTAATATGATACCGTTAACAGCTAACAAACACTACATGACCAATATTAGACCAGCCGTCACAATGGCAGAATCACCATTCTGTTATCTCTGGATCCACTTTCATGGGGGTTGTGCTGCGTGAAAACTATGGCACTGCAACCGATAAAATTGCAACCAATGTTTAAAACTAGATAATATTGCCCCTGTCAATGGCATGTAGAACAGCGAAAATGAAAATGGTGGCATTACCGCAACTACTATACTGGTTTCAGAATGTTCCTTTACCGCTCAATAGTGCCCTTTTTCAGTAGCTTAGGTCTTTGATGATAAAACTGGCATGGAGAGGACAACAGTACTGTTTAGGCTGAAATGTACAACAGAGGCCGTTTACCAAAGGTAGTTCTGCAGCGCCACATTTTGAAGTATACCACTTGATTGCACAGGCCCAGTTCGCATGTCATTTGTGTCATTGTAAAGTCCCACATAGAGACTCGAAGAGAGCCCTGGTAATCCCCGATAATCTCAGTACAGTACTACTGAAAAACCCCATGAGAGCCAGAAATTAAATTGACACAGTGAATTGTTCAGCATGAGCATGGCACAGACTAGCGACGACAATACATATTCCCTACAAGTGCCCTTGATCGGGAATCCTCAGTTTGAGGTTGCGTTTGAACCAATGTCCACTAAACGAATGGCGGCAAAGGGAATCCATAAAATGGGAGACCCTTGTAAGGACAATACCTTCCTCACACAGATAGGCTACACCTGGGGGCATGGGAGACTCTTCCCTAGATGTGGTTATATATCACCGCCAAAAAGAGACAGTTGGACAAACTATTCCCAGACTTCCCACAGGAGCCTCGAAGTTGGAGTCTGCTCTCCTTAGTTGCGGCAGGGCCTCCATCCAGGATACTGATCACTCTAATGCACAATACTGTAATGGGGGACCCGCCGCACTACTATGCTAAGGCTAGGTTGCACTGGGCCCGAGAATTAGCATTTGACATAATGAATGAGCAGTGGTCGTTTTACTCCATGAACACCAACGAAGTATTCATAAGTGGGAGGAACAGATTGATTCACTACACATTTTTACACAGGCTATACTACACGCCTGTATCACAAACAAAGTTCACTGGGAGTGGTGATGACTAATGCTTAAGGTGCAGGGCTCCTGCTGAGGATTTTCAGCATCTGGCATGGGAGCGCCCCCGATTTCAGATTATTGGAATCAGGTGTTTTGGGACATTGAATGCAATGACGGACCTGTCGCTGGCCGCAGACCCACTGATGCCACTGCTGGGCTCTGTTAAGAAGGTCCCCAAGAATGTGCGAAAATTTGTGGGGTTGGCACTCATCTTGAGCAAACAGAGAGTAGCCATGCACTGGGGTAGAGGCAGGGCGCCCACAGCAGCAAGCTGGATCACATATGTGGTCACATATCATTAGCATGCAGACCTGTGGCAAATTACTTCCTACAACATCACGCCCAAAAGACATGTGGGGACCCCTGAGATGACACTTGGCAGGGGCTGTGTACAAAGTAGTTTGTGGATGTTGATTGTGTGTAAATGCAATTAAGTATATTGATAAAGAACCTTATATCCCTCCAAACTACATATTTTTGTTTGGGGGCTGGAGAGGTAAACATTTGGAACCACATGCTATTAGAGCATATGCGTGTGGTAGAACAAGAAATGGCATGATTGGTTATTTTGTTACTACAATTTGTTTTCAATGTGGCAGAATTTTGGATACAGTTTATGTAACAATTAAGGGACAACATGTCTTGTATTGGCAGCACCAGCTCCATTTAGGAATTGTGCGTAACCTCAATACAAAGAATCCGTTTTTTTGTGTGTGAATAATGTGCAAGCACCCTTATGCTGTCTGACTATTGAGGATGTTTTGTTGAGACCACGTTAGACCAGTATCCAGTATAGTGCTGTGTTTTGCAAATAATTAGGAAGAGTAATAACATGGATTTTCACACATCATTTATTTAAAGCAAAATGTCATCTCAATTAGATACAAAGTGAGGAATGTTGCCTTTAGTGTGTGGAATTATCTAAAATGATCAAATACATGTGTGATGAAGAGGTAATGGAGCTGGTGGGTGCTGGAGAATGGGTTCCCCCACTTGTTTGGATACCCTAAAAGTAAGCACATTTAAAGGTTGTGTGTGGGCCTTAGTTCAGAAAACAAATTATGGTGGAATTGATACCTACCACCTTGTATTAAAGAAGTGTTGGCTCTGCTGGTAGAAGCTTAATTAGCATGTCAAACTTAAAATCTGCATATTATCAGATAGAACATTCAGATACATCAGGACATTTTACTACTTTCATTAGGCAGAGGTATTTCGATGCACCAGAATGCCTTTTGGCATTGCTCCACCACCTTAGTGCCCCAAAAGATTATCCATTTGTTGTGTGTTGTTTGAGAATACTGAATTGGTATTTCAGGATCACATATTTGTGCTTCAAGAGTCATTGGCACAACATAATTTGAACATTTAGAAAGTTGTATCTGTTTTACATGATAAAGGATTCACACTTGAAATGGAAACGTGATTTATTTTTAGAATAAGTACAGAATCTTAGGATTTCTGACTAAGGCACTTTTGTCCAGGATAATTTGCATTACACTATTGAAAAAGTAACTAAAAACAATACTAAAGGCCAATTCATATTCTTTTAGGGTTGTGGTAATTTTATTCAACATTTGTTAACATTTTCAGTGATTACTGTGTCAATGAGATCACTGCTTAAGAAAGGTGTTAAACTTGACTAGACGCTAAAACATAGTAATACTTTTAACAAACCCAAGGAAGTTATCATTAATGAGATATCACTCGGCCCTTCACATGTTGCAAAAAATATTTAATAGATTGTAATTGTATTTGTATAGGGTGTACTAACCCTGACGCTGCGTCAGAGTGCTCTTTGGCGAGTGGCACACTATTTCAGAACTCAAAAGGATTAAGGGTTGATTAATACAGGGGAATATGAGTACAGTATTAATATAGGGAGGTTTGGTTTAATTTGAACAGAGGACATGAGTCTGTTTGTTGGATTGAATAGAATAATGAAGGTTTAGAGGAGGGAAGAATCCAGAAGTGTTAATTGAGAGATCATAGTTGCAAGCTGAGTTTTGGGATGAGTAAAGGAGAGATGGTGTCATAATTTGACTCCAGCTCCTAGGCAAGACTGTTGGTTTAGGGATGACAGCACTTTTGTTTGTAAGCAACTGAGTCACTCCTACAACAAGTCGAATCTGTCGGCCCAACCTCCCGGCTCACAAGCAGTACCTCACCAAAAACCCAAACAGTAAAGGGTAATTTCTGGCAGCCTTGCGCAGGGACTGTAGATTGCGACATCTAAGGGGAGTCGTGGTGGAACAATGATTAGGATTACAAATAATAAAAGAAGCATGATTGTAAAGATGAGATTCATAAATACAAAGACCCCCACCATCTTGCAATAAGCATGAAATGTAAACACCCTAGCATGGAGAACCTAACCTCTAATCTAAAGAGAGCTAGGTGTGATAAACCTAATCTGCCAGTACCATGTCCATGAGAAGCGCCCCAACCCTTGTTACCTTGGAATGAGGTCTAGGTCAGACTCCGTGGGGACGCGAAGGCTGAATCTGCATCAAGGTGAAGTGCAGTATTGATGGTGTTGATCGTATCTGGTAGGAATCCCTCTGATAGCCCTGTATGTGTGAGGTGTATTTATACAGACCATGTAGGACCCCTGACGCAGGTATGTTCCAAAACCATTAAAAGGAGGCATACTTGTGGCTGCAATTATGTAAACAATCCCTGACAAGTGTTTATTATTTTCCTGTCACCCATAAGTGAGAAGGAGACATGATGTGCCAATCTACGCTGATAGTGACACCTTCACTGAGTGGCACTAATAACGCAAAATCAAAACATTTCTCTAACTATAAACATGGCAGACATTTTAAAAGAAATAATAAAATAAATGGGCTAAAACAGAGGACACTAAGGGGGTCATTCTGACCCTGGCGGTCCATGACCGCCATGGCGGAGGGCGGCGGAAGCACCGCCAACAGGCTGGCGGTGCTTCCTGGGCTATTCTGACCGCGGCGGTAAAGCCGCGGTCAGAAAAGGGGAACCGCCGGTTTTCCCCTGGCCCAGGGAATCCGCCATGGCGGCGCTGCTTGCAGCACCGCCATGGGGATTCCGACCCCCTTCCCGCCAGCCTGTTTCTGGCGGTGTCCACCGCCAGAACCAGGATGGCGGGAACGGGTGCCGTGGGGCCCCTGGGGGCCCCTGCACTGCCCATGCCACTGGCATGGGCAGTGAAGGGGCCCCCTAACAGGGCCCCACAAAGATTTTCACTGTCTGCTTTGCAGACAGTGAAAATCGCGACGGGTGCCACTGCACCCGTCGCACCCCTGCAACTCCGCCGGCTCCATTCGGAGCCGGCTTCCTCGTTGCAGGGGCTTTCCCGCTGGGCCGGCGGACGGCCTTTTGGCGGTCGCCCGCCGGCCCAGTGGGAAAGTTGGAATGACCGCCGCGGTCTTTTGACCGCGGTGCGGTCATTCGGCGGTAACCGCATGGCGGGCGGCGACCGCCACCCGCCGCGGTCAGAATGACCGCCTAAGTAGGTTAAAAGTCACTAGGTGACCAGGGCAGAGGCCTGCAAGCCAAAAGGCTAAGCTAACCTCCTGAGTCTCAATAAAACGAAAAGGATCCACTACAACGGAGGATTAACGAGTCTGTAGAAAGGGACTGGGGACATCATAATAATAAAATGGGGTTTGGGATGAGTTAAAGGAGAGATAAATGGGGGAGAATTTAGTAGGGTTGTTTGAGAGATCATAGTAGTAAACTGAGGTTTGGGGTGAGCCAGGAGGAGTAGAGGAGGGAAAAGTCTAGGAAGAGTTATTTTGGAGATCATAGAAGTATAATGGGTTTGAGATGAGTCCGAGAGTGGAAGTAGAGGATAGACTGATAAAGGTACAGGGTGATGGTGAGACAGAGTAAAGCTTTTGAGAGAGTAATTGTTTTCTCCTCTTGTACAGTAGGACTAAAGTAATAAATATATAGATACATGATTACATAGTAAGGGAATATATGTGTAAGGAATATAATATATTGAGATTTAAGTTGTATTGTATAAATACGGACTTTTAAGAGTTGTATATGAAGTTTTTATTTGTGTACTTTTATAACATTATTTTATATTTCCTCAATATTTCAATAGTGAAATGCTTGTACATAAATATTTAAGATAATATTTACCTATTGCGATAGATAAAATAAAAACAGAGGCCCAGATTTAAGAGGGCCTAGTGCCATTCCAACGCCACATTAGCATCATTTTTTAATGCTAATGTGGCATTGGAAGGCCAATGGTGCACACATGGTGGCATTAGGGGGACGCTATGGGGTGCAAGAAAAGCGGCGCTGCACTATGTGCAGAACCACTTTTCATAAATCTCCCCCAGAGACTCTTAAGCATCTAATCAAACAACATATATAGAAATCATGCAATGACCTATGAACATGTTAAGCAAAGAATATTATACACATATATATATACATACATAGACAGATACATAATATATAGATACACATACATACATCTACACATATATACATACATGTATACATTTAACTGTAAGTAAAATATAAATCTGTTAAACAGGTGTAAAGGATTAGGTAAATATTTTAAGATAAAATAGTTATTATACCTATTTGTACAAAGAGGTACACATATCTAGATATATACATATAATGAAATTATAAATGTTTACATATACAGGCACATGCATTCCATTGCTGTTTGAGTATGGAGGTTACGCAGGAAAGAGCCAACTATTAAGTAGTCTTCTGAAAATAAGATAGTTATCTGTGGATCTTATATTTAATTGCATAGTTTAGCTGCATGAACAGAGGAAGATGTACTACCTATTGTCTTTTCCTTGTATGGTGCTGTTTTGAGGCAGGGTGCCAATCCTGAGTGTAGGTTTCTTTTTTTAATGTATTTTGTCAAGAGCAGTCCCCTCTATCCTGGCTTCTTAGGGTCTTTGTATTAGAGTGTCATGGTCAACTGTGTCAATGGCAGCGGAGAGGTCCAGGAGAAGTAGTGCAGCAACTCCCTTGCGGTCTGTGGGTTTTTAAGATCATCCCAGATGGCGATGAGGGCAGATTCAGTGCCTCTTCCTGGGCGGAACCCAGTTTGGTACTCTGAAAATATGGAGTTATCTTCATTGAATTATGACACGCTTCAGCACAGTCACTTGAGATTCTATCAGAGTTGCATGGATACAATATTCAATTACAAATACCAAGTGCTCCGAATGTTAGGGTCAGGTGTCTGTTCAGATTGTGAACCTGTTCATCAGAGACAATCAGTTTAAAGAATGCACTGTAGCAGATGTTTAGGATGCCATTTGTACATTGAATCCCATTAACTGTGATGAGAAATGGGTAAAAGCTATAAAAGTTGTTTCTATATTATGAATTTTCAAGCAGCTTATAAAAAATGGTTGGTCGAAGGAGAAATCGTTTGTACAGGAACATCACGTTTTTTGGAATGCTAGGGATGACATTTCCATACAAGGTGAGTTTATTAAGATAGGGTTTTTTTTTTTTTTAAAAGAGGTTGATGTCCTGTGCGTGGTCACGAGGAGTGTGGTCTGCGGGTTATGCCATGCAGTGAGTTTCTGCTCTACTACTGAGCTGTGCCCTTCTTTGTTCAAGGTCATAGCATCCTAGACTTTGTGTCGTTGGTTCCTGTTGTTCTACCAGTGCCTTGCGGAGGATTGCTTTTAGTTCTAGTTAAAGAGCTACAAGAACTGTATGGCCTTCATTTAAGGACGTTTCAGGGGAATTTGTTGACTGGCTGCTGTCAGTGATTTTGATCTGAAACTACACTTAGACGCTATGGTTTGCAATAAACACCAAAAGAAACACAGACAACCTCCCTTTAAGTGGATTGTGATATGTGCACTGTAAAACCCCATCAGAATACACTTAGTAATTTAATATATCTGTATTTTAGGCAATGGCCTTGAGAAGGGCTTAACACTCAGTGGGGAAGCCCCTCAGATAGTTTGTTTATTCTACAGCAGTGCAATTCAATATAGGTCCAGGAGGGAGGATCCATGAAAACACTTTTAGGATAGTTATTCACTGTATAATGACCTACATTTAGATTTATTGTACAGAACTGAATTTGAGGTAGAGATGCAAGAAGCACCTTTTGAGTCTTAGTACTAAGGATAGTTGTTAGATCTGACATCCTTAGGGCGGTCTCAACCCAGACTTTTTTCCTGTTTCTCCTCCTATTTTTTCGACCATCTTTTGGTTGGCCTTAGGACATTGAGCACTTTACTACAGCTAACTAGTGCTAAAGTGCATGTGCTTCTCCCCTAAACATGGTAACATTGGTGTAGCCACAATTCTCATATTTTATTTACTTTTTAGTCCCTGGTAAAGTGGCATACCATATAACAAAGGCTGGTAAATTAAATGCTACTAGTGGGCCTGCAGCACTTAATGTGCCACCCACTTAAGTAGCTCTGTAAACATGGTTCAGGCCTGCCACTGCAGAGCCTGTGTGTACAGTTTTACTGCCACCCTGTCATGGCATTAAAAACCTCCTGCCAAGCCTAGAACTCCGCTTTGTCTACATATATGTCACCCCTAAGGTAAGCCCTAGGTAGCCCATAGGCTAGAGTGCAAAGTAGGTAAAAGGCAGGACATATACTTTTAAGTTTTCATGTCCTAGTAATGAAAAACTCCTAAGGTACTTGTTAATTATTGTGACGCCTGCCCCTCTCATAGGCCAACACTGGAAACTCCTTATAATGCCTTTAAGCTGTAAAACCTGATCTGAGAGGAATAGCTGCATCATGTTCAGTACCATCGGAATGAAAATAAAAAAGCATCTTTACTGATAAAGTCCGACTTATTATTACTGTTTTAGAAGTGCCACTTTTAGAAAGTGGGCATTTATCTGCCATCCCTGCCCTGTGTGCCCACAGCCTATCTACAAACACGTCTACCCTGAGCTGGGTGACAGCTACACTTGGGCATTTCCTCTAGACACCCACAAAACAGTATATTAAACTGCATCTGCATACTGATGGGTCTTCCTGGGGAGGGGGTTGGGAAGGGCTCACACTTACACAAAGGGCAGTGACTAGAGTCCACTCAAAGGGGCTGATTACCTCCCACTGACAGTCTGGAGATGAGGCTGACCAGAAAGGGGGACCTGTGTACTTCACAAGAACTCTTTGTAGTCATCTCCTACATCAGATGCACTTTCTAGTATAAGTACTGGGTCCATGACCCATTCAAATCAGTACACTTCTAGACTTGGCTGCTCTAAGGAACTGCTGCCTTGCTTTGCTGTGCTGCCCCACTACCTGCCCTGCTGCCTGCTGGTCTCTGCCTGGTACCCCAAGCCACATTCTCCAGACCCAGAGTGACTCCAAGCAGCTTCTGCTTTCCTTTGCCCCTCGCTACTTTTAAACTCAACCCAAACGGCTTCTACTTTTCGTTGCCACAAATGCTACTTTCAAACCCAGTCAGAGTGACTTTGCCAAACTTTGCCACTTGTACCTGTGAACCATCCAGAGCAGCCCAGCTTTCCTTTGCCCCTCACTACTTTCAGTCAACACTGAGGGGCTTTGCCAAACTTTGACACTTGTACCTGTGAACCGTCCGGAGTGGCCCTACTTTCCTTTGCCGCTCACTATTTTCAGTCAACCCAAGCGGCTTTGCCCAGCTTAGCCGTATACAGCTCCCCGAGAGGAGCACAACAAGGACAATGCCAGAGTCCATCAAAACATTGTGCACCCGTGCAGAGATGTCCCTGGCTCCCCTCCTTTGATCTCTGCATTTGCTATTCAACCTTGCTTTATTTTTGAGTTGGAAAAGCAAATATATGGCTATTTATGAATTGCATGTGTATTGTGCTGATCTTAAAATTAACCAGATAAACAAGCTTTATTTTCCTACATCCATGTAGAGTCTTTTTCTCAGGTGTATCTTCTGAGGTTATTGTGTGTGTTTTGCACAAGTACTTTACACATTGCCTTTAGTTAAGCCTGTCTGCTCTGTGCAACATGCTAATTTATGTCATGTCATGAACTTGCCCTGACTAGGGCTGTGGTCCCTACTTGGACAGAGTGCATACCTCTGCCAACTAGAGACCCAATTTCTAACAATAGTTAAAAGTAAAAGATATCGAGCCTTATATACAGCAGCAATAAAGGAAAGGAAGTCCGAATTAAATAAAGTTTTGGGAGGAGCTTGTGACAGCTAGCCCTTTGAGGGATAGCTATATGTTTTGGAGGGTTGTTAACCATTCTTTTTTAACGAGGCACATGTCCCAGATCTCATTGCTACAGTTTCACCCCAGGCTAGGGTGACTCATTTCTAGGAGCTATATGACGGAGAGGGCCTAGTGTCCTCCCTCTCGTGTGCCACTGAGGGAGACAAGTTGAGGATATACTGGGAGGAAGCTAGGAAAACAATTTTGGCGCTCCCTGCAGGCAAGGCACCTGGCTCCAATGGGGTGCCAGGGGACCTGTTTAAGTCCTTGGTGGATTTTGGAGCTCCCATTCTTACTCTACAAATTAATGCTGCTATTTTAAGCTCTATGCCATAGGCTTGGCACCACTCTGTGGGTGTACCTGTGATTAAGAAGGGAGACAGAAAATACCCAACTTGCTATAGAGCTATTTCATTAGCTGATGTTGAGGTAAACATTATTGGCTGGGACATATTAGATAGACTAACCCACTGGGTTGATGAGCATGGTATTTTTTCAGACCATCAATATGGGTTCCAGCCTGGTAGGGGCACTATAGATAGGGTGACCAGACGTCCCGGGTTTCCCCGGACAGTCCCGTTTTTTAGAGGACTGTCCTGGTGTCACAACGCTTCTCTTAATTTTAAACAAATGTCCTGGTTTTTGGGACAAAGGCCAGATCATTACATAAATGTCCCGGTTTTTGGGACAAAGGTCAAATTATCTAGGGAAGCATAAGTTAAAGGTATGCTCATCCTTTAACAGACGCCTACAAAGTATGCAATAATTAAAGTAATCTATCTGTTACCGTCAGGCAACACAGTCCCCTGTCTGCACCCAGCAGAGAGATAGAGTGAGGAGCAGAGAGAGGTGGGTGGGTGACAGGTTGGGGACGCAGGGGGGGAGGGCACGCCATAGCTAATTTTATATGTGTAAGAGTGTGTGTGTGTGTATATGTATATATATATATATACATATACACACACATGTATAGGCACACATTCACAAAGCTACGCAAAAAAACGGGACATGCCAGATATAAAAATAAGTGTAAGGTCTTTAGTCCTTCTTTCATGTCTGACCTGTCCCGGTTTTTGCCCCTAAAAATCTGGTCACCCTAACTATAGAGCAGAATCTTAATCTATACTTGTTAATTAAAAGATATACCACAGCCAAAGGGGGTTTGGTACACCTGGCCTTCATGGACCTCAGGTGTGCCTATGATAATGTGAACAGAGAGAATCTCTGGGCAGAACTGGGATCCATGGGGGTTAAGCCGGCTCTTAATGCCTTTTTGCAAGACCTCCATCATGGTCTGGTGGGTTTTGTCAGATTCAGGATTAATGGGGAATGGACAAAACACTTTTATATAAGGCGAAAAGTTCATAAGGGCTGCATTCTGGCCCTCTTCCTTTTCATTATGTATATCAATTGTTTGGAGAGGATGCTTACTAAACATTGTCTTGACATACCGAGAGCGGGGTACAAATCTTCACTCTTCCCTATGCTGATGATGTTGTCCTGATTGCCAATAAAGCCAGAAGCCTTCAGAGACTTTTAGGTCTTTTATTACATGTATGAAAAGTCTGGATTTGGTAACTAATTTTAAAAAAATCACATTTTATGGTGGTGGGGCAAAAAACTATTACAATCTCAAGATTTTCAGTGTATGGGCAGGCACTAAGCAGGGTGGAAATGTTTATTTATTTAGGGATTTTATTAGACTCAGGACTTTGCTGGCAGCCTTTGAACAGAAAGAACACAGGCTGTCTTAAGAGGGCCACGTCTAGCCAAAAGGATTTTTCCTGTTCCCTGGGGCATGAGCCACTGCAGATCATGTTAGATGTATACAAAGCAAAGTGTATCCCCTTGGCCACGTTTGGCTGTGAGATTTTGGGTTATGCACGCATTGGCAAAAATAAGTTTATTAGGGAGCTTTTAGGTGTGGGGCAAGGCACCCCCCTCAGAGAATACTCATGAGGAACTGGGTATGGGTTATATTGCTGATTTTATCCGTATTCACCCTCTTTTATTATGGTGCTCAGTTTGGGTCAAGAAGGAGTTAAGTTCAAATAGATTAATCATACGAGATTGTTTAGCTCAACATATCTTATATTCTCTGGCTACAATATATAAAGTAAAACTTTCAAGCGTAGGGAATCCAGAGCTATTTACTAATCCTGATGGTATTACGAAGGTTGATACTGTTTGGATGAGGTAGGGCTTTTCTTCTCAGGTGGCTGCCGAGAGGGGGGGTTCTGCCTTAGCCAACCAGTCTATGCGCCAATATTGCATGGTAAAATCAGATGATGGCATGGAACCTTACCTGTCGGTAGAGAGAGGTAAGGCTCACTCACTTATTTTAGAATGGGCATGTTCCACCAGCTGTTGTCCACAAAAGTTGTCTGGTATAAAACGACTTCCCTACCGGCATGTGCCTGTGATGAGGTTTCTAATACAGATGCCTTACATATTGTTCTTATATGCCCTAGGTGTCATACTCTTCAACATAAATTAGGCCCTTTCTATTATCTACAGATTTGAGAAGGCCAGACCCACCTTTTTATGTTTACAGCTTTTATCTATATCTAAAATGTGTTTTTTGTGACAGGTTTCTGGATTTGGTTTTTACTGCTAGACATTAGATTATTTTTAAAATGCATTGCCGTCTGTTGCTGCTATTCACACCCCGGTTGCGGTCTATTCTTTAGACCTTGTATACCAAGAAATACGTATTTTTAGGTCATTTGTTTATGGGCTGTTTTTCTCTTGTTCAGCTGATAAACTTTTTAGACACTATATTATATTGTTTCCTTGCATACTTGCACACCGAACTCCCTTGTATTTGGATGTGCAATATTATGTTTTAACTTGTAAACGTGTATGATTTATTTATTTTTTTAAATCGAAGAAAAATATATACAATACAAATCTGAAGTGGATATCCTAAAGCTGTGGTCTAGATCCCGGCCTACTGGATCTATCGTGAACATCCCAGTTCAGATGAAGCTGTCTTCTGGGATCGTCAGGAGATCCATCAGCTTCAATGTACTCCTTTTCGTGAAGTCTGTAATGCGTCTGTCTTGGCTCAGGTGGGGAATTCGTTCTACGGTCCTTCCATAAACGTGGCTGACTAATATAGGTGTCTTACCAGATATATTTATGGACAACAACAAACTCTTATGGCACAAAATTAATCAAATAGGAGCAAATACAAACAAAAAACACAATCCAAGCATTTTTTAAAATACTGTTAATGAGTATCGAAGAAGAGGAATGTGTTAGACAGCGAGAGGCATCGTATTGCTCTAAACCAATCAGGACGTAGAATGAGATAGGGTGACCACCTGGCACTGAGGCAAATTCTGGACAGGACTGTAAAAAATTCAGGACAAAGGGTCAAAATTCAGGACAAAAATTCAGGACAAAGGGTCAAAAATCAGGACAAAAATTCAAGAACAAACGTCAATTTTACAGACACACGCAAGAGAGGCCATGCCTCACTATGTTGTCAGTGCATTTATTTACTCTTTTTTAACATAGAACTATTTATTAACTGTGGACCTTTTGTGATTGCCTCCTGGTGTGCTACATTCAGGTGTCACATTACGTCCTTGTTCAGTAGTAAATTAATTCCCTTCACAGCAAGGCCATCACCCCTACCCAAATCTACCCGATCTTTCGTGAAGAGAAAGTAACACAAAAATTTTGATTATGTTTCTGAACATTTCAAATCCCCTGGCAAACAGTTTGGGAAACATTAAGGTAATTAACCTTATGCTAGTTTAAACAAATTGAACAAAAACATCTGGCTTACCCCAACCGCCCATGGACTTTCAACCTAATTTTTTTAAAGAGGCAGGGCAGATGGTGTGGGTGACAGTCTCACACCTAATGACAGGATGTGATGTACCCATAACTTGTCTGTAGTCTCACTGCACTAGAGTGTATGTTTGGGACTCTACATTTATCTCAGAAATGGGAGCCCGGACTACCAATAAAAGATAATAAAAGAGTAGGATGAAACCGAGATCAAATGGGAGATCCACGGCAAGTAATTCAAAGGGTTGTTGCTAACAACTGGATAAATAAAGAAGAGAAGAACAAGGTGGGACAATTCCTAAAATCAGACAAGATGGGTCCACCAAGACTATTTGAAGGTATTGGGTACCTGGGGAGTTGTCTGCACACAGGAGCGAAACAGAAGGGGCACTGTCAAGTGGTTGAACAATCAACACCCATCCACCTTGGCAAACTCTTCTGGTGCAATGGTTCGCTCTTAGTGCTTGTGAAGGGTGAGCAGGGGCCAGACCCCTTGCAAGGTTGTGCAAGGCAATTGCCCGCTTAGTCCATGTCTTTATATGGTTTTGAAATTGAGCAAAAGCCAAACTAGAGATCTGGGTTATCCCTAAGTGTCAAGCACACATAGAATCTTCAAAATATTTGGGATGTAAGTTGCACAAACAAAATTTACAAATTTTAAAATGTAATTAGTGTTTCTTTAACATATTGCACTGTTTTCGCCTTCATACACAATAAGATCTCAGATTGAACTGGGAACCAGTTACCTTTTGATACCTAGTGATTAATATCTACCATTCTTACACTGATTTCCAGGATGAAAATCTCGGCAGAGCGAACGGTCCCTCCAAGCCCAGTTTGCTTTTTGGTCTTCTCTTCTGCTTTCTGTAGAGGTCATGTGGCACTAGCGAAGATGGTGTGCTACCCCAATAATAGTATTATTTTGCAAACCTTCCCCTGCTCGTCCTTCATTCCTTCTTCAGACATGCCACAGATCTGATTTGGTTGCTGCAGTGCCTTCATGTAGCTCTTTCCACTCTAAAGCTAACTGTGACTGCGGGTGGATTAGATCTTCTGGACTTAGAATGCTTTAATTCAGCTGCAGATGTCCAATGGGTGGCTCACTGGCTTTCTGCCCACCTCCCTGCATGAGATGGGGTTTACCAGTAAAGACTTTTAAGGAAGGCTAAATGCACTACTCATCATTTCCTACTGACCATTCTATGGATCACAATCCGGGGTTATCATGCATGGCTTTCTCTTGCCTAGTCAGAACCTGTAAACTCACTGACACGAAGAAACCCTATGCTCCTGCACTATCCACTCGCACAGGATGGCTGTGCTCAGAGCAACTCCATCAGTGGCATGTTCCAGGTGTCTTTGTTTCTGAACAGTGAGCTACTACATTTCCAAACCCTTGTGGCAGACTACCATCTTCACCCCGGTCAACTCCTTACTTACAACCACCTTAAATAATCATTAAATGCCCTATTTCATGTCTGCTACATAGCACTAACCCTACAAGAGGTGTGCCAGAAGCTCTGTATCATAGGAAATGATGGCAAACTGATGGAATGGGTGTACAGACCTATCCTGCAACATGGAAACCACTCCAGGTCTTCTTGTCATACTACCTGGGTGATTGATGTAGCCAAACCTCTGCAAGATATGGACTAAAATACTGGACTTTCCCCACAAATTATCCCACAGCTGTCACTTTAAGTAAATTCATAGTGCTTCCTTGTGAATGCATTCTGCCCGTTGCTTGCCATTGGCCTTGTGGTTTGTAACTCACAATTTGTTGCTTTCAATTTGCTGGCTTTATTTGTTTTAGGCTATGCAGCTTGAATTCGTCCCTTCCCTTGCCAAAACCTTATTTACAGTATCCTGCTGAGTGCTCCCTTTCTGTAAACAGGCCTGTAAATCTTGTTCTTATCTTATCATATTTGCTGTGCATTCAAAGAACAAAGTCAAATGTCAGGCTCTGTCTTTGGTGGGAACTTAGTGTTTACTTTCCTTTCTCTGACTTCAAAGTGAGAGGATTTATGTGACAATATTGCTGGATACTGGGGTTAGGAAAGAGTTTTTTCTATCACATGACAACATTTAAATAGACTTCAGAATATATCAGAATTAGAAGTACAAATCAAGCACATTTTTGTTAATTCTGAACTGTGCTGGAAACAAATACCTTTGCATGATTAAAACAAATCGTTGCATTAGGTGATGCAATTTCCACACATCATCGTCTGTGCACAATATAGTTTGATTTGAAAAACTGTATATCTGTGCAAATGTAATGGTCATTTCAATAAAAAATGTGTTGTCTGTAATGGCAGTGTGTTACCACACCATGCATGCTCCACTCCACTCTGCTCTGCACCACTCCACACCACTGCACCCTACTCTGTATCACTCCACTTTACGCCACTCCATGCCACTGCACTCTTCTCCATTCAGAACCACTCCACATTATGCCACTGCTCTCTATGCTACTTCACACTATGCCTCTTTACTCTACTCTGTACTACTCTAAGCCACTGCATTTTACGCCTCTCTACACCACTGCGCTCTGCTCGTCTGCACGCCATACCACTCCAGTCTAGGCAACACCAATCTAATCCACACAACTCCACTCTCTGCCACTCTGCAACGCTGCACTGTACGCCACTGCACTCTAAGCTAATACACTCCATGCTAATGCACTTTACTCTGTAACACTCAACTCTATGCCCCTGCACTCTACATCAATACACTGTACATCATTCTAATCTACTCTGCACCTCTGCACTCTATGCCACGGCACGCTACACTACTTTACTCTATTCCATCACACTCTATGCCACTTTATGCAACTCCACTCTAACCTGCACTTCTCCACTCTAAGCCACCTCACTCTACTGTGAAATAATCTACTTTATGCCACTGCACTCTGTGCCACTGCATTCTATGCCACTGCACTCTACCCTGCACCTCTCCACTCTATGCAACTGCACTCTACTCTGAAACAATCTATTCTACGCCACTATACTCTATACCACTCTGATCACTGCACTCTAGTTCAATGCACTCTACACCACTGCAAGCTGACACTCTGCAACACTGCTCTGGCCGCCACTATACTCTACACCACTCTGCTCTCTACTACTGCATTTTGCACCAATATACTATATTCCACTGCATTCTATGCCACTCTACTATGCCCAATGCCACTCCATGCAATTGCACTCTACACCAGTGCACTCTAAACAACTGCACTGCCCTTTACTCTGCACCACTGTACTCTATGCCACTGTTCTCCGTACCACTCTACACCACTGCACTGACACTCTACTCTGCAACTTTGCACTCTACACAACTCTACTCTATGCCACTGCACTCTAGGCACTATACTCTACTCTACACCACTCTACAATACTCCACTCTGCACCACTCTACACCACTACACTCTATGCCACATGAGTCTACTCTGCACTCCATGACACTGCACCACTCTGCATTACTGCACTCTCTGCTACTCTATTACATGCCACTCTACTCCACTGCACTCTATGTAACTCTACCCCATGCCACTCTATGCCACTGCACTCTGCGCCAATGCACTCTAAACAACTGCACTGTACGCCACTGCCTTCTACTCTGTACCACTGTACTCTACGTCACTGCTCTGTGCCACTCTACTCCACACATCATCACTGCACTGACACTCTACTCTGCAGTGTTGCACTCTCCACCACCGTACTATACAACAATGTACTATGTACTACTGCATTCTATGCCACTGCACTCTATGCCACTCTACTCTGCATCACTCCACTCTACAGCACTTTGCCCTACTCTGCACCACTCTACACTACACCACTGCACTCCCTGCAACGTGAGTTTACTCTGAAATCTATGCCACTGCACCACTCTACACTACTGCTCTCTCTGCCACTCTATTGTATGCCACTCTACTCCACTGCACTCTATGCCACTCTACTCTGTCCCATGCCACTCCATGCCACTGCACTCTAAACCACTGCACTCTACGCTAACGCACTCTAAACAACTGCACTGTACCCCACTGTACTGTACTTTGCACCACTGGGCTCTACGCCACTGCTCCTATGCTACTCTACTCCTCTCCACACCACTATGCCACTAGCTTTAAGCCATGCTGAACAGCAGCTACTCTGGTGTATAACATGGCTAATGGCTAAAACACATAAGCAAAGCCAATAACTCTTTCGTAGATGAGACCTATTGCTTTGCCAATGTTTGTTGGTACTATGAGGTACTGAAGTACCTGAAAGAACTGTAAAAAATACAATTACATCATAATAAAGGCTGCTACAAATGCGCAAATCCATTTCGGTTTA
Source organism: Pleurodeles waltl (assembly GCF_031143425.1). Classification (NCBI taxonomy): domain Eukaryota; kingdom Metazoa; phylum Chordata; class Amphibia; order Caudata; family Salamandridae; genus Pleurodeles; species Pleurodeles waltl. Next base: position 713,381,950 of record NC_090442.1, read on the forward strand.
ATTAAAAAAAAGTGCTTCTCAAATACAGATTTGAATAATATACAGTTTATACCTAGTGCTAAAAAAATGTATAACACTACATTAAAACCACACACTCCACAGCTCACCTTGGAACACCATTACAATACCTCTCTGAAAGAAATATCTTTGCCACCAGAAAACTTCAAGTGGCTCCTTTTAGTAAAGTCAATGCAGGTTTTCAAGCCCCTTTGTATTTGCAGATTTACCAGTTGCCCAGTTTGCATGTCTTTAGGGACGGAGACCCCCTGGCAAGAAGGCCTTTTCTTATCTGTCTGCCCCTCACTCCCTCAGAGCACAGGAGACCCCCTGCCTTCCAGCCCAGCTGGGGAAACTCCTCTGCCCGTAATTTCGCCCTGCCTCTGTTGCCCTTTGGGTGAAAGGCTAAAATTACGGACAAATGCCGTCCGTTAAAGCTTTCATCACGGACAACGGACAGCAGGGCGAAATTACGGACAGTCCGTGAAATTTATGGGCGGGTGGTCACCCTAGAATGAGACCAGACTCGGGAGGGGCACTTAAGGCCTCAATGCCACCTTCGGAGTGTCCTGGAATAATCTCAATTATTTCCTCACCCCAGGAATGACCGTTACAGCACCATCAGGATTACCGAGGTCACTCAGAATGAGGCCCCTGCTGTTCGCACACTGCACGGGGCCTGCTAGACAGAATCTAGTCCCCGACCCTTAAATTCTCCATTTTAGTCAGTGTCTCCCACTGGACACGGAATGGTTGACTGGTAGGGGCGTGCCCCAATCTCTTCCTTTTAACATCATTGAATTATCCACCAAGGCTACCGTTTGTTAGGCACAAAATAGCGTTTTATTTGAGTTTTTTTTTATTTTTTACTTTTGGCAATTACTATTTCTATGCTGCGTTGCCCTTCAGACACTACAAAGGGATTTGAGACCCTGGATACACAAATGCAGTGGTCCGACAAAGCTGCACTAAAAGATATCCTATAATAAAAACATAGGGCCAGATGTATCAAGCCTTTTTGCATTCGCAAACGGTGCTAAGGCCCGTTTGCGAATGCAAAAATGCCTTTCAGTATTTATGAAAAGCATTCACAACGCAAATTTAAGGAATCGCTAAAATAGCAATTCCTTAAATTTGCGAGCCTGTTCAGAGAATCGCAAATTGCAATTCTCTAAATAAGAAATCGCAAATAAGGAATCCTTATTTGCGATTTCTAAACCACATGTAACAAGCAATTCCTTGATGAGAATTGGGCATTAAGGAATCGCTATTACCACCAAGTTGAACTTGGTGGTAACCATGTGCAAATTTTAAAAATGCATTAAAAATGCATTTTAAAAATTGACATGCAACGCACACATACCCCTTTGGCATGTGTGCACCTTACATGTACTTAAAAAACTTCTTGGGGGCCAGCAGAGGGGGCCTTAGGCCCCCAGCACCCTGGGGTTTGCATTTCCCAAATTTGCGAATTCCAGTTAGGAACTCGCAATTTGGGAAATGCTAAATATTCGCAAATATGGGCCTACAGGCCCATAGGTGCAAATGGGGCCGGTATCCCAATTTGCAATTCGGTAATAGCATTTGCGATTTTTAAGAAATCGCTATTACCGAATCGCAAATATGATACATTGCATTTTGCGAATCAGAAATAGCGATTTCTTAAAAATCGCTATTTCCGAATCGCAAATGCCTTTTTTGTTACATCTGGCCCATAGATACACAAAATTCCAGAAAACAGTAGGGAAAGTTTCAAGGTCATCATTCCTTTCTTTAGAAAATAGTGTAGCTTCAGGTCCTTATTCGTTGACCACAGTTATTACTTGATTTCATTTACATTTTTCAACGTAGCATTCCCAATACTAAGATATGTTTCAGATAATCTGGCTATGCCCCAATTTTTGTTCAAGAAAAAAGCAGACAAACCATCGTTTACAGAGCTGGAAACTTGATGGGTGTAAAATACGGTGCGTAAAATCATGAAAAACAAACGATGGGATGTATAAATCGCGAGCTAATTTTGTTAAAATAAAGAGTGAATACTAGTACATTACTAGAAATCAGTAGCAGCTCGTGGGGCGTGGAAGGGGCAGGGCGGCATGCAGGAGGGGGGAATAAACATTAATTTAATTTTTAAAAAACACTTACTTTCCCTCTCTGCTGTTCCTCTGTCGCAGGCTGCAGGCACAGGCTCCCAGCCTACTCTGTGGCCACTCCTGACACGGCTCAGAACAGCACCGAGATTGACTGGGAGTGCCCAACCAGGACTCTCCCAGGCAGACTGGGAGCCTGTGCATGCTCTCTCCAGCCCGGCAACTGGGTTGCTGGGCTGGAGAGAGCCTACCATACATGCGCAGTGGGAGAGAGTGCTATGCACTCCCCCTCACTGCTCATCACCCCGTAGCCCCGCTTCTTCAACAGAAAACGATAATAAACCCAGTTTATTATTGTTTTCTTGTAAAGGTTTTCAGCTGCCGCTGCTGGCAGGCAGGCAACGCTCCTCCACCCTAATGGAGGAGCCACCCCTGCTAGAAATGTAAAGGCAACGTTGCATTTTTCAAAAGAAAAAATATGAACATAAAAATCAAGAGATCTGTGATTTTCAGGTCCTCATGGGGTTATGCTGACCGAAGAAAGTAGGAGATTAGTGCTAAAATTAGAGGTGGGTGAGCCAACAAATTAACAGGGAGAGCCGAGCCAAAGGTCAGCTTTGGCTCTAGCCCTGCACAAAGCTGAGTCCTGAAAATATTTGATATGTAAATCACACAACAAATATATGTTGGAATGTGATAAGCGGAATTGTTCACCTTAGTGCATCAGACTCTGGCCCTCATTCTGACCCTGGCGGTCTTTGACCGCCAGGGCGGAGGACCGCGGGAGCACCGCCGACAAGCCGGCGGTGCTTCAATGGGGATTCCGACCGCGGCGGTAAAGCCGCGGTCGGACCGGCACCACTGGCGGGGTCCCGCCAGTGTACCGCGGCCCCATTGAATCCTCCGCGGCGGCGCAGCTTGCTGCACCGCCGCGGGGATTCTGACCCCCCCTACCGCCATCCAGATCCCGGCGGTCGGACCGCCGAGATCCGGATGGCGGTAGGGGGGGTCGCGGGGCCCCTGGGGGCCCCTGCAGTGCCCATGCCACTGGCATGGGCATTGCAGGGGCCCCCGTAAGAGGGCCCCTAAATGTATTTCACTGTCTGCTGCGCAGACAGTGAAATACGCGACGGGTGCAACTGCACCCGTCGCACAGCTTCCACTCCGCCGGCTCGATTCCGAGCCGGCTTCATCGTGGAAGCCTCTTTCCCGCTGGGCTGGCTGGCGGTCTGAAGGAGACCGCCCGCCAGCCCAGCGGGAAAGTCAGAATTACCGCCGCGGTCTTTCGACCGCGGAACGGTAACCTGACGGCGGGACTTTGGCGGGCGGCCTCCGCCGCCCGCCAAGGTCAGAATGAGGGCCTCTATCTCTATATTATTAAAGGTGAGAGGTTTTAAACATGATCTGAGACACATTCCTGCCCCCTCCCTATGACAATGCTCTTAGTGACCTTAGAGGCAAGTCAGATGTCATGTACATGTTCCATAGACTTTGTATGATAGATTGTGCAACATTATAGGCAACATTATAGGCTATTAAATAGACACAACGGGTTCTTGTACAGCGCACACCTTGAGCTCATATATTTGAAGGGCCTATTTTATCCGAGAGGTTCCATGAAATAAAGTATTTGCATAAGATCACACAATTTGGTCATAGATAGGAGTCGGGATTTATCCCAGAGTTTTCTGTTTATGCCAGCCTATAGAGGTGGACTTCTTTCTGATATCAAAGGTTAATGCTTTGTGCTTAGTTCTTGGAATTTAAGTTAAGAGTAGGTGACAGACAAAACCCCTATTTTTTTGCAGTTTTGCAAAGTGAGCCTTGTTCAAGGCAATACAAGCACAGACAATGACTACAGATTTGTTTCAGCACAGACATTTACCAGGATTCTCAAGATGCTAAACGAGGCTGGGATCCTAACCTGGGTCCGCATGTTGCACACTCGGCAGCTGTGACCACTAGACCACTTCACTTGTGAGAAGCCTCGGCTTGTTTGGCTAATGTCTCCTCTGTGGAGAGATGTGCACAGGCCACAGGTTCAAATGGTGATGTTATTGACATTCTTAGATCCTCCCAGATCATAACATGAGTACCATGTAATTTGGTAATACTAACCCTAGCATTTAACAGGACAAAGGAAATGCAACGGGAAAAACAAAGAAGCTGCAAAAGAAACAAACATTAGTAAAGCCAATAGGTGTGGTGTGGCTTCAGCCTCTTCGCTTTGTCAATGTTTGGTTTTGTTTCATTATGGTTTTTGTAAAACGTTGTTGTGGGGGAACTGAAAAATTAATGTCTAACACCAAAAATTGTTGTGTGGTTTCTAAAAGCACACATTTCTCTAGTAATCCTTGTCACTACTTTGTGTGCAGATGTGCTCCTTGTGAAACAGAATAATGCGTCACTCGCACTGAAGTTAACTAGTGGTTGAAGTGGGCTGATCCACTGTCCCACGTTATATGCTGAAAGGCACTATTAGTATATGACATATATATGTATAATTTTAATAAAATCAAAAGGTCTTGGCTAATGGCAGATCTAAAAAATTTAATTTCTATTAAATATTTATTTGAAATAGCCCTGAGTTGTGTGAAACACTAGGAGAGCACTTAAAGTTAATAAGAATAGGAAAATGCGTCCTTCGTTAGTTCGACATTCGCTTAATAGTGTCCTTTGAGGCAGACATGTACACTTCCCTGTATATCTGAACCTCCCATCACAGCCCCCTCAGTCTGCCTGACATCATGTGTCAGCTGGACCCTGCTTTCAGAATAGACCTGGCAGGGTCTGCAGCAGGCAGAGAGGAGACATCTAATATTGGCCTCGCAGTTTCACTCACGAGCAGGTGTCGGTCTCCGCAGGCGGGGACTCCAGACACTGTCGGGCCAGGGATAACGCTAATACATGCCAGAGACCTGAAGTCTCGCTTGCCCAAGCAGTACAGGATGACTGTTCAACAGGAAAATCTGCCTGACGTGTTTATTTTTATTTTGTTTTGCACAAGACACAGTACAAATTAATTCCCCTTGGAGCTGCCGCAGAACTGTGTCCCTCCCAGCACTGAAGGCCGCTCTTCCTGTCCGGAGCCTGCAGTTAGTTCGTGGCATTCTCCTGGCAGCGGTGATGATGTGTCGCTTCTGCTGCACTGCTCGCCACTTGGACCTTCATGGTCCTTGCCGTCTGAGGAAGTGATTTGCTGCTCCCTCTCTTTTTGAGAAGGGAGCTGACTGTAATTTCAGTGGGTTCTTAATCCTTTCAATTTCCAGTTAGCTATGCACTACACATAGAGCTATATTTGTAACAGTGGCGGCTGGCAGTTTTAACAGGGAGGGGGGCGGGCGGGAAGCACCCACACTTTCACATACGCACGCACATCCATTAACAACACTCAACATTCAAACATACATGCACGCACCAAACATTCATTTAAAACGATCACACACACACTTATCTTCAGCCTCGGAGGTCCCAGGAGGGTTGGGACTGCTGCCTGGTCAGTCAATGAGGGAAGGCAGCAGTCCCAGCCTCGTCACAGAGTAGGATGGGGCCAGTGAGACTGCTGATCCCACCCCAGTCTGTGACGAAGTGTTACTGATTGACACTCGTCCTAGGCGCTTCAGGGCTTAAACCTGAAGCGCCCAGGTCGAGGTCAACGTAACGCTTCCCTCGTCACCCAGGGGAGGGCCTCGAGGCACCTTTGCCGAGCCAAGGAGGTCACGCCCATAGGAGCTGTGACCTCCTCAGACCAGCAAAGTTCAGCTCAGGCAGCCAGGAGTCTGCGTAAATCATGCATGTCTGCTCCTGGCTGTCTGACCTGAACATGAAGAGTGTTTGTCAAGCTGACCTTTGCCTGCCAGACACTCTTCATGTGGGGCAAAATGGGGGGGACCTGGCGTGTTTGTTGCATTACTTATGGCCTTCCATCGTTCCTTTTTGTAGGCTCTACTTTTTTCCTTTGTATTTGTGCACTTCCAGAGTGTGTTTTTACCTGCCGGCTCCCTAGTGTGCGTCTACCTCCATTGTTTTCCTCCCTTATGCTTGCACCCGCCTTCATCCCATTGTTGTTGCTTGCATCCACCCTCCTTCCTTTCTTCCTCTCTCCCTTTGTTGTTGCTTCCACCCTCCCACTGTTGTTGCTTCCTCCCTCTTGTTGCTGCTTTTAGCTGCCTTCCCACCTTTTGTTTGTCCTACCCCTCCTGCCTGCTGTTGCTTTCCCCAACCCCCTCCTGCCCACTGTTGTTGCTTGCCCCCTACCCACTCCTGCCCACTGTTGTTGCTTGCCCCTACCCATTCTTGCCGGTTGTTGTTGTTGCTTGCCCAACCCCCTTTACACCTTTTGTCGTTGCTTTCCCACACTTTTCCTAGCTCCTTTGATTACCTCCCACTTCGCCTCCCTCAGTTGTGCTGCAGAGCCACTGGCGGAGTCTTCCACACTTACAAAGTCGTGGGGTCACTGGACATATGAGGACTCTGCTTCCTGAGACGTTTTACATCCATTGCTTCTAAGGGCTTCTAGTTAGCTCCTGCACAGTGTGTTAATGGGTGGTTGACCTCGTGAACACTGTGGATGGGTGTTTCTATGTGGGTTTTTGCTTGACTGTCGGCTGCGGGTTTTAGTTTCCTGAAGTGTGGGTGGGACAACACTGTTTCGAGTTTCCAGTACTTGGTTTGGTGTGCTGTCCCAGTGGTTTCACTGATGAAAGCTCGTTGAGAGGTTAGTAATCACGCACATCACTGTGTGCAGCTGGGACACAATCCCCACGTACGTTGCTCCACAGCATGGCTCCCCTCGGCAGAACTTTAGAAGCGTGCACCTCTTGTGCAGTGTGGGGAGAACGCTGGTCGTGCACGGGAAAAGTGAGACCTGAGCCCCCCAGGGCCTCGGGGTGAGGTCACGGGCAACCGTCTCCCAGTGCCAACTGAAATTGAATGTCGGACACAAAGCAAACACTTCCCCTCCCAAACTTTCCATGCGCTGAAGCTGGAGTTAGTTTCCCTTTGTTTTGCTTTTCTTGGCAACGTGGAATTATCTGTTAAAATACAGTTGTCTAAAGCCATAGTTTCTTTAGTTGTCAGATACAGAATATGAGTTTATCACGTCCCCGCACGAGGCCTGTAGGGACGGGGAGGACAGGCTCTGTATTTTCATTGGACCCCGCCCCGTGCCGCCAGGGCCCACGCCAGATAGCAGCCTATCCCAGAATGATCTGATCCGCGGGTAGATTTCCTGTTGGCTGGGCTGAGCGCTGGGGTTACAAAAGGACGAGGCACGAGCCTGCAGCAGAAACAATAGCTCAGCTGGTTGATTACCTGCTCCTGAGGTCGCAGATACGTACATTTCACAGGTTCAATGCATATCACTTAAGAATCCCAGCTGTGAATTGCAAATGTGGTACTTTTTTTGATGGGAGGGGCTTTTCTACTATCCCTAATCTCAGTGGCAGAGTGTTGGAAAAGCAAAGTAGACAGTTTATTAGACATTTCCATAACACCTGAAGGTTGTGAACTGTCAGAAGACGTTCACTCTGGAGCAAATGTACAGACATAACGAGCCCACACTTTCATTAAATATTTTAACAACAGCTATTTTTTTCATTGAATTCACACTTCTGAACCTTAGATAAATTACGTTTTGTTACTTGTATCCAAGTAGCGGCAATATCGGAAACGTTTTAAGGCATGTGTAAAGTTAACAAAAGGGGCAGTTGCCAAGGGCACCACCTTCCAAGATCAACTTAGTACAGTAAACTGGAAAGTTGAAATTTCTGTCATAATAGCGTTGCCCATAAAAAAACGTTTGACAGCTGAACAAGCTTTTCAGAAATTTAGGGCCACATCTACTAATGGTTTTGGCCAGGACAGAGTCATGCAAATGGATGCAAAGCAGCACAAAATATTGCAAGGATATTTACCTTCCTGTGAAAAAAATATTTTGCACTATAAAAGTGCCCTTTTCTCAGAGCAAATAGAGCTTTGCACTGCTTTGTACCCCTTTGTGTGAAGCGGCCATCGGTGTAACTTGGGCAGATTGGCACAAGCACCCATGTCTCTTGGCGTAAAGCCCAATCTAATATGGTAGCCAGGTTGGGCTTTTCATAAAAGATAACAACTACTCGAAGGAGACACTAACACAAAGCAATATTTCGATTTCTCCAAACATTCCACACTGAATGTGCTCTGCACTGCACAGCACACATACAATCTAGGCATATGATTTTGTACTGGAAGAGTATGCTTCCAATAAAAATCCAGTGCTAGAAAGCAACGTGGTGCAAAGTTATGCACAGTGCTAAGCAGCCTGTTTCTGTGCCAGCGCAGGGTTAGTGAGCAGAAGCAGTCCATTTTTAGAATCCGGCCTGCGAGAGCATGCGCTTGCAAGACTCTCCTGTTAACCAAAAAGAGCTTGGAGCCCGCAGTTGTTTACCATTTGTTGGCTTGCTTGACGCTCTTCTTTACAGCCTCATAATACATCACTGGAAGACAAGCACAATTTCCTTCCCTCTCTGTGGAGCAGGGTCCAGGCACTGATTCATTCAACTTTATCAGTGCCCTGCTGAGTAAAAAACAGAAGGCGTGTGACTGGTTAAAACGTGCCCAGCAGGACAAACAAAGTGGCAAAGTTTCATTTTCTAAAGTTAAATTGTTTCTTTTATTTTGCAAGTCTCCTTTTCTCACTTTGCACTCCTGTTTTGTTGAGTGTTTGCTCGTGGGTGCTGTTCTCAAAAGATGACAATTATCTTGTTTTAAATATGGTAAAGCAGAATTGTTTCTTTTTTTATGCATACTTTCTCAAATTATGCTTTAACAAATAACTGTGCCGAACACCCAAATCCACCTCACTCCAATCCAGCCCACTCCCCACACACAGTGCACACCACTCAATCCAATCCACCCTACTCAATCCAGTTAACCCCAGACCACTCCAATAAACCCCACTCCACTGCAAACCAAACCACTAATCCCAGTCCACTCCAATCTCCCACACTCTAATCCTCCCAACCCTCACCACTTAAACCTTCCACACCCCAATCTTCCACACTTCAGTTCTAAACAATCTGCCCCAATCTAATAAAAACAATCTGCCCCACTCCAATCCAAAACAATCTGCCCCACTCAATTCACCACAAATCTGCCCCATGCCAATTCAAAACAATATGCCCCACTTCAATCTAAAATAATCTGCCCCACTCCACATTGCCCCACTACAATTTCAAATAATCTACCCCAGTCCAATCCAAAACAATCTGCCCCACACCAAACCAAAATAATCTGCCCCACTACAATTCAGAAGATTCTGCTCCACTCCAATTCAAAACAATCTCCCCACTCCAATCCAAAACAATCTGCCCACTCTAATCTGCCACATTCCAATCCAAAACAATCTGCCCCACTCCAGTCTGCCCCACTTCAATCCAAAACAATGTGTCCCATTCTAATCTGCCCCACTCCAATGACAAACATTCTGCCCCACTCTATTCTGCCCTAGCCCAATCGAAAACAATATGCCCCACTCCAATCTAAAACAATCTGCCCCACTCCAGTCCAAAAGAATCTGCTCCATCCAATCTAAAATAATCCTCCCCATTCCAATTTTCCCCACTCCAATTTAAAACCGATCCTCCTAACCCAGCCCGCTCCAATATGCCCCACTCCAATCTGCCACAGTCCAGTCCAAAACCATCTGCCCAACTCCTATAAAAACAATCTGCTCTACTCCAGTCCCAAACAATCTGCCCCACTCTAATCTGACCCACGCCAATCCAAACAATATGCCCCACTCCAGTCTAAAATAATCTGCCCCACTCCAAATTATCCCACTCCAATTAAAAACAATCTGCCCCATTCCAATCCAAAACATTCTGCCCCTCCAATCTAAAATAATTTGCCCCAATACAATACAAAATAATATGCCCCACTCAAGTCTGCCCCACACCAATCCAGAACAATCTGCTCCACTCTAATCCAAAACAATCTACCCTACTCCAATCTAAAATAATCTGCCCCACTCCAAGGCAAAACATTCTGTCCCACTCCAATCTGTCCTACTCCAATCCAAAACAATCTTACCCACTCCAATCTGCCCCTTTCCAATCCAAAACAATCTGCCCCACTCCAATAAAATCAATCTGCTCACTCCAGTCCAAAACAATCTGCCCCACTCAAATCCAAAACAATCTGCCCCACTCAAACCTATTCCACTTAAATCTACAACAATTAGCCCCACTTCAATCTAAAACAATCTACCCCACTCCGATCCAAATCAATCTGTCCCACTCCAATCCAAAACAATCTCCCCAATCCAATCTGCCCCACTCCAGTAAAAAACAATCTGCTCCATTGCAATCCAAAACAATCTGTTCCTCTCAATACCAATCTGCCCCATGCCAATCCAAAGCAAGATACTCCACTGCAATCTAATACAATCTGCCCCACTTCAAACTTCCTCACTCCAATTTAACACAAGCTGCCCACTCCAATCCAAAACAATCTGTCCAATTCCAACCCAAAACAATATTCCCCACTCCAGTTTAAAATAATCTGCCCCACTCCAAATTATCCCACTCAAATTAAAAACAATCTGCCCCATTCCAATCCAAAACATTCTGCCCCTCCAATCCGAAATAATCTGCCCCAATACAATCCAAAATAATATGCCCCACTCCAGTCTACCCCACACCAATCCAGAATAATCTGTCCCCCCCCAGTCTGCCCCACTACAATTCAGAGCATTCTGCCCCACTCCAATTCAAAACAATCTCCCCAACTATAATCTAAACAATCTGCCCCACTACAATTCAGAACATTCTGCCCACTCCAATCCAAAGCCATCTGCCCCACTACAATCGAAAACAGCCTACCCTATTCCAATCCAAAACAATCTTCCCCAATCCAACCTGCCCCACTCCATTAAAAAACAATCTGCCTCAATGCAATCCAAAACAGTCTGTTCCTCTCAATACCAAACAATCTTCCCCATGCCAATACAAAACAAGATACCCCACTGTAATCCAAAACAATCTGCCCCACTTCAATCCAAAACAATCTGTCCCACTCAATTCTACCTCACTACAATCCAAAACAATTTGTCCCACTTCATTCTAAAACAACCTGCTCCACTCCGATCTGCCCCACTCCAATCTAAAACAATCTGCCCCATTCCAAGCCAAAACAATCTGTCCCATTCCTTCCCAAAACAATTTGCCCCTCTCCAATCTGCCCCACTCCAATCCAAAACAATTTGTCCCACGCCAATCCAAAACAATCTGCTCAACTCCAGTCTGCCCCACTCCACTCTGCCCCACTCAAATCCAAAACAATGTGTCTCATTCTAATTAGCCCTACTCCAATCACAAACAATCTGCCCCACCACATTCTGCCCTAGCCCAATCAAAAATAATCTGCTCCACTCCAACCTAAAGCACCCTGCTCCAATCCAATCTAAAACAATCTGCCACCATCCAATCTAAAATAATCTTTACCATTCCAAATTGCCCTACTTCAATTTCAAACCGATCCTCCTAAACAATCTGCCTCCTCCGATCCAAAACAATATGCCCCACCACAATCCAAAATAATATGGCTCACTCCAATCTACCCCACACCAATGCAGTACAATATGCACAACTCCAAACAAAAGAAATCTGCTCCACTCCAGTCCAGAATATTCGGCCCCTCTCCAATCTGCCTCACTCCAATCCAAAACAATCTTTCCCACTGCAATCCAAAACAATCTGTCCCACTCCAATCTGTCCTACTCCAATCCAATACATTGTGCTCCACTCCAATCCAAAACAATATGCCCCACTCCAATATGCCCCACACTAATCCAGAACAATATGCCCCACTCCAATCCAGAGAAATCTGCCCCACTCCAATCCAAAATAATCGGCCCACTACAATCTGCCTCACTCCAATACAAAACAGTCTACTCCATTCCAATTCAAAGCAATCTGCCCCACTCCTACCCAAAACAATCTGTCCCACTCCATTTAAAAAACAATCTGCCCTACTCAAATCCAAAACAATCGGCCTCATTCTAATATGTCCCACTCAATCCAAAACAATCTGGCCTGCTCCATTCTGAAAGAATCTGCCCCACTCCAATCTGCCCCACTCCAGTCCAAAACAATGTGTCCCACTCTAATCTGCCCCACTTTAATCCCACAAAATCTACTCCACACTATTCTGCCATAGCCCAATCGAAAATAATCTGCGCTACACCAATCCAAAACAATATGCCCCACTACAATCGAAAACAATATTCCCCGTTCCAATCCAAATCAATCTGTCCCACTCCAAGCTGTTCTACGACAATCCAAAACAATCTGCCCCACTCCAATCCAAAACAATCTGCCCAACTCCAATCTGTCCCATGCTAATCCAAAACTATCTGCCCCACTCCAATCCAAAACAACGTGTCCCACTCCAATCTGCCCCCTCCAATCTAAAACAATCTGCCCACTCCAATCCAAAACAATCTGCCCCAATCCCATCTAAAATAATATTCTCCATTCCAAATTGCCCCACTCCAATTTAAAATCAATCCTCCTAACCCACTCCAATATGCCCCACCGCAATCTGCCACACTCCAGTACAAAACCATCTGCCCCACTTCAGTCCCAAACAATCTGCCCCACACCAATCCAAAACAATCTGCCCCACTCCAATCCAAAACAATATGCCCCACTCCATTCTGCCCCCCACCGATACAGAACAATCTGCCCCACTCCAGTCCAAAGCAATCTGTCCCACTCCAATCCAAAACAATCTGCCTCACTCCAATCCTAAACAATCTTCTCTTTCCCAATCCAGAACAATCTGTCCCACTCCAATCTGCCCCACACCAATCCAAAACAATCTGCCCCACTCTAGTCTAAAATAACCTGCCCCACTCCAAATTGTCCCACTCTAATTTAAAACAATCTGCCCCTCCAATCCAAAACAATCTGCTCCTCCAATCCAAAACAATCTGCCCCACTCCAATCCAAAACAATCTGTCCCACTCCAATCTGCCCCACACCAATCCAGAACAATCTGCCCCACTCCAATTCAAAGCAATCTGCACCACTCCAATCCAAAATAATCTGCCCACTCCAATCTGCCCCACTCCAATCCAAAACAGTCTGCCCCATTCCAATCCAAAACGATCTGCCCAACTTCACACTGCCCACTCCAGTCTCAAAGAATATACCCCACTCCACTCTGCCCCATACCAACCCAAAACAATCCACCCACTTCAATCTAAAGCAATCTGCCAACTCCAACCTGTCCCAATCCATTCTTAAACAATCTGCCCCACACAAATCCAAAACAATATACCCCACTCTAATCCAAAACAATATGCTCCACTCCAATCCAACACAATCTGCCCCACTCCAATCCAAACCGATCTGCCCACTGCAATTGAAAACAAGCTGCCCCACTCCAGTCTGCCCCACACCAGTCCAAAATAATCTTCCCCACTCCAATCTGCCCCACTCCAAACTAATTATCCCCACTCCAAACCAATCCACCCCACTCAAATCTACCACAATCTACCCTGCACCAATCCAATACAGCCCAATTCAATTTACCCCACTTCAGTCCAATCTACCTCAAACCAATGCAAACAACCACACCCCACTCCAGTTTACCCGTTTACCCCACTCCAATAGAATCCACTGCAATCTACCCCACTCCAATACAATCCATCCTACTCCAGTCCAATCCAGTCCACCTACTCAGATCCATTCCACCCATTCCAATTCAATCCACTCCACTCCAGTCCACCGCAACCCAGCCCACTCCTGTCCAACCATCCCACTCCATTCTATCTCACTCCAATCCAATTCACCTTAATTCGCCCTAATCCAGCCCAATCCTGTCCCCAGATTTATTCACCCCCTGCCCTTTCTTTTTATTTTCATTGCTGGGTGCTTCTGGCCTCCCGCTGGTGTGCATCGCCAGTACCCTTAACCGGCCTGATGGACCCTTGTGAGGAGACTACTGGAGTTGTCGGGGAGTGACCCAATCATTAGAGGTTGCTGCCTACCTGGCTGTTCAGCCTGGGGGTGGTGGTAGTTGGCTTGTGACCACCTTGTTTGTCCTACATGGTGTTGATATGAGGGTGGCTGGGTTCTAGACTGTGGACGGGTGGTAACGGCGTGATCCAAGATGATTCCGGAGGAGGGCAGGGTAGGAGGGATGCCCATGCCTGTGACTGATCGTAATCAACCTGCCACCCCCTTCGAAGGCTACACTGGTCCCTGTCGGTTTACCTCTCCTCAACACTGATGCTGTGTAGGCAATATATGTGATTGTACTCCGATTTCTGATACTTGGGGCAGGCTGCCTCCCTTTATCATCTTGCTATACTCAGTCCCAGAGACTAAAAGATCATGGGGAGTGGCATGGCCACTCAACTCAATGACAAGTTCAATAAACTGATATCAACGAACTATCCCACCGTGGAGCAGTTGGAGGGCAAGATTGACTCCATAGCGGTGGAGTTGAGCCTCATACAGGAAGACTCAAAGAAGACATCAACTCAGGTGTCTGCCCTTGTGACTTCCCTTCATATCCTACTGCCAGCAACAGCAAGCATGGATCACCACCTCACCCACGTAGAGGCACACACTCAGCTGCTAGAAGCCAGGTTTGATGAACAGGAGTGTAGGGCTTGTCGCAATATCAGGATTATTGGCCTGGTGGAAAACTTGGAGGGTGAATCCATGCTTGGCTTTCTGGAGGACTGGCTGCAAGAGGATGTGGCCCTAGAGGGCTTATCCCGGTTCTATATGTTAGAAAGCACGCATAGAGTTTCTGCCAAGGCGACCCTGCCGGGGGATCACTCCATCCAGTGATAGCCCAGCTGCTGCATTTCTGGAACAGAGACTTCCTTTTACAGCAAGCTGCAGGTGTGCCCCCTTTGCCGTGCCGAATTCTAAGGCCTCTCTTCACCCAGACTTCACCATTCAGGTTCAGAATTGGAGTGCCTCCTTCACTGCTGTAAGGAAGAGGCTCCAAGAGCTGGGTTTGCTGTATGCCCTGTTGTTCCCCGCCCACCTGAGGGTGCATGTAGGCGGAGGGTAAGACCACTTTTTTACAGACCCTGCAGTGGCATGGGATTGGCTGGAACTATTTGACGAGATGACCATGCGACCTGCACCCCTGGAGTGGCCTGGATCGCAGTGGCCGATGCAACAGAGATCCCTGCAAGCGAGGGCCACCCTGACCCACTAAGCAGCAGGCGGCTGCGGAGCTGATGAGGGCAGTGGAGGCCTCATTGGGATCTGGATATGGTTGATCACCCCCTTGGTCGTAATTGTGCAGGGTTCAACCTCCAGTTCGATGAACTCAGTGATACCGGGCCTGGAACACACCATACCGGGGGTTACCCTAGACATGGTAGACAACCGCATTTGACTCTTACCAGCAGAGCTGGGCCGCAATTTGTGGACTAGATTATACCTATAGTATTGTATTCATGGGGCTGTTGCTGTTTACTCTATTCGTGGTGGGGCAGGGAAGGGGTTGAGTGTGGCAGGGAGCCAGCATTTTACAGGATTTCTTATTGGATAATACTTAGGTGCACACTGATGGGATGTTAAGCCTCTTTCCCCTACAAAACATTCTGTAACGGAACGCCCTTTGTAATCGGGGCTTAGTTTGTGGCCATTGCCTATATTTGTTTGGATAGGATATGTTTATATCACAGTCCTGGAAGAGAGTTGTGGGTACTTAGTTGGCCAGTTATGGCTTTTTGTATTGTTTCTTTCTTTATGTGTGGTGAGCAAGCGCCTCAGGAGTGATTGGATGGTGGTGCTGATGATGGGCGACTGGCAGGGAAGGCCCTGTTGCACAGACCTACACGCTTTATCACAGCAATGGCTGACCGCATTTGAGTGATTACCTGGAATGTGAGGGGACTGAATACACCATCAAAGTATTATAATATTTTTGCGGATATAAAATGTAGAGGGGTACAGATAGCGTTTTTACAACTAAGACCCACTTGACGGATGAGGTAGGGCTCTCCGGAAGAGGTAGAGGGG
Source organism: Pleurodeles waltl (assembly GCF_031143425.1). Taxonomy (NCBI): domain Eukaryota; kingdom Metazoa; phylum Chordata; class Amphibia; order Caudata; family Salamandridae; genus Pleurodeles; species Pleurodeles waltl. Next base: position 713,398,076 of record NC_090442.1, read on the forward strand.
CAACTTTATTATACTGCCTACTCTGTGTTTGCTCAGGGGCTTTGATTTGGATTAGGCCCGGAGTACCTTTCCAAATGCATATGGTAATGGTGGACCCTGAGGGACGCTACATTTTAGTACTGGACCAAATGGATGGATGCCCCTAATACTGACCAACACACTTTTTTGGCTAGCCTGACATCATTGTTGACAGCCACACTGCACTACTCGAAGATAATTGGTAGGGATTTTAATTGTGTGTGGCAAATCCCCACCTGGACAGGTCTTACCCCCCTTTGCCTATGTTCCTGGCGCATAAAATAGCAAGGTCCTGGCCAGTCTTCTCATTTCAGCTTACTCCCACTACCTCAACTGTGCCTCAACCTCTTTCTTTATAGATCTCTCTAGCGCATGAGCTCTTCATCTCACATCTCTGTAACTCTATATAAACCTCCTCCCACTTTCTCTATTTCACATACGTCTTAACTTCCTCTTTTCACTCTATACCACAGTTCTTCTTCTACCCTTCACCCCTCTCTCTACCTTTCTCTCTTCCCACTACTCTCTTTCCGGACCCATTTTTCTCAACCACTTCTAATTTTTCTTTCCCTCTCTACCTAGCATCTCTTTGTTTTTCCTCTAGTCTCTCTGCCTACATTTACCTCTTGCTGCATTCTCCTATTTTTCCACATTCCCACTCTCCCTACCTCACAGAGTGGAGTACTGTACTCCTCTGCCTCGCTCTATATTTTCCTCACCCTAACTCCACCTTTACCTATCTACCACACTCTAAAGCCTTTCCTATTTCTCTGCCTCACTTTACCTGTGTCTGCCTCTTTCTAACTCTCCTTATCTTTCCTTTTGGCTACCTTATATTTATCTGTTTATTTCTCTCCCTAACTAACATATCGTTCTTCATCATCTCTCTCTCTGCCCCCTTATCTGCTTCATGTCGCCCGCTACACTGTTTTCTTCAATATCCTCTATCCCGGCCCATCCTATTTTTTTTACACAACAGGGTCGTGGGTAGCTGTCTAGCCAGAGGAGTGCACATGTATAAAGAAGTGAAAAGTGAAAGTGCGGTGCACAGTTTTGATTTTCACTGAGGCACCAAGAACCCCAGTAGTGGAGGTGGTTATATTTGTGATTCCATATTTACACAGTTAATATTGTTCCAAATAGGGGGCCTAAAAAACATATTGTCCAGGGCCCACAAATCCTCAAGATGCCACCGGCATGCATTGTGTCATTAAAATGGCCTCAAAGCATTAACGTGTTCTCATAAGGTACTAGCACTTGAGGATGTAAAAGCATCCTATGATATCACTTCCTTGTTCTGCATCCATATCCCAGTGTGTGTCTCAGGAGTTATGTCCACACCCCAAAATAGGCACCTCGCCTGCCACTGGAAAATACATTTTTTCCCAAGAGGTCCTTCTCATAGGTTGCCATATGAAAGGGATATGAACATGCAGTGGACCTTTTTTTCTCTGCTTCCACAGAAGGTGGCCTGGTTGGTTCAGACAGTGGACGTCCTAAACTGCATAGGGCCTCGTAAGCTGTGGTGGAATAAGGGGTCCTGGACTTCGGGATCATGACTGCTAATGAACCCAAGGCTATTAGCATTTACCCTCCCCTCCCCCCCGGACCAATCTACCGTAACACAGGATAAAACACACCTACTGTCTCTGTCCGCGTTCTCTTCTTAGAATACAGACATGCATCAATAGTTGTTAGAAGAACCATTTTAAGCTTTCTCAATGGCAGAGTCAATCTCGGCACAACAGTCTGCTAATATTATCAAGATAATCTGAACAGGACTTTTACAAAACAAAACAAAATTTATCCATCGTGATGACACAATAAAAAACATTTCCTAATTCATTAAACTGCTTAAATAGTAAAATTGTAGTTTACTATTCTGCTCCGTCAATGTATTCATAATTGCACATTGCATTTTACATTTGAGGTACCACTTATAAACGAACTTTATTGACAACAGGTCACTAAAAAACAAGGCTAAAAAGCAAACTGAAAAACCCATTTTTCAGCTGCACTGCTTGGCTGTGACTGAGTTACCACCATTTCCTCAAGCATTTGTCCCAGAGTGTCACATTGGACGCTCATGTGTTGCAGGAATCACCTGCTTCAGGCGCCAGCACTGGTGCAGCTGTGAGCTACTACCTTCTATTGATCTAAAAACATTTGATAAAAACCATTCTTACAGTTCATCGAGTAAGTTTGCAATGAAACAAACAGTGGCAAATGCAGTATTGCACGATTTGGTAGGCAGGGGACACGAAGGGCCAGGTAATATCCCCCTAACTTAGGCAAGGCAGGTTGGAAACACATCACCGCCTATAGCCCTGCATTTGGACAAGGTAGGGCGAGAACTGACCAACCCAGCACCATGGACAAGGTGAAGGCACTCTTTATCTACCTTTGCTCACACACCGCCCCTTCCTCGGGCAGGATTGAGAGAGGTAAAAACCCCAATGACTCTTCTCAACCCATGGGCAAGGCAGTAAACCTAAACAGTGAGAATGACACCTCCCCCACCAGCACACACACACTTGCAATAATGCAAGAACGAGTTTTTTTTTTAAATAGATTCTTTTAAAAAAAACGTTCCAGGTATTTTTTACCATCGGAAGAGGGAAATAGAGCCTCACCCCCGGCTAAGGAGGTGGAAAGACCACCCTACCCTTAGGCAGGAGAGGGGGCTTCACAAAAAGTACCCCCGGCCCGTCAACAACGTGTTTACAAAGGAGTTGTAATTTTATTGAAAATGTTTTTTTTTGGTTGAGAAAATGTTAATTTCATGAAAAAGACCACATCATCCAGCATGCCGAGGACAATAGAGGACTGGACATCCTACAGCTGCCCAGCATCCTTCACACTGGAGTTAAGGTTTTCTAAGAGCAGCAGGGGCGTGGGGCGCGTTAGGTTGTAGGTTCTCTGATACAGCCATGCTGTCTTCAGTTATTATACTGCTCTGACCATCACACTGTCTCCTTCCCTATCTCAGCGCACAAGGCCACTCACAAATGACAACTCAGACTGACTGAAATCCATTCACACTCTTTCAGAAATGTCCACATCAATATCCTTCAGCAAAGCTTCTTTGCCACCCTCGTCCTTCACTAGTGTACCCAACTCACTCCTCCTAGCCCTCAAAATAATAGATACTTCTACCCCAAGAACAAACAAGCATTTGCAAAGCAATAGGTCTCGCATTTACTTGAGTTGGAGCCATTGGCATTGTCAATTCATAACTGAACTTCTTTTGCCACATTAATTGGTCCTTTCTGAAATTCTCATCCATTTTTGTTCTTTGCTTAAGTCCTGTTCTAACCTCTCCCTCGCGATCAAAGATTTTATGGCTGTATTTCCACATCCCACTTCGCTACTGACATAGGAAGCACTGGTAACTCCACAGGTGCCGCAACCACGATGTACCCTTTACGTGTTCCTTCTTGTTGCATGACTGCAAACATTGCAACTCCCTGTCGGGTCTTGAGGGTGGTAGGACTTGGGAACGGAAGCTGGACACCACTTCCTTTGTGAGATGGGGAAATGCAGGTATGAGGGGAACACAGAACACTCCAAGATAGGGCAATATATATGCCACATAAGTGATCTATAGGTTTATTTACAGTGGGAGCAGGTCTTCCACCCCAGCAAATAGCAACTGACAGCGCCTTCAAGTACCATGAAATCCAGCATATTCAACAAGCAGTGGCAAAGGGAAGATGGAAGTAGTTGTGCAAGCCCAGGTGCAATAAATGCTAAGTGTTATCTAAATTATCATTGTAAAACTTCAACTGTTTTGTTGCTTCCATTATAGCTTTGGGAGACAAACATTTCACTGGAGAAAATGAACAGATTGCAGCGCTTGTTTGCTTTCCCTCGGATGTAATGCACTCACCCTTGTTACACTGTAGCTCTAGGACTGTTAACAATCTGAAGCGCCCAGAACATAGGCATGAAAAAGAGTAAAATCCTGCATCTGGCTGCTCATCACCCTTCCTGGAGCAATAATCAGACACACACAAAGAAAGGACCTACCTAGAAAATTTCTCTGCTGGGTAATAGAAACCATAGTCCCACCCTCACACGAAACCATCTACCAAACCTCCAGTGCACAAGAAATCAAGTAATCAGCAGCCCCTTCCCAAACTGTACTTCACTGAATTTCTAAGGGCAACCCTTTCTCCATTCCTTCTCTTTTAGGTGTGTGGTCTCCTTCCTAAAGCCTTAGCAATGCTGGCAGTACACTTCCACTGTGTGGAAAGGCCTGCATTTCAATGCAAGTTCTTTACCTGCGCTGGCATGGATGGGGTTAGCAATGAAGGGACTCCTTTGCACATCTCCTGGGCAGTTCTACCGAAGAGAGAAGCATTCCGGAGCAAACATAGACTAAGAGCAAAACACCAAAGCTCTCCCATCTCGATTTCAACCCAAGAGTGACAAAAATTCATAGCAGCATTGTTATTACCTCGTTTTGATGTGTCCTGGCTCCACACTGCAACTGTTCATGTACAGAGGCAAAATTATACTTTCGGGTAAGAGCGGGAACCTAAAGGATTCCCACAACAATAGTATACAGTGGTGTATCTTGTCAGCACCGTCTGATATTCCCTTCCGCAACTGATGAGAAAGACAACAAGCAACGGCGAAGGAACAGAGACGGCCTCTTCATGACGTCAATGACGTAATCGCGCATAACGTGGGGCGGCCATTTTAAACTGGGAGAATATACATTACATTTTGTAACAGTGATTTTTTCTACTCATTGGCAGCACATACAAAAATCGATGTTAACATAGTTGTGGTCATGATTGTCTTTGCACCACGGCGGTAGGGGGCGGAAACAAGCGCCCTCATAAAACCACCTCTAACATTTGGCCTCTGTCTTTGATTGCACAGCACATGTAACCAGAGAAGAACATGATTTAGAGCCCTATTAACAGAAGCAGACTGGAGCCACTGAAAACATCCAGTGCTCTGGTCAAATGCTATTAGCCTAAGAAAAAAGTAATCTCTAAGCACATGCTACATTGGCACAAGTGGAAGGGTGTAAGTACTGGGGCCATATCCAGGGGAGTGTACAACTGTGGCAAAGGTAGGACAAAGAACAAGGATTGACCACTAGCAAGCAAGGATTTTTTAAGGACACTGAAACAAACCAGTGAAAAAGCAGAGAGCCCACAAAGAAGCATAGAAATATATCCTAAAGTATATACAAGAGGTCTTGAATGCTCGACCTAAAAATGTTGTCTCTTACCATCAACTCCAAAGAACTCAAAAGATATTTTCTCCAAAAAAAGGAGTATCTGTATACTGGAGTAGTCTTGATGCAAACCTAGAAGCACTGTATTCTGGACTATCAATGTATGAGATCCAAGATCTACATTAAACACCCTCCCCCTCGCAATATCCCACATTCAGAACGAATTTCAAAATTTCACTGGCATTAACAGATACTTAAATTTGTCAGACCAGAGACATGGTAGTTTTGATGTCAGTTTGGATTCATTCACAGATCTCTCCTCCTGGGTGGGAAGAGTGAATGATGGAGATCCATTATCAAGTTACCAGCTACTGAAGATTAAAAGCTGCCACATTTTTCGGGAAGTGAAGAGCATAGCCTTCATGATCTTTGGGGTCCACTGGGCTAGGAGATTTAGAAATAGGAGGATGTGGCACACATGCGAGTCTGGCACAGGTTTATGCATAGGGGTTGGGGAACACCTCTTGTCAGGGGATTTAGGATTTACACTTGCATAGAAGGGCCCTCCCCAAGCATGTGCTTAAAATTGGTCTCGGCCTATGAGTGCCAACCTCTTGATGCTAGTGTAGTTGAAGAATATTGGATGGTTTCATCTGGCAGAAGTTTTCTTTTACAATGGTGATGTGATCAATACTGAGTTTTAATGCTTCTCAATGTCTGTCCTTTTTTTATGTGCAACAATTCCAAATCCTGTTCCACGTATAAATAGGGGGTGGTCTTACTTTTGTCGGGATGTGAGATAGTTTTCGTGCCAGGCCTATGACCTTTAGAAACTCAATGATGAAATATAGAGTAAAGTAATGATAAGTGTAAGTGAGACGTTGTGAGGATGGAGTGTACAATAACGTGTATACTAAATGTGAAGGAAACACAGAGGTTGCTGGGTGGAATGCTTGCATATGCCTCAGCCCCTGGCAGCTGCTTAGGACTTATTCCAGATCATGGTATTTCACCCATTACCCCATGTCAGAGATCAGACATGTGCAACTCAACCTTAGCCCTGCTCCACTAGGAAAAATCCAACGTGAACTGCCAGGCCAGGTTCCCTCTAAAGCATGAGGTCAGTTGGAAACCTCATTGGCACCATTATTACCCCTTGGGGCCAGCCTCTTCCGCAGTGCACTCTGGCAGAAGGGTCTGCAAAAAGATTTCAGTAGAGGGAAACATTCAATCAAAGTATCTAGACTCAAGAAAATAAGATTTGGCCCAAGTCCTGCCTGTCAGGAATCCTGGGTGCATCCTCCCAGAACCAAAAGGGGGCACCTAAGTACCGTGTTCAATAATTTCCAGTCACCATTATTTAGCTATCACATCTTAATGATAAAGTAGTTCACTTCTATTATTATTTCCAGTTGGGGGTGCAGATGCGACAGCCTAACTTCCGATTGCATCATTGCCTGTTTCTTAAAGGAGATCTAAAACTACTCTTGCCCAGCAAGTGCCATTTATACTCTGAATGAATGTTTGCTGTTAATTACAGTCCCGAAAAATAAGAAGCATTTCACAATTGTGCAACAGAATAAACCATGGTAAATTTGCATTTCACAATGACGGTGAGAATGCCGTATTAAATGTAATTTCTGGGGGTGTAGTCATCCGGTGCACTAACTTTTTTTGTTCTGTATTGGGGAAGTAAACACTTTCAGTTCTTTTTTATTTTTCTGAGGTAGGACTTTTGCTTACCGGCATTTGCAAGGTCAATAATGGTAACAACGCATCATTTTCTAGCTCATTCACACCCTTCCTTTCACCCCTTCCCAAGTTAGTTGCCTGTTGTGACACAGCTGATGCTCAGGCCCTGAGCTGGCATTTCTGGACTGCATTCCGAGCAACCTGATTGGCTGCCCCACTGCCAACATTCCAGTTTCTGTGGTCACTGTAGGTACGGCCATGCACATGGGAAAAGATAGTCAAACCCTCTCCTGGTTTCCTAATGTATCCAAGGGTACTGGTTTAGTACAGTTCTTGGTCAAAGAGATGATGTTCTGCCAAAACAAACAAAATGCCCAGGCGTAGGAGACCCCAATCTTACATAAATAGTCCAGAGTTCCTGAACTGAACTTTCATTCATTAATTCATGCATTCATTACAGAGTTCCCTGTACGTGGACCTTCTGCCTCACATGCGTTGAAGTGGCATTCGAGTAACATAGCTCACTGCTTTCAAGAGGCAGGCATCAAGGCCCAGATTTTGTATGATTTTGTGTCAGGCCTGCGTCACTTTCATGGCACAGCCCTGACACAATACAATTTGTGATATTTTCCAAACCATGCAAAGCCACTTCATGTGGCTTAGTAAAGACAGAGTGATGCAATACAGCGCATAGCGCTACCTCCCATTACTTTGAGTCAGGTAGGCGTTCCGTGGGCTGACAATGGGCGTTCCCATCCATCCACCCATGTATTTTGATGTAAACTCTGATTTACAATCTGGGTTCGCCCCAGAATGGCGTACCGACCCGACAGGTGTAGCAAGGAGAAATACCTATATTTGTCCTTGTTACTTCCTCTTTCCATGTGTGCTACATTCTGCTTAGCCGATGGAAACATGAATATGCCTCTCAGTATCGTTTTTGTGCATTTTGCGGCAGCACACAGTGCACCAGCGCTAGGAAACAGCAGAAATGCTCCATATCTTTGTAAATGCGATGCCTTTCTGCTCTCTCCCTTCCACGCAGCGCAGCAGCTTCCTTTGCTGCACTGCATTGTGCGAAATGATAGTAAATATCTGCCCAAGGATCCGAATGATAGTAATCATTGTAACTCACTGATCCACGCCTTACAAGGATTAACCCACCTTCTGTAAACATCCGGGCCTCAGCTAAGCGCATATACCAGCACAATCCACAAGGCCGAGAAAACACCTAGGAAGCAAGTCTCTGGGGCAGGGCTTTCAGGGGCACAAGAAGAAGAAGTGTGTGATTCCAGAAAGGCACTGAGTGGCGCAGCTCAAGAGAAGGCACTTGCTGACCAATTATGGGGCTGTAGGTGCCTTGACTGGGTATTTGAATTACACCTTGGTTATTGTCTAAACGAAGAAGACACAGGAATGGCAGTGACCAGGTTCACCACTCAACACTGTGATGCGACTGTAGCAGTCAAAAATGGATTTGAAAAGTGATGGGCGAGCTACAAAACTGCATAATGCATAGGTCTAAAACTGAAGAAATTATTTTTCACTTCCATATTCACTCCAAAGCCTACTCAGATCCTTTAGCAGGCCAAAGATTTCAGCAAGTTTTCCTCAGCTAGATAGTAAAGCGGCAACGAGGCCGCACCATCAGCATCACGGAAGGGTTGCTTCTGAATCTAGGTTAGTGATGCTGGGTCCCAGCTTCACTCCTTCCTGACAGTCCTCTTCATCTGGCAGTTCAGTGATCTCTCCAACCTGCAAACCTTGCGCATGTGGTGCTGCCAGTATTGGGGCCGTACCACCCTCTAGTTTGTGGGTGCGGACACTGCCGCAAACTCTGAACTGGGTGGTTGATTAGCTTTTTTTTTTATCCAAAGGAAGAATCTCTACAAGTTGCAGTTATTTCCCTTGGATATATCATAGACATGAAGGCTATGGACTTTCCTTCGCCTTCCTGGCTTTCATGCCCATTTGTTGCCACCTAAGTCTACGAGGATGCTTTCCTTGTGCATACCACATCTCGATGTCAGTTTTGAACATCCACGTGTCTGACTCTTGGGTTGAGCCACCTTGTAGACCAACAACCTTGTCCTGCCCGTCAGTGTCCCACACCCTGAATCTGACCAGGCCTCTGTCAGTGTGGTAAACCAGAATTGAACTTCAGTATCAAGAGAGCAACATATTCCTTTCCAGATTCGCAAAATCGTGTCTGTGCCAGTCCCATCATCCCCAACCGAAAGGAGTTACAAATAAATGACGACAAGCTTGTATGTACACAGTCACAGACAGTGGTGTATATTGTATTTCAATGCTGATTTTTCTTGACTCAAGCACAGAGGCCGCTTAACGTTACTATGGTTACAAATATAAAATGAGAACATTAAGTTGTGGAACAATGACAGAGCGAATTATAATACATTGGGCTGAGAAAGTGCCCCAATTATGCTTATATATATCTTGCAAGCAAAATAGGATATTAGGCACAACATCAGTTATAGTGGGAAGAATAATGGAAAAACAGCAGTGGCCCTAAAAAGATCCATTTTAGTCATGATAACTGGAAGCGGAAACAAATAGTAAGCATTACAGATTAGGTATTGTGAAGTTATAGGATATGGTCAAAATAACTGTAAAAAACAATCATTGGCAAAACCAGCAAATTTCATCTTGTGGACCTATTGCCTTTAGCAGGACAGTTTGCCGATACTGTGCAGCATCGACAGTAAGTAAATGTTTTTTGCTGATGCTGCGCACCATCGTGAAAACAATCCCAGTGATGTAACCCCTGTTGCCGGTCTTATCATTCCACAGGGCCGCATCTCTAGGAGGCTGCATGGATGTCGTTATGGTCTATGACACTATAGTCTTATTAGGGATTTAACTTTTACCCAATGCACCCCAGTCGCTGAAAGGGTTTATTATGCACAGGATTTCCATTCAGCAGGACGACATCCGGAAGCAGAAACCAATAAGAAATAGCAGAGGCTACACGAAATGCCAATATAGAGAGACACCACCTGGGTATCCATTATTAAACTCCACTGTGAGCTCGCGCTGGCGAGGAAATGTAAGTATTTGAAATAAATTGCATTTTACTAGTATTTGTATAGCGCTTTCATATGCTTGCGAAGCCCAAAATGCTTCCAGCGTTTTTACATTAACCATCCTGCCCAAAATTGGATTTTAAAAAACCAACAAGAATGTTAAAAAGAAGCCGAAAGGTAGACTAAAGATCTCTCCCTAAGGAAACTGCCTCGTTTTCATGCAGAAATTGGCATTTTACGTGTCCGGAAAGCTTCACTCCTTTGGCCCCTCCATTAAGTTCAAGCCCGACTTCTCAGGTTTGTTGATGAAGTTCCTGAGAGCACAGCGACATCTTTCTCGCTGATAGACCCAATGTCACCAGGCCTTTAAAACACTAAAATGTGCTAAAATGCTTCTTATTTTCATTAAACCTTTATTCACAATTTTTTGGCTGGAACCGCCTCGTTCTGTCAACCCCTACGGCGCCTTATTCTAGTATTGGGTCAGAGAGATGGTGCCCTATTATTATTATTATTATAATTATTATTATTACTATTATTATTATTACTATTATTAGGGATAGCAGGACAAAATGTAATGGACTCAAGGTAAGAACTCTTGTACAGAAACACACTCAGCAAGGAAACCCCCAGTCTGCCTCATCCAATCAGGAGAGCACCTGTACATTATGCACAACAACCTCTCACCCCTCCTTGAGGGCCACTGCCATATAAAGGACATGGAGGCCTTGAGGCACTCTGGCAACCTGGACTGAAAGTGCATGAAAGTGCAATAGGGCTGCAGCTCCTGCTGAACTTACTCTCTGCAGAATGCGGTTGCAATGGCTCTATATGGGTTTGAGTTCACCTGTAGTATTTGACTCACCAGTGTGGTTATGTGAAGCACCCATACTGTTGCCAGTATCACAGTCGGCAGTGCTCACTGAATACCAGAAAGAGTGAATGTAATTAAGCATCGGGTGTTGTCTTAAAAACTGCCCTTCCATTGCTCGAGGAGGGACTGCAGAGTCTGCCGCTTGCTACGGCTCCAAGTACTGTCTCCTGATGTGAAGTGATGTTGTTACATAACACAAGTTTCTAAGGCTATTTGATATCTACCAAACATATCAAGGCATGACCATTGCAACCTGAACACCAGGGCCTTTCAGAGGGCTTAACAGAACCAAAAAGTAGCTGCTTTGCTCTCTAGCAGTGATCCATCTCCCTTTTCCGGCAAAGGTTCTTGAAAATACAAGCAGCCAGAAACTCACTAAATACTTGGAACACTATAACCTCATGGACCCTCTCAAACCAGATTCCGAGCCAACTACAGCACCAAGACAGCCCTGATCACAGCCGCCAATGACATCCGGGCCTTCCTAGAGTGCGGCGAAACAGCAGGCCTCGTACTCCTTGACCTGTCAGACGCTTTCAACACTGTCTCCCATCACATCTTGATCAGCAGACTCCACCAAATCGGAATCCACGGAGACTCCTTCAAATGGATTGCGTCATTCCTCACCAGAAGAACCCAGAAAATGTATCGCCTACCTTTCACCTCGGAGCCCAAGTAGATCATTTGCGGCGTCCCACAAGGATCATCCTTCAGCCCCACCCTCTTCAACATGTGCATGACCCCTCTGGCCAACACTGTCAGACTGCATGGACTCAACATCATCTCATAAGCCAACAACAGCCAGCTCATCCTCTCTCTGTCAGAAGACCCCTGACCCACCAGAACCAACTTCCAAAGATGTATGATATACGTCGCTGACTGGATGAAGGGCAACCGTCTCAAGCTCAACATGGACAAGACGGAAGTTCTCATCTTTGGGAACAACACCTCACCATGGAATGACACTTGGTGGCCCACTGAATTTGGCCCTTCCCCCGCCTCGACAGACCATTCCCGCAACCTCAGCATCACCTTGGACAGCAAGTTATATATGCACAAAAAGGTAAACACGGTCTCGTCAGTCTGCTTCCACACCTTAAGCATGCTCCGTAAATTCTTCAGGAGGCACCTAATCAACATTTCACAAAAAAGGGAGGGACCAGGAGGGCTTATAGGTCCAGCATATATGATCCTTTGCAGACAATTATGTATAGTCAAAGTATGTAGTTCCTTTCAGGTCAGGATAAGAAGAAAGAGAAAAAGAAAGAGAAAGAAAAAAAAGAAGGTGGGACAGACATCCTGGAAACAGAGCGAAACCCGTTCCTTTAGGAAATAGTGCCCTCACACACCCAAATGTGTGTCATGCTTCATCATAGAGCCTGCTGCTTGATGAGCCGGTGCTGCAGAGGTCAACGGGCACCCACAAGGGCGTTCTTTATTGAAGATTTTTCCAATGCTATATGGGAAGTATATGTGTAGGGCTTATAAAGCAGATTGGTGTGTAATAGTGGATAAGTGCAAAGAAGTGTGTATCTAAAATGGCTAAGTAGTCCTCTAAATGGGATTCTGTTAAGTGAATCTACTTGTCAGGTTAAAGGTGTAGTGGCTATCAAAAGACACAATGATCTATGATAGTAGTGTAGAAACACAAGGGCAACATGTTTCTTGCCTTAGGTAAGTCAGTAATTATCAGATGGCAATTCCTCAGGACCAATATTGCCATAATCTACACAGTGGTTGAAATCTAAATATAGCTAATAGTGTCCAGTCACAATTACCCTAAGAATGGTGTAGTTATTAATACCTTAACAATGATTCATTGTAAAGGAAAGGCCAACCTGTAAGAGAGAACAAAATAACCCTAGAGAGATTACTTCAACCACCTGCTTGTCATTGGAGATGTAGTCATAGTGCCATATGCGTCAAGAATATCCAGCACGCTGCTACCAGTGTAAAGTGCCTCTAGCTCATTGAACAATAAAACAAACCACACAGCAAGACAGCTGACACACACTAGTGTCTTTTCAAACAGATAGATTTCACACACTGTGTTACAAGGCAGGGCAAAAAAACGTACCCAAATAGAATAGCTGTACTGCCTCCTCGACTGAGAGCAGAGCAGAGCAGATGCTGATTTAGCATGCTATAAAAAAAACAAGCGAGAAATGAGCCTGTAATACCTCTCAAAGGGGCAGGTCCAACATAGCTCCCAGTGGTTGTACTTACAAAGTCATCATGTAGACTCCACTGAACAACTTACCGCCGCTCTGCCTCCTCAGGAATGGAGCGGCAGGGGAAACAGTCGCCTTAAGACTCCTTCAGTGATGAAAAACAGGTGAATTGGTTTCTCATCCAAACGGAGCCTGGACCATGACTCACTATGATGGTTAGCAGCGCCATCTTGGAGGAATCCTAGCGTCACACGGAAGATTATCAAAGAAATATTGTGTGATGGTGCGGGTATAAAACTCAGAACTAAGGTCTATTCAGACCCCCAGGTGAAGGGGCCTTTGATCCTTCACCCCCAGGTTTTCCGAAAATAAGTTGCTTGTCAGCATCTATGCGGCCAATGTTATAACCCTCTAATGCAGTGGTCTCCAAACGTTTTAATGCTGTGCCCCCTGGTTGAAAAATTAAAATCATTGCCACCCCCCCCACAGAATTTTTTACAATTATTTTATAAATATGGCAATGTTTAAATATGTCTAGACCTATTTAAACATTGAAGTTAAGTACTGTTACCTTTTTAAAAATGCAATAACATGCTTCTGCTTAAAACAAAGGCCTGTTATCTGTATAATGCTTGTTTTGGCCAGTGTCTGGTGCCCCCCCTGGGATTACTTGAGGCCCCCTTATGGGGGCCCGCCCCTCAGTTTGAAGACCTCTGCTCTAATGTGTAATGTGTGTCATCTTGCAATACCAGTATAAAGATAGAGGGTGGCCACAGTAGGTCCCCCACCTCAATATATTTTGTATCACATGTTCCACCATTGTTTTAATGGTTCAAGTCATAAATCAGCTCCCTCCACAAAAATAGAACTGGTAGCAAGTGTGTGTGGGTGCAGCCTGCGTGGAGTACCTCGACTGCTGAGCACGCATGGTCTGCACAAGTTACTAAACACGTGGCAATTGAAAGGGTAGCGAGAGGGGCACCATATAGAAAAGATGGTTTCTAAATGAGCCCCCCAAAAATATGTATGACCGCAGCAGTCAGCATGATCGCCTAGGCCATAGAAGGGGCAGTCCCACTAGTGCACATGCAAGGTCAGGGGGGAGTATCCTGTTGGTAATCACACGCCATCTTAAAAGTATGATACACTTGAGTCTGTATTTGCTTGTCTTAAGCAGCCAAATTTCCCCCAAAAAAAACTTGTCAAGGGGCCATCATGAATTGTCTTAATTCAGTCTTAATACGTGAAACTGCAAGTGTTATAACAGACCGGTGAGAGATATGTTAAACAGGTGACAAGGAACAATTAAGTTTCTATTTCACTTCACGGGATCTCATCAAATAACCCCCCACATGAGGGAAAACTGCAGGTATTACAACAGTGCAGTGAGACATATGTTTAACAGGGGACAAGGAGCAATTAGGTTTTCATTTCACTCCATGGGATCTCATCAATTAACCCCCTCTCCCTCCACATGAGTGGACAGACGGAAGATCCCCTTTTGCTCCCTTCTATAAAGGGCATCATGGGATGTGTGTATGTGCCTCCAACACTGTCCATCGTACATCATCAGGGAATGGTCTTCTGTGAGAAAGTGTGTATACATCTTGGTGCTTACTCGTTTACATCAGATGTTACTCCGGTGTTCCATAATTCCAGATTGCCTTATTGGTAACTCTTGCTGTAGAGGCACTCTACACCAATAATCCACACAGAGCAACTCTGGAAGTAGTAGAGACTTCCCTACGGCCTGCAGAATGGATATCACCTACTCCTGTGAGAGTTATCATGGAATGTGCTGCGCTTGCTTTGACTGAAACCTTTTCCAATATGATGGACAACTGTATGATCATACCCAGGTGACTTCCATGGGAAGCACCTTTGCCCCCCATGTGGCATGTCTCTACATGACGGCCTTCGAGAAGGACAAGATTTTTCATGAGTTGAATCCCTTTAGTGCCACCATAACACTTTGGCCTAGATTTATTGATGATATCCTGAGCTTCTGGAAAGGGGATAGGATTACATTTGATAATTTTTGAGAATGGATAAACACCCTGAATCCCCACTTACACTTTTCCAGTAACATATCTGAAGACCTCGTGATCTGACGACCAGTGGACAGATTACAAACATCCATATATAGTAAACCTACTGACTGCAATAGTCTTCTTTACAGCAGCCATTACCCAAAATCACTTTGGGATACTCTGCCATATGGAGAGTTCTTACACCTGCGCAGTAATTGCAGGATTTCCAGACACAGGAATTACAGCTATGCAGGAATTTGTAAGCAACAGAATACCCAGCACATGATGTTAGAACTGCAAAAAAAACATGCTAGGAATAACAGAGAAGCCCCGTTGAATACACCCACTAAACCATAAGATGATGTACTAACAACATGTGACCATCTACACAAAGGACATCAACAAGATACGGAAAACCATAAAATAGCATTGGGGTATTTTACAAACAGGTAACCTGGCATTACCATCACCACGGTTTGCTTTTAAGCGCACTTACGATCGGAAGGGCATGCTTATACACACTAGACTAAGAAAATCCAAAAGGACTGAACAGAGACCACTGTGGGACTAACCCAAGATGACAAGACATTTCCCTTGTGGGTCATGTGCAGCTTGTGCGTTCACAGAGGTGTCAAAAGAGATCAAACTTACAAACATATTCACTTAGCAACAGAGGACACACACGAACTGCAACACAAAAAACTGTATATATATGGTGACATGTCCCTGTAACAAGAGATATATTGGCCTGACAACAAGACCTATCAAAACACGAATTATGGAACACCAGAGTAACATCCAGTGTAAGAGAGTAAGCACCAAGATGTGTACACACTTTTTGACAGAAGACTATTGCCCTGATGATGTACAGTGGACGGTTTTGAAGGCACATGCACACGTCCCAGGATGCCTTTTTTTAAAAGGGAGCAAAAGTGTATCTTCCGTCTGCTAACTCATGTTGGGGGGGTTAAATGATGAGATCCTGTGGATTGAAATGAAAACCTAATCACTCCTTGTCCCCTGTTTAACATATCTCTCACTGCTCTGTTGTAGCAGCTGCAGTTTCATGTATTCAGAATGAATTAAGACTATTCATGATGGCCCCTGACAAGTTACTTTGTGGGTATTTTGGGTTTTTAAGACAAGCACATACAGTCTTGAGCGTATCTCTACACATTAAGATGACGTGTGATTAAAAACAGTATACCACCTGACCTCACATGTGCATTCATAGGACTGCCCCTTCTATGGCCGAGGCGATAATGCTGACTGCTGGGGCCATACGTGTTTTTGTGGGGAACATTTGATGAACCGTCTTTATTATGTGGGTCCCTGAGGGACGCAACCCTTTTAATTGACAACATTGCCATGTGTTTAATAACTTGTGCGGACCACGCGTGTTAAGCAGTTGAGGTACCCCCCCGCCGGCCGCACTCACACACACATGCTACCAATCCTATTTTTGTGGAGGGAGTTGATTTCTGACATGAACCATTGAAACAATGGTGGGACATGTGGTACAACATATATTGAGGTAGGGGGTCTACTATGGTCATCCGCTACGTTTATACCGGTATCTAGTGCTTTACCACGTTTAAAGGTCGCACACATTACACAGGAGAGGGTTGAAAAACTGGCCACACTGATCCTCATATGTGACTTATTTTCCAAAACCTGGGGATGAAGGATCATAGCCCCCCTCTACCTGGGGGGTCTCACTAGACATTAGTTCTGAGTTCTATACCTACACCATCAACCAATATTTCTTTGATAATCTTCTGTGTGATACTAATATTCCTCCAAGATGCTGCTGCTAAACATCATAGTGAGTTCCTGTCAAGGTCCGTTTGAATGAGAAACTAACTCACCTGTTATTCATCATTGCAGGAGTCTTAAGACAACTGCTTCCCCTGCAGCTCCACTCCTGAGGAGGCAGAGCTGGGGTAGGTTTTTAAGTGGAGTCCATGCAATGACTTTGTAAGTACGACCACTGTTGTTTAAATACTGGGCGCTATGTTAGACCTGCAACTCTGAGAGGTACTACGGCCTCATTTCACCCCTGCTTTATTTATAGGACACAAAATCAGCATCTGCTCTGCTCTCAAACAACGAGGCAGTACAACTACCCTATTTGAGTAAGTTTGTTTTGCCCTGCCTTGTAACACAGTGTGTGAAATCTATCTGTTTTAAAAGACGCTAGTGTGTGTCAGCTGTCTTGCTGTGTGGTTTGTTTTATTGTTCACTGAGCTAGAGTCACTTTACACTGGTAGCAGCGTGCTGGATATTCATAACGTGTATGGCACTATATCCACCCCTTCAATCACAAGCAGGTGGTTGAAGTAATTTCTCTATTGTTATTTTTTCTCTCTTACCCTTCGGCCTTTCCTTTACTTTGAATCATTGTGAAGGCATTAATAACTACACCATTATTAGGGTAATTGTGATTGGACACTACTAGCTATATTTAGATTCCAACCACTGTGTAAATTAGGACAATATTGATCCTGTCGAATTGCCATCTGATCATTACCGACTTACCTACGGCAAAAAACATGTTGACCTTGTGTTCCTACACTACTATCATAGATCGTTTTGTCTTTAGATAGCCTCTATGCCTTTACCTGACAAGCAGCTTCATTAATTAAAATCACATTTAGAGGACTACTTAGACTTTTTAGATACTCACTTCTTTGCACTTATCCACTGTTACACACCAATCTACACTATAGGCCCTACAGACATACTTCTCATATGGCATTGGAAAAAAAGATCTCCGATAAAGAGCCCCCTTGTGGGTGCCCGTCGAGCATTGCAGCTTGTTGAGGAGCAGGTCCTATGGTGAAGCATGACACCCACTTGGGTATGTGAGGGCTCTATTTATTAAAGGAATGTTTTTCCTCTCCGTTTCCAGGGTGTCTGTCTAATCTCCTTTTTTTTCTTTCTTTTTCACTTTCTTCTTACTCCAACTTGAAGGG
Source organism: Pleurodeles waltl (assembly GCF_031143425.1). NCBI lineage: Eukaryota > Metazoa > Chordata > Amphibia > Caudata > Salamandridae > Pleurodeles > Pleurodeles waltl. Next base: position 713,416,074 of record NC_090442.1, read on the forward strand.
AACTGCATACTTTAGTTATACATAATAGGCAACACAAAAGGTTGATGGAAGGAGCACTGAAACATTTCAAACACTCACCCCCAGTCACAGAACTAAGTTAAACCCATCGATCTTTTACTCATCATGCCACCCCAGTTTGGTCCCAGTGATATGCAAATCAGTCTTGACCCTGCTCCCCATTGGAAACAGCCCAGCCCGGACTGTGAGGCCAGGTCCTCCCTGGAGCAGAAACAAGCATCCTGGGACCAGTTTTGGGGTGTCATTCCTCATCAGCCGGGCTAGCTTGAATCCGATGGCACAGTGAGCAAGGGACCTACGTCTGGGCACACCCTAGACACTTAGGGTGACATGCTTGTTTCCAGTCCAGAGAGGACCTGGCTTGGCAGTGTGGCCTGGACTGGTCCCATGAGGAGCAGGGTCAAGACTGATTTGCATATGGCTGGGTCCAAACCGGGGTGAAGTGGCAAGCAAAATAAAGATGGCAATCCAGATCTGTGACTTGGGGTGAGTGTTTTAAAAGTTTCAACACTCCATCCATCATTTTATTTTGGTTTTGCTATACACATAATAGGCTCCAAATTAACATCAGAAGAACTGTCACTCAAGCCCTCGAGACCAGCAGACTGGACTACAGTAACACTCTTTACGCAGGAATCACTGCACACCTCCTAAAGAGACTACAGACAATAAAAAAACTCAGCTGCAAGACTCATCCTTGACCCACAGAGACAGACTCACATCACCCTGCACCTCAAGAAGCAACACTGGCTTCCGATCCAGATGAGATGCCAGTTCAGGATGCAGACCCACGCGTATAAAGTCATGCACAATGCAGGACAAGCCTACATCAACAAACAAATTATCTTCCACCAAAAGACCCCACACTTTCGATCCACCTCCCTCTTCCTCGCAGACACCCCCAGGATGCGCCAATCCAACAGCGGAGGACGCTTCTTCTCTCACCTGCTGGCCAAACCCTGAAACAACCTTCCTCTGTACCTCAGGAATGAAGCATTGCTCCAGGAATTCAGAAAAGGACTCAAGCCATGGATGTTTGAATTAATAGAGCACAGTGAAGCAGCTAGCAACTCCAGAGCTTGATACACTTATGGGTGATTTGCAGTGCTTTATAAATCCTGATTGATTGGTTAATCAAGAGTGTCACTTCTATTACTGCCCATCTAAACATTCCTGAAAAGGATATTGCATACATCAGACCTCAAATCCAATGGGAATGTTTGGCTGTGGTTCGGGTCTTTAAGAAGTGACATCCTACCTCCTGCACTGCAGTACTTTGGATCCAGACTAATCATCCTACGTGATACCAATAAGAAGAAACAATAGTGGTTTATTACATTTCAGGAGTACAAGATATTGTAAATCAGTCCTATGGAATCCCACTGCTGAATGTCGGAACCATATGATAAATAAAGACTGCAGCTCGAAACAGGGGGCTTATGGTGACCCATTGTCTCCTATTGCATCTAGTGTGGAGGGGATGTCACAGACTGTGTCACAACAGTGTTGAACCATCTTCTAAGACCCAAGTTTTTCTCTGGAGTTGAGCACCTTTATGTCCACCTTGAGCTATAACTTCTCAAGTAGAAATCACACCTAAGCCTTTCCCTTCAAATATTTCTAGTTGGGTTTTGGAGTGAAAAGGGAAATACAAACGGGGGCCTACTTGGAACTACGGATTCTAATGGAGTCTGACAGTAGGGATCCTGCAGCTACCTCTTAGGTAAACACAGATCCTCTGTGCATGATAGGTAGATGTGTAGGGATCAAACCAAGGTACCACAATGCAACCAGGTCAAAGGGGGCCCTTTTTAATGTATTTGTGTCTCTTGATGAGGCTCCTTGTTTTAATCTCTGATCTGATTATAAAGGAGTGACCTAATATTGTTTTTTCACACAAATCGTTCCTGGTTCATGGGAACAGACTGCCACAAGTGAACTTCCTATTGAGAGGAATGTAACCTGTAGCATGGTCTCTGTTTGTGAATGCCGTATTCAGAGGGTTTGCATGCATTTTAAACAGGGTGTTATTGACTGTACTGTGAAGGGTTTGAATGTTTTGGGATAACCTGTGTATTAAATTAGGTGCAAATATTTGTGATGTAAGATGAACATTCTGGCCTTCGGGCATCTTTATAAGCCCAAAGGAACCCATAAGGGAGCATTTTTAAGCCTGAGATTTGGAGCTTGAAGTTTCTGTGGCACTCACCTTCTCAAGGCAACTGTGACATGGCCACCCAGCATATTACTTTGGATGTAAATGGACACTGAAGCCACATCTTTTTCATTCAAGAATGTACAGACCCTGGAAACTATATCACCCATTGACAGATATAGACTATGTTATCATTTACAAGCCTATACGTCTATTATATTTCTGTATTCTGTCATTCAATGGCTATACAGTTGTTTGGACAAGGAGCTGTGATATCCTCAGCCCAACTTTGCTCAGCCTGACGGACACTCCTCTTGAGGGGAAAAAGACAATGGGGCATGGCCCCTCAGCCCCAAAGGACAGGCCACGGCTGCATATGATACAGAAAAGACACACTCCTGCTCTGGCAGCTACATTGAACATCAGTGGCTCCCGCACTTGCATCAGTGCTGGTAAACACTGCCCACTGTACAGGCAACCACGAGGACACATGGTGCACTACGCTGGCATTGTTACTGACATTAAACACAGCAAAGTTAGCACTGATATGAATGCAGGCTCATACACCGGTGCACGTGGGCATGGACTTGGACCATGACACCAGTAGCCCAGTCTATGCATGCACTTAAACATGAACAACAGGCTGAGATAGTGAAACATGCACATTAGGACATGGACATTGACAAACATACAGCGATAAGGGCAGTAGGTCAAAGACACTTGGGAACTAGGACCCTGGGCAACTGACACAAATCATTACAAGTATGTCGGATATGAACACAAGGGCAACAAAGCTATGCCATGGCCACTGGGGCACAGAGCCTGGTCTCTGTCTAGACGACACAATGGGTGAAAATTGATGATCTGGAATGCAGCCTTAATCAATTCCCAGTGACTGACATGAATTCAAGCTTTAACCCCATCAATTGGTTGTTGGTTACGCTGGACAGCTAGACTAGGAGTCAAACACTGGGTGATGGCCTGTGAGACAGCAGCAAACTGATGCTGGGCCATGGACCCTGGGGTACTCACGAGGACACCAGCATTGAATCATGTGCACTGGGGTGAATGTATTGATATAGAGACTAGGACAATGGCCCTGGAACACACAAATGGACAATGACGCAAGGACATTGGTATAAGCACAGGACAGTGTGGCAAGGACACTTGGACCCAGACACTGCTGTGAAATGGGCAGTTAGATTAGTACTGGGGCGCAGACATTAGGACACTGAAAAAGGGAAATGAACACCCGGGCACAGGTAGGGATATAAACCTGGCAAATTTCAACACTCTTCCAGATGCCTTCAGAACCGAAAGGCAATACAAACGGCTGATATTGCACTTTACAATGGTGCTTGGCGGTGACAGCAAAGGGTGTGAAGTCAGATGTTTGGGGAGGGCGGTCCCACTCAAGTGTACAGGTGTAAGGCATTTTGGGGAGCGGGATGTAGGTATTCTCTGAGGCATTTAGTAATCCCACTCAAGTCATTGGGGGTATTTTTATGCTTAGGGGGATGAATATGTTCCATGGAAGGATAACTCTTTCTCGAAATAAAGATAAATTGAGCCAGGGTAAAATGAAAAGTAAAACAAGAACCAATAACTGTATTTCAAGCAGATGTTCACCTACCTTCAGACAGTTCAACCCCACATCCACTGTAGCCTGTGGCTCAGTGTTCAACTTTTCTTACCCTTTATTCAAGGATTTTTCAAATGTCCTGTTTGCTTAATGAAAACGTCTTTGAAATGTGTAAATGCCAATAAAATGTTACAATGCGGGGGATAGAGTTCCCTTTCCCTTCTGGAACTCTGGAATGTAATTCAATTATACAAAAATGGAAAATATTAAGGGCTCAGTAAGGGTTACCAGTATGTTGTTTCTTTATATTCACATTCCTTCCTGTTTTCATCAGCCTCCTCATTTTCTTAAGTGGTAAACTGGCCCCTACATTTCTGGCCTGCACTGGAAAAAAAATTCAGTTCCTTCGGCCTTGTTTTTCTAAGCATTTGTTAAGTGCGTCTTATCCATTCAAATCCATCTTAGTGAAACTGTTTTTAGTTTTCAAAAAGGACTCTTTGGCAGACACTGGGTATGAGTTAAGCCACAGGTACTCACAAACTTTTTCTCGGGTGCCACAATTACTGTGTGGTTTGCGGCCAAGGGCCACACCATGGGCTTGCAAGAGGGGGGAGATAGGGTGGGTCAGGGTAGGCGGGGCTACTGGAGTTTAATTATTTTTCAAAACATTACTAGACATGCTATATTTTGAAGCCAGATATGACTACAAAGCAACAAGGAGGGCATTTTGATAATACATGTTTATTACCAAACAATAGTAATCTTAATCTTCACCCTTTTGCTGCCAGGCCCTCTCCGCTCCTGTGCCGAGCTTGTTTTTTGGCTATTTGGGGCAGTTCGCACTTAGGACCTCATACCTTTTTTGTTCACATAAGCTACCCATGCCAAATTTGCATCCTTTTTTTCCAACATCTTAGGGATTCTAGAGGTACCCAGAGTTTGTGAGTTTCCCTGGAGGAGACCAAGAAATTAGCCAAAATACAGCTACAATTTTTTTGTTGTCTGTTTTTTAAATGGGAAAAAAGGGCTGCAGAAGAAAGCTTGTGGATTTTTACATGTAAATGGCATCAACAAAGGGTTTGCAGTGCTAAAATCACCATCTTCCCAGCTTTCAGGAACAGGCAGACTTGAATCAGAAAACCACATCTTTCAACAGACTTTTGGCATTTTCCTGGGACATACCCCATTTTTACTATTTTATGTGCTTTCAGCCTCCTTCCAGTTAGTGACAAAAATGGGTGTAAAACTAATACTGGATCCTGGACAGCTAAACATTTCTGAAACGTAGACAAAATTCTGAATTCAGCAAAGGGTCATTTGTTTAAAGCCTTCAAGGTTTTCCTACAGAAAGTACCAGCTAAAATAAAAAAATATTGAAATTGAGGTGAAAAAAAAGAGTAGTTTCTGTCCACGTTTTCTTCTATAACCTTTTCCAGCTATGGCACATTTTTGAAAGCAATATACCATTAGGTCTGCTGGACTCTTCGGGTTGCGGGGCTATATAGGGCTCGTAGGTTCATCAAGAACCCTAGGTACCCAGAGCCAATAAAAGAGCTGCACCTTGCAATGGGTTTTCATTGTATACCGGGTATATAGCAATTCATTTGATGAAATATAAAGAGTGAAACATAGGTATCAAGGAAACCTTGATATTTCCAAAATCGGCTTAAGATAAGGTGTTGAGAAGCAGTGATTATTTGCATATCTCTGAATTCCGGGGTCCCCATGCTAGCATGTGAATCATTTCTCAAATAGATGTCTTTTTAACACACCGTCTTACATTTGGAAGGTAAAAATGTAGAGAAAGACAAGGGGCAATAACACTCGTTTTTCTATTCTGTGTTCACTCAAGTCTCCCGATAAAAATGGTACCTCACTTGTGTGGGTAGGCCTAATGCCCGCGGCAGGAAATGCAACATGGACACATCACATTTTTACATTGAAATCTGATGTGTTTTTTAGAAAGTGCCTAGCACCTAGGAAAACCTACCAAACCTGTGCATTTGTGAAAACTAGAAACCTATGGGAGCCCAGGATTCACCAGGTTCTGTTACCCAGAATCCTTTGCAAACCTCAAAATTTGGCAAAAAAAAACACTTTTTCCTCACATTTCGGTGACTGAAAGTTCTGGAATCTGAGAGGAGCCACAAATTTCCTTCCACCCATGCAGTTCCCCAAGTCTCTCAATAAAAATGCTACCTCACTTGTGTGGGTAGACCTAGTGCCCGTGACAGGAAATGCCCCAAAACACAACATGGACACATCACAATTTCCCAAAGAAAACGGACCTGTTTTTTTGCAAAGTGCCTAGCTGTGGATTTTGGCCTCAAGGTCATCAGAAACCTAAGAAAATCTAGCAAACCTGGACCTTTCTGAAAACTAAACACCTAGGGTTACACAGGATGGGGGAACCTGTGGCACTCTCACCAGGTTCTGTTACCCAGAATCCTTAGCAAACCTCAAAATTTGGCAAAGAAAAACACTTTTTCCCCACAAATTGCCTTCTACCCAGTGTTCCCCCAGATCTCCCAATAAAAACGGTACCTCACTTGTGTGGGTAGGCCTGGTGCCCTTGACAGGAAATGCCCCAAAACACTACGTGTACACATCAAAATGATCAAATAAAAAACTACCTGTTTTTGCTGGGGGTAGGGGCACATGCATTTTTGGTCCTGGGCTCAGCAGCCAGCTAGGCAAACCTACCAAACCTAGACATTTCTCAGAACTAGACACCTGAGGGAGTCCAGGGAGATGTGACTTGCGTGGATCCCGAGTGTTTTCTTACCCAGAATCCTCAGCAAACCTAAACTTTTGCTAAAAAATCACATTGTCCCCATATTTCTGTGTGGGATCTCCACACCAACACAAATTTCCTACCACCAAACCATAAACATGATACCTCACTTGTGTAGGTGGGCCAAGTACCTGTGACAGGGAAGAGCCAAAAACATGTCAAAATTGAGGGGGAACCAAAGTGGGTCCAAAAGGGCATTTTGAAAAAAACATTTTTAGGCTGACAAGTGGGGCAGAATTGTTATCCGTATGGATGCGACAATGCTGGGTGGTAGGGCTTTTGTGGATTCCTGCAGATTCCGGAAGGTTCCATGACAAAAATGTGAGGAAAATATGTGATTTCAAGCAAAGTTGGAGGTTTGCAGGACATTGTGGGTAAAGTGCGGGGTTAATGTGAAGCACACCACCCTGGACTCACCCAGATGTTAAGTTTTCAGATGTGTCTAGGTCTCGTAGATTTTTCTACATGGCAGCCTCCCGAGGTCCAAAACGGGCAGCCTGCACCATTCTAAGTGGGACGATTTTGAGAGTTAGACAAGCTCTCATGGCCCAAATGGGGCAGATGGGCCTTACAAAAATAGGCCGATATGCCCCCAAATGGCGCAAAAATGGCCAACAGTAATGTGCCCCCATGGAGAGTGGCCCTTGCCCAAGGGGCTGCTTCCCCCAACAAACATACACACACACACACACACTAATCCCTGGTGCCTAAGTGGTTTCTGCCTCCCGAGGGCAGATTGACCTAAAAGAAATAGGCGGATCTGCCCCCAAGTGGGGCAGAAATGGCCTAAAATAAATTTGTCCCCAAGGGGAGCGACCCTTGCCTAAGGGGTCACCCCCATCTGTAAAAATAAAAATCCCTGGTGCCTAGTGGTTTCTGCCCCCACAGGAGGTAGAAATGGCCTAAAATTAATTTGGCCCCCAGGGGAGCGACTCTTGCATAAGGGCACACTCCCCTCCTGTAAAAACACAAAATAAATTATCCCTAGTGTCTAGTGTTTTCTGCCCCCGTTGGGGGGAGATAAGCCTAATTAGAATAGTCTGATCTACCCCCAAGGGGGGCAGAAATTAGCTAATATGAATTTGCCCCCCTTGGGGCATGACGCTTGCCTAAGGGGCAAGCCCCCTCCCCTGTAAATGAAAAAAAAGGAAAAGAAAATAATCTCTGGCGTCTAGTATTTTCTGCCCCCCTGGGGGCGGATCGGCCTAATTAAAATATGCTGATCTGCCCCCAAGGGGGGCAGAAATGGTCTAAAAATATTTTGGACCCCTGGGGAGCGACCCTTGTCTAAGGGGTCGCTACCCTAATGTCAATAAACCAAAAAAGAAAATCCCTGGTGTCTAGTGAGCATTTCTGCAGCCCCATCGCACGACCCTGCCCCCGTACTGAGGAGAAACTAATCTGTTTCTCCTTGGTCAAGTCCAGCACGATCGAGGCAACCTCTGATGAGGGCAGCGCGCAATTGTGCGCTGATGTCATCAGACGTCACTGGGGAGGAGGTTGGGGGTGGCAGGGGAAGGGCTTCCACTGCCATACCTGACTGGGGGAGGGGGTGGGAGGCTCAAGGGGGGAGCGGTAGCACTCACCCCATGGGCCAGGTGCAGGACAAGCTGGTCTTGCCATCAGCACAGCAGCGCTGCAGCCGAGGGCAAGACCAGCTCATCCACGCCACCAAAGGGGTTAAGAGGCATTGTAATTGTCCTTAACCGGAGATTCAGCACAGGCCCAATGTAGTGCAGGGTCCTGTAATCTGGTACTGTGTCTGATACAGCAATCCTTAAAAGTTGATGCAGATATAATTTTGTAAGCTTATTTCTGAGTTTACTCTTCAACAGTCCCACTGTGGAAAACAAACTTTCACAAACGTATGTTGACTCAAACATACAAATTACTTTCTGGGCCAGTGTAGAAAGAACCAGAAATTTGTCAGAAGGCACGATTTTTCAGAATTCCTCTGGTGCCTGCCCTCAAAAAAATTCTTCAAGAGCTGAATTGTGCTGCATGTCAATCAGCTCCATTTGTGCTTGCGCCCTTTTCAAGCCAATAAGTTCAATAACGTCAAGATTCTGTGCACTCACCATCCAGGGGTTTTCAACCAGCCTGAACAGAGGGGTGAGGGTTCTGAATTGAGAAAATCACCTTTTGATCTCCCCAGCAATTTCCTCAAGACATACACCAAGGCTTAGCGTTGGCAGCATTTCTTGTGCATTTGGAAACCTCTGAGTCACAGCCAGCAGTTTGGGGAAGTGGGTGAAGTCCGCAACTTCCAGTTGTTCTTTGAATAGCACAAACTTTCAAAAGAGCAAATACCATTCATGATGGAACACATGAGCTGTTGTTTGCCTTGCAGCATCAAACTGACAGCACTGGAGTGTGTGAATACATCTGAAAGAAAAACGCAGCATTATAATCCATTTCACAACCTTTAGTTCTGGGAATGATTGACCTCTACTGATTACAAATTGTTCAATTTCAGGAAGCAAAGTGATGAACTGCTCTAGAACTGTCCTTCTGCTTAGCCATCTCACATCAGTGTGCATCAAGAGGTCTGTATATTCAGCTTCAGAATCCTGCAGCATAGCTTTAAAAAGTATACGCTTCAGGATTTTGGCACAAATAAAATGAACCATTTTCACTACAAATTTTTGGACATTATTCAGTTCTCTGTGCTTTAATTTTGGGCACAAAACTTCTTGATGCATAATGCAGTGGTAGTCTGTCACAGTCTGTCTGGTGAGCTTCTTTTTAAGCAGAGACACAAAGCCTCTGTCATGGCCTACCATGGCTGGTGCCCCATCTGTTGTGGCGCTGACAAGTGTCCAGTGGTATGTGTTGTGTTTCAAAGTAGTTCTAGATGCTGTCTAGTATATCTTCTCCTCTTGTGTGCCCTTGCAGTGGTAGAAGGCACAGAAGCTCTTCTTTGGGATGAAGTGATTGGTCCAAATACCTCACCCAAAATAATAACTAGACCACATTGGCAGTATCTGTGGACTCATCCTTGGTGATGCTCAAGAACGGTGACTCTCTGACTGAGTTGATCACCAGCTCCTGAAAGTTTTCACCCATAGCCTCTATTCAGCGTGCACACCTGGAATCCGATAGCTGTAATGCGCCGATTTCTTTTAAAATGCTCGCTTTGTTGCTATGGTTTTCAGATAACATTTTGGCTTCTGAAAATGAAACGTTTCTTCATCAGTTCTGCCTACCGTGAATGGCTTCCTATGTTTGGCAAGCATGCATCATATTTTGAATGATGTTTCTGTAACAGCGTCACATTCCTTCATCTGGGAAAGGAAGAGCTTCTGCTGGGAAAGAAACAATTGCTTTAACGATGACACTTTTGCTCAACGCAGTTTTGAGTGCAATGGGAGGTTCTCAGTATATCCTAAATGTCGAGATTTGTAGTGCTGTTCCAAGTTATGTCTCTTATGAACATTTTCTTTCTCTTTGGAAAGCAAACAGGTAGCTTTCTCTTTTCACCATTCAGCAAACAAGTACTCTTCTTCCCATGCTGCCTGGAATGACCGGTGTTCACTCTGTATGGTTCTGGGTCATTTGCAAGGCTTGGTAACTAGACTGTAGGCCATTGCAGAGCTCTCCAGCAGGTTTGTTACTCTGCAATAAGTAACAAGGACCAGGAATCAGATTTCCTCTTCACGACCAATGGACAGATACCACCTCACGACCGATGGACCGACACCGCCTCACGACCGATGGACTGACACGCTCCACGACCAATGGACTAACACGACTCATGACTGATGGAATGACACCGCCTACTGACAGATGGACCGGCACAACCTCCAGACCGTTGGACCGCCACCGCTTCACAACCAATGGACAGACAAAGCGACTTGCTACAGACATCTATGAGCAACACCAAAGTAATGTTAATTGTTTAAGCATACAAAGTGATGTGTAAAAAGGGAACAATGCACATTGTGGTTAAACATTTAATTATTAACTCACATAATGCCCTTAGTCCATTCCCAGAGAAGCATGTTATAAAAAAAGATTTTTTTGCAATTATGCTTGCAACTTGGTAGATATCATAGTTTAATGGCTAAAAGGTACCCCACTTGGCCATATCTAGTTTTGTCTGCCCACCCCAGAAGTTAAATCAGCGAACACAGTGCATTGCCAAATTGCACTGTGTTCACCAAAAAGCCAAATTGCAAGGCAGCAAAAATACAGTGATAATGAGGCCAATAAATGGTTAGTATACCTCTTTTTTGAGATTGTTATTTTTTTTTCAGTGCACTAGGTCACCAAGCAATAGAACTCAACTGATCACTAAAATGCCAGAAAGACACTCATTTTCACTTTTTTTTATTTATTTTTTATATGAACATATATATATATATATATATATATATATAAATATATATATATATATATATATATATATACACACACACACAAAAGCACATACATATAGATTTCCCGCCATGGCAATATTTTAGCAGTTGTATTCCTCATCCACATAGAAGCATACTTATTTGATATACCTGACCATTGCTCTCTATGCACTCTGTAGAGAAGGTCCAAGGATAAGATAAGCATGTATTCTGAACCCATTTATGACCCACTGATGCTAATTCGGGCCTGTTTTGACCATAAAACCTCTGTAATCTATTTTTACCCCTGGTCTTGTTCTTCAGTATTTGTGAACATCCAAGGAGTTCGGGCTGAAGACTAGACACATTTGAGCGGCATCTGATCTCCAATTTTAGTTCGTGGGAACTGGCGAACACAAAAGCTGGACCAATTTGCCAATAACTGACCTATTATTGACATTTCCGTACTTTAACTAATTTCACAAACCATTAAAAATGAGAAAGCAAGTGTAAATTCGCCCCAGTCTTAAAAATGCCAAGTTAAAATGTATTTTTATATGTAAGAGCTCTTGCTCACACTCACAATCTTGTGAGTCAGTGTTGAAAATCAACCTTTTTGGTACTTTGAAATGGATCATAATTAATGAGCCGATAGACTCAGTGAAAAACATAACCCTAGTAGCAGGGGCGGCTCCTCCACAGTGGCGGAGGGGCCTTACCCTCCCTGGATGAGCCAGCAGATGAGAAATAAAACGATAGCTTGCTATCATTTTAGTTTTCATTTTTCATTTGCTGGCTCAGCCAGCCTGTGCAGGGAGGGGTGGGGCTGGGTCACGGGGAGGGGGAAGAGTGCACTAAGTGCGCAAGTGTGTTTTGTTGGCCATCTCAGGTCGGCCAAACACACATGTGCACTTAGGTTTCTCCTCTATACACAGCCAGGCTGGAGAAGCAGCACAGACCCCAGGCTTGTGCCTGAGAGTCATTCACTGCCACTCAGACCAAACCTGACACTGCTTACATGCTATGTTTAGCATGTAAACAGTGCCAGGATTGCTGGGGAGCTTGTGCTGGTGTGGGACACCACAAGAGGAGCGAGGCTGCAGGAGACGGAAGACGGGCTGCGCAAAGTAAGTGGTTTCTTTTTTTTTTTAAATGTTTCCCTGTTGTTCCTCATCCCCCGACCCCTCCGTGACATATGCAGCAGCCACCCCTGCCTAGTACACTTTTGGCTTGATTGAAGATGCTCAAAGGCAGGAGATTTGCAGACTCAAAAGACATGCAACTTGGTGCCCTCCTTTACTACAGGCAGTGGAGGGTGCTAAGTTACTCTCACATTGCAAATGTGACTCCTAACCTTAAGTCCTCATATCACCATCAATGAAACATCCTACTGCACCCATAATTGCACTCATATCGAAATTTGAGCCCCTGCTCGCACAGAGATGTGTTCCCCGGTGGCAGTGACTGAAAGCAGTGTTGTGTCATAGAATCAGTTTTGTATTTAACTTCTTGAACACTCAGTGATTCACCTAGAACCAGTCTCCACATAGCATAGATGCTCTTTGTACAAAAGACTGTTCTTATGCCACCTATGTCACAATGACTGTCTGAAGTAAACGAAATCATAGATCACAGTTAGTTAAAGAACTCCATTAAAAACTCCGGCCTCCTCAGCATTGAGAGCCTCCTTTGATGCCAATATATTTACCTCAAGCACCTACAATATAATCACTAGCTGCAGCCTTGGCCGTAACTTAGTCATGGATGCAGAACCTGTGCCACTGAGCCTCCGCTTTGTGCTGGCAAAAACACGTGTCTACTTAGTATTCTCAAGATAATCAGGGCAACGAAATGAAAAAGGACAAGAACTTCCTCAATACAGATTAAACTATGTATTTACCTTTGTATGGCTGCATTGGTGAGTCTGGGCGAAAGATGGGCAAGACTTTCAAATAGAAAGCGGCACTTGCTCCATTCTGCTGAGCTTACAGGTTTAATGGCCTCTGGGCTCGACCCTAAGGAACCAGAGGAATTCTTAGAAACAAGTACTCTACCAAAGCTCCATTCTTTCCTTCAAAAAGCTAAATCAGACACACATCCAAATATGGACGAGACTCAGAGGCCCTAATTCTTCAAAATGGAAATAGATTAAATCATGCATCAGTGAAATGGCATTCAAGAGTTTGCCGTCTAAAGATGGGAATGGCTGAAATTGACACTCCTCCTAGAGAAGAAGTAGATTTATTTTTCTTTATTAACAAGGACTGCCTACAGAAAGTACTGCAGAGAGCCACCTTCGGGTTTTACTAGCTATTCTTTAGTTGTCAGATGGACAGGAGGCTTGCATACAATGCTTGATCTTCAGCTATTCAACCAGTAGCTTCTACAGAACATTATAAAATTGCAAATACTGTTATACAAATAGGAGATTGGTTTTGCAGACTAAGACATTTCAGATTGCAATCTGGAAACAGGTGTAACAACTTACTACTGTCATAAGGTATTTCATTCATGCTGATGGTTAACCCACGTTTACCTAGATCAACATGGTAGTGGTCTGCACATTTATCACAGCACCATTCCCCCATGCAGAAGCAAGCCCCCCCTCCCACAGTTATAACTACATATCTAATTTAAGTCCTCAGCGGTGGAGAGTGGTGGCTGCAGGTGGCATGCAGGGTGTGGGCTGTGCAGACTGAGGGGCGGAGACGTTGTCAGCAAAGGCAGAGAGTGCTGTCTGCAGGCGCGGAGAGTGCTGGCTACAGGTGGCGTGAGAAGAGCAGACCTCGGGTGGAGACGTTGTTGGGAAAGGCGGTGAAGAGTAATGGCTGCAGGTGGCGTAATATCAGCAGGCTCCAGGCAGAGACATTGTTGTCCAAGTCAGCAAAGAGTGCTGGCTGCGAGCGGAGAAGCTAGCAAAGGCAGCAGGAAGCTTCTCAAAATGACCCCATAAAGTCAGCTGCGAACGCTGACTTTTAAAGGGCCTTTGCATCCCGGCGTGTGACGTCACAAGGGTTCCAGTAAACAGAGAAGAGCTCCTTTGGAGCGGGGGCATGCACAATGAAGATGCAAGCGACCAGCGGGCCATACTATGAGTACCACGGAGTTAAGGCGAAGAGCAGCCAACATGTCTTTATAATGTAAGCCGTTCAACACTGACCCCTCACAGACCCTTCACACACACACCGGCCTTGTACTACTCCTTCTTCCACGCTCTCAGAGGTAGAGCTGATCTCTTGGAGTGGGGTAAAACCGCCCTTCAAAAGTGTGTGGCACTCACACTGCCAACCAAACTGGCAGCCACACTGAATCCTGGACTGACATTCCCCTGGCAACTGCACTGAAATCTATACTGACATCCACACTAGCTTCCGCACTGGCAACAATTTTGACCCCAAAAGTGCACTTGCCTGGTATCCCGGGCAGACAATCACATGGGCACTCACCAAGGCAACCACTTTAGAACTCTCCTGATGCAAGTACACATTGCCATAAGGGCATTCACACCGACCTACTGACATGAACACTGACTCACACACACACGTGGACATGAGTGTGACACTGACAAACACTAGGAGCACAGTCTCCTTCAACACTGACAATACAACAACGACAAGGGCACTGGGGCATGGACAGTGAGTCATGGATGGTGGGACACTGATGTACAACATAACAGGCATAATAACACAGGAACACTGACACAGAGACCTCAGCTAGGCAAACATGCTGGTGGATGTGGACACAGGAACAGCAACACCAGAACAATGCCCCTGAGTGTTGATACCACAGATGCTGGTACAGACATTCTGGGAACTGACATGGAAGCATCAGCTCAAGAACACAATGATGATGTTATTAACATGGACAACAAAACTAGAACAATGATACCAAGGCACTGATTCGGGAAAATGAACAATAAGAAGCTTGACACAAGAACACAAACTTTGAGAAATGAAGACATCAACAGCAACAGTGGAAAATCACCAGAGGAACACAAGACCATGAACTCTGAGAGTGGGACTATAACACTTGCGACTATTGCACCGGTATCCAGCCTCTGGGGCTCTCACACTGGGGCCTCGACTCGGGAATTGCATCATTGAGACACTGACATGGACACAATGCTAAAGGGTTAAATACTGGGATGTTGTGCTACGGATTCCGATATTGGGACACTAACACGGACTTGAGGATACTGACATCAGAAACAATACACCTCAAATCTCAAAACTCTGGAACACAGGGACAAAAGGACAATGATATCACAACCCTGACACTTTGATTCTGACACTGGGACTCCAGCACTGAAACTCTGAATTTGGTTCTCCCACTTTCAAGACTTTGATACGTGGACATTGACTCTGGGGCCCGGACATGGGCACTTTCTTACTGATTCAGAAAATGGTTTGCTGACATTGGGACATTGACTAAAGAATGCTGACACTAGAACTTTGACACTGGGGCCCATATTTACAACCCCCTTGGCCCATTGCATCACTGTTTGTGATGCAATGGCAGCACAAACTACTAAATCATATTTATGAAGCCATGCAATCTGCAGCACACATAGAAGAGGAAAATGCCTCCCAGGGTAGTTTTTTGTGCAGGAAGGTTGTCCTTCCTGCACAAAACAATCCTGAATGCAACGCAGACACACTTGCACCATGATGCGAGGATGCCTGCGTTGGTGTTAGGCAGCTAAAAGGGCACCAACACATGGGGAAAGGATAGGATTGCGCCATATTGCTTAAATACAGTGCATTCCTGCCTTTTCCCCAACGCTGGGCAGCGCAGCAAGGTGACTTGCTGCGCTGCTCTGTGCCAAAATCTCATAAATATGCCTCTGGGTCTGTAATACTGGACGTTGGCATGGGAAACTTATTGAGTTTGAAATTAACAGTGGAAACCATACCCTTGAATAAAGCACTGAGGCAGAGACACTAGGCATCAGAACGTGTTGGCCATTGACACTGGGTCACTAGTACTCAGGTAGTAGGTCAAGGACACAGGCACCCAGGCAGGCATAGCACACAGATAAGGACACCAAGATCTTTAGTGTGGAGAGGTTGCGGGTCGCAGTTGTCTCCTAGAGAAGGTTTAACTTGTGGTAGTGGTGTGCCCACAGTTTGATCTCCCCCTTTATCAATCGTTTCATAAAATGCTTAGATTGTCAGATTATCATTCGGGTAAATGCTTAATGACTTACAGCCTCATTTACAGTGGTGGGTGGGTGGGCCACCAGTGGCTACAGAAAGGAAGTAAAATTTCTCTTCAGTCTCGTCACCACATGTAAGGTTCAGCATCAATTGTAGTCAAAGTGCTCCCACCAACATGGTAGAAGTAACCAAAAAGAAACACAATGTACTACCAACGTTTAAATGAGCTCCTTAACATTAAGATCCGCTTGTATTAGCCATATGGTAATTACATGTATACTCAAAGCACCTGGTGAGGGAATAACACAAAGAGGTTATGTATCATGTTGTGTTTATTCAACGTATGAACATTTTAGACTCTTTTTTTTGCTGTTAGGGTTTCAGACCTGTAAACGATCCTTGCACTTGGGACAATCAGTCAGTGGTGTTTATGACAGTGATAGAATCAGTTTGTCATTTCGTTTTTTGAAGTTCTCTGTAGAAGACTTCCAGGAAGAGCTGATTAGTGTAAGAAATCGCAATTTTAGAAATGCAAAAAGCGATGTATCAAATTAGAAAATCACAAATAGCTCATTCTTAAAATTCGCAAACGCAATTAGCGAGAAGCAAAAAACGAATCGCAAAAAAAATTGTGATTCGGTAAATGAAATTCGCAAATAGCAAAAACGGCAAACCGGAACAGCCTGATGACATCACAACCAGGAAGTGAGTCAGCCCATGCTGTTTCCAGGAGCCACACCCAAAGGAGCAGTGAGAGAGACACAGCCTAGCACCAGGGAGTCAGCATTGTGAGGAGGCCAGGATCAAACTGCAACATGGCCAATGCTGGCAATGGGACAGAGAAGGGAGACAGGAAGAGGAAGCTGAAATTCAGTGAGAAAGAATTGGAGGTGCTCATTGAGGAGGTTGTTGGGAACCATGACAGACTCTTTGGCAAGAGCTCACTCCAAGTACCTGAGAGTGAGAAGCAGAAACTCTGCTCTGACATACAGACAAAAATATGCGCAGTGGGTGTTGCGCAGCGCTCTGTGGAGGAGATAAGCAAGCGATAGTATGACTTGCGGTCCCGTGCCAAGGAGAGGGTGTCCAGCAGGCTTAGGGAGGCAAGGAGCACCGGAGGCGGACCATCCACCCACACACCCTCCACCCCTATGGAAGACCTGGTGGAGTTCACATTGCTGCCAGAAGCTGTCAGTGGTGTAACTGACATAGACACCTCAGGAACACCCAGCACCAGCAAAGGTAAGGCCAGTGATTAGGTGTATCCCCACATCTGCATGTGCACATGCCCCTTAGGAAATAGAACCTAGCTTGATGCACAATGAAAGGTAGTCCATGTCACATCTTACATACAACACAACAGTGCCTTATGGGAGTGGTAGTACACAACCCTAAGGTGAATATACAACATAAATAGCAAGATAGAGATCATCCACATAGAGAAACCCCACAAATGACTCAGGGTGACACAATTTATTTGTACATATAAAGCAACACTGAGGAAATCTGTGACGAATGCTAGAACTGACATGCTGCACATTATCCTTGCAGATGACTTGGTCCCTGCTGCTGCAGGATCAGAAAAAGTGGGGGAAGCAGAAACACAGCCACAGTTTGACTCAAATACAAGTGAGTCCTACTGTATTGTTCCGACTAGACGCAGGGCAAGGGTGTTACCACTGCCAGAGTACAACCTGGACTCAGATGAGATGCCAGAACATGAACCCACACCACCACCAGAGCCGAGTCCCACAGGAAGACAGCAGTCCATGCACCAGCGCCAGCGCCAGGCTACTCCCCTCAGGAGGCGTCACGATGCAGGCAGACAGGGCACAGAAGAAGGAGTGGGCCCATCAATCTTTGGCGGCCTGGAAGCTTCCATGCTGAAGGTGCAACGCCTGCAATGCAAACATTTGAAGTCACTGCACAGACAGTTTGTATCTCACAATAACAATATGGGGTTACAAAACAAGCACTTGGAGACCCTGATTGAGGGACAGCAAAGAGTTGCTGAGAACACCAAGGAGTTGACACAGGCCATTGGGGAACTATGCACAGAGATACGGCAGGAGCGTGTCAGCCAGCGCAGGCGCCATCACCAATATTTGGCTACGTTTGACAGCTTCTGTAGATCAGTCAATCGGCTTGCAAGTTCAACAGCCCTGATATCACGGCGTGCTGTTGCCACACAGGTAGAGATGGCACATTGCAGTCGGGACATTGCACAGGGACTGGTGCAAATTACCAACGTAATGGATGCCATGCAAACAGCACGCAGTGCCACGAACAGCGAACTGGGTGTTGGTGACAGTGAGGAGTCCTCTAGCCTCAGCAGTCTGACAGTCCCTGTGATTGATCCGAGGCGTCGCAGTGCCAGACACAGTACTGCAGGTGAACCTGCTACTAGAGGTGCCAGCGAGGGCACTGAGCACTCAAATGGAGTGCTTGGACGAAATAAGTGATGTTGAGGGCTACAGGGGACCACCTCAACATGTGTAATTAAGTCATGCTATGATGCTAATAGTGTGACACTGTTAATAGATCATGTCTGCCCATTGTGAATAGCTATGTCCTACTGACACAATGTTTACCTGAAGTCAAGGTAATAAAGATGCTAACTACTGAAAAACATATTATTGAAGTGGATTTGTCATTACTTATGTCAAAAATGGTTGTGTGTGATGTCAGTACGTCTTTGCCTGCCTTCTGCTGCACTGGTCTTGTCTGCTGGTAGAAGAAGTGGTAAGGGATCCTCATCCTCATCTGAGTCTGGCTCTGTGAGTTCCACTGGTATGCCCCTGGTGGTTCCTATGTTGTGCAGGATAGCACATGTGGCCACAATTTCGCATGTCATCTCAGGGCTGTACTGTAGTGCACCTCCACTCCTATGGATGCACCTGAAACGGCTCTTCAGCAGCCCAAAAGTGCGCCCCACCATGTTGCGGGTAGCCCTATGTGCAGCATTGTACCTCCTCTCTGCTGGGGTGGCAGGGCTCAGGTAGGGCGTTAGCATATAGGTGCACACTGCGTAGACACTGTCTCCTGAATGCACAGAGAGTACAATGAGTACATTTGCTGTCTAACGTTATGCTTACATAAATGCATTATTGTGAAATATCAAATTACTTAGTAGATAGCCTTCCCCAAACTCCCCAGCTAGCAGTCTTGTGTGTATTCCGCTGTCGTGAAAGATGTAGGAGTCATGTGTGCTCCCTGGGTATCTGACCACGAGATCGGTAATGATGCAGGAGGCATTGCATATCACCTGTATGTTCATGGAATGATGGTTTTTACGGTTGCGATACACATACTCGCTGGCCGATGGTGGACAGATTGCTACATGTGTCCCATCAATGGCACCTAGCACATGTGGGAACTGTGCTATCTGGTAAAAATTAACTTTGGTTTGTTGTACTGCCTGCGGGGTGTTGGGGAATCTGATGTACAGTTGTATTCTGCTCAGCATGGCATTGAGAAATGCATTGAAAAATCTAGAGAGGGCACTCTGTGATACCCCTCCAGCTGCTGCTATGACCCCTTGATAGCTCCCTGAGGCTAGTAGGTGTAGGGAGCATAATACCTGCACATGGGTGGGTATGCTATTGGTCCTGTGTGTTGTGCATTGCAGCTCATCTATCAGGTCAAGTATCATGGCTGAGCTTAACCTGTACTTTTCAAACATTTCCTCCTCAGTCTGGTCAAAAAGGGTTATGAGCACTCTGAAAATGCGCTCCTGTCTCCTCCTCTCTCTCCTCATACCTACCAAGATCCTCATTCTCCTCGCCATGACATAGAGTGCAGCCATTGTGGAAGAAGGGCTGAGGCATTCTGGGCCTCTTTATATAAGTTGCACCTGGTTACCACCTGGTTTCAGTTCGTGGTAATTTGCATGTGCAAACGGCCATTCTGTGAATAATCGCAAATTGCGATTTTTTGCTACATCGCATTGCGAATCCATTTTTGCATGTTGCAATCTGCATCTCGCAAATAGCGGCATGTTTTTGGAAATCGCTATCTGCGATTCGCTAATCTGTATCGCAATTAGCGCTCGCTAACAGCGATTCGGTAAATCATGTTGCTATTTGCGATACGCTGCTTGCGACACGCAAATTTGTCTCTCATATGCAAAAATTCGCAGTTTTTGCGATTTCTAAAATTCACACTGCGAATGCGTTTCATACATCGTGAAACGCATTTTTGCATTTGCAAACGGACATTCGCACCGTTTGCGAATGCAAAATCCTTTGATACATCTAGCCCTAAACTCTTTACTGAGTGGGGCCGGGATGCAGAAGTACTTAATTAATTCAGGTACAGTGTGTTACCTGATTGGATGTGTGGCTTTACAGACTCTTTGCCTAACAGTTAACAAGCCTGATAGGGTTTGTGTCTGACTTGGATCCTGCTTGGACAATAGAAGTATCTGGACATTTTCCATCGAGAGTCTCACTGATAACAAGCAACTCAAAGACGAACATAAAATGTGGACATACAAAGATGTTTGAAAATAAAGTTACTTTCACGATAGGGAAATTGTGCACATAACTATTTAAGGGAAATAAGGAGTGAGTGATTGAAAACTCTATTGTGGGATAAGGAACAAGTGCCTGACATTTTACTATATCTCCACCTCCTCTCCTTGGTGCTCAATCAATTGATGAAAGGGAATCTGTCTAATCCCTTCAAAGTGAGTGTATGACCCAATGCATTTATCTTTACCAATAACTCTCGCTTCCCCTCCACGTCGTGTTGATTCAAAGTCCATGCTTCCACCGTCTGCATTCTTCAGTGAAGTCAGCCTTTCATGAACCCCAGTCTTGCTTCACCGCGGCCAATGCCTTGATACAATCAAGGATTGATTGGAGAAACATTATAAAAGATGTATGACATCCAGCTCCTGCAAAGTACAGTTGCAAGTCTGCCAGGGAGCTAAGGATGCGGGACCACATTGTGGCAACTTTGCTCTCCCTTCACTGGTCTGGAAAGGGTCCCATTCCAGGCACTTGCCATTGTTCACAGAGCAGTATGTTCTCAAACTCCCAAATTCTTTGCATGAAAATAAAATTGTCATAAACCCGCCAAGGCAACTAGCCAGGCAATCTGACCCTTTCTGTTGGGCTTACCCTTCACCCTGTCCATAATGATGATAACGAGGGGGGCTGTGAGGTGTTGGTGCCCCGCCCCTCCTATCTAAGTTTAGAAGCCTTGCTTATGAAATTTTGAAGATTCTGGCTATGTGCTTTCTAAATTCGCTTGTTTATTATTGGTAAGCTCTTTTTCGCCAGGAAATATGTTAGGAAATCATCAAATGAGAGTCTAGCTCAAGGAAGATAACAAAAAAAGCTAAATTTGTTCTCTAGAAAACGAGTGACAAGATGAAAACTTGTAAGCATATTGTGTACCAGGAACCCGGCCTTATGACAAACTTCAGTTGATAACAATATTGTTGAAAATATAAGCAACAATTGGCGGAAGTTCCAGGAGTAGCAGAAAAATGGAAATCATGTTTCATTCAAATGTGTTGAATAATTATGCCAGTAAGGTAGCTGAAATTACAATATTTCAAAAGATTAAAAATATGTTACATACTAGTCGCAGTCAGGTTTATGGAGAATGCAGAAGAGCTCACTTATTCCTGGATTGTAAACGTGCGCACAGTTAAAGGAGTTCGCTATTAAGACATTTTAAGAATTGCAAATGAATGGAGAGCAATCGATCCAACTCTGATTCAATAATTTTGCATCTCGCCGATCTCTGAATCAGACTAGACGTGCGTTGCTTTGTATTCTATATTGTATCCTTGCTGTATTACTACAGCAATGTAAAAATTGGGTCAGAATTG
Organism: Pleurodeles waltl; assembly: GCF_031143425.1. Lineage (NCBI taxonomy): Eukaryota > Metazoa > Chordata > Amphibia > Caudata > Salamandridae > Pleurodeles > Pleurodeles waltl. Next base: position 713,437,958 of record NC_090442.1, read on the forward strand.
GAAGAGGGAGGTTGTTATTTTAGAGGAACTACTGTCTACATATTTGAAAGAGGTTTGCTACTTGATAGGTGCAAACGTTTTAAAAAGTAATCCAGCAAAACTGAGTTCTTTATCATCAGGGACACCACAGAAACCTGGAGTCCGCTAGTTGGTCAGCAGTGATAAGACCATCACCTCTTCCAAAGCTCAGAGTAACCTGGGCATCATCATTGACTCCGACCTTTCCCTTGAGTCTCAGATCTTCAGAGTATCAAGGACTTGGTTCTAGCACACCCGACTTCTGAAAAATGCTACCAGGCGTTTGTTCTGATTACCACACATCATTGGTTGTATCTTGCCTGGACTACAGCAATTCAAGTTACCATAAAAGACTTCCATAAAAGCTCCTGGGTAGATTTCAACACTGCAGTATGCTTAATCACTAGATTTTGCTGTCCGGGACCCTATTTTTCCCATCTGCATATGGCTGCATTGGTTGCCCACTTGGGAAGAGTCCTATTTAAGACATTTGCCATTGTTCACCAAGTAACCCAAGACTCTGCTCCTTCTTTTTTGACCTGTAGTTTTCTCCTGCACACACCTCAACACACTCTTCCCTCCACCAGCCAATATCTACTCTACATCCCTGTGGACAGGACTGTCTCTTGCAGTGATTGGGTTTTATCCCTGGCTGTGGTGAGATAATAGAACTCTCTTCACTTTAGAAAAAAAAAAATATCTTTCTTCTTAAAATCTTTTTAATGTAAGAAATATCTATATGATAGGATGGGGCATGGATTGGCGTGGGAAATATCAAGAACTGATTTATGAAGCAAGAGGTTGTCCTAAGAAATTTTGAAAGGTGTGGGGTAAACCGGACTACAATGGACTGATGGGCTAGCCCCCTCCCCCGGCGAGCATGCTGCAAGACAAATAGTTTTGTATGTTTTAATTGAGGTGGGTCTTGTGATGGCTAGGTGGAACACAATGATTCTTTCATCCAACCGAATGTTTTGTGTATGGCTGATGCTTGGCAATTTAAATCAATAAAGTTTTTTTCTATAAAGAAATACAGATCTTTATGATTTGATTTGGCTCTATTGTTGTTACTCAAGAGTTCAAAGAAACCTCAGTTTACGTGTGTTATAAGAATAATCTATAAAACATACGAAAGACATCTGAATGTCAAAATTGGACAATTTCATAGAACATGAAAAACGAATGTTAATTATGGTTGTTGTCAAAATGAATTGATACATAGGATATGTTTTTATTTTGGCTCTTAACCAGTGATGTTTCTTCTTTCTCCTTATTTAATAATAGGGAAATGTTGTGTGCGAACTGTAGGAATCCGTTTAGAAATTTAGAATAAGATGCAGCAAAGATGTTAATGGTGAGACATAAGCCTGATGCTACGGAACCCTTTAGCTTTTCACCTCAGCATGATAAAGAGAAAAACAAGTAGAAGAGATAGAGAAAGGGGCTGAGATAAAGGCCTAGACACATCAAGGAAAGAGCAAGCCAGTGCTCTCAGTTACTCTCCTTCTCACCCAAACATCTGTACCAGCTGTGTCTCCAGGGAGCTAGCTGGACTGGGAGTGTTGTGTGGTCAGTGGATGGGAAGCCTATGTTCAGGGGATGAAAAGCCATACAGCAAAGACAATGCCTGTGAAACCATAGCAAGGGGGTATTGAGGGACCATGGCCTTGGTTCACAAAGGAAGTCGTAAATATACACTTGTAGATTTACATCGACTTGTGACTGTAGATATGCCACTTTCTGGGATTCACAAAGATTCCCAGGAACCTGCACATAATGCTGTGTAAAATGCAGGCTTCCATGTGGATTTTTTGAAAGGTGATTTGATACGCCCTCCAGAATCTCAATCCCCCTGTGTGGAGTTCTCCATAGTGGTGAACAGGGTTGATTGAATCTATTGTGCAAAATCACAATTTTTAATCTGTGTTGAAGATATTTTTCCCTGTGCTGAAAGCCCCTACCTTACAGCCCCACCAGATCTGTGGGTGATTCATTCTCCTTCCCACCCTTTCCATTTCCGAAATGAAAGGGAGAGCAAGAGGACTTTGTGAATGCTGGCAAATGTAGGTCATACACTTTAGAATGCCGGTATTCCCACCCGCAGAGTGGAGTATATCGGGGTGGAGAACTCTCCTTTTGTGGTGGAATCTCTGCGTAAGTAAATGGGATTACTGGACTCCCTTGTCAATTCCTGGCAAAGTTTTTAAAAAACGACATTTACGACTACATTTACCTTTAAGAATAGGGTCCCATGTATGCAGAGTCACCAACATGAGTCCACCACTGGTCACACAGACATCACATGTAACATGATGGCCTGGCTGGCCTCTTTTGTTCCGGGAGTTCCACCACTGGAAAGTTGAGTGTTTGCACCAACAGGACTGATGTACACTTTACTCCCAAGTAACTTCTCAGCAGGGCTATAACAACAACTAGGTTGGCGATTGCTCGGGCATGGCTTCAGAAGGAAGCTCCAGATCCCCTGTTAGTGGCAGGAATTTGTATTTCTTTGTGGGTTGGCATTGCCAGTTGTCCAAAAAGACCCCAAAAGCAGCAAGCTGAAAAAAATGTGGGAGCCTGTTGGGGAGAGTCTTTCCAAACTCACACCTGGTTATACATGAGAGATCTGAAGTGATACTATTGATAAGTATTATTGGTATCATTAAAAAAATCTATTTTTTCTATGACTAATGTATGCTGCCAAAAGATTTTAACCTACAATATGACCTATTATGTAATATTTGCTGTACATATTCTAACATGTAATTTTGGTATTTATCACGCTGATTTGCAATTGTTCTGGAATGAAAATGTCTTGATATTTTCTCAATAAAAGCAAAGAAAGGGCTATGTTCAAACGGAGTTGAGATATTATTCGCTGTGCACTGTGGTCGTGACTGGCTTTATGCAAGGTACACAGTGAAGATATGACATCTGGGTGGAACGCTTAGGCTTGCATCTGGAGAAAGTTGGAAAGGGATTTTTTACCAGAAATGACAGCTGTCCAGACCACCCTTGTTTCTGTACCACTGTCATATTCAGAGGAAGGGAAGGGCAGTGGTCCTGATGATCCTGGGGATGAAAGCACCCATTTGGCAGCCAGAGTAAACAGCATGCCACTTTAGGGCAGGCAATTAGATGCCAGTCAAATGAATACCATCTCTGGTGGCATCCCTTCTGTTTGAGGCCATCATTGAAACCCCGGTGGTCCTGCAAAGAAACATTTTTAAATGAACACCGACTGTAGAGTCTTTCTGCCATGCGACAATGGTACAGCGAACCTCCCTCCATTATTTATATCACCAATACAGCTCATGCAGCTTAGAGCCATTTAAGGGTAAAAATACCAGCCACAATGGTAACTTGCATTACATTTCATGGCTCAAATTTAGCCACTGGTACAGTATAGATAGTGCCTCCACCACAAAAGCGATTTGGTGGCTGTTTTGTCAACATATAATTGAAACCCATGGTTGTTACTAGAAGATGCTCCTGGAGTAACTCGGAGAACAATGTTACCATCTCAGAAACTAGTGTGACCACATGCTACCTTGGGGATGTTCAATTTACAACTTAAGGGGTGCGTCTTGTGGGCTTGCCTAGAACTCAGTCACATTGTGAATCTTTTTTTATTTTTGTTGTATTGTCTTTTGAAAGTGCTGTTGGTATAGCCGTCACCTCGAACATCTGTCCCCGCATGGGGCCTAGTAGCAGCATCTTCTCAGCCCCTCTTTGAGACCGCCAGGATAGACCTCAATTTAACTACCCTGATCTGTAATAACTACAGCAATAAAAATCTATCCAACCATTATTGCTAGGTTCTTGTTTCCTTCTCTTGAAGGAACGGCAGTAATTTGGGGCCCTCTGAACTAATATGAGTGCGTGTAACCAGAACCCTGCTTACAGACATATATATTATATATGACATATATGTCTGGTGACTAGTCATCAGATTTATATTTCACACAAATACCCATCCAAACCAGTGGCCTTCGTGACATGGGTGTATTTCCATCCCGGGACCCCCTTGTTGGCAGCCTTGCACGAATTATGATTTCCAGGAAACAAATGGCTTTACAAACACAGCTCTGCAGATAGTCCTGCATCATCAGTTTTGTCTCTTGGCTTCCTTCGTTCTCAGAAACTGCTTCTCCAGGTATTTAGCGGGGTTGGCAGCCTGGAAAAGCCTGAGGCTCAGTGATTCTTAGAACTTCATGACTGTGCAGGCTGAGACAAACTGCAGATGCACTCTCTCTCTGATCTGCTTGCCAGTGGTAGTGCCAGCGGAAGCACGAGGTGTCTACATGGAGGAACAGCTTGCCCCGTTCAACATCTTACCAATCAATCTTCTAAAAATAAAGGGAACTTACGAAAGAGTCCAGGTGGACTAGACACTGCCACAATGTGAGACACGTTAACTTACACACAGTAGGAAAGAAGTCAGTTTAGCTACTCAATCATGTGGGACTGAATAAAGCCGTAGCCACACTTACTGGGATAACACCCATGCTAGTAAAAGGCCCTGAGCTCACATAGCTGTATCGGCCACATGACCCTCTAATGTGGCTAAGCCCCTTACAGAAGCTCGCTAGCAATGTTTGTTGGCCACACTGCCCCAGTGGCTGGTCCCCCAAAGGTTCTGGATGACTGGCATACACGACTCCGCTCCCCCTTTTCAGTTCCCATGCACCAGCCAACCACTGGTATTCTTGACTGCCTATGATTTACTGATCCGCTGCATAGTGCTGCATAGCAGCCCCAAAAAGGACTCTAACCAATACCTGTCCTGTACCCATCAGACAAAGAGACATGTTTCGGCAAAGTGCGTAGGAAGCCCAGTGCTTTCTGTGTAAATAACCTGATTCCCTGTAAAGCCTCACTCGTGGGTTCAAGGTCATTGTATGACTCACGTCACATACAAGCAACTGGGGCTGAACTAAGTCAGCAGTGCACACGGGGAAAATGATGTTTTTATGACAGGTATATAATCTTGAGGTGAGATAACTCTCCACATGTGCTGGGCTAGCTGCCTGAAATATGAACCAGTGGTATTGCCTTTCTCAAAAAGCCCATCCTCATCCTAATATTGTGTTTAGTCTTACCAGTAAGTACCTGCTTGTTGTTTCACTGGGCAGGCTTCCTTTATCTATACCAAACCCCTGGTGAGTTATGATTTATTTCCACCTATAAACCCCTCAACTGTACCATTTTTGCCACGTTAGGATCACACCTGATCACTACCATTGTGTTAATCCTAGCACCTTAGAAAACTATGACAATTTCACAATGGAACAACAGATTTTGAAGCAATCAGTACCCTGCAGATTTTTTACCAGACCCGCAAGATACCCAGGATAACTAATCTGCTACCCTTCAAGATATATCTACCAACTAGTCCAACTTTCCACTAGGTGATGGTGGCTCTAGAGAGCTTCAATGTGACCACTCTCTATTCTGCGTCCTTGGAGGTCATCCAGTTTTCCTTTGTGAGCCCCCTTTCTAGCCATGGGTAAAAAACTGACAAAATTACTTCAACAGTGGACTTTTTCCTTCAATTATCGCAACAAATATGAAGTCAAATTCACAATACCTTCAGGACATGGGTATCTAGGAGGGTTACAGAGTAACTGCAGGGGATAAAATAAAACTGCCTCCAAGGATGTATTACCCGTAACTGGACTGGAACTGGGTGATGTTGAAACTGCTGGCTGGATGTTGGGATGACAAGTGCAGTGGAGCCCATATCAAGGTGTCTGCAGCCTCATTTTAGTGCCCTAGAGCAACGGCCGTGCTCATAGAACACCTCCCTCTCACCTGGTTATAGATGACACCTGAACATGGGCCACAAGATGTGTGATCTATCCAGGGGAGAACAAGTGACCCTGTTAGACCTGCTGAGGAGACTCAAGATGGACAAAATTGTGCTCTGTTATTGGGTAGATGGTCCATGGTGGGGGTTCACAAATGATACATTCCCAAAAAAGCCGTCTTTTACAGAGGATGAACTGATGAGTACTAATCATCCAGGTTGTCTGGCTGTTTTAAATATGTATCTACATATTAAACATTGCCTCTAATAATGAAGAGCCGAGAAAAGAAGGAAATAAACAATATGTCTAAAGATGTTTCCTTATAACAAGGCTCTCAGTAGTGTGGAATGGGGCACCACTGGTTTGATTTAAACATTGGCACCACAGAAATGTGGCTCATCTGAGGCACTTGCAATCCCAGACAATTTGCTCTTTGTCCACCAGAGTGGCTCCTGTCCACATCCAGCAAAGTAGAACAGGAGTTTGGGTATCAAAATTGATGCCCTTCTACAGATGAAGAACCAGGTGTGCTTAGTCATCTTGTCTTGTATCTCTCATATGAGAAGACTTCGACTTGTTGGTGCAAGGTTGTTATAGCCTTTACCGGAGTATAAAGGAGCCCCTGCTTGTGCACCTACAATCTACCCAAAGCAGGCTGCACATCTGGGAGACCTTCGTGAGGTAGTGTGCAGAAGAAATGTAAATAAACTAAAAATAACTAAATGAAATAAAATGGAACAAGGTTTGTCTCGAGTTCTCGGTCTACTAGAAATTCGTAATGCACATATATTTATTCATCTGCCTTCTAACTGGAAGATCCTGTGCAGTTTGGAATTCCCAAGGGTCTTATTGCCTGAAGCACAGAAAAACCGATTCCCAAGGCTGATCTTTTCTTTACTGAGCCGATTTATCTCACCTGGTCCATGAGTGCCTTGTAAGGCCACCAAGGGTCTCGGGAAATACCAGAACCCACCCTATGTGAGGGACAGAAGCACAGACTCTCTGTGCATCCAGTAGCGACTCGCTTCGGTAACAAAGGGTGGGGTTGGTGCGGTGCACAGGGGTGGGAGGGGGTAAAATTTATTTTAAAATATAAATAAAAACTTACCTGCTGCCCTCCCCTGCCGCGCCGCTCCTCTTGCTTCCATCGCTGCAGGCTGGAACAGGCTCCCAGCCTGCCCTGCAGCCAATCCTGATGCTGCTCAGAGCAGCGTCAGCATTGGCTGAAAGCGCTCAGCCAGGGTGCTCCCAGGCAGACTGGGAGCCTGTGCAGGCTATCTCTGGCCCGGCAACTGTGCTGCTGGGCTTGAGAGAGCCTATCGCTCATGTGTGTTTGGCCGGCCCGAGACAGCCGGCCAAGCATACATGCACACTGAGGGGAGTGCACAGTGCTCCCCCTCACTGCTCGTTACCCCCGTCCCTTTACAAACTAAACAATAATAACCATGGTTTATTGTCGTTTCATTTGTTTACGGTTTTGCAGCTTCTGGTACTCGCAGGGGGCGACGCTCCTCCGCCCTAACGGAAGAGCCACCTCTGCGTGCATCCCTTCCCTATCCTTTGCCAGTGCTTCGGAAAGTTGTTATTCTTACTTTCTTCCGTTGCACATTCAACTATGTTGTGAATCTAGTCCTAGTACAGCAGTTCCTGATCTGCTGACTATTGTGCTACTGGAATGTACATTGGTGTTGACACACAAGCAGTCAGTTCACACAAGACCCAAGAACACATTTAATCAAGTTTAAACAACAGATGGAACACTATGGTCGTCTAGATTAGAAAAGTACATGACTGCACCTTATTCGTGTCATTTGGTTTTCTTAAAAAAATACGTAGGATTTTTTTGGAATACATGGTTAGAAAAAATAGGCCTAGATTTACTAAGCCTTTGCATCAACCTTGTGTAGCACAAGGTGACACAGGGCAACACACAAACGTATTTGGAATTTACAAAGCCACGCATGGCCTGATTTGTGTGGCCTGGCGTGGCGTTATAAAGAGATGTCACGCAATACAGTTGCTTTACATTTCAAGCTGGGAGGCATTCCTTGGGTGGAGCATGGGCATTCCCATGCATCCACCCATGGATTTTGGCGCATTCCCAGATTTAGTAAAGCTAGTAAATCTGGTAATGATTAAAAATTCAACACCTTCCCCAGTGAGGCTTAACAAGAAGAAATATCTTAATTTCTCGTCTCATTTCCACATTCCACATGTGCTGCACTCTGAAGCACACATACAAAGAGGAAAATGCCTGTAAGGATTGTTTTTGTGCAGGACGGTGCACTGTAATGCAGGAACCCTAGCACTGTCATGCAAGGGTGCCTGTGTTGGTGTTAGGCAGCACACAGTGCGCTCTTTCCCTTTCACATAACAAAGTGCAGCAACTTTGCTTGCTGTCCTGCATTACCTGAAAGATTGGTAAATGTGCCTCATAATTCACACATAATTTTGGCAACCCAATTTCTTTGTTCTCACTGTTTTGCCGTGACCATTGCTATGTCACAGGGAGCTACAGGTCTCCGACTGAAGACCACATACAGGAAACTAAGAGTAGTCACCCTTACCCCCTTTAGCTTTAATACCACCACTCTATCATGTTCTTGCCTTTTCTTTATCTCCTAATATGGGTGTGATTGCACAGTACCAACTCTAACAAATAATGTCATACCCTGTATATGCCATACTCGTTTCCAGAGCAGAAGGAGGTTTTAAGGCAATATGTAAAACACAATTTATAAAATGGATTGATTGTACATTTCACCTCTCTTCCAGCAGCATCTTTCTTCTTCATACCTAATTCTAGTTCATAAAAATCAGTGACTCACTCACATCTACACCCTTCAGAGTATTCCTAGGCCCAACCATGCCCCTTCGCCTGGCCATCCTAGATCTTGGACCTTTATAGGACGTATTAAAGAGTATATTGACAATACTCGTATTTATCTAAAAAGTGACTGCTCAAATAATATACATATCATAAACACTTTCATAGTGCACGTCCAAGTCAGGGTATAACATATAAAACTTCAATGTAACCCACAAAAAATAGAATTTCTGACCCATTATTCTAACCCCCACAACCAGATTCCATAGGAATGGTAAAACATTTTTAACCACACAGGCATCTATCCCAAAGTAGTTGCCAAAGCTTAATTTATAGGCGTAACTCTTGACTCAGCAAGATCTTCAAATTGCTATCCTGGAATACCAGACGTACAGTCAAACAAGCACTCATCCCAAGCAAACTAGACTAAGGCAACCCACGCTACATCAAAATCTCCAACCACCTCCTCCACCAACTCCAGGCCTTCCAGAACACCACAGCAAGACTTATCCTAGTATCCCACGATGCACCCCCTTTACTCCACATCTCAGAGAACTCCACTGGCTCCCCATGCATAAACAACGCTAATTTAGACTTCTTATCCACGCACACAGGGCACTGCACAACATAGGACCAACATACCTTAACAACCACCAACTCACCAGACACCTATACTCACCATCACTCTCACTTACCCCCCCAACGTATCTGCAAGAGCAGAACACGAGGTCTAGCAATCTCCTGCCTTGCACTCAAATCCTGGAATGACCTCCCTCTACACATCAGAGCATCCTCCTTGCTTTATGAGTTATACAAAAAGCTGAAGACCTGTCTCTTTAATTAATTGTTCTAGGGTGACTATCTACACTTTCACTCCCACGCCTATGCACATCCTGCTCCAGCATCTGGATACCCTACCTGGTGATAAACTGCACCACGCAAATCCACATAACTTTAAACTCCAATTAATAGTGCATGTTAAATTTGTATCACAAGTGGAAAGCCATCCGAAACATTGGATATTTCAGAAGATGACTTGAAGACCATTATACAAACAACAGTAATTTCATGCATTGAATATGGGAATGCTTTAATCACTGGGTGTCCGATTAAGAAAAGACTTGCCTCGACTTGAAACCATTCTGTATTCTGCTGCCTGACTTAACTCTTGCTTCTGAAAATGTGGCTTTAGTATGACAGTCCTCATTGACCTACAAGAGAGATATTATTACATTTATAGCACTACACCTGGGCATCCCAGGTTTACTGAAAACTAAATCAATATGTCTGCAAATAATGTAATTTTAAGAAGCAAAGCACTTTTTACCCATGAAATCCCAAGTTTTAGAAACAAATTCAACCTGAGCGGCTCCTTTTTGTTTGGGAAGTCTCTACAGAGCTGGAATTCCCTGCTGGTCAATAGGAATTGAAAAGTGTACTCAAGAATGACCTTCTAACATTGCACCATTTTTACGCAAATATGTTCCCACTATGACTCGAGAACATCAGTCATCCTAAAGTCTGCTCCACCTTAAGTGGATACCTGCTCCAAATAAAGCTTACAGCGCATTTCCACTTAGGTACACGTTGAATTTATCAGGATTTTATTTTGATCTTCTGTCATATGTACCCCGTTATTCAATGAACTTACTATACTATTGCAAAGCATTATTGCAATTTTGGCTTTACCGTTTGCCTTCTTGTTCATCTCCTGCTCTCATTGTATGCTATTTCATTTGTTCTCCGTGTTGTAAAGTGATATCTCGTGCTGGTTGTGGTGTAGAATGAGCTAAACAAATAGAACTAAAATAAATAATTATAATTCAGATTTCACTTATGAGTGCCTAGTAATTCTAAAGAGGATAGTAACAGCACCCGCCTCATTGGAATTAAAAGATTTGCAGAAATGCCACAGATTAGTTTTGTTTCACCTGAAAGTTTCTGCTGCTATCACTGAGCAAAATTGCAGGGAAAAAGAAGGAATAGCCAGGCCAAACCTGGAATTACAGAGTCTCCAGGTAATTCCTCATTTCTAAAAGAATGTTCAAGGTCCCACTTATAGACCCTATTAGCTCCACAAACCCAGATTGATTGATATCCCTTGTACCGGTAACTCTTAGAGTGTGGAGTTATCGGTTGGCATGCCAGGGCACTCACAATAAGGCAATCAGTGGGTGGAGTACACTATGGTAAAAGTAAAATGATGCCCCTTCTTGCAAATTGGTGAGGTACCCCTAAAATTTCACTAAGGTTGGACGCCTCTCAGGCATATGTAGACCTTGGTCTGAGCATCAACAGCGTGTTACTTGATTGCAAGTTATGACAGTGAGTCCAGCACATGTCTTTGCATGATAGCGTAGTATCCTAGGGCAGGGAGGGTTAGTTTATGCCTTCTAGTTAACTATGGAGTTTTTAAGAAAATTCACAAGGATGCTCATGTCCAGTAGCTGCGCTTAGGAACTTTTCACCACAAACTAAAAAGATCTCTAGATTTTCTCTTAAATGAAGCGTTTCTGAAGCAACGTAGAGATTCATCAGTACGCCCTCTCCTGCCAGATGGAGCGGTAACATTAGATGGTCGCTGTGAACAAGGCAGACTTGGGGTCAGATGTACTAAAGTTTTTTTAACAGTTGCAAACACTCTGATTCGGAGTTTGGGACAACAACAAAGTTAATTTTACTGTCAATGTACAAATTCCAATTTAGGTATCTATACTATTGTATTGACTCCTAAAATGGGATTACAACTGGATAGTGAGTCACAATTTGGAAGAGACGTCTTCTGGGTGTCCCTTCCAAACTGCTATTCGATACCAGACGTATCAATAGTTTGCAAATGTAATTATGATCACAAACCTTTGAAAAGTTGCAGACTCGCAAGTTGAAACATGATGTTTTTTTAAAGCAGCCCTGTTTCCTTTAAGGAAATCGTGCTATTTTAACAAACAAAGGGGCATATTTATGAGCCCCTAGCGCCACCTTGCACCACATTAGCGTCATGATTTTTTATGTTAATGTGGCCCAACAAGGCCGAAAACTCTGTGCCGTACTTACAGACATTGCCCCACTCTGTAACCCTTTGCACTATATTATGCCTGCGCCAGGCATGATGTATGCAACAGGGGCGTTCCCCCATGGGGGGGGAGTGAAAAAATGGCGCAAGTAAATATATGAGACTTCCTTGCCCCATTTTTTACGGCACTTTTAAAGCCTGCTCAGAGCAGGCATTAAAAGGGGGCTTCCATTATTTATAATGGGCCCCTATGTACTCTGCAGGAGTAGCGCCAACATTTTGGCGCTACTCCTGCAGAGCACATCAATAGCGTCACACTGAATGACGATATTGCCCCTACCCTGCTCCATCGTGCGCCGTATTTTAAATACAGAGCACACATGGTGGTGATCGGGGGCGTCAAGCGGTGCAGGGAAAGTGGCGTTGAACCTAGTGCAGCGCCACTTTCCATAAATTTTCCCCAAAATGTTTTCATTTTTTTAAAAGCAATAAAAGTGCTGCCTGTTTTCTGGCACTCGCAGGCCAAAAAACCTATGAATAAGTCTGGTCATGCAATTTGCAACCTGCTTAATGAATATTAATTAGGGAGGCTCGACTGGGACTCACTGCAAATCGGAAGTAGAGAAGTCAGATATTAGTCACAAAACGACTGGGGGCAAAATGGTGGCAAAACGCTACCACGTTTGGCGACCAGTACCTTGATACGTCTGGCCCTTGGTTTCTCTTAGATACCATAACACAGAAAGGTGGCTGTTGCGGGTAATCCCTTGTCATTAAGAGATCGCCTACTAATTGTCCAGAAAACGAGAAACACTACATTTGTTCACCTCACTCTGTTCATCAGTTAGCAAAGGGATTTGAGAAGAACTGGTATCTCCTGGCTAAAGATATTTTATGCACCTGAAAAGGGCGGTTAGTTTCGAGAGCAACCACATTTGTTCTGTGTCATGTGGAGAATACTTTGTGTTGACACACAATACAGGATAACCTTTCCCTCTTGGGCTGCAATGATATACACGTGGCCAGAACACACATATGAATGAAATGTGAACATTCTGCATGTGTAGGCAGTGAGCATCTAGCCACATGCACTGTAATCTCTCTTGAGGCTGTCGGACATTCCAAGAAGTGGCCAAGGCGCACTTGGTCAAGGATAACAAACCGGTTTTTCCGCAATCCGACCAAGAACTTCAGGATTAGTGGCATTCCTGGAGGCATCAAGGGAGGGGGGAGATGTCCAATTTGCCGCGCGCCTGAGCGGTGTGCCTGTTTTGATTGCCTAGCAGTGCCTATGTTCTTTGTGAACGGCAGAACTCTGGTACAACTTTAAATTGATTTGTTATAGCTTTTAACCATCCTTACCGGCTATTACGAAAAACACGCCAGTAAAAACTCACCCTAGTGCAAGGCAAGGAGGACCAGGGCCGAGCTCTCCGCATCTTTCCCGGCTTATCTTTGATCGATTGAGACTCCTGCGTAACTTTCAATATTATTCCGTTGATTTTGTCTCTCTCAGGTCTTCAATGAGTGCAGCACATCTGATGCAAGACCACTGTGTGAATGTTGTGCCCTTTCTTTAAAAGTATTCAGTTATGCCTCTACTGCCCACTTGCCCGGACCAGCAGGTACCGAAGCAGCGTGTAAGTGAAACCGTACATGGCCACTGTTCGCCTTTACCCTCTGCCCTTTACCCTCTGCCAGCCTGGCGGGGATCCCTCTTCCTGGACTGCATTTGCTGGTTAAGCAGATGTGCTGTTAGCACAGCTGGATGCTGACCTGGGACCATGTTTCATTGGCCTGCTGATCATTTTTCTTGTTCCACAAATAAACTCCAAAAGTAGGACTTTGTTCGAGAAAAACAAAAAAATCCGTACCCACGACGTACAGGGAGCGTTCTTTGCCAATGGTTTTCTGTTCCTATCTGGGTCTGCCAACCGTCACATGGCGGACAAGGGCTGGGGAAATCAGTGGTTGTGACCCTACCATAAATATGGTGGGAAAAATTAGCAGATTCGTAAAACGGAATTATTGCTAGACGGGATATGTAGTGCATGTGGGCAGTTTAAGCACCACACGCATATTTTATTCATATTTAAGTAATGGCCGGGTTGAAGCAGGGCTGCAAAAGTAACATCTACTCAGGAATCTTCAAGAGCCAGCAATGTAAATGATCATCACACCCACAAACGTGCAAATGCCGCATTAGGCTTGCTTCCGCACAAGACAGAAACAAATGAAGTTGCTCACATTTCCTCGTTTCGGAACGTGCACCAATCAAAGCCGGGCTGACGGGAAGCCGGAGAGGATCTCATGACTACAGTAGGGCAGTGTGTGAGTGAGGGCTCATGCGGACGTCACATGCAGGAGTCCGCATGTCATGAGCTTCACGCCGTCAAACGACTGGGAAAGAAGGAAGAGAAAGAGGGAAAATCAGTAAGAAAGGGGAGCCACAGGGATGAAAAAGAACTTGCAGCATTGGGCCAGGTAGGAAGTGCAGGCTACTGGCGAAAGAAGCATGAGTTGGAATTAAGATTAGGCAGCCTTTGTATTCAGCAGCCACGGCATTTGCTCCTTTTGGATCATTAGGGCACCTACACATGTTTTTTTTTTAAATACACATTAAACACTGTACAGGCTTGTCAGCACACGCATGCCTACATGCAGAAGATAATGACTGTTCCAAAATGCTGTTTATTAGAGAAGTGAAAATATGCTGCAGTAGAAAGCGCAAACCAATTGAAATTTGTGAGGGGTGCATGCTGGTCCTGTTTACTGTTCAGCAGTGACCCCGGGTGTGTGTAAGCCCTCCGTCACATGCCTTTGTAGGGACAGGTATGCATGTGTTCTAAGTGTGGTTCTCAGCGAGGTGCTGTGAGGCGTGAATCAGTGCAGTATGTGGCGTAATGGTGCATTGACAGCAGAAAGTATTTGGGATGTGCTCCTTGATGTTGGCATCCTTTGAGACATGATGCTCTGCCTAAAACGGCTTGGGTTGTTCTCTGGTTCTGGCTTTGTGGGAGTTCATTTGCCTGCCTGTCGCTCTGCTGGTCAGTGAGTGGGTAGCGCACAGACGTGCATTCTAAAATCGCCATTGTGGCCTCATGTTGGTGGGGGAAGGTGGCTCGTTCTCCATGACGGGTACTGCGCATTGTGCGGCCAACAACTATTTTCTCTGTACCCTTGTCAAGTTACTCAGCAGGGTCATACAATGGTGCAGAAATGTATGTTTCTCCCTCGTTTTTCTCTGGCCCAGACAAGACCTCCATGAGTGGGTGTTCTGCCCGTGTGCCACTTGAGTGTGCAGTGCAGTGGAGTGGAAGAGCGATTTCATTGGACTAGTGCAGAGGCCTCAACTGCCATGGCCACGTTCATTGGTGGCTCTCTGGCATCCACAGTGAGGGCTAATAAAGCATTCAGCATAGTATGTGATGAAGGTTGCAGCACAAAAGCGTGCTGTGAGGGAAGTGTCTTTAGAGCAGTATATGGCTAATTGGAACAGGATGCACCTACGGGATTACTGTAATGAATGGCATCTGTGTCACCTACATCCATGTCGTCTGCATGCAGAGGTCTTTACTCTTCTGCGCACATCCTATTTGGCTCATGGTAGGATCATCTGATCCTTAAAGAAGCCCACAAACGTGGTATTTGCAGATCATCAAAGACATATGCATTATATGTTCTGTTGTTGTGCACCTTCAACATCAGGAGGCATTGTGGACGTACAAAGTCGGGAATTGGCAAAATATCAATGCACATTTGCTCACCTACACATGGGTGAACAGGGAGCATTGTGGCCTCGTAACAGTTAACATAGGAGTAGTCTAGTCAGAAACTGCACTTCTCGTTACCTTAGGTCTTTACATGCCTACAATGACCTTGTTTCAAACACAGGTTAGTTGGATGGGTCAAGAGACACTCTCAGCTAAGGATGGGCATTGGAGAGTTGATCATCTGAAGGGTGTAATGTATGAGTGCAGTCATCTGGCACCTCTCAAGACTTGCCAGCATCTTTTTGGGGATTGCTTTGCTGTTGTGGAGGCTAGACTGATTTTGGTAGAAAGTGGGCTCCTCTCTGAACTACATACATAAGCACTGGTCACTGCCCCAAGCCACCAGACTCATACATTTCAAAACACTCTTTGTAGCGGAACACTCGGCCTATGGCAAAACCCGATGTCCTGTTTCTCAGCTGATGCCTCAGCTGCTTCCACATAGTTCTTTCAAACTTAAAGCCTGATTTAGAGTTTGGCCGATGGGTTACTCCATCACAGACATGACACGACACAGCCTGTGTGCTGTACTACGATTCCAATAGGAAATAATGGGATCATAATAAGGTGGATGGTAAATCAGGCTCTAAGTTTGTTCTGCTGGCAATGTGTAGTACAATTTTTATTAACGGGTCTCCTGACCATATTCAATGCACTGTTTTCTTCACCTTGCCTCAGAAATCTCAAAGCCTCATCTATCCTGCAAGACGTGCTACACGCATGTACCAGCTTTGCTAAACTTAATTTTTTTTCCCGAATTCATTTTATTTGAGTTTTGTTGCCTTTTTTTTAAACCATTAACACAGTATATTGCTCACATTTTTACAAGATCAATCAGGTATGGCAATTCTAGTGAAGACATTCCAAGAAATGTGTACAGTTATACTTCATATCTCTTAGTTCAGGTTTACCACGCCATACGTTTTACATGTGTATAATTTGGTTTTGTGCTAGTTAAAGTGTCTCTCAGCTGAACAGAGTACAAAGATAGATTGCAATGAGAACGGTCATCCCATATCCACAAGCTCCTATCTAGTAAGCCGGGCTGTCAGATCAACAGGGTCTGCATGAAACAACTCCTCTGTGGCATAATGAAGATAATGGCATAGCTCGATTTAACAAGTAAGAACAATAAGAATTTCAATAACCAGAACCAGAGCCTGCTAACTACCCCCACCCTTATACAACCCTCCCGCTGCCCACTAAGCGCCTCCTCCCAGGTCCCCCCCTGTTTGTCATACACAGAGGCTTACCACAGTTCAAATTGACTACACTAGAGGGTTATCTTTAACAGGATTAGGAGTTGTTTCTCGTGCCCCACAATTAACGCTTTTTGAATGTCGCACTCCTAGGTGCTCAAATTATCATCAGGTGTGTCCTGTAAAGATTCAAGTTCAGTAAGCATGGTGTCCCAGTTAGTAGCTAAAGGACACTTGCGCCAACCTAACACATCCTCCCTCTGCAGTTCCACCCCCTAAGCTTGTGCCCAAACCAGAAAAGAGCGCAGCCAGCTCTCGAAGGAGAGGTTCAGACGCCTTCCATCTCCTAGTGAGGTGACGTTTTGCTATTAGCAAACCCAGGTCCATGAAACATGTAGTCGCCTTGTGTCTGTTAGATCTGGGAATAAACCCAGCAGGCAGGCCTCCCATTCAATTAAAACTGGGCGTGTCGTGCATGTTGAAAGGGAAGTAACCACATATTGCCAGTAGGCCCCCAGTGAGGGGCAAGACCACATCATGTGTAGGAAGTTAGCCGCAACCAACGCGCATCTAGGACAGGACGCATCCGTACAGTGAAAGTACCTATTTATCCTCTCAGGAGTAAGGTACGCCCTGTGGAATATATTGAACTGGATCCAGCGGAAGCGTGCATTCCATGGGACATGCATGGGGCCCACCTGCGCCAACTCCCACTCCCCGTCCGTGAATGGTCTAGTGAGGTCGTCTTCCCAGTGGGCGTGCAGCTCAGCATATGTAGGCGTGGTATGAATTTGTAGTGCACTGGTCAGCCAATGAACCAGTTGTGTGTCCCGACCCATAACCTGCATATATTGGACCATTAGGTGGGTTGGGAGTTCCCAAGAAATATCTCCCCAGTGAAGGGCCAATGACGTTTTCAAGGAATTATATAGCAAAAATTGACCCGGTGGTATCTATATAGATTAATGTGGATATTGTGTATTGGCCTGTTTTGAGGTGGGTGGTTGGGATTGTTTTAGTGGTTGTTTTTATATCTAATATGAAGTTCTATTATGTATTGATGCTATTACAAATGTATAGAGGATTTGGATATAGACGATGGTCAATGAAATTTCTGTTTGGGATGATATACAGTAGAAGAGTCGGGAAGATTATGGATTATTTAATAGTTTTAAAAAAAAAAAAGAATAAAAAACCCTAAAAGAAGGATTTATGGAACAGATATGTGATAATACATTCAGATTCAGTTTATTATGTTATCACATTTAGGTTTGAATGAAATACTTTGGGAAGCATAAAATTCAGTCCTGAAGAAGGTGGTGAGAAAAGTTTGGAAGCCCACCGAAACCCGTCGACGCTTTACATTTACTGGACCCAAAGAAGGAGGACTCTATCGAATAAAGAATATTGATATTATCGATAGGTCGACCCCTATCAATATTGGGACAGTGCTATTTTATAGACGATTTTATATGTCTTTTGTCTGTTTCCCCTTTATGTGATTGCACTTTATGTCAATTTTACTATTTTGATGTTTTAATATTTATATGTTTGTTTTGTCACTGTATGTTCTGAGAATGTGCTTGGAACTTGATTAAATATTCAATTTTGATCTGTTGGATTTTTTAGTTGAATAATAGAGAGATTTATTGTTGGTGTGAGTGAGGTGAGATTGGATTAGCTTGCCCGGTGGGGATTTTTCTATATATTTATTGCTTTACGGTACCCTATTCCCCCCGGTATTTTGTTTTCAGGAGGGTCCCCTCTCTATATATTTTTTGGCTACTTAGAGTACAACCTTTTGGTTGGAGAGGTCTTGGTCTATTGGACTTTACCATGGATTCTTTTAAAACATTTGGTTTCAGTGATAATCAATTTAATAAGATCATTGGAACCGGTGGGAACAATGGAGGAAGAGTAACAATAGTTACCTCAGATAACAATGAAAAAAAGAATAAAATTCTTAATTTAAAGAAAAAAATGATTAGAACTGAATTACATGCAGAGTTTCTAATAGAATATATTAAGGCAGGAGTCATTCCGATTGGATTACAGGTGAGAAATGAGCCAGGTCTATTTGTAGAGAATAAAAAATTCCTAGAGACCTGGACTCTTATAGCCAATCGCTGCAGCAGGGACTGGTTATTGCTGATTATTGAAACAGCACAAGGTATGGTAGTTATAGAGAAACAAGAGATTGAAGAGCTAGAAAAAGCTCTAAAGGAGAGTATGGCGCTTGAGGACGCAAAAAAACAACTAGAAGAAATAAACCAAGATGTTGATGGATATAGAGATTATCTAAAGAACAAGAAGTCCATTAAATTAAGAAAGGATGTGAATAGGTTCAGCTATGAACTCGCTTACCCATATCTACAAAAAGATTTTTATCAAAATAAAAAAGATCAGGGTGGTGAGTTCAATTCAGGACGGCGATGGGGGGTACCCAAGACGGGTGGAAAAAAGTTTGTGACCTTTTCTGAGTCATCTGGCTCAGGGAGTGAAGATGAGGCGTATACACATAATAATGGGGACTTGGGAGAACAGAGTAGTAATGTTTTTTTAGAAGTCCGTCCGAGACAGAATCAGAGAGGGAGGGGCACTGTAGACAGGCCGATGCCACAAAGGAGTCAACCTCAACAGGAATACATCAGAACAAGGAATCAACGGTATTGGAGATAGATAAGGCCCCTGTAGTAAATTTCTCATCCAGGACCCTCACCAATATTGAGATTGAAGTGTTGGAGATGGGGCTTAGTTTTGCTCCCACAGCTAATATGAATAGGGTTAATTTACAACAGGATTTGAGGGCTTTTTTCCGCAAAGTTAGGCTTCAAAAATATTTTATGGGGTCGGAATATATCAGTAATCCTGATAATGTTTCTGGTTTAAAACCCAAAGCTACCTTCACCCCTATGCTCTCACAGGTAGGAAAAGAAGTTGAATTATTTGAGAAATTGGTGGAGAAAGAAATTCAGCGAATTGTACGTAACCCTTTTAAATCTAAGAATAACCTCCCTAAGGAACAATATAATGCGCTCTGTGGGCTACAGTGGGATGTTAACATCACGATAAAACCAGCGGATAAAGGGGGCGGGGTAGTAGTCCTTGATACATGGCACTACGAGAGAAGGGCCACCGATCTTTTATCGGTCCAAGATCATTATAAAAAAGTGTCTATGAACAGGTTAGAGACTTTGAAGAAGGAAGTGAGAGAAGTGGTAGATAGAGGATTAATGGAAGGCTATATTTGTGAAGAAGAGGGACGTTTCCTTGTGAATGATCAACCTATGACTCCGGCTTTCTATGGATTGCCCAAGATTCATAAAAATACCTTAGATCCCCCTTTGAAACCAATCATTTCCAGTATTGGGTCTCTGCTTGAACCTTTGAGTAAGTACATAGATAGTTTTCTAAAACCTTTAGTTCTACAATATGATTAGAAAGGTTGATGGCAAACCCTTTAATAGTGGTACTCAGTTCCTAGTGACATTAGACATAGAGGCCCTATATACTAACATCCCACAGGACCGAACTATAGAAGTCATTGGGAATTGTATTGAGGAGACGGATCTTAGAGGAGCAAGTAGTGAATTCATCATCAATTGTGTCACCTTGATCCTTAAGAACAATCTTTTCCTATTCAAGGATGACTTATATCTCCAATTGAAAGGGACCAGCATGGGAGCAACATGTGCTCCGAGTTTAGCCTGTCTCTACGTGGGTGACTTTGAGAATAAACATATTTAGAATGCTATGACACCCTTCTATGAAAATGTTGTCGTCTGGTTTCTTTTTATTGATGATATATTTTTCATATGGGAAGGATCAGAGGAGATGCTTTTAGAATTTCTTGAATGGCTTAATTTGGGAGACATGAATCTACGTTTTACAGCCCACACCAGTCAGACAGTGGTTAACTTCCTTGACATATCGATTAAAAATTATAATGGTTATTTAGGTGTTGAGTTATTTACAAAACCCACTGATAAAAATACCTTGCTCCATTATAGGAGTTTTCACCCTAAAGCTCAAAGGGACTGTATACCGTTTGGCCAATTTTTAAGATTGAGAAGAAACTGTACATCCTTGGATGATTTTTACAAACATTCTAATGTGTTAAAACAAAAGTTGAAAAATAGGGGCTACCCGAAAAAGCTAGTCAGTCACTCTTTTAAGAGAGCCCGGTTCTATGATAGGTTCAATCAGGAGCGGAAATGTAAAAATAAGGAACAGATAGTTTTTGTTAGCCAATTTAGTGCACTTAGTAATAAAATCAAGAATGGGATTAATAGGAATTGCCATTTATTGGAGGCTACAGATTAAATGAGGGTGGAAAAGCCCCTTTTTGCTTTTAGACGTAACCAGAACCTTAGAAATAGGTTGGTTCACACATATAGGGAGGAACGACAAATTGGACAGTTGGGGATAATCGGCAATGTAATTAGAGGCAATTATAAATGTGGCAACTGCAGTTGCTGTGGCCAATGTTTAGAGAAGAAGAATATTGAATTTAAGGGAGTCAATATTACCCCCAAAACTTTGAATAATTGTCGCAGTAAGAATGTGGTTTATTTAATTCTTTGCCCCTGCGGATTGGGCTATGTGGGGGAGACGGGCGTGAACTGCGGGTTCGTTTATGCGAGCATAGGTCTGCCATTAGAACCAAAAATGTTAACGCTCCTTTGGTAGAACACTTCATGAGAAGCGAACATTCAGAAACAGATTTTAAGTGGATTATTGTAGAAAAAATATTTCAAAGGAAGAGAGGGGGTAATTGTGAACTGTTTAGGAAAAAACGTGAATGGTGGTATATCACCAGGTTCAACACTATCGAAACAGGCTTAAACTGTAAAGAGGAAGGACATTGATTTTGAATTGGTGGCTGTTAATTGCTTTAGCTGTCTGCTCATGAAGATGGTGGCTCTCTAGATTTTCGGAGATGGCTATCTATTTTGTTGATTTAGAACAGACACAGGTCGAGGGGTGGATGTATATATTATAAATCAAAAAAACATTTTTTATGGATGGCTGTCCAGTGTTTAATATATATTTATGAAGTATTTTGCGTTTTTTAAATATTATATTTATTCCTTCGGGTAAAGGGTTGCTTTGTTGTATTTTTAGGATTCCTTGGATAGTTGTGGTTTTTTAGTTTTTTAATTAGTTCTGTGACACTAAGATGGTTTTATCATATAGTAATGGTCCATGTTCACTGCCTTCGTCCTTTCACGAGTGTCTTTAATCTTTTTTATTAGTTGTATGCAGTATGGGTTACATCTCGGCTACGTCCGAGATTCCAATATGGCGCTGGTGTGGTGCCGTTAGTGACAGTTTAGTTGTTGGGGGTCCGTTTTCTGAGGGCAGGAAGTGATTCGGCAAGAACAGGAAGCAATTCTACTTCCTGCCCCATGATCCACTGAGTTAATATTGGGTATATAGGAGCGGCGGTTAGGCAAGTCCGGTTTCTCCACTATAAAGAGTTAAGTGTTAAAATACGAATATTAAGAAGAAAACTGACTCTAAGGTAAGCAGGGTGAATCGTTTGTGCAATAGGGGACGTGGCATCTTTTTTGATTTGTCTAACAGGGCTGAGTTGAGTTCTTGAGAACAAGCTATAAGTAGTCTGATAAGGGGACGCGTTGCTTGCCTAGCGCATAGCTATATAGGGTGAACTTAGGACTCTAGGAAGGGTTATGATTCCATATCTGAAGAACTAGAGTGTATTAATTAGGAGATATTTAGGGCCATATGTACGAAAGCTTTTTCCCATAGACACAGAATGGGAAAAATCCTTTGGTACATCTGGCCCTTAGGTCCTTAGCTTTTAGAACCTTACATGATGTAGCTATAGGGTGCTGTTAGGTAAAGGCGAATTTAATCTGAGAGCACTATTGTACTCTGTTACTTCATTTTGTCCTATTTATATTTTTATTTTAGAATCGAGGCTTGAACCAGTTTATAATATCTGGTTCTGCCATAAATTATTCATATATATCTGGACTCCATGGTAAGTCCCTGATTATGACTAATGCATGTTAGAACACTGAACTGAGTGCGACCATGTGATGTTATTAATAATATCCTTTGGATATGCATGCTGGACAGTTATTAATTGGGTGTTGTTTGTTTTTGTTTTTAGTGTAAATAAAACACTCTCTATGCACTTATGGGCGTATTATATTATAAGGAACTTCCATCACCGTATGGGTCATCACATGGTGTATTGGGTCCCTGCGAGATGATGGAAAATGGAAAAATGGATTGAAGGTTTTTTCTTTATCCATATAGAAACACAACCCATAAAGATGTAAAGATGGTGGATGTTAAGGAAAGTATCTCTATATAGATTAATGTGGCTATTTTGTATTGGCCCGTTTTGAGGTGAGTGGTTGGGATTGTTTTAGTGGTTGTTTTTATATCTAATATGAAGTTCTATTATGTATTGATGCTATTACAAATGTATAGAGGATTTGGATATAGACGATGGTCAATGAAATTTCTGTTTGGGATGATATACAGTAGAAGAGTCTGGAAGATTATGGATTATTTAATGTTTTTTTAAAAAAAAAGAATACAAAAACCCTAAAAGAAGGATTATCACAGATATGTGATAATATATTCAGATTCAGTTTATTATGTTATCACATTTAGGTTTGAATGAAATACTTTGAGAAGCATAAAATTCAGTCCTGAAGAAGGTGGTGAGAAAAGTTTGGAAGCCCACCGAAACGCGTCGACGCTTTACATTTACTGGACCCAAAGAAGGAGGACTCTATCGAATAAAGAATATTGATATTATCGATAGGTCGACCCCTATCAATATTGGGACAGTGCTATTTTATAGACGATTTTATATGTCTTTTGTCTGTTTCCCCTTTATGTGATTGCACTTTATGTCAATTTTACTATTTTGATGTTTTAATATTTATATGTTTGTTTTGCACTGTATGTTCTGAGAATGTGCTTGGAACTTGATTAAATATTCAATTTTGATCTGTTGGATTTTTTTAGTTGAATAATAGAGAGATTTATTGTTGGTGTGAGTGAGGTGAGATTGGATTAGCTTGCCCGGTGGGGATTTTTCTATATATTTATTGCTTCCCAGTCTCTTCCACCAGGGTGTCAAAGGGAATCAGTGTGCCCTATCTATACAGATCCCCTAGTGAGTGTATACCAGCTACATGCCATGTCTCTAGTTCTGTTGTCGATGTAAAAGTGGTATTCCTAGGTGTACCCAGTAAAGGCATTGCTGGCGCATAAGGAGTTATCATGTGCATAATCTTTAAGATCCTGCGATAACAGCGGTGCACCACCCCTAAAAGAAGAGAGTTTGGTACCCTGGTACGTGTGTTTGGGTGGAATAAATGAGATAGGCTAGCCAGTGTCCATTGAGGCCGCATGGTGGCCGTGGCCGACAAATTTTAACCCGAAAGCCAATAGGTCCCCCATTGTAATTGTGCGACCAAATAATAGTGTTCTAGATTAGGCACAGCCAGGCCCCCCCTGTCCAGGGGCACATATAATTTCGCCAGTGCCACCCTGCAGCGACCATCACCCCAGATTAACTCTCATATCCTAGATTCCAAGTCCCAGAAAAACTTTACTGGTATATAAATGGATGGGTTGGAATAATAATATAAAAGGCGGAGAAGCACCACCATTTTCAGGAGGGCCACTCGACCCGCTACAGACAACGGTAGTTTCTGGCAGAAGGCCATTTGTGCGCGGATGGAGGTGACGGCGTTCAAAGTATTGCCATCATGTAAGTCAATGTGTACGTGATATACTCGAAGCCCAAGGTATCTGAAGGACCTGGGTTCAGCTTTGCTAAACTTCATACTGACATCACTGCATGGTGCAAGACAGGAGAAGCTGGAGATGGACTCTGCCCCGCCCTTCACAGACACTCGCCTGTTGGGCAATCTCTCCATTTCTTTATAAACCATTCCACCCCAAGTTTGCTCCCAGGCCACATTAAAGGGATTCGTGGCTGTCAAACTGCCACTGTTCCTTAACTACTATCATTAAACCCAAATAAAAAAAAAGTAAATATCCTGCCCGCCATGCGAGACAAAGAGAGAGTGCTGGGATCCAAGCGCGATGGCAGCACCCGCCTCTCTCGCTAGCACTCAGGGCGGCTCCAACAGGAAAGGTGTTGCTTTTATCTTTGCTTTTATTATACATTATCGCTGCCAAACCAATCAGAGCCATCCCGCAGCACAGCCCTCGCGACCTTCCTTCACATCCTGCCAAGTCATGTGCAAGGGACTGGTTTAGTGCGAGCCACGTCCCACGAGTAAACCCTGCAGAAGGAACCAGGCCTACCAAGCCCCATTCGTACAGCAACGCCGAGACCCTCGTGCAGTCACCGGGGGACATCAGATCACAGTCAGTCTGCGTCTCATCAGAGCAGCACGCGCGGGCGGAATCATGGCTCTTTGCAGCTCGCTCTGTGCCAGAGAGCAGAGGAAAGCCACAATCCGATGATGGCCAGCGTCAGTTACCTCACAGCACTGTAGGGGTTATTTTTTTCCTGCAATTGCAAATCTATTGTTTGTTTTTTGTTTCATTCCAGGGAAGCTTTAGTTCAACTATCATGACATCTTTTTTAAACCTGCCGAGCAGATAAAAAAGGACTTGGAAGTATTTGATGAAAAGAAATGGTGTACTTGGTCTAATATGTTCTGAACATATAAATCCAATCAGGGGAACGGCTTATTCTTAACGTCAAGAGCGATAAAAACAGAAAGAACTGAGATGCCACATGCAGGAGCTTCTACCGAGGCAGTGCAGAATAGGGAGATTAGAACTTGAAAACAAAATCCACGTTTACAATAGGAGACTGCTAGATACTCACCTAACCGATATTTTACTACACGGCCTGTATTTTGACATCCATGTCAGTTTATAAAAAACTGGCCAAAATCTGGTATTTTCCCATTTTGTAGAAACCTAAAACAACAAACAGACAAAACATGCTTAGAAAGTATTTGAGAACTTTCTTAATCATTTCTAGGTTGTTATTAAAGGCAACAGAGGAAGCATTTTCTTGTTACAAAAAAATACTGAGAATTTTGCACAAGTTATTTTTTTTATATACGAGCTCTGGGCCCTTCAAGAATAGCAAAACATAGCCAAATGGACGTTTTTTCTGAGAAATGTAGCAAACCTAGTTGGTAACCCACTGTTCTTCAAACCGCCTCTTGCTTTGATCCCCCTCATCACAGTCTTTAGGCAAAGCCAGCCAGTATTTAACTTACATCATGGAAACACAACATTAAGGCCCGTATTTATACTTTTTGACGCTAAACTGCGCTAACGCAGTTTAGCGGCAAAAAATTTTGCGCCGGCTAACGCCATTCTGAAGCGCCATGCGGGCGCTGTATTTATTGAATGGCGTTAGCCGGCGCAAGCAGACCGCCGCTGCCTGGTGTGCGTGGAAAAAAACCACGTACACCAGGCAGCACCGGCGTAGGGAAAAATGGCGTTAGGGCGTCTTAAAAATGGCGCAAGTCAGGTTAACGCAAAAAAAACATCTTAACCCGATTTGCGCCATTTTAAACGACGCCCAGACGCCATTTACATGACTCCTGTCTTAGTAAAGACAGGAGTCATGCCCCCTTGCCCAATGGCCATGCCCAGGGGACTTCTGTCCCCTGGGCATGGTCATTGGGCATTGTGGCATGTAGGGGGGCAAAAATCAGGCCCCCCTATGCCAAAAAAAAAAAAAAAAAAAATGTATACTTACCTGAACTTACCTGAATGTCCCTGGGATGGGTCCCTCCATCCTTGGGTGTCCTCCTGGGGTGGGCAAGGGTGGCAGGGGGTGTCCCTGGGGGCATGGGAGGGCAGCTGTGGGCTCATTTTGAGTCCACAGGTCCCTTAACGCCTGCCCTGACCCAGGCGTTAAAAAGTGGCGCAAATGCGGGGTTTTCTGCCCCGCCAACTCCCGGGCGTGATTTTTGCCCGGGAGTATAAATACGACGCATTTGCGTCGCAGTCATTTTTTTGGATGGGAACGCCTACCTTGCATCTCATTAACGCAAGGAAGGCGTTCAGGCTAAAAAATGACGCTCTTTACTCATACTTTGGCGCTAGACGCGTCTAGCGCCAAAGTATAAATATGGCGTTAGTTTTGCGCCGAATTTGCGTCGAAAAAAACGACGCTAATTCGGCGCAAACGGAGTATAAATATGCCCCTAAGGCCCTCATTATGAGTGTCGTGGTCTTACTGCTGCGGACCCGGCGGTGAAGACCACCACATTTCGAGTCTTGTCACCACAACACCGCCAGTACCGCCAGGGCGGTCGGACCACTGGGTCGGAGGTGAGCACCTTCAGCCCAGCGGCAGCCGTAAGACTGCCAGCGGTATTATGACTTGGCAAACTGCCAGTCTTTCCGCTGCCGTCACCTGCCACAAAAACTCTAGCAGTTATGCACCCCATTCCTGTTGCCATCACACGCACCCCCACACGTCCACACACCTGCAAACACCCCCCCACTCATCCACACACTTGAAGACACACACCCCCAACCGCATGCATACATCCAGACACCCCCACTTGCTTGCACACAAACACGCACTCAGACACCCCTATTCGCTCACAAACACGCACTCAGGCACCCCCATTCACTCACACTCAAACACGCACACAAACACCCCCACTCACTCGCAAACACACACACAGACACCCCCATTCGCTCACAAGCAAGCACTCAGACATCCCCGTTGGCTCACATGCACGCACTCAGACACCCCCATTCGCTCACAAATACGCATTCAGACAGATACCCCCACCCCTCTTCATAAAAACACAGACGCACACAGACACCACCATTTCCTCCCTCACCCCCTTTTGGACGGTCCACCTACCTGCCTTTGTGAGGTGGTTGTCTGGGAGGGGATGGGTCTCTGCATTTTCCACCACCAGCACTCCACCGCCATTCAGGAAACCACCGCGCCATATTACATATCGTAATAGTGCAGGTGGAGTCCTGTTGGCGTGGCAGTGCTGGCGGTGGCAAGTGCCTCTCTTCTGCCGTCGGCCAGGCTGACGGTGTTGGATTTCCACCTGTAAACGGGCACAAATCTGAATGAAGACGTTATATGGCGGTCCACTGGCGCCCACGACTTCGGCGGTCTGTCGAAAAGACTGCTGAAGTCATAATGAGGGCCTAAGTTCTTTTATAAACGTGGAGCTGATTTTCTTAAGGCAGAACTTGCAGTTTGAGGCAGAACTTTCTGTCAGTTATAGACGTGATGTGCAAGTGCATGTTTACACTAGAAGAAACTGCCAGTAACTGCACACACATTACCTCTTGGTTCACTTCCCCTTTCCAGTCCCCACCTTTGAAGACATTGGGGGTCATTCTGACCGCGGCGGTCGGCGGTCGCCGCCCGCCAAGCGGTTCCCGCCGAAAGACCGCACCGCGGTCAAAAGACTGCGGCGGTCATTCCGGCTTTCCCGCGGGGCCGGCGGGCGACCGCCAGAAGAACGCCGGCCGGCCCGGTGGGAAAGCCCCTTCAACAA
The DNA here is from genome assembly GCF_031143425.1 of Pleurodeles waltl. Lineage (NCBI taxonomy): Eukaryota > Metazoa > Chordata > Amphibia > Caudata > Salamandridae > Pleurodeles > Pleurodeles waltl. The sequence continues at coordinate 713,466,129 of NC_090442.1, forward strand.
TGAAGCCGGCTCGGAATGGAGCCGGCAGAGTTGAAGGGGTGCGACGGGTGCAGTGGCACCCGTCGCGATTTTCACTGTCTGCTAAGCAGACAGTGAAAATCTTTGTGGGGCCCTGTTAGGGGGCCCCTGCATTGCCCATGCCAGTGGCATGGGCAGTGCAGGGACCCCCAGGGGCCCCACGGCACCCGTTACCGCCATCCTGGTTCCGGCGGTGGACACCGCCAGAAACAGGCTGGCGGTAAGGGGGTCGGAATCCCCATGGCGGTGCTGCAAGCAGCGCCGCCATGGCGGGTTCCCTGGGCCAGCGCGAAACCAGCGGGATACCGCCGGCTCCCCTTTTCCGACCGCGGCTTTACCGCCGCGTTCAGAATCGCCAAGGAAGCACCGCCAGCCTGTTTGCGGTGCTTCCGCCGCCCACCGCCATGGCGGTCATGGACCGCCAAGGTCAGAATGACCCCCATTGTCTCCTCCTACTTTTATTTTTATTAAAGAAAGCTGCTGGAATCCTTATCATAGAGGCCTAGTCCAACAGCATCATGTTGCATGTCTGTTTTTGACAGACTTCTTTCTGATCACTATTGGGCTCAGAATCGTTCTATTTTTTATATTTATTTTTGATTTTCTGTAAGATTCTATCCGGTGCAGGGTATGGAAGTTCCTTTCCTTCCTCTGCGGAAATTGTGAAGGTGAGAAAGCATACCAGCAGGAGCAAGGAAGGCCAAAGCGGCACCAGAGAAGCGCAGCTGTGGGAAAGAGCAATGTCTGGCAGATTCTGGAAGCAGACCACCACCTCAAGCGGCTCACATCCTAACCTCCATCTTGGTGGGCTGAAAGTGGGTGAGGCATGAAAGTCTTTGCAGTATTTCCAGGAAGTAATCACGGGTAAAGCCCAGGTAGGAGACCGGCACCCACTTGAGAGCTGTATAAAGAGTAAAAAACAAAGAGAGAGACAAATAAATGTGTGTGTCATAAAGTTCCATTTTTTAGTGATACCCTGAGGAATCGTGCATTTTTCCCTTCTATGGGATTCCTTCTTTTGGATCACGTTCTTCAGGGGCTATTTAAACAGGAAGGCTTTCTTTGAAATGTTATTTGTTTTTATTGCCTTATACTGTTACAATGTTTTTAGGAATATTTTTATTGATTTTCAACCTAATAATATGGGGTTGGGGGGGCAGGGAAACAGACTGAATGGACCACTTGATCAGAGAGTGTACAGGGACAAACAACCATAGAGTTGGCAAGCAGGTCTGCGCTCCAGTGGTTGGACTTGAATACCATAAAATGACGGCTGAGCAGTGGGCCCACAGATGAAAACGGACAGCACTGCGGGGCAGAAGTAACCAGCTGCTTTTATTTTTCTACTGTTATGCTGTTTTTTAGGAATATTTTTTAACACGGGGGAATTTTACTGTTGGAATCGGATTGAAATTGAACCTAATTATAGAAGGGGGTGTAGATCCCTGCAGTCTTCAAGAAACTATGATAAATCAGAGGTTCAAGACCTCACAGATGAAGAAGACTGTAGGGTTTTGGGGGCAGAAAACGCCACCGTCATGATTGAAAAAGCTCCCACCACCATTTATTAGGGGCGAGCACAAAGCGCTCCATCCCCTGTAGTAATTTCTCTTTGGGCTTCCAACCACGCCCATGTCACGTCAGTCACTTACATTGGTTCGTGGGCTTGCCTTTCAAAATCCGCTTGCTTTCATTTGTGAAAGGCATGCATACGTCAAACTACTAAAAACATACGAGGCTCGATGATTTCATCATGGTTTCCAGACTACTTTATCTGTTTATTTTCCACACAGCGCAATCACTCTGGGGGTTACATAGTGCGATCGCGCTGCATTTTTTTTCTTTTAACTTGTATGGCAAGAAAAGTCCAGTTAGGAGTTTACAACGTTAAACGTTCTAACTCGGTCAAATATGAGACCCGTTGCATTGAAAATGCGTGTCTATTTCTGTTCTATTTATCCAGATGGAGAAGGTGCATCTTATAAAGGGATATCTTCAGGAAGAGAGGAGATGGACCAACCGTTTTCTTAATTCAGAAAAATGCAGATTTCCATGCTATGGATATTCTCAATCAGGAAACGTTTTCACTCTTTCCACAGCGCAATAAATCCTCTGATCCTGCACAGATCCGCTCGCTGATTCTGAAGAAATTGAAATACCTGGATCGTCTGCCAGTACCAAGGTTCATGCAGACCTGAATAAGAAGACATTGCAATAGGCAATATGGTTATAATTTTAAATCAATTGTAATTTTATATAAATATTTTAAATGCTGTTTTCTAAATATCATGTCAATGTTAGAATAAAGATTTTTTAATTTCATGTTTTACCTTTCCCTTAGAAACACAAAATATGGATTTATATAATAATGATTTCTACACTTGCAACACACCTGGTAAATAAAGGAGTGATTGTTTTCAACTCCACCACTCATCTCCATAGGAAACGCATTTCAACACGAAACAATCACAGCCAAGCTGACCGCATAACAAAATTATCTAGCACACCAAGCTCTTGCTGCCTTCACTATGTTGTTAAATGTATTTCTTGGTTTGCTCCTCTGATTATTATTTTATATATGTTTTTTAGAGTTATTTCTACATTTCAGGGTTTACCTTCTGTATGTGGAGATATTTCGTCCACATGTGAAGTGTTCCAAAATACAGGAGCAGAGAGTCCGTAGACAGACTGTAGACCTACTCCTACTGCAACAAACAGGAAATGATATACAGAAAAAGGAAGTCAGCCATTCTGTGGTACTTCTGAGCTGTCTTCTAATCACCACAACACCATCCTAGTCTATCCTGCTACCACTTGCTGTAATTGTACCCCACCACGTCTTTGGGACTTGAATAAAAGGCCCCCCTGTTCATCAATGCCGAATTTGACATCATCAGTGAGGGAAGGTTATTGAAAAGTACATTGAGCTTTAGGGGTCTGGAGACCCAGCTAAGTAATGCAGCTAGGCCCAAATCTGGAGAGACATACCGATGTGCTGCATTGCAGTGGGCAATATAAACGAAGTGTGCTGCCTTCACTGAACACATTGAACCAAGGGGGACTACATATATATTATGAAAAAATTGTTCCTGATGGTAAAACAGGTTACTGGACTAACAAAACACCATATATCCTAATTTACATGGAAAATATTAGCTAGTTATTTGTCAATCTTATAATATAATGGAATAAATCAACAGAAACACAACAATGACCAATATAAATATTTATAAAGCCAGAAATAGTGACTCTCAAACAGTGCTCAGAGCTCAGGTATGCAAAGTGCAAATAATGTGTAGAAATAAAAAACACAAGTGTGTATTTTATACATTCAAGGCAATAGAATATGTCTTTTTAGACGGATGAATTTTTATAACTCAAGTATGTATAGATACAGCTATATGTGATTCAAGGATGCAGTCCGTTTGCCTAACACGCGTCGACGGCAATTACACTGATACTTACTAGAAGGTCATCATTAGGACAAGGAAACATGAGCAGAGAAGTATTTTAAAGAGCCAATGAAAAGCGCAACATGTGTTTAAAAGCTGTTTTATACATCATGTAGCCATCAAGCAATGAGTTAGAACAGCTGTTAGTCACAAAGATTTGCAAGGAGGAACTGACCTCCTCCAAGATGGTTGGGAGCCAGAAGGGAAAAAACAGAAATGGGTGCTGACGTCATCCACAGGGATACAAAGTAATTTGTGAGCAAGCTCCACTACAATTGCTGTGGACACATTTCAGTAAAATGATCGGGAGTGGGGCAGCAATCCGCATGTGTAAGTTACACAGTTGCCAAAGTAACAAGGAAAATCGACCAGGTACTTTTTGATTAAGCATTGCTACAACTGTTGTGTACTCTTTTAGGAAATTGATCAAGTTCGCAGTGGCGAGGCTGTACGCTTTAAATTACAATGTTGCCAAAGTTAAAAGGCAAACCAGCGTACCAGAAATGGGCGTGTGCACGAATTGTGGAAGAAAGTACCCACGGTGAGGTCTCAAATGGCTGAAAGCTGGTGCTTCAAACCCCAGTGAGCAGCAACATAGTGGGTATCCACACTCTGTGGGGGAGAACTCTGCAGCAGGCTCTAGGAGGACATTCGATGCTGAATCCAACTAAATGCCCAGGACATTATTGGTTTGTCTTCCAAGCCCCATTCTTGGCACCCTTGTATGACACCACAGTACAGAAGGGTCCTGAGTGTTGCCTGGCCAACCCCCCCTTGCTCAGCTGGAAGAGCTAGGGCAGCAGAGAGATGGCAAGTGTATTTTGGAATATTCACTGATGTGCACATGCATTGCGTGGTGTCCTGTTATGTGTTCACTTTGAGCTTTGTTATAACCTTCCACATTGTATTTAAAATGTGTTATTTTTATTTAATGAAGGTTTGAAAGTTTAACATCAACTAATCAAACTAATGGGAATGCCCCCATTCCCCTTGACAATAGAGATATATGTATCCACTATGGAAGGCCTATTGAGCACTAAGGGAGAGAGCTGTGTATTATTAAGTAGGACATGTATTTTTTTATATATGTTTTAACAGCAACATTACACTAAAATGTCATTTTGTTGTGGAGGAGTTAGTATCCCAATTAGCTAACACAGAGTTGCAGGCTGACCCCTCAGCCGCGCTAACTCCTGAATGTGACTACTCCTATGGGTACTGTGAAGTATCAAATTGGACATGGCGTTAAACCCAGCTTGATGCCCTATTCGAATTTAATGTCACCACTAAAGAAATATACATTTTTGAAAGTTGCCACTCTGTGATCCAATTTGTCCAGTGGCCTCACCCGGTCACTAGCCACCAGAGAGCTTTCTGCCCTCCTTGTGTGAGCGACTCTCAGGCTTAGGAACAATAGCAGCTTGCTACAGGGCAAATTCATTTCCCCTTCACAGGAAGCCACTCAGAGTGTTAGCCGAAAAGGCGAGCTTCAAAGGTGAAGCTGCCTTTGGTGGTCAAATGGTGATTACACTCCTGAGGGGCTGCCCTATGTTCAGGTAGACGGACTGGCAACAGGGACAGAGGCGGGAGACTAGTGCCTAAACCCATTGTCCCATGGGCGTGTAGCACCAGAGGTAGCCACACCTCTAGGGTTGGCATTCAAGCTCCTAACATCTGAAGAAGGGTCCCAACATCATGATAGTGGGCAGATTAACCACTTTGGGATTGCAAGATGCCACACGTAGCCATAAAGGCATCATCAAAAGGGAGGGGACCTGGTAACCCATTGGCTAGTCATCATCCCCCCAGGGCACTTTCTGGGAATAAATATGGCACCATTAGTACCCCGAAACTCAGATCACATTGGAACTGGAACAAGGACCAAAGGACCAAAGGACTGCCCTGCTGACCCCTGAACTGCACAATGAGAGGCTGCCCACCTGCTGGACTGCGCCTGCTGTAACTTGGGCTAGTAAAGAGAGGACTGTACCTATGGCTCCTGGCTGGGGGAAAAGTCCTGCCCCATCCCCAGACCAAAGAAGTGACTCCAAGAGTTAGCAGGCTAACCCCTGGAACCAGCACCAGGGTCATCAAAGCTGAAGTAGCCCCCCTCGGCAAGTCAGTAGCCACTTCAGAAGAATCCCCAGTGATTGCTGGTGCCCCAAGAGACTGATCCTCAAAGACCAAAAGTTGCACCCAAGCCAGCCGGACCTGGGACTGTTGTCTGAGTCCAGATTGGTTGTCCAATAGGAACACCAGCCTCCACCAAGGGGTATACCTGGAATTGCTATGTCTGGAGACCGGTAGTCCAGCCACAGCAGCCCTTCTACTGTCTCAAAAGGACTTTGAGGGACCCTGACCTCTCTGGCCAAAGTCGCCCCACCTGATCCGTGGTCCGAGGAATAACCACAAAGTAACACTGTCGACCACAGAGTTCCCAGAACATACTTGAGCATCTTCATCTCCTGCATTCGCAGCATCAGGGCCACTCCATTGAATTCTATGGAGAGTGGTGCTGTAAAGTTTGGAACTGGACTGAAAAAAACTTTGGTGGTCAGGTAACTGTCCAAACACTCCTTATTGGCCCAACAGACCTTCTCCTTTTTGGACGTGGTAGCCTAAGCCTGGCCGGAGTAGCCAAATGCAGCTCTGACAAACTTTTCAAAAGTTTACAAACTTTATAGTTACCAATGCTAGTATGTTGTTGAATTAAAAACTAAGTTTAATTTAAACATCTCTATCACCAGAATGCTCTGGTGGATTTTGCTCATCTTGGACTCTAAAAATCCATAAAAATATGATCTGTTTTTATAAATTGGTTTTATGTTTCTTTTCTGTTGTGTGCCTTTCTTCTTTTGTTGTTTGTTATTGTTAAAAGCTTTAGACCAGTTCCTTTGTTTAAGCCTTGATGGTCGAAGCCATAGCTACCCAGTGTTGAGCTTAACATTTTACAAACCAGTTTTCACTAGTGTATTGCACTGTAAGGCCGCACAGCCATACCATATAATACACCCAAATCCTCACAGTCTCTCAAAGACTCCAGGTGGGCCAGAGGGAGGGCCTGAGGGGAGGAGGGGGGTTGATGTGGCCTTCACCTTCCAGGCAGAGGCAGATCTTAGGGCTCTTCCTGGCCTTGAACAATAGTAGTCTGTGGCGTCAGAAGAAGCAGGCCTCTTCACCATCTGGACCTGTGCCCAACCACTCTTAAACTCCAGAGGCCTCCATTCCATCAGGACTTACAGCTGCCGCACAAGCATAATCTCCTCCTCCTCCCAGTGCCTGCCCAGAAGAACACCAACAGAAGAGGAACACTTCAGCCCAGACGTCCCACAGCCCTTTCGTGCAGCCCAGTCCTTTCTCTAAGAATATGCATTCCTGGGGACTTTCAAGGAGGCTCTGAGGTTAATCAGAGAGTTCCAGGGAGTGATCTCCAGGATATCCAGGACTTAGATAGAGAAGTCTGGATACTCCAGAGAGGGTCAGTGAACAGCCCTAAACTATAGGTGGCTCATGACCACCTGAAAGGAGGTCTTACATAACCTCTACCTCCCCAACACACTGCTTTCCCTGCCGCCCATGTGTTTCCTTCTTCTTGTGGGGTGTGTGGTCCTGCCATGACCAGCCATTTGATGACCCTCCGAGACCAACCACCATTGTTGTGGTGAAGAGGGAGAGCGAGGCTTGCCAGAGATTTTTGCCCTAAAGACAGGAACATGATTCAGACTCCCCTCTGGCTTGGTGCGATGAATTTACTATAATCTGGGGGAGTTGACTCTTGATTTTGGACTATTTATGGACTTTGTCTTTCCTCTTTATACATAGACAGCTTCCCTTGATGTTTCCCGATTTGTTTTTAATATGTGCTCCCCCACCAAGCTAGCATTTTCCCTATGATTTAAGGTTCCATTTTAGTTAATTTTGTTACTTTCCAAGGACAGGTTTTTACTTCTTTCTGAATGATGTACTGTACAACCAATAGAATAAGGCCCGTATTTATACTCCGTTTGCGCCGAATTAGCGTCGTTTTTTTCGACGCAAATTCGGCGCAAAACTAACGCCATATTTATACTTTGGCGTTAGACGCGTCTAGCGCCAAAGTATTGGCAAATAGCGTCATTTTTTTGCGTGAACGCCTTCCTTGCGTTAATGAGATGCAAGGAAGGCGTTCCCGTCTAAAAAAATGACGGCGACGCAAATGCGTCGTATTTATACTCCCGGGCAAAAATCACGCCCGGGAGTTGGCGGGTCAAAAAACCCCGCATTTGCGCCACTATTTAACGCCTGGGTCAGGGTAGGCGTTAAGGGGCCTGTGGGCTCAAAATGAGCCCACAGGTGCCCTCCCCTGCCCCCAGGGACCCCCCCTGCCACCCCTGCCCACCCCAGGAGGACACCCAAGGATGGAGGGACCCACCCCAGGGACATTCAGGTAAGTTCAGGTAAGTATAATTTTTTATATTTTTTTATTTTTTTTGGGTGGCATAGGGGGGCCTTATTTGTGCCCCCCTACATGCCACTATGCCCAATGACCATGCCCAGGGGACACAAGTCCCCTGGGCATGGCCATTGGGCAAGGGGGCATGACTCCTGTCTTTACTAAGACAGGAGTCATGAAATGGCGTCTGGGCGTCGTAAAAAAATGGCGCAAATCGGGTTGAGGCGATTTTTTTGCATCAACCTGACTTGCCCCATTTTAAGACGCCCTAACGTCATTTTTTCCCAACGCCGGCGCTGCCTGGTCTACGTGGTTTTTTTCCACGCACACCAGGCAGCGCCGGTCTGCTTGCGCCGGCTAACGCCATTCCATAAATACGGCGCCCGCATGGCGCTTCAGAATGGCGTTAGACGGCGCAAAATTTTTTGACGCTAAACTGCGTTAGCGCAGTTTAGCGTCAAAAAGTATAAATATGGGCCTAAATGTTTAGGCTGTTAAAATATGCCTTCTGTATCCACATTTATTTTTAAATGTATTACACTTTGAAGGTAAACAAAGAATAGAACATACAATTTTTCAATGTTGTAAATGCAATATCAAACATCCACCACGGATGAAAGTTAGACACAGGTTTGTTAAAAGAAAAAAAAATTCATATTAATTGGATTAAAAATGGCTAGAGTGGCTGTCCTAGTGATATTGGTGCTATTTTTCACACAGCAAAACCTGTTTGGAGGGGGGGGGGTGCTCTCCAATCACTATGTGGTGAGATAAATTGAGATTGTACTTGTGTTGTGGGCGGTGGAGTTGGTGATGGTTGAGTTGGTGGTTTAGGAGATCGAGGTGGTGCAGGGATTGTGGCAGAGGTAGGAGGATGCAGCTAGTGTGTGACTTTTACATTGAGATGCCTCTGCAGAATGTCCTGTATGTGTTGACTGTGAACATTGACCCTGGAGTTTTTCCCTATAGCCTCCATCATCTTTATAGCCAACATATGACGCCTTTTACTCGCTTGTCTAAAAGTATGAAGACATTCTTGGTGTATCTTTGCCATGCATTAGTAACATTTCACAATGTTATCCAAGGTGTGGGTCTGCCTGTCAGTCATCCGAAGGACTGCTTTAAGGGAGGCAGCTACCTTATGGAGAGTAGCCCCATTGCATGAACAATCTCTCTCATATTAGACTACTGTTGGTAACACATATATTCCCAGTGACCAAGAAGAAGGCGAGTGGCAGGAGCTGGTCTAGGAAGAGGACATAATTGCCCCACACAGAAAATCTTTGAAAAGGCCACTTCACAGACAGGAAGCAATGTTCCTCCTGAAGGCTGTATTTCGATGAGTGATCAACCTTGGGGCCAACTGTGCCTACTAATAAAGACACTTTCCACAAACAAGTTTTGGGATCATCACGTTTGTATCTTCAACTACAACCACACCTCCAGGGATTTTTATCCTTGCTACATTATTGGACTTGTTATCTCTGTGTGCTGTGGTCATATTGTCTGTAATATTTCTGTGTACTTTGGTACCCAATTTCTGTGCCTACTGGGTAGTAAGGCACTTGACCACTTGGCACCAGATTCCGTTTGCATTTACTTCTGTTAACTATTACTGTTTTACTCCCTAGATGTGCGGCATCTCTTCACCCTTACTACCCTTGTCTATGCTCTAGTTCCTCCTGAATCACTCAAGAGGATTGCCAGTCCCAATAATTAGCCAAGCAGCAATAGATGGTTGTTCCGCCAACACAACCCTCACCTGCACACAGCCTTCAATTAACAAGTACCTTTCTATAATTACTAAACACTTCTTCTATGAAGGTGCATCTCAAGTCCTCTCTCTGTCATCTGAGGGAGTGAACGTCCATGCCCCTCAACACATGCATGGGGGCTTGGCATGGTCTATGAGATAACCCCCCTGGATGTGTGCGAGGCAGGTGACTGTTCTTTGGGAGACTCCATGTTTGGAGATCCCTTTTGAGGTCAGATGCTGAACCTGTATATTTGTTGTCTTTGCTTCCAGCTCACCAGATCCAGCAGCTATAGAGATATAACTTATGCTCCGTGGATTTTGTCAATCTTTAAATGTCATCATGATCACAAATGCTGACAAATTAGAACTACATACAAGAAAGGAAAACAAATATCACAGCTGAAAAGGTTTTTAATATTTGATTTACTTACAAAATAGAGTTAAATGTCGTATTGAAAAAGACTAATGATGAGGTGCAAAAGTTTAAATTATAGGTTCCCAGACTTACCAGACTAAGAGATTGTAGAGGACCAAATAGCTGCTGCCAAGATGTTGCCTGGTGTTATTGCTATAGATGTTCTCAAGGTGGACACCAGGAGCTGTTGTATGACAGGAGATGACAGGAGGGAGAGACATACATAGGGGAGTAAGTCATCATATATCATACAACGAGCCATGATTTAGATGGATTGAATACTCATTTTGATGCCAACAAAGATTGTTCTTCAGTAAAGTAAAATAAGGCATAACAGATATCATATAGTGCTACCCCTAACATTGGCAAGCCTACCAATGTACCATGTATAAAACCATAATATTATATATTGAGCATTGTGCAAATAGGAATGAGTGTGAAAAAACATACAGATACATTTGCAGTAATAAATAAATAGGTTATATGCAAAGGCAAAAGAGCAGACATTCAACTTGCCAGTCTCTACCATCCGTCTGCTGTATGGTGCCAGCCATGGTTTTAGTGCACTATTAGAAGCAGAAGTCAGCACTGTGGCAGGTGGTGGATGGGTCAACAAAACATGGCTTGAAAAAGTTAAAATAAAAGTATAGGTATATAATAGTGTAACAGTATAAATGTGAAGGCTTAATTTAAATACAATTAAACAGAATCTCTGACATATTGTTAGCATTTAACAAAACAATCAAATCAGACCCCTCTATAGTGTGTCAGACGGTTAGCATGAGGACATGCCTTGTATAAATGGGGTGTGTTACAAGACCTGGCCTCTGTGTTTCCTTGCTGCAGTTACAGTGAATCCAACCCAAATAAACTAACCAATGTACTTGAAACAGTTGCTGTATGAAAAGAGTGTATAACATATAATTAATCAACATGTAGGGGTTGAGAGAGCTTGCGTCAGACGATGTTTTTGAGGGCTATACATGTGATCTGTGCATAACCATGCATGTATGAATGACTGTTTGTGTAGGTTTGCTTTTAGTGAGGGAATTAGAATCTTAAATGGCACAACAATAGTAGAAATAATAGAAAGAGCTAGCCCATGTAGCAGGTGGGGTGAATTTTGGCGAGGACAGCCTCCTCAGGGTGGTTGGGGGGAATAAGAAGGAAACAAGATCTAGTTGGCCCTCTAGGAAGAACGACAGCCAGCTGAATACTGGAGAACCTCTTCTCGGACCCCTTGTTACTTTTCTACTTCTTTTTAATATATCCCATGGTGTTGACCACCTCCCTACATTCATTGGTAGAGTTGGTCACCTTACGCCATAATGTTGCCTTCTGTGGTTTTTTTAGAGTAAATGGAGGCAGTCCCTGTAGTTGGTTGTAGTAATTTACTACAATAACTACAATAGCTGTCTCCTGCTCAGTGGCATGTATCTCTCTCTTCAGAACTGCATTCTACAGGCAAAATGGTCTGTATCCTTAAGGAAGAATGTGGTGGCTGCAGGATCTGAAAGCTGAAGAGGAAAACAAGCAGATAATATGGTATGGCCTGTATCTATGTTGTTGGAAAGGAATTGGGTGTCAGGTGTATAGGAATCCATGCAGCATACAGACACATTCCTAAGTGAAAAATGGTGATAATCTGGTAGCTGCTTTGTAGGAATAGGATACAAACGTTCAGATATGCTTGCTAATATGGAGCTGCAAGCTAGGTTTCTGTCCAACATTGATTGTGATGGTGTGAGAGCCTTATCTTTTGTTGTAATACTAACCAGACTCCATATTTGGCCGGAGGATTGGAAAGGAGAAAATGGATAAAAAAACATATCTAAGATACCCTTTTCAGGTGTGAAACATTTTGGGCACCAATCGGAGTCAACTGTCACAAAGAGGTTCAAGGACTGAAAGCATGCTTTGCAATATAGGGGAAATCAACTTCTCCTCTTTCCGGTTCAACTTCTCAAAGGGCCCACAAGCAGGTAAAGAGAAGGATAAGGTTTCAGCCACAACTTTAGTCCACAAAGTCTGCAACTGTCCAGTAAGCTATTAATCAGAGGTCTCAGTGATCCTGACGATGGGGAGAAAGGGACATTGGAAACCAAGAAGAAGGTCTTAGAAAACATGGGGAGATGTTTCAGATCTTTGGGTACTGATCATTGTTTAACAAGGTTTTACAATAGACTTATCATCAATTCCTCCAGATCAGGTGTTTATCCCTGCGTATGTTCCAATGAACAGTTTGCAAGCTAAAGCCTTATGGAAAGTTGTAGAAGACTTCCTGAAGAAGAAGGCAATTATTCATGTCCCAAAAGAAGAGGTGGGACAATTAATTTATTCAATTATTTTCCTGGTTAAAAAAAACATCAGGGGGTTTCCATCCTGTCCTGAACCTGACATGGCTCAAAAACTGATTATCAAGAGTACACTTCAAGATGGACGGTCCACAAAAGATTATTCCAGCGGTCCACCTGGGGGAATTCCTTGTGAAGCTGAACTTGCAGGCTGCTTACCTTCATATCCCTATTTGCAAGGATCATGAAAGGATTATTTTTTTGCCATTCAAGACTGCCACAACGAGTTTCTGTTCGGCCGTTCGAGTTAAAATCAGCTTTACGGTTGTTCCCAGAAGTGTTAGCTCCTCTGGTGGCTCTGTTATACAATCATAGAATGCAATTCACCCATAGATATATGACTTGATGATTCACTCACTTTTTGGTTCTCAAATGTACGTTCACTTGAAGACTGAAATCTTCTGCTCCAGGATCATGGCTTCTTTATAAATTGGACAAAGTCCAGTCTTACTGCAATGCAGGATTTGGAGTTTATAGGGGCGAGATTCCAGCTGGACTTTCGGATACAAGGGTGAAGAAAATTCTATCTCATATTTCAGCTCCTGGGGCTGAAAATGTTGAAAGCTAGAAAGTGGTACAAGCTCAAAGGGACATGGCAACAACAGTCTCTATTGTCCCATGGCGAAGTTTCCATCTAGGGAATTTGTTCGACATGTACTGGAAATTTGGAATCCATCCCTAATGGAAATTAAAAAAAAAACAGTTCTCAATGACCCATCACTTCAGTAAGGAACTGTTGTGATGGCAAGTTCCTTCAAGACTGAAGTCAGGTACTCCCTTAATTTCTGCTCCTCCCAGGTCAAGGGTGCAAGTAGTTAAAGCTGAGGGTAACGATGGACTGAAAATAAATTCAAAACTAATGGTCCCCACCTCCTTAACAGGACATACTCTTCAAATCAGAAACAGTTAATGGCTGTCAGATAAGGCTTGCTAGGATCTGCCCCTTTGATTCTTTCCTTTTCAGTAGTAATCTTGACAGACAAGAAGACAACAAATTCATACATCAACTCATAAGAGGGGGCTTGCTCAAAAACTTTGGTGAGAAAAAATAAGTTATTTTTTCACTGGGACGAGTCACAACATCTTTTCCTTTTAGCAGTATATATTAGGGGAAAGAGAATAGAGTCACAGACAGGATCAGCACCCGTCATTTCAAGACTCGTTCCTGAACGCTGTAGTAGTCACAAAATCTGCAAGTGGGGTTTCCCATACTTAATTTTGCCTCCAGGGAGAATTCCTGATTCCCAAAGTTTGTTTTCACAAGCAGGGAGAGGAGAGCATGTATGATAGATGCCCCTGCTTGTCAGTGGCCGTATGTGCTGTGCACTTTTTGTTATTTTTTATCAGATTCTGAAGGGGATGATGGAAATCAAGAGGGAGAAGGTAAGGGTAAGGCAATTTGCCCTGCTCCCCCTGGTGCACACCATGAATCCAGAAGGGACTCCAGTGCTCAATTTGAAAAGAATCAGTGCCAGTTCCCAAAGCTCTGCTCAGAAGCCTGCGACTAGTGCTATTAAATGTCAGTGTGCCGATTACTATGTCTTTAATCCACCTCATGCCTCTTTAATCCACTATAAGACAGTCACTGCATCTATATCTAAGTCTTGGGGGTTCTTGCTTTCTCTATTTTCTGTCTTTTTCTTCCTCCTTCTTTCTCCTTTCTATGTTTTCCCTATGTAGTTCCCAGGAAATGTCTGAGGTGGCAAAAATGAGTGGCTCCATCAGCTTAAATTAAGCTCTGAGAGACTATACCCTACATTCCTATGCCATCACCAGGGATCATTTACAAAACAGTGTTTAGCAAACCCTTCAGATCCATTTTGTTTTAAGGAACAAACATTATTTCTTTTCCTCAGGATGGTTTTGGATCAAATCTGTTTTCTCCCATTTTAAAGAATCAGTGGATAGTGACCAAGGCTTTCAGAGATCCTGAGGGGTGGTTGGGGCCCTTGGAGGCATAAGTCTCCAGGCTTATAAAGTTGTTCATTCTTTCCAGACCTCTTATGAGGAAGCTGTTTCCACAATGGAATCCGGTGCTGGTGTTAGAGGTTTTGAAGAATAATCCATTTAGGCCTTGAGTATATACATCACTGCAGTTTCAAGCTTGGAACGTTTTTTAGGTAGCAATCATTTCAACTAAAAGGTTGAGGAAGTTGGACTCACTCAATTGAGGATCTTTTTTGATAGACAAGTTCTCAAACTAGATCAAACTTTTACTCCTAAAATCAACTTGCTTTCAATTTGGAACACAAGATGGTGCTACCTCAATTGGTTTCAAATTCATTCAAAGCCTTTTCACTTTTGGATTTCACAAGAACAGTTCTGGTGTATCTTGATTCAGTCGCACCTTTTAGAAGAGTGGATTCATTGTTTGTTACCTTTGGCTTTACAGTGTTTGAGTATATGAATACTGACTTCTATTGCTTATAGACAGAGAGATTTATCCATCGGAGGGTAGATCAACAAGAGGAATGTCAACTTCCTGGGTGGCCTCCATTAAGGGCAATTTGCAGGGAAGCCACGTGTGCTTCTCCTTCAATATACGCGAAGCACTATCGTCTTCAGTGTTATGACCTAAGCTTACTGGGATTTTGGAACAGAAGTTCTGTCTGCTGCTAGATAGTTTATGTTGTGGCTTTCTGATTAAATGTATTATTTGTGAGCACCACTCGTATGGCATTTCTTTTATTCAAGTTGCCCAAATTACCTTAAACTTTTGTTTTCCTCTAGAGGGATGACTTGGAAGGGGAAGTAGATGAGGAGGTAATGTCTCAGGTACTCACTGCTAATTCCATTATTATATTCTGCAATTCTTTCTTGGGGGAGATGTGAGTTGCAGAGTAACTTGAGGGCCATTAACTGTTTGGCTTGGTAACTCCGGGAGGTGATGATGCCTTGTGGGGTCTTTATTGGAGGGACTCCAGCAGCATTCTTTTAATAAAAATAAAAACAGGGCTGAGACTCAGAGTAATGAAATAATCAATAGGCAACTGAAACATTAGGTGTACTGTGAGATGCAGATTCAGCCTAAGGAAACACACAATGCCACATCAGATCTCATCCAGATTGGAAGCTGTCCCTATAACAGAATATCCTGCTTTAACACTTGAAGAATTCCAACTTCATGGCTGGAGCTTTAAAAAAAAAAAATTAACTCCTCCATGGCTCAAAATAAAAAAATCTAACTTTGAATGAGCAAAGGATTATTAGGACACAAGATCCAAGAATACAATTCTACCTATTACTGTATTATAAACAATTAGTAGAAGAGGAGGGAATATAGCAATCTGCACCATTAAAGTGGTCATTCCATTTTAAGTTTACTTTGAAGAAAGGATTAACGCAATATCTCTCATCATTGCAGTAGCAAGGATTGCACCTTTGAATCATACCCTTGGGTAAAGTCTGCTCAACCTGTGGGCGTCACAGTAATTCCAGGTGGGTACCTTGGGGAACTTTGTTACCACCACAGCAGAGCCGGGATTCTTTTGAAAACAAATGCTTGACTAGGCAGAGCAACTAGTTGATGTCTTCAACTAATTCAGATAATAAGTAGTTGTATTGTTTTAGTATTTATACAGCACCTTCCATACCCCTTGTGAAGTTAAACCCCCTTTTTAGACTGGCAGGTTGCATTATTATTTTTATAAAAGGGCATGAATTGGCACCAGCCAATATGACCAAAATGCTTTAAAGCTCTGTAGATTGGCAAGGTTCATCACACAATAACTGTGCCTTTTTTGGTCTCATTTACTATGTAATATGAGGATTTGGGACTGTAATGCCTCCTCAAGAACCACTTTAAACAAGTGGTATCAAGGGACATTGTTAAATGGAGAATTTTTAAGAGTTCAGTTTTTCATCCTCCGATATTCGGTAATAATTTTAGAGATTACCTTTCCATGAAATTAGGATATAAACAGGACATTTACACCCTTTGGTGGGATCTCTTCTTGTTTTCCTAATTCACACTGCATGTCTTTGAGATCCTGCCTCCATACTCCATATATCTAAAACTTGTGCTTATGGCTGTTCTATGATATGAGACCTACCCATTTCTTTTATACAGCCACCATTTTGTCTTATCGTGCTGAGGGCCATCTTAGATAAGCAACATGTCTGCTCAAATGCTATGTGCTTAAAGATGTTTAATTCATCATATTTCTCCGAATATCTGATTAATTACTTGCTTGTTTGTTCTCTGGGTTATAATTATAAGCAATGTGCTCCTCTATGTAGCTGTGATACTTACTCAACACTCATAATAAAGCAGTTTTTATGATGTCAGGTATTGTTTACTGTATTACATAAGTAGATATTTTGAAGAGAGTATCTCCCACATTGTTATGTTCTTAATGTTGGTACTCTGAGAATAAGAGTTTAATATCAGGGCGTTTGCTAATTTTATATCCTCACATCTTTAGTCCTCTGAGTATATAATATATGGGAAGGTCTGAGAATCTTACCATCACCTGAAGTCTAAATGTCAAATTTCTGGAGTGTCTACAGATGCTAGTGTTAACATTAAATTTTAAGGAACTCGAGGGCAAAACCGGAGCTGGAGTAAGGTATTGGTGATGTTTCTGCTAAAATTGCTGGCCTGGAATGTGATATACGGGCTCCGCAAGACACATCAAATAACTCAAAACTCTGAATAGAAATAACAATTTAATGTAATATTGCTTGTCAGAAAGAGCTGAAGGTCCAGAGCTTACTGAATTTTTGAACACTCTTCCCCCTGAATTTACTGGGCTACAAACCTCAACCTCATTAAATATCAAAACAGCCCATAGACTGGGCAGAAAACACACCATGTCCCCTTACCCTAAACCCAGAGGAATCATTATGCTTTTAGTAGAATATGAGGATCATCTTCAGGTTTTTAAAATCCTATGGATAAGAAAAACTTAGTTGAACTGGCCATCAGCTCTTTATTTCCCAAGATCCAATTCCTGAAAAAAAAGAATTATTTTCTATGAGACCTATTTTATGACAGTTTAAAATAAGATATGGCATTGGTCATCCTTGCTTTTTCAAGAGCACCCATGATGTTGTTATTAAATCATTTGAAGATCTAGCAATGCTAAGAGACTGTGGGCCTCATTACAACTTTGGTGTCTGGCGGTAAGACTGCCGTGGTTGCGGCTGCCAAAAGACCGCCATGTCACCAAACAGTTATGCCTTGCATCTCACTTATCACCTTTCCCCACCCCAATGATCCAAACACCCACCACCCCCTGTCCAAATCTTCAAAATACCCCTCACTGTCATGCCAAATGCCAAGTAAGCTCACCTTGGGCCACAGTGCTTGAGAAGGGCATTCGAAGTTCTGGGAACTGACAGCACTACAACTCCCAGAAGGCACGTTATAACATTAACGAAACCAGAGCCATGCACTAAATGTGAAATGTCTTGCATTTGAAACTAACAATCGAAGCAAACCAAGATGAATGGTCCACAATGTAACAGTTCCTGGCAATGACAGGTATGCAATGGCCCACTACCAGTACCATTACAAGCAACTCACAGCTATAGCTGTGAACCATACCAAACTGGACGCAGAGAAAATATCCCTAA
Organism: Pleurodeles waltl; assembly: GCF_031143425.1. Taxonomy (NCBI): domain Eukaryota; kingdom Metazoa; phylum Chordata; class Amphibia; order Caudata; family Salamandridae; genus Pleurodeles; species Pleurodeles waltl. Next base: position 713,484,133 of record NC_090442.1, read on the forward strand.
TAATGTCATCTACACACCTGGGGGGACAGCTAAATGGCAAACTGGACACACTTGCAGTACATACAGACAGAGGGCCAGGGCAAATTGTAACACCAACTTTGTGTACCATTGTGCATTGTACTGCTACTAGTTGGCTCAATAATGCCATTCACCTTGCCAGGAGAGAAATATACATTGTCATGTCTGCACTCAGACAAGATATGAGGCCATTTGCAGCCATTTAAACACCAGCATACTTTAAGAGCATGGAGCATGTTATATGCGATTGCAAATCTCGGTGGCCCACATTGCACTAACCCAGATTAAGTAGCAGCTGTCATGTCAGGGGATCATGTAAAGGCAGTGTGGGCATCTCATTTACCATGTTTAGTTGCCTAATTGATACAACACTTGTTGCATTACATACACCAACTGTGTGTTCCACTTCTCCTACAAGTAATCTTGCAACCCCCAACATGGAGAGGATACCAGAGACAGACAATACCCCTCTGGATGAAGGCCCCAGTGAGGAAAACAGCTCTGGATGTCTGGACACTGAGTACGAAGCTGGCCCATCAGGGACACCTGGTCATTCAACAACTGTCAGCCTCACCCTGCCCACAACGACTCCTCCCAGCTTTGTTGCAACTACATCACAAGCAACCATTTGCCCCCAAACCTATGTCCCAAGCACAGTCTCTTCTATTGTGTACCCCCCAGTAAGGGTACCTGAGTCTCCTAATGTCACCCCTGACAATGATGGTCCTGCCATCAGTGGGAGTGGGCACACTGTGCCAGGAGCACACTTATGTGGGGCTAGGGTGCATGGGAGGGAGGGGGTGGGCCAGAGGACGGGCTCCAAGGGACACAACTGACCAGGAGACCATCTCCGAAGTCTTGGGAGCCTACCAAAACTCCCAAGGCATGATGGGCCAGGGACTGACCATGATGGGGAGATCAGACCCCTGCAGAGGGACAACTACCAGAAAGCCACACAGAAATGGCAGGCACAAAATGTCATCCTGGCATCCATTGCCAGGGTGCTGAGGGATATCAACACTACCCTGAGTAGCTTTGGCACCCAACATCAGGCCTCTTCCACTAGCCATGAGACATCAAACCCCTCGACATCTGTGGGTGCTAGTGGAATTGAGGCCCTGCTAGGGGAAAGAAATGCCTCAGATATCCCATCCTCTGTAGCAGAAGAACACCCCCCGCAAACATGGACATCCACTCAGACATCCAGGAGGAGCAGATGCCAAGACCAAACCCACTGCCAGAAAGTGAACCTCTGACACCAAACTCAAATTTCTGTGTTACCAAATGTTGTACCAGCTGCCCTGATGATTTCATCCACCATGACTGAACCCTTAACTGTTATTTTTATTTCATTTGTTTTTCAATTCACACATTTTGTTGTTAAGTCCCCAATCAATACCACTTAATCACAGATCCTGTGTAAGTGTGATGTATCAACCATAAACAATTGATAGGTATGAAAAGGACTGTACCAAAATGTTCGTCTCCAATGTTATACCTCCGTTATGGTTCTTACACATATAAGGGGCAACCAGTAGACACATTGCATTGGTATTGTAACATGCACATGACACACAGCACTTGCATTGTACATCTCCACATATTTATTGGGAGAATGGAATCAGCACATTATGAAGTAATGCTGTGGACTTCAGTGTTTCAGCATAGGTGTCATACACTGCCAACCCACAGAATACAGACGTTAGGGACATGTCAGTCTATCACCATCCCAGGAGTCAGACAATGTATGATCAGCTAAAGCCTTGTCACATACCCATATCTCATCCTGCCAAATCACCATACCCCATCAAACGGACAGAGGTCAGTACTAAGCTCCCCAGTCATGGAACCTTCCAATTACCATGGTCAGGTATCTTTAGACTTTCCACTCAGCTATGTCAGTCTTCAGGCACATGCACATTGGTCTGCAATGAGGAAACACACTGACAGCTATGTACAAGTTAGATCATATACAATACAAACCATAATGATGGTGGAGGGTCTGGATACCACATTGTGGCATGTGTTGGATACAAATAGACACACACATGCTGCCATATGAGCCACCTCCGATACAAAACAGGTCTAGTTTGTGGAAAAGGACAATTCCAAACCACTGTCCTGATAGTCTGGACATAGAATTCACACACTACAAATCTGATGCAAAACAGTACCTGGTCTAATCCATGTCCAGTGCTCGTGTCAGTCTGCAAATCCCATCTGACTGTGACACTGTCTGACAATGCCAAATGAGGATGAGTCAAACAGCCAAACTGCAAATCTGTGATTGACAAAGATAAGGTATAGGCCAGAGTGGAACACAAACATCACATTGTCTATTCATAACTACAAAAGTTACTTTGACTGTGCATTTGCTGAACAATAGACCATGTACATTACAGTTCGGTACACAACTTGAAGGAACATCTAGCATGCACATCTGAATCATGAGCTTTGGAGCCACTTAAGACCACACTGATGGTGGGAAGAAGCACATTACATGGCATGCATTACCTCATCAATAGCCCAGGGAATCTCATTAGTAACATCACATCACATACCTTGAGTCAGTTGAAGTACTGATTGATGACACCTGCCCTGATGCCTCCAGCTTCATCCTTATCATGCCCTTCCTCACTTGGCATATCTGCATTCCCACCCACAGGATCTGCAGGCTCCCCCTCATCTGGTATGAATGATATTTGGCATCTCAGGGCAAAGTTGTGGAGCACGCAGCAGGCAACAATTATTTGACATTCCTTGTATGGTGAGTAGAGGAGGGCTCCTCCAGATTTGTCTATGCAGCAAAATCTTGCCTTCAGGAGCCTAAAGGTCCACTCCACAACATGCCTTGTCCTTCCATGGGCCTCATTGAAGCGGACTTCCCCTGGAGTGGTTGGGTACCTCATTGGTGTCAATAAACAAGGACGGTTTGGGTAGCCAGAGTCCCCTTTAAGGGATAGTTACAACAAACCAAACTTTAATCTTGGACATCCACATATATGGTAGCAGGAAAAAAGGGACAGACACACATGATATACATGACTTACCAACGATCCAGGCCCTCTCTGTGTATAGTTGTATCATCAGCAGTGGGATATTGCTGTTCCGCATAATGAAGGAATCATGGACTGATCCTGGATACCTTGCACAAACTTGTGAAATGTAGAGGTCAGCCAAACAGACCACTTGGACATTTATGGAGTGTAAGTTTTTTCTGTCCCTACATACCTGTTCAGTTGCACTTGGGGGAACCAAGGCTACATTGGTGCCATCTATGGCTCCAACCACATGTGGAATGTGTCCGAAAGCATAGAAATCAGCCTTCACATAGGCCAGATCCTCACGTTGGGAAAATCTGATGTAGCTATCCCGGTGTTTTAACAATGCAGACAGTACAGCCTTCAAAACCAGACTGAACATGGGCTGAGACATCCCTGCAGTGAGGGCCGCTGTATTCTGAAAGGACCCAGTAGCCAGGAAGTGCAACACTGACATGGCTTGAACGATGGGAGGTATGCTATTGAGATTGTGAATGGCAGGCATCAGATCTGGCTCCAACGGACAACATAGATTCATAATTGTATGCCTATCCAGGCAACATATTTGGATTACATGTCGCACCTCCATGGTCTGCAGGTTTGCTAGTGGACAGTACCCTGGAGGTTGTCTTGCTCTCCACAGGCCTGGGCAAGTAAGGTGGGAAGACACCAGAATAAATGTGAATGACTCAATCCATCCATCGTAAGTATGATCATAACAACATCACACACATATCGAAATCATGTCACATGAAACAGTGAATGTGTGGTATTTAGCACATAGCCAGCCTAAATATGAAAGTATACCGGATTCAAATCCCCTAAACCCTTGCATGTACTCTACATAGAGATACATTTCACTGACAATAAAAGTTACATCAACCCCGTAGACATGTCACAGATATATTTTTTTACCTATTCCATCTACTGATTGTCATTAGTATGGTGGCAACGCTGTTTCATGTACCTAACCCAGAATACCTAATTTCATTTCCTCTACTAACTAATTACATGCACATTAATACTTGTAAACAGAAAGCCTGCACTTCACACATTGTCATAGTTATGAGGTTTCTGTAAATTACACAACTTTCATTACTTCATCATACATATTAGAACCCTAAAATGGCAGCTGCCTGACCTACTGTACTGGACATCAGGAAGTGACCTGATTTGGCTGGCGGAAGTCGTCATGGCAGTAGGTGGTTACAACCACGGTGGACATTGGCATTGGAACCCATTGCTGCCTTTGGCGGACCTGGGCCAATAGCAATGTCCGTCGGCAGTGACGGTACTGTACGTGGCGGATGTGACCACAATCTTCTGCACAATCCGTCACTTGACTCCTGACACTGCTGCAGCAAGACCTCCATGACCTGAGCTGCTGTGTACTGCCTCTGGGAGCAATCATGCCACATCCTGCAGGTGATAGGGCCCTTGCCTTATCTCCCAAAGAGCTGGCCAAGCTTGTGGAGGAGGTTCTACTCCTATATGAACAGCTATATGATGCACCAGAGGAACAGGTGAGTCCAATGCAACACCAATGGGTGAAAGTTAGAGTGTATGATGAGGTAGATTAAAGGTGCATGAATGCAGGATTGAGCTAACATGTGGGTAGATGGCTATATGCACATGTGCATAGGAAGACTGTTAGTCCTGATAGATTGTAGGTAGGGTGTGATGAATGTACCCTAATCCACATATGTACAGCATTTATATTAATCTTGCTGTGACATATAATTGTTGAGATGTACCATTTACAGGACATACTTGTGGTCTGGTCCTATGTTTCTAGCCGAAACCTGGTACTGGGTATGCATGTTGTATGGATGATTCCACTTCACACATAGCCTGACTGCAGAGGGTGACTTGCAAAAGAGCTTGAAGTGTGAGGAATGGTAGGTATGGGAACTTGCATTAAATTGATTGTTCATCCATGTGTACATGACTTTCTCCTCTTGTCTGTGTCATCCATGCAGGTCAACACCGATCAGAAAAAGGGGATCTGGCGTGCCATCCCCATGAAAGTGTGGGCCCTGGGGGTCCACAGCCGGCAGTGCACCCACTGTCAAATGCGGTGGGAGGACCTGAGACGCTGGGCACATAAGACCGCAGTGGCCCAGCTGGGGATGTCCTCCCAAGGATGAACCTTGACCCCCATAATGGCCCGCATATTGGCAGAGGCCTACCCTGAGTTAGATGGGCTTTTGAAGGCAGCAGTGCAGCCACAAGGGGATGAGTACTGACTGAAGTCATTTTCATTCCTCTGCAAAATCAGTGTATGATGTGAAAGACTCTAAACTGTGACAATGTGGTAAGTGTAAAAGGTATAATGTGTCCTAGGTAAACCTATATGTTGAGTACTCAACATTGGTACATAGGTGTGCACAGTGTACTGTTTATTGGGACATATTACTCACCTTTGTCATCCCTTCTGTACAGTAGCATATGATGATGCACATGTGACTGTGTCATATGTGTACCACTGTACTGCTCTTAGTATCCTGCTGGTTGTTCCTCGCCACTTATACAGACCCATACCCCCAATATCGTGATGGTAAGTTGTCCTGATCTTTGCCCTCTGTCCATTCAAATGCCCCTTCATCCATCTCTATGTGCAACACTAAATCAGACAAGTTGAGCAGATGCCTAAGGTTTCCAATAAGTGTCAAATTATTGTGAGGCTGTGATCTCAATCTGACATTTCACATGCCACACTTGCTGCATTTACTCAGATCTGTTAGGAAGTGTCCCCACTGGTAAGTGAGGACTAAACATTGGTATGTGTTATGTTTCCTCAGAATGGACATCCTGCATGTACTACACCATGGTGGCATTACTAGACTCCTAGTGCAAGCCATATCATTGATATGAATGTTCAGAATAGGAGTACCAGGTACATGTTCTTTAGATGGTAAGTGGCTACACTGCAATTTCCTATTGTAATATGTATGTTGTAGGCATGCTAAATAGGGCATTACATCTTGGTAACTGGTACAATCTGAACTGGTTGAGTCAACATCATGTGTACTTTGTTAGGTCCATACATATATCAACATTCTGATGCATCTTCAACATACTTACTTTTGCCATTGTGGGTATGTTTTGATGCCTCTTGGTATGGAGTCCTAGAGTTAGTACTGACTGAATTGTGTTGCAGATGTGGCATTTCACCTTCACAAGTTGTTGGAATGGTATGTGTAGTTGGTCATTTGGCTTGCCACAAGGTGTATGTCTCTATCATATTATGCTCAGAAGTTTGTTGTGGCATTGCAATGGTCATGTACAGATGTAAGATTGCTCATGTCTAAAGTGTGGATAGCGATGTGACCACTTGAATAATGGGCTATTGATGTTGCTAATCATCATGATTAGTTGTAGTGTATGTGGCCTTCATGCACATGACAGGTGTACATTGTATATTAGGTGATGATATGGTACCTGGCCTTGTCTGTGGATAAATCCTGTGGGCTAAGTTGGCCCCTAAAGTGTACATTACTTTGTTTACAGGTGGAGGATGACTTAGATGAGTAGCTCCACAAAGTATGTATCATCCTTTCCTACATGACTATTGGGCCCTGTGATGCTGACATGTGTTTAGACTCAATCATACTACAATTATTGAAATGGCAGGTTGCATATATGTTTGTGTCAATAGTGAAGGCTGTGGACTCTGACATGAATTGGTTTTGGCATGTATGCAACATGCTGTCTTGTGTTTGGGACATTATGTAGTTCCTTTCCTGGTATATGACATCTGCTACAAATGTAGGTGTGTGTGGATTTTGTGTATGTGATATATAAAAATTAATATTACCACAATTTCCCATTGCTTGGTTGTTGGTTGACTATGTTACTGGGGTTAGGGACTCAAATTCGTGTTGGCAAGTCAGGTTGTCATAGAATGGTTATTGTAATTGCTCTACTAATATGATGGTATAGTAGGTGTGCGTTAGGTGGCTTAGCTGGTGTGTGACATTGCTGTAATGTAGGGGTGTAGGTAGCATTTAGTTATGACATGATGTTGGCACTGACATGGTTCTACCTGGGGGCGTAGTACAAGTGGTTGTAATGTGATTGATGTGTACAGTGTGATGTAAGTGTTTGAAAAGAATGTGATGACCCTGCCTCTCTTTCTGTTTCCCAACATCAGCATCGGCAGGCAAAGAAGATGGGGCACAGCCGAGTGGGGAAGCTGCTGGCCACGGGACTTCAAGTCATGATACCACTGACACTGAGGGACCAAGTGGCCGAGAGGGTGAGGAGAGTGCCATGGGGAGACAGGATCCAGTTCATTATCTTCAGAATCCTCCTCCAGTGGACACTCCGTGGCGGTGGCGGACCCATCTGGGACCACCCCAGCACCATCTCTGTCTACCACCCCCTTTCTACCACTGCCCTCCCTGTAGCTCCCCACCCAGTTGGCTGTGCCAGCTCACTCAAGAGGGTGAGCATCTCCTTTGCCGCAGGCACCTCTGCCCCAGACCCTGTTAGCCTTACTGCCCTCAGTGAGAGGCTATTGACCTCCTGAAGTTGATACCTGTGCTTCAGTCAACCATCATGAATCCTATCCAGGCACTGGCAACTCAGATCCAATATAGTAATGCGTTCCTGGAGGGCATTCACGATGCACTGGCTGGCCTACAGAGATCTTTTTAGGCTCTGGCCTCCACACTGACAGTAACCAGTCACCCATTGTCTACCATCCCCCCTCCACCTTCCTATTCCCAAACCCAAAACCCCCTTCCCCGCCCCACAAAAGACACAGACAGCCAGGCATGCATCCACCTCAACATCCAAGGATAGCTCAGACAAACATAGGCACCACAAGACACACCAAAGGCATGCATACAAGCAACATACAGATGTAGACACAGAAAGTCACAACCTACCCTGATACCCCCACCACACCCAGCATCACTGACACTACACCTGACTCATCTGCAGACACCACACCAACATGCACAGATCCAGCCACTACACCTATCCTACCCACAGTCAACACAACAGCAGACCCTCAGACATCCACCACAGTCACCAGACCTGCAGACACCACACCCACTGACACTCCTACATGTAGCACATCCAGCATACCTGCAGTCACCACCCCAACAGTCACCCACCCACCACGGCATCTCCCAGCACCTCAAACCCCCTCAGTCCTGTACAAATAAACGTACTCACCCACCCAACAGACACCCACCACCTACAAGCATACCTCCCACAAACATGCACCCACAACACCTACATATACACTTCAGACAACCACTCCCTCGCCCTAAACACCCAAACACCCTTCTGATGACCATCCACGTGTGTCAAAAAAAGCTTTCCTTTCATGTTTTGACCTTTTCCCTACTCCACATCCCCCCTGTGAGACCTCTAAACGCTCTGTTTTCTTCCCCAGCCACGTCCCTTCCACCTCCAAAGCCTTCTCTACCTCTCCTGCAAGTACCCATGCTCCTCCCCCACCAAGACGGCTATCCCTCTCAAGAGAACCCAACCCTTCTCTAAGCCTAGACCTAAACACCCCCCTCCCAAGCCCAATCCCAAAGGACCCCATCCAAAGCCTAGGCCTAATGGCCCCCATCCGCCGATAATCCCCTTGATGCCCCTACCTGTGGCAGTCAGGAGTCAAGTTTGAGTTACACAGATGTGCATTGTGTACAAGATGCATATTTTCCAATTGTACTGGCCTACGGCCTTGGACATTTCACTAAAATTTCTAATTTTTAATACATATTTGGACAAACCAGTTGTTGGTTTTTATGTTACAAATTTGTCCTGTATTTCTTAGAGAAGGTTTGTTCATGGCTGACGTTGTTTGTGTGTGAGTATTTGTGTGTAAGTGGTGCTTGTGCTACCTGTTTTGTCTGGGCAGCATGTGAGGTTGTGTGCAGTGCTTTTGTCCCCCAGTGATGGGTGTGTGTTGTGTGATGGGCATGTGTATGTTGGGGACATGTTGTTGTCATGGTATTTAGTGGTGTTTATGTTGACATGTATTTGTTGCAGTGTTCGGTGGCTTTGTGTGCTTTATCTGTATGCGTGTTTTGTGCATGGTATGCCAGATACGATGTGCTGTGTGTTTGCTAGGAATATAGATTGCTGCTTTGTATGGTTGTGTGATTGTGTGTGTCTGTTCCCTGTTGGTAGTACGTTGCGTTGTATGTGTGATTTGTCACTGGGTAGTGTCTACTGAGGGTGCATGCCAATGCACTGATGGTGTTGCGGTTGTGGTGCTGTTGTGACATGTTGTGGTGTTGTGTGTTATTGTGTGTGACTGGGCCTGTGCTGTGTTTCCGGGAGTTGGTGTGTGTTTTTGACATGTGTGTTTGTGAGAGATGGCCATTGTGTGCGTACTGTATATGTGCGGGTGTGCATGTGGCTGTCTGTGAGTGTGCGTGTCAGTATCCGGTAACATGTGTGTGTGTGTTGCCCTCACCCCCCGTTCTGGATGGTATGTTGTGTGTGCATACGAACTTTGTCAATATACAACAGTGACAGGTAAGTGTGTGCACTTACGGATGCTGTTGTCATCTTCGGCGTTGATTTCGGAGTATCTGGGCGAATAGGAGCAGTGGGATGACATTCAGTTCTGGTTCCATGGCACCTTCAGACGAGCATGGCTTCCTGAAGGTGAGTGTCTCCTTTTATGCAGTTCATTTCCGCCTGGGTTTGCGTGGTGGTGTGACTGCGGCGGAAACCTTGGCGGTGTACAACCTCGTAATCTGTCTGGTGAAAACATGGTCTACGCCGCCCTGCCGGTGCCTTCCAACGTCTGTGGCGGTCTGACAGTAGTGGCAGTGCCAGCGGTGCATTGACTTTATTTTTTCTGTGAATTTTGGAAGACGCAACTTGTGCCCAAATATCAGCAGACAGCAAATTCCTGCTGCGCATAGCCTTCATTAATCCGCATTAAATTTGGCAAATCTTCAGCGTGGTGGTTTCTTGGTATGCAGATCAATTAAAAGGGAGCAAAGGTAAAGCAAACTCTTTTATGTGCTAGTAACTTTGGTGTTCTGTAATAAACCTCACCATTAGTATATGGAGCTTCTTGCAAATCCATCAACAAGGGCACAGGTTTGGGGAGGGGAAGGCTAAAAAGGTATCTATATGCTAATAATTGGCTAAGCTGTCGTAGATTGCCAACCACCAATGATTATGTCCACCAGACATGCATAGCATGGTTAGGCCATAGAGCCTTGCCTGTATCCTGGCCCGGAATTTTATGAGTGGACCCTGATTTAACAATAGACAAAACTTTATTTTTTACTGCAGACTCGAAATAGACAACAGACACTACGAGCTTCTTTATCTGTCGGGGGCTTTCATTTTTAAATATAGATCCATTAGTAGTCTTCAAACTTGGCTTTGAGAACTGGCTGCACACTAATGGTCCAGCTAGCTCTATCTTTTAAGTCTTGCAAGCCCACTGACAACTTACTGTAATGCTAATTTCTTGAAAACTACTCAATGAATTTACTCCAACCCAAGCAACGACACTTGAGTAAGGTTTTACTTTCATTCTGAAATAACTGTAATTCCCTTCAGAGCTTCTTACTGAAAAGGAGAGCAAAGATTCCTATCGGAGTTAAAGTGGGGACAACTGTTTTTGTACCACCTCTTTAGTATATCCCTGAAGTGTGTGCATGAAACTCAAACATCACAGGGAGGCTAAATATGGCACGTCTCTGTCAAGTGTTGTGCAAGCCTGTGAAACTGTGCCTAAGTTAATAGCAAATCAATGTTTTACTCCCCCACTTAAATTAATCCGCTTCACAGATCTGCATGAAACTTGATTCCTGCATTGAGCTTAATGTTCTAAGAGCCTGAAAAATTTCATGTAGATTCCTTACAAAGTATCAAAGTTATTAGCACATCAAATAGTTTTGCCCCCCCTTTAACTTTGCCCTTCTGATGGATCTGCACAAATCCCACCATACCTCTAGGAGATTAAATATGCTAAATATTATGGGGAATAGTCTTATAATGCCATGGTATCCAGCAAATTAAAACATCTATGCCCCCCCTCCCCCTTTAAATGTGCCCTTGGCGAATCTGCATCAATTTGAAAATACAAAAAGCAAGCTAAACATGCTAAACACCTGTTACATTTCGTGCACATTCTCCGAACAGTGCTAAAGTTACGGGGAAATTAAAAATACAGCTTTTGAACTGTAAAGAAATCTCTACACTTTAATCTCTTCAAGCTCAACCTGAGCACCTCTTTAAATTAAAATTGTTTGAAACCTACTGAACAGATTAAAACCAAACTAACAAAAGCATAACCCTTCCGCAAAGTTCTAACTTTGTGGCAAGTTTGGTGTAATTGCCTTTTTTCTGTATCGAAGAGCAAGGACCCCCAATTTATATTTAAATGGAAAATCCCACTATTACTCCCCTCTTTATCTCCCCCCACTTGACGGACCTGCACGAAACTTACCATGAAGGGCCTACAATAAATCAACTTGTTTTCTGGAAACTCTTATGTGGCATAAGCAAAGTGCACTTGTAGTTTCTAGGCACTATTGTAGATTGTTGTCATTTTCTTTGAACCCCCACGTTCTGTAGGCTGTGTAGAACATGACTGTGTGTCTTTTTGTAATGGATGCCTAGAATACTACTTGCTGTCTAACCACTAGAATAGATGATTGATATCATGAATGAATGACAGTTTTCTAGAGCACACTGTTACCCACTGGGGAATCCAAGCACTAGATGATCTCAGAAGAAGCCTACTGTACTGAACAGCCATGTTTTCGAACTTTTCCAGAACAGCACATAATATTGACTAAGCCAACAGGTCCAGAGGAAAGGTACTCCAGTGCCTGGATGCGAGATAGGCAAACGAAAGTCCACCGAGTTGAGTTCTTGTAAGGTGAAGAACAGTTTCTAGATGATCATTGAGAGACTGCAAGTTCCATATTTTCAATATCTATATGACCCCTTCGGCATCGCTGATGGAATTCTTTGGTGTCCGGATTGCGATCTATGCTGATGACATGTAGTTACTGCTAACGCCTCCGTGCAATCTGGGAATCAAATTCAACAATCTCATCTCTTTTGGCCTCAGGTGTCAGCAGTGGTTGGTGCATGTTTCACGCTCCTAAAATCCCTGAAGAAATGTTTATACCTTCTTCCTGCTCGACCCCAGAAGATGGTCATTCATGCTCTGATCACGTCCTGGCTTCATTATGCGAATTCGCTTTATGCAGGACTTCCGGCTTACCAGCTACGGAAGCTGCAGCCGGTACAAAATGTGTGCACCTGGCTACTCTTAAGTGTCCCGAGAGAGGCCACATCCGTCATCACCTTAAGGAGCTACATTGGCTGCCAATAAAAGGGAGGATCAAGTTCAGATCTCTCACGCTGGCTCATAGAGCTTTTTTATCGAATTGTTCCAGTTTATCTGTCCAAGAGGCTGACCTGTTATCACCCAGCCAGATCCCTCCACTCCTTGGGTACCGTGCTGGCTGTGATGCCTTGATTCAAGAAGAAAAAATGGCGTAGTTTCTCTTTTGCATTACTTACTGCTAGAGCCTGGAATGCCCTTTCGTTGGACCTCCGAGCCATGAAGGACGAAGTTGCCTTTAGATATAATATTAAAACTTGGCTGTTTTAATCTGCATATCAGTAGGTTATCTTTTCCTGAGTCGAATCTCTAGTCTGCTTGGCGCCAGGATACTCTTGGAGTAGCTGTGTGCTCTTCAAATCCTAAATAATATTTAGAATATCTCAAGATCCTACTTTGGATGAAAGAAGGACCCTCATGCTGGAGTGCACAAAAGCAGATCAAAAAAAGCCCTAATCATTGAGGGGCATAGTTATCAAACTTTCATGCAGCGACGCAACCCACCTTGCTGGGCTGCGTGAAAGGGCAGGAATGCAACATACTTAACATTATATGGCACATTCCTGTGCTTTCCTTCTGCACAATGTGTTGCCTAGAGCCCCTGCAGACACCCTTGCACCATGTCTGCCACCACCATGGTTTTGTGCAGGAACGGGAACCTTCCTGCAGCACAAAAACTATCCTCTGAGACATTTCCTCTTCCGGTGTGTGCTTCAGAATGTAGCACACATAGAAAACGGAAAAACAAGGAGCAATTAAGATACTTCTCCTGGTTACTCCTGGGGAGGCATTCTCAGGTATGCCAGTAATGGTAAATCTGAGAATGTGCCATACTCCATGGGTGGATGCATGAAAACACCCATACTCCACCCATGGAATGCCTCCCTAGGGCGGAGTAACGCAACACAGAGATTTGGGCAGCGTTACGTTTCTCTAGATTTATCAAGCCACACAATGTGGTCTTGCGTGGCTTGATAAATCTGACTTAGTAGTTGCATCACCCTTGCCCCACCTTGCCTGGCGGAAGGGCAAAGCAACTCGTTGATAAATCTGCCCGTGAGTGTTTGGCTACAGCAAGCCAATGCAAGGCTTTAATATGGCTTGTGAGAAGGTTTCTTGGAGGAAGTCCCAGAAGAAGTCTGGCAGCTAGGTTTTAAATAAGTAGGACGTGCTGAAGAAGATATTTCAGAAGGCCAAGGTATAAAGAATTGCCATAGTCAAGCAGTGGTAAAACTTAAACCACAGTCTTACGACAGTGTAAGGGAAGAAGGGCAGTATGTTGATCAGTATCCTATAGCAGTAATGACAGGGTAACTAGAGAGGATTGATCTGCTTAAGGAATGAGAGTGAGGTGCTATAGAAAGTCAAGGTTCCAGAAAGATTTATCAGAAACAGGACCAAGGGCCATATGTACAAACACATTTTCCCATAGACATAGAATGGGTAAAACCAGTGCTTGAAATTGAAAAATTAAAGTGCAGGTACTCTGTACCAGAGTACCTGCTTGTTTCTGGGAAGTGCCGGTACTCTCCAATTAAAAGTATTACTTTTTTCTTGAGATGTGCCGGTACTCTCCCTCTCAAAATAAAAAAGTGCCGGTACTCAGTACCGGACAGTACCGGCCCATTTAAAGCACTGGGTAAAACCCTTTGGTACATCTGGCCCAAAGTTCTGAAAGCGACACAACAGAAGGGCGATAGTGGACTAATATATCGGAAGAGGTGGTAAAAAGAAATAAATCCCCATCCACAACAGATTAAGTAAGCATACTGCTGAAAAAGAATCCAGTTGGCCACCTCTGTAACAGGTTTGAGAGTGCCCATGAAAGTGTACCTAAAGGTTGCCTTCTTTTATTTAACTCAGACACGCGTCCATTCTCACCATGGCTGCCAGGTCCATTCCAGCTTTGCAAGAACTGGCATCACAACAGCGTTATCCTTGGTTAGCCCAGTTCAGAGCAGGCAAAACAAGGATCAATAAGGAAGGACACATCTCCGGCATCGTACTTCTGTATCATTGAGAAACTTTCAAGAAGGAGCAAGGCCTTGGCTTTTATGCAACATTACAAGGAAAGCTGGCATTGTGACTGCCTTCTTCTGTTACTTACATGGGATGCCAGGCTGGTGACGTAGGACCACCTTGCTCAAATGTAATCCCACAAATTGCCCATAAAAAGAGAGACCGAATTTCATAATTTCTTTTTGTAGACGGCAAAACAAGGGGAAACTCTTATTTTAGAGGTAACTTGAACCCCGCATTCGTTAATGGGACCTAAAGGAGCCTTTGGGAAACCAAAACAAATTAGAATCAGATCCCAATTAGAGGACCACAAGGCCCTTGAAAAAGAAAATAACCATGTCTGGAAGAAAGAAAGTCTGCCCAACGTTTCTTCTACGAGTATAATGAGCCAAAACTATTTTTCTAGCATGAACAACAGGACTGGTGTCCCACACATGTTACTGAGGTCAAGTCAATGTACTCTTCATAACCGATTGTACTTGCTTGTACTATTTGATAGTACTTTTCACTACTGGTATGTTCATCGTAGCACTGGAAACAATATGAGGTGCACTCAGTTTATCAGTCGCAGATGGTTGTGTTTCTGAATTAGTCAGGCTGAAATTAAAAGCTGTGATTTTTACGTTTCATATGTATTTTTTCGGCGGACGAATTAACCCGCTATGCTTTTTTACTTACTTAATAGTTGACTAGAGAGAGGTACAGTTTCTGCAAAAAGCAGAAGGCTCGTGGAAGGAGCAGTTCTCAGGTTCCAGGGCATTTCTGCAGGATACAGGGGTACCACAGACCTCTTTATATATTAATGTTTGAAGTAAGGCTCAGTACATAAGTTCATAAAAGCTGATTTGCATTTAGGAAAAAAGTTTTCACCAAGTTATATAGAAAAAGCCATATAAAAATGTATTTACTGGTGATAATGTTCGCATGAACTAATTCACTTAACGATTTAATCTGATTCTGTATATTAACACAGACGCACAGGCCACACCCACCACTCACGTTCCAGATCCATCTAGGTTTACGCACTGCTGTTGCTTACACGGGCACGGGGTGACACTGAGGTACGCAGAGCCAGGTATGAAAGAAGCTTTGAAACTGGGAGACTGATTTAAAATCACAGTTTACCGCTTGGCCAAATAGTGAATCTCAGGGGCATATTTATACTCCGTTTGCGCCGGAATTGCGTCTTTTTTTGACACAATTTCGACGCAAAACTAACTCCATATTTATACTTTGGCGTTAGACGCGTCTAGCGCCAAAGTCCATGGAGTTAGCGTCATTTTTTAGCGTGGACACCTACTTTGCGTTAATTATATGCAAGGTAGGCGTTCCCGTCTAAAAAATCGAATCCGAGGCATGTGCGTCGGATTTATACTCCCGGGCAAAAATCATGCCCGGGAGTGGGCGGGTCAAAAAAAATGACGTACGGCCGCTTTTGCGCCGTTTTTTTGCGCCTGCAAAAGGCAGGCGTTAAGGGACCTGTGGGCTCTGAAGGAGCCCAGAGGTGCCCTCCCATGCCCCCAGGGACACCCCCTGTCACCCTTGCCCACCCCAGGAGGACACCCAAGGCTGGAGGGACCCATCCCAGGGACATTAAGGTAAGTTCAGGTAAGTGTTTTTTTTTTTTTTTTTTTGTGGCATAGGGGGGCCTGATTTGTGCCCCCCTACATGCCACTATGCCCAATGACCATGCCCAGGGGACAGAAGTCCCCTGGGCATGGCCATTGGGCAAGGGGGCATGACTCCTGTCTTTGCTAAGACAGGAGTCATTTCTATGGGGGTTGGGAGTCGTAAAAAATGGCGCAAATCGGGTTGAGGCAAAACAATTGCCTCAACCTGACTTGCCCCATTTCTTGACGCCCAAGCCCCATATCCCCCTACGCCGACGCTGCCTGGTGTACGTCGTTTTTTTTAACGCACACCAGACGGCGCCGGCGGCTAACGCCGGCTAACGTCATTCAATAAATACGGCGCCCGCATGGCGCTTCAGAATGCCGTTAGCCGGCGCTAATTTTTTTGACGCAGAACTGCGTTGGCGCAGTTTTGCGTCAAAAAGTATAAACACGGGCCTCAGTATCTCATTGCGTCTTTCCGTGCCTCACAGTCCCTTGTCAAACTTGGTCCAGTTCAGAAATAGTGCGCGCACAACGTGCCCCTTTACCAGGAAAGATACCAGGCTGCTGAAAGTATGTGGAAAGCTCACGGGTAGTTCTTCATTACAGTATTACAGTAATGCACGTTAAACATTATATCGCATTATAATAGCACTTACCACATGTGAACCATCCACCCAAGCACCCCCCACCAGCGGACAGCAGAATTGAACATACAAATACTTAGGAGAGATTCAATTTATGAAAATATGGCTTCAAGCATTTCAAGGTTTATACAAGGACAGCAGCCAGCTGATTGGTTACAACACTTGTGGCCACTAGGGCTGCAGTGCGCATTGTACTGGCAGGCCCCACCCGCACTGCTACCTGGGCTTTTACATCGGTCAGCAGAGGACATCACCAAAACGCATTTGGCACAACTACTTTGCATTCCTTCCCTCCAGAAGGGTGGTCTCATCAAATCCCAGGGCACCGCGAGGGGCATCGGCCCCACCGGGGTACCTGAACACAGGCGTAGCCCCCAAAAGTGCAAACCAGGCATCCAGGGCAGGGCAAGAGAGTCCAGGGCCACCAGCAGGTCACCCCTCCTCTCTCACCAGTCCAGTGCCCACACTAACACACCCCGATCAGGGGTTAGTCCAGCCAAGAGTCCATATTCGGAGTATTCCCTGCTATTTCCCGCCCGAGACCCCGCCACAGTGTGAGACGCTAACCGGCACACTCGCGCTCCCCCCAATGGCAGAGAGACAGATTCAAGTTCCCACAATGGTCTGGATGAACAACTCTTGGCCCCTACTTGACAAGTGCACCCGGTCATGGTGAAATAATTTGGGCCTAGCCAACTGTATCAGGTTGTGCTGCACCACGCCCATAGATGAGCCAGCCATGATTTTCGCAACCAAATGGTTTAATTTCCTTACCGAGTCATTGATTGCCCTGGTGGACACCACCACCCCAAGCCACTCCAATCGCAGGATAATTTTAGACCACAGCAAGGCTGCTGTTAGTAGCCGATTCCTTACTTTAGATAAAGCAGAAAAGAGAGCCTTCCTAACACCCCGCCTATCTACGGACACCATATTGATGCTGCCCGCATGAATAACAATGATGTCAGGGGGAGGGACCGTGTCTTCGTCTAAGGCCTTTGCAAGATGATAAATCTCCTAGCTCGAGGCCTCCAATACTCACCAAATGGTGTGGAAACCCGCCTTCCGCTGGGCCATCTCCAGGCAACAGTCAGTGAAATACTGAGCGGCTCTTCGAATGGAGGAGTGTCCACACCAGCACATATGAATAGTACCATGCCCGACCACTAGAACAGCTAGAGAGGAATCGAGGTCAGAGATGAAGCCGAAACTAAATGATGGAACACATAACATTCAGAGCATTTCGATTTCCACCTACCAACCCTCCTGATGGCATCCCCGGATAGGCCCAAAGCAGCCGTTATAGTGTCTCCGCCAATGCGAAATGAATGCAAAGTAAACCAGACTCCTCCTCTCCTATAATTGCCAGGGTGCGCTTACATACTCATGTAAATTGGTAGTGGGTGAGCGGAGATCCATTCTTGTTTATCAGCAACTTGGAGCAACACCCCTCAACCAACTCCGTCTCACCCTGATGAATTCCCCGGCCAGCACCACCGGGCAGTAGGTGGTCATTGGGGATGAACCCAGACACACCCACGTGCCCTTTCCACACGGGTCCACCTTAGATCTCTGAACCTTCACGCGCAGAGAACTATCACTGAAGATGACCCCAGGCTGGCCTTAGAGGCTGCAACCAGTTCCGAGTTCCTCAATGATCTAAAAAAAGGCTAAAGAATAGGAGAAGCGGAAGAGGCTAAGTTCACAGTGGGAACTGCACACCCGTACCAGGACCATCACCATCCGTGCCAGCCTCACTGCGTCAATAGGCCTCCTGGCGTCCTCCTTAGGGGGGTTATACGTTCTCAACCCATAATGGCCATCCTCATCCTTGGATCTTTAGTCGGGTTCGATACCTTTTTCAACCCAGCAAAGAAGGCAATTGTGGAGAGCTGCCTCCGTACTAGGTGCAGAGACTCACCACTCTCCTTTTGCTTCACCAGGAACTTCAAGACTCCCTTGGGGTGAAAGCGCTCCGGCACAACTGGAGAATCAAAGGAGGCATTGTATATTTCCTAAGCCGACTCAGACGTACATTCAGTTTTCAGCACCACGGATGCTGCGATCAGGTTGGAGGCGATGGGGCACCAAGCTTCCATAATTCCAGTGGGAAGACTGACATTGTCTCGTCCGCTTGCAGCCACTATGCTCTGAATTATGCCAACTTTGAATGAGACCAGGCGTCAGCCACTGTGTTATTATCCCCAGGACATGCTTTGCTGAGAAGAACAGGTTATGGGCCAAGCAACTGTGAACCAAGGTCTTAAGCAGGCGTTAACGTGAATGGACACTTTGCACTCTAATTATTTATTGCCATGACTGCAGACATGCTGTCTGACCAAAACACTATCCTACTGTTGGCTAAAATGCCGCCCCAGATCTGTAGCACCACCACAATGTGAAAAAGCTCCAGGAAGATAATGTTTCATTTGAGCCCTGAGGCCCTCCAATCTTCTGGCGAGCGCTGCATGCACTATCTCGTACCAAAGACTGCCCCAAAACCCACGCTGCCCACTGCGTCTGTGAACAGGGCCAGCTCTGTGCTAGATCACGATGGCTATTGCCAAAGGAGGGTGCCATTAAAGTTATCCAGAAAGCCCTTCCAGGTCCTCAAGTCCTCCCCGACCTCGAATGACAATCTGGTGTGGTGATGCTTGGCCTGAAGGCCTGCCATTGCCCTAGCATTATTTTTTTAAAAGGCTCTCCCCATTGGAATCACCTGCAATGCAAAATTCAACTGTCCGACTAACACTTGCAACTGGCGCAGGGTGACCGTCCTTCCCGCTAGACAATTCTCAATGGAGGTGTTGAAAGCCATAACCTTATCTGCCGGGAGCCTGCACACATCAGCCTCTGAATCAATTTCAATGCCCAGAAATGTTATCCGTGTAGACGGGCCCTCAGTCTTGTCGGCGCCCAATGGTACCCATTGTGCCCTGGCCAACTGTTGGAAGTCCAGCAGAGCCTTCCCACAACCTGTAAGGCCTGCAGGTCCCATTAACAAAAAATCATCCAGGTAGGGTACTACCCCATCTGTGTCTGCCACGTCTTTAACTGCCCGTTCTAGAAACTTGCTGAATGACTCGAAGACCAAGCATACGATTTAGCATCGCTTGGGAGTGCAAAGATCCAGAAAATACTGCCCTTCAAATGTGAACCCCAGAAGGTGAGTTTCTTCTGGGTGTACTGGCAGGAGATGAAAAGCCGATTCAATGTCGGTTTTGACCATCAGGGCCCCCTTACCTAACTTCTGCATCTTGCCCAGGACTTCATCAAAAGTGGTGTACCATACTGCTCAGTGATTTGGGGCTAAACCATCATTGAACGATTAACCTTCAGGGAAGGAAAGATAGTGGATTACGCTTTCTCTTATGGACCAAACCCAGGGTTGAACAGACCAGGTCCTCGCAATGCAAGGAAGAGAAAGAACACACCACCCTTCCTGCCTGCACTTCCTTCATTATTTTTTCATGTGTTATCTTTGGTTGTCGCAGGACTGACAACTGATTCTTAGGGGGACCAGAGTAGAGGGGGCTCCAGAAGGTATGTAGAATCCATCTTTAAAACCGTGATATAGAGTATGGGTGTCTTTTGAATTCTTGTACCTGCCAAGAAGGTGAATCACAACATGGAGATGCATGGGTGTTGGAAGCTTACTGGTATGCCTGCTACTGCTTGTTTTGGGGGGGGCAGTGACTCTTTTGGTCTTCCGTGCTTCTTGAAGCACTTGCTTTCAGGGTGGCCCTGGGACCCACAGAAGGAACAAATGTGCTTATATTTGCAGGATGGTCCCCTACTGCATTCCTTTTTCTTGTATTGCCAGCATGCAAGTTTATCGTCCCCAGAACCTTTATCAGCCCGAAAGGGGTGCTCAGCTTTTGAACAATAGGGAGACATGGTGAATTCTGAGTGCCACAGATTAATCTCCCTCTGATGCCTTGCCATTAACATCACACTACAGCCAAGGGGAACCTTGAAATTCCGAGGCCGCACTATGAATAAGAGACACATATGCAAACAACTGGGGGGCCAATGATGGATGATTTTCTGACAAGATTGATGCATAGATTGAAAATCCTGTCACCCAGTTCTTCAAGGACCATTCCACCCAAACCTTCTTAGGTCGGAATTCCCCTTCTTTTCCTGATCTGGACTTCCCTGGTACCACGCCCGCATTAATTAAGTCAAAGACGTCAACACATTCTCCCCTGCAAATCTTTTCTTTGGTCTCTGCAGGGATATGCCAGGAAATTGCCATGGGGGGAGACAGGGTGGGTGTTGTGGAGCCGAGAAATAGGGGACTGGTAGATAGTGCAGCCTGCACAGGGATAGTTGGGACTGAGGAGGGTATCGCCGGTGGAGGCGCCCATTTCTGTGCTGCCACACTAACTGCTCTCCCACTGAATTTGCCTGGATAAAGGCCTGTGTCTCACCCACCTGCCCAACCACCTGTTCCGGGGTCGACCCGGGGAACCCAACGGCTGTGCTCTGACCAGATGTAAGGGGTTGATGTGTGTCCGCCCCACCCTATGATCGCGCTGCCTCAGGAGCCCAGCCCCCTTCCAGTGACGCAATGGTTTGGGGCCCGTGTGGATAGGGGATATCCTTAGCACCCACACCGGTATCGCCAATTGGACCCCCTTGGGGCTGACTTCTGGGGCCGGTGCCAAAAGCTGGCTTGTGGACTCACCCTGGACACCTGCTGTGGTCTTCAGCTGCATGCTGGCTATAGGCCCAGGGATCTGGGAGGCATCCCTGTAACACGCTGGAGCCCTCCTCTGCTGTTTTGGTAGGGGGGGTTGGACCCGGCTGCAGGTTCTTTTCCAGACATTCTGACAGCTTCTGGAGGGCCCACTCCATGCCATGGGTCTTAGCCATCTTCCACAGCTCGCTGAGGGAGCGAAAATCTGCCTGTGACATGGGGGCGTCAGATGCTGATACCGACTGTGGGTGCTCAGGGGCCATGTTGCACATGCTTGGGGGACTGTGCCTTATCTATTCTAAAAGAAGAGAAGGATGTATTAGGTACAGAAATGCATACAGATGCCATCCACCATGAACCTTGTTAGACATGCCTATTTCTTCTTTTTTTTTTTCTTGAAACACCGGGGGGGGGGGAGGATACTTGTCAACCTTCCCCTCTGTGCTATGCAAAAGAGAAAACACCTGCATGCATGACAAACGAAAACAGCAACTGCACCAGGCGGGACTCACCAACCCCACTGCTCTCCAGCTGAGCCCATGTAGGTGTACACCAGCATGCGGCTTTCTAGGGGTTAACTGCAAAGACAGGCCATCTCCATCATATTATAACCTGGCCATATGACACAACTCAAGAGGGGGATACTTACCCACCCCCTCAACTTGAGCATATGGCATGCAAGGGGTAAACAATGGGGGGGAGTCCACTCCACCAGCATGCTTTACTATCCCTATTTTTAACAAAATTAACATAACCATGCAGCACTCAAAACCAACCTCTCTTGCCCATAACTGCAAACCTCTTTTTTTTAATATATATATGTCGACTCCCAGTGCCTTACACGAGTGCTCATCACTTGCTGCGCCGCAAATGAGTCACCGCTATAACGCAAGCAGACCTTGGCAAGCACAGAGAGAACCTGAAAAGAATTGTGTTTGATTAATACCTTGTTTCCTATTTCCCCCAAAAAATTAGCAACCGCGAGTGAAATGTACATTCAGAGCATAGGCTGGATTTGAACCCCTGTATAGAGGTAGCAGCTGTGCCAGAAGCCCTAGTCCTTGCCACTGAACCACGACTCCTAGCTGCGGGAGTCGATCGCACTAACTTGTGACCACACTCCCTGAGAGTCGGAAAGGGGTGGATTCATACCCCTACCTTGGAAAGGCTTACAACACCAAAGGGGACTTACTTCAAATCTAAAGCACCGGGAACTTTGTAGCAGGTACTTTTAAATGGTAACTTAATGCTAAACACAGTGCCGCCCCCTGAGGCCAGTGCCCCCTCCACCTAACCGCACACCCAATTCCTGACGTCAGAGAAATGCTGGCTGCTCAGGAAACCATGGCAACATCACATGCTGAAGGGGGGCCTATGAACGACAAGCTATGCCAGGCCGCCCCTCCCAAATGCCACTCCCACCACCCTTGCGCCCCCACTAACCTGCTGCGAAGCCGGCAACTCCAGCCGATGGTCTGCCTCTACATACTCCACCGACTCCGAGGATGACTCCGGCTGATGGTCCGCCTCCACTGACTCTGAGGACGACTCCGTCCAATGATCTGTCTCCACAGACTCCACCGACTCCGAGGACGACTCCAGCCAATGGTCTGCCTCCACAGGCTCCAGCAACTCTGAAAACGACTCAGATGAAATCCAAACCTTCTTTGGGTGCAACGATGACTGTCCTTCTGGGATCAGAGGGGCAAAGAGGGCCCCGACCATTTAAATACTCTCCCTGCTCCAGGTCCCCTGCACCCACCTGATGACGCATTTCTGGGTTGTGATGTTGTCCTGTTCGTCGCCTTGATGCCTCCGCTATGGTAGGAGGGAGAGAAGGGCTCCTGCCTGTGGTGCGACTAAGGGCGCCCCTCCCCCAGGCTGTAGGGGGGGGATGCCTGGGTATGAGCTACATGCTAATACCAAGTAATGTACAAAATGCTGAGTAATCAGCTTTGTATCTAGTAGCCCCTTTCCTTTGTCTGCACCGTAAGATTCTGCACTATGGATTCTGTGTGATCCCAAACGTTCCCTGAAGAATTTGTTCTGAAGAGGTTAAAGGAATCTTCAGTCAGTGATCTGTAAAGCATTGTAATGATTCTCAGTTTTATCCATTTGTACCTCGACTTTCAGTGGCAGACTAGGTAGATATTCAGTCCAGTGCTTAATTTGTATAAAAAAAATAATAATAATAAGTGCCAGAGTTGTCTTCAGAAGGTCACTGCAGCTTGCACCACCCACTGCCTCTGCCAGCGACAAGACCAACACAACTACAAACCATCACACTCCTTCACGTGCGACAAGTCCGACAATTCCAGGTGCCCCAACACTATTAGGATGGCTGGGGCTGCAGGTGTTGGTCATTTTTTATGTATATTGAATTAAACAGCTTTTGTGTTCATTTCTAAATTAGACGGACATTGTCACCATGTGGCAGATTGCCATAAATGCCGGAGTTGACAATTAAGTGCCGGTGCCAAGCACCCTAAAGCATCGGCTCAAATTATGCACTGATATTTACATATGTTCCAGTTTTATTTATGTGAATACTTTCTCCTGCAAGTAAATATTGATATATACACAAAGTGAGAAATCAGGGATAGGGTACATTGTGAGGAGATGACCTTTCTATCTGTTGCACAGAAAAATTGATTACAAAAATGACAGAAACCTCACTGTCAGCAGTTTGGAACTTCAGTGGAATTTTGCCAGAAACTGCTGGACCTTCCCATAAACGTTCAACTAAACGTTCAGCAATTTCCTTTGAAAATACTGGTACTTGGGATCATTTTCGACAGAAAACTATGGAAGTTTCTTCTGAAAACAATAGAAAAGATCCCTTTTGGGTGGAAATTGTCCTCGACCTTTCCATGAGCCTTTTAAAGATGTTGTTGAGCCTCTTGTAATTTAAGACTGAAAACCACCACCTCAAAGTTTGTGCTGCATTATTCTGGTGTAGGGTGAAGTGAGAGACCAGTCCATGCTCTGTTAGAAACTGTAAACTCATACACTTTAGGCAGCAGGGGTCTTTCTAATGGAGACAGCCTTCTGTAACGTGGAAAGGGCAATGCAGCGTGTATGGGATCTGTACATATATTTGGTATCCTATAGTTGATGGCAAATAACATTACATCATAAGTAAATATAGATTTCTGATCAAACATGAGAGGGTGGCAAATATATTCATAGATAAATGTTCTCTAAAAAATATCATACACAGATGTTAAACATTTGCACAGCAAATGTCCCTGAGGTTATGGAGTAATCCGCAGCTGTGAAACCTGGAGTCTAGATTACAGGTGTCACAGAAAGAGATGTTACCTTTCTCTCACAGAGTAATGTGATTTCCCTGATTTAACTGCTGGCTTAACCTAACTCTACTACAGTTGATAAGGATTTTGCTCAGTCCTGAAGCAGTGCTTGCTTAGGTAAAGCAAGGTATTTCAAATAGTTCAAAATTGAGACACAGAGTGGTTGGCCATAGCGGCGCACTCACTAATCTATTGTGACTGTGACATAATAGTCGAGAACTAGCATCACAAGTATCAGGTGCTCAAGAAGAAAGGAAGGACCACCTTTACTTCCTTAATTGGAAAAGTCAATTTAGTTAATCGTCAACTCCGAGCACAAGGGAATAAATCAACGTTGAATTCACTGGTGGGCAATCATAGCTTTATTTTCTTCTTCACACAAATTATCCATGGCCATACAATGCCAACAACTGTTCCATCAATGCTACAAGAGCTGTGGCTGACTTCTTTATTATCTGCAGACTAAAGACTCATGAAACCTGTAATTCACAGAAGACTATAGTCTGTGATCCCAAGAAACAAAAATAATCAACTAAATGTCAAAACCTTAAGTCTAAGCAAAACAAACCTGAAATCTGCATGCTCCAGCTACGATGGTGAAATTGCAAAAAAGCGCTGAAATCCACAGTCCGAAAACAGCTGTGATCTGCAATCTAAAGGCAGGTGATGTCCAAATGTGAATTAAATCTGAACTCTAATGCCAGCTATTATCTGCAAACTAAAGACTCATGAAACCTGTAATTCATAGAAGACTGTGGTCTGTGATCCCAAGAAACACAGATATTAAAATGTCAAAACCTAAAGTCTAAGCAAAACAAAACTGTAACCTGCATGCCACAAATAGCTGAATTCATCAGGCCAAAAACGTTTGACATCATCAGTCGAGAATTAACTGCAATCTGCAACCAAAATACTTCAGTCTATGGCCCAAGGTCGAATAAAAACTGCAATAGAAAGGTGGCTGAATTCTACAGTCCAAAAGCTGACACGGAAGTCCAAAATTGACAGCTCTGCTAATCCAGGATCTGAAATCTGCAGACCAAAGGCAGCTGACACCTGCAATTGAAAGGGGGCTAAAATCTGCATTCCAAAGGTAGCTGAAACCTGACTCCAAACTGACACCTGCGGTCCAGAGATGACTGAAACCTGCAGTTTAGAGGTGGCTGAAACCTGCGATCCAGAGATGGCTGAAACCAGCAGTCCAGTGATGGCTGAAACCTGCGGTCCAGAGATGACTGAAACCTGCAGTTTAGAGATGGCTGAAACCTGCGGTCCAGAGATGGCTGAAACCTGCAGACCAAAGGTGGCTGAAACCTGCAGTCCAGTGATGGCTGAAACCTGCGGTCCAGAGATGGCTGAAACCTGCAGTTTAAAGGTGGCTGAAACCTGCAGTCCAAAGGTGGCTTAAACCTGCAGTCCAGTGATGGCTGAAACCTGCGGTCCAGAGAAGGCTGAAACCTGCAGTT
The DNA here is from genome assembly GCF_031143425.1 of Pleurodeles waltl. Classification (NCBI taxonomy): domain Eukaryota; kingdom Metazoa; phylum Chordata; class Amphibia; order Caudata; family Salamandridae; genus Pleurodeles; species Pleurodeles waltl. The sequence goes on from NC_090442.1 coordinate 713,510,302, forward strand.
TAAAGGTGGCTGAAACCATCGGTCCAGGGATGGCTGAAACCTGCAGACCAAAGGAGGCTGAAACCCGCAGTTCAGTGATGGCTGAAACCTGCGGTTCAAAGATGGCTGAAACCTGCGGTCCGGAGATGGCTGAAACCTGCAGTCCGGAGAAGGATGAAACCTGCATTCCAAAGGTAGTTGAAACCTGCAGTCCAAAGGTAGCTGAAACCTGTAGTCCAGAGGTGGCTGAAACCTGCGTTCCAGAGATGGCTGAAACCTGCAGTTTAAAGGTGGCTGAAACCATTGGTCCAGGGATGGCTGAAAACTGCAGACCAAAGGAGGCTGAAACCCGCAGTCCAGTGATGGCTCTAACCTGCAGTTCAGAGATGGCTGAAACCTGCGATTCAAAGATGGCTGAAACCTGCAGTCCAGAGATGGCTGAAACCTGCAGTCCGGAGAAGGATGAAACCTGCATTCCAAAGGTAGTTGAAACCTGCAGTCCAAAGGTAGCTGAAAGCCACAGTCCAAAGGTAGCTGAAACCTGTAGTCCAGAGGTGGCTGAAACCTGAAGTCACAAGGTGGTTGAAACCAGCAGTCAAAGGTGCCTGAAACCTGCAGCTCAGACGGAACGAACCGTTAGTTTGAAGATGACTGTTATATGCCGTCCAAAAATGGATGGAATGTGTGGTCCAAAAATGAATGTAATTTGCAATCAAAATGTAGCTACAGTCTACCATACTGGGGGCTCTAATCTGCACTTCAAAGAGGAATGAAATCCGATTCTGTAGTTTCATGTCAAAGTGGCCAACCAAAGTTTTCAAATACTAGGGAGGATTCAAATGGCTAAATGCCATACAATCAAGATCCAGGTGCTGGACGAAGTACACAAAGAAAGTATTTCTGAATGCGAGATTTTCTAATCACGTAATTAGCTTTTTTTTGTTAGGTTACATGCTTTACACATAGCGTAGCAGTTTCTAGTACCTTGGACTCTTGGGGGCATATTATACTTGGCTTGTGCCATTTTCGCGTCATTTATTTTTATGCAAAAATTACACAAACTTAACTCCATATTTATATTTTTACGCTAGAACCGTCTAGCGTCAAAATATAGGAGTCAGCATCATGTTGTGGATTCGCCAAACTACCTTGCACTAATTAGATGCAAGGTAGGAGTATCCATCCACAATATGACGCTAACTCCCTACCGCCATATTTATACTCCAACGCAGAAATGATGCGCACGGAGTAGGCTGACCAAAATAATGGCACTAAGCCTGCTTAGCACCATTATTTAACGCCTGGGTCAGACCAGACGTTAGCATACCTGTGGACCAATTTCCGTGGCCAAACACCATGGAAGGAGCCCACAAATGCCCACCCCAAGCCCTAGTACACCCCCACCCACACCAGAGGGACACCACAGGATAGAGGACCCCATTGTGGGTAAGTATTTTATTATTTTACAATTTTATTTCACTTTTTTTTTTTTTATGTGCCATTGGGGCCCCTTACATGGGGTCCCCTGTCTGGCACTGGGTCTTATGGCCTTGCCCAGGGGACACTGGTCCCCTGTGCTGGCCTTTAGGGTGGTGGGCATGACTCCTGTCTTTACTAAGACAGGAGTCATTTGTGGGTGGTAGCGCGTCAGGAAATGACGCTAGGCTGGCTAACGGCATATTTATTGCCGCTAACCAGCCTAGTGTAATTTCTGACACACTTGCGCCTTTTTCCCTACCGCTATCCCTCCCCAGCTAGAGTCTTACCTTTAGACACTAGCCTACCCTTAGCGCCGGCGTGCACCATTCCATAGATATAAGCTTTTTTGGTGATATTGGCCACGGTTGGATTCACTCCTCTGTCCAGTGTGGTCCCTCACAATACAGGCACGAGTAAGCATTCAGATTGACTAACTAAAGAAATTCTCTATGGGAGAGGAGGTGAAGTATATCAAGAAAAATAACTATCCAATACCTCAGACTGCTACATATGGTCTACTAGAGATGTCCTAAAAATAGGCTACTAGCAAAGGTCGCAAGGATTGTCAAGTGAGGCACCAACAACCTTGAATAGCTTCCAAAAGGCTCATTTTAGGAGACATGCGCCATTGAGAGGTTGGGAAATTAGGCCCACGCTGATTGTTTGAGAAAGAAGTGTCCAGCCATATTGAAGTAATGTGCTGGTAAGAGTTTCCCTTTTATGACAATGACAGCAGGATAAGCTCATTCTACTAAGTCCTCTTTGGCGTTTTGGGGTATGGATTTTCTTATCCATGTGTTGACCTCATCTTTGATATAAGGGAATGTGTTACCCTCAACAATAGATGAGATAATGTGCTCCTTAAAGAATAAAAATCATTAGCAAAAAAGCAGTAATTCATTAAATTATCCAACTCAAGAAGGCAAAGGAAATGGAAAAGTTAGAAACCATTAAGGTTATTAAAACGAATTTAAAGTGCAATGTAGAAGGCAAAGTAACAGTGGAAGGCATAATAAATCTACATAGAGAATTAGGGTAAGGTTCAACCAAATGCAACATGAAGTCAAGTATTAGAGGAAACAATGTTCTAAGCCCCAAGCAAGAGACAGACTGACAACGGTCACTCTCTAAGTCAGGGCAAACCATACTTAAAAGGGGAGTCCTTACATCACAAAATACACAGCAAAAATGGCATTGTCTTCATAAGATTATCAAATTGACTAATCCGAAAACAAAATGTGATGCTGAATCAACTAACACCATCCAAACACCGTCACCTACATGAATATTAATAAGCCCCTTTTTGACCTAACTTCATCGAATGTGTCACTACAAATCTACTTAGACTCAAAACAGTGACAATCTTATTTAATGAACAGGAGGACAGTGACTCGCGTGGAAGGTCCTTGGGTTTGTTACCTTACAAAAGGAAAGATTCACCCGAGTCCTTGGAGAACAGAATTGTCAATACAGAAGTGTGATGTCAAGAGAAAATGAAAATAGACACCCATCATGGCTGCGTTAGAATTCAAGATGGATGCTATGTCTAGTTTAGGCCTGGGTTAGTCAAGCACGGGAAAATACAGTTCTAGGAAGCGCAGTGTTTCAGTTTTTTGACGTGGAAATGTTCATGGCACGCACATTTTACTTAATCAAAATCGTCTCTGCTACTGAAATGACAAAACACCGTTCTCACTGGCAGTAAAATTCAGATCGGAAATGTAAACCTTTGAAGAAAGGAAGAGGTTATTATTTCCTTTCTTCAAAGTCGGCAAGCCGCGCATCTCGCTCTGCAGGACGTGAGCCGACCCCAGGCGAACATTCAATCCCTTTCCTCCGCTTTGCCAAGTCTGCTCGGCCCGAAGGTCCTCTGCATTGTGCAGCTTCCAGGAACAGGGACTGAGGAGCAGTGCTGGGTTACCCCGTCTGCGTGCCTCGCGGGCGGCGTCTCCCCAAATTAGTTGTCTATTCTTAACTGTGACGGCTCCATTGTCACAGCCCGATATAGTACTAACGCACCACTGCCAGGATGTCTGTGGCTCGCATGCTACGGCAGGCACACAGGTTATTGCTGAGCGAGCCTGCCCTCAGACACTCCTGCTCAGACTGCTAGCTCTAGAAAAACTGTTCAACTTAAAATGCCTCAGACCTGTCTGATGGGCCTCGTGCGGGATCTAAGCTTTGAAGCATCCACTCATTTGGAAGACTCGCTCAGCCTTTACCCTGTTGGAAATGTGGCCTCCAGAAGTGGACAGAATGCCCCGGGTGAAGCCTCCGCATAAAGTGGTAAAGCGCAGGGGGTACCTTTGCTTTGTCATTCTATTACCCTACTTTGAATCAATTACACTGGCCAGCACTCAAGCTCGTGTTTACTGCTCTCGGCCCCCACCGAGTTCTTCTTCTGAGGGCATATGTGCCTCATGGCATTACCCTGCACTGAACCCACGCTGCTGCCCGGGGACATTCTTTTACGTTTCTAAGTCGCACTACATTTTACACCATCTAACGCATTCATCCTAGAACCAGAATTAGACTGACCTTTAACCTGTGGCTCCTCAGCATTAGCTCTAAGGAAAGCAATGGTTACCATGGCACCTGACCCCCCCTTTAGTACTGGACAGTTTACTGAGTTTGAATCGTCTGCCACCTACCTTGGCCAGACCTTAAATACTGTAAAGTGACGTAACATTGGCACAGGGATATACACATAAAAGACAGCTTTTGAGGGAACTCATTTCATGTTGAATGTAAACAACTTGGTGCTGCACCTCATTACCTGTTGCTCTGATATTTGTGTACCAATTGTGTGAAGGCCACCCAACGCCCAGTCTATGCAGTCCCTTTGTGTCCAGACCGCCAGAGAATGAGTGAGAGGTCTTACGCAGAGATAGGGCCTCATTATGACTTCGGCAGACAGAAAACCTGTCCGGCACCACCAGTGTGGCAGTCTCCCTGCTGGGCCCATTACGAGTTTCCCACACAGTTTCCGCCCGCTGGCTCAGTCGGAAACTGCCTACAGCATTGACTCCGGCTCGTACTAGAGCCACCATCAGTGCTGTAGTGCATAGAGTGCACCAACACCGCCAAAATGTTCACTGTCTGCAAAGCAGATACTGAACACTGCAGCGGCCCCCCCTGCATCCTGTCTCCATCAGCCTTTTCATGGCAGTGTTACTGCCATCAAATCACTGGCGGATCAGGACTGCCACGTCCACCAGACCAACTAATCCTGGTGGTGCTGGTAGTCGGACCGCGGCGCAACTGCTGTGGTCATAATGTGGTGTTCGGACCACCGCATTGGCGGTGGTCTGACTGCCACCTCGAGTCTGGAGGTCAGTAGACTGCCAAACTCGTAATGATACGCATAATCTTTTGACCAGGTAAACCGATAAACTCTAATGTAATACTGATTTACCTGTGTGCCCACGTGACGCTACCCTACATTAAAGTAATGGACAGGTGGAACAATGGCCCTGGCAGGTGAGCAATTTTACTGCATAATCATTGTGTTGGTATCACTGATGACATCTCACAACGATAGTTGATAAGGTCAAGATTTAACAGCTGGTGAGATTTAGTGAAGTGCCTCTTATTTCAATTTTCCATCTGCCAAAACTAACCGTAAAAACCGTAAAATGGTTATGACAAAGTTTAAGAAGTCTCTTGTCTTTTACTGGTTTGCTTGTTGAGCCACTTTTGCTTTACTCATTCACGAATGATGAGTATGGGGAAGGTGCATTGAATGGTCTGTTAAGTGATCACAATCACCTTCTTTGTACATTTAACAAACAAGTGGATACTGTGAGCGTACATTGGCAGGTATTTGCTGTTGCTCGATGACCCTTGGCGAGGAGGAGGAGTAAACATTGAAGAATCTGATGTGGGTTCTGTTGTGTAAAGGGATGTAAGAGTCCAGGGGATCCCTGAATATGGCTGGCCAGGTCCTGTTCAGGGGATATGAGGTCACATGAGTCACGGCTGGCGAAGCACACAACCCAGAGTGCTACATCAAACTTGCTTGGTCACTGGGATTATTAGCTATGTGGATACAACAAAAATTAGGTCTGGTGATTGGCCTTCATGCAATGCCTACATTAGCCTTTTCATGATATCTAGGAGGGTAAACCTGGTTGTCTGCTGTCTAGAGGGGCGCTATTCAGCTCGCCAGTCTGCAACTTTTCTGACTATAGGCATGGTCAGCATTTCCTTGATTAATGATGTCACTACCATGTGCTGTGTACCTTTATAAATGATGGCATCTAGGCCTGACATAAGTACGCCAGTGCACCTTTTCACATGATATTGACAATGGGCAGTTGAACATCTGAAGGCTAATGCTGCTTCGCTCAATTTTGTGTGACTGCAGGTTTGTGGGAGCAAATGGTGTGGTGGCTGTGGACAGGTTCCTTCCAACAAAACTTTAGATATTTAGTGAAGATGCTGATTTTGATGTCCTCAGTTTTCTTTGTTAAAAGAATCTTGTAAACAGTTGAAGCCTAGACAGGTTGAACAGCATACACTAATGTTAGAAGAAGTTGTTTTCACTGCAGTTTCTCATGATGAGACACAACCCTTCAAACTCAGCCTAGCCTCTCTCATCGTTGGCCAGCCTCTTCCAATTTTCAAAGTACACACCTGAATTTGCTGTGCTTTTATCACTTCCTATTTATGCTTTCATAAGTCAAAATTTAAGATCCACGGTGTTAAGAATTTGTGGGTGTGATAACATGTAACTCTTTTAGTCAAACGGCAATTGATCTGTCCTTAAAAATTAACGACGCCTTAAGAAAGTGACTGTCGCAGAACACATACTGGCTGTGAATGTTTATTTTTAATACTCAGTGGCTGCTGAATAATTTACTTTTCTGAATTATTTCACAGCTGAAGAATAAACAGAGTAAATAACAATTGGGTCTCATGAATGTGCAGTTGTAACTGAATCAGCAGGTGAATATAATGGAGTAATGAAGGAAGGACTAAATAGGACAAAGAATGGTTCCAACAGGATTATGTATTCTTAATAAGCATTCCAATCAGTTAACATCACGCGGTTCTGATCAGAGTTTGGACTCAAGAGTGACACTCCAATCACTTAAGGGAACTGTTTTTGGGGCGATGGCTACATTGTTGAAGCATCTAACCATACTAGTGGAAGATGGTGATGGTGCCTGGAAGACAGGATCAGAAATTCAGTATTTCTCAAGGTTAAGTTTCAGTTTCGTGTGTCTCATCCGTGCAGTGATATGCAAGTGATTACAGCATGTATGTAATTTGGAAAGTCTTTTTTCGGTATAGCCAAGTAACATCTGCATATTGATAGCAAGATACTGCAACGCTGTGTAACAGTGCAACTAATGGCTCTACATATAGGCCAGCCAGCAGGGGGCAGGACTGAGCCTTGAGGAACTCTGAAGGGTGCAGGTGTAACGTTGGATGAAGAGTCACTGATTTTCCTGCATTGGCATCTGTTTGAGAGGTAAGACATGAACTATTTATGGACTGTCGTCTAAACTCGTCCTATTGTGAAACAGTGAATGGAGAAGATCATGAGCACTTGAATCACTTGCAGACAGCCTGTTTAGCAGTAGTCGCAAGTAAGAACTTTCCTCGTCAAAAAAGTCACTGGGTGTCATCAGATGCTTGGATGGCTAGTTTCTGTACTGCAAACAGGTATACAACCTGGTGGGAGATGGGATTTCTGACAGTATACTCACCCAGTTGAATTTTGTGGAACATTCTTATAACATTTAAAGTTTAATTCAGTATTGCAGCACACCAAGTATAATTTCTTGTAACCGAGTCTCATCTGCATTGTTATGAAAGTCCATTGGTATGTCAGCATAACATGTGATGGTTTTAAATACACACTAAATGAGTACTTAGAGATGGGTGAACTCTGAGGTACACCACAGTTTCACCCTAACCATCTGCCTTTCTGGAAGCTAAGCAGACTAGGGATTTCTTATCTGAATAAAAAAAAAACCATAGGAACCAGTTTAGGGTTTCTTCAGAAGCACTCAATACATGATCAAAGCTTTAGACCCATATCTCATGGTCTGTAGTTTCAAAGGCCATGAAAGGTCTGGCTTCACAAATATGCAAATGATACACAACTCTGCTTGAAAGTCTTTTCTGCTTCAGACAGCCAGAACCTCAAACACTGCTTGCACATTATCTATACCTTGACGTCTAGCGTCTACCTGAAGCTCCAGCCAGCCAAGACAGAATTTCTATTTCTTGCCAAGAACAAATAAGATACAGTACAAACCTGGCTCAATGACGTGAACGTTAGCTTTGAACCTCAACTCTCATTGAATTCCACATCACCTGGATTTACCCTGGACACCAACCTTTCCAGCAAGGAACACATTGCCAAAAAACACAGCTGGCCGTGTACCACCACTCTATTAAAGAAAGCCAAACTGTTTCTTCCAAAAAAGACTTCAGAACTGATATTCAAACCCTTGTACTCTCACATCTGGATTGTGATAATGCCCAGCTCCATGGCGTCCCAGACTTCACACTGCCAGCCCTTAGAGGCATCCTACATGGTGCAGCATTGCTTATCCAAGGCCTGAAGAAATATGGTCATATCATCCCCACCCTGATGGAACTCCATTGGCTCCCCTTGCCAGCCTACACCATTGTTAAAACCAGCTACATCATGTACAAAGCCATCACAACCAGCACACCCGCTTATCTTGTAGGCAAGCTCACAATCTCTGGTGAGTCTTGGCACACCTGCAGCAAGGACACCACCAGTCTATAAACTAAGAATTGTAAAAAGGTAAAAACAAGAAGACAGGCATTTTCCATCTATGCACCCAGAATCTGGAACAACATGCCTGTATCCATCAGGACAGCCCCATGGCTGCTCCAGCTTAGGAGAGTTGAAGATTCATCTCCTTAAAGAACACTACATCACAACGATTAAACATCCACAACTGAGCTGCCTCTCCAATTACTCACCAACTGTCAGTCTCACAGGATGGATATTTTTCCAAAAACGAATCCAGTTCTGCTGTCCCTATTCTCTTTAGGATTTTGCCAATAATGCTTTGTCAAGTGGCTTAAAATTGCAGTGTCCATAGGATTTATTTATGGCTTTTTTTAAGCTAGGTTATTTTTTTTAATTTATTCATTTTATTTATGAATTTTTGTATGATGTGATTCTGCAGCTTGCATTACATTGGTAGCTCAGAAATGTTAGCACCAGGAATAGTAAACAGGAAGACAATAGCAAGATCAAATTAGAGTAAAATATCTTTATGGAGAAAATACTGGACATGAGTAAGAGTTTATAAGTGTTATTCTGGATTAGGCTTCTATTTTGTGAGAGGAATGTCTCCATTATAATGGGAGATATTGAGGACGAGAAGGATGTTTACATCTCTTTCGAAAGACTAGTGAAAGGACTGCAGGGCATATTTGCAAGCCCCTTGTGCTGCCGGTGCATCACTTTTTGTGATGCTCTGGTGGTGCAGAGTGTAGACCGATATTTACAAGGCCACGCAAAGCCACTATGTGGCTTTTCATGGCCTCGTAGATGTGGTGTAAGACAACGCAGCGCAAGTTGCTGTGTTGCCTTACTCTGAGTCAGGGAGATTTACAAGAATCTGTGATCCTGGGAATGTGTCAAAAGTGTACACCTCCTCAGGGCAGCCACAACGAGAAGAAATATCTTTATTTCTCCTCGTTGTGTCCTCTTTCTATGTATGTTGCATTCTGGAGCACACCTAGAAAAAGGAAAACGCCTCTCTGGATTCTTTTTGTGCAAGAAGGTGCCCCTTCCTACGCAAAAACAATCCTGTCTGCAACCCAGGCACTCTTGCACCATGGTGCAAGGGTGCCTGCGTTGGCGGTAGGCAGCATATTGTGTGCCAGCGCAGGGAGAAAGGACAAAAATGCACTGTATCTTGTACATACAGTGCATTTCCTTTGGAATTGGCGGAGGGCAGCACAGCAGAAAGACTACATGCCCTACATCAATTCTTTGAAAATATGCCCTGGTGTTCTAAAGGCATTCAATATTTTGGCATTCCTGGAAAAAGCTTACTTACAGGTTCTGACTTTTATGCAGGAGCTTCTAGTCGTACAGTCTGTACTTCGGAAACAGTAGGAGCCTCCTGAGATGATCATTTTGTGTGCCAGGTAACTGGCTGATCCTTCATGCTCGCCTTGTGAATTATACAGACCAACTTAAAAACGCTCATTGCCTCCATAGGGAGCCAATGAAGAGGGGCTAGGATTGGGGTAATACGTTTGGAATATCTGGAGCCAGTGACTAGGCACAATGTAGAGCTGAGGGCTGCCTTCAATGGGGCTAGGTGACCTCTGGGAAAGCCAGTCAAAAGGGAGTTGCCATAATATAGTTTTGTGAGCACAAGAGAAGGGGTTAAAGTTTTGTAATTGTCTGATGGGATAAACTTTGCTACTGTGTTAATGTGAGTGGGGAGATGTAGGATTTTGTCAAAAGTAAATCCCAAAGAGTTCGAATTTTCTACAATGGACAGTTTGCAGTTAAGCAGGTTTAAAGTGTCTATCTTGGCTTGGACGGGCATGGTGCCATGCAGTGTAAGGAGCAGAATCACCTAATTTTTAAGGGTTCAGTTTGAGATGATTAAGCAGCATCCATGGCTGAAGGTTACTAAGGGGCATATTTATACTCCGTTTGCACCGGAATTGCGTCGTTTTTTTTAACGCAAATTCGACGCAAAACTAACTCCATATTTATACTCTGGCGTTAGACGTGTCTAGCGCCAAAGTCCATGGAGTTTGTGTCACTTTTTAGCGTGGACACCTACTTTGCGTTAATGATATGCAAGGTAGGCGTTCCCGTCTAAAAAATTGACTCCGAGGCATGTGCGCCGTATTTACACTCCGGGGCAAAAATCACGCCCGGGAGTGGGCGGGTCAAAAAAAATGACGTCCAGCCGCTTTTGCGCCGTTTTGTAGCGCCTGGTCAGGGCAGGCGTTAAGGGACCTGTGGGCTCGGAAGGAGCCCAGAGGTGCCCTCCCATGCCCCCAGGGACCCCCCCTGTCACCCTTGCCCACCCCAGGAGGACACCTAAGGATGGAGGGACCCATCCCAGGGAACATAAGGTAAGTTCAGGTAAGTATTATTATTATTTTTTTTTGTGGCATAGGGGGGCCTGATTTGTGCCCCCCTACATGCCACTATGCCCAATGACCATGCCCAGGGGACAGAAGTCCCCTGGGCATGGCCATTGGGCAAGGGGGCATGACTCCTGTCTTTGCTAAGACAGGAGTCATTTCAATGAGGGTTGGGAGTAAAAAAAAATGGCGCAAATCGGGTTGAGGCGATAATTTTGCCTCAGCCTGACTTGCCCCATTTTTTGGCGCCCAAGCTCCATATTCCCCTACGCCGGCACTGCCTGGTGTACGTCTTTTTTTTTTACGCACACCAGGCAGCGCCGCCGGCTAACGCCGGCTAACGTCATTGAATAAATACGGCGCCCGCATGGCGCTTCAGAATGGCGTTAGCCGGCGTTAGATTTTTTGACGCACAACTGCGTTGGCGCAGTTGTGCATCGAAAAGTATAAATATGGCCCTAAGAGTCTTTGCAAGACTGGCTGTGTCTTCTGATGAGACCTTCAAGTATAGCTCAGTATCATCTGAGGATAAATTGAAGGAGATATTACAATTTCTCAGGAGAGCACTGGTGTGTTGAGTAGTGTGAGGGAGGGGCCGGAGCTTTGGGTTTACTTTTTGACACAGAGAGAGGGGCCAGTTTAAGAGTTTGACAACTTTATTTGTTGAAAGTGATTTGTGAGGTAGGACTCAAACCATCTCAGAACCGTGCCATTGAATTCCATCCATTGTTTGAGGATTTTTCGCAATGACAAATGACCGACTGTCAGATGCAGAGGAAAGGTCCAGGTGAAAGAGTAGAAAGGATTCTCCATTATCCAGGGAGTTTAGTGCATCATTCATTACTTGTATCATGGCTACCTCTGTACTGCAGCCGGATCTAAATCCCAACTGGTTGTCATCTGGTTTTTCTTTTGTGTTTTCATTTAGCTATTCTGCTATACAAACTTCCAGCACTTTTGCTAGGAAGTGAAGATTAGTAATTGGGTGGAGGTTGCTAAGGTCAGTGGAATCAGCATCTGCCTGTTTTTAAGAAGTGTGACGACGGTGTTTGAGGCAGTCAGACATTACATTCTGGCTCTGGGAGGAGTTGATGATGTGAGTCATGGCAGAAATGATGATATGTACAGCAGCCATGATGTTACCAAAATGAGAGGATGGCCTGATAGCTGACTCTGTGCTGGGAAACACTTTCTCTGCTATCAGTTGAAAAGACTCATTTGTGGATTTGTATGGTAGGGCCTCCTGCGGATAACGCAATCTTTCTTTTATTTTGTCTTCAGACATATTAGAGATTAAGAACTGGACAATTGGTGGGTGACTTCTTGGCAAGGTCAAAATACTTACTAGGTCTATTTTTAAGTCCTGTTGATTTCCGATCTGAAAAATGCTGTTTTAGTCTTAAAAATATTTTTTTCTTTTTTTTGTGCTTGAGTCGCAGCTTTTCAAGAGTTTGCTTTGATGGGCATTGGCACCAGGTGTGATGTCTCACTCTAATGGATTTTCACTTTTTATAAGTTGTTTAGAAAGCCATTCTGAAGACTTATGCTGTTGTACTTTTTTATTAGTTTAGGTGGGACAAGTTCAGTTGCAACTTCTGACACGCCCGAGTTGTAGTTCCCTACTAACAGGTATTTGGTAGATTTGCCACGCAGTGCAATGGTTTTGAAGCTATCCAGTTATTTTAAGTAGGGACTAGTCAACATTGGTGAAATCCGTGACCCAAACCGTAGGTTTATTAGCATGGATTTGGTGCAGGATAGGGAAAAAGGTATAAGGCAGTGCTCAGACCAATTCACAAGTATTGGGAGTGACTCTTGATGAGGTCTGTTTGTAGGTAAGGAGGTTAAGGATGTGTAGGTGAAGAACAGAATTGTTTTTGGTAGTTATTGAGCAGAAACGGTGACAGCTGCAAAACGGCTGTATCAGTCTTATCTGGCCAATGAATGAATGAATTAATCAATCGATCATTTCTAAAACGCGGCTAATCACGGTAGTGTCTCAAGGCGCTGTTTGTGGGTGTGCACTTGAACATCATTCGAAGGATTCGGAGGGTGTGGAAGCATGAAGAAGAGATGGCGTTGATTTGGCGGGTCATGGATATTGAGGAGTCCAGGATGATGCCTAGATTGCGTGCGTGGTCCGTGGGGCATTTCCCAGTGTGGTGGGCTACCATGAATCGTTCCAGGTGGAAGGGGTGGAGCTGGTTAACAGTATTTCCGTCTTGTCCGAGTTGAGTTTGAGGCAGCTGGCTTCCATCCAGGCGGCGACTGCTCTCATCCCATTGTGGAAACTTATTTTGGCCTTCACAGGGTCATCGGACAGGGAGAGGATCAGTTGGGTATCGTCGGCCTATGAAACGTAGTTTAGCCGGTGTTGTTTAGTGATTTTGTCTATTGGGGCCATGTAGATGTTGAAAAGTGTTGGGCTGAGTGATGATCCTTGGGGTACTCTGCGCATATATCTTTGGGTTCTGATATCAACGGCGGTAGTCTGACACTCTGTGTTCTTCCGGTGAGGAAGGACCTGATCCATTCCAGTGCTTTATCTCGGATGCTGTCATCGTGGAGTCTGGTGTAGAGGGTGGGGTGGGAAACGGTGTCAAGTGCAGCGGAGAGGTCTAGGAGGATGAGTGCGGCTGTGCCTCCATGGTCTAGTATGGCACGTATGTTGTTGGTGGCTGCTAGCAGTGCCGTTTGGTGCTGTGGTTGCTCCTGAATCCGGATTAGGAAGGGTCTAGGATTTGGTGCATCTAGAGGAATTCAGTGAGTTGTTGGTTGACAGACGTTTCTGTAACTTTGGCTGGCAAAGGGTAGTTCTTCAGCTCCCTTGGGTTGGCAGTGAGTTTCTTGAGTAGCAGGGTTGATCTCAGTGTGCTTCTAATCTGATGGGAAGGTGGGGGTCTCGAAGGATCGGTTGATAGTTCGGCAGAGCTCAGGTGCCATGGTGGCGCTGGCCAGGGTGAAGATGTGATGAGGGAACGGGTCCGAAGGTGCTCCTGAGTGGATGGAGTTCATAAGGCTTTGGGTATCCTCTTTGGTGATGGGGGTCCAGGAGTTCAGGATCTGGTGTGGTGCTGGGTCAGTGGTGGTATTTGTGAGTGGAGCAGAAAGGTTTCGGTTCTTTAAGCTTTCATAAATCTCCTGGATTTTTTGGTGGAAGAAGGTGGCAAGGTCTTGGGAGGGAGGGATTGATGAGGTGTCTGTCCCGGGGTTCATGAATTCTTTGATGATGGCACAGAGCTCTTTGCTGTTGTGAGTGCTGGTGCTGAGGCGTTCCTGAATGGCGGCTTTTTTGGGCGGCTCTGATGTTCTGGTGGTGCGTGGTGACTGCGTTCTTGCAGGCTATGCGGTCTTTGGTTGATTTGCTGTTCCTCCATTTCCATTCTAGTTGTCTGCAGGAGCGTTTGCACTCTTGCAGGTCTGTCGTGAACCATTTAACTGTTTTGCTATGTTGGTTGCTAGCTGGTTTCCTGAGGGGAGCTACGCATTTGGCGCATTCCAATAGCCAGCGGTGTAGATTACGTGCGGCTTCATTAGCATCTGCTGCGTCCGGGGCGATGAGAGAGGGGAGTAGCTGAGAGCGTAGATGAGTTGCGCTTTTGTAACTTTGCCCCAGAATCTGCCGGGGGGTCAGGGGACATAGTAGCGCGCAGCTTTCTTTGTGAAGGTAAAGTGGACGCATTTGTGATCGGTCCAGTGGTGTTCGGAGGTGTGAGAAATGGTAATGTTCCCTGCTGAGAAGAAAGGGTTGAGGATGTGTTTGGCTCTGTGGTGGGGACGTTGACAAGTTGTTTGAAGCCGAGTGTTGCGAGGTTGTCCAAGAGGTTTGTGATGTTGGGGTCATTGTGGATATCAAGATGGAAGTTGAGGTCAAATAGTAGAATGCAGTCGGAGGAGGTGAGCGCTTGGGGGCAATGAGGTCGGCGATGTCTTCGCAGAGTTGAGGTCGGAGTCTGGGCAGCCGGTAGATTAGTGTGCCACGGAGGGAGGAGTTGGGGTTGGTTTGAATCTGGAAGTGTAGGTGTTCATGGGTTGATTGAGACTGTGACTCCTTGGTGGTTGTCAGGCAGAGGGTGTTCTTGTAGACTATGCCAATGCCTCTTCCAGGCTGACTGGCTCTGTCCTTGTGGATGATTTGCAGTTGTCCGGGATGGCTGTGAGGATGTCCAAGAGCGAGGGGAGGATGATCCACATCTCTGTGAAGAAGGGGATATCCGGTGCGGTCGAGTCAAGGATATCCCAGACTGAAGTTACCCAGAAAAATGTTGTCAAAGTTGGCATTGAACTTATTTGCTATTAGTTCCATCAGTTGTTTGGCGAAGAGAAGATTATCTCCCGGGTGTGGTAGAGACTGACTGGTATTTAGTGTTTTTCATTTTCAAGGAGAACTGTGGATAAATGAATTCCCTCTGCCATGTTTACTCTTCCGGTCATGGTGAATATTTGCTTAGCCAAAGGGAATTAGGAGCTCAAGTACAGGCTGGGAGGAGGCAGAAAGCCCGGTTTCTGACGTAAATAGTATTTCTAGGTTATAGGACTGGATCAAATTCACAATTTCAATTCTTTGTTTCCATGCTGACCTGCAGTCATGGACCATACAGCTGCATGTGGATTGATCAGTTCTCTTGTTGGGGGTAAAGGCAATCAGGACCTATATGATATTTTGAATGTCAACTTAAGTTTACTTGGGTTGAGCAATAAAGTGTTCACCTCTCTTGATGACTAAAATATACAAGGGAGTATCTGTAGGTTCTTGCAGAACGTTGTATGAAAGTCAGATTATTCATGTCATCTTTCAAGACAACTTCTTGAGATAATCTGGGGTGTGAACGTTTGTTATATTGGGGAATGATGCTGAGATTTTCATTGGTAGTACGGGAAGATGAGGGAGAAATTACCTGAGAGTTGAAACTGCTTTCAAGGGCGCGCACAGTATTTCCCATGAGTAGAATGGGGGATGAAAGACATTTCACTTCTCAATGAAGCTAATTTAGTTTATTACTCAAGGAGGTTAGGTTGTGAATTGTGTATGGAGTTTTTGAAAAGGAGGAGTCAGGAAGGGATCTTTGCCAGTTTCTGGCTTCAGAGGAGAAGGCTGAAGAAGATTTACTTGTGGCACAAGTGAGCAACGTTTTTTGATTGAGGGACTCAGAGTGTGAGCTGTGGGTATGTGTGTTTAGAAAAGACAGTGGTGAGGGGAGTGTTACTCAACAGGTGTGTTTATTCAGGAGGAAAAGCAGGAAGCGTGTTGGAGTCTGGGTTATCAGGGGCAAGTGTAGAGCTCTTCAGTTGTATAGGGGTCACATGTGAGCGATAAGTGCAGCTGGAAAGAGTAGTCACTGGGAGCAAAGTCATAACTGGCAGGACATTAGGTGGTAAGGGATATATGAAAATCCTCTAAAGGTCTGTGGCCTATCACCATCTTTGTGAGGTTCTGGTGTGGCATGTCCTTGTGGAGTATGCATGGGGAAGGGAAAAAATCAAGGGAAGGAGTACTAAGCGAGGGAGAAACCACTTCATGGATGGGGTCTGAGGGTGCTGAGCTCCACCTAGGGTCTTTGTTGAGCCGCTCTGAAGCAGAATAGAGAGGGGGAGAGTAGGTGCTCATATAGCTTTAAGAGTTGAGGGTTAATGATAAGGAGCCGAAATAGTGGAGGGGTGTGAGGGGTGCGTGAGTGGGGTCAGAGAAGAGACTGAAGTAAGCAAGGCTGATGTAAGAAGAAGGTGGGGAGGGTGTGTGATAGTGGAAAGGGTTGTCCTTGTGTGAGCAAGTGTCTTGAATTGGTAGTCGAATTGGGCAAGCGCGTCATCTGTTGGTTGAATCATCTTGCCATTCTTAAAGATGAAGACTGGTGGGCTTTTTTATTGAAGGTTGGTGAAGGGGTTTCTTGCCATGCAGAATTCTTCTAGACTGCTCCACTTCCAGTTCTTTGTTGAGAATTTCTTCCCAGAGGGTTCAATGGTGGGAGAAAAAAACGAGGTCAGTTTTTAGGTATCTGTACAGACACTGTGTTATTGGTCAGCGAAAAGCATTTCCAGCAGTTCTCTCATAACTTTTGCTAGAATCTCTTTGCAGCACACCTGAAAAGAGGAGAGGCAGCTATTTTGTAGGAGCTTTGATCGATTTGAATAGCTATTCGAGGAGACAAGAGTAATTAAATCAAGACAGTACCAGAGGAGAAGCAGTGTGCTCTTCAGTGGTCACAAGGCGGGAGAGGCATACAGATGGGTAATACAGGGTTATTTTTACGGTGCTTCAACAGCTGTCCTTTACATACAGTGAGATTAATACAAGCTATGTGCAGCAAAAAAGATCAGCAAGGACTCAGTTAATATTTCACACAATGCAGTGGAGCAAATCAATCAATCAGTAATCTGTTAAGTGCGCTACTCACCCGGTAGGGTCTCAAGGCACTGGGGGGAGGGGGTATGCTACTGCTCGAACAGCCAGGTCTTGAGACGCTTCCTGAAGGTCAGGAGGACCTGGGTCAGACGTAGGTTGACTGGGAGGGAGTTCTAGGTTTTGGTAGCAAGGTGGGAGAAGGATCTGCCGCCGGCTGTGGTACGGTGGACGCGGGGGACGGTGGTAAGGGCGAGGTTGGCGGAGCGGAGCTGGGGTGTCGGGATGTGGAAGTTGAAACGCTCATTGAGGTAGGCGGGCCCAGCATCGTGGAGAGCCTTGTGAGCGTGGATCAGGAGTTTGAAGATGATCCTTTTGTTGACTGGGAGCCAGTGGAGGTCTCTGAGGTGGGCTGAGATGTGTTTGTGGCGTGGGAGGTTGAGTCGTGCTGAGTCGTTCTGAATGCGCTGAAGTTTTCTCTGGAGCTTGGCAGTTTTTCCCACATAGAGTGCGTTGCCGTAGTCCAGTCTACTGCTGACGAGGGCGTGGGTGGCTGTTCTTCTGGTTTCAATGGGGATCTATCTGAAGGTCTTGCGAAGCATGCAGAGGGTGTTGAAACATGAGGATGTGATGGCGTTGACTTGCTGGGTCATAGAGAGCGATGAGTCCAGTATGAAGCTGAGGTTGGCTGAGGTTGCGTGCGTGGGTGGTAGGCGTTGGGGCAGCTCCTAGAGTGGCCGGCCACCAGGAGTCGTCCCATGCTGATTTGTTGGTGCTGAAGATGATGATCTCGGTCTTTTCTGAGTTCAGTTTGAGGCGGCTTGCCTCCATCCAGTTGGCGATGGCATGAAGTCCGGTGTGAAGGTTGGTCTTGGCGGTTGCAGGGTCCTTCGTGATAGAGAGGATCAGCTGTGTGTCATCCGCGTAGGAGACGATGTTGAGGCCGTGGGATCGGACGATGTTGGCGAGTGGTGCAATGTAGACATTGAAGAGGGTGGGGCTGAGAGAGGATCCCTGGAGGACTCCGCAGATGGTCTTGGTGCCTTTTGACAGGAACAGGGGGCGGACACTTTGGGTTCTGCCGGTGAGGAAGGATGTGAGCCAATCCAGGGCTCTGTGGCAGATTCCAGCGTCATGGAGGCGTGTGCGAAGTGTGCGGTGACAGACGGTGTGGAAGGCTGCAGAAAGGTCAAGGAGGATGAGGGCAACGGTTTCACCTTTGTCGAGCCTGCTTCTGATGTCGTCGGTAGCAGCGATGAGTGCGGTCGCGGTGCTGTGGTTCTTGCGGAAGCCGGACTAGGATATGTCTAGTAGGCTGTTGTCCTCCAGGAAGCGAGATAGTTGGCTGTTGACTATCTTCTCGATGACCTTCGCAGGGAAGGGGAGTAGGGAGATGGGCCGGTAGTTTTTGAGGTCTTCGGGGTCGGCTTTGGGTTTTTTGAGTAGGGCGTTGACTTCGGCGTGCTTCCAGCTCTCCGGGAAGATGGCAGTCTCGAAGGAGCAGTTGAAGATGGTCTGGAGCAGGGGAGCGATGATTTGGCTGGCTTTATTGAAGACGTGGTGAGGGCAGGGGTCGGCTGGTGAACCGAAGTGGATGGTGCTCATGGTCTTGGTGGGTTCTTTGTCGTTGGTGTGGATCCAGGCACTCAGGATGTTGGTATGGATGGGTGCGTTGGGGTCGGCGTTGGCAGTGGTGGTGGCGGGGGTCGGTGGTGCGAAGATGCTATGGATGTCTGTGATCTTGTGGTGAAAAAAGGTGGCAAAGGAGTTGCAGAGGTCTTGCGAGTGTGGGGGTCGGCACAGCAGGACTTGGGGTTGGTGAGTTCCTTGATGATGCTGAAGAGCTCCTTGCTGTTGTGTGCGTTGTTGTCAATTCGTTCTTTGTAAAAAAAATAAAAAAAAGTATTTTGGTGGTCCGGATGAGCTGGTGATGTTTGCGGATGGCAGCTTTGACTCTGCGTGGTTGCTTTCTGATTGTTCTTGGCGCCAGATCTTCTCGGCTTTCCGGCATTCCTGCCTGGAGGTGTGAAGGTCGGTGGTGAACCAGGGGGCTTTCTTGCTGCTGCAGGAGTTGGTGGTTATCCTAAGTGGGGCAAGGGTGTCGTCGAGCCATTGCTTGAGGTTGAGGGCGGCAGTGTTGGGGTCGCTGGTGTTGGGTGGCGGGGCATGGGCGAGGGTTGGTCCTTGGAGATCTTGTTCCACTTGCGGTGAGGGTTCCGATGCTGGTGGTGGTGGCAGTGGAGTTTGGTGGTGTGGATGAAGGTGATGTGGCTGCTGGTGGAGAAAATGGCGTCGAGAGTGTGGCCGACTGAGTGGGTGGATGTTGTAACGAGTTGCTTGAGGCCGAGGTTGGCGAGGTTGTCTAGTAGGGCTGAGGAGTTGCTGTCGCCGGTGTTCTCCAGGTGGAAATTCAGGTCGCCGAGGAGCATGTAGTCCATGGAGGCGAGGACGTGGGTGCTGATTGTGTCAGCGATGGCATCGCAGAATTGTGGGCGGGGGCCCGGGGGTCTGTAGACAAGTGTTCCTCTCAGGGTGGTGTTGGCGTTGACGTGAATCTGGAAGTGCAGGTGTTCTGTGGTGTCTAGGGCATTGTGGGTGCTGGTTGAGATCCTGATGGTGCTCCTGTGGACGATGGCGATTCCTCCTCCTGGTTTGTTGGTGCGGTCTCTAAGGATGATTTTGTAGCCCTCAGGGATGGCTATGGCGATGTCGGGTTTCGAGGAGGGGTTCATCCAGGTTTCGGTGTGGAAGGCGATGTTTGTGGAAGTTGATGTGAGCAGGTCCCAGAGTTCGATGGTGTGTTTGTGGACGGAGCGGCTGTTGAGGAGGATGCAGCTTAGGTGTTTGCTGTGGGTGGCGTTGTTGTGGTGCTTGGTGGCTTGAGCGCAGGTGAAGTTGCACGTCCGGCACGAGAAGGGTTCATGGGTGTGCCTAGGGGAGGTCTGGACGCAGGCAGTGGGGCGGCCCGGGTTGAGCGCGTGGAGTTCGTTGGTGGTGTAGCGGTGTCTGGCGGCGTGCGGGGCACCTGGGATAGGGGGTCTGGTGCTCAGCGTGGCCCAGGTGTGGATGGGCGCGTGGCCGCCATTAAAAAGGGGAGGTGGGAGGGAGGAGCAGTTGGGAGGCGGTGGCAAATAGGGGGTGCGAGGGGGGCAGAGCCGCAGGGGACGCAGCGGTGGGAACGGGAAAGAGCGAAAATCGGCAAAGACGGTGAAAAAACAAGAAAGGCACTAAACAGAGTCAAACACAGGAAAGGCAACTAAGACAGAGTCAGAATAACAGAAAAAGGCACCGAATGTAGAGAAACGGCACAAATAACACAAAGACAAATAACAGGACACACACACAATACTTACGGCAACCACTAAGTTGTTGCACTCCATTGCATAAAGAGGAAAAACAGGACAGAGCCATACCTACCTAGATTGGCCTACTGCTGTAATTCCCACATCCTAATTAGGTGGCCTTGCACAATGCACGGCCTTGCACCAT
The DNA here is from genome assembly GCF_031143425.1 of Pleurodeles waltl. Taxonomy (NCBI): domain Eukaryota; kingdom Metazoa; phylum Chordata; class Amphibia; order Caudata; family Salamandridae; genus Pleurodeles; species Pleurodeles waltl. The sequence continues at coordinate 713,530,703 of NC_090442.1, forward strand.
GGTGCAGAGGTGAGTGTGTGCTGCCTAGCAAAGGATTTGTACTGTAAGCATATCCTTTAAGTGCAAATTCCTACACCTAGACAAAGTTATAAGGATCATATGCATTTGATGTGTTCTGTGCAATGTAGATGACATGCAATGTGTATTTTTTTTAATAAAATAAGCACATTAAGCCATGTTAGCAGCTGCTTCAGGGGTGCATTAGTTTATGGCGCACTTCCAAATGATGAAAATTAACATGGTAGCGGGGGTGGAGAGGAAAGGGGGAAAATCATTAGAAATGGCTTCTCAGATTTACAAGGTTTGATGTATGGATACCATGGGGATAGTTGCATGCTGTATCTCTGACATGCGGTCACTAGTCGGAGAGCTCAAAACCAGGAGGAGGACCCAGTCATAATGGTGAACTGCAACACAATAGGCCATGCACATGACCTGGTTTGCATCACGCAATCTGGTGGAAGAGCGATGCAAACCTTAAGTCAGGTTTTTGCAGCCACGCTAAGCCACTTTGCATGGCTTTAAATAGCTCAAAATTCTGGAGTATTGCAATGCAACGCAAATTGCTGTGTTGCATTACTCTCCATAAGAGAGGCGTTCCGTGGATGTTGCATGGGTGTTTCATGCAACTTCCATGTTGTTTGCTGCATTTCCACATTTACCAAAGCTGGTAAACCTGGGAATGTGCCAAAAAGAAACTTCTCCACAGTAACAAGGAGAAATCTTTATTTCCCCCTGTTTTGTCCTCTTTCTATGTGACACCCATTGGAAGAGGACAAAGCCTCACAGGATTGTTTTTGTGTAGGAAGGGGACCCCTTATCGCACAGAAACAATCCTGCCTACAACACAGGCACCCTTGCATCATGGTGCACGGGTGCCCGTGTTGGCTCTAGGCTGCCAAAATGGTGCCAGCGCAAGGGAAAAGGACAGGAATGCACCCTCAACGCATGCACTTACCACGCATGCCTTTACAACGCGGTAAGTACAATGCATGGTCATTACCACGCATGCATTTACCACAAAATGTTCTCACCACGCATATGCCTTTACCACACATCTTTACCACAAAAATGTCATTGTAAAGGCATAGTTGATAAAGGCATATTCATGGTAAAAAGTAGAGGTAAGTTTAACGTACTATATATACACACACACACAAACACATCTTTCCACCCAAAAACCCTACCCACCCTAAAAATTACTTTACAACAACAAATCCCATACTCACCCTAAAACCTAAACAACCCTTACCACCCCAAATCCCATAACTACCCTAAAGCCTAAAAATGTAATTACCACCTCAAATCCCATACCTACCCTAAAACCTAAAAATACCTTTTCTACCCAAAAACCCATACCCACCCTTAAAGCTAAAAATATCCTTACCACCCCAAAACCCATACCCACCCTAAAACTGAAAAGTACCCATACCACCCCAAAACCCATACCCACCAATAAACCTAAAACTTCCCTTACCACCCCAAAACCTATACCCACCCAAAAACCCAAACCCACCCTAAAATCTAAAAATGCCCTTACCACACAAAAACCCATACCCACCCTAAAACGTAAAAATGCCCTTACCACCCCAAAACACATGCCCACACTAAAACCTAAAAATGCCCTTACCACCCAAAAAGCCGTACTGACCCTAAAACCTGAAAATGTCCTCATCATCCAAAAAGCCCACCCTAAAACTAAAAAATGCTCTTGCCACCCCAAATCCCATACCCACCCTAAAACTTAAAAATGCCTTTACCACCAATACCAGTTACCACCCTAAACACTATGGGGCATATTTATACTCTGTTTGCGCCGGAATTGCGTCGTTTTTTTTGACGCAATTCCGATGCAAAACTAACTCCATATTTATACTTTGGCGTTAGATGCGTCTAGCGCCAAAGTCCATGGTAGTACAAAGTACATTTTTTAGCGTGGACACCTACTTTGCGTTAATGATATGCAAGGTAGGCGTTCCCGTCTAAAAAAGTGACTCCGAGGCATGTGCGCCGTATTTACACTCCCGGGCAAAAATGTCGCCCGGGAGTGGGCGGGTAAAAAATAATGACGTCCAGCCGCTTTTGCGTCGTTTTTTAGCGCCTGGTCAGGGCAGGCGTTAAGGGACCTGTGGGCTCGGAAGGAGCCCACAGGTGCCCTCCCATGCCCCCAGGGACCCCCCTTGTCACCCTTGCCCACCCCAGGAGGACGCCTAAGGTTGGAGGGACCCATCCCAGGGAACATAAGGTAAGTTCAGGTAAGTATTATTTTTTTTTTTTTTGTGGCATAGGGGGGCCTGATTTGTGCCCCCCTACATGCCACTATGCCCAATGACCATGCCCAGGGGACAGAAGTCCCCTGGGCATGGCCATTGGGCAAGGGGGCATGACTCCTGTCTTTGCTAAGACAGGAGTCATTTCAATGGGGGTTGGGAGTGGAAAAAAATGGCGCAAATCGGGTTGAGGCGATAATTTTGCCTCAGCCTGACTTGCCCCATTTTTTGGCGCCCAAGCTCCATATTCCCCTACGCCGGCACTGCCTAGTGTACGTCATTTTTTTTTACGCACACCAGGCAGTGCCGCCGGCTAACGTCACTGAATAAATACGGCGCCCGCATGGCACTTCAGAATGGCGTTAGCCGGCGTTAGATTTTTTGACGCACAACTGCGTTGGCGCAGTTGTGCGTCGAAAAGTATAAATATGGCCCTATATATCACTCAACTCACTTAATACTTACCTGTATTTACCGTTAAAACCTTTTACACGCATACACCTTTACCGTTCATGCTTTTACATTCGTTGTAAAGGAATGCATGGTAAACAGTCACAGCTGACGACTCGGCAAAGTGGCGGGGCAGGGCGAAGCAAAAAAAAAAAAAATATATATATATATATATATATATATATATATATATATATAGATATATGAAAAAATCAACTCACTTAGTCACCGTGCTGCTGCCGCGTCGCCGCTGTCGCACTCCAGGCAGAGGCTCCCAGCCTGCCCTGTGCCAATCATGACACTGCTCAGAGCAGCGTTATGATTGGCTGGGCGCTCCAACGCAGACTGAGAGCCTTGGCCGGCTCTCTCCAACTCGGCTACCCAGTGCAGGGTTGGAGAGAGCCCTTGTGCACGTGTGTTTGGCTGGCCCGAGACAGCCAGCCACACATACATGCGCACAAGGGGAGTAGTCTGTGCACTCCCCTCACTGCTCGTCATCCCCATGGCCCCATCCCTTTACAGATAAAACTACAATAAACAACATTTACTGTCATTTTGTTTCTAAAAGTTTGCAGCTCCTTTGGCAGGGGGAGCAGGGGGTGGACGCTCCTCTGCCCTAACGGAGGAGCTGCCCCTGGAGGTATAGGTATATTCGTGATAAAGCCATGCGTGGTAAAGGCATTGTAAATGATTCTTGTTGCATTTGCTGCGGTGTAAGTGATGTTTCCCGTTTACGAGATTTCGTGTCCTGCGTTCCAGCAGCCGTGGGTTATTCTCTGTGGCCAGTCAGGATTTTTCTCCCTTTTGGTGGGAAAGAAAAGCCTCTAAACTAAAGCCTGAGTGCTTCTAGTGAGCACCACGGTCGAACTTGGATCAGCGTTGGAAGGACACGACAATGGAGTCTAGTGTCACCCCAGCATCAATGTCTGATTTTCCATAAACAGTTTTTCCGGAATGTGGCGCTTTTGCAAGTTGCTGAGTTAGTGCTAGATATAAATTGTTTTACTTCTTTTATAGACATTTGTCTAGTACTAAACGGAAAATTTAAAGGCAACTACAAATCGAGTTGCTTAATAGAATTAGCTTTTCCAAGAAATAGAAACCTCATGTTATTGATAGTGATCATGTCTCTAATTTTAGTGAGGCCAGTATTTAAATAAAAAGCAACTGAACTGTGCTACAGTTTTCTGAAGACTTATTTTTCTACACTTTTTATTCTAGTACTGAGCCTGAGTGTATACTTTCTAGTTTTAAGTCATTCTGTCACATTATAATTTGCTGCGACCAAGTCACACTCAATCCACATGTTCAAGCCATCCTCCAGTGATAAAAGCTATTGACACTAGCTGAAAGAAGAACACAAACGCCGGCACAGTTAGGAAAGAGGAAGACCCACTACACTCAGTAAGAAAGACATCACCGGCGCCTATAATTGTAAGGCAGGACTCAAACTGCTATACAGCATCTCATCAGCTCACTCAATAAGATCATGCTCTAACAACCACAGCCTTCACAAACTGCCCGACTATCTCCAGAACGACAATATCCGCACTAAGATGTAGGTTTTTCTTATTTCTGAGACCCTAGGTAAATGCCGTGTGCATCTGCTACCATTGGCTCAGCTTAAATCATTGTCTGCTGTAGCCCTGCGGAAATGACCAAAGAACTGAACAAGAATTCAACTCTACTGGCTCCACCAGTGAACTAACTATAACAAACATGAGTGAATGACTACGAGTCCTTCCATAAATATTCAACAAGTCCTATCAGGTATCTTCCTTGGTCTCCTTTTTTGAAAACTACACAGTGTCACCCTATACAATCTGCATTACTAATGTATTCTGAATCGTATTATAGATTGTGACGAAACCAACGAGATCACTAATGAACATGCGGGATAACGTCATCAGAAGATTCAGCGGAAAAGCCAAATACTATAAAGCCTTGTCAACGTGCTTGAGCGTGAAACTTACCAGCGGTGGAAGAATAATTCAAATGAAAAAAAAAAAAGAGTCAAGAAATGTAAGTTAAAAATGTACATATATATATGTATATAAATATATATTTTTCTTTTTTTATACTATGTACTGTCAAACCATCTGCAATTTCGTGAATTTACATTTTTCTTGAGTTAGAGTGCGTGGCTTTCTAACAGAAACACCACCCCTTTATGGCTCTATAATAGGCCTGGGAGAAACTGTAATTACGCTGGAGTAATTGGAGTAATTTTGGTAATTGAAATTAACGAAATTTATACAACAATACTGAGGTTACACCAGTACACCACATCATGTAATTTCGGTAAGACATTTTAACCTGAGATGTACAATATGTGTATTTTTTTTTCCAACAAGAGCAGTTTTCCAGTAAGATTTTTTTACCTGAGCAGATTGTTCGGGTAATGTTTGAGCACAAAACTACAAAGCCAAACGCGAATGGCAGTGGCTTGAACTTGAACAGAAGTTCCTTTAATGTGGGTGGTCAACAAAATATCAGGAAGATTTTTTACCTGAGCGAACCATTTGGATAATTTATTTTAGCAGAAAACTACAAATTTGAACTGGATCATTGATGTTCTGAACGTGAGCAACTGGAAATCAACTGAAAATTACATTTCAGAGTTGAATCTTTAAGCAAACAGACAGATAGGGTAATTTCTTGAGTGCATGATATTTTTTGCACAATTTTGTGGTCGTTTTGCGTGATTACACTATGTAAAATTATGCGAGTTATGCCCTCTCCTGCTCTACAGCCCAATAATAAATCCACAACAAAAGCTTTAAGAGATCAAGTAGTTGTGAATGTGCCCTATAAAAAAACCCATTATATTAGCAAAACAAATCCAAATATTCCATGGGGTGCAAACAATGAATCCCTAGAAAAGTTAGACTATAATGGCTTGAGAATGTGGATACAATAATCAGAATGTGGATACAATAATCATAATATTAGATAGAAAAGCTGAGCTCTTCTAGCAATTTTTAGATTGCTGTTGTGCATAGAAGAACATTACTTATCTTCAGTAACTCTCTTTTTGGTGGATGTTCTATTTAACTGCATATTCCTCATCCTAGAATATCCCAAGGCCCTAGTCTGGATCTGGAGAACTTTTTAGCAATGCTTCTGCACGCAGATAGGTAGGGCCTGCTGACTCCACACTACCTCCAACGTACCGGAACAGAGACTTACAAAAGCAACATCCATAATATTGTTTAGATATAGCATCCATCAGAAATGTTACAGAAAGTAACTTGTGTTTCTAGTGGATACTTCCGATCACAGCTTCTTAACCTTAGAATAGATACAACAGTACCTCCCAAAGGTGGAGGGTTTGTGGAGTGGACTAAAACCAAAAAGTCTTGCAGAACTAAGCGGTCGAATTGTTCTCCATGCTGTGGCTGCCTGTCAAGGCAGTAGTGCTTTGTGAACATATGCAGCAATGTTCATGTCGCAGCATGACATATCAATGACAGGAACCACTCACATCAACACAAAGGAAGCAGCATTAGCCCTGTGAGAATGTGCTCTCAGACATTCTGGGTACTATGACTTGGCCAGTGAGTAGCAAATCTTGTTGCAGAGGACTTTCCACTTCAATAGGGTCCTCTTCTGCACTGCCTTCCTATTCTTTTCTGTAGGAAACCCCACAAAAAACTGACCATCCACTCAATGGTCCTTGATATAACTAATGTTGAAATCTATAGCCCTTTTAGGTCTAATTAATGGAGCTTCTCCTCCTCTTTTGAGAGGAGATGTAAACTGAGAACACCATTAGAGTGATCGACTTCCCAATTTGAAAGGCAGTCACAACCTTAGCCAAAAAGACTGTTTGAGTCCTCCGAACCAGTTCGTCTGGATAGAAAGTAGTGTAGGATGTTTGTACTGACACTGCTTGCAGTTCACTTTTGCAGCTTGAGCTGACACCTGAGGAATATGAAGACCAAGTTAAGGTCCCACTGGGGCAGTGCAAACACTTTGTGGGGAAGAAGGTGCAGGGGGAACATGTGCCTCAAACCTTTAAAAAGCCTAATTACGACTGGTGATGTGAAAAGGATGGTTGATCCAGCAAAACCAAAGAAGGCAAAAGGGCCAACAAATAACATTTTACATTACCTATGCAAGGTTTTTGCGGGGCTAAAGACTAAACAAAGTGACATCTGACAGCTTGGATTGGAAGTGGTCATTGCTCTGAGCACCACACAAAGTTATTAATTTGCTCCCGTGCCAACCGAGGGATTTCATGGAAGAGTCTGGTGGCAAGGATGACATCCACCACTTACAACTGCAAATCCAATGCAGTTAATTGCCACCGTTCAACCGCCAAGCTTGGAGTGTAAGTTGCGAAGGTTTGGATGAAAGACCCTGCCCTCTTGCTGAGACAGAGGTCCTCCCAAAATGGTAGCCTGATCAGAGAACATATGCTCAGGCATTCTGTGTATAACTCTCTGGGCCCAATCTGGGGCAGCCAGGATGACTTGAAACCACTGGGGATGAAGATGCCCCTTGTGATCTGCTAGACACCATCTACTCAATTCATCCATTCTGGCATTCGAAGCCCCCATAGGTGATTTGGGACCAGAATGATCTGCTGCTTTAGTCACCTACAGAGATGCAAAGCCTCATGGAACAGGCCCCATAACTCTACATTACCCTGCTTGTTGCAGTTCTGGCTTTGAAAGGAACTGAGCCTGTGCTTGCAGTTCACTGTGTTAAGGGAATAACATGCGGAATAGAGGGGTTATTCCACCCAGCTTGGTTTCTGTCAAAGGCCGGAGCCTGTGTTACAGCCCTTTCATTTGTATAAATTCCCCTGACATCTTCAAGGTACTATGGGAGGAAAAGCTACCCTTATCACTTCCCCGGGGAGCTAGTGTGACATCATAATCCTCAGACAAATGCAGACAGAAGACTGCTTTAATAATGTAGGGTATATCCCCTTCAAACTTCCTCTAAATCATAAACCCTATTAATAGGATTTAAATACTTGTCTCAAGTCTCAACTCATATATATTCATCAGTTTGACTTGCCACTGGAAACCCCTGGAGAGTTTAATGCACTATTGTAATTTCTACTAGGCCGTCTAGAAGTGCTCTCATCCAATTCTTGTTCTGCAGGAGAATCCGTTGTTTCTTAAAATGTCTTGCAGATTACTTCTTATTATTTGGAGCCTTGAAGTCCCTCTTTAGACTGACTTTGGTCTCTTGTTCGATTTCAGTTTTCCTGCTACACTTGTCTTTTTTTGATACTCTGATAGACTACCTATCTCTGCATGATCTAACATGGAGAGCAGATATCAGAATACTGACACCATTCTGGGCATTGCAGTCTCTTAAATTACAGCCAACCCTACTAGTTTCCCTAAATACAGAATATCCATTCAGTCTTTGCTCTCTCTCTACCTCTGTTTCTTCCTACTTTCCATTGCAGATTGAAAAGAAAACTCTATCTCACATTTGGGTTTTCAATGTGCCTTAACTACTTGTGTACCTTAGGTATCCGGCCCACAGAGGTATAAACTTCTGCAATTATTTTTTGGTAGTTCTTGTTCACGATGTGGCACTGGAACTGCTTCCAGTCTCTGACATACCCAGAACCAAATCTTCACCTTTAATGTTGCTCTGGATGATTGAGGAAACTGTAGAGAAATTCCCCATTAACATCATTCCTAAGTCCAGAGTAGGTGCAGCCCCGTGCTCAAATTGTACCCCAGGGAGAACTGCCAATGAAGGCGGGCATGCATGCTGGTGTAAATGCATGCAAATATACTTCCCCAAGTGTTACATTTCTCTTCGAGTGTCACCATCCTAGGAGAGAAAAACAGTTAGAATCCTGTGTTTAACTTGAGGAGGTGTGTGCGGATAGACCACTTCCAACTGGTTGGCCTTTTGAGGAATCCAGCATGCAATTTTACCAAGCTTTGTGGCTATCCTACCCATGACAGCATTTATAGTCTGAGGACTAAAGGATTGTACCTGTCCCTAAACTAGTGGTTCAGCCGCAACAGCTAGTCTGGAGTTGATGGTACGCAGTACAACCTTTACAAGTTTCTTGTATAAGGCGACTGTGTAATTCATGATCCCGATCACATCAGTGAATGCTAACGGGTCAGGACGTGGAAAGGGTGTGTAGATAGCTAGTACTGGCTACGTGGCCCCATCGTTACTCAGGAGTCCCAAGTCAGACATTCCTGTGCATGTGTGGTAACAGACCAGGAAACCAGTTTTGGTGTTCCTAGTAAGTCAAAGGGATTTTCAGATCTAGGTATGCCCAATCATGGGCATGCAATGCTACAGCTTTGTAACCCTGAAACTGCCCAGATCCAGCGTATGTTGCCTCAAACTCCACCCATGAGTAAAATGTCTCAAAGACATATACTGCGTGAAGCTTGAGATGCAGAATAACTGCTTCCCAGTAATTGACTCATATCGCAATAGGGGCTGCCATGAAAACAAACACATTCAAGTAAATTGGATTCAAAGAATTAAAAAACCCACAGATGGGGGAACAACCTATTAAAAGTCAAGCTGGACAAGCCTATGGTTATAGTTGCTCCTTTACTCCCAGTAGGAGGTAGATATGATCACTACGTACATCTCTGTAATGATGGTTCGCTTGTGTGTATATATTAAAAAACCCTACTCAAGGGTTGGCAAGAAATCCAGGCCCGGTGTCGGGCGCTAATGTTGCATAAACTGAACCTCTGGCTAAGCTCTACAATGTTGTTTTCTCACCCAGGGACGACACAAGTGAACTTAGTTCAAAGCACCAAAGATTGAATGGGAAATATGGATTATTGTAGTCCCGCAGAACCCTGACTAATGCATCAATACTTTTGGGTTACTAACATTCCCTAAACAGGGATCTAGGGACACCGTGATAATCTGAAAGATCAAGGTGGTTCTTTATAATATCACACATATAAACTGCGCTAAGAAAAAGACGAACAAGTTACTTACCTTAGATAACAAATTATCTGGTAGACATATTCTAGTTGCAGACTCCTTACCTTAGAATTTCCCCCAGGCGTTATTCTGGAGCTAGAGATTTTTCTTCGAGCAGTACCCCTGCTTGCCATCAGGTGGTGTTGGTCGACTTCACTTCCGTAGTTGGCATCGTGGTCACCGGATATGACGTTGCGGGTCGCATACAGACGCCAACCCAGCACGCTGACGACCATTTCATTTCACTACTTTCCACGCCAGAAGTGCGGAGCCATGAAGAACACTGAAATAGGTGCCAGAAATAGGGCCCTAAAAGGACTATCCTTACCCCTAGAAATCAGTTCGCAGAGCGGGGAGGATGTGTTGGTCGGTAAATAATCTGCAACTGGAATATGTCTGTACCAGATAATTGTAACTTGTTTATCTGATAGAGACTTCTAGTTGCAGATTTCTTACTTTAGAATAGATACCCAAGCAATACCATCTCTGGAGGAGGGTCTGCGAACGTAGATCATACTAGGCGTCCAGCAGGACCAGGCGCTGTATCGGTCCCTTTGGACCCGACTGTTCAGGCAGTAGTGTTTGGAGAATGTGTGCAATGATGCCCACATTGCTGCCTGGCAGATATATAGGACTGGAACTCTGCGTGTTAACGCAGTGGTTGCAGCTGTTGCTCTGGTGGAGTGAGCACGCAAACCCTCCAGGGGTTGCTGCTTAGCCAATGCGTAGCACATTTTAATGCAGAGAACAACTCATTTAGACATAGTTCTCTTCTGCACTACCCAACCTTTCTTCACACCCACATAGCACACAAAGAGTTGGTCATCCACGTGGAACTCTTTAGTACAATCAAGATAGAACGCCAACGTTCTTTTTGGGTCCAGACAGTGGAGTCTCTCCTCCTCCTTAAAAGGAGGTGGAGGTGTGTAAAAAGTAAGCAATGTGATGGATTGGCCTACATGAAAGGGCGTGACCACTTTAGGTAAAAAGGAAGCCCTGGTATAAAGCACCAGCTTGTCAGGATAAATGAAAAAGTCCTGCAGCTCGTTCACTTTGCAAGCAGAAGTGATGGCGACCTGGAAGGATGTCTTTAGAGTAAGAAGCCTAAGTGGAAAATTATGAAGTAGCTCAATGGGAGCACACATCAAGAAAGTAAGAACCAAGTTCAAATCCCATTGGGGCATTATGAACAGAGGGGGAAACTTATAGGTAAGACCCTTCAGGAATCTACCTGCAAGAGGAGATTTAAACAAAGAGGGTTGGTCAGGTAGTGTCAAGAAAGCCGAGGTGGCAGACAAATAACCTGTGAGGGTGCCCAGAGCAGAGCCCTTCTGGGCTAGAGAAAGAACAAACAAAATAACCTCACAAAGAGGGGCGGCGAGAGGAATCAAGACTTGTCTGAACACCATACCACAGCTTTGTTCCATTGACAGGCGTACACTGTTTTGGTTGTGGGACACCTGGAAGCCAAGATAACGTTATTGACTTTGGGTGGAAGGTCAAAAGCTGTCAACTGCTGCAGCTGAATCTCGACACAAGAAGGCAGAGGCTGGACAAGTTCAGGTGGAGAACCCTCCCCTGCTGCGACAGAAGATTTTCCCAAAGGGGCGGCCTAATCGGAGGATTGATGGCCATGCTCAATAGCTCGGGATACAAGACTCTTCATGCCCAATCCGGAGCCACAAGGATTACTTGGATCTGGTCGTTTCTTGAGAACTCTGGGCAGAAGTGGTATGGGCGAAGGGGCGTACAGGAGGCCTGAGCTCTACTTGAGACGAAAACCGTTGCCGTGTGAGTGCCGCCTTGGAAACTCCAATGCACAAAACTTGACATTGTGCGTTATCTACCAAGGTGAATAGCTCTAACCAAGTCTCTCCCCACTGCTGAAAGAGACCTTGTGCCACCTCCAGATGGAGACAACATATGTGATGATCAGGCACTGTCTGCTGAGTTCGTCCACTCTGGCGTTCAGAGACCCCGCCACATGTTGAACCACCAGGGATTTGCCTTGCTGTTCCAGCCATGTTTGGAGGCAGAGAAAGCCTCTTGACAAAGGGTCCACGACCTCACCCTGCTTGTTACAGTACCACATAGTGGTGGTGTTGTCCATGAACACCTGCACCACTTCCCCTTTGAAAGAGGGAAGGAATACTTTCAACGCCAGTCTGATCGCCTAGAGCTCCAAAGATTGATGTGGAGCCAGGACTCCGTCGGAGACCAGATGCCTCTGATTTCCACCTCTCCCTTGTGGCCACCCCATTCCATGAGTGATGCATCTGTCACTAGTGTATGTTCTGGTTGGGGAAGGGAAAGAGATCTGCCTCTGACACAATTGCAGTTTGTTAGCCACCACTGCAGGCCCTTGTGCCGTTCACTCCGAGATCTGGACCATGTCGGAGGGATTCCCCTGCTGCTGTGCCCACTGGAACTTCAGGTCCCACTGCAGAGTCCACATATGCCATCTTGCAAGTGTGACCAAGAGGATGCAGAAGGCGAGGAGGCCCCGCAGCCTCAGAGTCATTCTCACCAAAATCCAGGACAGAAGCTGCAACATCGGTATATTAGCCTGAATATCCTGGACTCACCGCTCGTGAGGATAGGCCCAAAACCGCACTTTGTCCAGAACAGCGCCGATGAAAGGGAGCTTCTGAAAGGGGGTCAGGTGTGACTTTGTCAAGTTTATAGTGAACCCCAGCAAATGCAGGCTGTCTGCCGTAGTCTGGAGGTGGAAGACAACAACCTGGGGGAACCCAGCCTTCAACAGCCAGTCGTCAAGGTAGGGGAAGACTGAAACCCCTGACCTGCGCAGATGAGCTGCAACCACCGCCATCACCTTGGTGAACGCCCGAGGGGCACTGGGGAAGCCAAAGGGGAGCATAGTGAATTGAAAGCGCTTGTGAACCGCAAGTAATGTCGGTGGGCCGGCAGGACGGGGATGTGAAAATAAGCGTCCTGCAAGTCCAACTCTACCCTCCAGTCTCCGGGGTCGAGGGCAGATAAAACCTGAGCTAGGGTGAGCATTTTGAACTTCTTCCTGAGGAAGAGATTGAGGAACCAAAGGTCTAGGATAGGGTGGAGACTCTTGTCCTCTTTGGGTAGCAGAAAGAAGCGGGAATAACAACTACCTTCCTACCTCTGGCACATGGACTCTTTCTAGGACTCCCCTGGCCAAGAGAGCAGTAACCTCCTTGCAGAGAAGTGCCAAATGATCCTCCATCATGCGATCGTAGGATGGTGGCATGAATGGAGGGGTAGTTTTGAAGGGGAGGGAGTAGCCACTTTGGACAATTTGTAAAACCCACCTGTCTGACGTGATGTGCTAGCTGGGCAGATGACAAATTCTGCCTCTGACTGGTAGGGAAGCATCAGACTAGGAATGTTTGAAGGCTGCAGCTGAGGGGGGAGCGGTGGACTGGCTAAACTGCTGGCTCCTTGATCCACGCGGATGCTGAATCCCACGTCCCCGGCCACGCAGAGGCTGTGCAGCATGCGTGGTATGGTGGCTGGCAGGGAACAGATATGGCTGGGTGCCTCTTCCGTAGCGACGAAAGGGGCGAAAATCAGACTGATGGGGGCAAAAGTCCAGCGACCCCCTCCATTACTCACCGAACTCGCACCCAAAAGAATAAGGGACAAGATCCAACCTAGGGAGCAAGGTCCTCGTCGAAGTCTGAATCTGCGTCAAGAGATGCTGGTCCGGGTCAGTGTCAAAAAGAAAACGTGTTCCATCAGCCCCTCTCCTCGGTATCAGCATGAAGCGCAAGGCGGGGGCATCTCTGGCAGACTAGCTCTTCTCTGGCAGTCTCTTGTACGATAATCTGTGGCGAAGGACCTCTTCTCCTGACTTGTCAAGTTTTAGCCCTTTTATACTTAATCTTATCGGAGATGGGAATTTCTGACGTACCCTTAGGAATGTCTGACATAGCCTATGTGCATCAAGATGCTAGTCTTAGATGCATTCTTATAAACAAATAAGGTAAGAACACATCAATGCAGACTGCACGGTTTGTTATTGTTCTTGTGTGACCTTGAAATAGACATAACAAGTCACTTGTCTCAGACTGATGTCACATCAGGTGCTCTGACTGATGTCATTGTCTGAGTGACTTGACACTTTCACAGATTCCTGGAAAAGTAAGGACAGATTACATCTACATAACAGGAAAACATGTCAATAATTCTGCGAGAATGGAGCCTGGGCCTGCTCAGGATGGAGTCGGGCCTTATGGACTTTGTCAACACAGAGATCATGTGACCTGTGAAAAATACTGAATTACTGCAATGTGGCCAAAGGCACTTGAGGCTCCTTCAACTATGTCAAACACTGCATCACATGTTCCCATACCTTTGGATACCAACAAAAGCAACAAGGTGTTTTCGCACTTGTAATCTCTATGCTTCACTATGCCAACAGCCTATACGTTGGCGTCTCCAATTTCAAATGCAAAATACAACTACTCCAAAATGCTTTGTGACTCTTCTGTCTTCACCCAAGAAAAACCATGACTATTGTACTGGGATCACTACAGTGGATATCTTTGCATTGGCCACAGAGCCTCCCAAGGAAAACGACCACTATAAATACAAGTGAAATTCAAGTAATAAAACAAAATAGGACACTGTGCTCCAGGTAACCTTTACCTCCTTTACTGTAACAAACCCATAGGAGGCCCCACTTTTTCAGTAAAAGCCGCCAAGCTCTGGAAGTCACTACCATCCAAGATACGAAACATTCAGGTGCATATACACTTACATATACAGAACACAGGTGAAATTATGGTTATTTCTGAAATATCATCCACAAGTCTGGAAAGGAACTAGGAATATTTGTTTCTTGAAATAAAATATACAGGCCCATATTTATACTTTTTGACGCAAAACTGCGCCAACGCAGTTTTGCGTAAAAAAAATTAGCGCCGGCTAACGCCATTCTGAAGCGCCATGCGGGCGCCGTATTTATTGAATGACGTTAGCCGGCATTAGCCGCCGGCGCTGTCTGGTGTGCGTTAAAAAAAACGACGTACACCAGGCAGCACCGGCGTAGGGGGGAAATGGCGTATGGGCGTCCACAAATGGTGCAAGTCAGGCTGAGGCAAAAAAATCACCACAACCTGATTTGCGCCATTTTTTTACGACGCCCATCCCCCATTGAAATGACTCCTGTCTTAGCAAAGACAGGAGTCATGCCCCCTTGCCCAATGGCCATTCCCAGGGGACTTCTGTCCCCTGGGCATGGTCATTGGGCATAGTGGCATGTAGGGGGGCACAAATCAGGCCCCCCTATGCCACAAAAAAATAATTAAAAAAAATACTTACCTGGACTTACCTTAATGTCCCTGGGGTGGGTCCCTCCATCCTTGGGTGTCCTCCTGGGGTGGGCAAGGGTGGCAGGGGGTGTCCCTGGGGGCAGGGGAGGGCACCTCTGGGCTCATTCTGAGCCCACAGGTCCCTTAACGCCTGCCCTGACCCAGGCGCTAAAATCCGGCACTAATGCAGGTTTTTTAGACCCGCCCACTCCCGGGCGTCATTTTTGCCCGGGAGTATAAATACGACGCATATGCATCGGAGTCATTTTTTAAGACGGGAACGCCTACCTTGCATATCATTAACGCAAGGAAGGTGTTCACGCAAAAAAATGACGCTAACTCCATGAACTTTGGCGCTAGACGCGTCTAACGCCAAAGTATAAATATGGAGTTAGTTTTGCGTCGAATTTGCGTCGAAAAAAACGACGCAAATTCGGCGCAAACGGAGTATAAATATGCCCCACAGTCCACAAATATGAAACAGCCCAAAGTCACACAACTTTTTATGTCCAAGTATGTTATAAAGGTCTGACCTACATCTAAGCCTGGGTATTTTACAGTAATGTCAATTGATATATAATTCCCTCTCTCACAATTATACTGAGGTTCAGACTTACTAAGGACTTGTGTTGTCCTTGTGTGATGCATTCTGCAGCACACACAGAAACAGGAATATGCCTCTCAGGATTGTTTCCATGCAGAAAAAAGTCATTTTCTGAACAAAAACAATCCTGCCACTGACGCAGACACCCTTGCACTACAGAACAAGGATATTTACATTGGTACTAGTCAGCACACAGAGCACAGCACTCCATATCTTTGTATATAGTGAGCATGTCTGGCCTCTGCCTTTCATGCAGCACAGAAAGTTGCGTTGCAGTGAAAGAATGGTAAATCTGTCCCTAATATCACAAAACTCAGCTGTGAATAAGTTGAATGAAGCACATACAACCTGCAGAATAATTCCCTGGTCAAGTCCATCTCCCGGTACTTTACAAGTCCACAGCAATAAAACCTACCAAAGTATGCTTCAAACCCCTGATGAGGTGCAGAAGGGGAATTGGAGATGAGCAGCACGCTACTCAATGGGAGTGGTATGAATGGTGTGCGTCTGTCATGTGGCCACCATGGGTACCGTTTTGATGTTATGTTGTGCGCCTATCGTGTTTGGCAGTTTGTGCATTTAAAGAGAAATAAAGTGAGTGCTAGGACTGCCATCAGAGCTATACAAATACTAAAACAATTATTGGTCTTTTTCTTTTTTTTATTGTACGTCAGCTGCTTAACTGTACAGTAAATTTACAGAGAACCACTCCTTTTTACATATGTACACCCTCTTCGGCCGCCCACCCCAAACATATGACCACCTCTCACATTACAACTTTACAGTATATGCATGTTGCCAATAGGCATCACTGTACAACTAATTTCATACTGGACTTCTAAAACTGCCAATGTGCCAATAAAGTTTTTGCGGACTCATTTTTGTACAAAATTTAAACTTAAATTAGTAAACGCCAAACTGATTGATGTTAACCCCACCTGAAGATAATCCATGCATATTTCACAGCAAGTCGTCTCAATTCTGAAACGATCATATGCGCCTAGGATTTTTGTCATTTTACTTGCTAAAACTTCCACTAATTAATTACTTGCCATTTCTTCTCTGTTACACTAAGATGAGCAACATCTTTCCTCGCAGACTCTCTTCAACATACAGTAGCCTGGCTGTCTTTGTCTCCATCCTCCTCCGCTTTTATATCCCAGTATAAAATGCCAATGTAATAATAATGAGACAAAGAACACCTCCATGTTCCTTCACCATAAACCCTGTCTGAAACCTTCTTACGACATAGCTTAACAGTCTTAAATTCCTCCATCAGTGTGGTTCTCCAACAGTAGTCTAGAGCACACACAAGCCATGGTAATTATTTGTAACCACCCCAAAAATGCTACATTTCATGAGTTATCTTTCCCACCCACGTCGTCCAACTGGCTCAAATATGGCTTGGTATTTGATTTTAACCCTCTTTTGGTAAAAAATATATAGAAATATATATTCCATCCAGGCGAGTTCCTTTGTAACACAGCGCTAATTTGTCTCCAATTTAAAAAAAAATAATAATAATAATTAAATACACAGGCTCTAAAAATCTACTTCCAGATAAAAAAAATACATTTAAATACATGGCAAATAATGCAAAACAAAAAAGGAATGTACAGTGAGCAACACAAGACAAAGTTCCAGTAGGTAAAATTCAGAATCTGTTAAATGCTGGGGTCTGTTTTCCCAAAAAAATTCTGCTGAGTAAAAAAAAAATATATATAATAAAAAAAAAAGTTGTGTATATCAACACCATAACCTTTAAAATGAGAACTCACATTGGAAAAAAATATTCCTGGGTTAAATAAAATCTCAAACTTTGTACTGTGCATAAGAACTTCTCGTGTCCTTAATGCCACACTTCATAGTTTTCTGGCCAATAAATATTCATGAGGACTAAGGAGAACAGTCCTACAGAGCACGACATCATTTCCAGGTTTTAATACAGTCTTAGATCTCAAACTAAGCCTCGCCGTGCAATCCACTAATGGAGCTCCTCAAGGTCTTTAAACACCTCTTCCAGAACACTGGAAACGAGGCCTAGATAAAACTCTTCTATGCCCACCACAGCGTCTCGCTATTCTCTCGAACATCAGTCCACAGGGACATTGAGTTACAATCTTGCTAATTTAATGCCGACAACTTCTGGCAATGTATGAAAAAAGTAAGCAACACAGATTTACATTTTAGATTGCATTTGCCGGTGGATCAGCAAGTTTTACACTTTCTGTGCGTACTGTACTAGTACAGTACATATTCAAGTGAATGGGACAACTTCACTAGGGGTTATCCTGACAGAGCTGCAAGGAAGGAATACCAATCTGCGCGTGAAAAATGGCATACACATGAATACAGTTCCGATTCGCTTGTCTTTTATTCATCACTGAAGGACCACATCTGAATGTCCCCACCGGATCGTGTCGGCACACGGATTAATGGAATTCGCAAACATCTAAACCCAGAATATGGACTTATCTCTTCTGCCACTGGCCACCGGCACACCCACTAAAAAACTTTATTTGAAATTAAAAAATCTGCGCAGCCTCTTCTGCATCAAAAACAGACTCCAGATTAACAGCTTTAACTGTATACCAATAGCTGCCACAAGTAAAAAAGAAAACGGTAGGATCGCGAAAACGATCCTAACATGCTCACATTACAAAAATAAAAATGTACACTTTATAAATAATAGTCCGCGCTCAAGAGTCTGTCTGAGGCTTTAAACCAGGGTCTCTTTCCGCTTGGCGCTGGGCTGCGTTTTCTCTCTTGTCCGCCGGTGGCCAGTCTGTGCTCTCGGCGCCGCCATTTTGGGGCTCTGTGCGGCTTCGGCCGGGTCTAGAATAGGGCTGCACTCTTTGGTGCTGTCGTCCAGGTCCATCTGAGTAATGACGGATGTTACCGACGGGTGGCGCTGCAGCTGGGAGTTAGGAGTTGGCGGTTGATTCTCTTCGGACTCCTCGCAGAGCTCGGGCAGTCCGTTCTGGTCAGTCGGGGTGCTGGCCTGCTGGAAGGGCGCCACAGCGGTTCGGATGCAATTCAGCCACTGCTGCTTGTGGAAGACATCGTTGGCCTGGAGTGTATGAGACTGGCCAAGTGACGGGTCACGAAAGCGAACTCGGAAAATATTCTTAGCTAGAAAATCAGAATTGAAAAACAATGTGTAAGTTCTATGTTACGCCAATGGAAAATGTATAAGCAATTTACAAGCTACTTGTGCTCGTGTATTTATTTTTGAAGCAAAAACAATAATGCAAACTTTAAAAAAGTTTTTTTTTGCAGATTTAAAGCAGTATTAGATACACATGATTGCAGGCATTTCCGTTTGCCAATATGATTTACCCTACAAGGGAAATTGTGGCTTTATTGGAAGAATCCCTGATGGACTCCAATTCAATATCAACTCTTCACTGGAATATCAGCTAAACATGTATTTTTTGCTATATTTATTCTACCTTATTAAAGCACTTCACATAGTTAACAAAAGTTCCAAAATAAGATAAATTGTTTTTCGCTTCACAATCTTCCCTCCTGTTTTATTTAAAGAAATTTCAGCTTAAGAGCTTGCAACACAAGGATGCCATCAAATTACTTCTTTCAAGATCTCTTGGCTTTACAATTTCAACGTCGGCTGCGCTATGGGCTCCAGTAGCCCGAAGCACATGACATGTAATGCTTAGAAAAGTATCTTGTGCCGATCTGAGACTTCATGAGAAAAGCACACAGTATTACCTTTGTCGGAGTTGCTGAAAGCTCCTCGGAAGGAGCCGCCCATTTTCACGTCGCCATCTTGCAGATCCTCCAGGACCAGGTCTTGCAAGGGGATGGGCTGCCGGTATACCTGGTAATAGTGGCGCTCGTTCCGCGAGACAGGGCGGGTTAGAACCAGGATTTCTCGGAAAAGGAAGAGGTACAGCTTCTGTAGGATATAAAAAAAATACATTAAAAAAATGTTATAGGTCAACAGGCAATCATTGCACAGGACTAAAAACAGTTGGTCGATTCAGTTAGTATAATGGTCAGAGCAGACTCACAACAGAAGTGTAAGTGGCTGCTCTTGGACAACTATCCCGTGTATATGATTTTTCACCATATAATCTGAATAAACCACCCTACATAAGATGTATTCTTGCTTCCTTTTAAAATGTCTTCATGTAATACTCCTACAACAGTTTGGTAACATCATCCTGCACAATGTGGATATAGCAAACCACATTCACCCATCCACGTGAAGCAATATAAGTGACAAGGCAGGCGCAACACTTGTAGGCCTCAAATCCTTTAAATACACGGTGGCTCAGCCAACGCCGTCTGGAGCGACACATTCTAAATATGCAATCGTGTTCAGTCGTAATGCACACCAGAAGCTGTAAAGATCGAGCTTAGCGCTGCCGCGACAGGGCACAGTGTCAAACTGCCACTTAAAAGACAGACCCCATAGCCAACGTTATGCATGAAAGCCTTATGCAAACCTGCCGACTACTTTGAAGCCTAAGCTTCTAGCTTCCTGTCCACCTATCCCATGGAAACGAAGTCATTGAAAAGCAAGAGGCAGCTAGAGGCAGCTATGCAAACATGGCCGATCTCAAAGACTCATCTGACTGGGCTCACATGCCGCGCCACACTCTTCACACAAGATCAGCGTGCTAGCTTCACAGGCAGCCAACCTTGTACTCGGAGCAAAGGGCGGGAATGTCATTTCCTCGGCTCAAGGATTCATTACAGGCAACTATCTGAGGAAGTGGTATCCTGGTTTTCATCATTTGTGCCTTCCAAGAATACCTTGTACTGGAAATCCTACACAGTGACGTAGTGAACATACAGTAAGTTCTGAGCAGAGACCTATTGAATACTTGCAACGGGGTCCTAAAAAATGAAAGAGTACACGCAGCACAAGAGCATACACACATCTAAACCGTCTGCGGCAACACCGAGCTGAATAAAGGGACGGGCGGCTCATTAGCAAACCAGAGTGGAGGGCGAAGAGAAAATACGAAGTACAGCCCATCAGTACCCGTGCATTAAGCAATATGCAAATTACACGGACGCACAACTTGCCAGCTACGCCCGGATGCTGACCTGTGCAAAGCTATCACGCAGGACTGCACGGAATTTGTGTGCCATGTGAAAAAAGCATGAAAAATGTCACCAGTCTAAAACTCAAGGTATGGCATTTCCCCGAAAAGGCGACCCCGTGGGGCTTTTCTGTGCACCACCGTGCACAGTGAGACGTTTAAGGAAATCAACTTACATGTCCATTTTTGTTCTTCAGCTCCCCGTGGCAATGCAAGACTCTGCTGGCTTCGATGCGCTCATCACGCTGCTTGTCGTCAAGGTACTCCAGCTTATCAATATAATACTGACATTCCGACTCTCCCTTCTTGAAGTTGATGTCCGACAGAACTCCCTGGATTATGGATATCTGCAAAAGAAAAGCAGAGATTCATGAATTCGTATGCGTGCCTACTCTAAACCAGACAAAGAGAAAGGGTGGAGGTCAGCATACATCTGGGGCCTATGAGCTGCCAGGATGAAGCAGTGAGTGGGCCTGTAACCAGCTATGTACATAAGCATGTACCCTCAAACCACACTACCGACTTACTCATTTTGCTGTCTAAAGAGATGAAATGACGCAACCCCAGGTTGAGTTAGCCAGTGTGATTTTTTTCATAAAACCCCTGCCCTTCTTACACAGTAGTGTAGGAACTAGTGCTCCAGTTAACACCTACTGAGCTGAGCCAGAGTTGCCCAAGTGCCAAGGACTGCCAAGCACTTAGCTTTTCACTTCTATCTAGATGACCCATGCAAAACAGCAGACAGTAAGCAGAGGCTCTTTTCAGCAATGCCAAATTTCACTCTTTAACCTACCAATAACAAAGACCTACTTCAGCTCATCACTTTCAACATTGAACCTGACAAATATCAATCTAGCCCTAAAATTGCCCTGCTTCCTCTGTCCAAGCAACAAACCCGAACTTCGTCCTAAAGCAGCCAATAGGTCAGACTCCACGCTTCCTCTCGAAGCAAGGTCCCCACATTTACAAGAACCAGCTTGTTGGTGTCAGTTCCCCACTTTTACACCCTCAATCGCCACCGTGTCCACTGTCCTACTGGACTGAGACTCTGGGGAGTCTCCAATATCAGACTCATGTTCTAAGTACTTACCGCCGCCTCCAGGCTCTGCACGTCAGGGTGGTCGTTAGGGGTGTGCCGCAATATTTCCTTGAGCAGCAGAGGGTACTTCACCAGCCGGCTTCGAGGAATATCCAGGAAGCTCCACAAGTCTAACTTGCGGCTGAAGGGGGATTCGAGGCAGCGCTGGAGGAAGTCCTGGACACGGTGGTCTAGCTTCTTCTGATCCAGGAGGGCCTTTGCAGCCAGCTGGTTGCTGCAGTACTGTTTGTAAGCATTCAGGCCTGGCAGCTGCAGCCGGGAAGAGGAATCAATACAAACATCACTTAGGCGCTATCACAATTTATGACACACTTCATAAACAATCTTTTGGTAATTATTTGACAGGCTGCTTTGATCTGGTAGTCAGTTTGAACTGATTTACTGAAAAGGGCTTCAAGTTACTTCACAACCAAAAGCGGATTGATAAACTAATGAGAAGGGGGATTTAAGTATGACACAAATTTACAGCTTATTGCTATTCTGGTTTTCACATTTAATATTTGTATGCGTTTTTAAATACGAAAAAATAAATCCCAAAGGTGCGAGAGTTTTAAACATCAACAAAGTTTTGGGATGTTAAGATTGCACAATCAATGAGCTGCACACATAAAAAAAACTACTATTAATTTCAAAATATGTTCAGTAGCGTATCAAAGACTTACCCAGTCTACCAGAATGTGACCAATCTGCCCCACCGTTCCATCAGATCTGGTCGCTTGTCCCAACCTAGACAAGATGTCTGCACGTACAAAAAAAAAAAAAAAAGCATTAAATGAGAAATAAGCTCTCATATGAAGGTGTCAAATCAATTCTAGCATTACCGAATAAGTCACTGATTGAATCCAACCATAATGAAAATGTCACTTACCCAGTGTACATCTGTTCGTGGCATCAGTCGCAGTAGATTCGCATGTTCTGCAATAGCTCGCCATCTGGTGTTGGGCCGGAGTGTTACAAGTTGTTTTTCTTCGAAGAAGTCTTTCGAGTCACGGGACCGAGTGACTCCTCCTTTTGTCTCCATTGCGCATGGGCGTCGACTCCATCTTCGATTGTTTTTCCCCGCAGAGGGTGAGGTAGGAGTTGAATTGTAGTAATAGTGCCCATGCAATGGAGTGACTAAGTATGCACCTATTTAAGGTTGAGATGATACATATATAAATAATTGAAGGTAACTTCCAAACTGCTACAGGCTCCCGGGGAGGCGGGTGGGCACATGCGAATCTACTGCGACTGATGCCACGAACAGATGTACACTGGGTAAGTGACATTTTCAGTTCGATGGCATCTGTCGCTGTAGATACGCATGTTCTGCATAGACTAGTAAGCAGTTATTTCCCCAAAAGCGGTGGATCAGCCTGTAGGAGTGGAAGTAGTCTGAAATAATGTCCTTAATACGGCTTGACCTACTGTGGCTTGTTGTGCGGATAACACGTCTACACAGTAGTGCTTGGTGAATGTGTGAGGCGTAGACCATGTGGCTGCCTTACATATTTCTTGCATTGGGATGTTTCCTAGAAAGGCCATGGTAGCACCTTTCTTTCTGGTTGAGTGTGCCCTTGGTGTAATGGGCAGCTGTCGTTTAGCTTTAAGGTAGCAGATTTGGATGCATTTAACTATCCATCTGGCTATACCTTGTTTTGAAATTGGGTTTCCTGCATGAGGTTTTTGAAATGCAATAAAGAGTTGTTTAGTCTTTCTGATGTTTTTTGTTCTGTCAATGTAATACATCAATGCTCTTTTGACATCTAATGTATGTAGTGCCCTTTCAGCTACGGTATCTGGCTGTGGAAAGAACACTGGAAGTTCCACTGTTTGATTTAGATGGAACGGTGAAATAACCTTTGGCAAAAATTTAGGATTGGTCCTTAGGACGACTTTATTTTTGTGTAGTTGTATAAAAGGTTCCTGTATAGTAAACGCCTGAATCTCGCTTACTCTTCTTAGGGAAGTAATGGCGATGAGAAATGCCACCTTCCAGGTTAGGAACTGTATGTCGCAGGAGTGCATGGGTTCAAAAGGTGGACCCATAAGTCTAGTTAGGACAACATTTAGGTTCCATGAAGGAACAGGTAGTGTTCTTGGTGGTATAATTCTCCTAAGGCCCTCCATGAATGCTTTAATGACTGGTATTTTATATAGGGAAGTTGAATAGGTAGTCTGCAGGTATGCAGATATTGCTGCAAGGTGAATCTTAATGGAAGAGAAAGCTAGGTTAGATTTTTGTAAGTGAAGCAAGTAACCCAATACATGTTCTGGAGTTGTGTGTAATGGTTGTATTTGATTAATATGGCAGTAGCAAACAAACCTCTTCCATTTACTTGCATAGCAGTGCCTGGTGGATGGCCTTCTGGCTTGTTTTATGACTTCCATACATTCTTGGGTAAGTTGTAAGTGCCCGAATTCTAGGATTTCAGGAGCCAGATTGCTAGATTCAGCGATGCTGGATCTGGGTGTCTGATCTTTTGGTTGTGCTGTGTCAACAGATCTGGCCTGTTGGGCAATTTGATGCAGGGTACCACTGATAGGTCTAGCAGCGTTGTGTACCAGGGTTGCCTTGCCCAAGTTGGTGCTATCAATATGAGTTTGAGTTTGCTTTGACTGAGTTTGTTTACCAGGTAAGGAAGGAGAGGGAGAGGAGGAAAAGCGTAAGCAAATATCCCTGACCAGTTCATCCATAGGGCATTGCCTTGGGATTGTTTGTGTGGGTATCTGGATGCGAAGTTTTGGCATTTTGCGTTCTCCCTTGTCGCAAACAAGTCTATCTGAGGTGTTCCCCAGAGTTTGAAATAAGTGTTCAGAATTTGGGGGTGAATTTCCCATTCGTGGACCTGTTGGTGATCTCGAGAGAGATTGTCTGCGAGTTGATTTTGTATCCCTGGTATAAACTGTGCAATTAGGCGAATTTGGTTGTGAATTGCCCAATGCCAAATCTTTTGTGCTAGCAGGCTTAACTGCGTGGAGTGCGTCCCCCCCTGCTTGTTTAGATAATACATTGTTGTCATGTTGTCTGTTTTGACGAGAATGTATTTGTGAACTATTATTGGTTGGAAAGCTTTTAGTGCTTGAAAAACTGCTAGAAGTTCTAGGTGATTGATATGCAGTTTTGTTTGATGTACGTTCCATTGTCCTTGTATGCTGTGTTGATCGAGGTGTGCTCCCCACCCTGTCATGGAAGCATCTGTTGTTATTACGTATTGTGGCACTGGGTCTTGGAAAGGCCGGCCTTTGTTTAAATTTATGTTGTTCCACCACAGAAGCGAGAGGTAAGTTTGGCGGTCTATTAACACCAGATCTAGAAGGTGACCCTGTGCTTGAGACCACTGTGATGCTAGGCATTGTTGTAAGGGCCTCATGTGCAGTCTTGCGTTTGGGACAATGGCTATGCATGATGACATCATGCCTAGGAGTTGTAATACCATCTTTGCCTGTATCTTTTGTGTTGGATACATGCGTTGTATGATGGTGTTGAAATTTAGAATTCTTTGTGGACTTGGAGTGGCTACTCCCTTTGATGTGTCTATTATGGCTCCTAGGTATTGTTGTACCTTGAGCGGCAGAATGTTGGATTTTGTAAAGTTGACGGTGAACCCGAGTTTGAAGAGGGTTTGTATGATCTGATTTGTGTGATTTGAGCACTGTATGAACGAATGGGCCTTGATTAGCCAGTCGTCCAAATATGGGAACACATGTATTTGCTGCCTTCTTATGTGTGCAGCGACTACCGCTAGACATTTGGTAAAGACTCTTGGTGCGGTTGTTAATCCGAAAGGCAGTACCTTGAATTGGTAATGTATTCCTTTGAATACAAACCTTAGGTATTTCCTGTGCGATGGGTGTATTGGTATATGGAAATAAGCATCCTTGAGGTCTAAAGTTGCCATGTAGTCGTGTAGTTTTAGCAATGGCAATACTTCTTGTAGTGTGACCATGTGGAAGTGGTCTGATTTGATGAAAGTGTTCACTACTCTGAGGTCTAGGATTGGTCTCAGTGTTTTGTCCTTCTTTGGTATCAGAAAGTACAGTGAGTAAACTCCTGTGTTTATTTGTGTGTTTGGCACTAATTCGATTGCATTCTTTTGCAATAGTGCCTGCACTTCTATCTCCAGGAGATTGGAATGGTGTGTTGTTAAATTTTGTGCTTTTGGTGGTATGTTTGGAGGGAATTGTAGAAATTCTATGCAATAACCATGTTGGATAATTGCTAGAACCCAAGTGTCTGTAGTGATTTCCTCCCATGCTTTGTAATAATGACCTATTCTTCCCCCCACTGGTGTTGTGTGGAGGGGGTGAGTGACCTGTGAGTCACTGTTTAGTAGTAGGGGCTTTGGGGCTTTGAAATCTTCCTCTATTTCTAGGGAATTGCCCTCCTCTATATTGTCCCCGAAAACCTCCTCTATACTGTCCCTGGTAACTGGACGGTGTGGCTTGTGAGGTGCTGGCTTGTGTGCTTTGACCTCGAAACCCCCCTCGAAAGGGCGTTTTACGGAATGTGCTGTAATTCCCTCTGCTCTGCGGGGAGTAGAGTGCGCCCATGGCTTTGGCAGTGTCCGTATCTTTTTTGAGTTTCTCAATCGCTGTGTCCACTTCTGGACCGAACAGTTCTTTTTCATTAAAAGGCATATTGAGAACTGCTTGTTGAATCTCTGGTTTAAATCCAGACGTTCGGAGCCATGCATGCCTTCTGATAGTTACAGATGTATTAATTGTCCGTGCAGCTGTATCTGCAGCGTCCATGGAGGAGCGGATCTGGTTGTTGGAAATGGTCTGTCCCTCCTCAACCACTTGTTTTGCCCTATTTTGTAAGTCCTTGGGCAGATGTTCAATGAGATGTTGCATCTCGTCCCAGTGGGCTCTGTCATAGCGCGCAAGTAGTGCCTGTGAGTTCGCGATGCGCCACTGGTTTGCAGCTTGTGCTGCAACTCTTTTACCAGCTGCATCGAACTTGCGGCTTTCTTTATCTGGGGGTGGTGCATCTCCAGATGTGTGAGAGTTGGCCCTTTTCCTAGCTGCTCCTACAACGACAGAGTCTGGTGGCAGCTGTGTAGTGATGAAAGCCGGGTCTGTAGGAGGCGCCTTATACTTTTTTTCCACCCTTGGTGTGATTGCCCTACTTTTGACCGGCTCCTTAAAGATGTCTTTTGCGTGCCGGAGCATACCAGGGAGCATAGGCAGGCTTTGGTAGGAGCTGTGGGTGGAGGAGAGTGTGTTGAATAAGAAATCATCCTCGACCTGTTCTGAGTGGAGGCTTACGTTGTGAAACTGTGCTGCTCTAGCCACCACTTGAGAATACGCGGTGCTGTCTTCTGGTGGAGATGGCTTTGTAGGGTATGCCTCCGGACTGTTATCTGACACTGGGGCGTCGTATAGGTCCCATGCGTCCTGATCTTGGTCACCCTGGCTCATGGTGGTGTGAGCTGGGGAGTGTGATGGAGTTTGTGCTGGTGAGACGTTAATCACGGGTGGAGGAGAGGGTGGTGGGGTAACTCTTTTCACCACCTTTGGTTGTGGTGTCTGTTCCGTCTGGAACTCCAACCTTCTCTTTCTCCTAATGGGGGGAAGGGTGCTTATTTTTCCTGTCCCCTGCTGTATGAAGATACGCTTTTGCGTATGGTCCACATCAGTTGCTTGTAGCTCTTCCTCAAACCTATGCTTCTGCATTTGGGAGGTTAGCGAGTGCTCTTCTGTATAAGAGCCTGAAGCTGGGTCGCTTGCAGTTTGTTTCGGCATCGAAACCCTGTCTGCGTGTTTTTTCGGCTCCGAGGTGACTTTTTTCTTTTTCGGGGCCGAAACCTCTCGGCGTCGATCTGTTTCGGTGCCGCTGTCTCGGCGTCGAGCCGTGTCCACACCGGCATCTCGGTGTCGAGGTTTGTCTCCAGCACTTTCTCGGTCCCGAGAAGGCTGCGTGCCGGTGTCTCGACCGGAGTCGGACGATCTCGGCACTGTTTGGGCCTTTTTCGGTGCCGACGGTCGGTCACCGAATTTATGGGTCGAGCCATGGCCTGGTGGCAGTGGCGTCCCCTGGGCCTTGTAAATGTTCTTCTGAGTGGATTTCGACGTCTTACTCACGGTTTGTGTATCGTCGAATCCTTCGGAGTCTGAGTCTTGGATCGAGAAGGTACCTTCCTCTTCCTGTTCCTCGAACTCTCGTTGGGCTGTCGGTGCGGACGCCATCTGAAGTCTTCTGGCTCGACGGTCTCGGAGTGTTTTTCGGGACCGGAACGCACGACAGGCCTCGCAGGTGTCTTCGCTGTGCTCAGGTGACAGGCACAGGTTGCAGACCAAGTGTTGGTCTGTGTAAGGGTATTTATTGTGGCATTTGGGGCAGAAACGGAACGGGGTCCGTTCCATCGGCGTTCTTCAGCACGCGGTCGGGCCGACCAGGCCCTGACGGAGGATCGAAAAACTACCCCGAAGGGCACCGGAGCTCTTCGATGCGGTGTGGAATCTAAGTACGCCGATCCCGAACGCAACAATACCGACGAAAATCTTCCGAAATTAGCTAATTTTCCGTTCCGAAACTCGGAGCGACAGGAACACGTCCGAACCCGATGGCGGAAAAAAAACAATCGAAGATGGAGTCGACGCCCATGCGCAATGGAGACAAAAGGAGGAGTCACTCGGTCCCGTGACTCGAAAGACTTCTTCGAAGAAAAACAACTTGTAACACTCCGGCCCAACACCAGATGGCGAGCTATTGCAGAACATGCGTATCTACAGCGACAGATGCCATCGAACACAACGTTACAGGCTGTGTCTGGTCACAACAAAACTACCACTACAGAAACACCTGCAATCTGCCTACCTTCATGTAGAGGTATGTAGGAATCCAAGTCCCCAAAGATCTGGGTAAGCTCCTCTTCAGACATAATGGACAACTTCAGCATAGGATCATGGTAGGCTTTCCTGGCGAGCTTAAGATCTTCTATGAGGTCTTGTTCTCCTCGGGACATTTCAAATATGGCCTATACAAAAGGATGAAAAAACTCTTTACCAAATGCTCGTCTGTAAACCTAGGACTCACTGCATCTTCCAAAATCCAGAGCTTGCGAATCTGTCATCATTAAAGGCTCACATATTAAACAGATTAAAAAAGTAGTTTCTCTTTTATACTTCTGTGTTTTGTGCTATCAGTGTAATTGACACCCCTTTGAGTAGTCTGCAGTGCAGCAAGTAAACAATTTAAGAATCACATTCCAAAATCGTATTTTAAACCATGGTGCAATTTCAAACCCAATGAGAGCTACTGAACTGGGAAGGGAAGTGTAAACTGCTTGCCCAAACTTGCAATACCACTCTGTTAGTCAAACCAATCAGCAGCTCTTCGTAACTCCCCACATTACGAGGAACTTGCCAAAGGTTCTCAGAGCAGACGCATGTGCAGGTGTTTACTGGACACCTCCCTCTGTACCTCTTGGCTCACTGAGAGAATACACACCTCTTGGCGCTTGATTTCCTTAGTGCTGAGGGTCTCCTTCATGTTGACATCGAACATCTCGGACCAAAGAACACTGTTCCTTCTCTTGGGTGGGGTCGGGCCAGAGGACCTGCTGCATGACTTCTGTGCACAGCTCGGAGACTTGGTGTCACTGCGCAGAGTGAACGACTGTGGGAGAGAAGGGGGTAAGAATAAACACCAAGCGTTCTTTAGGGGCATTATTGCATTAAACTACTAGTATTGTACTTTCAATGTCCGTTCAGTAGCGGATAGTAGAAGCAAAGCTGCTTTGGCTATACTAGCAACAACTGAGATCACCCATCTCCACTTTTCAAATACATGTATATTAATGAGCAACTAACTCTACAAATACCTTGCAGATACCATAACCTACTTGCTAAAGAATCCAAATTTGAGGAGCGGCCCCACTGGCCCATCAGTTAAGAAAGGCGCACACTAGCGTGTTGACCTGCATTAACCAAAAACAAGGCCATCTCTATTTCAAAAGGAAACCTCTGTAGGATATATTCATCTGAAGTAGGTTTCTCTTCCGTTTAGGAAAATGGGCCCTGGTCAGCCAATCTCTTGGAAAGAGGAAAGCCAGAACGTTTCCATAGCCAGTGGTGACGGGGACACTTCGACAAACTTCAGTCGATAAAGTTGGGGTTGGCCAACTGAGCATGTCTTAAAGTACACTAAACCATCAGTGAGGTGACCCGAAGACAGTTTTTTATTTTAAAAAAATGACGCTAGTGTCCAAGTCACAGATATTCACAGACTTACCCGTTAGCTGCCCTGATCTATGTCCACCATAGATAAACTAACGTAAACACAAGCACACAAACCCCAGTTGTAAACGACAATGGAAGTTTGAATTTGTTGTAAAATATTTAAATGTTTAGCCTGAAAAGGTAAGAGGGAAAGTAACGCTACCAACATATTTTCCATTTACAGTGGTTTAGCCTGAAAAAATATAGAAAGATTGTGTCCCTTGTTTTTAACACTCAGTTTTTGTCTCACTCATTAGAACTGCTAACCAAGCCCACTTTTCAACTCATTTCAGTAACAAATGACCCCAGTATCTAGCCCTGCCCTCACTCTTGTCTCCTGCTAAGAATATTCCGCTGTGCCTGACCCAGGCCTTACAATTCGGGTACTGCTCTTTTCTCACATAAACAGCCTAGACACTAGGTCCCTAGAAGTGCAAACGTAGAAGTGTCCTTGCAGATACAGCACATGTCCCTAAACCCCTTGTTAAGAATGATCTACATTTCTACTCAGTCATCGACTGAGGATCTCGCCTAACGTAAGTCACTCCCACCCGCCACCTTCATACCATGGGCAACTAAGCCTTTCCAATGAAAGGCAGAAATCTAGTGCTACGGGGTTTACCCGCACCAAAGATTGAGCAAGCTGTTTCCAGCGGCTGGACGCAAGTAAATCTAAGAACAACGCTATACACATTAGATGCACAAATGATATTTGCTGTAAAGTAATGTAATGTAATGTACTGGCTGCAGGTCCTCCCTAATGTACCCTGTGCACCACAAGGCTCCTTTCAACAAGGTTGTCAAGCTGTTTAGATTTGGTAATCCATCCACTGTGTCATTTGGGACAACAGCTACACCATGAACCTGGCATATACAAAGCACCACCAATGTTAAGCAACATGGGCTAAGAAAGACCACGTTACCATCTGCGAGTTGCAGCCTTAATAGCTGCAGCCCTGTGTCAGGACACAGACATGAAGGAAGACATCCTCACCTGAATGGTTTGACCAAAGCGCCTGACTGCACCACTTCTGACAGGTGAAATCAAATTTGCCAAGGAGGTGACTCGGGTCAAGGGCCGTACTCGCTTGTAGCTTGGCTCCTGCGAAGAAGACAAAAAGACAGGCCCCGTTGAGTGGGTGTAATAAGGAGAACTGGTGTTCTGCTACAGATTCAAGACGTGTGGAAAACGCAGAGCAAGCAAGACAAAAGAAAGGGTGAAGCTGGCACTGCAAGGCTTAAAGTACATCTGGGTACGACTCACCCTCTGTCCATAGTCTGCGACAGTTTGGGTAAGTGATTCTGAAACTTACAGTAAGTACCACCATCAGGCGTCCGAACTGCACAGGAAAATCATGCACAAAACAATACCAGAGAAGTATCGAGACATAAACCAGTGACAGTCATTCAGTGTAAAAGGTCATTTATTAGGACAGGATTGCAACAAGCAACATAACTAACTTTTATCTTGAAAACCGCAACTTTAATAATGCCCTCCCTTTAACATCTCCTCGCTCATCCTACCACTTCAAACCCTCATTTTGTTTCCATTCCCCTACACACTCCCCTTTTCCTTTCATGCCCCATTTGGTTCGTGCGTACCCTCAACTCACAGCCTTCACCTGCTTGTTTATTCCCTGGAAGTGTGGCCGAGCCTGCATCTGACTCACCACTCTCCCCCATCTACTGCCTATCCCTTCCTGCAACCTGCCCTAACTGACAACCTACCCGTTTACCCCTTCTTTCGCTTAGAATACATTTTATAACTCCTCTCTCCTTTCTAACCTTTGCCGGGTGGGTGGGAGGCCAAACCAACCACGTGATGGGTTCACGTGGAAAGAGGCCGGTCCCTCCTCCCACGCCCCCTTATAGCCCCACCCTTAAGGCCCACCCCCACTTACCTCTACCCCAACCCCGTCCCGCGCCGTCACTTCCCCTCCTGAAAGAGCCTGCGGAGAGACTAGAGCGAGTCTCTTCCTCTCCGCGGGACCCTCCAATGAAACGAGACTGAGACGCCCCCATTGAGCTATTTTTCGATAATAAAGGTATTATTTGTTTGCGGGTGTGGGTCCTGGAGAATGGGGCATACGAGTGATCTTTTCAAACCTTGAATGAGAACTTTTACAGGGCAGCTGTGTACATTAATCCTACTTCGACTGACTGCATGTTGGCTCATCGTGTGTATACGTGGTCCCTGCTATGGCGGGAGTACCACAATAAACAACTGCTGGATCAGGGAATACGTTTCCTGACAGCTGGTAAAGAAGGGCGTCGCCAGGGCCTGAACACTACAATACGAAGATACCCCTCCGCTGTCCCTCGGCACTGGGCAGTCAGAGAGGATCTCACACTTCAAAATGCTGCGGTAAACGTTTTATTTCTAAGCACTGTGCTTAACACACTCCTTTCAGCGCAGGCCTGGGAGTGGAACACTTGAACCCGGTGATGTGTAACATCGAGGGACCCGTGATAATTATCACAAATCTCGCGTCAGGGCGGAGTTTATCCTCATGTGTACTAACAGTCTACTCATCCTGGCTGGGAGACTGCTGTAGATTTCTTGAGTCAAGCACTTTAAATGTAGCCGGGCCAGTCTGAAAGTGTATTTACACGATGTACCAAGTGCAGGTGAGGGCCTGCCCGGGGGACCGGTATAAGGACTTCCAATGTCAGGCGTGGGCAGCGAACACGCGCCCCGGGTGTTCCTTTTAAGCCTACAACCTGTGTTCAAGTTTCTTCTCAAAATCTGGACTGTCGAGGAATGGTAAAAACTGTTCTAAAATGAATGTTTATTTTTATTTATATTGTGCTGAAATAGAAGGAGCTGGCTTGCTGCCGGAAGGCGGCGCCATATCTCGGCTCGGTGATATATAGTCGCCCACTGGTCGCCTCACCTTGGGCTGAAGCAACACTGCTAAGCTGCCGGGTATGCGTGGCATGTGCTCCGGGGCCTGGAGGCGCCTCCGCTTCCAGTCACTGGATGCACGTGCTTCTCCATCCAGTGAGCAGAGGTCACAAGTGCCATTACCCCCAGTCAGCCACTGCGTGCACGTGGTTCTGCAGTGACTTACTCGCATCCAGTCACTGCACGAACGTGCTTCTGCAGTGACCAGAAGCAGAGTGGACATTCCTTTAAGATAGTCACCTGGCACAGAAAAGGGGGGGGGTAAAACTGCAGTGAAAAGAAGTGAAAACGTGGCACTATTTTCAGACACCCACTGCACTTTTCACTAGAGGGCATTGGCACTGGGAAGGAAGGATACAGCTGCGAAAAGTATGATGTGGCATTACTTCCGGTCTGACACGGCATAAATGCGTTCCACTAGAGCAGCATGACGGTGGCAATGAAGAGAAACTGCTCCGTGGCCACATTTAGCGGCGAGGCCGGTGGAGCGCTATGGCACCAGGGAGGCAGGGTCAGACTGCCCTGGGGCAAATGTTAACGCCGACCCTTGTTGTTGGTCTGCTCCTGGTTCACCTGGTGAGCTCTGGAACGGAGGGCGCAACAATCCTGGCGGATACCATTGGATCCAGGTTTGCTACCCCCCATTTAAGCCATGGAAATGTGAGCGTTTTAGGAAAACATTCCCCGGTATAGAAAGTGATTAAAACAGAAGATAAGGCGGCGAGAAAGGCTCCCGTGTGAGAGGGAGTCGGCTGCGCACAAAGCAGCACCAGCCACCCCAGGGGCAGGAGCCTGGCGTCAGCTGGCTCTCATAGCCACAGGCGGGCAGCAGTGGGTCTGCTGTGGGATAAGGTGCAAACGAGGAAGCTACAGGCACTGCCCTCTGGGGTAGCCCTTGGCTCGAGAAAATAGCCCTTTGTAAGGCCAGCATTAGGCTGTGGTACGTTAGCACTATGCCAGGCCAGAATGGGCTCGGTAGGGTGCTCTGCAAATAACGCAACCAACACTATGTAGACCAGTGAAACCAGAGCAAGGAAAATAGAAAGCGAGAAGAGAAAGTTTGAACGGTAGAAAGAAAAAAAACCACAACACTGGCGCTCATTCTTGAGTTGCCAACGTACTTAATATGTAGTTCACAAGGGCGATGAATAACAATTACGCGAACTATTAACTTAAAATTCTTCTATACACACACACACACACACACACACACACACACACACACACAGTGCCAAAATTTCCAAGAAGGCCACGGCCACGCTGCCTTGAGCACACAAACACTTCAAGGCCGGCGTCTAACGCGACTTGTGT
This sequence comes from Pleurodeles waltl, assembly GCF_031143425.1. NCBI lineage: Eukaryota > Metazoa > Chordata > Amphibia > Caudata > Salamandridae > Pleurodeles > Pleurodeles waltl. The sequence goes on from NC_090442.1 coordinate 713,564,867, forward strand.
AGGTGTCACACATAGGCGGCGTCTGCTTCGTGAACGCGGCCTGACTAGAACACAACTGCGACTGGAAAAAAAAGCAAGTGTACCGATTGCCCTAAATAAATAAACCGTTTATTCTATCTGGCAAAGGCCGAGGGGCAGTCACTTATATGGCGTATACAACGCTCAAACTGTCAATTATGGGCGCACACCTCGCTAGACACGGGGTTCCCGCCACCAGCAGGGAGTAGAGGCGGTGCTACTGCTAACCACGGCCCGCCGCGGTCTCGGGCCAGTCACTCGGTGTTTCGCTGCCCGTCAGGGCCTCCTATCACAAAAGACAGGGGTCAGGAGTTCACTGAAGCAGGGCCCTCGAGCGGCACAGAGGCAGCTGTTTACAATCCTCATGCCTCCCAGGGTGCTACCGCGTCACATGCCTGCATTGTTCCGGGGCTACTGTCCGGCTAGGTTGACCTGCCCTTAGTGCTTTAATGACAGGAGGGCGGGCCTCGCAGAGCAATCAGCGAATTAACACTCCCCGCCCACACGACCCTTCCTTTTTCATTGTTGTGCATATGTCGGGGTATAGGCTTGCGAGCTGGCCTGTGTGGTCACATACAGTATGCACACGGCTAACTCTTGGCCTGGCATTCCTTGCATGCTTTATGACATGTGCTGCCCAGTTGGCGTAGGAGTAGAGCGGTACAATGCCCGGCTCTGTCCGCTTCAGGCACGTGTGAGCGCCCGCACCAGACAACCGCGAGTCAAACATACGCACAAGCTTGCAGTTGACAGGGGCAGCACAAAGCGGCCCGTGTGAGGAGCACTAGAGTTCTTCCAACAGCAGTGGCCACAAAATAGAGACGACTCTACAATACACGGTGTATGAAACAAAAACAACCCAAATTAACATCTGGCTCCGTAGTGCAGGGGTGCTGCGCATACTTCACTTGGTTTAACTTTCTGAGCACGAGCCGAGCCTGTGAAGACAGCTGTGGCCTCCCCTCCGAAAATTACACGTACACAGGCGCGAGCGCGTGCAAGGCCCTGACATTATTTTACTATCTGTGCCCGAATGGGCGCACGGTGCAGCGAACAGTTGCCAAAAGTGTACTGCTCTGAGTTAGATTACTACCCAGGGGTTACCGTGCATGAGAAGGCAGGGGACCTGCCAACCCTGCCGTGAAGGCATCCACCTTTATTGCAGTCATCTTATCTGCGCGTCAGCTGCTAGAGGGCTTTACACAGCACCCCGAAGACAAAAGGCAGAGTAATGCTTTGAACAAAATAAAGAAGCTATCACCCAACATGTAAAATAAAAACGACGCCTTGTACAGTCTACGGAGCACATTCGCCAAAGAAACACGTTTGGACGCGGAGGCGGCTCGCTGAGTGTAAATCTGGGGCGGTGAGCTAAGTGCGGCCGTTGCAGGCAGCGACAGAGAAAGTTTGTTTGCACTGGACACTCTCGGGAGATAAACCTAACTCTTCCTGCACAAACAACAACACGAGCATTGCCACTGATGGCCCTGAGGTTTAGGGAAGGCCTCTGCTGCAACAATACCGCAACCGAGACAGGCAGCCACTTTACAGGATCTCGTTACTCGGCATTTACATAGCGCCCAGCAGGCCACTGGTGTGGGATCGCGGCGCTTTATGCATCTACGGAGGGAAAAGTAGGCATCGACATACAGGGGATTCTTGGACATCTTTGAACCCTATGTTATCAAAACTGGACTGGCACTTCCTAGTTCTAGGGAGGCCGCCTCGTAACCCACCCTTTAATAGAATAATGCTGCAAGGAGAAGCTCTTAATAAGGCGCACAGAGGCATTGATCCGGGAGCTATATATTTATTGGTTCTTGCTGTTAATGCAGAGGGAGGAGATACGTTTAACACGTGACCATTTTATGAAATTATCTGTCTACACCGAAGGCCCTTTACATTTTAAAGATGTAACGGAATGCACAGCAGAGGAGCTTATTAACAAGGCCAGGACCCAGAACTGGGGTGCACTGGCAAGTATCCTGCCACCGCTGACTGACAGGTGAACCGAACACCCCCACTAACAGCCCCTCTGTACTTTATCCAGTCACGCATCACTTCAAAAGGCCGGCAACAGGCTACAAAGGTCAGGAAGGTGGCAGCCCCGGGCAGGCTGAGTGGAGCTCGCCAGGCCGATAAGATCTTCATAGGGAACAATAATCTCTAGTCAGTGGTGTTCGCAGGGGGCCTTGGACGCCTGCGTCGGAGACAGGGCAGCAGCCTACTGGGAGGGCTGACAGGTCTCGAGCCAGGCCACACTCACGGGAGACACTGGCCTGATCGCTTCATCGATGTAACACGACTGGCGAGGGCAGGGTTCCAGCCTCAGGCATTCAAAGGCATACATTAAGTGAGCTGTAGAGAGTGGTCACTTCAACTTAACACAGTGCCGCGTTACAGTGGTTGGTAAAATGTACCTCCATGACAGGAAGACAGTGGAATTGCTACATGACGTCATAGTTTAAATGCAAAATCAAACAATGAATAGTACATATCTTAGAAACATTCTGTATCAAACGCTGTATGCTAACAAACAGCCTATATGCGCGTGTTCACATCTATGCTAGTACCTTTGCACATGCACTTTGCATTAAAAGCACGACCAGACAAGAAAAGACAACAATTGAAACCGATCTACAAGTGTCAGGCAACCAGACGCACCCGTGCGCTGCGCCCTGCGAGAGCGGGCAGTGCCACAGAAGCCAGATACTGGAGAATCGGGCCTATTCTGCGGTCGCTTAAACCTGTGATGCGAGGTCTGCGCCAGTGACAGCCTGACTAATCTCCAATAGGCGAATTGGCACAAAAAACAGACGACACTTGTGAACTTAATGAGACCGAACCGAAAGGATACACCACCCAGTAGTATCAAGGCGGAATTCCCCATCAAAAAGAAAAAACATAGTAAACCATTCGTGATTATCTAAAGATCGCACCTGACCCCCTGATGCGGGGCTTCAGCCGTGACGCACACGATGCAGGTGTACAGAGCGCCAGATAAACGGAAGCCGCAGGTGTGTAAGAGCACACATTGATAAATCAAACAAACTGCAACAAGCAAGGGGGGCGGCATCTCATGATCCCGCTGCTCGCATGTGACCTCACAGGCCCTTCACCTGCAGGGCTGACCAATAAACCGATAAGTGAAGGTAAACAGACAGGCAGCACGACTCGCCTTGCCTTGTCCATATCTATCCCACAGAAGGGCTCAAAGTCTCCCTATCTGGGCGTGCTGGGGAGTGTTTACGTAATGACTACTGATTGCAAGCATGCATCATACCACACGTCCACCACGAAGCAAGCACACCCTAAGACAACATATTTCAGAATTCTTAGCAGCACTGTAATACGGAACATTTAGTCTTCTAAGGTTCATGCAGTAGGTCAGTAAATCTCACATTCAGTTTTACATGCAGATCACCAGGTTAGAAGCAGTCAACAGGTTCAAAGTCAACCATATGAAAATGCAGCATGCGGTTGGTTTCTGCGCTGGTCTCAAAGAAAACAGCAATTTCATGTAAAGTTCAGATAGCGCCTTGGAGGCATCTCTTTTCCATGCACTTTGTTATAAATAGCGCCGAGTCCGTACGTTTGAAGCACAGCCGCTATCAAATAAAGTTTACAGTTCGCATCGATCCGTCCGAAACGCCTACCTCGAGCTCCTTGGTCGACTGGCTGTGGACCTCTATGACCCGGATTGTCCTCTTGATTGGCAGGAGCCCCCCTATCTCGTCGTGGGCCACCATGCTGCCCCCCTGGGCTCGAACTAGTGTCAGGTTGTGTGTGGCGGCGGCGCCCCGTCGTACACGAGCCTACGGTGTGCGAGGAAACACTCACAGCTCCTTCCCATGCTGCATGCTCCCAGGGCCGGACTGGCGGGGCAGGGCAGGCTCCGCTTCCTTAAGGTGGGGGGCGGGGCCCGCTACCCTGGGCGGGCCTGGGGGCCGGCACCCCCCCGGGCGCCCTGGGCCGCGCGCACTGAAACACGAGCCGCGCTGGGCCTAGGCTTTGAAGAGTCTATTTTAAAGCTGCTCTGTGTGATTACAAAAAAGACACATGCTGCATAAACCCGCCAGCGCTGCTCACTTGGCAACACTCGCCCCATTGTCCCCCCACCCGCCGAGACTAAATCACTCGAAAACAGAGCATTGCAAACTGAAAACTTTAGCAGCTTTGTGCCAAAGGGTCTTGCCCGGCCCAGCAGCTGTAGGGGAAATCGCCTGTCAGCGTCGCTGGGATTAAAGGGAAGGGTCAGTCGTTTTATATTGCGCCTTAAACTGACGCTGGGGTTGTGCCCAAACACCGACCAGAAGAAAAGGTAACCTCCGTTTAGCAAGTTAAGTTTGTGCGGAAGGCCGGCCTTAGCTCTGATGGCGCCCTGTGCGACAATGCTTGTTGGCGTCCCCCCCAGTGATCACCTCCACCACGGATTGCCTCACTATCACCTTATAGCAGAGCCCCCCAAACCTTCGATCTCTCTCCAGGCACAGCATTAAATCACCAGAGTTATCGTGACATTTTTATTGTTGCATAAAAACTGCTGGAGACACATATCATAAAACACTTGCAAACAGGGCTCCACCACCCTAAATATGCACCCGGTGCGGGGGCACCGCCCGCACCGCCCCAGAGCCGGCCCTGCTTGCACATATACTGCTATTGGAACTTAGCTGCTTGGGCATCGCAATGGCGAGTAACCGTGGAAGCGTCTGCTGCCGCCGACAAGCAGGCTCATACAGCCCTGTGAGCAATTACTTTGGGACATTCACATTTCATTTCGGCACAAAGTAAGTGATGGGGGTTCAGAAGACACTATTAATCTACAGCAAGTAGCATTTCGTTTCGTTTATTTAGTATGTCTAACTGAAATACGGGAAAATGCTGAAATAACAAAAAGATCAAACTAGCATTCAGTGACCATTAACACGAAAACTCAGACAGTTCATGTCAACATGACCGAAAACTGAAACAAATTGTCGCCCACTGCAGCTGTCAATTAAGAAGGTGTGCACACGAAATGAAACACTGCAAGTGCTGAAATGTTAAAAATGGCTACAAAATTAAGTGGGGTGGGGGCATCAACTAAGAAGTAATGTAATACAACCTTTATCCTGAAAACCCTACAGTACACATTATGCAAGTAGTAACACTGGGAGAGATGCTCTTTCTACCCCGAAGAAGTTACAATAGCGGTGTTTGAAAGGCACTGGTACAACTAAGTGGACCCGGACTGTTGAGGGCAGGAAGGTGTTGGTTGTTTTTTCACATTTTATCCAAAAGACTCGTCACTTTCTACAATGGGATCGTGGCACTTGATGTGCGGGTTCTTCCTGAGTGACTGACTGACATACACAGACAGACAGACAGACAGACATACACTCGCTCGCTTTTTTTACTTGGTATAATAACTAGGTTTTTCTAATTTAATATTTCAATGAAATTTTTTACGTTTTTAATTTCTTGGGCGTTCACAAACATATAAGGCTTGGTTTCCAGAACGATCTCTTCGACACTGCAGAAACGGTCACCGAGGAAGCAACACTGCACGGCGTCTCTCTACCCTGCAAACGTCCACGTGTAACCCTCCGCACCCCAGCATCACTGCAGAGTGCACGCAAGACTCGCATGCTCACGCCGCCTCTTCGATCTCCACAGGAAGTCAGAACAGGTCAGTAGACTAGCAGCACAACCCCCTGCTTGGAAGGAAGGCGCCGCTGAATCTTCACCTGCTGACATCAACCACCGGCTTAACCCAGAGACCATGTTGCACAGAACAGAAAAAGCCACCATCGATACAGCACTCGCCGACGAGGCTAGGGCGAGAAAATGAGTCTGGCATCTCAAACAAACCACTCGGACCACTGGGCCTCCAGCTACAAACCTGTTGAGGGCTGGAGGAGTCAAGAGCTGAAGCTATTATTAGCTGATCTAAACAGACTGACTTATCAACGATAAAGGCTCTTCTAAAACATTCTTGCATTTTGTACTGAGATTTGACCCTTCTGTTAATCTCTATCCTTCCAGAACACAATGCATACTTGCAAAGTGCCCGTTCAACCAGTGTCTTTTTAGTGCCGAATAACAGATGCGGCTTGTCCCCCAATAGCACAAGTTTTTATCAACTTAAACAGGATGAAAAGATGAGTGGAGATACTGGGTGGGAGTTCAACCTATGACTATTGGTACAAAGTTACAACCAAGCTTAGTCAATAATACTCCTCGCTCTTGACACTGCCTAAACAAGAACACTCTTTATCTGACTGAGCTTTAACAAGGATCCTTCTCACTCCTGGTCGAGCTTCAGCCTCCTCACTCTTGAGCAGGCCTCAAGAATCCTCCCCCTTCCTGGCAGAGCCGCAACAAGAATCCTCCCCCTTCCTGGCCGACCTCAACAAGAATCCCACCCACTCTTGGTTGAGCCTCAACAAAAATCCTCCCCCTTCCTGGCTGATCCTCAACAAGAAATCTGCCCCTTCTTGGCTGACCCTCAACAAGAAATCTGCCCCTTCCTGGCCGAGCCTAAACAAGAATCCTACCCGTTCCTGGCAGACCCTCAACACTAATCTACCCCCTTCCTGGCTGAGCCTCAACAAAAATCCTCCCCCTTCCCGGCCGAGCCACAACAAGAATCCTTCCCACCCCAGGCTGAGCCTCAAAAAGAATCTTCCCCACCCCTGGCTGAGTCTCAACAGGAATCCTCCCCCTTCCTGGCAGAGCCTCAAAAAGAATCCTCCCCACTCCTGGTCAAGCCTCAAGAAGAATCCTCCTCACTCCTGGCTGAGCCACAAGAATCATCCCCCTTCCTGGCCGAGCCACAACAAGAATCATCCCCCTTCCTGGCCGAGCCTCAACAAGAATGTTCTGGCTACACTTTAACCCTTTCAGAATACACCTCACTTCAGACAGAACTACAAATAGAATCCTTCTCAGTTCGGATTTATCTTCAACATGATTTCATCCTCTCTCGTGACTCCATTCTAACAAGAATCAACTTACTTCAGAGTGGGTACAACACAATTATACCTTACTTTTAGTTTAAATTTTTGTGGAATGGATGGAGACTCATCCCATCCCTTTGATATAGGAGACTAGGACCCTGTAGATAACTACATAGAACTGATGTAACTACAAGGACGTTTTAAGTAGAATATGGTATCATTCGATGAGAAGAAATGCAAATGGCATCTCAATGGGAAAGCCCCCTTATCTTTCCAATTACCCTACAACACTCTTGAAGAAGTCTTTAAAACAGACAGGAACATGGGCATACTGTGAGTTTTGGTGTTGTGACTTGATGAAAAGAGGATGTGCAAGAAAAATTAAAAAAACGGAGGAAACACTAGGCAAAAATAGAGCTCATCTATATACATGGGTGCTTGATAGTGTCTGTTCATTCAATCTGCTTCCACATTCTATATATTGAGGAAGCAACACATTTATTTTATATTGAGAAGACTTACAAGACTCACCAAGAGACCCAGTGGATGGAGATACTAAGGTATGTGCTTGAGAGAGTTCTGTGTTGCCTTGAATGTGCTCAATCGTGCTAATCAGTCATCTTTGCTCATGAAAACAAAGATTTCTTGTTCTGGCAATGAGCAGCTTCTACCACATATTTGGAGAAGGCTTTCAGGGAAGACTTTAGTCAGAAGGGAAAGATCTTGAACTGGTATGCTTGTGCCAAAACTAGGTATTTCAAATAATTTCTGCGCAATGGTCATTTTGGAATGTGGCAGCAAAAGCCTTAAGAGTGAGTAGAACAACTTACTTCAAGAACGACCACATCTGGCTGCAGAAGTTAAGAGAATATCTGCAGTAAGATGCTGTATGAGGATTCCAGAGTTATACAAAAGGAGTGCATCTTATATGTCCAAATCACTGTACAGCTTGAGGTATACATAATCCAATCACTTATTGCACAGATCTTTGCTGCTTTTTACTCAGATGATGATCGACCCATGAAGACATGCAGATGTCCTCCTGAATGAAACATGGGAACTGATTGATGTTATACCAATGTATGTATCAATTTCTTAGTGATTTAGTGAGGCACAGCATTTATTATCCAATGAAATTCGTACTTATTCCGGTCACCCTCTGAAGGATCCACAGCAGAGAGGACCTCAGCTACAGAATGAACTCTGCGTTTAAGTAAAAGGAATAGGCTTACATGATTTTGGTGTAATAAGTTCAAACCGCAGGTCGCTTGTCTCCGAGGAGGATGTACATTTTGCATTTGACAGCAAAATGCTGTGGAAGATGGGAAGTAAAAATTAAGTTAAATTGCTTTGAACTAGGGAACAGATTTCAAAATAGGGTGCAAACAGAATTTACTTTCGAGTAGGATGTTGAAGATACAGCAATATTTTGTGTAAAGGTTCTGCCATCATGTAGAAGTAAAGGTCTCAACAGCCCAATCCGATTCTCATCTGAAGGAGATTAAGTCTCTAGATCACCCAAGTCTACATAAGAGACAAAGTCATGGCTTCCTAAGAGTTCATTGATTGTAGTGGAAACATCTAGGTGAACCTCTATGCGAAGCAGTTTGTGGACCAAGAAGGCCCATTTCTTCTTGCAGGACCCTAACACTTCTTTCATTTTATCTTTTGAAGGGTATCGTCTTACAATGTTTATAAATGTCCAAATCATGCTAATTTACCTAACATATTAAAAGGCACCTTGAATTACAAGCATCCTTGCCCATCTGTCTTCCTCAAGGGCACTATTTTCAATTAAGAAACATTGATCCTCCTCTACATATCTTACAGAAGTAGATATATATAAAGGGAAAAGCATATGGGAGGTGGGTAATTATAAAATACTAGGCCAAATGAAGAGCCTTGGTGTGAACGAATCCCCTCTGATCAAGCATAACATTTAACAGAGGGAATGTGCTGGTACTGAGCACTGTAAGTGCTGTGGATCTGTTGGCAACACATTTCTGTGGATCCCAAGATGAATCATACTAAAAGTGTTGAAAACTGCACAAAGTATGACTCTTGTGTGTGTGGCCCGTCTGGACGTGGTAGAAATCATGGACCATACTGCCACTGAGAACATGTGTTTCTGTTAGAGCCTTTCAGTAGCTTCTAGATTTTGCTGGAAATGCAGCATCTGTTCAGTAGGTGCAGTGCCAAGGTGACAACAAAATGATCATGGGAAATCTGTGTCTGGGGGCCAATTATGCCAATGACGCGTGTATCTCTGTGCTGCAATACGATTGGCTGCGTTTCCATCTCGGGTTCACAAACTGTATCCCTACTCTGCCTTTAAACATAGGCCTGGATTACCTTTCATACAGTCCTGTGAGAAAATCAGCAGCGCCGCATTGCACAAATAGGAACAAATTGTGTACCACCAGATTTTGCATGAACTGCCCTCTAATGAGTTCATCAGTCACTAAAAAGGCAGTAAAGCAGGACAGTAGGTGTTGTTCTACATTATAAAGGGGATGCTGTGGCGCCTTACATACGACTTGCACTTGTTGTCCACCCTCTTGTACAACATTCAATGCAAGGTCAACTACACAAGTGTAAGGCACTTAAAATGTGAAGTTTTGCTGTCATTACACACCTCTCACACAGCAATATCGTGGAATATTCGCTTGACCCTTTGTCATGTATGCTTTAATTTGGTATTAGAAGTGCATGCAAAGCCATGTCACGCAAATTTAATAGCTCAAGTTTTGTGTGAAAAACTCTGTGTTGGTGCCATTCACGTCCCACTACGCCTCTTTTTGCACAGATTATGAGGTGACCCTCCAGGGTGCAATTGATACTTCACAGAGCTCTAGTGAACCATCAGAGCAAAATACCTGGCACTGGAAAGTTGATAAGCAGCGTGTGTCATCATATAGTACATTTGGGCCCAAGTCTTTAATCTGAAAGCGTCTCCACTAGTCGGCCGCTCGGAGCCAATAAACATAGCTGAATGCAGTGACTGCATGTTAGAGCTGGCTCACGTTCCAGTGGGATAACTGCAGCCCCTCAAATGGAATGCCTCTGATCTCACTTATTACATGCCATATGACATGTTAAATTACATCATCGATTGCATCACTGATTATATTTAAATAACAAAAGTGAAACTACTAATGAGAACAAGTAATGACTTTGGCACAGTGCTATAGGCTTTCTGAATAAGGAGTGATACAACAACCTAAATCACTAGTTGCACTCTTACAAGCTTCTCAGTAAGCTTTTAAAAAATGTCAAAGGAATAGGACATTTCAGAAGTGCAGCACTTTAGAGAGATATCATTGTCTTTTTACTTGTACTCACCAAAGGAGGGGTGTAGTAAGGGTAGGACACTTGCCGAGAGCTGGTCACTGATTATCACTGAGCAATAGACCCTTTGGTCAACCACTACTGTGAAGGCCTGAACGTTGAGCAAGTAGGGTATTAAGTGGTCACAGAGGGGTGGACGCTTAGCCTGGCCACAGCCAAAGCCCTGTGGCCAAACTAAGCTGCACTGAGCTGTAAGCAGGGGTCGAGCTCAGGATCTGGCCATACGCAAGACAGTATGTTGGATGCAGGGTCTGGTGTGATACCAGACCTTACAAGTCACTGCCTCTAAGCATTTCTATAAATGCATGCATATTGGGGAGTGGCCGCAGTCCTACTTATGGCTGAAGATCATGTGCAGTGGAGGTCTGATGCTTGCGGAGGATTGGGTGCAGGGCCTTGCTGGAGTCTAGGCACTAAATCCAAGGCCTCATGTGGATTGGATGTAGGATCTGGCCAGAGTCTGAGTGAGATTCCATGAGTGATGTCATCAATTATGTCATTTAGCATATCCTGAGTGATGTAATATGTGAAGTCATAAGCAGTGCATGATGGGGGTGCAAGTTATATGTAGTTCACTAAACCAGCATATTTATGTTTTTTTTAATGTTAGCTTATATCTCATTATAACTAACACAACTATAATGTCATTGTAACAGTTTTTTTCCAGCGACTTTTTTTTGACATAGGTTAAGGTCTTAACATCTAACCTAACGTTACACCTCTAACATGTTTTTTCAGTGAATATATGTATGCATGTACCTATATTAAAATATGTCTACTAAATTTCACTATTTTAAAATTGGGGAGCTGTTAAGTGGCTAAGCAAATGGGTAGGCAGAGTAGAAAGATGTATAAAGCGGAATTCTACACTTCATTCAGACACCTTTCTCTCACTATTTTTAACCCCTTTAAAAGTAAATTCTGCCTCAAATCACTATAAACCCACACCTCTTCTCACATTTTAAACAACTGTAACCCTGCCTGCATAAACATCTCAGGGCTCATTCAATTTAGCCAACTCTTCAGGAAAGGTTTTAAATTCAACAGCTCTCATTCCAAACAAAATGGTGTTTAGAAGTGGCTTCCTTTTGTACTGATTGAAAATATTAGATTGATAACAGAAGTGGTTATTGTCAGAATGGTTTAATGACAAGGATTAGAAAGATGTTTGAGAAGTGAGAGAAAATGCAACCTCACTTTAACTTGGTAGAGCACTAACTATAATTTCTATAACCAGATTAACCCCCTCATTTCTAAAGAACATGTATTGGGTTTTACAGCTTTTTGAATAACACTGTGCCCTCGCCAAACACAGTGTTATTATCAATGATGTAATTTCAGATGTCATTAGGGATGTAATCAATGCAGTAATTCAACATGTCATGGTTTATGTAATATGTGAGGGTGAAGTAGTGCATGGCGAGGTTGCGAGTTAGTTACTTTCGGTCATGAGTTGTAATTACTTGAGGTAACTAACTAACTGGTGAATTTCAGTGGTTTTGTTAGTTTAAAACATTATGTTTTACCTCACATTTTCAACCTACTATAACATTACGTTAACTTTTGTTTTTCAGTGAATTACCACTTCCTTTTAACACAAAGTAAGATGTCCATCGCTGTGTGCAGCATCTGGTTGGCCACGGTGCCTGGTCCAAACACCCAGCGGTGCACGGCTTTGGCCATGAGCAGAGTGTGGTTGGGCAGGTCGTGTGCTAACCTGCCAAAGGCATACAGCGGCATTAAACCAGTGAACAGAAAGACATGTTACATATATTTTAACAGCAAGGCTTGTAGGATCGAAGTCAGTTGTGAGAAGTGGGTAGGAAAGAAGTGAAGGTAAGAGTAATATCGAGAAACTGAACATATCATTGCTATGTGTGTCTGTGGGCAACTGCTGGGAGAGAGAGAAAAGTCTGGCAGTAGTGCCCATACATGTTTTGAGGTTCTTCTTTATAATCTGTAGTGCACTAGGAGTAGCTCGGAATAGGCCAATCTGGAGATGTTGAACCAAGCCAATCTGAGTGCACTACAAGAGATGAATCCCATCTCTCATGTCAGAGGTTTTGGATTGGATTTCTTTCTTGAAACGTCTCTGTCTGGAGGTGTCCGAAATTGACTAGGATGTCTCATATCAAGGAAGACTGCATCTCAGTATTACTGACTAACCAGGCACTATATCCCTGGACAGGTCTTAAGTGTTACTCACTATATTTAAGAGACAAAATGGGGACAGGTTTTAAGGTGTGTGCTGTGCTACCCTCAGGCACCGAACCTGCCCTGACTTTCTCTAGGATGACTTGAAAATGGCCATTGTCAGAATGAACTGGCTGCAGTACTAATGCTCTAGCTCTTCATATCTTTGAAGGAGGTCCAGCATCATCTTACAGCCCCCAAACCTGTAAGCTAATTCACCCCTGAATATGCCATATATTAAGGATCTATTAACTCTCAACTTTTGTTTAACCTCTACCCCAATCCTCTACCAGACATTATGAAGTCCTTCAACTAAACTTGCTATAATTACACTGACTGAATAGAGCAACACAGAACTGGAAAACCAGAGGAATTGAGATTCGTCAGGACCGGACCACTGCATTGGGGCCACAGATGAATGGAAAAACTCCACCCATCCAGCAACATCAAATTAAGTAAGAGATCAGGAAGTGATTGATTACTCCAATATTTCTGTCATCTTTCACGTCAGCCAAACTGCAAGGAGTATCATTTCATAAAGCAAACTCTTCTACGCATCTTCTTCACTTAGGTCACTCTCAGTATCTCAAAGCTCATCAACCCCCACAGTAATATTTTGACTAGACTAAGCAAATGTCCTTACCTAAGGTCCACGTTATTTCTACTCTAAAGATTACAAACTATTCAAATTGTAGCAGCAAGACCACTCCTACAGCTTAGGTCATGGAATGCACCTTAGAATAACTCCAAGTGCTTTACTTGCTTCCCATGGCCAGACCCTCCGTTACCTGCATTGCACAGAGGTCCATTGAGGGCAAGAACCAATTGTGCTAAGCTCCAACAATGTAGGTGCATCGGCTGATCATTCCCCTACAAGAAGAAACATCGGTGGAACTGTTATTACTCCCTTCCCAGCAAAAGAAGAAAGGAGGTACACACCAGGTTCTTCACAAACATGTAAAGAAGTATCACACTGACCAATAAAAAGTTTCTATCCACCACACAGAAAGTATTGGGAACAGATGATTTGGGATCAGACTGGCCCATGAACCTAAAACTACTGACCTTTAAGGAGAGGCATGATAACACATGCACCCATCTTTATAATACATTGTACTTTAGGCATGGGAGTGCATGCAACTGTTCATGATGCACAACACGAAAACAGGTCGCACGTAGATCTCACATTTTTACAACTAGGTACAAAAAGTAAATATAAACCAATTTGCTCTATCATGCTCTCCTGTTCAACAACCCAATCGGGTATCAAGCACTACACCAAACACTTCTCAGAAAGGCTAACTAAAATCATTCTGCCAACCAAGCACTCGCTCCCGTGCACCGTCCCCCAACCACTAGTGCGCTTCAGTGACATATCAGGGATAAGAAGTGATGATAAAGGCATAAGCAGTGTGATAAGGTGCAGAGTCCAGACCGCCACACGCTGGCACTAGGCCTTGAACGAGTTACCATCTAGACCAGTGGTTCCCAACCTGTGGTCCGGGGACCCCTGGGGGTCCGCGAAGCCTCCTCTGGAGGACCGCGACCGCTTAGACAATTAAATATTATTAACAGATTTAGTCCCCAGCTTTCAGTAATGACTCAGTGGAGGGTCCCCGGATTCCGATAATAATTCTGTGGGGGTCCCCCAGGTTCCAGTAATGATAAAGTGAGGGTCCACATAGGTCAAAAGGTTGGGAACCACTGGTCTAGACTGGATATAGAATGCAGAGGAAAAGGGTAGATATTGGCACGCTACACTACATTACCGGGCACAGGAGAAAAAAAACTGCGTAAAGTAAAACGTTAAACTGTCGCCTAACGAATACAAAAACAAGAAACAAGAATGACACAAAACGTGCTCTGATTAGCAGAGTAGAGAACTTAAACTTCACCAGAAAACATGCTTTTGTGTTTCTAGACGAGAAAGCCAGATCACAAAAGTACTGTGAGAACATGTGCCAGCAGCGCCACCTCGTGTCACTGAGATGAATAGCTGTTATGAATTAAACATTTGTAGCTAATCCAAAACACCATGACATCAGTAAACGCGGTGTTCGAAAAACGAGCTTGACTACTTGCAAAGATGAATACCTGCAATCATATAATTAAAATACAAAAATAGACTTGTCCTGTAGCCATTTCCTCATGCACATCACGAAGAAGCTACGCACAGAGCAAGCTCTTTAATTTAACATGCAAATAGCAGTACATGTACTCAACTCCGTCTCGCCATTTTAACTGACACTTAAGACAAATACGGGATTCTCCCAGATCTCAACACAACAATTCACAAATAAAAGCGCACACACGGAACCGCAGCAGAACAAAGCACGACAGCCCTTTGTAAACGGACTCCTTTTCGTAAAGGTCTGCATATTTATTGGGAATATACGAAATTTTAGATGGTAACTATCAATAATCTAGAGGGATATTTACTGTATATTATGTTGTGTATGCTCCGACCATGAGCATTGTATCGTCTATGCTTACCTTTTTCCATCTGCCTATCTTCCCACCCGCGCTCTCTCAAAGTGATGTGACAGATAGGTGTTGAAATGAGACAAGCAATAATGTAAAAAAACTGATACTGATACACCAGTTATATCTTAGCAAATTAACTCTTAAGTTGCGCCCCTATTAAGCACTGCTTATGACCTCACACATTACTTTCTGCTCATCAGGAAAGGTTTTAAATTCGACAGCTAATATTTCAACAAAATAGTGTTCAGGAGGGCTGTTAGCGTTCTAGTTGGTCTTTAGAACTCTGTAGTGATGCTGCAGGCGATCACTGATCCCTGCTGCTGTTGGAAGTACATGCTTCACTCTGTGTGTCTGAATATTTTACAGACACAGGTTAGGAAGATGTTTTGAGAAATCATGGAAAATGTGTACTGATATTAGCTTGCTTGAAAGCTAACCATAATTACGATGGAAAAATAAAAAAAAACTAATTTCTTCATTCACTATAGCCTTCTCTGTAGAAAGTATGTTCAGTTTTAATTGATTCCATCAAGAGGCCTTCATGTATGCCACACTTTTGCCATAAATACAGAATGTTAGAGCCCAAGATGTTCGAACACTGTAGTGAAGCTGCCGTAGAACACTGACCTCAACTGACCGGCTGCTGTTGGAAGTACATGTTTTACTCTGCATACCAGACTTTTTCCCTGACACTGATCACCGCTGCCTTCTCATTTTAGTGTTCTAAAGCACTAACCATAATTTCAATGACACAAAGAAACCCCTCATTTTGTTCATTTACTGCAGTATCCTCTGTAGGAAATGCTTTCTCTTTTGATTTCATTAAAATGGAGTTCAGGTGTGCCAACCTTTGTCATTAATACAGAATGTTAGCGCTCCAGTTGTTCATTAGAACACTGATCACGCTGCACTAGAACACTGCAAAAGCAAATGACAGGCCGCCGCTGCTGTTGGAAGTACGTTTTGCACAGATTATGAACCTTTCTTCTCATATAGCTGGGGAACAGAGTTTGAGCGGATAGAAGATGCATTCTCCTTTTAGCTTCAGGAGCATCTTCCATAACCTCTATAAGAAAATTATGAGAAAAATGTTTTCTCTCACACATGGTTCATCATATCCCAGCAGAGGATCAATATTTTCATAGGGTAAAATAAACCAGACACAACATAGTTTGTAAATGTAGTATGACACCCCTAGCAAACTTACATTATGACAAAAATTAGTTATCACCCTTTATGTATGTACCCTTTTGTGACCTTCAAAAACAGGCTTTCACTACAATGCAGTTCAATGGGGACCATGTCCCCGGGATGTGTAATGGCTGATACAATGTGTTGTCCCTCAGTGACTATCCCACATAACCCTGAGGGTCAGGGTGCACTCCCCCTGCCCCCTTCATTTGCTGGATGCAGAAATCATGTTCTGCGGTGCTGTAATAGCTGCCATAAGACATCGTTCAGGTTGTGGGCAGTCATACAAAATTCAGCAATATCATTTAAGATGAACAGTTTGAGAATACCTTGACACGAACAGTCGGATTTCAGTAACGTATTCTGGTGGTCACCCACTTCATGTCCACTTGAGCACCATTATAAACATTATATTCTCAAAAAATACCGAAACAATTTACACCAAGCACGCTTTGAGTAAATATCTAACTTTCTGTCAAATTTTGGGTAATTCCGTTCAACTACTTTTTCTGTATTGGTGGGAACACTTTCCTAAAGGAAAATAAGGTTTAGGAAACCCCCTTTTTTCTTGGCCCTGACTTGACAAATCATCGCAAACCATTTTTTTCTGAAAAGATTTGTGCAGATTCCTTGAGCAATGACACAGATATTAACAAAAAAATGTATTTTCTATGGAAAGTCTGACTTAACTATAACTACTCTGGCGATACTGCAGCCCGAGTAAAATATCTACCTATATTTACTAATGATCTCAAGACCTCAGAGTGATTTTACCTTGGTGCAGAAATACAACCTATGGCATTCTGCCTTGGTTTTATAAATATATATATATATATATATGCCGAAATGCCACAGCCCAGGCAATATGAGTAGATACGCAGAGTATAATATTGTTGAGTGAGGGGCAGAGCATAATAAGTAACTCAAGGCTTCACCTTGCAAATGAAGGCCCAGACCCCTAACAACATTGAACAATGGTGATAGCTGGTATATTACACTCTGTGCATTTGTATATAAACTATTATGTATATAAATAATCAACCCACTCCTTGTTGTATGAACTGCTGGATGCCCTGCTAGGTCAATGCCATTCATACTGGCTAACTGACAATTTTATCACTGATGAACTAGTGTTTCCACTTGGCCTTGATTTTCTTATATTTGTAATCAGTAAAGTGAAATCTATGCTACATTCAGAATCAATAGAATTGCAGACAGCAGCTTTATGAGTTTTTAAGAAATATTTCAAACAGTATATTTGATGTTATTTATCTTGTGACTAAGATTTGTGATTCCTCCTGAAAGTCCGTTTAATTTTGTATAGTGGTGTACGTGTTTTAACCGCTTGGGTGCCTTGGACGAGATCACCTCGTCCTGCACCCAGGAACCAGGGGAAGCGCTAGCGCTCCCCCCATGTGCCTCCAACCCCCACCCCCGACCCCCCGTCCCCCATCCCCCCGTGACGTCAGCACGCGATCGCACTGACGCCTCCTCCCATCGCTCCCAATGCAAAGCATTTCTCTTAAGATCACGTGGAGGAGGCCGGAGAAGCTTCAAAGGGAAGGAAATGAATTTCCTTCCCTTTGAAGTCTCTCTGAGCGTTTCAAAAGCTGGATTGTAAAGCAATCCGGCGTTTTGAAATGCCCACTAGACTACAGGGATTTATTTATTTTTATGAAACTGGCATGAGGGAGCGACCCCTTGTTAATTTGTTTTAGGCCAAACCTCTATGCGCCAGGGCAAATTTTTTTTGGGTGTTTTTTTTTTTTGTTTGTTTAGAGATTGGGAGCGACCCATTAGGCAAGGGTCGCTCCCCTGGGGGGCAAATTGGACCCCCTTTGTTCCCCCTCAATATCAACATGTTTTTTGTCTCTTCCCTTTCACAAGCACTTGGTCCACCTACACAAATGAGGTATAATTTTTACCGGGAGACTGAGGGGAACATTGGGTGGTATGAAATGTGTCCCAGTGCAGTGATCCCACACAGAAATGTGGGGAAAATGTGATTTTTGTAGCTAAATTTGAGGTTTGCTGAGGATTCTGGGTAAGAAAACATTGGGGGATCCACGCAAGTCACACCTCACTGGACTCCCTCAGGTGTCTAGTTTTCAGAAATGTCTGGGTTTGGTAGGTTTACCTAGAAGGCTGCTGAGCCCAGGACCAAAAACGCAGGTGCCCCCCTGCAAAAACAGGTAGTTTTGTATTTGATCATTTTGATGTGTCCAGATAGTGTTTTGGGGCATTTCCTTTCGTGGGCGCTAGGCCTACCCATACAAGTGAGGTACCATTTTTAGCGGGAGACTTGGGGGAACGCTGGGTGGAAGGAAATGTGTGGATCCTCTCAGATTCCAGAACTTTCTGTGACCGAAATGAGAGGAAAATTTGTTTTTTTAGTCAAATTGAGGTTTGCAAAGGATTCTGGGTAACAGAACCTGGTCAGAGCCCCACAAGTCACCCCATCTTGGATTCCCCCAAGTGTCTAGTTTTAAAAAAAATCACTGGTTTGCTAGGTTTCCCCAGGTGCCAGCTGAGCTAGAGGCCAAAATCCACAGGTAGGCACTTTGTAAAAAAAACACCTCTGTTTCCCGTGAAAAAATTTGATGTGCCCACGTTGTGTTTTGGGCCATTTCCTTTTGTGGGCGCTAGGCCTACCCACACAAGTGAGGTACCATTTTTATCGGGAGACTTGGGGGAACACTGGGTGGAAGGATATTTGTGGCTCCTCTCAGATTCACTTTCTGTGACCGAAATGAGAGGAAAAAGTGTTTTTTTGGTCAAATGTTGAGGTTTGCAAAGGATTCTGGGTAACAGAACCTGGTCAGATCCCCACAAGTCACCCCATCTTAGATTCCCCTAGGTGTCTAGTTTTCAAAAATGCACTGGTTTGCTAGGTTTCCCCAGGTGCCGACTGAGCTAGAGGCCAAAATCCACAGGTAGGCACTTTGCAAAAAACACCTCTGTTTTCTGTGAAAAAATGTGTTGTGTCCACGTTGTGTTTTGAGCCATTAACGTTCATGGGTGCTAGGCCTACCCACACAAGTGAGGTACCATTTTTATCGGGAGACTTGGGGGACCACAGAATAGCAAAACAAGTGTTATTGCCCTTTGTCTTTCTCTACATTTTTTCCTTCCAAATGTAAGGCAGAGTGTAAAAAAGACGTCTATTTGAGAAATGCCCTGTAATTCACATGCTAGTATGGGCACCCCGGAATTTAGAGATGTGCAAATAACCACTGCTTCTCAACACCTTATCTTGTGACCATTTTGGAAATACAAAGGTTTTCTTGATACCTATTTTTCACTGTTCATATTTCAGCAAATTAATTGCTGTATACCCGGTATAGAATAAAAACCCATTGCAAGGTGCAGCTCATTTATTGGCTATCCTATATATCCCCGCAACCAGAAGAGTCCAGCTGACGTAACGGTATATTGCTTTCAAAAATCTGACATTGCAGGAAAAAGTTACAGAGTAAAACGTGGAGAAAAATTGCTGTTTTTTTCACCTCAATTTCAATATTTGTTTTATTTCAGTTGTTATTTTCTGTAGGAAAAACTTGCAGGATCTACACAAATGACCCCTTGCTGAATTCAGAATTTGGTCTACTTTTCAGAAATGTTTAGGTTTCTGGGATCCAGCATTGGTTTCTCACCCATTTTGTTCACTAACTGTAAGGAGGCTGAAAGCACAAAAAAATAGTAAAAATGGGGTATGTCCCAGTAAAATGTCAAAATTGTATTGAAAAATTGGGTTTTCCAATTCAAGTCTGCCTGTTCCTGAAAGCTGGGAAGGTGGTGACCTTGCCACCGCAAACCCTTTGTTGATGTCATTTTCAGGGAAAAAAACACAAGCTTCCTTTTTTCTCATTTTCTTTTTTTTTTTAAACACACAATTTTCACTGTATTTTGGCTAACTTCTTGGTCTCCTTCAGGGGAACCCACAAAGTCTGGATACCTCTAGAATCCCTAGGATGTTGGAAAAAAAGGACACAAATTTGGCGTGGGTAGCTTATGAGAACAAAAAGTTATGAGGACCTAAGCGCGAACTGCCCCAAATAGCCAAAAAAAGGCTCGGCACAGGAGGGGGAAAAGGCCTGGCAGCGAAGGGGTTAATCATGCATAAAAACAAGCAATGGGTTCCAATGTTTATGTTGTGAAAAAGGCTAAAATTTAGAACAGAAATACGTTTACGTTGATCTGTTCTTGATCTGTTCTCTTCAATGATAAATACAGCATTTTGCAAGACAGCACATCACTCCTGATTGAGTATATATGTTTATTGCCCAGTTGTGGTTAACTTCTCATGACCTCACCACTTCACAAATTATCTCACTAGTGACATGACCTTTTTAACTTGCGATTAAAACGGAAATTAGATGACTATAATAGAATCTTTGTGTATGATCTGTGGTTTAAAGATGTGGCGTGACGTCCTCTTATGGTTATAAATATTGTGAGGTCATAACTATTGTATAGGGTGTGTTAGTTATCGTTTGCATGACAGATATGAGAGCCATGGTTTACGTAGCTAAACATAACAGGGGAATTTCAAGCAGGTTTCTAAATTTATTTCATAACACTAACTGCGATTTAATTTTGTTTTTTAAAATGAATTTCAGAGGTTTTTTGAAAGCTTTATCAAAGTGTTAAAACCAAAGCTAAGTTCACTTTGACAGGTTTTTCATTTAATTTCCACGTTTGTTAATAATATCCAGTATTTATCTTTTGCAAAAGCAACACATCTCCAGTGTTGGCCAGCAGCGCACAGCAGTGGCTGCAAGGCATGGCCCGTTGATCAGACACTGCCCAAAAATGCCACTGCCCCGCAATCCCCAATGTACATGGCATTTAACTGTGCGCAGCAGGGGCTGGCCCCTGGACCCAGCCTTCAGCCATGAGCCCTCCCATCCCCTGCTCCGCGTAGCTGCTGGTGACTGTTAAAAGAATTTGTCAGATTTACAGATCTCCAGACTCCCAGGAAGACACACTGGACCCAAAGAAGTAACAAGATATGACTCGGGATCGGTGACAAAATCCCTCTTTAAAAATGTAATTTTAATGCCAAGGTTCCTCACATGGACCTGCTCGTCAAGATATGCTCACCCTGACGCCACATTTTTCTTTGTTTTTCTCAGTACAGTGCTTGGGGCACTGCTTTGGGTAACGATGGCCACAGCAGAGATACACGGTGACGACCAGAATCAGAGCGCATGGATTCACAAATCCGCAGCCGGATTCACGAACTCACAAAGAACAACGGGCCCAGAAGCTTCCTCGTGCAATGGCGTACTTTTATTATTTAAAATGGAGTCAAGTATCCACTGCAGATCTGCGAATCCACGAAGAGCCTGAATAACCGGCCACGTTATCTGTATAATGTAACCACTCGTGCGGCACTTCTTGTGAAGCAAATTTCGAATACAAATGTTAAATAAGCACACGGATTTACACCAAACCAAGCACAGAAACGCTCCTGTGTAAAGTTCTAGTATCATGACAAGTTTGATGTAATTCTGTTCAGCTTTTTTTTGCCTAAGCAGAGAGCAAAGTTTCCTTTGTGGGTTAAAATGGAAAACGCTCATTTTTGTTGCCCCCTCTTGCCTTCCTCGGGGCGCATCTGCATAAAAAGGGTCAAAGTGAAACCTAGGCATTTTTTTTTTAACTTTTTGACTAAAGTTTCATGCAGATTAATCTAATGGCGGCACCAAAGTAATAAGCAAAGCAAAGACTGCCTTTTTTTATTCAAACTCCGACCTAACGGTAACTAAAAGGTCTACTCCTACAATAACAATACCTACTATCACGCCAGCTCTACTCCCACCACAAACAAACCATACTTGTCATCCTACTGCATTCTGCTGCCCATACAATAGACACCTATTATCCTTCCACCCTCTGTTGCCTATAAAAACTACACCCGGCATCCGCCCCAAACAAAAGAGATCCCAATACTTCGCATCCTCTCCTAATCCGGGGCCATAGCAGTCCTTTCCCACCCCCAAAGACGTGCGGTTTGCTAGAGAGAGCCAGGCCAAGCTCACGGCATGTCTGTAACAGAACTCTGCTGTGACAGCACTGAACAACAGGCTTCGATTCCTGGTGATTCACAGCTTGCGTGGTTCTAAAATAATAGACACATTCTCCCATACCCCATCGTCCCCTCTAATATTGAAATTAACAGAAACCGTGGAAAACATCAATATTTGCGAGGATTAACTACCATTAAAATTTGGTCAGAAAGTAGGCCTTGTAAATCTACCTCACCCTCGTCCCATCAACGCAGACCCAAATTTGCTATGTGCATAAGTGTTTTTATATTAACATTATGAAGCTACTCTTCAAGCACCCCGAGGCGAGGACTTCACGTCGATAGTTGCTGTACCATGATGAACCCGGATGTGTAGGGCCTGCGAATTGAAACCTTATCTGGCCAACGTTTACTTCAGAGTTGTCTGGAACATTACTCTGTCAATTTTCATATTAATAATGGCTCGTGTTCCCCAGTTGTGCTCCCTTGGGGCAGCTATGCCACGATCACCAACAGTAGTGTCAGCATATCTGATTTTACATTCGTGCGTTAGGAAACAAATTACCGGAGTGATAATTTATTTAATCCCAATGTGTTTCTTCTTGCCAGTTCGTGGGAGTTTAACGCCACCTTGTGGTGGATTGAGCAACCAGAAATCCTTAGTGATGCAAAGTCTATGTACGAGTTCCTGGATTTTCCTAAGGCCATGCCAACTCCAACAGGAAAGTTGCTGCTCCTACTTCAGTCGAATGGACAGACATTGTCAGTGATGGATGGAGTTGAAGGCAGTTAGGGCATACCTGCCAACTTATACATGATATTCACTGTGTGAGATGGGAGTGGGACCTTGGAAGTGACAGAGCAACGGGGCCTCGTACCTAGAGCTATCTAAGAGGCACTCAGCCCAGGGACGTAGCGAACTCAGGGCCAGATATAGCAAAGGGTTTTTCACATTCTGTGTCAATGGGAAAATGTGTTCGTACATATGGCCCTTAGTGAGGTTCGGGGTTGCGAATCGCAAATTTCCCAACTAAAATACAGTATGCAACAGGGTGAAGGGATTAGATGACCAAGTTTTGGGATACACTCTTCCTACAAGGAAGTGGTTTTATATTGATTTGTATTAGGTGGGCCACTGTCTAAGTTCCTGATTAAAAAGAAAAATAAGAAGTTACAATCTTTGAGTCAAATAAGGATAAAGAGAAAAACTAACAGTCATAGGAGATCCAACCCATGCCCCCAGACTCAACACACAGTATGCATTTATTTGGGGGGAGATGTCACACCCGAACACCCGTCCTCCCCAAAGGTAAGCCCCTGACTCTGCCTCTCACCAATGTAATTGAGGGCATCCCCAATATCCAACGTGAGATGGGAGTGGGACCTTGGAAGTGTCAGAGCACCTGGGTCTCGCACAGAGAGCTACCTAAGAAGCACTCTGCCCAGGGGCGAAGGGATGAGATGACCAAGTTTTGGGATACACTGTTCCCATGACCTTTTATTCAAATAAGAACAAAGACAAAAACAAACAATGGCATAGGAGATACAACCCAGGGTCCCAGGCTCAACACACAAACCAAGAATGCCTTTATTTGGGGGGAGGGGTGTGAAGGTGTCACACTCCAAATGCCCCCCAAGCTACGCCCCTGACTCTGCCCCTTACCGAGGTATTAAGGGCATCCCCAATATCCTTGGTGTTTTCACACCTCTTAATGAACACTGGCTGCTTTCTGCCTCCAAAACTGTTTACAGTGTTTTTCAGCTTGTTTTCCCTGCCCCCATGTGATTTTAGCTCATCACTGGGTGGATGTGTGAAGGGAGCTGAAATCGGGAGACACATAGTGGCATCTTGCGGGTTGGCAGGTCTGCTAGCGTTACTAATAGAGAATACAAGACTAGAACTACCAACAGCCAGAAATCTATCTACAGGAACTGAGGAAACAAAATCACCAGGGCCCTTATCATTAGCCCATTTTCTGAGCTGAACAGAAGGGGCTGTGCGTTTCTTTTTCATATGTTTAGGAAATATCTTCGAAGCAGAAACATGTCACTTCTCTCATGGTATAAATATCATTCCAATTAATATACTTTGAATGGGCTTGGAAGTCTTTCCTGGAAGCGACAGAATTGGCAGCCCTAAAGTACCTACCTTGCGCACTCGCCATGCGCTGTTAATTACCTCACATATTACAACACTCATGACATCAGACCTTCCAACTCACAGTCAGCTGTGTGTCACACGATATCAGCTACCATCACATTGTCACCCGGTGAAGAGCCGATATCCCATGGTGTGCATACAATTTATTGGAAACCCTTGCAGAGAGCAGGTTTCCAGCTAACGGAGAGCAGGTTTTCAGCAAATTTTTTGGGAGATTTTGCTCAGCTGATGTCCCCTACGAGGTGTGAAACCTCCCAAGGACATTGGCCTCATAAGCATTGTTGGTGCTGGTAGGGTTGAGTGTGGGGGTTGCAGGAACTTCGAGGCAGTTAATTTAAAAGTGCCTTGGGCTGTTCTCTGCCCTACGTTCTGCTCCCTTCAAAGCCCTTCCCCCTCCTCAGATAGTGAAAATTTTTCACAAGTTGGCAGGTCTGCCATATGTTCAGTGACTGCATAGATAACATCACTGCAACATTAGAAATGTCATCATTGATGACAATACTGTACACAGTGGGGAAACCAGTTACAATTACTTTAGGGCATGAGTTATAATTACTTGAGATAACTATAACTGGTGGATTTACTATAACATCCCTTTACCTTTTGTTTTTCTCAGTGAAAATACACACGGGTACACACAATCCCCCCTACCCTCCCAAGTTTAGAAAAGCCACATAAATTTGCCCAAAACCCTTGGGTAAGGTGTTACCCTAGGATGGTAAAACCTTACCTTAAAATAAGTCTCTGGAGAAGTTCTGGGTGTATTATCTTTTGTCATGGTTTTTCCTATGGAGAGCATTTGGTAATTTAAAAAAAATCATAAAACACTTTGCAGGGCTATAGTCTAAACCTTGTTAATGTGACAAGCTACAGAATATTGGTGAATGGAACTTCCAAGACAAAGTGGCCTGAAAGAGGGCGAAATAAGCCGGAGGTCGCACAAACAAGAAATGTGTCTCTTGAAGACTTAATCTGAGTGTGGCTTATCTTTATGCTGCTAAATATATTTTGGTTAAGACTGCCTAAACCTTTGCAGGGGGGAGCAAAGAGGGGTCTTCAACCCCTGGTTTGTCAAAACAGGACTTTCTACTGAGGATTAAGTCCTCAACAACGCTACTGTGCAAATTGAGAAAAGAAATTGGTGATCGCTGTTTAACAAATATTGAATTTCAATTGGAGCAAAACATCAGAGAAATCACCAGTGTTCGAGCAGGTCAGTCTAGGCTACAAAGGTGTACCGAGTCACAAGACTAGCAGCTGCCGGCAACACATGCTACCACCGTGTACTCGCCTCATGCCGACAGCTTACCTGTTCCTCGCAGTCCCGTGAGTGAGCGCTGCATACTCTACTACTGTAGGGCTGAACTCCTAACACAGCCTCTGCTGCTGTGTAACAAACTATTGCTATCTTCATCAGTGCGATGTCTCGGATATAGATGTCAACATGATCTACTGGAGCAAGGATAAACAAGCATTTGCAGTGCAATGGGTCTCGAGCTTGCTCGAGTTAGACCTATTAGCGTTGTAAATACCTAACTAGACTTTTCTTGCCACATAAATTGAAAATTAAAAGTTGACATAAGCGAGCCGATTCAAAGCGCCACAGCCGCCATAAGCATGAGCGCGAAGAAGAGACACAAAAGGAAAAAGGAGTTCGTTCATAGTCAAATGTATCGGCAAACGTGCAATTATCCATGTAACAAGGTTGATGGTCAAGGAGGGACAAATGTAAGGCATTTACCAATTATAACAAAGGATTTGTGAAAGGCAAGTGGTTAGAAGCCCACAGACAGATTACAGCACATCAGAGCTCTTGCTCACTCGACCTAAAAAGACAACTAGAACAGAAGACAAAGCTGATGAAGTCTCCCCATACTTCCCTTTTTGGTCTGGAGATCACGTCCACTGTGGAAAACAAGTCTTTTTTTGTAAATTCAAGAAAATACCTAAAAGGATTTAAGCCAAAATGGCTGAATAATTATGAAGGATTCAAAAGCCTCGACATAAGCAAAAGTGCATATGGGAGTTCAGGCAAGGACATAAGGCAGAGTTTAGTACTTCCTTTGGGACTGTATCCCTTTTGTACGTCTTTCAGCCTAAACTCAGAGATTAGGAGAACATATTCGAACAATCAAACTAAATGATCTTATGTTCTTCATCTTCATGTCCTGTTTCACAGCGAAGACAAGTGATCGTTTCTAGTGTCACATGGAGGCCACAGTGAACTGAACACAGTTTTTTTTCAAATGTGACATTAGAAGCTTCTAAGGAAGCTTCCTCCGGTCTCCCAGTATGAATACGCATATTGAGCAATACCATACCAAAAACAAGAGGATGGACTTTATTTCAATGACATTTGCATTAGACAAGCAGGTAACAAGAGTGATAACCCCAGTTCTCTGACGTTTTGTCTTTACTATGCAGCTTGAGATAAAGGTGGTACAATCCTCTTCCTGAGGGCTGCTGCCCCTTTCTGGGATGAGGAATTATGAGAAAGAAAGGTGCGACAGCTTTGGGGTGTTTTCTATTTAGCCTTAAAGACATGAGCTTGAAGAACATAGCAGAAGCGTTTTCTAAGTCTGGAATACATGTAACAAAACTGCAGTCTCTGATTTCTACCTTTGGATCGGTCTTGGTAAAAACACACCCACACAAGACCATTCTTCTCCTATGGCAGAGGGTTGTAGGAATGAAGATTGTTAGCCCCTAAACAAACGATGTACATTGATGCACTTTTTAATTTTGAGATCCTAAGTCTGTTCAACTCTACTTTTCCTAGCTGGTGGATCACCACAAAACTACACAACCTCGTTCCCTCTGGTTCGGAGTTAAAGGCAAGCTTTCGAGAGGGAATACGTGGAGAATGGGTTGCCTGTTACACCTTGGAGTCAATCAAGTAGGATTTAACTGTCATGAAGGAAAGATAGTGTTGAAATCTGACAAAGACAGAAAAGGTTTTGGAGTAATGGGCAATGATGTGCCCGGGGGGGCTTACCTGGTCTCAATTCTAGAAGGGTCTCCCCATGCTGAACATGCAATAAAATGCAATAAAATGCATGTGGTTCATGGTACCAGTGACACTGGTTCCATTTTTAACGGTCAAAATCTTTCCAGTTAAGGAATCTGAACCTTTTAAAGACAGAATGCAGGGTCAGCCTCAAGCTTTCACTCTTAAAGTATTAGATTTAGACTTGCTAACACCATGGTGACTATTCAAGTTGCTAATGTTAATTCTAAAAGCAGCATTAGAAATCTGTAACGGAGAATTTTTGTAACAAAGCTTACATACAGAGGGATTACAGAGGTCCCTGTGGCACACACGGGGGAGGGCATCATGGTGCCCTCAGCTCTTGAAGGGCCTCCCAATCAGCCCAAGGCCAATGAATATCTGTAATACATTAGAGACCCAGGCCCCCCCTCGTCACATTCTGCCGGGGGGACATCATTTTGCATTAAGCGACTGCTTAGATACTATGGGTGGACTGGCAGAAGAGGATATAATTCAACACTTCATGTTCCAGTAACACCATCCACTCATGCTTTTGTAAATACTGCCCAACTGATACCATACCCAATTTTTCAAATTGTATACACTTGTTGAGGCTTCAACAACATACACTCGTGCACAAATCTGAGGACTAGACACAAGAGACACATAGCCACAGACCCATTTCAGAGTCCATGCGAGTCCGTTTGAAAGGTATCGTTCTTCAGATTGAGAATCCCTTTACACTTCAATCCACGCAAACATTTCAGAAGGAGAGCTTTAAGACCTCCCACCTTAAACTATTCGAGCACTGATCACTAAAAGGATCTCAAATTAGGAAAGCGGTGTTTCAAAGAGGCTGCTAAAAGTCAGCTTTCAATCACAGAAGGAGGAAGAGCCTCAATGAACCCTGCGC